>NC_064628.1:59863798-61113798 GCF_023864275.1 Schistocerca cancellata | reverse complement strand
TAGGGAAGGGACCATTTGATGTGGAATGGGTGGCAGCTGTCATAATGGAGGTACTGTTGCTTGTTGGTGGATTTGATGTGGACGGACGTGTGAAGCTGGCCATTGGAAAGGTGGAGGTCAACATCAAGGAAAGTGGCATGGGATTTAGAGTAGGACCAGGTGAATCTGATGGAACCAAAGGAGTTGAGGTTGGAGAGGAAATTCTGGAGTTCTTCTTCACTGTGAGTCCAGATCATGAAGATGTCATCAATAAATCTGTACCAAACTTTGGGGTTGGCAGGCCTGGGTAACCAAGAAGGCTTCCTCTAAGCGACCCATGAATAGGTTGGCGTATGAGGGGGCCATCCTGGTACCCATGGCTGTTCCCTTTAATTGTTGGTATGTCTGGCCTTCAAAAGTGAAGAAGTTGTGGGTCAGGATGAAGCTGGCTAAGGTAATGAGGAAAGAGGTTTTAGGTAGGGTGGCAGGTGATCAGTGTGAAAGGAAGTGCTCCATTGCAGTGAGGCCCTGGACGTGCGGGATTTTTGTGTATAAGGAGGTGGCATCAATGGTTACAAGGATGGTTTCCGGGGATAACAGATTGGGTAAGGATTCCAGGCATTCGAGAAAGTGGTTGGTGTCTTTGATGAAGGATGGGAGACTGCATGTAATGCATGTAATGTAATGGGTTGAATGTGTTGATCTATGTAGGCAGAGATACGGTCTGTGGGGGCTTGGTAACCAGCTACAATGGGGCGGCCGGGATGATTGGGTTTGTGAATATATATATATATATATATATATATATATATATATATATATATATATATATATATATATATATATATATATATATATATATATATATATATATATATATATATATATAAAATATGTCTGCTTGTGTCTGTATATGTGTGGATGGATATGTGTGTGTGTGCGAGTGTGTACCCGTCCTTTTTTCCCCCTAAGGTAAGTCTTTCCGCTCCCGGGACTGGAATGACTCCTTACCCTCTCCCTTAAAACCCACATCCTTTCGCCTTTCCCTCTCCTTCCCTCTTTCCTGATGAGGCAACAGTTTGTTGCGAAAGCTTGAATTTTGTGTGTATGTTTGTGTTCGTTTGTGTGTCTGTCGACCTGCCAGCACTTTCATTTGGTAAGTCACATCATCTTTGTTTTTAGATATATATATATATATATATATATATATATATATATATATATATATATATATATATAATAGAAGGAAACATTCCACGAAGGAAAAATATATCTAAAAACAAAGATGATGTGACTTACCAAATGAAAGTGCTGGCAGGTCGACAGACACACAAACGAACACAAACATACACACAAAATTCAAGCTTTCGCAACAAACTGTTGCCTCATCAGGAAAGAGGGAAGGAGGGGGAAAGACGAAAGGATGTGGGTTTTAAGGGAGAGGGTAAGGAGTCATTCCAGTCCCGGGAGCGGAAAGACTTACCTTAGGGGGAAAAAAGGACGGGTATACACTCGCACACACACACATATCCATCCACACATATACAGACACAAGCAGACATATTTAAAGACAAAGAGTTAGGTATATATATATATATATATATATATATATATATATATATATATATATATATATATATATATGTTTATAATAGAAGGAAACATTCCACGAAGGAAAAATATATTTAAAAACAAAGATGATGTGACTTACCAAATGAAAGTGCTGGCAGGTCGACAGACACACAAACAAACACAAACATACACACAAAATCCAAGCTTTCGCAACCAACGGTTGCCTCGTCAGGAAAGAGGGAAGGAGAAGGAAAGACAAAAGGATATGGGTTTTAAGGGAGAGGGTAAGGAGTCATTCCAATCCCGGGAGCGGAAAGACTTACCTTAGGGGGAAAAAAGGACAGGTATACACTCGCACACACACACATATCCATCCACACATACACAGACACAAGCAGACACTTCTGCTTGTGTCTGTGTATGTGTGGATGGATATGTGTGTGTGTGCGAGTGTATACCTGTCCTTTTTTCCCCCTAAGGTAAGTCTTTCCGCTCCCGGGATTGGAATGACTCCTTACCCTCTCCCTTAAAACCCATATCCTTTTGTCTTTCCTTCTCCTTCCCTCTTTCCTGACGAGGCAACCGTTGGTTGCGAAAGCTTGGATTTTGTGTGTATGTTTGTGTTTGTTTGTGTGTCTGTCGACCTGCCAGCACTTTCATTTGGTAAGTCACATCATCTTTGTTTTTAAATATATATATATATATATATATATATATATATATGGTTATAATAGAAGGAAACATTCCACGAAGGAAAAAATACCTAAAAACAAAGATGATGTGACTTACCAAATGAAAGTGTTGGCAGGTCGACAGACACACAAACGAACACAAACATACACACAAATTTCAAGCTTTCGCAACAAACTGTTGCCTCATCACGAAAGAGGGAAGGAGAGGGAAAGACGAAAGGATGTGGGTTTTAAGGGAGAGGGTAAGGAGTCATTCCAGTCCCGGGAGCGGAAAGACTTACCTTAAGGGGAAAAAAGGACGGGTATACAATCGCACACACACACACTTATCCATCCACACATATACAGACACAAGCAGACATGTCTTTAAATATATTGGATTGGAGATGTCAGCTTGTCTTGCTTACACCTTATGTTACAGGAAATATGTATTTTACATACGTAATGATAATTCGTTAAGTATTTACATGAGAGTGCTGCAAGAGCGGACGGTCGTCCTTTTGGCAACATTGTCAGTGTCTATGCACATGCGCACAAAATATATTTGTTGTCTGTGAAAGAGCCATTAATGTTCCATGCATTATTGTGTACAGTTGTTTGTGCTTCCACTCGCACTTTTAATGTCATTTTCTCACTGAATGTCATATTGTCTGTTGAATAATTTTGCTGTGGCATTGTTGTCTATTGTGAGTGTGGTGCATGTGCGTTTACTCTTCAAGAACCAATGCTGTGGCAGATAATTCACCTTTTATATGGCCTGGGAAGAAATTTTCTCCATCGTATCCACATTTTCAGTGGGGTGAATACTGCACATCAACACCCGACGTCGAGGTGATGCTTGCATAATTGTAGTTTGCTGGTTAATATATTAGACATTGCGTAGCATAACATTACCAAAATTGTTTCATTGCACTATTGCACATGCGTTTGGATACCACTATATATTTCGTCATTCACTTTGTCATGAGAATCAATTTAGTCTTTGAGGTTTTGTTAGTTTTTCAAGTTCATCTTTTCCAGATGGCTCGATATACACTTAAAATTCACATAAACATTTTGACATAACAATGCATATTACAGTGGCTTACATATAAGGCTAACATTCCACCCATTATTTGATGTAGAAAATTCTTAAATACTAAAACATTACAAAATTCCTTTTTCAGTTACATCTACTGCTTGATATAGTTTGTATGTTAACTAAAAAAAAAAAAAAAAATCTTTTGTACATAAATACATATAATTTATTTCTGTTTCATTACATTGTGTTACTATACATGCATTTAGTGCATCCACATTTTATTTTGCACTCATGCATACATTAGTTATGAGAGTTTAACATTTTCCTAGGGAGAAATATAAAAAAACACATCAGGATTCTACATTACTCGTTGCTAGCTTAACTACGCTTTGGCGCCACCTCCTGCATTAGGGAGGGAATAAGGAATACTATTCTATGGGTTTATGGATTACTAAAGAAATGCTGTTCGTCATTTCTTAAATCACTTAACAAGGAACCCCTTATTCATGGAACCGAAACGTATTAATGACTCATGCACTATATACCATAGTGTTGCTTATATCTGTTTACATGTAACCTTGTGTTCATATTGTAGAATATTTTGCATTACCTGATGCTTATCTCTTTACAATTACATGGAAATGCCATCGTTTACATTTACATGTGACGCGATCGGAACTGATTACTTTTATTTGAGGTTGCATGCCTCCTTGTTTATGTGCACTTCGTAGTCAGTGATTATGGGTAAATGTTTTGTAGTTGCAGTGTGAAGATGAATATTCTTATTGTCCCTTTGCTTGATGGCCAAGATATACACGTAGACATGCTAATAACTAAATCATTTCCTTGAGGTGTGGCCCGTTTTTTCATTTGGTACCTATAACACCAGTCGTATCTCCCTTCTTCTGCACTGTGTCGATGCACTGTCTGCTGCAATATATAAAAGAAAAACTTATAACTAACTTAAAAACTAATTGTGTTTCGTAGCTCATAGGCCACTCATATACTCTGTCATCACATTCAATCGCAGACGTTTTTCATATTTCATTCTTATTTGTTTATATATTTATTCACTTGCATTTTTATTCATTTATCCTGCAAAGAAAGTTACTTTGACATCTCCTACGGTATCTTATCTTTTGTTAGCTAACACGTCCTGTATGTTTCGTCATTATGATTTCTTTTAATCCTAATTACAATGTATAAAACTTAGTATTGATGCAACTTCCCATGTCGATATAGTATTATATTCTTCCATTCCCTGATAGTAAATATAGTTGTTACATGTTATTATTTATTCTGAAATTGAGTTTGATACTTGTGCAGCTTCGCGTTTCTATTTGGTTGCGCCATGAATTAGCCTGTTGCGCTTGCGCAAGGTCAATGTCTCTTCCCTAGTACTGATATAAGCATGTATTGTTGAGCATGCACAGTTGACTCATACACTGCTCCAGTTTGCATTTAGCTTTCCGTGAAGCTGTGTTTTTGCCTACAAAACAAGAAAATTACTTACGTCTATACATATTCCATTCAAAAATACACATCATAAATTTTTTTTTACTTATAAAACTATGACATTACTTACCTGCTTACTGCTTGCACTTGCTCTTCTGGTGTATTTTTCATCAATTCTATTTCATGTTGTAAAGATAATGTTTCATTTCTCCTTGCTCATCAAATCGTACGAAACATGTTTGAAAATATGAATTGCCCCCATCACTCATAAGGGTTATAGTATGGGGCTCAACTAAGACTGATGCGGGTTTTCCTGTGGTGTAGTCTGATCTACTTCTGTGCACAGAACAATTTCTGTCAGTGGTACTGTGTGATTGTTTCTCCAGTTTGTATCATTACCACCTCGTGACATACTTTCTCATGTGTGCATATGGATGTTGTGAAATGTTGCCGTATTGTAATTTTGTTGCACAAAGGTTGGTTGCATTATGGTGTGTGGCATGTTATTGTTGTTGCTGTGTGCCGGCCATTGGTGTGGCTGACTGTTTTTATTTACATGTTTTATTTACATGCAGTGCATAATTTTGAGAGAAGGGATTGAAATTAGCTTGCAGATGGTAACTGTTCCCATTATACAGAAAGTTTTGTTTAAATCTTTTGTTCTTGCCATTTCCATTTCTGTATCCATTAGCACAGTTAATGTATCCTTACAGTTGCGCATACCAACTTTGCTGTATGTTCGCGTCTGGCTTTTTGTGTTGACTATTCGAGTTATATTGTTGTGGTGTTTGGCTGTCTGATGCTCTATTTGTTAGTACTTTCTCCTCATATATTAGGTCGATTGAGTCTAAAATGGATAGAAAATATTCTGTCACGCTCAGGTGTAGTAACCAATTTTTCATGAATGTGTGATGGCAAACGACTTTTTAAATTTTTAGAACATCAACATGTTGTTGTTGTTGTGGTCTTCAGTCCTGAGACTGGTTTGATGCAGCTCTCCACGCTAACCTATCGTGTGCAAGCTCCTTCATCTCCCAGTACCTACTGCAACCTACATCCTTCTGAATCTGCTTAGTGTATTCATCTCTTGGTCTCCCTCTATGACTTTTACCCTCCACGCTGCCCTCCAATGTTAAATTTGTGATCCGTTGATGCCTCAGGACATGTCCTACCAACCCATCCTTTCTTCTAGTCAAGTTGTGCCCAAAACTTCTCTTCTCCCCAATCCTATTCAGTACCTCCTCATTAGTTATGTGATCTACCCACCTAATCTTCAAGATTCTTCTGTAGCACCACATTTCGAAAGCTTCTATTCTCTTCTTGTCCAAACTATTTATTGTCCATGTTTCACTTCCATACATGGCTACACTCCATACAATTACTTTCAGAAACGACTTCCTGATATTTAAATCAATACTCAATGTTAACAAATTTCTCTTCTTCAGAAACGCTTTCCTTGCCATTGCCAGTCTACATTTTATATCCTCTCTTTGACCATCATCAGTTATTTTGATCCCCAAATAGCAAAACTCCTTTACTACTTGAAGTGTCTCATTTCCTAATCTAATTCCCTCGGCATCACCCGACTTAATTCGACTACATTCCATTATCCTCGTTTTACTTTTGTTGATGTTCATCTTATATCCTCCTTTCAAGGCACAAGCCATTCCGTTCAGCTGTTCTTCCAGGTCCTTTTCTGTCTCTGACAGAATTACAATGTCATCGGCGAACCTCAAAGTTTTTATTTCTTCTCCATGGCTTTTAATACCTACTCCAAATTTTTCTTTTGTTTTCTTTACTTCTTGCTCAATATACAGATTGAATAACATCGGGGAGAGGCTACAACCCTGTCTCACTCCCTTCCGAACCACTGCATCCCTTTCATGCCCATCGACTCTTATAACTGCCATCTGCTTTCTGTACAAATTGTAAATAGCCCCTTCGCTCCCTGTATTTTACCCCTGCCACCTTCAGAATTTGAAAGAGAGTATTCCAGTCAACATTGTCAAAAGCTTTCTCTAAGTCTACAAATGCTAGAAACGGAGGTTTGCCTTTCCTTAATCTAGCTTCTAAGATAAGTCGTAAGGTCAGTATTGCCTCATGTGTTCCCATATTTCTACGGAATCGAAACTGATCTTCCCCAAGGTTGGCTTCTACCAGTTTTTCCATTTGTCTGTAAAGAATTTGCGTTAGTATTTTGCAGCTGTGGCTTATTAAACTGATAGTTTGGTAATTTTCACATCTGTCAACACCTGATTTCTTTGGGATTGGAATTATTATATTCTTCTTGAAGTCTGAGGGTATTTCGCCTGTCTCGTACATCTTGCTCACCAGATGGTAGAGTTTTGTCAGGATTCCGTCAGTAGCTCTAATGGAATGTTGTCTACACCCGGGGCCTTGTTTCGACTCAGGTCTTTCAGTGCTCTGTCAAACTCTTCACGCAGTATCATATCTCCCATTTCATCTTCATCTACATCTTCTTCCACTTCCATAATATTGTCCTCAAGTACATCGCCCTTGTATAGACTCTCTATATACTCCTTCCACCTTTCTGCTTTCCCCTCTTTGCTTAGAACTGGGTTTCCACCTGAGCTCTTGATATTCATACAAGTGGCTCTCTTTTCTCCAAAGGTCTCTTTAATTTTCCTGTAGGCAGTATCTGTCTTACCCCTAGTGAGATAAGCCTCTACATCCTTACATTAGTCCTCTAGCCATCCCTGCTTAGCCATTTTGCGCTTCCTGTCGATATCATTTTTGAGACATTTGTATTCCTTTTACCTGCTTCATTTACTGCATTTTTATATTTTCTCCTTTCATCAATTAAATTCAATATTTCTTCTGTTTCCCAAGGATTTCTACTAGCCCTCGTCTTTTTACCTACTTGATCCTCTGCTGCCTTCACTACTTCATCCTTCAGAGCTACCCATTCGTCTTCTACTGTATTTCTTTCCGCAATTCCTGTCAATTGTTCCCTTATGCTGTCCCTGAAACTCTGTGCAACCTCTGGTTTAGTCAGTTTATCCAGGCCCCATCTCCTTAAATTCCCACCTTTGTGCAATTTCTTCGGTTTTAATCTACAGTTCATAGCCAACAGATTGTGGTCAGAGTCCACATCTGCCCATGGAAATGTCCTACAATTTAAAATCTGGTTCCTAAATCTCTGTCTTACCATTATATAATCTATCTGATACCTTTTAGTATCTCCAGGATTCTTCCATGTATACAACCTTGTTTTATGATTCTTGAACCAAGTGTTAGCTATGATTAAGTTATGCTCTGTGCAAAATTCTACCAGATGGCTTCCTCTTTCATTTCTTAGCCCCAATTCATATTCACCTACTATGATTCCTTCTCTCCCTTTTCCTACTGTCGAATTCCAGTCACCCATGACTATTAAATTTTCGTCTCCCTTCACTACCTGAATAATTTCTTTTATCTCATCATACATTTCTTCAATTTCTTCGTCATCTGCAGAGCTAGTTGGCATATAAACTTGTACTGCTGTAGTAGGCATGGGCTCCGTGTCTATCTTGGCCACTATAATATGTTCACTATGCTGTTTGTAGTAGCTTACCCGCACTCCTATTTTTTTATTCATTATTAAACCTACTCCTGCATTACCCCTATTTGATTTTGCAGGAGTAGGTGTAATGATGAATTAAAAAAAAAAATAAAATAAATAGGAGTGTGTGTAAGCTGTCAACATGAGAAATAGGATTAATCCAATAACGTGTTTTGTTGAGATACTTCTCAAAATACCTTCACAAGCTACCATACTTTCTATTAAAAGGGGCAGTATTAAAAACCTCTCACCTAAGTCTCTCCTGTACGGCTTCTGACCAGTATCTGTCAAGAAATGCCCGTTCAAATTGTAAATATGCGGCACAACACTCAGCTACCTCGGTCGCCCACAAAAGTACATCACCTTGTGTGTACCCAACAACAAACCTGACCTTTGGTGCTTCCATCCAATTTCTATGAAACACATGTCGAAAACCACTAACAAATACTACAGGGTTCATCCTCTTACCTTCACTCATAAACGTTGGGAATTGACGGTGTCTTAATAGACCTTCCTCAGCATATATAGTGGACAAGCTGTTTGCATTTTGGGCTGTGTTTACATAGCTGTCATAATTATTTACATTCCTTGTAGGTACTGGTTCTGGTGTTGTGCCATGTAAACTTACACTCTGCAGTCTGTCATTACTACTGACATTGTTTGTAGGGTTTGCAATGACCCGTATGCATACATTACTTTGGTCTTCTGTGGCTGGCTCTTTGTTTATGTGTTCAGCTTGTATCTCTGTAACACTTTCACGTAAGTTGTTGCGTATCCTGTGCTCCGTAGCTTGAAAATAGGAGTGTGTGTAAGCTGTCAACATGAGAAATAGTATTAATCCAATAACATGTTTTGTTGAGATACTTCTCAAAATACCTTCACAAGCTACCATACTTTCTATTAAAAGGGGCAGTATTAAAAACCTCTCACCTAAGTCTCTCCTGTACGGCTTCTGACCAGTATCTGTCAAGAAATGCCCGTTCAAATTGTAAATATGCGGCACAACACTCAGCTACCTCGGTCGCCCACAAAAGTACATCACCTTGTGTGTACCCAACAACAAACCTGACCTTTGGTGCTTCCATCCAATTTCTATGAAACACATGTCGAAAACCACTAACAAATACTACAGGGTTCATCCTCTTACCTTCACTCATAAACGTTGGGAATTGACGGTGTCTTAATAGACCTTCCTCAGCATATATAGTGGACAAGCTGTTTGCATTTTGGGCTGTGTTTACATAGCTGTCATAATTATTTACATTCCTTGTAGGTACTGGTTCTGGTGTTGTGCCATGTAAACTTACACTCTGCAGTCTGTCATTACTACTGACATTGTTTGTAGGGTTTGCAATGACCCGTATGCATACATTACTTTGGTCTTCTGTGGCTGGCTCTTTGTTTATGTGTTCAGCTTGTATCTCTGTAACACTTTCACGTAAGTTGTTGCGTATCCTGTGCTCCGTAGCTTGAAAATAGGAGTGTGTGTAAGCTGTCAACATGAGAAATAGTATTAATCCAATAACATGTTTTGTTGAGATACTTCTCAAAATACCTTCACAAGCTACCATACTTTCTATTAAAAGGGGCAGTATTAAAAACCTCTCACCTAAGTCTCTCCTGTACGGCTTCTGACCAGTATCTGTCAAGAAATGCCCGTTCAAATTGTAAATATGTGGCACAACACTCAGCTACCTCGGTCACCGACAAAAGTACATCACCTTGCGTGTACCCAACAACAAACCTGACCTTTGTGCTTCCATCCAATTTCTATGAAACACATGTTGAAAACCACTAACAAATACTACAGGGTTCATCCTCTTACCTTCACTCATAAACGTTGGGAATTGACGGTGTCTTAATAGACCTTCCTCAGCATATATAGTGGACAAGCTGTTTGCATTTTGGGCTGTGTTTACATAGCTGTCATAATTATTTACATTCCTTGTAGGTACTGGTTCTGGTGTTGTGCCATGTAAACTTACACTCTGCAGTCTGTCATTACTACCGACATTGTTTGTAGGGTTTGCAATGATCCGTGTGCATACATTACTGTGGTCTTCTGTGGCTGGCTCTTTGTTTATGTGTTCAACTTGTGTCTCTGTAACACTTTCACATAAGTTGTTGTGTATCCTGTGCTCCGTAGCTTGCAAATTAGTGTTCACTTTGTCGATAATGTCATTTTCCTTTTCCTGAAACACTTTTTCAACTACATCATTGATTAATCTACATTCCTTCACTACTTTCTCCGCTGCGGTACTGGTTTTGTCCAAAGTACCTGCTTCAGCTTGTGAAATTACATCAGATAAATTTTCACTGATTTTGTCTCTTTTCTTTTTGGCACAGACTGGTTCAGTTTCAAGTGATGCTACTTTTCAAGTGAGTTCGTCAATAGCTACTGATATATTTTTGTAATCCTTATGCAGTTTGTTCACTACGGTAACTATGTTCTTTACTGTGGAAGTTAATTGTGTTTGTGTAGCTTCCAGATTTCTGTGTGTGTCTTTAATCACTTTTATTTGCTGCTCTACTGTATCATTCTGCTCATTAAGTGTGTCTAATTTCAGTTTTATTTCTGTAATACCATTGTTTACTTCGAAAAGTACATCTTGCTTTAGCTGTTTTTCCATATCTTTAAATTTTACATTCCTTGTCAAATCACTGATCTGTTGTGAGACTGTATCCTGAAAATCTTTTAAAAATTGTTTCTGCTTTTGTTTTATGTTGTTTATGTCTTGTGTGGCTATGATAAGGTTTTGCCACAAACTGTCAAATTTTGCATTTACGTCCGTTCGCAAATTGGTGTTTGTATTTTTTATGTGTGCTCGCAAATTGGTGTAATTGGGGTTCACACTATCGAGTTTTTGAAGTATCACGGCAAGTGCATCATTTTGGTTGCCATATAATGTACTTTGGTTGTTAACAACTGTACTTCGTAAATTGACATTTGGATTTTGTATGATGAGTGGTGGTAAAGTGTTGTCTAAAATCATGTTATCTTCGCTTTCCATGTTTTCCTGTGTGAGCAGAATGTTGCTCGTGGACATACATGATGTAGTTTCATCTATTGTCATCAGCGTAACATCAAAGTTAAAACTCTGTGAAAGCTCACGAGCACTTATTACTTTGGTTATGTTCATCTCTGATCTACTTAATACGTCTAAGTGTGGAAGACATGGCGCTGGTACTTCAGATGTTGTATCTGCAATTGCATGCCATCTTGGTTCATTGCGTTTTTGCTATTGTCAACAATAATGGAAACTGATTTTTGTACCATTTTGATTGAATATTAAAACTAAAATTTTGAAAAACACAAAATAGAAATAAAGTATTTTTGGAAATTTAAACATACGATTTACGTGTTGTCGAGCATTAATTGGCTACTTTTCTGGCGCACAAAATGTTGTGACACAAAAACTTCCTCTTGCTAATCATTTCAGATGGTTGAGAAGCTGCCTGTACATTACTTTTTCTAAAATTTTTGAGAATGCTGGCAAAAGTGAAATTGGTCTGTAGTTTGATGGTATCTCTTTATCCCCTTTCTTGAATAGAGGCTTAACATCTGCATATTTTAGCCAATCAGGATATGTCCCAGTTATAATTATTGCAGCCTGTTGATGTCAGTTTTCTGATGAAATAAAGTGGAACTTGCATACCCGGCAACCACATTTGCAACAGATCCACCAGGAGAGCCTGAAAAGTCACACCTCATTAAATTTATCAGCTACATCAGAGTGTCCATTATTTTCTAATATTAGATACATATTTCTGATGATACACTTTCTGTGCCAGTTTACAACTTAGTAACCTTTTGTACAGCTTTTGTTTTATTTTTGAGCTTGAAATGTAGTTATTATCATCATTTAAAATAATCAGTGTTCAAAAATATACTACAATAGGAATGGATAAAAAAATCTAATCAGATAGTCTTACGTTTTCATCCCAAGCAGTAACTCAGAGTTCTGGGCAACTTTTCCATAACTCTTTGCATATCCTAAACCTCACCAGTCATTTTCATTCAGCTCTCTTCCTTTCCCTTCAACCCATTAGCCAGAAGAAGGAGCCACTAGCTCCAAAAGTTTGAAAATTTCATCTATCCATATTATATTATCATTATTTCATATTTTGGCTACACTCACCATCTTGTTAAATATTTGGTTTTATTTTTTCATGTAATTTCTAAATTCTGCTGTAGTTTTACTTTGTTTAGTCAGTGAGGGATTTTTTTTCTTTCTACTGATAGTTATAATATTATATATTATCAAATATTTATTTATAACTATTTTAATCTTCATAACCAATATTTATTACTTTGGCTGTTGCAGTTAAATAAAAATTTTCTCAACTGCAAATTTACTTTCAGCAGAAATTCTAGTAAGAGTTGACACTCAGTATAAACCCAAAATTATCAACTAAATGTTTCAAGAAGTCTACATCTCCATAGATTACCACTTTCTTCCTATCACATTTTATTTCATTAAGCGGTCTTTGGAAATATGATATGAAAATTTTCCATTCCCTGTGGGGAGACCTATTACGTGTTATAACCAAGATATTAAAATGTACCAAATCAACTACATAGAAGGACAACACATAGGGTTGATTGTGTAAAGCATTTGATCTTAGATTAGTACAAAAAAGAACTCAAATCAAACTCAACTCGAAAATCTGTGTTGCGTAAACTTTAATCTCAGATTATCTCACCCTGCACTGAGATCACTTTCAACTAGGAACATTTTGCTAGTCAAGTCAGCTTAAATTACAGTCATCAGTTCACAACCTAGTGACACTACAGCTTTCATTCTGCACAAATACAAATTTAAAAGGATGTAGCTATAAGGAAATTTTTGTTAATGCTCTCACACTACAGTACATACAGATAGGTTAAGGAGCATATCATCAATGTAAGTAATGCTTGCAAACAATTTTAGTTGAGTCATAATTAATGTGAGAATGTTTAAGGATATTTTGTAGATACTTAGTGGAAGAAAGGAAAATTCAGACTACTTGAATACACAATGGTGAGAAAGCCTGAAAAGCTTTGAAGGGTGTTACAGGGTAGGACGTGCTGAGAAATAATTGTTAAGAAAAAAATTCAGTACATTGTGCTGTCTCAGAGTTAATTAACATTGAAGTTAACAAATCAGGTTGTTGCACATGCAAATTCAAGTGGCTCGACTGATACAATTAGTGTCAGTTGTTTTCATAGTATAGATGATAGCATAGAAGACTGCTGAGCCTTTGCCTCAGGTTCAGTCCTTACTACCATCCCATGTCCAATTTTTGGATTGCTCTCATTTGTTTTTAGGAAACAAAATAAAGAATATATCTGGCAGGCCACTTGAATTTGCACATGCAACAGCCCCACTGGCTATCTTTGATAATAATTAATTTGGAAATGACACAACATATCAATTTTTTTCTTAACAGTCATTTCTCCGCACAACCTACTCTAACAAGATTTTCAGGCTTTTTACAACCACCCTGTATATGCTGTTCAACAGTAACCAATAATGACTGAATATATCTTACAAAAATGCTTTCTAGGCTTCAGTAGCAGTAACTACACAATTTCAATTAAATTTTTAGTGAATGAACATGTGCTTGAATTGCTATGACAACTGCTGGCTCATTGACAAATAAAAATATTAAGAACACGTAAGTCAGTTAGGAAAGTCTCCTTTTCAGTTAATTATTACCAGATGTTGTTTCTTGGTGCATAAATGGTTACATGCCAAATGTGCTATCAGAGATATGATGTTCCATTCCAGGGCAGTCTCACATTAAACTGCAGGTCTCCCAGTATCTGGATGGGTCATACCATTCAAAGGTCTGTGGAAGGTAAGGGAACAGCACCACCAAAAGAACCATGAGCAGTATATGACTGAGGTGAGCAAACCAAGCTTTGCATTAATGACAGCTCTACACAGATATCACCAAAAAAAGTGTGTGTGTTTATGTGTGTTGTGAGTGAAGTGTTATGAAACAATGTGTGTATAGTGTTTGCAGTGAGATATGAGTAAACAGTGTGGCATTACATTATTTAATAAGTTATTTGTAAAGGAAGTATTGTATACCAGGAGTAAATCTAACTACAAGTCTGTAAATGTATGTGTATATGAATTAGCTTATTTTAAATTGGTCTAAACTTGTAAATACTTTGACATGTCTTATATCCTTGTAAAAAGAGATCTATAGATGAATAAAGCTACTACTACTACTACTACTACTACTACTACTACTACTACATAAACAAAAAATGAAAAAGTGTACCTCTGCTAACCTCTGTATCAATAATTTCTTGCCACTGTCACCCGCAGTTTGTGTTCACAGGCAAATCAACCACCTAACTGTTAATGCCAGGTGCCCGTGCATAATTAGATGCTGAACGAAAAATTCTTTATGATCTCTATACATATTATAAATTCCTCCTCTGCATTTTCTGTCTGTATGTTCAGTCTAATCTCATGAACTACTGTAGGGACACTAATACCATTTTCAGTAACAGAGTCATGAGGAATGTTTTTGTATATAATTTATAATTATGGTAATAGCAAGTGTGCAATGTGTGTATTCTTATCTCATCCATATTCAGTAGACATATGGAGCATAATCTCTTGGTAATGATGAGAACTATGAGCTGATCAGCTACAGACGAGGTGGTATCTGGCAGGAACAGTAGTTAAGTAAACAGCTGCAGCAATCCCAGAAAGCAGTGAAGCTTGACCAGTCTATGTCTAGCTGGTGGTCTAGCGGTTATGTGCATACCTGGAAACCAAAAGGTCGCAGGATTGAATCAAAGGCAGAGAAGGGATTTTTCTGTCTGCCGTTAACCTAGAATTCATCTCTAAGTGATGTGGAGATTCACCAGAAACAACGCTTGGTTCTGATTCCATATTAAACTGGAGGTGCCCTTTCCCTAGGTGGATAACTAGAGCAGTTTAGGGACATGCAAGTAGCTGAAATGGCATCCAGTTGAAAGACTGGCACCAGGTCATGGAGTCACATGCAATTATTATTACCAGAATATATGCAAATGTTCTTCTTTTGTATCTGTACAGATTATAAATTAAAGCCCCCCACTGTGTTTTTCTGTACAGCAAAGGGTAATCTCAGGAACTATTGTAGGTGTTTTGATATGATTTTCAGTAACAGATAGACTGTTTCACAAGAAAGGGCTTAGCATATAATGTATTTTCACTATCCAGACAAGTCAGAAACATAACAACTCATTTTTCTTATGGCGGAAAAGCTAATCTGGAGTGCATGATTAACTGTTATGTCATTAGGTAGGCCTCATATAAGTAATTTCACCTTTTGAACCCTATAACGTAATTTTCAACAAATTCATGCCAAAGTACCCACTAATACTACTTCCATCCACTGGTAGGAACATGTATGGTCAATTGTTAACTTGCAATTATGCTTTTTCATTTACAAACAACCAAGTAACAAAAGGTATGCCAAACACACTGTAAATATGATGTTTTAAACCTGTAAAAACTCTGTTTATCATACTGTTAGCTTACAATACTACTGCTTAACATAACAACATATAATTACCTCATATTTTTTGTAATTCATAAAATGAAATCAGATGAAAAATGTAAACAAAGTCTTTATTTGGTGTGCTGTATTATACGTTGAAAATCTGTTCATACTAAAAAATAATGTACTCATATTTGAAACAGGAAACATGGTAGGAATATTCAGGCAAATGAAGTTTCAGTGTAATTAACAAAAATGTAATCAGCATTGTTTATTTGTATCATTTCACTTATTTTTCCAATAGAATGAGAGATCTGTAATCATCTTCGTATCTTATTCTATGCATTTCAATTGTAACCACCAGATGGTAACATTTCTTGTAATCATCAGCAACTTCTGTAATTGTAATTAGGAAATTTATGATACACAACAATACATTAGTTTTAGGAGGAGTATATAAGACCTCTAAGAAATCATGTGGGAGGTCCAGTAGAATGTAAGATCTTGAGCAGCACTGTGTGATGTAATGATTTGTATGCCTGGAACAATAACTGATTTTTCATATCTTTTGAAAATCATGGTTTCTTTGGCCCATCTCGATTCAAGAAACAGACAGCAGGAGTCATCTGCAGTAAAGCACTGGAATTAAGATAAGTCCTGGACAACATTTATTATCTTGAACAAACTGAGTTACACCCACCCACATTTAAGAACACTTATTTCAACTACCACTGACAAAATTAATATTTTGTTAAGACATTTACTTTGAATTATCTTTTTTTAGCAGCATTCATCCCGAGCAAGGCAGTTACACTACAAGTCATCTCACTATAGGTACTTAGTGCTACTCATGCGAAGCCAGGGCAGGCCACTAGTTGGTTATAAAGATAATTATGACAGCACTATGTTTTGAAAGCATACCAACTAAACACACCACATGCTGTTTTCTTAGTGTGCTAGGCTAATGTGGTAGGCAGCTTTCTGTGTTTAGAAACACTATGCACTGAGAATTAAATTGTTTCTTTTTGTTTATTTTTACAGATATATGACTATTTCTTTGTTTTTCAGCTTTGAAGTTTCAGGAAGAAATTTGTGAAGTTTATTTCACTCTTTTTCCTCCAATATACACAGTATGTCTGTAATATGTGATTACTATCTGCACTTCAAGTGTGATAATTTTGTTGATAGCTGATGTAGCACTGCTACCAATAGTTTTACAGATCAACACTGAACTTCATTCAGCTGATTCAAGTTTAGTGTTATACAATATTGAAAATTCTTGAGTATGGTACATTGATTTTCTGAACTAAGATCAAAATTCATGTCCAGTTTGTGATGGTTATACAATCAGACCATAAAATATTGTACTTCAAGATTCACTAATTCAGACTGCAGTAATTTAGTTTCCAGATGCTAAACATTATGGTACAGTAGTTTTAATACTCTGGAACACTTATTTGTAGATAAGATCTTTTGTTAATTCAAACTGTTTTTGATGAAACATTTACTTTAAAAAAGATTTCTTACAGTTGTGGGGCTGATCTAGGTTACCAGAATATTTCATAGCAGGTGATATACCACTTTTTGTCATTTGTCCTGCATTTGCCACAACACATTTCCATGTGATTATGTAGGGGAGCTATATATTATGCCAATGGGGTTACCGCAGTGGTAACACCAGTTCCCATCAGATCACCAAAGTTTAGCATTGTCGGGCTGGGCTAACCCTTGGATGGGTGACCACCTGGTCTGCCGAGCGCTGTTTGCAAGCGGGGTGCACTCAGCCCCTGTGAGGCAAACTGAGAAGTTTCTTGATTGAGAAGTAGTGGGTCTGGTCTCGTAAACTGATGTACAGCTGGGAGAGCCATGTGCTGACCACATGCCCCTCCATATCCACATCCAGTGACGCCTGTGAGCTGAGGATGACACGACAGCCGGTCGGTAGCATACCTTCTGAGGCCTGTTCCGACAGAGTTCAGTTTTAGTTTTATGTTATGACTTTTTTTTCAAGGCCATTTAGATAAAGATTATGCAGAGTATGGAATCTTCAATCAACACCATTGATATGGACAGAACATTCATGTTTGGAAAATGTTTGCCGCATTTCTGCACTATCTTGCAAGTGTAGGGTGACCTGGGGAGAGATCATTCTCTTCCAATGTTTTGGAGATGCACAGCAGTGTAACTCCTGGTGTTATTTGGGAGCTATTGACTATGACTTCAGGTCACAGCTGGTACTGATTGAGGGAAATCTGTTGGCACAAGAGTACATCATGGACATCCTGCATCCTCGTGTGTTACTCCTCATTTGATAGTGTCATGGTCCCATTTTTCAATATGACAGTGCTTGTCCACATATGGCAAGTGTCTTTATGAACTGTGTGCATAATGTTGAGGTACTCCTGCAGCCAGCAAGATCCTCACAGCTGTCCCCCATAGAAAATGTATGAAATCAGCTCTGATGTCAATTCCACCCCTGTGCTAGTTCCCAGCATGTCAAGAACCAATTACAACAGTTGTGGGCCAGATTGCCTCGGGAGAGTATACAATGGCCTTATGACACCTACCCAACCAAACCAAACGAGTGCATGCACCATAGCCAGAGTGATGCACCGTTATACTGAAAAAATGGCATTTACTGCCAAGTTCTTTGTAAATCTGATTTGATTTTTTAATCAGTGAAATAAGATCACCTATCCTCTCAACCCAAGAAGTTTTCTTGTGCTCTTCTGGGAGCCTTCCCATTTTTTATCCTTTACTTTCTGACAGACTACTAATGTTTTATTCATGCACTGGTACGCATCATTTAATCCACCAAACAGTATGTAAACAGTAAATCATAAATTCTGTTAATGGCATTTTTTACAAATTATATAGGACATAGACATGAGTATTTTGGTGATTGAACTAATGTAGTAATATATACCATTATTCAGTACATTCATTCATTCACCTCATCAAAAAGGAGAAAATTCAGGGATGTGAAACAAGTCAAGATTTACATTAAAAAGACAAGCAGGTCATACAAACATAAACTGTAGACTGTATCAACAATAATACTGCTTAATACTGATTGTGCTTGTTGTTGTTGTGGTCTTCAGTCCAAAGACTTATTGGATGCAGCTCTCCATGCTACTCTATCCTGTGCAAGCCTCCTCATCTCTGAAAAACTATTGCAACCTATTGGTTCTACTCCAACCAAACTGTGAACAGGGCACACTTTGTGCAGCCATAGTGATTCTATTCCAGCATCATAAAAGTGTAGATTTGTCTAATAGTAATTTAAAACCAATAGAAGGGTTATGCCGAACTGTAAAAAAGTTATACACGATGAGAACGTTGTAAGACAGTACCCTTCACCAAAAATATGACTTAGCAGGCACTGAGTTTCATTGAGTGCTGAATCCCATACTTTATTTAATTTATATCAGAAAACATATTAATGCACTCTCTCCTTGCTCATAGCAGAGTGGTAATGGGTACTGCCTATGCCATTTTTCGTAGTTGTAATTTTGTTTTGATTTGCCACAGCCTGTTGGGTGGTCCTAAACTTCTGTGTGTGAGATGATTTCCTTCCTTGACAGCGCCAGGAAATGATTGCTAGGGCAGCATGTAGTAACCAGTCTCAGTTTCAATGGAGTCCAAACTGCAAGTGATTAAACGTATGTGCAATATCTGATGAAGACAATTAGAGAAGCTGTTGAAATACTGGAGAAAGATAATTATATCATTAGCTCAGCTCCAAATCCATAATATTACAAAATAATCTGTTTAACCAAGAAAGTTTGAAAGATTACATCACTTCATATCTGCCACTGTTGGTGCTAATGTTGAGAACTGACACAACGTGAACTGCAACCCACTGTGAGTGAAACCATGCAAAGCCATTAATCATGATATTTGTCAATACACTGATAGAGGCCTACAGTGTGGATGACACCATTTGGCTTATGAAGTGAAACTTCAGCAATGTAGCCAACTTCAAAAGCCATTCAACAGTCAGTACTAACTATGTATGGTCTGTGTGCTGGTGAACCCATGGCGTGCCACAGTGGGCCACAGTGATAGGAAGGTATAGCACCATCTGTCATGTTGCTTACTTCAGTTATTATTCTGAGGCATTCAGTCACATTGCACTGTGACTAGGGCTATAATCAAGGTCATTCCTGAGGAGCTGTGGTAAAACAGAATCTGTGCACATGGGAGAAGGGGGATGATAAATAAATTTTCCGTATGTTGTATACCAAGGAACAGGTCTCTGTTAACTTATTCTAACCTATTCCACAGTACTGAGAACATGTCAAATCAAATGTGTCTGATGCCATTTACAACCTTATGTAAGAGGGGGCCACTTTACGTGCCTGTGGAATGCAGACAGTCGTGACAGAGGAATCTACAAAGGTGTGCAACAATTCTGATTTTACCTGGCAATAGCAAACTTTAGATACCCCTCTGGCTATCTGCATTTAGGTTTTTCATGGTTTCCTCAAACTTCTTGATAAGAATGCTGTTATGATTTCTTTGGAAAGGTACAACTGACTTCTTTCGCCGTCTTAAGCAAATTCAAATATCTGTACTGTTTATAATTTTTAATGGCACAGTCAACCCTAAACTTACTTTCTTCTTTGATTTCCTCTTTGGACCAATACCTTGTGGTCAGTGATGATGTGGAATTTGGTGCCATACAAAACAGAAATTATAGATAAGGACTCTTTTTGGGTTTCTGTTTACTTGTCAGTGAAGCTATCACTAAACAGGAAACACCTCACCACTTCATCACTGTGACTTCTTCACTGTTTGAAACACAGTAATGGGTGCTTGTCATTCAAAACTTGTTTTTAATAATTTGTAATATGCAGATGAAACTGAGTATTACGTAGTGTAAAATAAGGGAAAGACAACCACTCATCTATAGTTGACAGATGTGTGGTGCATAGATATAGAAAAACAGTATTCGCACTAGCTTTCAAAGTCTTGCCACACACATTCACAGATACACAATGTCCAGGCAAGACTGATTACTGATTATCAATTATTGAGAGCAGTTGCTTGGGCTGATGGAAGTGGGGACGGCTAGGGAAGGATGCACAAGATAAGGAGTGAGTAATAGCATAGTGCGAGATGGGTCTTTTGGTATGTGGCTCAGTGTCTGCACAAGACAGAATGAGTTCAGAGAGTAGAGAATATAGTGAGGGGGAGGGGGGAGATGAGAGGAAGGTGGAGGTGGAGAGGGAGACAGGGAGGGGAGAGAAAAGCCCAAGTTTTCTAGGACAAGTTTCTCTGAACTATGCAGGTGGGAACTGTCTCTCCACCACATCCTGAGCTCTTGCAATCCCCTGGCCTAATCTCCATCTTCCTCTCCTTTACTCCTCCCCAATTTCCTTATATCTATATCTATTATATGCTCTACCCTCTGGACTTCTTTCTTCTTGTTGTGCAGCCAACGAGTCATCTGTCAAAAGACCTACCTCTCTTCATCCCGTTACCCCTGTGCATCTTTCCCTACACCCTCTCCACCGCCATCAGCCCATGAAAGTGCCACCGCCATCAGCCCATGAAAGTGCTCTCAATAATCAATAACCAGTTTTGTTGCAGCTGCAGGAGTGTGTGTCTGGGAGTCTGTCTGGTTGTTTGTGAATGTGTGTACTTTTGCTGTAAAAAGATCAAGAACGTGAAAGATAATTTAAATACTGTTTTCCGTTAAGTATGTCTATGCACCAGTCCTGTTCACTATAGGTGAGTGGTTGCCTTTCCCATATTTTATGTATTATTCCATCCAGGAATGTTGGATACTATATCATCATCATTTTCTTAGGGCCTTTGTCTCTATTTGGCGATGTTAGTGTCAGAGGGTGGCTGGATGCCCCTCCTGTCACCATCCCGCACCCCCTGGAATGGAATTAGAATACCGCATCTAGTGCAAGCCATGAAATAGTGCAAACATTTTTAAAAGTCTGTGATCTGTGTAAGTGAGGCGGGACATGGGGACCAGCCTGGTATTCACCTATTGTGATGTGGAAAACCACCTAAAAACCACATCCAGGCTGGCTGGCACACCAACCCTCGTTGTTAATCCACCAGGCAGATTTGATCTGGGGCCGGCGAGCCTACCCGAGTCCAGGAAGTAGCGCATTAGCACTCTCGGCTAACCTGGCGGGTCATGTTGGCTATTATATAATATCTAATAGAGTGTGATGAATAATCTGTATCTCACAGGGAGTGTATTATATTTCAACCTGGTTGCTAGTGTCTATCTTCCGCTTCTTCTGACTATCTTAATGCACTGCTGGCTGTAGGCCTCCTCCATGTTTCCAATGTCTTTGTTTTAGAATCCAGCTCGTACAGTTGTGTTGCAACTAACAGCTACCAGCTTCATATCATCAAGCCTTCTCTCTTCTGGTCTTTCAGTACCTCTCTCATGGTCGCGTTGTCTCTGGTGAAAAATTATCAGGGTAACCTTGTTGGACTATGTGTTCTGTGCATCATGACTTTAGTCTTTCAATTCTCTCTAGGATGTTTGTTACCTTTGCCCTCCTTCTAATGTCCTGTAGTTGAATCCTTTCCCTGAACCTGACTCTAGCGTTTGTCACTCCATGGCTTGTTGTGTGTGCTATTTACAAGCACTTGTCTTAGTCAGAGTCATAATTTCTAGACTATAGCTTGTAACTGGTAGTATGAACATAATATAGATCTTAACACTCAGGTTATCTGGGATATCCTTGTTGGACAGGATGAATCTTAGTATCTGGAAAGCTGCCCAGTGCAGCTTCAATCTCTGAGGAATTTCTGCATTTTGGTTGTTTTTATTTAGTTTAACCTTGTGGCTAAGGTAGATGTGTTAATAACAGCACCTAATTAGTTCACATAATCCAATATTTGTTCTGTGAGTTGTTCAAGAAAACATTAGAATTTGTGAGTGCACTTGCTTCACTTATATAAATACAGCCCAAAAAGTGTATCACTCACTGTGACTTGCTTCCTCATTTAAAGGTAGCTTGACATACACATCTGATAACTCTATTTCAATGTATTTGCCTTCTTGTAGCCTGGCAAACAATTCACCAGTATTCAGAATAGGTAAGAGTTGACTATTGTCTACACATTATGTACAGTGCACATTCATATGGCTGTTTTGGATTTCCTAACAACAAGAGGAGTTGCCTTGATAATAAAAAATATGGGATTGATGATCCCAATAGAGATCAAGCTGTCCAATTGCACCATCACCACTTCAATGGTATATGACTTTTGTAGGGTGCAGAAAAAATTATGCACTGCTGACAATTATAATCTGATGTAAACTACAAATGTCACTGTCTAACCGAATCCAGAGAAATGGCAAAATGAGAAGATGGGTATCTTGTCACAATATGTTGTCAATATCCTTTCTTAGGCGAGGACAATTAGATTCTTTTGAAAAAGATTTGGGGTATGAGATCCATCTTGGATGAGAGTATCTTTGCCATGTCGATCCATCAATAAATGATGTGGAAGTTGTGAACATTGATGGTGTGATGAGACAACCATAGACTGCTTTGAAACTTTGGGGACCCAAAATTTACTGGTGCTGCCCAATGCAGGTTCTGCTGATTAACATTTGGATAATGATGCTTGCTCCGAGTCATAGTGGATGATTGTCACTTCTGCACAGCCCTTCAGGTGATGATGTACAACTTGGTCAGCTTGGGGAGTTGTGCAAGACATCCAGCAGAAACATGTTAACTTCAACCCTGCAGAGCAGACTTCTTTGTCAACAGTAAACCAGACCTCTGTGTCACTAATCAGAGAGTCTACAAATGACTACTGACATTCTGTACTAGTACTCACAAACTTAACAGAACCAACTGAGCCCACATTTACTGGCAGGCCATCTGCCACTTGTTAATCCAAGGTGAGTGGCCACTCCATACACCTAGCCTGTACAATATGCAGAAAGCATGTTGGTTATGTTCAAACAGGGTAGTGAACTGGGTTCATACTTATGAAATTGCTCTCCACAGCCCTATTCTAGTGTACTGTCTTGTGCGGAAAGCAACAGTACTGGTGCTGAACGTGCCCCTGCTGTTGTCACACACCTATTATCTCTGGGTTTGGTGATTACTTCCTTTGTTCCAAGTTCTAATTTTCATGGAGGAATCTATCAATATTCTGATGCACAATTAGGTATCAATCACACAGTAAATATAAAGGTATAATAGGACTATGGTTGGAGTCACCAACAATGTCAAGAAAGTCTAGTCTTCTTCTGTGTTCATATGTCACGCAATCTCCAACAACCAATGAGCAAGCATCAAACATGATTGTAATGAGTTATTTAGTGAATTTTTATTCAATTTGTTGTGAGTTGTCTACACTGATGGTGGTGGTGAGCAACAAATCCTCCAATAGCAAGCCACAGTCATAATTTTGCAGTACACACACTTTCTTAAAGTGCGAAGCACATGTCTGCATGTTCCGCAACTGTTGGCTGCAACCAATAACAATGCAAACCACCTCATTGCCTTTACCTGCACAACTAACCATTGTTCATCATTTGGACTATAACAACAGTTTACACATTGTGATTCTTGAGTTTCTCCCGGCGTATTTGATAATCAAAATATCCATGGGTGTGCTGCCGGTCTACAGTGTCCAACGGGCACAATATTTCGGCGATCATACATGTCGCCATCATCAGGTGAACTGACGTACTGAACTCCTGTGAACGTGCCGGCATGGAGATCCGTACACTATGGCTGCTCAGAGGGAACTGGGTTCGGTCACGGTGGCGGCCGAATTAAATACCCTCCGCCCGCGGCGCACTCCCTCTGCCGTCCGCGCTCCGCCTCGGTCGCGTGGTGGAACAGATTGCGACGGCGTCTGAGATGACGTCGGTGTGATGGCTCTGTCCGCCGTGGTCGTCACAACTATACGTTTGCTCGATTTACTCTTGATTAACCCAATTGATGGTTCCCAAGCCTTGCTAAGATTATAGCCACAGTCACGGTTTATGAGGTTGTCATTGGTGCGAATTTTGATGGCCTCTCTAACAACGCTGTCCCAGTATCTTGACATCTGTACCAGAATCCTCGTGCGGTCATACTCCATGGCATTACTTTCTGACAAACAATGTTCAGCGACCGCCGACTTGCTCGGATACATCAGTTGAGTGTGCCTCTGGTGTTCTCGGCATCGATCCTCGACGGTACGCATCGTCTGACCAATATACGACTTGCCACATTGACACGGAATCTGGTACATGCCGGCCTTCCTCAAACCGAGGTCATCTTTGGCGCTCCCCACCAGTGCACGAGTTTTATTTGGAGGACAAAACACAGTTCCGACCTGGTGTTTCTTCAGAATGCGGGCAATTTTCCCCTCGGGGAATCTTAGCAAGGCTTGGGAACCAGCGATTGGGTTAATCAAGAGTAAATCGAGCAAATGTATAGTTGTGACGACCACGGCGGACAGAGCCATCACACCAATGTCATCTCAGACGCCGTCGCAATCTGTTCCACCGCCGCGGACGGAGGGTGTTTAAATCGGCCACCGCCGCGACCAAACCCAGTTCCCTCTGAGCAGCCATAGTGTATGGATCTCCGTGCCAGCATGTTCACAGGAGCTCAGTCCGTCAGTTCACCTGATGATGGCGACATGTATGATCACCGAAATATTGTGCCCGTTGGACACTGTAGACCGGCAGCACACCCGTGGATATTTTGATTATCAAATATGCCGGGAGAAACTCAAGAATCACATCATACACCTTTACGGGGAGGAGATGTATCGCAGCATGAAGAAATTTGAAAAGTTGCGCCACCGTAGATGTCGTTTGCTAAGTACTCTTGCCTTTCTAAAGAGATGTCGTTCCGAGAATGTTGTTCCAAATTTTGCTAAGGTTATGCATCACATCGATTCTGCAGCAGCTAAGAGAATCAAGAAACGAGCCAGCCTCGCATTGGTATGTGAGAGAGTGCAATTCACCCGCCGGAGCCTTGAGTTTATCTCACAGGAATTACTCAAACTACATTTGCAACTGGCTAGTAAGTTCACTTCTTTTTCCTGGGATTGGATTGATGGTGTCACCTGGGTGTCAGCTGATTCCACCCATAAGAAGGCTACGGGACGTCAAACAGCTAAGTTCTCATGTCTCCTTGACAAACCATCTCTGCAGGTTCCATGCAAGACTGTCATCAATTTGAGTGGCATGGTGTTGAGTGATGATGTGGTCTCGGTTTTGCAGAAAGCTCTCAACTTCGCTCCCACCCCAAGTTCACTCCGGTTGCAGAAATTGTTAGTGCTGTTGAACAGGTTGCAGCTCTACTTCCGCCAGAATCAGCCAAGGAAATACGTCATGAAACTTGTCGTGCATTGACGAAATCCAAGCCGATGAAGTCAAATATCAGCAGTAAAGAGAGAGCGGCCATTCATGATCTGAGGGAGGGCTCTGAAATTGTTGTCTTACCGGCTGACAAAGGCAATGCTACAGTTGTTGTGTCTCATAAGGACTACACTGATAAGATGCAGAGCCTGCTAAATGACGATTCCTACCGGAAGATCAGCGTTGACCCTACAAAGAAGGTGGAGAACAAGACGAGGGCGCTTCTCAAGGACGCAGATTTACCGGAGGGTGACGCTAAGAAATTGTTACCCCAAGGTCCGGTACCGCCTAGACTATATGGACTCCCAAAGGTTCACAAAGAGGGGGTACCATTACGCCCCATTGTCAGTAACATCAGGGCACCTACATATTTGTTGGCCAAATACCTGACGGGAATATTAAGTCCTCATGTGGGTAAATGCCCTCATCACATCCGTAATTCCGTGGATTTTGTTAAACGCCTTGATAGCTTCAGGTTGGATGAGTCAGATATCATGGTGAGTTTTGACATTGTTTCCTTGTTTACGAGGGTACCCCTTCGAGAGTCACTAAAATTGATTAGTCAGAAGTTTGACGAGAAGACCACTGAACTTTTTAGGCATGTCTTGACTTCCACGTATTTTCTTTTTAATGGAGAATACTACGAACGAACGGAGGGAGTCACCATGGGTAGCCCACTCTCACTGGTGGTAGCGAATTTGTACATGGAGAACTTCGAGGAGGAAGCCCTGTCGTCATCCATATGGAAACCTACTTGCTTTTTCCGTAACGTGGACGACACATTCGTCATCTGGCCACATGGTATGCATAAACTCCTTGACTTCCTTACACATCTAAACTCTATACACCCCAACATCAAATTCACTATGGAGACTGAAACGGAGGGTAAATTACCTTTCCTTGACGTCTTGGTCAAGAGAAGGGCTGACGGCACCCTAGGTCATGGGGTGTATCGGAAGACAACGCACACTGATCTGTATTTGCATGCAGACAGCTGCCACCACAATTCACAGAGGAACGGGGTACTTAAAACTCTAGTACATGGGGCGCGCACTATCTCTGACACAGAGAGTCTACCCCAGGAATTGGAACACCTGAGAACTGTATTTCGAAAAAATGGGTATTCAGAGTGGCAGATTCAACATGCTCTCCGCCCAACCACTGCAGCACAACCTGTTGATAGGCACTGCATTTATTCCATACACAGGCGCACTCTCGGGAAAAATCGCCCGCATTCTGAAGAAACACCAGGTCAGAACTGTGTTTTGTCCTCCAAATAAAACTTGTGCACTGGTGGGGAGCGCCAAAGATGACCTCGGTTTGAGGAAGGCCAGCGTGTACCAGATTCCGTGTCAATGTGGCAAGTCGTATATTGGTCAGATGATGCGTACCGTTGAGGATCGATGCCGTGAACACCAGAGGCACACTCGACTGATGTATCCGAGCAAGTCAGCAGTCGCTGAACATTGTTTGTCGGAAAATCACGCCATGGAGTATGACCGCACAAGGATTCTGGTACAGACGTCAAGATACTGGGACAGCGTTGTTAGAGAGGCCATCGAAATTCGCACCAATGACGACCTCATAAACCGTGACTGTGGCTATAATCTTAGCAAGGCTTGGGAACCAGCGATTGGGTTAATCAAAAGTAAATTGAGCAAACGTATAGTTGTGACGACCACGGCGGACAGAGCCATCACACCGACGTCATCTCAGACGCCGTCGCAATCTGTTCCACCGCGCGACCGTGGCGCGGGACGCGGACGGCGGAGGGAGCGCGCCGCGGGTGGAGGGTATTTAAATCGGCCGCCGCTGCAACCGAACCCAGTTCCCTCTGAGCAGCCATAGTGTACGGATCTCCGTGCCGGCACGTTCACAGGAGCTCAGTCCGTCAGTTCACCTGATGATGGCGACATGTATGATCGCCGAAATATTGTACCCGTTGGACACTGTAGACCGGCAGCACACCCGTTGATATTTTGATTAGTTTACACATTGACGTATGTGCATTTTCTTCACCCAAGCGTTATCTGTGAATTTAATATGAAGGACTTTTAGCAAACAGAATGTTTAAAAAAATACTGCCTGCTTGACATTTAGTGTTTCCAGAGTATACTGGGTGTCCAAAAAGTTTCGGATCAAAAGTATACAGATTGCAGAGGATCATAAACTGAGTATTTTTAGATACAGAACCACGGGTCAGAAATTAATGTTTCAGGTGATATAAGGTCTTGAATGAAAAATGTGTTTGAGATACATGCCTGTAAAATTGTTATTTTTCACAACAAATAACTGCCTAGCTCTTCAACATTGGTGGTGCTACCATGAAAAGCATTACACAGTTGTCCATGATGAGTGCTCTGTGTAACTTACTGCAGTATACAGTACATCACTAGTTGCTGAAGAAGTGGCATAATTGCAAATATGCATTTAATGCATGGTGTAGAAGAATGTAGTGCTAAGAAAGCACAAGAAATGTGCAGAGAATATCTAACAACAGGTGTCATTCAAAAATGGAAAAATATTATCACCATGGAAATTTATGAGATACTGCATTGCTGATGCCACAGAAAGATCTCCAAAGTTCTCAAAAAAGAACTGTTCATGTGGCAGAATTTGAGAGAATATGTTTTGATTATGTTAGAGAAGGTTGCTTAATAACTGCCCATCAACATGCCCAGGTAATGAACCCTTCAAACAATGCAATGTGGAGAGTGGGATTGGAGCAGTAATTACACCCGATCATAACCATGGGCAAGCATTGAGGCCAAATGGTTTTGAGCCCAGAATTCAGATCTGTCAATGGATTACATTGTAATGCATGCGCTGAGACTAATGGATTTCACTTTTGAACAGTTATGATGAACATAAGTTATGCTACAAGGTGTGGGATGTTTATATCAATAAAAAACTAAGTATTCATTTCTGACCATTAGTATATACATTTCATTTGACATCTTAGCAGCAACTTATTTTCTTGATACCATTATAGACAGAAAGTTGAATGTACAATCAACTTGTATGCGAGTAGATGTTACTATACAAAGATATTTAGAATATTACTGATGATCATTTTTGTCCCCTATACTTACAAATAACTCTGTTAAGATCATCAACCTACAGTTTGATAGACATTAAGGAATAGCTTGTACTAAATAGTGTTTATCTCAATATTATTTGCAATTTCTATTCTTGTTTTTCAGAAAAAATAAAGACTAATTTAAATTTCTGAATTTCAGGTACTGGTCACGAGTACACATTGGTACAGGAGCCACCACTATTCTCATGTCCGCAATGTCATAATGGTTATCGTTACAGAAAAAATCTTATTCGTCATATAAGACTTGAATGTGGAAAACCTGCACAGATAGCTTGTCCATTTTGCATGTACAGATGCAAACATAAAGCAGATATGATAAAGCATATTCGAAACAAACATCAAGTGCCAACATTGCAGACCTCTTCACAACTTAATGACCTAATGAATCAATAAATGGGTGATTGAACATTTAAAAGTGAAGTATCAGAAGGGAAAGAAAATAACAAAAGTAAAGTGTAAGCTCTCTTCATGTTCTTTTTTCTTTTCTTTTTTTTCTCCTTGCAGGTAGATCAAGTTTATATTCAGATGCTTACCACTGTCAACATCTCATGTATTTTTCAATGCTGTATATGTTTTATTTGAAGTGTTCATAGAATTAGTGTTGTCGCTAACGATAGAAGAAACTTTGAAACAAAGCTTTTAATGTTTTTTATTACTTGATATTTCTGTTAAGTATGACAAAAAATAAACATTTTTCTCATGCTCAGCATTTTGAACATATGAAAACAATTATGATTATTGCTGTCCTGGACATAGTCCTCCAGCAGGAAACTGGTTGTTTCCATTAAGACACAACACTAAGTGTCAGTTTTATTTGAAAGAATGAAGAGTGAAACAGGACTGTTTGGGTTTCCTTCATCATCAAGATGTTTTATGCTCCAGTAAATAGCATATTTCCTAATCTAATAATGAAAGGAGTAAAGATAACAACTCACCGTATAGTTGAGACATTGAGAAGTCGACAGGCTGATAAACAAGCATTTAGATAGTGGCCTTCCTCAGAGGTAGCAGACTAAAAGGAACATAAACAGATGCATACTACATTAACCCAGCAGTGGAGACTATTTGTGGTCAATTGGTCTTTCAACATAAAACAACATAGTAGTGCAAGCACATGAATTCTTCTATAAAACGTCTGTGCTGATAATATAGATCAGTACCTTTAATGTATGTGAAATATACACTACAAAATTAGTAGCTTGTGCTTTCTTGATCAGAAACTCCTTTCTCAAAACTCTTTTGACCATAGATAACTGAAACATACAACCATTGTGCAATGGAGGTAACAATAAAGCTGCTGCTTAATAAAGTGTGCTGTGACTCCAATCACTAACAAGCAACACACCTTCTGAACACTGATTAGGCTTTCAACATCCTTGAAGGGTCATTCCAGCTTAGACTTACATGCATTCTCCCTTTACAGCTAGAACTGATATCATCAAGAAAAGTTGCTTACCAAATTCTTGTTCACACTGCGGCAGGGCAGGATAGAATTAGTTGCATAATTGTTTGTTCACTGTCTCTCATTGTACTGTTCACTACAAAAGTTACACCTACCTCAGTACAGCATCATATCACCAGTCTGTTTCTCTACATATGTAGAAACTGTTCAGACAATGTTAAAAGCAGCATTGAAGAAAAACACCATAAATACTTACATTTGCAAAGTCCACGTAAACTCTGGTAGCAAGCTATCCTGTAATATATTATAACAAATTTCGGGTGGAGGGCGATTGCTTCATGACTTGAGAAAAATGGCAAACTTCTTCAATGAGTTCTTTTATTGCTTTAGGTTCAAAATAAACACTTGCCATCAGCCTGTATTTAATTAATGAATAATATCACTGTCCTCAACTCACAGTCCATACAACTCAGTAAACACACAGGGCAGCCAGGAATGTACTTAAATCTGACCCAAATTATTACAAGTTTTTCAGTCATTACTCTGGTACAATATATGAGTTTCACTTTTGGCCCTTTCCAGTGCATTTCTATTAACAGAAATTTCTTGCCAAACATTCCAGAGATGAATATGAAACATGCCATGCAGAATTTTACAAAGGCCGAAAGTTCACATGCGTTTATCTTCCCAACAAAACACTTCACAAAGCTCAAATGTTCACAATCTGCCCTTAAATGCAACTGCTTTCACCAGCAGTACATTCTGGAGACAAGAAACCAGTAACTCCATTTTACTCATAACGTACACGGACACGTCCAACATGACCTGCACGTCCGATAGTTAGCCAGCGACTGATCCACTGGCATTTCTTCCAGGACCTATAACTACTTGCAATGAGTGGGAAATGCTTAACTCTGATTGGTTATTCAAAATGACCAGCCAATCGAAACAATCCTTCAAGTTCTTTCTCACGCTAAAAACTGTCCTACGCCAATCAACATTCACAGATGCATTTACATATCTTCATCATGCAAATATTAATAAAACATTTAACAAAATCAAACAAAAAGAAAACTAATCTTGTTCTTTCTGTATCTAAAAAGAATATTGTTGTGTACCTGGTAATATTCAGCTAACTTTGAAAACTCAGGGTGACCTATCCTGCTTTTTACCAACTTCAGATTATCGTCCTGATTCTATTCCTGTCTGAGATTCTTACAGATGCACTTAATTGGTCCCTCTTCCTGCAACTGAATGACTGCGAGTAAAATTTCATCACAATCACTGTTCCTTAATGGATCTACCCCCTGCTCTTGTTCCATTACACTTCTAGATAACGCATCTGCCACAATGTTCTTAGAACACTTTATATACTTCATCCACAATCAAATTGCTGTAAATACATAGACCTCCTCAGTCTCCCGAGCTTGAGCTGACAAGTATCTAAATATGTTAAAGCACTATGATCAGTGAAAATTATGACTTAATGTGCCAAGAGGTATTGCTCAAATTCTTGCAATCCGAATATAACGGCTAAAGCTTCCAGTTCAGAAATGCTATAATTTTTCTCTGCTTGTTGCAGCGATTGACTTGCAAATGTGATCGTTTTCTGGACCTGCTCTTCTCCCACTGTTTCGATCTGGAACAATTCTACCCCCAGACCATAACCACATGCATCTGACTCCGGCAAAAAGGGTTTTGAAAAGTTAGGATGGTTCAAAATCTGACTGTTGACTAGTGCTTCTTTAAGTTCTTCAAATGTGGTTTGACACTCCTGGGTCCCTTATAGGGTATGTTTTTCCTTCTTTAAAAGTTCTCTCAGACAATGTGCATTGAATAATTGCCCAGATACAAATTTTCGATAAAACCCAAAACTCCAAACATTCCTTTTAACTCTTTACTTGTGGTTGGTGCTGCATAATCTCTAATAACCTTTAATTTTCCTGGATCAGGCATAGTTCCTTCCCACTACCTATATGTCCCAGGAATTTAATTTCTTTCTTAACAAATTCTGTTTTATCCAGTTTCAGTTTCATTCCCCCCTTTTTAATTGCCTCTAACACCTTGTCTAACAATAGGCAGTGCTCTTCCCAAGTACGAGTCAAAATTAACACATTGCCCACATTAACTGTAATTCTCTTTAACAAATGATCACCTAGACCCTGGGACATCACCCTAACAAATGCACAAATGCTAATATTTAAACCAAAGGGCACTACCTTATACTGGTAACATCTTCCCTCAAATAGGAAAGCTGTGTACTTCCAAGATTCTTTAGCCAACGGGAGGTTCCAGTAACCACACGTTACATTCATGGATGTGAAAAATTTTGCACCTTTGAATTTTTGTAATAATTCTATGTTTTCCCTATCACTTTCTGGTAAGATAATTTTATTTAACACTCTGGCATCCAAAACAAGCCTAATGAAACCATCCTTCTTAGGGTCTACAACCAATGGGTTATTATATACACTAATTGCTTTTTCTATTCTTCCCCATTCGATTATGTTCTGTATCAAATCTCGAACGGCTTCCTTATGCACTTCTGGAATGGCAAATGGTTTTCGGAGAAAAATGTGCATCCTCTTTCACAGTTAAATAGCACTCATAGTTCTGAACTAATCTGGGTTGATCTGAAAACACTTCACAATGGTTGTTCAAAATTCGTCTCAGATCACCTCTTTGTACGTCAGTCAAATCCTTTAATACTTCCAATTTTTCATTGATCCTAATTCTGACATTTTCTATCTCAGAAGGATCTACTTCCTTTCTTTTGCCATATTCATTATAGCCCTCGATTACCTCTGTGGTCCTACAGTATCTTATTGGAATATCATTTGGTTCATGTCTTTTACCTATGAAGGGAATAACTACTAGTTTTACATGTACTCTAATAATCACATCATTTCTCCCAAAATTAACCCAGCCTTCATATTTATGTAAGAAATTGACACCTACCAACATTTCAACACTGTGACCATTAATAATCAAAAAAATTAATTCTATTTATACTCCACTTACAATGATTGGTAACAATATTTCCTGTTTAACCACCTTCTTGCTTTTCCCAGTGGCCACCACAATTTTCAGCCCATTCACAAGCATTACAACAATTTGCTTACTTTTAGGGAGAGCATTCACAAAATTCTGGGACACTACACAAACTTCAGAACCAGTATCTATTAAACAAGGAACCTTTTCTTTAAACACAGTGACTTCAATGATAGGTCACCCAATATATTCCCTTCTGATTACAGACTCAGGCTCCTCTAATACATAATGCACTACTTCACGTCTGTGAAACCCTACCCTTTCTGTGGAAAGTACACTTAACTTAATCCCCTTTTACTTTCATTAATTGTGGCAGCTTTTACTATCCTGTCCACTATAGATAAATCAAAACATCTCTCTAACTTTTCACCCTCTGTACTCCCTTTTGTTTCTGCAACCCTGACCAAGGTACTGCCGGAGTTATTTAAATCATCTCCTTCTTCTTCCTCACTCTTGGAATCTTCTTGATTCAACCTATTCACAACCTCCTCTTGTATTTCCATAGTGCTCATTCCACTGTCTATAGGTAGCCTCTCATTTGTTTTGCAGTGCTGATTCAACCCCACCTCCTGATATGAGTTTTCACTTTCTGTATTTAGTTCCTTCTTAATATGGTTCCTGCGATTTTTATTTGAGCATTCCCTTTCACAGCAAACTGATTCACCCTCACCTCCTGATCTGAGTCTTCACTTTCTGTATTTAGTTCCTTCTTAATATGGCTCCTGCAATTTTTATCTGAGCTTTCCCTTTCATAGCAAACTACTGAATTTACTGAATAACCAATATGTTTTGCAGTGTCATTCTCCTCTACCCTTCTATTTTATATTAAGCTACCCTGATGCTGTTTTTATCTGTTATCTGAGCTTTCCCTTTCACAGCAAACTACTGAATTTACTGAATAACCAATATGTTTTGCAGTGTCATTCTCCTCTACCCTTCTATTTTATATTAAGCTACCCCCATGCTGTTTAGTAGGTACCTACTTTACAAAGGGCATCGCTAGGGGTTTAATCTGTACAGTTTTAAGTCTGCAAACACTAGTGTCATTACAGACTGCTAACAGTTTTCCTCCTGTGTGGCATCATTGCCTCTGATGTTTCTGTGACCTGTCGGGCCGTGCCTACCTGTTACATCATCAAACTGCAGCTGACGGCAATCAAAATACTGTACTCTGTCAATGAACCTATTTCCAGCAGAGCCACCTCTCCCCTGATATCTGCCTCTATAACTGTTCGCACGCTGTATGCCTATTCTGTTTACATTAACTTCACATCTTTTGTCATTTGGTCTAGTGGGAGGCCTAAAATCTCTCTTGTTTTAAAATATTTTCCACCTTTTCCAATAATGGATAAACCTATTGATATCATCTCGAGTAGCTGATTTGATTTTATTCCTCCAGTACAATGGTAGCTTTTTCTCTACTCTCATAACGATCTGCTCTGTTTCTACTTTTGCATTTAAATATGACAAGGTAGTCACCCACTTTTCTACAAATCTTGGGGTCATACTTTTCCCCAGACCAAAATTTATTCAAAACTTCCATTTGCTTCCTCTTTCCCCAATATTCTTCAAAAAATGCCTGTTTGAACTCTACTATCTTATCATATTTATGGGAAGCGAAATTTCCCCAGACTCTTGCCTCCCCCATTAAATTTTAAGTAATGAAACCTATCTTTTGCTTGTCATTCCACACTTTAGGTAACACATCTTCAAAATCACTCCAAAACTCTTTAGGATGAACTTTCTTATTTGGATCAAATTTATAGAATTGGTGATGCATAACATAGACAATTTCTGATGATTCTACAACACCATTAGATACTACACAAACGTTATTGTTATTACCATTCTGTTCAATTTTTGTTAGTCTACTTTCATGGGTACACATCTGCTCATTTACCTCTGTACTAAACTGACTAATGTTAGTTTCAATATTAGTGATTTTATTAGACACTTGCACTCCAAATCTTGCACACACATCTTTTCCTTCCTTAATTTGAGTTTCCAATATCACATGACTATCCTCACAGTGTCTTTCTACTTTGTGAACCTGTTCATTAACTTTGTTTAATTCTAAATTTATTTTCTCTTTAATTTGTTCGCTATCCTCAGCAACTTGCTCAATTCGTGAATTTCAACACCCAATTTATTTATTTTATCGTCAATATCAGAACTTAATGACATTTTAATTTTGTTACCCATTCCACTTATTTTACATTGAAGATCTGACCTCATTTCTTTCATTTTTGTGTTCATATCACATCCCATTTCCTTTAAATGCATCAAAATATTTTTTAACATTTTGGATTCACTATCCTTTGGAACACAAGTAACAGATACTGGTTCTGGCTTTATTTCAGTAACAGTGACTGGCTTATATTTAGCATCAGCTTCTACCACGCTCTGTTAATTTTCTATACCATAATTAGAACGAACCGAATCTGGCAAACCACTAATTATCCTCTGTTTGTGACACATCAAAACTGAAATGACCAATTCTTGAATCATCTATGTAGTCTTCTTTATCCACTCTCTCCCTTACTACTTTCTAGTCCTTACTCTCAGCCATTCTGCACAGTTTCTTGGCATACACAAACAAAACGCTAAGTAGAACACTACTTATCTTGTGCCTCATCCAGTTGACTGCACGGTGAGCTGAAACTGCGGGTCCGTACGCTAAGTTCTGCCTACTAGTCACAATGCAAGCCATCGCTTCCGCTACGGCTACCAACTGCTCCAGATGCCGGTCGGCTGCTGCAGCAATGCCACCTCTCGGAGTTCAGTGGTTGCTGATGTCGTCTGCCACCACGTTCCACTTGCTGCCGTTTCTTTATGATAGTTTATTTGCACACATGTCTATTGTCCTAATATAGTTACTTTTACACACATGTGTGAAAACTTCTTGAGTTCAATTGACACCACTGCTTTTACAAAGTTCCTACACATCCGAACTTCACTATTGTTTTTCCCAGCCAATAAAGCACCAATTGCGGCAGGGTGGGTTAGAATTATTTGCATAAATGTTTGTTCACTCTCTATTGTCGTACTGTTCACTACAAAAGTTCCACCTACCTCAGTACAGTGTCAGATCACCAGTCTGTTTCTCTGCATATGTAGATACTGTTCAGACAACGTTAAAAGCAGCATTGAAGAAAAACATCATCAATACTTACATTTGCAAAGTCCACGTAAACCCTGGTAGCAAGCTATCCTGTAATATCTTATAACAAATTTTGGGTGGAGGGCGATTGCTTCATGACTTTAGAAAAATGGCAAAATTCTGCAATGAGTTCTTTTATTTCTTTAGGTTCAATATAAACACTTGCCATCAGCCCGTATTTAGTTAACGAATAATATCACTGTCCTCAGCTCACAGTCCATACAACCCAGTAAACACACAAGGCAACCAGGAATGTACTTAAGCCCAACCCGAATTATTACATGATTTACAGTCATTACTCTGCTACAATATACAAGTTTCACTTTCAGTCTTTTTCAGTGCATTTCTATTAACAGAAATTGCTTGCCAAACAATCTAGAGATGCATATGAAACATGCCATGCGGAATTTTATAAAGGCCGAAAGTTCACATGTGTTTATCTTCCCAACAAAACACTTCACAAAGCTCAAATTTTCACAATCTGCCACTGGCAACACAATCTGGATGCGAGAAACCAGTAACTTCATTTTACTCATAATGTAGACGGACACGTCCAAGATGACCTGCACGTCCAATAGTTAGCCAGCGACTGATCCCCTATAACTACTTGCAATGAGTGGGAAATGCTTAACTCTGATTGGTTGTTCAAAATGGCCAGCCAATAAAAAGAAACCTTTAAGTTCTTTCTCATGCTAAAAACTGTCCTACGCCAATCAACATTCACAGATGCATTTACATAACTTCATCATGCAAATATTAATAAAACATTTAACAAAATCAAACGAAAAGAAAACTAATCTTGAAATATCTTTAGAAAATTATTACTCTGCAAATGGCTACTCTGGCTGCCTTCTTACAAAAGCAAGTACCCTTGGACATACGTCATTAGCACGGTGGGGAAATTACACTTTTCATTGCTCCTTGCTTGCTTAACACTTTCCCATGACACAGTTATGTAATGTTTAACATGAGATAATGCTGAATTTTTTCGTATGTCCCACATACACTCTCTCACTCATTCTCATTCACTCACACAACAACACATTAAATGAATACTGATCTATTCTGATTTTTATATTACGAAAATGAAAAATAGCAAACGTTTTTAACTATGAAAATTCAAGCAAATTGACCTAACATTTTGTGAACTTCAGTAATGATTCCAAATGATACTAAAAGACAAACTGTTATGAATCCTAACTGACTATAATCTTACAAGTGTCGTTTGGGGTGTTTTAGGTAATTTTCTTTAACTCTGAAGGTATGCTAGCTAGAAAGCTGAGATTTTTACACAATCTTCTATTTAATAACAAAGGTCAGTATATTGACTTTTAACTAAATTGAATAATATTTAATATAGTTTATTTAGATTCTTAGGGGCTTGAATATTCTGTTGCTTAAATTGACACAGGTACCACTTCCCACGGCTAGGCTAGCGACAGTTGCGAGTGAGTCGCACTAAGATACAACCGGCTGTTTCTTTCACCGCCAACGGCTCCAAAGTTATGAGCCATACTGCAAAGTAGTTTACTGCAATAATGCTATTGCGTATCGACTCATGACATTACAGCATTGCAACAACATCAAAACAGTAAGCCACTATCATGAGACACATAGCATTGGATATCTGCCTTATAGTGGCTGCCCACAGTCAACAACACAAGTTGATAACCACTACCTACAAATAAAAATTTGTAGGAGAATGTATCAGAACTGTGTACTGCCTTCTTAGAGACAGTTGGGAGAACTCTTTTGACCAAGGTATTATGGAACCATCTTCACATGATCAATCTGATCTCTAGTCATTGATTACAAATGACAGTATGAACTCTCCTGCCCTGAGGTGATAGAAGACAGGGAAGGGAATACCTCGAATGGAATCTGGCTGAATGGCATCAGGTTCTCTTCACTGGAGAGTGCATGATTTTTCTGTCACCTGATAAGCATCATAGAAGGCTATGGAAGTTGCCAGGTACCAATACATGTTTCAAGCATGCTGCCCAACAGGTTCAGCCAGGAGGTGCGTCAGTCAGGTTTTGTGCTAGTATCATGTGCTGCTTCTCATCATAGTATTTGGACAGTATCTTTCAACCTACAATCTTCCAGTCCTACTGTCAACAGTTTGTCTTTCAAGATGATTACCGATGACACACTACACCCATGTCATGAACACCTTCTTCCAGGAGGCAGGAATCAACTAAATGGAATGGCCTGTGTTGTCATCAATCTTACTGAACATCCTTGAGAGCAGTTGAGACTTGCAGTGCATCATTGTTGGAACTCATCTCACATACTGGATGACATCAGGAGAGTCATGGTCAAAGAGCGAGACTTGTTTCGGTAGCAACTTCTTGATCATCTAGTAGACAGGATGGGAGGCAAAGAAGGATCCAAGCATGTAACAATGGCAGGTGGAGCAACAATGTATTCAATACTACACAACAACAAATTTTGATGTCATAGGTGTGCAAAGCTGTACACTTTCAAACAGACTGCCTTTATTTATAGATTTATTTTTTCTTTCCACAGTAAAGTCACGTTTTAAGTTTCATGATGTTTGTTTTCCTATTCCCTGCTCCCCTTGAATCAGAATCCACACACATTTGCATATATGCTGGTACTGCAAAACTCTTTTTGGGAAGTTTATATAAAGAGCAGAAAAATAGGGTACTAAAAAAGCTGCAATAAACAAAAATGAGGAAAGGCAACCACTCATCTGAAGCTGTTTGATATATAGCACAAATACACACATAATAGTACAGTGACAACACTAGTTTTCATGCTACCACTCTGTTTCCAGAAATAGTAGGAGGATCATGGAGGGGGAGAAGGGCAGGGTGGTGGCAAGTCACTCAGAAGCCAGAGTCATAGGGTCACACTTTGTCTGAGGGAAAAAAAGGAGACAAAGATAAAAAAGAATATAGCCTTCAGCTTCACTTCTTCCCCTACTCTAACAAGATGGACCACTGTTAACCTTTTTGAACTGCTTCCACTGCCCGCCCCCTCTTGCCCAAACACCTTCCAACTATTTCTTCTTTTATACCCTCTAGAAATAATTTCTGTTTCTAAAAGTTAGTAGTTGTGTCCTTATTTATCTTCATGGTTGTGTACTGGCTGCAGTGGGAGATACACCTCCTAAGAGTAAGTATTGGCCTGACAGTCCTGACCACTTGTACATTTGTGGAAGATGTGTTAACATTATTATTAAAAATATATTGGTATAGGAAAAGGATGAAGCTGACATTGGTGAAGCAATGTTGGTTGTTAGAGCACTGATGTATTGTATTGTATTGTATTGTATTTATTGGTCCAGTAAATCTTACATGTACAGTACAGCACATCAGATATTGGACAGGTCAAAGTATATCTTACAATTAAAACACTTTAGAAACTAGAAAATTATGTTCACAAAATTTTACAGCACTTCATATACTGGGCAAGTCAATGTGTAAGTTATAATTAAACCACATTAGAAACTTGAAGTTTACAACTGAATACATGTATAAGCCAATATTAACGATTACAGTATTTGCATGATCCTCACTTAAGCTCTAAGGATTTTTGAGGAACTCTTCTACACTATGAATTGACGTGTACACTAGAGAATTACATTCACAGAATTTTACTTCATATACTGGGCAAGTCGGTATACAACTTATACTTGAACCCCATTAGAAACTTGAGAATTACATCTGAATGTATTCATAGGCCAGTATTAATGGTTACAGTATTTGCATAATCACCACTTAGACTCTCGAGGATTTTGGAGGAACTCTTCCACGCTATAAAAGCAATGTGTCAACAGATATTCTTTTAATGCTGCATTAAAATTTTTTACATCAGTCTTTAATTTCTCTTGGCAATTTATTGTAGATAATTTTTCCATGGTGTAATGTTCCTTTTTGGCACAAACTGGTTTTTGTATGGAATACATGAAAGTCAGTTTTCTGTCTTGTATTATGATGATGAACATTTTCATTTTTGGGGAGGATACTAGGATTTGTTATTGTATATTTCTTTATAAACATTGCACTTTCAAATAGGAAAATACATGGAAGGGGAAGAATCCCCATCCTTTTAAATAATTGTCTACATGGTTTGTTCCTTTTTATTCCAGCCATGATTCTCACTATTCTTTTTTGCATCCTGAAGAGTTTTAGGCAGGATAGCGAGTTACCCCAGAAAAAGATCCCATATTTTAGGACAGAATGTATATTAGAATAGTAAACTGTCATTAGACAGTCCTTATGACAGCAGTTTTCTAGCACTCTCATTAAATAACACATGGTACTTAGCTTCTTTAATATTTTGTCAATGTGAGTTTCCCATCTAAGATTATCCTGTAGCCAGACCCCCAGAAATTTTGTATTAGGCACACTTGCAATATCTGTGTCTGACAACTGAATTCTTATATCCTCTTCAGTGTTTCTCTTGACATTATGAAAATTTAATGCTACTGTTTTATTTATTATTAGTTTGTTTTGGTTGAACCAGTTTACAACATTTGTTAATGCCTCAGACAGTCTTGTCTGTAGTATCTCTGCAGTCTTCCCACTGACTAATATGCTTGTGTCATCTGCAAACTGGATAGTGCTATGGTACTGGTTGGTTGATGTTAGGTCATTTATATACACTCCTGGAAATTGAAATAAGAACACTGTGAATTCATTGTCCCAGGAAGAAACTTTATTGACACATTCCTGGGGTCAGATACATCACATGATCACACTGACAGAACCACAGGCACATAGACACAGGCAACAGAGCATGCACAATGTCGGCACTAGTACAGTGTATATCCACCTTTCGCAGCAATGCAGGCTGCTATTCTCCCATGGAGACAATCGTAGAGATGCTGGATGTAGTCCTGTGGAACGGCTTGCCATGCCATTTCCACCTGGCGCCTCAGTTGGACCAGCGTTCGTGCTGGACGTGCAGACCGCGTGAGACGACGCTTCATCCAGTCCCAAACATGCTCAATGGGGGACAGATCCGGAGATCTTGCTGGCCAGGGTAGTTGACTTACACCTTCTAGAGCACGTTGGGTGGCACGGGATACATGCGGACGTGCATTGTCCTGTTGGAACAGCAAGTTCCCTTGCCAGTCTAGGAATGGTAGAACGATGGGTTTGATGACGGTTTGGATGTACCGTGCACTATTCAGTGTCCCCTCGACGATCACCAGTGGTGTACGGCCAGTGTAGGAGATCGCTCCCAACACCATGATGCCGGGTGTTGGCCCTGTGTGCCTCGGTCGTATGCAGTCCTGATTGTGGCGCTCACCTGCACGGCGCCAAACACGCATACGACCATCATTGGCACCAAGGCAGAAGTGACTCTCATCGCTGAAGACGACACGTCTCCATTCGTCCCTCCATTCACGCCTGTCGCGACACCACTGGAGGCGGGCTGCACGATGTTGGGGCGTGAGCGGAAGACGGCCTAACGGTGTGCAGGACTGTAGCCCAGCTTCATGGAGACGGTTGCGAATGGTCCTCGCCGATACCCCAGGAGCAACAGTGTCCCTAATTTGCTGGGAAGTGGTGGTGCGGTCCCCTACGGCACTGCGTAGGATCCTACGGTCTTGGAGTGCATCCGTGTGTCGCTGCGGTCCGGTCCCAGGTTGACGGGCATGTGCACCTTCCGCCGACCACTGGCGACAACATCGATGTACTGTGGAGACCTCACGCCCCACGTGTTGAGCAATTCGGTGGTACATCCACCCGGCCTCCCGCATGCCCACTATACGCCCTCGCTCAAAGTCCGTCAACTGCACATACGGTTCACGTCCACGCTGTCGTGGCATGCTACCAGTGTTAAAGACTGCGATGGAGCTCCGTATGCCACGGCAAACTGGCTGACACTGACGGCGGCGGTGCACAAATGCTGCGCAGCTAGCGCCATTCGACGGCCAACACCGCGGTTCCTGGAGTGTCCGCTGTGCCGTGCATGTGATCATTGCTTGTACAGCCCTCTCGCAGTGTCCGGAGCAAGTATGGTGGGTCTGACACACCGGTGTCAATGTGTTCTTTTTTCCATTTCCAGGAGTGTATATGAAAAATAGGATGGGGCCTAGTACCGAGCCCTGCGGTACTCCATATGTTACTGCTTTATAATCAGAATAGTGTCTTGTTGATTTATTTTCTTTGTGAAAATGTTTTTCTACTACTTGCTTGCGGTCAGTAAGATATGATCTAAGCCAGTTGTTAGGCATACCTCTGATACCAATTCTTTCAAGCTTCTGCAGCAATAGGGTGTGATCTATGATGTCGAAAGCCTTAGAAAGATCAAGGCATATGCCAGTTACTTTTGTCCACTATCAATTTTTTGGAGTACTTCACCCAGAAATTCGTATATTGCTGTATCTGTTGATCGGCCTTTCCGGAAGCCATGTTGGGTTGTGGATAATATTTTGCACTTTTCTAGAAAGTCTAGCAACCTCTTATGAAAAATTTTTCCTAGTATTTTCAAATATGTAGATAGCAAGGCAATAGGTCTATAATTGGCTATGTCTTCTTTCTTACCCTTTTTGAACAGTGGTTTCAGTTTCACTGTCTTTAAGCAGGAAGGAAAGACTCCATTTGTTAATGAACTGTTGAAAATGTGGGCTAATGGTATTGCAATGAGGTCACCAACATTTTTAATGACATAATCTGGAATTTCATCCACACCTGTTGAAAATTTTGTTTTTAACTCTCTAATTGATATTATAATTTCCTTAGGTTTGGTTGGAGTAAGAAATAGGGAGTTGCAGTTCCTATTTTGATTTGATGGTGTTGTAGCAGGATTTTTATTTGAAGATTTTATGTCAGAGAGTAATTTTTCACTAATATTTGCAAAGTATGTATTAAAAGCATTGGCTACTTCTTCTGGATTTGTAATTTTTTTGCCATCTTGGATTACCTGGAGATTTACACTTTGGGAGGTCTCATTTCCTATTTGTTCTCTGACTATCTTCCACATGGCTTTCATTTTGTTCCTGGCCATTTTTATATGGTGATCATTTGTTGTTTTTTTAGCTTCTTTTATGACTTTGTGAAGCACTCTCTTATAATTCTTGAAATACACCAGAAATTCTTCTGTAACATTTTGTGTTTTTGAGATTTCATAAAGTCTCCTCTTTTCACCACACGATATTTTAATGCCTTTCGTCAGCCATGTAACATTTCTTTTTTTAGTTTTTAATGTTTGGTTTTTAACTGGAAAAGAAATATTGAAATAATGGGAGAATATTTCCATGAACATGTCAATCTTTTTACATGTGTCCTCATAGTTGTCTATATCATTCCATGTTTCTTTTTTTTAGTAAGTGCCTAAAGTGTTCTAGGTTGTGCTTGCTAAAATTTCTACCTTTTCTTGTCAGTTATTGTTCAGTATTTCCTGCAGTCTCTACTGGGAATTCAATAAACTGTGCATAATGATCACTGAAACCTTTATTCATATTTCCAGGTTTGTATAAATATTTATCTGTATTTATTACTATCTGATCTATAGCACTGCTTGATGATTTGGTGACTCTGGTAGGGGATTTGATAGCTGTATGTATATTGTAGGTTTTTAATAAGGCCTCAAGGTTTAATCTGTCTTTTGAGTTCTTGTTGAAATCTATATTAAAGTCACCCCATATGATGGTTGTTTTACTAACTATTTTTATACTGTTAAGTGCCTTCTCAAGATTTTCAATGAAAGTAGTTACGTTTCCATCTGGGCTTCTATATATGCAAATAACAATTATATTTAAATTTGTCAGTTGTGTAGCAGAAATTTCGAAGTTTTGCTCTTCCCCTAGCTCATTGGTGAACTTTAAATTATCGTGTTTGACGTCCTCTCTAACATATATGCGTGTTCCTCCATGCATGGAGGTTTCCCTACAAAAAAAAAAGATGAAAGGGTAAAGCCCTCTAGCCTTGTGTGATGTAACATATTTCCTGATAACCAGTGCTCACTAACACATATAACTGACACTTCTTTTAGTTCATCTGATAACTATATTTCTATCTCACTAACTTTATTTGAGGATTGTACATTTTGGTGCAGAAGCATAAATTTCGACGATGACTTATTTACTAGGTTGTTTTGGCCTACCTTATGTTCGACAGCTGCACATGACATATCATTTTTAACACTTTTACAATTGAAGTTTTCTTTCCAGAGCGATGTTTTAGAAGATGAAATCAACATTTCTCTGGAATCACTTGCCATAAAAAATGTTGTGGTTCTTTCCTGTTTCGTGTTGGGCGAGTTGACTTGTAGTGTGATGGCGTTTCTGCTGTAATTTTTGGAGTTTTAATTTGAGGAACTGCAACTAGACTAGATGGGGATCCTCTTCTTGCCGCTTCAACACTTCCTGAAGTCATTGGAGTAATATGCTCTTCATTTGAAATTGGTGATTCCATTGCTGCTGCTGCTACAATTGGAGGCTGCACTAAGCCTGGATGATTTCGGTTTAATTGTTCCATGATTGCATCACACAGTGCTACTTTCCCTTTCATGTTTCTATGCAATCCATGGGTAGTGAAATCTTCTCTTTTTTGACTGTCTGCATTAATATATGTCACATTGCTGAAGAGCTTGCATATTTTCTCCAACTTTCGGTTAGTTGCTTCGATTTCTGCATACACAAATGATGTTTTGATGAGGCCATGTCTCATAGAGGTGCTTATTACGAACAATTTCATGTCCATAACTTTTGCCAATGTTTCCCTTAAAGATCGCAAAGCAAATTTTTCCTCGTTCTTGTAGACATCGTTTGCGCTAGCTAAAATAATGGAAGAGTTACAACTTCCATGGTTACTGTGTGTGTCAATATGCTGAATAACTTCTCGTAGTGGAGCACCTGGCTTCACAAATCCAATAACACTTTCATTTATTAGTTTTTTGTTCATGATCTTTGCCAGTCCTTTTCCGTGACTATCAGAAAATAGATAAATAATGCCAGCATCTTGTTTTTTACGTTGACTGTTTTCATTTGTTGTTTTCGGTTCCGAAACTTTCGTTTGTATATTTGCTTCACTTTGTCTGTTCGTTTTTTCTGACAGCACACTGAATCTGTTTTTGCACACGATATTAGAATCAGTCAATAACTTTCTCTGAGAATTTGACAGTTTACTTTCCACTACCGGTATGTTTGGAGGTTCACAATTTCGAGGAAAGTTTGATCTGTTTACATGCTTTCCACTAGCATGCTAGAGTTGTTTGTTTGCACACGTTTTTGTTTACTTTCAGTTCCTTGCAACAGTTTTTCTTCAGATGGCTGTATTGCATGATTTACTACATTCGATTTTTGCACACTGTTTTTTTGTATTAAAGTTACACTGCTTCTTTGAGATTTATCTTCCCGGATAGAGTTTTCTTCAGTCACTGATTCCCATTTTCCTGTGGAGGCCGTGTCTTCTTGCTTCCTGTATTTTCCCGATTGAAGTACTTCTATATCCTGTTTTAGAGTACCGATTATGAATTGTAAACTTTTTATACGTTCATTTAGCTTTGATTTCTCGTCCTTACAACTCAAACATGATTTCTTTTTTCCGTCGAATTTTACTTTTTTTCGTGGAGATACATGATTTACTTTAACACTAGCCACCATCTTGAAACAGATGGACCATACTTCACTCCCTCAGAATTATTAACATCTTTTGCACAACCAACCACAACAAAGCTGTTACACTTGATGTTCAGGATATACATGGTCCACTGACATAAATGAGACCACCACCTGTATTCAATGTCAGCATGTAATAACCATTCACAGGTAGCAGCACTACCATTGGAGGGTATATAAAGTATGTCAGGGGTTACGTGCAAAACACTGCAGTTGTTGTCATAATGTGGAAACAGAGCAATTTATTTATGTTCAAAAGAGCGTGATCATTGGCTTTCAAGCCTAGGGTGGAAGCATTTTCAAAATGGCTAAATCCGTAAACTGTTCATGTGCCGAATGGTAAACTGGTGCATCCAAAACCAGTGCCGAGGCAACTATAGTGCACTGTGGGCCATAGATGACAATGGTGAATAAAAGCTGCAGAGATGTGTATGAGTGAACAGATGTGCAACTGTTGAGCAAATGGCTCCCCAACTGAACCAAAGAGCTACCAACAGTGTCTCCTCAATGACCAATCAGCAAATGGGCATCTGCTTCATACAACCATGCTGACTGGTGTTCATCAGCAATGAAGGCAGGAATTTGGTCACCAGTACCGCAGCTGGACATACACTGAGTGGTCACAGGTGGCCTTTTCGGATGAATCATGTTTTATGCTCCATCTGACAGATGGCTATCACCATGTATAGTGTGAGGTACCTGAAAGCAAATGCCCTGCAACAATCATTGGTATGTTCGAGGACACAGGAGGGAGCATTGTGATTGGGGGAATGTTTTTGTGGCATTTCTGGGTAATCATCTCATCTCTCTGGAAGGCACAGTGGATCAACACAAATATGCATCTATCCTTAGGGACCACATCCATCCCTACGTGTCATGTTTTTTTCCCTGGCATGATGGCATTTACCAGCAGGACAATGCAACCTGTCACACAGCTCTCAGTGTATGTGTGGGGTTTGAAGAGCATTAGGATCAGTTTACAGTACTTCCCTGGCCACCAAATTCCCTGGATTTAAATCCAGTTCAGAATCTGGGGACCACATCGATCAGGCTGTTTGTACCATGGATCCTAAACCAAGAAACCTAGCACAGCTGGCCATGGCACTGGAGTTGGCTTGGTTCTACACCTGCCAGTACCCTCCACAACCTCATTGACTCCCTGCAAGTCTCTCAGCAGTCCACACCACGAAAGGTGGTTATTCAGGCTTTTGACTGGTGGTCACATTAATGTGACTGGACAGTGAAGGAGACAAGTGAAATATCCCCGGATTTCAAGAAAAAAGCAATTTTTCCAATACAAAAGAAGGCAGGTGCCAAAAGACACGCGGACTACCAAACGATCAGTATAATAAATCATACCATCAGTATAATAAATCATGATTGCAAAATATTGACATAAATTATCTATAGTTGAATGAAATGAATGAAAGCAGTTAACCTAGGCAAAGTTGTACGAGGTGCATTCAAGTTCTAAGGCCTCCGATTTTTTTTCTCCGGACTGGAAAGAGATAGAAACATGCGCATTCTTTTAAAATGAGGCCGCGTTCATTGTCAATACATCCCAGAGATGGCAGCACCGTACGGCAGATGGAATTTTACCGCCAGCGGCGAGAATGAGAACTGTTTTAAATACTTAAAATGGCGACGTTTTCCTTACTTGAACAGCGTGCAATCATTCGTTTTCTGAATTTGCGTGGTGTGAAACCAATTGAAATTCACCAACAGTTGAAGGAGACATGTGGTGATGGAGTTATGGATGTGTCAAAAGTGCGCTCGTGGGTGCGACAGTTTAATGAAGGCAGAACATCGTGTGACAACAAACAGAAACAACCTCGGGCTCGCACAAGCCGGTCTGACGACATGATCGAGAAAGTGGAGAGAATTGTTTTGGGGGATCGCCGAGTGACTGTTGAACAGATCGCCTCCAGAAATGGCATTTCTGTGGGTTCTGTGCACACAATCCTGCACAACTACCTGAAAATGCGAAAAGTGTCATCCAGGTGGGTGCCACGAATGCTGACGGATGACCACATGGCTGCCCGTGTGGCATGTTGCCAAGCAATGTTGACACGCAACGACAGCATGAATGGGACTTTCTTTTCGTCGGTTGTGACAATGGATGAGACGTGGATGCCATTTTTCAATCCAGAAACAAAGCACCAGTCAGCTCAATGGAAGCACACAGATTCACTGCCACCAAAAAAATTTCGGGTAACCGCCAGTGCTGAAAAAATGATGGTGTCCATGTCCTGGGATGGCGAGGGTGTAATCCTTACCCATTGCATTCCAAAGGGCACTACGGTAACAGGTGCATCCTACAAAAATGTTTTGAAGAACAAATTCCTTCCTGCACTGCAACAAAAATGTCCGGGAAGGGCTGCATGTGTGCTGTTGCACCCGCACATTGAGCTAACGTTACACAACAGTTTCTTCGTGATAACAACTTTGAAGTGATTCCTCATGCTCCCTACTCACCTGACCTGGCTCCTAGTGACTTTTGGCTTTTTTCAACAATGAAAGACACTCTCCATGGCCGCACATTCACCAGCCGTGCTGCTATTGCCTCAGCGATTTTCCAGTGGTCAAAACAGACTCCTAAAGAAGCCTTCACCACTGCCATGGAATCATGGCGTCAGCATTGTGAAAAATGTGTATGTCTGCAGGGCGATTACGTTGAGCAGTAACTCCAGTTTCATCAATTTCGGGTGAGTAGTTAATTAGAAAAAAAATCGGAGGCCTTAGAACTTGAATGCACCTTGTAATTGCGCTCAGAGGTAGGTAGAAACTTGCAAGGTAGTTCTGACCCTATAATTTATCTTAGGAGATAGACTGAAGAAAGAAAGACCTACATTCATTATATTTTTATTTTTAGAAAAAGTATTTGACAATTTTGAAAAGAGTACACCCTTAAGTTGAAGTAGTAGTGGTGGTAGCAGTAGTAGTTGTGGTGGTGGTGGTGGCGACGGCGGTTGTCAGTCTGCAGAGTGGTTTGATACAGCTCTCCTTGCTGAAGATATCAGGGATGAAATACAGGGATTGAATGATTAGCTATATCTGCCACAGAAACCATGTTGTAGTTATAAGAGTCAAAGCACATGATAAGAGGTAGTAATTGAAAAGTGAATGATACAAATTTGAACCAAACTCCATATTATTAATTTGTGTGTAGAGCAAGTCTAAAGGTAACCAAAGATAAATTTGGAAAAGATATCATGTAGAATGAAAAACGTTTTGCAGTTTATCAGTGACATAATAATGTTTTCAGGTACAGCAAAAGACTTGGAAGAACAACTGAATTGAATGTATAGTGTCTTGAAAGGTCTATATGAGGTCTTCTTTTGAGGCCTTCATCCCATCATACACGAGCCACTGTGTTCTTGATGTGGCAAGTTCATTTTACTTAACTTTGTGGCCAGATGCCCTTACTACCATCATAGTCATCAGTAAACCTAAGGGTGAGAAGTTATGTGCAGCATTTGTCTGTGAATCATGTAAACTTTGTTTTGTGTGTTATTGTATTTTAACTATTTCTGTATAGTACAGTCTGAAGTGGAGACTGGGAACATGCCAAGCGTTTGCCTACATTAGTGTAGAAATCTGTCTGTAAACCACACTCAAGCTGACCAGTGTAACAGACCAGTGGTTGTTAATTCGCCATGTTGATTCGATCTGAGTCTTTTCCACTCCTTGTCTCACAAGCTAGTGCACTATTCAGTTCTTTTCTTTTTTTCTTTATGTCTGTTTATTCATTGCTTTTCTTTTGCAGATCTGTGCACATATCACATGACACCTCTCAAATTCCTTTGATAAAAACTTTATTCGGTTTTTTATTGCAGAGGGTGATCAGTTCCCTTACCGAACACAAAGGGGTACCATGCCAGCATGCATTAAGTTATACAAGCAGGTAAAAGAGAATCTGAGATGAACATCAATCAAAGTAAAACAAAGGTAATGAAACTTCCAGACTGAGAGGCCGTGGTCAATATATAAAATTTCTACCTAACGTTTCATCTCCATCTGTGGGAGACATCTTCTGAGGTCATCCAGCTACTGAGACTGAGGCTCCAGGTACTCTCGTATTTATAGAGCGCATAGAGGGCACCACCATTCATCACATGATGCCGACGGTATGCCTATCTTTGGAAGGTGTCATCATTCTTGATTAAGAGTAATCGTTGTCATTCTCCTGGCAGAATGTCAACATTCATATTTTGTCTAACTTTAAAACTTCCTCTTTTCTATTAAAATTGTTATGGTTTTTGTGAATCTCTATTGCTTCTCTATACATGCATGTATTATAATGAGATGTTCATGCTAGAATGCTTGTCTCATTAAATTTAATTTCGTGCTTCCCATCTCGAAAAACATGCTCAGCTACGGCTGATTTTTCAGTGTGTCCTAAGCGACAATTTCTTTTATGTTTGGCTAAGCGGGTGTTTACACTTCTTTTTGTTGTTCCAATAGATACTTGTCCACAACTGCATGGAATTTTGTATACCCCAGGAGTTGCTAGGGGGTGTCGGGCGTCTTTTGTGGTTTTTAAATATTTCTTAATCTTCTTGGTGGGTCTCAAGATTGTTTCGATCCAATACTTGGCCAGAACTTTCCTGATATGGTCCATGACTTTATTAATGAAAGGCAGGAAAACTTTTCCAGTAGGTGACCATTGTTGCTCTGGACATCTGGCTTCTTTTCTTCTTTGATGGAGGGCTTGATCAATTTCCTTGCTGGTATATCCGCTTTTCATGAAGGCTGACTGTAAGTGATTTAGTTCATCTTGTAAGTAAGCTAGCTTGCAGATTTTGTTGGCTCCATCCACCAAGGTTTTCATGACACCTCTTTTTGCCTAGGATGATGGTTTAATTCCTTGTGGAGGTATCGATCCATATGAGTGTTCTTTCTATATACCTTGTGGCCCAGTGTCCCATCCACCTGTTTAATTACCAACACATCCAGTGGTAGTAGCTGGACGACCTCAGAAGATGTCTCCGGCAGATGGAGGCAAAATGTTATGTGGAAATTTTATACACTGACCACAGCCTCTCAGCCCAGCAGTTTCAACTGAAGGCAACACCGGCCGTGAAAGCCTACATTATATGATTAAAGGTAATAAAGTTTAGTCTAATGCAGTTATGTGATGCTAAGAGAATTAATTTGGAAATAGGTCACTAGAAGTAGCTGAAGATTATTGATACTGGGACTGCAAAATATGTGACAATGATACAAGTAAAGAGGATAGAAAAGAGACTGTCAGTAACAAAAAAGGTTTTCTAGAACAAAATGAAATGTGAATGTCAAATATAAATTTACGAGTTAGGAAGTCTTTTCTGATAGTATTTGTCTAGACAGTAGCTTTGAATGGAAATGAAAAATTGACAACAAACAGTACAGATGAGAACAGAATAGAAGCTTTTGAAATGGGACACTACAGAAAACTGCTGGTGATTAGTTTGGTAGATGGGATAACAAATGAAGAGGTACTGAATTGAATCAGGGAGAAAATAGCTTTATGCCACAACATTCGAAAGCAACAGACAGGTTCACAGAACACATACTGAGATATAAAGAAATAGTTAATCTGATAATGGAGGGAAGTGTGATGAGTAAAAATGGTAGGGGGAGACCAAGGCTTAACTACAGTAGATAGGTTTGAGTGTATGTAGGTTGCTGTAGGTACACTGAGATGAAAGACTATGGAAAAGATTAGTGTAGAGAGCTACAACAAACTAGTCAACAGACTGAAGACCACAAATACAACATGTAATAGCAGTATCAGCTATGAAGTATTCTGGTAATACAAATACATAAAATGAGGTATGTTCATGACTGTTTTGATTACTGTGCATTGCTGTTAAGAATGCTTACTGTAGCCAGCTTTGATGAGTTCTAAAGTATCTTCTGCAAGAGCTATCTTAACATTTCTAAAAATGAAAATATAAAATGTATACAGTTTAAAAAGTTATTTCAGAAACATAATGTTTTTATTCTCTGTGTTATACCAAACAGCCTCCCCCCATGAACAATAGAACTTGCTGTTGGTGGGGAGGCTTGCTTGCCTCAGTGATACAGATAGCCGTTACCGTAGGTGCAACCACAACGGAGGGGTATCTGTTGAGAGGCCAGACAAACGTATGGTTCCTGAAGAGGGGCAGCAGCCTTTTCAGTAGTTGCAGGGGCAACAGTCTGGATGATTGACTGATCTGGCCTTGTAACACTAACCAAAATGGCCTTGCTGTGCTGGTAGTGCGATCGGCTGAAATCGAGGGGAAACTACAGCCATAATTTTTCCTTAGGGCATGCAGCTTTACTGTATGGATAAATGATGATGGCATCCTCTTGGGTAAAATAATCCGGAGGTAAAATAGTTCCCCATTCGGTTTTCCGGGCGGGGACTACTCAGGAGGACGTCGTTATCAGGAGAAAGAAAACTGGCGTTCTACGGATCGGAGCATGGAATGTCAGATCCCCTAATCAGGCAGGTAGGTTAGAAAACTTAAAAAGGGAAATGGATAGGTTAAAGCTGGATATAGCAGGAATTAGTGAAGTTCGGTGGCAGGAGGAACAAGACTTTTGGTCAGGTGAATACAGGGTTATAAATACATAATCAAATAGGGATAACGCAGGGGTCGGTTTAATAATGAATAAAACAATAGGAATGTGGGTAAGCTACAACAAACAGCGCAGCGAACGCATTGTTGTGGCCAAGATAGACACGAAGCCCACACCTACGACAGTAGTACAAGTCTATATGCCAACTAGCTCTGCAGATGACGAAGAAATTGAAGAAATGTATGATGAAATAAAAGAAATTATTCAGATAGTGAAGGGAGACGAAAATTTAATAGTCATGGGTGACTGGAATTCAGTAGTAGGAAAAGGGAGAGAAGGAAACATGGTAGAGTGAATATGGATTGGTGTTAAGAAATGAAAGAGGAAGCCGCCTGGTGGAATTTTGCACAGAGCACAACTTAATCATAGCTAACACTTGGTTCAAGAATCATAAAAGAAGGTTGTATACATGGAAGAATCCTGGAGATACTAAAAGGTATCAGATAGATTATATAATGGTAAGACAGAGATTTAGGAACCAGGTTTTAAACTGTAAGACTTTTCCAGGGGCAGATATGGACTCTGACCACAATCTATTGGTTATGAACTGTAGATTAAAACTGAAGAAACTGCAAAAAGGTGGGAATTTAAGGAGATGGGACCTGGATAAACTGAAAGAACCAGAGGTTGTACAGAGTTTGCAGGGAGAGCATAAGGGAACTATTGACAAGAATGGGGGAAAGAAATACAGTAGAAGAAGAATGGGTAGCTTTGAGGGATGAAGTAGTGAAGGCAGCAGAGGATCAAGTAGATAAAAAGACGAGGGCTAGTAGAAATCCTTGGGTAACAGAAGAAATATTGAATTTAATTGCTGAAAGGAGAAAATATAAAAATGCAGTAAATGAAGTAGACAAAAAGGAATACAAACGTCTCAAAAATGAGATCGACAGGAAGTGCAAAATGGCTAAGCAGAGATGCCTAGAGGACAAATGTAAGGATGTAGAGGCTTATCTCACTAGGGGTAAGATAGATACTGCCTACAGGAAAATTAAAGAGACCTTTGGAGAAAAGACAACCATTTGTATGAATATCAAGAGCTCAGATGGGAACCCAGTTCTAAGCAAAGAAGGGAAAGCAGAAAGGTGGAAAGAGTATATAGAGGGTCTATACAAGGGCGACGTACTTGAGGACAATATTATGGAAATGGAAGAGGATGTAGATGAAGATGAAATGGGGGATATGATATTGATAGAGCACTGAAAGACCTAAGTCGAAACAAGGCCCCGGGAGTAGACAACTTTCCATCAGAACTACTGACAGCCTTGGGAGAGCCAATCCTGACAAAACTCTACCATCTGGTGAGCAAAGTGTATGAGACAGGCGAAATACCCTCAGACTTCAAGAAGAATATAATAATTCCAATCCCAAAGAAAGCAGGCGTTGACAGATGTGAAAATTACCGAACTATCTGTTTAATAAGTCACAGCTGCAAAATACTAACACGAATTCTTTACAGATGAATGGAAAAACTGGTAGAAGCCGACCTCAGGGAAGATCAGTTTGGATTCCGTAGAAATGTTGGAACACGTGAGGCAGTGCTGACCTTACGACTTATCTTAGAAGCTAGATTAAGAAAAGGCAAACCTATGTTTCTAGCATTTGTAGACTTAGAGAAAGCTTTTGACAATGTTGACTGGAATACCCTCTTTCAAATTCTGAAGGTGGCAGGGGTAAAATACAGGGAGTGAAAGGCTATTTACAATTTGTACAGAAAGCAGATGGCAGTTATAAGAGTCGATGGGCATGAAAGGGATGCAGTGGTTGGGAAAGGAGTGAGACAAGGTTGTAGCCTCTCACTGATGTTGTTCAATCTGTATACTGAGCAAGCAGTAAAGGAAACAAAAGAAAAATTTGGAGTAGGTATTAAAATCCATGGAAAGAAATAAAAAATTTGAGGTTCGCCGATGACATTGTAATCCTGTCAGAGACAGCAAAGGACTTGGAAGAGCAGTTGAACAGGATGGACAGAGTCTTGAAAAGAGGATATAAGATTAACATCAACAAAAGCAAAACGAGGATAACGGAATGTAGTCCAATTAAGTCGGGTGATGCTGAGGGACTTAGGTTAGAAAATGAGACACTTAAAGTAGTAAAGGAGTTCTGCTATTTGGAGAGCAAAATAACTGATGATGGTCAAAGTAGAGATTGATCTAAAATTTAGACTGGCAATGGCAAGGAAAGTGTTTCTGAAGAAACGTTGAGTATAGATTTGAGTGTCAGTAAGGCGTTTCTGAAAGTATATGTATGGAGTGTAGCCATGTACGGAAGTGAAACATGGACGATAACTAGTTTGGACAAGAAGAGAATAGAAGCTTTCGAAATGTTGTGCTACAGAAGAATGCTGAAGATTAGATGGGTAGATCACATAACTAATGAGGAGGTACTGAATAGGACTGGGGAGAAGAGGAGTTTGTGGCACAACTTGACTAGAAGAAGGGATCGGTTGGTAGGACATGTTCTGAGGCATCAAGGGATGACCAATTTAATATTGGAGGGCAGCGTGGAGGGTAAAAATCATAGAGGGAGACCGAGAGATGAATACACTAAGCAGATTCAGAGGGATGTAGGCTGCAGTATGTACTGGGAGATGAAGAAGCTTGCACAGGATAGACTAGCATGGAGAGCTGCATCAAACCAGTCTCAGGACTGAAGACCACAACAACAACAACAACATACCAAACAGGGCATCAACAAGAATTCCATGAACAGTTTCACAGAAAATATTTTATGCCATACAAGTAATAGTGACAAGGGTTAATCATGATTCTTCTTTTGTAATAATGAAAAATCTATCTTGTTAGTGAATAGCATGTTGAAGGGCAACAGCGGCTTATGGATGGTCACCATAATCTTTCCCAACTTTAGTCAATAAAACAAGACCTGTTGATGTAGCAGTTGCTAAGTTTTAGGAAAAGTATATGTAGTTGGGAAGCAATTTTAGCACTGCTGTTAATAATAGAGGACTGAATAATTACTTAGGCTTCTGCAGCCAGAGTCAGTTGACTTAAAATTTTTCTGGGTATGATACCATGTCATATTACAAAACAACTGATACTGCTGAAACTAACATTTTGGCCATGGGTTACAGTGGCCGTCTTCTAGATCTACTGGTTTGCTTTTGCTGTCCAGAGTCACTTATATTTTGTAATGACTGCTCATTGATCATGACATTAAGTCATAATTTAAAAAAAAAAAAGTTGAAATAATTGTCACATGAGTTGGAAGGAGTGGGCAGTTTATTGTAATAGGATACTGTGGTGGTGGGAGTGTGGACCTACTGTTGTTTATTGCTCTTTGTAGAGTGTACCATGATTGGTAGTCATTGGTGAATGAGGTGTGGATTCCTATTTTCCTTCTGCTGCACGATGGCAGTTATTCACTGGTAATGCTCACATCTCAGGTTGTTAGTGTTACCTGTTGGGCTCTAATGGTTACTGATTATGGCACGTATTGCAAGGATCAACAGACAACAGCAGATCCCCATTCCCTCCACAGTAACCTATTACAATAATTTTCCAGCTTTTTCCACGTCATGTGACCAATTATATTTTATTATTATTATGACGTAATGTCATGCTCAATGAGCAGTGATGAAAAAATATCAGTGACTCTCAATAGCAAATCTCCCCAGCAGACCAAGAAGAAGGCCTCTGTTACCACGGCAGAAATGTTGGTTTCACCAGTAACAGTTGTTTTATTATGAGGCAGTACCATACCCAGTAAACAAATATGTAAATAGAGGACAGATTTAGCAAAGCAGAGGAAACACATGTTGTGTTTATAGATCTGAAGAAGGCTTCTGACAATGGCGAATGCCATAAAATGTTTTTGTTTGTTGGCACTGTGATAATGTCTACAGGATAGTAGCAAACTGGGTTAGTCAGCTGTAATGAAATGGCACAACACTGCAATCAGTAAAGGTGTAAGGCAGCCTTTCTTATCATCACTGTTGATATTAAATTTGTACATTGAAGATGCAATGAGAGGAGTAAAAAGGCTATCTCAATGTGGGATTGTTTGTCACAGATATAAAATCGGCATGATATGGTTCACTAGTGACAAAGCAGTTGTCATCGAAAAAGAACAAGACTTGAGTTGGGTGCTTAATTAATGAGACGTGTACTAGCTTCTGGTAATAACAGACTTGGAAACAAAAAGAAAACTAAGGCAGACATACTGGGTGACTAAATGTTAAACATGGACAACAGACTTTTGAAGAAGTGGACAAAATTTGCTGTCTCAGAAGTGAAAAAGTTAAATAACAGTTTTCAAGGAAGCCACAGTAGGAAGTAATGTACAAAACAAACAAACTCTCTGTTAATAAAAACAACTGCTAACATCAAAAAAATTAAGCTAGAGACCAAAAAGAGATTCATGAGAAGTTATGTGAGGATTAAGTAAAAATGTTTCAGAGAGGATTGTGAAAATGTTGAAGTCAATGACAACCCTGGATGCCCTAGTACATCATGATAATGTAAAGAAAATGGTTCTGCAAAATTGTTGAATCACCATCAGAGGGTTGCTGATGATATTGGTCTATCCTTTGAGACATGCCAAGTAATTTTTGTGGATGTTTTTGGCATGAAACATGTACAGAAAAGTTTGTTCCAAAATTGTTGCATTTTTACAAAAAACAATGTCTTGTAGACAGTGCTCAGGAATTGCTGAATGAAGCTGACAACTATCAAGAACTTCTAAGGCAGGTTATAAAAGGTGATGAAACATGAGTATGACATCAAAACCAAGGCCCATTCATCCCAATGGAAACTGCCTGAAGAGCCGAAACTGAAAAAATTTGACAAGTTCGATCACATGTTCTTCTCACTGTTTTCTTTGATTACAGTGGTATAGTGCATGATGAGCTGTTGTTTTATGGTCACACAACTAATAAGGAATACTACCTGGAAGTTATACTGTGCTTGCATCAAGCAATCCAAAGAAAATGACCAGGATTGTTGCAAAATCACTCTTGGAAATTGCATCACGATAATGCTCCCACTCACACCTCAGTATTTGTTCATGATTTTTTGGCAAAAAACAAAACCTTTATGCTGCCTTAGCAACCATATTCACAAGACATGACCCGCTGTGACTTTTTTCTATTCCAGAGGTTGCCCCTCAGTCTGCAAGATCCGGTCGGTCACAGAGGGTGCACTTACTGGTAGTTGGGAGCTCCAACGTCAGGCATGTAATGGGGCCCCTTAGGGATATGGCTGCAAGGGAGGGGAAGAAAACCAATGTGCACTCCATGTGCATACCGGGGGGAGTCATTCCAGATGTGGAAAAGGTCCTTCCGGATGCCATGAAGGGTACAGGGTGCACCCATCTGAGGGTGGTCACTCATGTCGGCACCAATGATGTGTGTCACTATGGATTGGAGGAAATCCTTTCTGGCTTCTGACTGCTGTCTGATTTGGTGAAGACTGCCAGTCTCACTAGTGGGACGAAAGCAGAGCTCACCATCTGCAGCATCGTCGACAGGACTGACTGCGGAGCTTTGGTATAGAGCCGAGTGGAGGGTCTGAACCAGAGGCTGAGACGGTTCTGCAACCGTGTGGGCTGCAGATTCCTTGACTTGTGCCATAGGGTGGTGGGATTTCGGGTTCTGCTGGATAGGTCAGGAGTCCACTACATGCAGCAGGCAGTTACACGGGTAGCAGGGGTTGTGTGGCATGGACTGGGCGGTTTTTTAGGTTAGATGGCCTCAGGCAAGTACAAAAATGGCAACAGCCTCAAAGGCTGTGGGGCAAAGTCAGGACATGCTGGGCCCAAACAGCAATCGGTATTGTAATTGTAAAGTGTCAAAGCTGCATTGGTAAAGTACCAGAACTTCAAGCGCTGACAGAAAGCGCCAAAGCTGAAATCGTTATAGGTACGGAAAGCTGGCTGAAGCCAGAGATAAATTATGCCAAAATTTTTACAAAGACACAGACGGTGTTTAGAAAGGATAGATTACATGCAATCGGTGGTGGCGTGTTTGTCACTGTTAGCTGTAGTTTATCCTGTAGTGAAATAGAAGTGGACAGTTCCTGTGAATTATTATGAGTGGAGGTTATACTCAACAACCGAGCTAGGTTAATAATTGGCTCCTTTTACCAACCTCCCAACTCAGCAGCATTTATGGCAGAACAACTGAGAGAAAAACTGGAATACATTTCACATAAATTTCCTCAGCATGTTATAGTCTTAGTTGGAGATTTCCATTTACTGGATAGAGACGGGGACACTCAGATGTTTAGGATGGGTGGTAGGGACGGAGCATCGAGTGACATTATACTGAGTGCGCTATCCGAAAATTACCTCAAGCAATTAAACAGAGAACTGACTCATGCAGATAACATCTTGGACCTACTGATAGCAAACAGTCCCACACTTTTCATCTCTGTAAGTGCAGAACAGGGACAGTGATCATAAGGCCATTGCAGCATCCCTGAATATGGAAGTAAATAGGAATATAAAAAATGGGAGGAAGGTTTATCTGTTTAGTAAGAGTAATAGGAGGCAGATTTCACACTACCTAACAGATCAAAACGAAAATTTCTGTTCCGACACTGACAATGTTGAGTTTTTAAAGAAAAAGTTCAAGGCAATCGTAAAATGCGTTTTAGACTGGTAACTGATGAGTACAACTGTGAGGGATGGGAAAAACCCACCGTGGTTCAACAACAAAGTTAGGAAACTACTGCAAAAGCAAAGAGAGCTTCACTGCAAATTTAAATGGATCCATAATCTCTCAGACAAATAGAAGCTAAACAATGTCAAAGTTAGTGTAAGGAGGGCTATGCGTGAAGTTTTCAGTGAATCCAGAAGTAAAATTCTATGTACCAACTTGACAGAAAATCCTAGGAAGTTCTGGTCTTATGTTAAATCAATAAGTGGATTGAAACAGCATATCCAGACACTCTGGGATTATAATGGCATTGAATCAGAGGATGACGCGTACAGCTGAAATACTAAACACCTTTTTCCAAAGCTGTTTCACAGAGGAAGATCATACTGTAGTTACTTCTCTAAATCCTCGCACAAACAAAAAAATGGGTGACATCGAAATAAGTGTCCAAGGAACAGAAAAGCAACTGAAAACACTCAACAGAGGAAAGTCCACTGGACCTGACGGGATATAAAATTCGATTCTATACAGAGTACGCAAAAGAACTTGCCCCCCTCCCCCTTCTAACAGCCGTGTACCACAAGTCTCTAGAGGAATGGAAGGTTCCAAATGATTGGAAAAGAGCACAGGTAGTTCCGGTTTTCAAGAAGGGTCGTCAAGCAGATGCGCAAAACTATAGGCCTATATCTCTGACGTCGATCTGTTGTAGAATTTTAGAACATGTTTTTTGCTCGTGTATCATGTCATTTTGGAAACCCAGAATTTACTCTGTAGGAATCAACATGGATTCCAGAAACAGCAATCGTGTGTGATCCAACTCATTTAATTTGTTCATGAGACTCAGAAAATATTAGATACATGCTCCCAGGTAGATGCCATTTTCCTTGACATCTACATCTACATCTACATCTATACTCCGCGAGCCACCTTACGGTGTGTGGCGGAGGGTACTTACTGTACCACTATCTGATCCCCCCTTCCCTGTTCCATTCACGAATTGTGCGTGGGAAGAACGACTGCTTGTAAGTCTCCGTATTTGCTCTAATTTCTCGGATCTTTTCGTTGTGATCATTACGCGAGATATATGTGGGCGGTAGTAATATGTTGCCCATCTCTTCCCGGAATGTGCTCTCTCGTAATTTCGATAATAAACCTCTCCGTATTGCGTAACGCCTTTCTTGAAGTGTCCGCCACTGGAGCTTGTTCAGCATCTCCGTAACGCTCTCGCGCTGACTAAATGTCCCCATGACGAATCGCGCTGCTTTTCGCTGGATCATGTCTATCTCTTCTATTAATCCAACCTGGTAAGGGTCCCATACTGATGAGCAATACTCAAGAATCGGACGAACAAGCGTTTTGTAAGCTACTTCTTTCGTTGATGAGTCACATTTTCTTAGAATTCTTCCTATGAATCTCAACCTGGCGCCTGCTTTTCCCACTATTTGTTTTATGTGATCATTCCACTTCAGATCGCTCCGGATAGTAACTCCTAAGTATTTTACGGTCGTTACCGCTTCCAATGATTTACCACCTATGGCATAATCGTACTGGAATGGATTTCTGCCCCTATGTATGCGCATTATATTACATTTATCTACGTTTAGGGAAAGCTGCCAGCTGTCGCACCACGCATTAATCCTCTGCAGGTCTTCCTGGAGTACGTACGAGTCTTCTGATGTTGCTACTTTCTTGTAGACAACCGTGTCATCTGCAAATAGCCTCACGGAGCTACCGATGTTGTCAACTAAGTCATTTATGTATATTGTAAACAATAAAGGTCCTATCACGCTTCCTTGCGGTACTCCCGAAATTACCTCTACATCTGCAGATTTTGAACCGTTAAGAATGACATGTTGTGTTCTTTCTTCTAGGAAATCCTGAATCCAATCACAAACCTGGTCCGATATTCCGTAAGCTCGTATTTTTTTCACTAAACGTAAGTGCGGAACCGTATCAAATGCCTTCCTGAAGTCCAGAAGGTGTTCGAAACAGTTCCGCTCTGTTGTCTGATAAACAAAGTAAGAGCCTACAGAATATCAGACCAGCTGTGTGGCTGGATTGAAGAGTTTTTAGCAAACAGAACATAGCATGTTGTTCTCAATGGAGAGACATCTACAGACGTTAAAGTAACCTCTCGCGTGCCACAGGGGAGTATTATGGGACAATTGCTTTTCACAATATATATAAATGACCTAGTAGATAGTGTCGGAAGTTCCAATGTGACTTTTCGCGGATGATGCTGTAGTATACAGAGAAGTTGCAGCATTAGAAAATTGCAGCGAAATGCAGGAAGATCTGCAGCGGATAGGCACTTGGTGCAGGGAGTGGCAACTGCTCCTTAACATAGACAAATGTAATGTATTGCGAATACATAGAAAGAAGGATCCTTTATTGTATGATCATATGATAGTGGAACAAACACTGGCAGCAGTTACTTCTGTAAAATATCTGGGAGTATGCGTATGGAATGATTTGAAATGGAATGATCATATAAAATTAGTTGTTGGTAAGGCGGATGCCAGTTTGAGATTCATTGTGAGAGTCCTTAGAAAATGTAGTCCATCAACAAAGGAGTTGGCTTACAAGACACTCGTTCGACCTATACTTGTATTGCTGATCAGCGTGGGATCCATACCAGGTCGGGTTGACAGAGGAGATAGAGAAGATCCAAAGAAGAGTGGCATGTTTCGTCACAGGGTTATTTGGTAAGCATGATAGCGTTACGGAGATGTTTAGCAAACTCAAGTGGCAGACTCTGCAAGAGAGGTGTTCTGCATCGTGGTGTAGCTTGCTGTCCAGGTTTCAAGAGGGTGTGTTTCTGGATGAGGTATCGAAAATATTGCTTCCCCCTATTTTACCTCCCGAGGAGATCACGAATGTAATTGGGTGGCTAGCAGAGTATAAATGTAGATGTAGATGTAGGTGTAGATGTAGAATAGAACAATGAAAGGATGTCATTTTGTCACCAATGATGAGATAAAAACAGAATTTCTGAAGGAGCTGAACACCATAACAAAAAGTGAGTACCAGATGTGCTTCCAAGACTGAAAAAAGTGCTGCCACAAATGTATTGTATCTGATGGGGATTACTCTGAAGGGGACAAAGTTGATGTTGATGAACAACTAAAGATTCTTTAAGAAAAACAAAAATTCCACACCTTGTATGAGGTAGATCATCAGAACTCAGGTCATCACACCATCTTCAGAATAACAGTCTTCAAAATACTGACAAGTGGCTTGTTTCATGAGGTGTCGGGTACGAAGAGGTGATAGTCGATGGATGTGAAATTACGCTCATTTATCCTCATTCACAAATCATGTTCCAGAAAACCCCATCATGAAGGGGAGCATTCATGGATGTGGAACAAGTCAAATTATAGATATGTTAAGAGGGAGAAGCAAAACCAGTTGCCCATAATGTTCTCTCTTTGTTTACTTTAAAATGTTTCACAGCCATCTGTCCAATGGAGCATATAATGTGGTTCATCAGAAGAGGCTACCTGTCACCGCTTAGTGGGTGTCCAATTCCAGTATTGGCATACAAATTACAGCCTTTGTCACTGGTGAACAGCTGACAGCATAGGTGCAAATACCAGGCACCTCTGCAGAGTCCCGTACACAGCAACATTCACTGAATGGTCTTTAAGCAGACATTGTTGGTAGCCCAAAGGATCAAATGGGCAGTCAGTTGCTCATCTATTCAACCAGACACATTTTCCTAGCCCTCATTCATCCATGTCATCTATGACCCGAGGTGCACCACAGCTGCCTCAGTGATGGTTTTGGATAGTGCCTTTTTGCCATGCACAGTATACTTTAATTTCTGGCAGCACGTGAACAGTTTGCAAACTTAGCCATTTTGGATATGCTTCCACCCTTGGTCTGTAAACCAATGATCATGCTTTTCTGTACATCAGATAAATCACTGTTTCCACATTAAGCTGACAATGCACTGCTTTCTATGTCCCCCTGACAAGCTTTATATATCCTCCACTGCTAATGCTCCTATCTGCTGTCTGTGAGTGGTTATTGCACACCAAAGCTGAATATAGGCAGTGGTCTCATTAATGTGACTGGACCTTGTAACAAACATTAACACTCACCATGTAGCCAACAGAACTTGTGAATCCATAAATCTGCACTATTGGCCATTAAAATTGCTACACCATGATGATGACATGCTACAGACACGAAATTTAACTGACAGGAATAAGATGCTATGATATGCAAATGATTAGCTTTTCAGAGCATTCACACAAAGTTGGCGCCGGTGGCGACACCTACAACGTGCTGATATGAGGAAGGTTTCCAACCGATTTCTCATACACAAACAGCAGTTGACCAGCGTTGCCTGGTGAAATATTGTTGTGATGCCTCGTGTAAGGAGGAGAAATGCATACCATCACGTTTCAGACTTTGATAAAGGTCAGATTGTAGCCTGTTGCAATTGTGGTTTATCGTATCGAGACATTGCTGCTCGCGTTGGTCGAGATTCAATGACTGTTAGCAGAATATGGAATCGGTGGGTTCAGGAGGGTAATATGGAATGACATGCTGGATCCCAACAGCCTCACATCACTAGCAGTCGAAATGACAGGCATCTGATCCGCATGGCTGTAACGGATCATGCAGCCACGTCTCAATCCTTGAGTCAACAGATGGGGACATTTGCAAGACAACAATCATCTGCACGAACAGTTGACGACAATTGCAGCAGCATAGACTATCAGCTCGGAGACCATGGCTGCGGTTACCCTTGACGCTGCATCACAGACAGGAGTGCCTGCGATGGTGTACTCAACTACAAACCTGGGTGCACGAATGGCAAAATGTCATTTTTTCAGATGAATCCAGGTTCTGTTTACAGCATAATGATGGTCGCATCCGTGTTTGGCGAGATTGTGGTGAACGCACATTGGAAGCGTGTATTCGTCATCGCCATACTGGCGATCACCCGGCGTGATGGTATGGGGTACCATTGGTTACATGTCTCAGTCAACTCTTTTTCGCATTGATGGCACTTTGAACGGTGGACGTTACATTTCAGGTGTGTTACGACCCGTGGCTCTACCCTTCATTCGATCCCTGTGAAACCCAACATTTCGGCAGGATAATGCACGACCGCATGTTGCAGGTCCTATATGGGCCTTTCTGAATACAGAAAATGTTCGACTGCTTCCCTGGCCAGCACATTCTTCAGATCTCTCACCAATTGAAAACATGTGGTCAATGGTGGCCGAGAAACTGGCTCGTCACAATACGCCAGTCACTACTCCTGATGAACTGTGGTATCGTGTTGAAGCTGCATGGGCAGCTGTACCTGTACACGCCATCCAAGCTCTGTTTGACTCAATGCCCAGGCGTATCAAGGCCATTATTACAGCCAGAGTTGGTTGTTATAGGTACTGATTTCTCAGGATCTATGCACCCAAATTGTGTGAAAATGCAATCTCATGTCAGTTCTAGTATAATATATTTGTCCAATGAATACCCACCTGTTTATCATCTGCATTTCTTCTTGGTGTAGCAATTTTAATGGCCAGTAGTGTAGATATTCAGATAATTTGTAAAAACAGTAGTTTTTGACATATGTGCTCAGTATTCATTTAATTGGTAACAATTTCCAATGTCTTCATTTAGGTCAGATGGGAGTTGTTGAATATCTTACCAGCAGAGAACACAGCTCCATCCTGAACCTTGAGCATGGAGGAAAAGCCTACATGAAAATTATTTTTGTGTCTTGTATTGCGACTTTTTGAATCACAGTTCAGCTGAAATTGATTTTTATTATCAGCAACAACAGCTATTAAGAAGTAACTGTATTGGGAAGTGTATGCCAAATTTCCAAGATCCTTAAAAAGGCTTCTGTAAGATGCACAATTTTCTACTTTACACAATAGCTCATTTCTCCTGAACAAGCAGTTAACTTTACATGCTTTGCCCCACAAGATAATTCCACAAGACAGCAGGGAGTAAAAGTATACCAAATAACTCAACATTCTTGTCTCTAGGTCCACACAGGGGTGAGAGATTTTTCTGAGGGCATAAAACACTAAACAGAGCTTCTTTATTAGTTTTTCTATCTGTTGATTTCACTTCCACTTGTTATGTAACTTGAAACCAAAGAATTTTATACAGTATATTGCATTTAGTGTCTGAGCATTAATGTCTACTTCTGGTGCTGGCAGATCATTCATGTCATTATAAATCATGTAACATGAGTTTTTGACAGATGAAGAGTTAAACTGTTAGTTGTGAACCACATATAGTTGTGTTCAAGTATGTTTTGAGTTGTGTCTCTAAGACTGAGTTGATACTGACTTACCCAGTATGTTGTAAAGGGACATACAGTTTGGATGGCTTTTGAAGTTGGGGATAGGACAGTGTAAAAATATTGAGTTGAATGACTGCATAAACTCTGCTTTAGGTAATACAAATGGGAGGCTTTGTTTAAGTGAAGAAGTGGTATTTTCAACACCAGGAGCCTACAATCTGACCACTTACATTGACCACCATACACTGCAAACCCTTTGTAGTGCATGACAGTGGGTATACCATGCTGTACTATGTATTATGGTTTCTTTCTGTTCCATTTGTGTATGGAGTGCTGGCATAATGACTGCTTAAATGCCTCTGTGTGCACTGTAACCACCCTAACTATGTGTTTGTGGTCCCTCTGTAGGTAGGGTGTTGCTATATGGATGATGTGTATCTTGAAGTGTCTGCCCAGTCAGATTTTTCAGAATATTACCAGTAATGTTTTGTATACTGACTGCATTTTCCTAGCATCCACCAGTTAAATGAAGTCTGCCACGTGCTCTAATTGTGACAAAGCAAATATGGCTATTCCAAGATGAAGATGTCATGCTTTAACTTGCATTTGATGAGGTCATTCCCAACAGGGGTATATGACTGCAGCAAGACCGCTACCAACATTGTTTCCCTGGCTGCACATAATAACGATATTTACATGCAGGCTTAGTAAGCGGCCTATCTTGAAGGACAAATAGCAACCCTAAAACTCATCAATAGGAAAACAGTTAATGGACACACCCAAGTTAGGTGTTTTAGAATAATAAACACCATACCCACCACAATGTTTACAAAAAGTCTACAACAGGAACTAAGAGACAAATTTTACCGTAAAGACATCTCTAACTTCTACAGGTTTTTAATGTAATATACTTAAATACTATTGTACACAGTCATATCATCAACAAATTTAAACTTCATAGAAATTCCACCACTCTTAATAAAAACAGATACAGTGTCATCTTTAGATGATTTACACATCAGACAAGTACACACATACACACATAGATTTATCAATACAAAATTTGCCTCATATATGTCTTCCTTGAAACTTTAGACTATGTTGCCATAAAAGTTCAATATGCAATCAATTCTGGGGTGGAACTTTTTCCATCCTAGTAACAAATGTACATAATGTAGAAAAACATGAACAAATGCAACATTTAGCCTCGATATGATTGTATACCAAACTTTTATGGTAATATAATGTGAAGTTTCCACACAGACTGATATATGTCAATTTTTTTTATTGATAACCTATGCACATGCATACTTATTGCAGGTTTAAATTATCTAAAGCTGACACTGTATCTGTTTTTAATAGGGGTCATGAAATTTCTATGAAGTATATGATGATATGACTTGTGTATAATGTTATTTAAGAATAGTCTATCAAGAACCTGTAGGGCCATTGATAACACTCATGCACGTGCCATGTGCAGCGCTAGAACAGCCTCACTGTCTGTTTGGGATAGTGACTCTGGAGGCTGAAATTATTCTAAGTCCATTATCATTTACTTGCATCATCCAGTTTGTACTTTCCTGTTTAAGTAACTGCACTGACATTGTTGTGGGGTAGACACGCAGTCTGAGGCGCCTTGCCACTGTTCGCACGGCTCCCCCATCGGAGGTTCAGGTCCTCCCTCAGGTGTGTGTGTGTGTGTGTGTGTGTGTGTGTGTGTGTGTGTGTGTGTGTGTGTGTGTGTGTGTGTGTTTCCTTAGTGTTAGTTAGTTTATGTTAGGTTAAGTAGTGTGCAAGCCTAGGGATGGATGACCTCAGCAGTTTGGTCCCATAGGAACTTACCAACATTGTTACTCATTCGCCAAGATGCCTTGCAGCCAAGTGCATCACGTGGTTCATAGACATTGTAGTGCTTCGAGAATTTATGCGTAAATTCTAGAACCACTTGGCCTACCTCTGTCTCGAACACACAATATTTTAAAAAGAAGTGTGAGAGAGACAAATCTGACTTACAGCACATTGCATGTTTGTGTGTGCAGGTCTAAAAACAGTCACGAGCAAAATGTGGCTGCAGCAGCCGAATGGTGGCCAACAAGTACCTGCTGCACAATCCATAGAGTTTCAGTGTATGTGTAGAGAAGAACAAGGAGTATTCTGTGCTTTTAGTGACTGGGATGATTGTTAAGGACAAATGAAGAAATGAGGTTAGACTTTCAAGTAATTCATGTGTTGGACTTGCTAGAAGCAAGACATGTTCATGAAATACAAGTGGTTCTTAAACCAAATTGCTTATCAATGTTAATTAATGCATTTCTAAAGCTCGAAATAAGAGTGAAATATGAGAAGACAGAGATATTTACATGTGAAATGTGAGAATGTTATTCTGCATAGTCCAAAACATTGTTAATTAGTGAAAACATAAAATTTGTATACTTACTCAGAAAGTTCTATCATCAAAAAGCATTAGAGTGTGGTGACCGGTGAAACGAACTCGAAAAAATGGGAAATTTGAGAAGAAATCGAAGAAGAAGATATGATGTGTTGCCATAGCAACCAGATATAACAAGACAAGAGAACTGTTTCATGTAATTGGTTTAAGTCCAAAAATGAAATGGAAAAATTTGTGGATGCAACACAATGGAAGACATAAGGAAGTAATAACATTAAAAGAATGAAAAGAAGGCCTCAGCATATTCAACTAAGAACAGATACAACAAGAATAATTCAAGTAAGAAGATCCATTGGGGGGAGTATACAACTCACAAACACATCACAGTGATGCCGATGCGGAAACAACATCCGACGCCACCGGCACCAGTTGCGGTTCACTTGTGCTGACCTGTTTCCACAGCAGCCTACCGATGCCATTGACACCAATGCCTGACGCCGCCAGTTTGTGGTTCACCAGTGCTCACTTGCCGTCACATCCGCATACCTACGTCGCGAGAATTCTACGCCGGGTGAGCGCAAAGTAGAACTTTAGTACCTTAGCAAGAAGGGATACAAACAGTAGAGTGACTTTTATTGGTGTAGTTATTATACTTAGAGTTAATTCGTTAAATGATTACTAGATCTAAAACTAATAGGAATATGGATAATACACAGAGAGTTGGGGAAACTTCAGAACCAGTCATGGCTGTGAAAGTGAGTAAGGAAGTGCCAGACTGGTCTGAATTAGTAAATTTAATCAAAGCCCAAAGTGCAGATTCAGCAGCTTTAAAGAAGGAACTAAATGCAGCCTTAAATGCTCAAAGTCTTAAGTTAGATTCAGTGAATGCTCAATTAAATAATAAACTGGATGTTCAGAATGAAACTTTAGGATTGTTAAGTGCTAAGGTAGATTCACAAAGTAACGACTTTAGTAATTTATGTGAAGGTATGGGAAATTTGAAAACTGAATTCGATGCTTTAGCTACTAAAGTAGAAAATCTCAAGACAGATTTTAAAGGTGAACTAACTAGTTCTTTAAGCAGTCTCATAAACCAACTGTTCATTTGCTTTAATCAGACACAGAATGATCAACTTCAGGATTTGACAAAGAAGTTAAAATCATTTCAAAATGTATGTAATGTTACATTTGATGCTGTAAAGCAGAGATTGCATACTTTGAAAGAAAGTGTTTAAAAGCAGGATAGGTTAATACCAATAGACCAATCACAAATTGCAGGTGTTACTATATGAGTAGATAAAGTAGAAAGAAACTTTAAGGAGAAACTAGCAACCTTGGACATAATAAATATAAGTAGTCTGGAGGAACAGGTAGAAGAGATGATAGTCCGGAAAGTTGCCACGGGAGTAGCCTTCGACAACATATCTCCCATTTTTTCTTCGGAACTTAGTAATATCAAGAGATGTATGGATGAACTACAGAAAGAATTCAAACTTAGCCTAGATAAAGCAGATAATAGGGTGACTTCTCCTAACATGGTATTGACTAGTGAGGGAATGATGGATCTACAATGGGGAGCCAATTCAGGGTTACTTAGGCAATTTCCTAAGTTTAAGCCAGAAGGGGAAGTACATCCTACTCATTTTCTGAAAAGATTTAACCAAGCTTTGCTGAAGAACTGGAAAGGTTCAAAGAAGATTCAATTTGCTGTTGGGTACCTTTTAGGGGAAGCCTCAGAGTGGGGTACTGTAAATATCAAGAACTTTTCTTCTTGGGGAGACTTCCAGAAGAAATTTAAGGAAAAATACTGGTTCACTAATGTGCAGGAAAAACTGATATCAGATTTGTGTGACCCGAAGTATTGGAACGATAAGTGGGGAACAAGCAGAAAGTATTTCAACTGGCATTTAACATGGGCAAAGTACTTAGATAAGCCAATGGAAGAAGAGGGGTTAATGAGAATTTTAATAAGACGATTACCCATTTACACAAGAAAGATATATTATGTAGTGGGTGGAAAACAGTAGAAGAATTGTTGTCCTTTGTGGACACACTTGATGCCTTAAATAAATAGCACCATGAGAGTGTACACCAAAGTGAAAATCAGAATTACAAAATGAACAGTAATAATAATTTTAAAAGACATGAGGCCAACTTAACTGGAGTACACCAGTGCAACAGAAATAATGGCAACGATAATTATCAGAAGAAGAAGCATCCAACTTCAAATTTAGGTCCAGTAACTTCGCAGGAATTTGTGCCAAGTAATAATAGAGCACAAAGTGGTAATGTAGTAGCTCCATTTGGTAACCAACCAGTGATTACTAATAATGAGGAGAACGCAGTGCGATATGGATCCAGGACTGGGGCCCAGGTCATAGAGATACACTAGGCAGACTGGTTCGCACAAATACCTACAAAAGAATGGTTGTTACTGTAAGAACCAAGCAAGACTACCAATAATCCTCAACCAGTAATTGCGGTAACTGTGGAAACTTCTGAAGTTAACATATTTATAGACTCAGGGAGTAAGGTGTCACTCATTTCTAGCACGTTCTTTAACACATTACAGACTGAACATTACTTGTCACTGTTACCAGTAACTGGAGTTTACATAGTCGGTATAGTTAGGACAAAAAGTAAGGTTGCGAAACACGAAACCCAAGTGAACTGCCACATTGGAAATATCCCATTTCGTCAAACACTTTTAATAGTAGAAAATATTAACATGGATGTGTTATTTGGCTTAGCCTCGTTTTTAGAATTTAATGTCATATTGAATTTTGAGGAAAATCTCCTTTGTTTCGGTAAAGATGACAGTAGATGTTGGATACCATTTGTGACCGATAATTACGTTGCAAAACAAACAACTGAATGTCTATGTTTACTATTAACTGCTACAGTACAATTGTCACCAGAGATCAATAATGTAGAGCACGTATCACATTGAGCTGACATACAAAACAAAGTAAATGAGTCTCTAATATTAACCAGTGAACAAAAACAAGATTCATATAAAATTATAATGGCATTGAAGTAGATGACACTCCATTTTTCTGTAAGCGATATCCAATACCTGTAAGTTTGAAAGAAGCAGTTAAGGAGGAAATTGACAAAATGACTGACAACAATACAATAGAACGTAGTTCTAGCGTTATGAATACCCCTTTAGTAGTGGTAAAAAAAGCTTACAGGAGGTGTGCAATTAGTGCTAGATGGGCGTACATTGAATAAGCATAATGAGAAAGCTAAAGGACCTCGATACAAGGTCGATGTTGTTCTGGTAGAGCAACATCTTCAAAGGTCTGCCCTAAAGCAAGAAACATATATTATTTTTGAAAAATATGAAGGCCCTTACCGAGTACAAACAGTAGTCCATCCCAAGACATTAGTTTTAGTGGATTCAACAACTGGATCAGAAAAGGGAAAATACAATATAAAAGACATAAAGCTGTATAATCCCCAGGGACGTTAACGTTCTTTGTTAACGGGCAGAGTGGCAACTGTCAGATCCCGAGCTGTTTTCGGTGTTTCCTCCAAAATAGTTTCCTGCACTGAATTCCCTTCAAATCTTAAATTATTCTGTAATCTATTCTCGAATCCTTAAACTATCCTATAATTTTAGTACTGAGAAAAGTGTATATGACAACAAAATAAAAAACAATTTAAGAGAATCACAGATAAACAGTGATCTCTAAATGAAACAAACAGGATAGAATATTATATTTGTGGAAAAAGGTAATATCATGTAACTAACTGAACAACCATTATACTGCAGTGTATGGATTTTCTATTTTGTATAAAATATTTTATACCTTTTATGAAATGGCTAAACAGGGATGGCTAGATGAGAAATGTAAGGATGTAGAGGCTTATCTCACTAGGGGTAAGATAGATACTGCCTACAGGAAAATTAAAAAGACCTTTGGAGAAAAAAGAACCACTTGTATGAATATCAAGAGCTCAGATGGAAACCCAGTTCTAAGCAAAGAAGGGAAAGCAGAAAGGTGGAAGGAGTATATAGAGAGTCTATACAAGGGCAATGTACTTGAGGACAATATTATGGAAATGGAAGAGGATGTAGATGAAGGTGAAATGGGAGATACGATACTGCATGAAGAGTTTCACAGAGCACTGAAAGACCTGAGTCGAAACAAGGCCCCGGGAGTAGACAACATTCCATTAGAACTACTGACAGCCTTTGGAGAGCCAGTCCTGACAAAACTCTACCATCTGGTGAGCAAGATGTATGAGATAGGTGAAATACCCTCAGACTTCAAGAAGAATATAATAATTCCAGTCCCAAAGAAATCAGGTGTTGACAGATGTGAAAATTACCAAACTATCAGTTTAATAAGTCACAGCTGCAAAATACTAACACAAATTCTTTACAGACGAATGGAAAAACTGATAGAAGCCGACCTTGGGGAAGATCAGTTTGGATTCCGTAGAAATGTTGGAACACGTGAGGCAATACTGACCCTACGACTTATCTTAGAAGAAAGATTAAGGAAAGGCAAACCTATGTTTCTAGCATTTGTAGACTTAGAGAAAGCTTCTGACATTGTTGACTGGAATACTCTCTTTCAAATTCTGAAGGTGGCAGGGGTAAAATACAGGGAGCGAAAGGCTATTTACAATTTGTACAGAAACCAGATAGCAGTTATAAGAGTCGAGGGGTATGAAAGGGAAGCAGTGGTTGGGAAGGGAGTGAGATAGGGTTGTAGCCTATCCCCGATGTTATTCAATCTATATCTTGCGCAAGCAGTGAAGGAAACAAAAGAAAAATTCGGAGTAGGTATTAAAATCCACGGAGAAGAAATAAAAACTTTGAGGTTCGCCGATGACATTGTAATTCTGTCAGTGACAGCAAAGGACTTGGAAGAGCAGTTGAACGGAATGGACAGTGTCTTGAAAGGAGGGTATAAGAGGAACATCAACAAAAGAAAAATGAGTATAATGGAATGTAGTCGAATTAAGTCGGGTGATGCTGAGGGAATTAGATTAGGAAATGAGACACTTCAAGTAGTAAAGGAGTTTTGCTATTCGGGGAGCAAAATAACTGATGATGGTCGAAGTAGAGAGGATATAAAATGTAGACTGGCAATGGCAAGGAAAGCATTTCTGAAGAAGAGAAATTTGTTAACATCGAGTATAGATTTAAGTGTCAGGAAGTCGTTTCTGAAAGTATTTGTATGGAGCGTAGCCATGTATGGAAGTGAAACATGGATGATAACTAGTTTGGACAGGAAGAGAATAGAAGCTTTCAAAATGTGGTGCTACAGAAGAATGCTGAAGATTAGGTGGGTAGATCATATAACTAATGAGGAGGTATTGAATAGGATTGGGGAGAAGAGAAGTTTGTGGCACAATTTGACTAGAAGAAGCGATCGGTTGGTAGGACATGTTCTGAGGCATCAAGGGAGCACCAATTTAGTACTGGAGGGCTGCGTGGAGGGTAAAAATCATAGAGGGAGACCAAGAGTTGAATACACCAAACAGATTCGGAAGGATGTAGGTTGCAGTAGGTACTGGGAGATGAAGAAGCTTGCACAGGATAGAGTAGCATGGAGAGCTGCATCAAACCAGTCTCAGAACTGAAGACCACAACAACAACAATTATGAAATGTAATGTAGACGGGAGTGTTTGTATTGATTTTGAAAGGGGTTGGTAGTGTAAATAAGAGCATGATTTACACCAACAGATAAATCATGGCTAACACAGAACACACATCACACCTTTCAAACAACCCTCACAAACAAGTGTGACTGGTTCTACACCATTTGCCATTTCCATAGGGGTGCTAAGATTTTCTTCAGGGACCTCAAGGGTGAAGGTGGGAATGTCCATTCTGTAGGAGATGATTTAACACCATACCTCCTCCAGCTTCTCACTCAAGTACCGGCAAGGTAGGGATCCTGGGGAAGGGGTTTGGGAAGGGTTTTCTGTCTTTGGGGCTATCTTCTTTCTCTTCTTCGATCTTAGCAACCATTTCTATTTTTCCCTTTCTTACTTCTCTTTTGAGGACCTAACTATTTTCCCCTCTTTCCATATTCATAAACTTCTATAGCAGAAGTCCTTTCTAGTCTCCATGGTTTCCAATAACCTACAACTTATTTTCATATAAGTAGGCTGAAGAATCAGAACACACATACACAGTTACACTTACACACAAAGAAATACATATACACAAACAATGAAGTCACAGATTAGAAGGACGTAATAACTGCCAAGGGTTGTAGGGGAGAAGATATATGTATATCTAGAACAATAATGAAGATTCCATATTGCATATGTACATAAGTATAGGAAACTATGATGATCTTACAATGAATATATGTAAGCTGGAAACATGAGTAATGAAGGAGAACGCAAGCCAGATTGGAGTAAATTGTGATGTTTATTTAAGAAAAGTCAGTGCAGCAAATACTCGGATAAATTGATAAATAGTAGGATAGTGGGGCTTGAACAAAATAGACATAGTATCTACCATGAATTGAATAATATGTGTAGACATAGTATCTACTAAGATTATAGAAGCTGAAAAGTAGAGGAGGACTCTAGGTATTAAATGAGGTACTAATAAGTGAGAGTGAAGTGTAAAATAGATTTTTATTTTACCAGGAAATATTTAATTATAGTGTACATAGAGATGTATACTAGGGCAATGAAACATTAGGCCTACTCATAAAGGATAAGGGGGATGTACCCGGCATTTGCTAAGGATGTAGGGCAGGCATACCTACATAGAGATATGATGGCCTGTGGCCTGATGAATAGGAATGCTTTATAAAGGGGCATACCTACCAGAATGAAAAGAGAAAATTCACTCGTAGGTTCAACCCACATGTAAGGTAAAGGTACTGACCCTAGGGGAAAAGGACAGTATCATGACAGAAGTCACACATTTAATAGAAATTACTCTGTTAAGTTTGACTTCTATATATCACTAGCATTATTATGTTTTATGTGAATTTACAAGTGTCAAAAAGAACACTTTCAATTGCCCAGAGTTCGTCCAGACTACAAACTACTATAAATAATGATACTAGTACGTACTAAGGAAAAAATAGTACAAGGAATTAGAATAAAGAATAAAGTACTCAAGTGTCATGAACACCTGGAGCTTACAATTGGAAACTAAAGGTTTAATTCTCATGATTCCTAGATATAAGAAAACGAACTCCAACATTGATAGAAATGTTCATGTTTTATAATTAAAATAAAATGAAAAAAATAAGGCATAGTTAAATAATAAGAAAAAGGGTATTCACGGTTATGAAAAGAACAAGGTATACTGTTGAAATATGAATTGTTATTATATGTGATATAAATGTACATAATGACTGTATAGAAAATATTGCGTGTTCGATCTGAGGGGGGGGGGATATGTAGTGCTTCGAGAATTTCTGCATAAAGTATGGAACCTCTTGGCTTTTCTCCTCAAACACACAATATTTTAAATAGAAGTGTGAGAGAGAGGAGTCTGACCTACTGCACATTGCATGTTTTTGTGTGCAGGTGTAAAAACAGTCATGAGCAAAATGTGGACGCAGCAGCCGAACGGCGGCCGACAAGTACCTGCTATATGATCCATAGAGTTTCAGTGTATGTGTAGAGAAGAACAAGGAGTATTTATGTTATTATTCTGTGCTTTCAGTGACTGTGATGATTGTTAAGGACAAATGAAGAAATGAGGTTAGACTTGCAAGTAATTCATGTGTTGGACTTGCTAGAAGCAAGACATCTACATCTACATCTACATCTATACTCCGCGAGCCACCTTACGGTGTGTGGCGGAGGGTACTTATTGTACCACTATCTGATCCCCCCTTCCCTGTTCCATTCACGAATTGTGCGTGGGAAGAACGACTGCTTGTAAGTCTCCGTATTTGCTCTAATTTCTCGGATCTTTTCGTTGTGATCATTACGCGAGATATATGTGGGCGGTAGTAATATGTTGCCCATCTCTTCCCGGAATGTGCTCTCTCGTAATTTCGATAATAAACCTCTCCGTATTGCGTAACGCCTTTCTTGAAGTGTTCATACATTATGTGGTTGTTAAACCAATGCTATTGCAAATGTATTTAATTGAGTCTAATGTGAGACGAATCGGTTGACTTGCAAACTTTCGAATATTTATGGGAGAAATGGTGAATTTGTTCTTTGTGGAAGTTGACATATACCAAGACTAAACTAAAAGCATACTGTGAATATCCACTTATTTCATGAGTAGAGAGAGAGAGAGAGACAGAGAGAGAGTGAGAGAGAGAGAGAGAGAGAGTCTGAGAAATTCCCTTAACCAGCTTTATTCTTTGGAGAAAAAGTTTTTGGAGATTGATGTGGCCGACTATCCAGAGAAGAAGATCAGCTATGCATACCAAGTAAGTCAACTGATGTGAGAGAGGTGTGAAGTTGGCAAACCAGCTCCACATCACTTCTTGTCATCAAAAGCGTTAGAACGTCCAACCATATGTAAGACTGTTTTAGATGTGGAGATGGACTGGAATATGAATGTTGATACTGCTAAGATTATTGATGATCTACAAGTTCCTCCAGTGTTTTGTGGTGGCCATGGTGATTTTGCACTGACTGTTGTAAATGTTGATATGAAGTTTCCATGAAGACTGATATACTAGGCAATTTTGTATTGATAGTCCTGCATGTGTGTGTGTACTCATTGTTTGACATTGTATCTGTTTTTATTAGGGTTCATGGAATTTCTGTTAATTTTAATCATGTTGGTGATATGACCCTGTATAATAATACGAGGGTCATTCAATAATTAAAGAGACAAGTTGGTCTGGGGTAAAAACTGTTAGTAGGGAAAGTTTGGTACTTTTACAGCTTTAAGTTGGCATCACTGGGAAGAGCCCTCATCAGCTTATGTATATACATTGTTTTGTTTATAACCTCAAAAATACATTTCATTATGGTGAGTCTGCGTGACACGTCCACATTAGTTGAACAATGTTCTGTTATTCATTTTTACTTGCTGAAGGCAAGAACCCAGTGAATATATACTGTAGAATGTCTGAAGTTTATGGTGAAGGTTACATGAATTGTGCAAATTTTATACAAGTGGGTAGAGCAGTTCAAAAATGGTCACAACAAAGTGACTGATGAACACTGTTCTGGCCAACCAGTTTCAGTTTCATCTCCCTCACTTGAAAGTCAAATTGATGACATTATTCATGCCGACCACTGTGTGACTGTGGAAATGGTAGCTGATAAGGTTCAAATTAGTACTGGTGCAGTTCATAACATTATCTGTAAGGCATTGCATTGTTGCCGCACGTCGGCTACTGCTGCGGCTGACTGTTTCTGTTTACATTTGGCATATGGCCTTGTGATGGTGGTTTGTAATTCGATCGTGTATTGAGATTACTCCTGTTGTTTTGAAAATTTCTTTTAAATTGTTTGTTTTTTCCATTCCCGTCAGCATACTTGTTACCTCTGGGTCTGTAACTTTGCTGTTGTGTACCATATCTGCTGTATGTTTAGATCACATTTCACTGACTGATTTACATAACTATGTTGTTGTTGTGCCTGATTTTCTGTTGCTCTATTTGGTACAGGTCTTTCCCCATAACTTAAGTCAATAGAATCAAACACTGACAGTAAATATTGAGTGTCATGCTCTGGTGTTGTGACTAATTTTTCTCTGATAGTAAGCAACTTTTCAAAATTTTTAACACATCTACCTGCGATATTGGGTTCATCCAGTAGCATGTCTCCTTCAGGTATTTTTCAAAGTATCCACATAGGCTACCATATTTGCCATTGAGTGGTGTGGGGTTGAAAACCTTGCATTTGAGTCTTTCTTGTACTGCCTCAAACCAGTATTTGTCAAGGAAAGCTCATTCAAACTGGATATAAGTGCTGTAATGTTCAGCCACTTCAGTTGCCCATAAAAGAACTTCACCTTGCATATATCCCATGACAAATCTGATTTTCTGTGCTTCTGTCCAGTTGCATGGGAATACATGATGAAAAGCACTAATACATGCTACTGGGTTCATTCTTTTACTTTCAGTAGTGAATGCAGGAAACAGTCAATGTCTCAGCAAACCTTCATCTGCAAAAATAGTTGATAGACATGTGGTATTTTCAGTTGTATTTATGTTGTTATTGTAGTTACCTGTAATTCCAGTTGTTAATTGTTCAGGTGTTGGAATTGTGGGTAAGTTTACATTTTGCACTCTACAAATGTCACTGGTACCTGATACAGGACTTGTAACAATTTGTGGATAAATACTGACAGGTTGTGGTTTGTTCACTGTAGCCTGTGTATTATTTACATGCTTATTTTGAGATCTGCTAATATTTTCTTCTAAAAGATTTCTGATCCTATCTTCTGTGGCTTGTAGATTAATGTTTACCTTGGTCACTATTTCATTTTCTTTTTTCTGAATAGCCTTTTCTACTACATCAATGTATAACATACAATCAGTTACTAACTTCTCTGCAGTGGTATTACCCTTATGTAAAGTACCTGCTTCAGCTTGACTAATGACGTCACTTAGATTTTCATTGATCTTCTCTCTCTCCTTCTTACCATATGCTGAGTCAACTTCTAATGTTGCTACCTTTAACATACACTCTTCTACAGCTAGAGGTACACCTTCATAGTCTTTGTTTAGTTTGTTAACGACAGTAGTTAGCTTTTTTACTGTCGAACACAGCTGGTTTCGTGTGGGTTCAATATTTGTGTTTGCGTCTGTGATTTTCTTTATCTGTTGCTCTGCTAGATCATGATGGTCATGAAAAGAATATACCTTCTGTTTTAACTCCGTAATGTTACTGTTAACTTCAGAAAGTACTTCATGCTTTACTTGTTTTTTCACATCATTCAATTTTTTGTCAATTTCAATGCGAAAATTTTTGGCTAAGTCATTGAATTTCTGTGAGACCGTGTCTTGCAAATCCTTGAATACTTATTATTGTTCTTGTTTCATTGTATTTAGATCTTGTGTAACAATGTTTTGTTGCTGTTTTACCATGTTCATATCATGTGTCAAATTAACAATTTTGGTGTTCATATCTTGTTTCATGTCACTGAAATTTGAGTTGCTACTATCTAATTTTGTGTTTATGTTAGATAATAACTGCCATAGCAGTGCATCAGTTGTATTACAGTGGTTGCTGTCAGCTGAACTTTCCAAGTTAATGTTTGTGTAGTGAACAAGTGATGTTTGTAACATGTTGTCAAGATTCATATTTGTATCGTTCTCCAATGTTTCATTCATGAGCGGTATATCAATTTGGGAGATACGTTACATTGCCTTGTCAATTGTAAACATTGCGTCATCAAGGTTATTCTACTGTGTAGTGTCACTATCATTTGTCACACCTGCAACAGTCATCTCTGACCTACTTAAACTTCCTACAGTAAGCATGTATGGCACCTGAACTTCAATTGTTTGATCATGCAATTCTACGCCATCATTGCTGATTGTGTTTTTGCTATTGCTATCAACAGTGGACATATATTTTTCTGCCATGTTGTTGTTGTTGTTGTGCTCTTCAGTCCTGAGACTGGTTTGATGCAGCTCTCCATGCTACTCTATCCTGTGCAAGCTTCTTCATCTCCCAGTACCTACTGCAGCCTACATCCTTCTGAATCTGCTTAGTGTATTCATCTCTTGGTCTCCCTCTATGATTTTTACCCTCCACGCAGCCCTCCAATACTAAATTGGTGATCCCTTGATGTCTCAGAACATATCCTACCAACCGATCCCTTCTTCTAGTCAAGTTGTGCCACAAGCTCCTCTTCTCCCCAATTCTATTCAATACCTCCTCATTAATTATGTGATCTACCCATCTAATCTTCAGCATTCTTCTGTAGCACCACATTTTGAAAGCTTCTATTCTCTTCTTGTCTAAACTATTTATCGTCCACGTTTCACTTCCATACATGGCTACACTCCATACAAATACTTTCAGAAACGACTTCCTGACATTTAAATCTATACTCGATGTTAACAAATTGTTCTTCTTCAGAAACGCTTTCCTTGCCATTGCCAGTCTACATTTTATATCCTCTCTACTTCGACCATCGTCAGTTGTTTCGCTCCCCAAATAGCAAAACTCCTTTACTACTTGAAGTGTCTCATTTTCTAATCTAATTCCCTCAGCATCACCCGACTTTATTCGACTACATTCCATTATCTTTGTTTTGCTTTTGTTGATGTTCAACTTGTACCCTCCTTTCAAGACACTGTCCATTCCGTTCAGCTGCTCTTCCAAGTCCTTTGCTGTCTCTGACAGAATTACAATGTCATCAGCGAACCTCAAAGTTTTTATTCCTTCTCCATGGATTTTAATACCTACTCCGAACTTTTCTTTTGTTTCCTTTATTGCTTGCTCAATATACAGATTGAATAACATCAGGGATAGGCTACAACCCTGTCTCACTCCCTTCCCAACCACTGCTTCCCTTTCATACCCCTCGACTCTTATAACTGCCATCTGCTTTCTGTACAAATTGTAAATGGCCTTTCGCTCCCTGTATTTTACCCCTGCCTTCTTCAGAATTTGAAAGAGAGTATTCCAATCAACATTGTCAAAAGCTTTCTCTAAGTCTACAAATGTTAGAAACGTAGGTTTGCCTTTCCTTAATCTATCTTCTAAGATAAGTCGTAGGGTCAGTATTGCCTCACGTGTTCCAACATTTCTACGGAATCCAAACTGATCTTCCCCAGTGTCGGCTTCTATCAGTTTTTCCATTCATCTGTAAAGAATTTGTGTTAGTATTTTGCAGCTGTGACTTATTAAACTGATAGTTCGGTAATTTTCACATCTGTCAACACCTGATTTCTTTGGGACTGGAATTATTATATTCTTCTTGAAGTCTGAGGGTATTTCACCTATCTCATACATCTTGCTCACCAGATGGTAGAGTTTTGTCAGGACTGGCTCTCCAAAGGCTGTCAGTAGTTCTAATGGAATGTTGTCTACTCCCGGGGCCTTGTTTCGACTCAGGTCTTTCAGTGCTCTGTGAAACTCTTCATGCAGTATCGTATCTCCCATTTGATCTTCATCTGCATCCTCTTCCATTTCCATAATATTGTCCTCAAGTACGTCGCCCTTGTATAGACCCTCTATATACTCCTTCCACCTTTCTGCTTTCCCTTCTTTGCTTAGAACTGGGATTCCATCAAAGCTCTTGATATTTATGCAAGTGGTTCTCCTTTCTCCAAAGGTCTCTTTAATTTTCCTGTAAGCAGTATCTATCTTACCCCTAGTGAGATAAGCCTCTACATCCTTACATTTGTCCTCTAGCCATCCCTGCTTAGCCATTTTGCACTTCCTGTCGATCTCATTTTTGAGACATTTGTATTCCTTTTTGTCTACTTCATTTACTGCATTTTTATATTTTCTCCTTTCGTCAATTAAATTCAATACTTTTTCTGTTATCCAAGGGTTTCTACTAGCCCTTGTCTTTTTACCTATTTGATCCTCTGCTGCCTTCACTATTTCATCCCTCAAAGGTACCCATTCTTCTTCTACTGTATTTCTTTCTCTCATTACTGTCAATAGTTCCCTTATGCTCTCCCTGAAACTCTGTACAACCTCTGGTTCTTTCTGTTTATCCAGGTCCCATCTCCTTAAATTCCCACCTTTTTTGCAGTTTCTTCAGTTTTAATCTACAGGTCATAACCAATAGATTGTGGTCAGAGTCCACATCTGCCCCTGGAAATGTCTTACGATTTAAAACCTGGTTCCTAAATCTCTGTCTTACCATTATATAATCTATCTGATACCTTTTAGTATCTCCAGGATTCTTCCATGTATACAACCTTCTTTTATGATTCTTGAACCAAGTGTTAGCTATGATTAAATTATGCTCTGCGCAAAATTCTACCAGGCGGCTTCCTCTTTCATTTCTTAGCCCCAATCCATATTCACCTACTATGTTTCCTTCTCTCCCTTTTCCTACTGACGAATTCCAGTCACCCATGACTATTAAATTTTCGCCTCCCTTCACTACCTGAATAATTTATTTTATCTCATCATACATTTCATCAATTTCTTCGTCATCTGCAGAGCTAGTTGGCATATAAACTTGTACTACTGTAGTAGGCATGGGCTTCTTTTTAATAAATTTTAGCTTTACTATATTCGGGGGTCTTTCGTCATGTATCTACACACCTCCTGACATTAAAACATCAAATGAACAAAGAAGCTCAATAATAAGTGACTATTACTTAATCAATAACAAAAGTAAGCAGTTCACAAATACAAAAAATAAGTTTTAATTACAGAAAACAAACTTACATGAGATTTCAATATTGCACTTCATGACAGTAGAAAAATAAAAGTACTCATTAACTTTTGCACTAGAACTTGCCCAAGACATGTGATCAGCTGGAGTGGTTGTATGCATCCTATTACATAACTTGTGCATGAAACATCAGTATATAGTCACACTCACAATCAGTATCAGTATAGCAAGCAGGGTCAAAGTCACTGCAAGAACAATTACACTAAGTAAAATATGATAGTGAGGTGGCATCAGCTGCCAACACTGACAGTGACCACCAGCACTGCCACAAAAAACAATGAACAAAGTGTCTCTTTATAAATGATTATCTCTGTTGTCTGGTTTGGTACCACACTTGTGCCTCTCACAATGGTGTAAAGTGTACTCTGATTACAATTCGTGTAAAAGAGTTAATAAAGTGTTAAAGTTTATAATTCAGGGCTTCAGTACTTGAATATCATTCACACTCTTCACAACACGAATTCCTTCATTGGTGACCCACAACAAAAGCTTCTTTTGTCCAAACCCAGTGAACACACCATGTGGTTTATCACAGAGATAGTCTATATTGAAATGCATAAGAAGCTATTAGGGCCTTTGCCTAGTTCGGATGCTGTAATAGAGGATTGCATAGTGCACTAAACTATATGGTTTCACTTAGGTTCAAAAATGACTGACTCCCACATCTATTCTCTCATGGGCTGAAGCCACATGGCATATTCAACGTAGCCCTACACAGCAGTATTCACCGTAACCTTTGACTGACCTGACTGACATTTCTTTGATGGAAGAATATCACAGGGTTAAATTCACTTGTGCTACAGAACCTGCACTCAGTATCAATAAACACTGACAGCAAATTATTGCAACAACAGCAAAAACTGATGTAGAGTAATAAAATTTTGGGAATACATTTATCTAGGTAACATATTTAAGTGATTAACATTGCAAGATCACAGGTTATTGTAAGTGCAAGATAAGCCATTGAAAATATGAAATGCTGGTACATTAATAACTGGTGTAACTGCCAGTCTGTTGAATGCAAGCATGCAAATGTCCATGCATCGTGTTGTACAGGTGCCAGACGTCAGTTTATAAAATCGACTTCCACGCCTGTTGAACTTGGTTGTTCAGTGCAGGGATGGTTAATGTTGTTTGCTGGATGATGCTGGTGTTGTCATCTAATGATGTCCCATATGTGCTTTATTGGAGAGCGATGTGGTGATCGAGCAGGCCGAGGCAACAGGTCGACACTCTGTACAGCGTGTTGAGTTACAACAGCAGTTTATGGGCAAAAGTTATCCTGCTGAAAAACATCCCCTGAAATATTATTCATGAATGGCAGCATGACAGTATGAATCAGCTGACTGATGTAGAATTTTTGCAGTCAGGTTGCATGGGATAACCAAGAGAGTGCTCCTGCTGTCGTACTTAATCACACGCCACACCATAACTCCGGGTGTAGGTCCATTGTGTCTAGCATACAGACGGGTTGGTTGCAGACCTCAACTGGTATCCTTCTATCCAACACACAGCCATCACTGGCACTGAAGCAGAACCAGTTTTCATCAGAAAACACAATAAACCTCCAGCCTGCCCTCCAATGAGCCCACACTTGGCACCACTAAATTTGCAAGTAGTGGTGGTTTGAGGCCAGTGGAATGCACACTACAGGGCATCTGGCTCAGAGCTCTTCTCAAAGTTACCAATTTCTAACAGTTCAGTGTGTCATTGTGGTGCCAACTGCTGCTACAGGTGCAGTACAATGCGCCAGAGCCATACACTGAACGTGATGGTCTTCCTTCGTGGTAATGCCACGTGACCCTCCAGAGCCCAGTCTCCTTGCGACTGTACATTCTTGCTGCTGCCAACAATCAACTACCATGGCTACATTCTGGCTGAGCCTTTCGTCAGTCACAGAAGGAACATCCACCGTCTCACAGCCCAGTTATATGACCTTGTTCAAACTAAGTTAGTCAGAACATCCACTTTCTCATAGCCCAAGTACATGACCTTGTTCAAACTAAGTTAGATGTTGATAACAGTATCTTTGTCACCTTAAAGGCATTCTTCACTAACATCAACACATCACATAAAATCTGAAAATTAACTAAAGCTCATGACTGTTACAACGTGTATTTAAAGCAAACCTGATTTGCGTCCTCCTAGTGGCACTACTAGCACTGCTTTTATGCGACTGGTCCAAAATTTGAATAGACACCATTTTTCAGATGTAGAAACATGCCTACCATCTTTCATTTACGTCCACAACTCCTTCTTGGTGTTACCATCTTTTTTTTCCATCAGTGTACTGGTGTGACAGCAATGCCTTGCTCCACCCATTTTGATATGTGCTACAGTGCCAGACATGCAGATGACAAATTCATTTTTAACTGTTGGCGGAGGTTGGCCGGTCGACCCACACCGGAAGATTTCCAGGGCTGCTACTGCAATGCGACCAATCGATGGAGTTACACTCACCAATACTGCTGGGTCAACAATGTTGGTGCCTTACCAAACAATTACACTGTATGATGCATTCCTCCAAAGCTTCCACATTCTCATATTAATCAAATACTCAGTTTGTGATTGTCAAATCAGTGATCGATGCTAACAACATTTTCAACGATGCTGCAAAGAACATTGATTTACTGTGCCACATAGGTGAGCAAACGTCAGTAATGTAATTCTCTCATCATCTTTCAACAAGTCTGAAGCAGCAAAGGATGCATTGCTGCAAAGACTTGGTAAATCACCCAAACAGCAAACCAACAGTCTGTTGTTGTTGTTGTTGTGGTCTTCAGTCCTGAGACTGGTTTGATGCAGCTCTCCATGCTACTCTATCCTGTGCAAGCTCCTTCATCTCCCAGTACCTACTGCAACCTACATCCTTCTGAATCTGCTTAGTGTATTGATCTCTTGGTCTCCCTCTACGATTTTTACCCTCCACGCTGCCCTCCAATGCTAAATTTGTGATCCCTCGATGCCTCAGAACATGTCCTACCAACCGATCCCTTCTTCTAGTCAAGTTGTGCCACAAACTTCTCTTCTCCCCAATCCTATTCAATACCTCCTCATTAGTTACGTGATCTACCCACCTTATCTTCAGCATTCTTCTGTAGCACCACATTTCGAAAGCTTCTATTCTCTTCTTGTCCAAACTAGTTATCGTCCATGTCTCACTTCCATACATGGCTACACTCCATACAAATACTTTCAGAAACGACTTCCTGACACCTAAATCTATATTCGATGTTAACAAATTTCTCTTCTTGAGAAACGCTTTCCTTGCCATTGCCAGTCTACATTTTATATCCTCTCTACTTCGACCATCATCGGTTATTTTACTCCCTAAATAGCAAAACTCCTTTACTACTTTAAGTGTCTCATTTCCTAATCTAATTCCCTCAGCATCACCCGACTTAATTTGACTACATTCCATTATCTTCGTTTTGCTTTTGTTGATGTTCATCTTATATCCTCCTTTCAAGACACTGTCCATTCCGTTCAACTGCTCTTCCAAGTCCTTTGCTGTCTCTGACAGAATTACAATGTCATCGGCGAACCTCAGAGTTTTTACTTCTTCTCCATGAATTTTAATACCTACTCCGAATTTTTCTTTTGTTTCCTTTACTGCTTGCTCAATATACAGATTGAATAACATCGGGGAGAGGCTACAACCCTGTCTCACTCCTTTCCCAACCACTGCTTCCCTTTCATGCCCCTCGACTCTTATAACTGCCATCTGGTTTCTGTACAAATTGTAAATAGCCTTTCGCTCCCTGTATTTTACCCCTGCCACCTTCAGAATTTGAAAGAGAGTATTCCAGTTAACATTGTCAAAAGCTTTCTCTAAGTCTACAAATGCTAGAAACGTAGGTTTGCCTTTTCTTAATCTTTCTTCCAAGATAAGTCGTAAGGTCAGTATTGCCTCACGTGTTCCAACATTTCTACGGAATCCAAACTGATCTTCCCCGAGGTCGGCTTCTACCAGTTTTTCCATTCGTCTGTAAAGAATTCGCGTTAGTATTTTGCAGCTGTGACTTATTAAACTGATAGTTCGGTAATTTTCACATCTGTCAACACCTGCTTTCTTTGGGATTGGAATTATTATATTCTTCTTAAAGTCTGAGGGTATTTCGCCTGTCTCATACATCGTGCTCACCAGATGGTAGAGTTTTGTCATGACTGGCTCTCCCGAGGCCATCAGTAGTTCTAATGGAATGTTGTCTACTCCCGGGGCCTTGTTTTGACTCAGGTCTTTCAGTGCTCTGTCAAACTCTTCACGCAGTATCTTATCTCCCATTTCATCTTCATCTACATCCACTTCCATTTCCATAATATTGTCCTCAAGTACATCGCCCTTGTATAAACCCTCTATATACTCCTTCCACCTTTCTGCTTTCCCTTCTTTGCTTAGAACTGGGTTGCCATCTGAGCTCTTGATATTCATACAAGTGGTTCTCTTCTCTCCAAAGGTCTCTTTAATTTTCCTGTAGGCAGTATCTATCTTACCCCTAGTGAGACAAGCCTCTACATCCTTACATTTGTCCTCTAGCCATCCCTGCTTAGCCATTTTGCACTTCCTGTTGATTTCATTTTTGAGACGTTTGTATTCCTTTTTGCCTGCTTCATTTACTGCATTTTTATATTTTCTCCTTTCATCAATTAAATTCAATATTTCTTCTGTTACCCAAGGATTTCTATTAGCCCGCGTCTTTTTACCTACTTGATCCTCTGCTGCCTTCACCACTTCATCCCTCAAAGCTACCCATTCTTATTCTACTGTATTTCTTTCCCCCATTCCAGTTAATTGTTCCCTAATGCTCTCCCTGAAACTCTCTACAACCTCTGGTTCTTTCAGTTTATCCAGGTCTCATCTCCTTAATTTCCCACCTTTTTGCAGTTTCTTCAGTTTCAATCTGCAGTTCATAACCAATAGATTGTGGTCAGAATCTACATCTGCCCCAGGAAATGTCTTACAATTTAAAACCTGGTTCCTAAATCTCTGTCTTACCATTATATGATCTATCTGAAACCTGTCAGTATCTCCAGGCTTCTTCCATGTATACAGCCTCCTTTCATGATTCTTGAACCAAGTGTTAGCTATGATTAAGTTATGCTCTGTGCAAAATTCTACAAGGCGGCTTCCTCTTTCATTCCTTACCCCCAATCCATATTCACCTACTATGTTTCCTTCTCTCCCTTTTCCTACTGACGAATTCCAGTCACCCATGACTATTAAATTTTCGTCTCCCTTCACTCCCTGAATAATTTCTTTTATCTCGTCATACATTTCATCTATTTCTTCATCATCTGCAGAGCTAGTTGGCATATAAACTTGTACTACTGTAGTAGTCATGGGCTTTGTGTCTATCTTGGCCACAATAATGCGTTCACTATGCTGTTTGTAGTAGCTAACCCGCACTCCTATTTTTTTATTCATTATTAAACCTACTCCTGCATTACCCCTATTTGATTTTGTATTTATAACCCTGTAATCACCTGACCAAAAGTCTTGTTCCTCCTGCCACCGAACTTCACTAATTCCCACTATATCTAACTTTAATCTATCCATCTCCTTTTTTAAATTTTCTAACCTACCTGCCCGATTAAGTGATCTGACATTCCACGCTCCGATCCGTAGAACGCCAGTTTTCTTTCTCCTGATAACGACGTCCTCTTGAGTAGTCCCCGCCCGGAGATCCGAATGGGGGACTATTTTACCTCCGGAATATTTTACCCAAGAGGACGCCATCATCATTTAATCATACAGTAGAGCTGCATGTCCTCGGGAAAAATTACGGCTGTAGTTTCCCCTTGCTTTCAGCCGTTCGCAGTACCAGCACAGCAAGGCCGTTTTGGTTAATGTTACAAGGCCAGATCAGTCAATCATCCAGACTGTTGCCCCTGCAACTACTGAAAAGGCTGCTGCCCCTCTTCAGGGACCACATGTTTGTCTGGCCTCTCAACAGATACCCCTCCGTTGTGGTTGCACCTACGGTACGGCCATCTGTATCGCTGAGGCACGCAAGCCTCCCCACCAACGGCAAGGTCCATGGTTCGTGGGGGGGGCCAACAGTCTATCTACTGTGAATAACTTACACTCAGCAACTTTTTTGTGCATTGATGTGGCTGACAACTACTGAATATACCCAATCATTTCCAACACTTGCTGACGCATCACACATGGAGCAGCAGCACCAATTTTGTGCTTCCCTACTGCAGGTGCCACCTGAACAGTATTGAGCACACCAGATAATCACTCTTTGGTTGCTGAAATACACTGTACCCAGCTGACCATGGGGTGCTGGGCACAATCCGCGTCTCGGAGTACAGACAGTGGCCAACAGATTGCTCACAGCTGTCAATTCCATGCACACTTTGGCACCACTTCATGCAAGTGCATTTTTCCTTGCAGACACCTAAATGCTGCCCATAACTTTTGCTAGGCATCAGAGGTTGCAATGCTAATAAAGCCTACTGTAGAACCACCAGTGTGAACTAAACGAGCTTGGTCCCTCTGTCTGCCATCAACAGTGGCTGATGTATTTACATGACTGGCATACCAACCAGCATTTCCTAGTAGAGTCTGGCTCCAAACTCAACATTATTATGGTCCGCTCTTCTATTCAACTGAGCACAGATATTTCACGTCACCTCCAGGTGCTGAAAAGATCAATCATTACAACATATGGTACTACAGTAGGAACACTGATTTTGGCAATGGACTGAACTTCAGGTTGGCGTTCATGCAGGTGGATGTGAATGAATGCTGTTGGCAGTGGATTTTCTTTGCCACTTTCATTTATCTCTGTATTTGCAAAACACAGTGCTCTCTTGTCAACTGTCTGCTTTTTGCATCCTGAATCCAACACACTCCAAACACCCATGCAAGAGATTCACTTGTTACCTTTCACTCAAACAGCAAGTAGAGACAACAAATAAATTTTACTGTGCCACCAGAGAAGAATGTCTCATTTTACAAGAAGAGAAATCATCATTACAGTCATCACTACATCAGCAACACTCTCAGCTAGCAGACGCCAAACATCAGCTCCTATCATTTTTACCTCCGACTGCTGACAATGAGAGGAGCCTAACTTCACAGGACTTCAACCTCATGAACATTCCATGTTACACAGAGGACTTATACATCAGAGTACAGAACTTCATTTGCAACCCTGGAGACAACAACGAGTATACTCATCTCAACGTGTTACAGGTCCAGTCTTTACTGAATTTGGATTCAACACACACTTCTAATAATGCGAAGACATGCTGCTTCCAGAAAGACACAGTGAACACCAATCAACACTGCATAAAGCTGTTAGAATCAGTGCAGACTGCTCTGCCTTTCCACTGCATTTTCTCCTTTTTGTGCCTACAAATCTCATACAGAAAGCGATGACTGTTACTTCCCATGTGAGTATTTTTGTGTCCCAGCCCCTAAACCACCATGGCATTAAGGGCATCATGGTCCACCAAATAAAAACCACTGAGGGACCTCGTATCTCCTAGAAGACATGGCACATTATCTCAGATAAGTTACTGATCACTTAACCAGGTGTAGATGAACTGCTGACTAAGGGCGTTATCAGCCCCTTGAGCAGCTCTTGGGCTTCACCAATCTATTTAGCCCACAGAAAGGACAGCACATTTTATATGCACAGGGACTAAAGGCCTCTCAATGTCAGAAACATCACTTTTCGATATCCGGTACCCAACAGCCAAGATTTTTCCCATTCACTATTGGGTGCTTCAGTTTTCAGTGTCATGGTCTGCAAGAAGGCATACTTGCAAATACCAATGGCAAAAGAGGGCATTCCTAAAACAGCTATTGTTACCACCTTCATAGTTATTTGAATTTTTATACATGCCATTTGGACTGCAAAATGCAGCAGAAATGTGGCAGAGATTCACTGGTTTCCTACTGCACAAACTCCCATTTGGTTTCCTCACCTGGATGATGTACTCATTTTTCCTTCTTCACCATACAGACAAAAAGATCGGCTTCAACACATTTGTAACACCCTGGAATGGTTAGGCATAACAGTGAAAACCAAAAAATGCCTTTAGAACAAAGGGAGCAACATTTCTAGGTCACTCAAATCTTCAGAAGGGACAACACCAACAACTGAAGGACTGAATTAGTTTAGATAACATCTAGGACTTCAACTTACTAGAAACTTTGTAGATTGGAGTATGATCAATTCTATTAGAGTCACATTCCCTGGGAAGCAGCTATCTGATCTCATCTCAGTGACATCGTTTCCAGTATGAACACTAATGGAAACTGAACTGTTCCAGGGTCAGAGGATATGTTGCGAGTTTTTGAATCTATAAGATGGTCATTACTGAAAGCTGTGAGGTTCGCCCACTCCTTGGCCACATTCCACCTATCCTTGCTGACACTAATGACACCATTATCAGCACAGTTTTACAACAAACAGTGAATAGTATACAGCAACCACTACATATTTTCTCCTAGAAGTTAAAAGTATTCCACTGGTTGTGGTTGACATACACCCATGGGTTACTTGCACTTTAGGAGATGGTGAAATACTTCAGGGGAGACATAGTAGGCTGACCTCTCACTCTTTTCATGGATCAGCATCCACTGGTCCATGCAATCCTGGTTTCTCTCTGCTGCTTACAACATCTCAGTTTTATTGGTCGGTTTTCAACAGATATATCCAACATGTGGAAGGGGAGAAAACATAGTGGCAGACTACATAATTCACATAATTATCCTCAATGTGATCATTGATTTCAGTGATTTTGATGCAGCACAAAAACAAGATGGACAGTTACAAGGATTCTTAAAGGACCCCAACACGAGCTTGCACTCCCAACACATTAAAAGGTATCTGGCTCTATTGTACAGTTATCGCAAGACACATCACAGGGCAGACAATGACTCTTGGTCCCGATGTTCAGGAAAATTATCTTTGTCAGCTTGCACAATCTGTCTCACCCAGCGATTTTCCCTACCTCAAGACTGACTATGAACACTTTGTCTGGTTCGGTTGCTAAGGCAAACTGCAGGAAACTGTTGTGTTTCTGCCTTCTGATTCAGCACAGCAAAATCAGAAGCCATGCATTCTCATTACACGGCACCTTTAAACTGTGAAAGGGCATTTCCATTATGTTAACCTGGATTTAGTAGGACCTTTGCCAGAAACCAGTGTCTGCAAACACAGGCTATCAACTATCAGCTGTACAACGCTTTGGGTAGTGGCCACTCCACTATGGGATATAATGGCAGAAACTATGGCACAGGTGTTCACAGACTTGCGGATATCTTGCTTTGGATGCCTGTTGTGAATTATGACTGACCAAGGAGTTTGAATTGATCCTCTCTGCAGAGCTGGGCAAACTGTGTGGCAAGCAACGTTTTCATACAATTGCTTACCACCCACAAAGCAATTGGTTAGTGGAAAGGTGGCACCACACCCTCAGGGCCACTTTGATGTGCAACGCACAATGGATTGATGTTTTGCAATGGGTATTACTGGGTGGTCGCACTGCATACAAGGATGATCTCAAGTCCTTCCTCACAGAGGTTTTATATGGCGAATGGTTCACATGTTGGCAGACTTCCTCTTACCTCCACGGCCTGTGCCCACGTCAGACTTACCATCACTGGAGCACAAAGTTAAATGGCTCATTTCTACCATCTGCATACCACTCCACCATGCACCCAGTGTAAGGCCAGTTTTTGTGCACAGAGTGTTACGGAACAGCACTCATGTCATGCTACATGATGACAGTTTATGCAGCATTACAGCATCAGTATTCCTGGCCCCAAAAAGCCCTCCAACGTGAAGAACAGACATTTTAATCCTAGCGAAAGAGAAGCCAGGAAGCCACTGACAGTATTGGTTCAACATCCAAACCGGCTATGGTGCTGGATGACAACTACATTGATTATCTGTCTTTCCACTATAAGTAACCTGGTTCTGTTTCCAACACCACTGCTGAGGAGCTACAAGCCAATACCATTGCTTCACCAGCTGAGATTGAAGGCCACCAACCAGTCTCAGGCATCACTGATGACGACCATCCCTGCTTCCACTTTGGGTGACCTTTCCACCCACCAGCATTTCTACAAGACTATGTGCTGGATTAGGACCTCCATCCTACTCACTTTCCTAAAGCTCCAGGCTAGAGGGGGAAGACTCTGTGGTGGCATCGACTGCTAACATCGACAGTGACCATCTGTATTGACAAAAAACAGTGAACAGGTGTGTCTCTTTGGAAATGATAGTCTTTGTTGTCCAGTCCGCTATTGTTCTCACGTCTCATGCTATAGTGTAAAGTGAACTCTCATTACAGGAGTTAGTAAAGTGTTGAAGTGTATAATTTGTGGCTTCCGTCCTTGAATACCATTCATACTCATCATCACCTGAAAGCCTAGTGAGAGTTATTGCTGCTCTAGTGCCATCAACTATTCTAAGGACTTGAACAATTAAGTGTTGTTATTATTCAAATGAACTGATAACATAGGATGTGAACTGTTTAAAAGCCTGCCTCTCATCATTGCCTTTTCTCCTCCTAATAAGTGTTTCAAAATAGAATATCTTCTCTTTATGATCACATTTCCATGGGATACTGTAAAAGAAGCCTAACAAGTTTTGGAACATTTGGATGTTTTATGGATGATGAGTCTTGTTTTGACATGTGCTGCTGCCAGTAACTATCAGTACCTTTCTTATCTAAAGCTGAGTCATCTTTTTAAACTGCTTCCATTCATAAGTAATCTTGCTGAACATCAAACATCATCATTTTTGCAACCTTCAACATGTCACTGCAACTTCTGCTCTTTATTCTTTCTTTGAGGTCAAAAAACCTAAATTTTTCAGTGGTACACTTGATAAGCACGTCCTTTCCATCACATGTTTGCTGGCTCTGATGTAATGTTTCTGGGCATTCTTCAGAAACTACAGCTTGTCATGTCCTTTCAGTTTCACTAAGCTCTTTGGTTGCTTGCCCACTAACAACTAGTCACTCAAGAGGAAGCAGGTTACCCAATGTAAGGGGTTCATTATGAAGAACTTCAGAAACACTCAATTTTTCTCAAATCAGAAACCTTCAAAACATGAGTCAAAAAGGCTTGAAGTATGTTTTCTGTTTCAGCATGCAACATGTGAATCAAAAGTCTTTGGCTTTGAAAACATTGTGTGAACTTACTGAATAGTTCTGCAGATCAAATGAAGTTCCTCTTTCATTCAAGCTTTTTTTTAAGCATTCGCAGTGGTGTTGTAGGATTTGGAGTGAACAGTAGCAGAATTCTTTTTTGGAAGTGTTTGTTTAAGAAAGAAGTACTCAATACATCCCACCATTTCAAAATAAAATTAGCTGAAGGTCCTAAAATAGGTCGCCTTGTAGTTGTACGGTTCAAAAATTTCTGATGTGGAATGTTAAACTTATACAAAGTTTCCTCAAATTCTTCAAAGTGAATAGGCCAACCATCAAAATTACGGTAAAAATTGGCCAGAAATTTGGATGCTTTTTCACCTAAACACTCCAAAGCCTCATTTTCACCAGTTTTTCTCCCTAACATGCAGACACTCTAATTTTCAACAACATTCCCACCCTGAAAAGATTATTTTCAAAACTGAACAAAGTATAACAGCAGCAGTTTGGTTACTACAGCAAAATTAAAATCTGAAACAAAAATAGAAGCAGTTGTAGTAGAGGAATATTTCACACTAATAAAAGTTGAGTAAAATATAAAAAAATGTTCAAAAAATAAAAAGGAACAATCTGGCTGAAATTTCGTAAGTCCTCTTGGTCAGATGTGATCTACTTTCATCAATGGAGCTATGGAAACAAAAGCAAAGAGCTTAATTTCTTCGTAAAAGAGCAGACAAGGTTGAAAAAGGTGGCACAAATTTAAAAAGATGACAAAAGGTGACAATCTTAAAAAAACGGTGACTAAAAGTGAGTAAGGTGACTGGAACAGCCTGTATAAGGGTAGGATGAGCAGTGAGGTGCAGGGTCATGAAACATTAGAAACTGATTGATACTGTTGCCATAGTGCAGTTAATTGTGAATGTCTTTAATCTTACTACGCACTTCGTCAGCGTGTTGGCTGCCGATAACTGAAACTTAGCTTGGATGTCACACACACTGATGACATCATAACTGACAGCTTCAATTCTGCTTGGGCAGCTTTTACTCACTTGCCAGCAACTTCAGATGGAGTCAGTTGATGTGGGAATGGGTGCACTCAGTGCTGCGAGGTGAATGCTGTATATCTTACTTCTACGACTCTTAATGAGTTATCAGAGGTGTACATTTAAAGACAATAACTCTACTGTACTAATTCCAATAATGTGGAAAAAGTGTAGGGCACTCACACCTGACTAGTAACACTTCATATATGGGTCAAGAATGATCAAACACAACAAAATAATTAAGAAAGTTTTTGATAATCTAATTGAAAGCTTAAAAGTAATAGTACTCTGCGTAGCTTTCTGCTACTGGTCAATACTGTTACAAGCTTGAATCAAATTTTGATCATTATCACAAGTGCTTATGATTTATTTATTTATTTATTTATTCAGCATCCAATAAATCACACATGTGATATAGGATTTGTCATTTGATTACACGTAACACATAACAACACATACACATAATAAATTGACAAACACATACAAACAGCAAACAATTACATACACATAGTACATACGTAGTGTACAAGAACTTATTACCCAAAAACAAAAGTACGTGCTCATGATAAATAATTAAAGATGCTGAAACATGCTGAGCTAAGTTTCTGAGTAAGTACTCTCTCTCTCTCTCTCTCTCTCTCTCTCTCTCTCTCTCTCTCTCTCTCTCTCTCTCTCTCTCTCTCTGTGTGTGTGTGTGTGTGTGTGTGTCTATATATGTTTTTTTTTTCTTTTAAATTTCTTCTGGTTCATTGTCCTCCAATTGTAGGTATCACTGATATGAGCAATAATCTGCTTAATAACCTTACCCATGAAAATCGTATTACTGATAACTCTCTATTGAATATTATGTAATATTACTAAATTTTCAGAAGATTTAATAGTGTTCTTCTTCTCCTAGTTCTCTAACTTGTTTCTTACATATATCAAGGCCTTGTTAGTTAAGGTTCCAAAAACAGTTCTAAGTATATTATAGTTGTTGTTACGGTCTTCAGTCCAAAGACTGGCTTGATGCACCTCTCCATGCTACTCTATCCTGTGCAATCTTCTTCATTTCCCAGTACCTACTGCAACCTACATCCTCCTGCTTAGTGTATTCATCTCTTGGTCTCCCTCTACGATTTTTACCTTCCATGCTACCCTACAATACTAAACTGGTGATCTCTTGATGTCTCAGAACATGTCCTGCCAACTGATCTCTTCTTCTAGTCAAGTTGTGCTACAAATTTCTCTTCGCCCCAATTCTATTCAGTACCTCCTAATTAGTTATGTGATCTACCCATCTAATCTTCATCATTCTTCTGTAGCACCACATTTCGAAAGCTTCTATTCTCTTCTTGTCTAAACTATTTATCGTCCGTGTTTCACTTCAATACATGGCTACACTCCATACAAATACTTTCAGAAAGGACTTCCTGAAGCTTATGGAGTCTATACTTTATGTCAACAAATTTCTCTTCTTCAGAAATGCTTTCCTTGCCACTGCCAGTCTACATTTTATATCCTCTCTACTCTGACCATCATCAGTTATTTTGCTCCCAAACAGCAAAACTCATCTACTACTTGAAGTGTCTCATTTCCTAATCTAATTCCCTCAGCATCACCTGACTTAATTCGACTACATTCCATTATCCTCGTTTTTCTTTTGTTGATGTTCATCTTATACCCTCCTTTCAAGACACTGTCCATTCCGTTCAACTGCTCTTCCAAGTCCTTTGCTGTCTCTGACAGAATTACAATGTCATCGGCGAACCTCAAAGTTTTTATTTCTTCTCCATGGATTTTAATACCTACTCCAAATTTTTCTTTTGTTTCCTTCACTGCTTGCTCAATATACAGATTGAATAACATCAGTGAGAGGCTACAACCCTGTCTCACTCCCTTCCCAACCACTGCTTCCCTTTCATGCCCCTCAACTCTTATAACTGCCATCTGGTTTCTGTTCAAATTGTAAATAGCCTTTCGCTCCCTGTATTTGACCCCTGCCACCTTCAGAATTTGGAAGAGAGTATTCCAGTCAACATTGCCACATGGTTTCTCTAAGTCTAGAAATCCTAGAAACTTAGGTTTACCTTTCCTTAATCTATCTTCTAAGACAAATTGTAGGGTCACTATTGCCTCATGTTTGCCAACATTTCTACGGAATCCAAACTGATCTTCCCCAAGGTCGGCTTCTACCAATTTTTCAATTCGTCTGTAAGGAATTTGTGTTAGTATTTTGCAGCTGTGACTTATTAAACTGACAGTTCAGTAATTTTCACATCTGTCAACACCTGCTTTCTTTGAGATTGGAATTATTATATTCTTCTTGAAGTCTGAGGGTATTTTGTTTGTTTAAGATATCTTGCTCACCAGATGGTAGAGTTTTGTCAGGGCTGGCTCTCCCAAGGCTATCAGTAGTTCTAATGGAATGCTGTCTTTTCCCAGGGCCTTGTTTCGACTTAGGCCTTTCAGTGCTCTGACAAGCTCTTCACACAGTATCATATCTCCCATTTCATCTTCATCTACATCCTCTTCCATTTCCATAACACTGTCCTCACGTACATCACCCTTATATAGATCCTCTATATACTCCTTCCACCTTTCTGCTTTCCCTTCTTTGCTTAGAACTGGGTTTCCATCTGAGCTCTTGATATTCATACAAGTGGTTCTCTTTTCTCCAAAGGTCTCTTGAATTTTCCTGCAGGCAGTATCTATCTTACCCCTAGTGATAAATGCCTCTAAATCCTTACATTTGTCCTCCACCCATCCCTGCTTAGCCATTTTGCACTTCCTGTCGATCTCATTTTTGAGACGTTTGTATTCCTTTTTGCCTATTTCATTTACTGTGTTTTTATATTTTCTCCTTTCATCAATTAAATTCAATATTTATTCTGTTACCCAAAGATTTCTATTAGCCCTCATCTTTTTACCTACTTGATCCCCTGCTGCCTTCACTATTTCATCTCTCAAAGCTACCCATTCTACTTGTACTATATTTCTTTCCCTCATTCTTGTCAATCGTTCCCTAATGCTCTCTCTGAAACTCTGTACAACCTCTGGTTCTTTCAGTTTATTCAGGTCCCATCTTCTTAAATTCCTACCTTTTTGCAGTTTCTTTGGTTTTAATCTACAGTATATTATTATCAAAATCAAATCACACTCGTTTGCATCTAATGAGAATCTTGTGAGGTAAAAGATCTAAGATGCAATCACTTTCTGTTTCCAGCTTATGTTTTAGTTGTAATCCAACTGTGGTACCATGAGACTCTCATATTATATGGTTGACAGGAATTGACTCAATAAGATTCATGAGTTCATGTATGCTCTGCAATTGCTCTTATGTCTTTCCATGTTTCTACACATCATGTAGTTTGCTGGTTGTCTCTCCTGTGTTCATCTGCACTACATCTACATACTACTGAGCAAGCCACAATATGATGCATAGCAGAGCATACCTTCTATGACTACTAGTCATTTCTTTTCCTGGTCTGTTCACAGATGGAACAAGGGAAAACGACTGTCTACATGCCTCCATACAAGCAGTAATTTGTCTTATTTTGCCTTCATGCTTCTTATAAGAAATATACACTACTGGCCATTAAACCTGCTACACCACGAAGATGACATGCTACAGATGTGAAATTTAACTGACAGAAAGAAGATGCTGTGATATGCAAATGATTAGCTTTTCAGAGCATTCACACAAGGTTGGAGCTGGTGGTGACACCTACAATGTGCTGACATGAGGAAGGTTTCCAACTGATTTCTCATACGCAAACTGTTATATCCTAGCCAGTAATGCCAACCGAGCCCGCTGCCAAAAGGTTGGCAGCATCAAAGTCCGGATGCCGTCCGCATAAGCAGCGCCAGCGATACAGGAAATCGCCGCAAGTCTGCGCGCACCACCGCTGGCTTCTGGCTTCTTAAGCGCTGGAGTCGCGAGCGCTAGGACAGTTCTGTATTCGCCGCTCAGTTGTATACTCGCCACCGATTTGTGTACTTGCTAGTCAGTTGTGTGTTCATCGCAGCAGAGTTGTTTTTTGTCGTCAGCCGACGCTGACCTAGCCGCTCCGACTCGAACTAGACAGATTTCTGTAGACACGGAGTTCACTACTGTGTTTCTGTATCTTCGTTAATAAAGATAAGTACCGACTTTTATTTAATCAGAGTGTTTGGGTTTTCATCTTTCTGTTCACTGTTCCAGCGGACCGGTCGGCCCGCTATTAAAAGTGTGGCGGTGATTTCGTAAGCCGTTTCTACAGCGAAGTGTGTGTCGCTACGAACGCCGCCACAAAACAAATAGCAGTTGACCAACATTGCCTGGTGAAACATTGTTGTAATGCCTCATGTAAGGAGGATAAATGCGTACCATAACATTTCCAACTTTGATAAATGTCGAATTGTAGCCTATCGTGATTGTGGTTTATTGTATCGCGACATCGCTGCTCGCATTGGTTGAGATCCAATGACTGTTAGCAGAATATGAAATCGGTGGGTTCAGGAGAGTAATACAGAATGCCGTGCTGGATCCCAATGGCCTCGTATCACTAGCAGTCGAGATGACAGGCATCTTATCCGCATGGCTGTAACGGATCGTGCAGCCACGTCTCGATCCCTGAGTCAACAGATGGGGACGTTTGTAAGACAACAACCTTCTGCACGAATAGTTCGACAATGTTTGCAGCAGCATGGACTATCAGCTCAGAGACCATGGCTGCGGTTACCCTTGACGCTGCATCACAGGCAGGAGCGCCTGCGATGGTGTACTCAACGACGAACCTGGGTGCATGAATGGCAAAACATCATTTTTTCAGATGAATCCAGGTTCTGTTTACAGCATCATGATGGTCGCATCCATGTTTGGCGACATCACCGTGAATGCATATTGGAAGTGTGTATTCATCATCCCCGTACTGGTGTATCACCCAGCGTGATGGTATGGGGTGCCATTGGTTTCACGCCTCGGTCACCTCTTGTTTGCATTGAGGGCACTTTGAACAGTGGGCGTTACATTTCAGATGTGTTACGACCCGTGGCTCTACCCTTCATTCAATCCCTGCGAAACACTACATTTCAGTAGGATAATGCACAACCGCATGTTGCAGGTCCTGTACGGGCCTTTATGGATACAGAAAATGTTCGACTGCTGCCCTGGCCAGCACATTCTCCAGATCTCTCGCCAATTGAATACGTCTGGTGAATGGTGGCCGAGCAACTGGCTCGTCACAATACGCCAGTCACTACTCTTGATGAACTGTGGTATCGTGTTGAAGCTGCATGGGCAACTGTACCTGTACAGGTGATCCAAGCTCTGTTTGACTCAATGCCCAGGTATATTACGGCCGTTATTACAGCCAGAGGTGGTTGTTCTGGGCACTGATTTCTCAGGATCTATGCACTCAAATTGCGTGAAAATGTAATCACATGTCAGTTCTAGTGTAATATATTTTCCGATGAATACCGTATTTACTCAAATCTAAGCCGCACTCGAATCTAAGCCGCACCGGAAAAATGAGACCCGAAATCCAGGAAAACAAAAATTCCCGAATCTAAGCCGCACCTGAAATCTGAGACTCGAAATTCAAGGGGAGAGAAAAGTTTTAGGCCGCATCTCCAAATCGAAACAAAGTTGGTCTATTGTAATATGAGACACAATTTAGGTCGAATGAATGACGATACAGCTACAGTTTGATTGGAGTCATAAGATTAGCAGTTAAGCTTTACCAGGTAGCCATTGCTATGCGTCAGGTGCTCCGTCCGTATTTATACGGATACCCTTCCTTTCTCAGGTGCTTCGTCTGGTTTGAATCGGTTGCTTTTTTTTCTTTGATCTGAGAAGTGCCGTTCTCTTTGTTATAGGTGTTTACGTCACTCTAAGCTGAAAATGCGTTATTGTATTGTATCATGCATTGTTTGATGCATTCTGATAATGAGTGTTTACGAGCTGTCGCCGCTCGCGGCAAGGCTCGCTTTTGTGCGCACCACCGCCGCTTACAATAAAAAAAAGAGAGGAATTGTCTCATTAGCGAAACAATGGCAAGAGACTGGTATTTGTTGTTGCTTACACTGCTGCTTTCTTTGATAATGATCAGCAAGAACCAGATAATAGTCTGCGTATGATAGATGTGCTAAATGTGAGTTTAGCTAAAATTTTTCTCCTTTTGAAAATCATTGCAGACGCCTCTTGTGTACATTACATTCTGCACAGAAATTAGAGTCATCTTAGATTTAAAAATCTAATCAATTGCCGTGCTTCATTTCTGATTGTATCACTATTAGGCATAAGAATAATACGAATATAAACATGGCATGATATGTATATTCTTCCGCGTTTGCTGCTGTTTCACACTATGTTTGTAGGTTATTAGACAGACAGGATTTAAATGAGATAGCAGCAAACACTAAAGAATATATGGCAAAATGTTTATATTCGCATTATTCTTATGGTGAAGAGAATACTGCATGTGATCCACAATTCATAAAAGCTCCTATTAGCAACCATCTCTTCTCACAGGTAGGAAAAAATTCAGAACGTGGAATTGGCCATATTGACAAACATCGCAAATAGTCTTGCCAGTCAGATTTTCGTAGTACATTGAAATGCTGCTACATTACATTCAAAGATGAACAATACAAAATTTGTATTTACTTCGTTGGATAATGTATGAAAATGCAGTGGTCGAAACTCGGGGCGGCGAAAAAAGCTCGTCTTCCACTTTTTTTTTTAATTTATTACTGACGCAGAGGTTTTGGCGCCAGTATTTATCTTTGTGCCTGCAAAGCATGCCTGTGTAGCGCTACATATATTCGATGGCGGAAGCTATTTGTGACGGCACCTACCAACATTTTTAAGAACTTCCTCTTACTTTGCACTCGATTCTAAGCCGCAGGCCGTTTTTTGGATTACAAAAACCGGAAAAAAAGTGCGGCTTAGATTCGAGTAAATACGGTACCCGTTTATCATCTGCATTTCTTCTTGGTGTAGCAATTTTAATGGCCAGTAGTGTACATTGGCAGTAGCAGAATCATTCTGTATTCAGCTGCATAAGCCGGTTCCTTAAATTGTCTCAATAGTGTTTTGTGTAAAGAATGTTGTCTTCCATCAGGGATTTCATTTGAGTTCACTATGCATCTCTATAATATTTATTGATTGAAAGCCCCCCCCCCCCCCCATTTTGAGTGGTGGTGGGAGGGGGTGTGGAGTGTGGGAGGGGGTCATCAGTCTTCTGATTATTTGATGTGACCTGCCCTGAATTCCTTGAGTTGCCAACCTCTTCATCCCACAGTAACACTTGAATCCTACAGTCTCAATCATTTGTTGCATGTATTCCAATCTCTGTCTTCCCCTTTCCCTCTTCTTTTAAATTTCTTCTGGTTCACTGTCGTCCAATTGTAGGTATCACTGATATGAGCAATAAACTGCTTAATAACCTTACCCATGACGATCACATTACTGATAACTCTCTATTGCATATTGCGTAATGTTACTAAATTTACAGAAGATTTTTCCTAGTTCTCTAACTTGTTTCTTGCACCAATTGAGGCTTTGTTAGTTACAGTTTTAAGTATTTTATTATCAAAATCAATTCACACTCATTTGCATCTAATGAGAATATTGTGAGGTAAAAGATCTAAGATGCAATCACTTTCTGTTTCCAGCTTGTGTTTTAGTTGTAATCCAACTGCGGTACCATGAGAGTCCTAGATCCCATATTATATGGTTGACAGGAATTGACTCAAGAAGATTCATGAGTTCATGTATGCTCTGTAATTGCTCTTATGTCTTTACATGCTTCTACACATGTGGTTTGCTGGTTGTCTCTGCTGTGTTCGTAAGCATTTACATATACACATTACAGTGCAAGCCACAATGTGACGCATGGAAGAGCATACCTTGTACCACTACTAGTCATTCGTTTTCCTTTTCTGGAACGAGGGAAAATGACTGTTTACATGCCTCCATACAAGCTGTAATTTGTCTTATTTTGTCTTCATGGTCCTTATACGAAATATACATTGGCAGTACCAGAATCATTTTGTAGTCTGCTGCATATGCCAACTCCTTAAACTGTCTCAATGGTGTTTTGTGTAAAGAATGTTGTCTTCCCTCCAGGGATTTCATTTGAGTTCACTAAGCATCTCTGTAATATGTATTGATTGAAATCCCCCCCACCGTCCGCTTTGGGTGGAGGGGGTGGGGGTTGGAGTGTGGGAGGGGGTCATCAGTCTTCTGATTGTTTGAAGTGACCTGCCATGAATTCCTCCATTTGCCAACCTCTTCATCCCACAGTAACACTTGCACCCTACAGTCTCAGTCATCTGTTGCATGTATTCCAATCTCTGTCTTCCCCCAACAGGTTTTCTCTCTACAACACCCTCTAATACCACGGAAGTTATTCCGTGATGTTGTAATACACGTCTTATCATCCTATCTCCTCTCCTCGTCACTATGTTCCATATGTTTCTTTCCTCACCGATTATGCTCCTCATTCCTTATGTTATGAGTCCACAAAATTTTCAAATGTAACACCACTTCTCAAACACTTCAAATCTCTTCTATTCTGGTTGTCCCACAGTCCATGATTCACTACAATACTATGCTGTGCTGCAGATGTACATTCTAAAAAATCAATTCTTCAAATTGAAGCCAATGTTAGATACTAGCAGACTTTTCTTGTCCAGGAATGCTCTCTTTGCCTGTGTTAACCGGATTTTTATGTTATCCTTGCTTCAGCTGGCAAATGTTACTTTGCTTCGATCATAGCAGAATTCCTTCACTACTTCTACTTTATGATCCCCAATTGTGATATTAAGGTAATTGCTAATCTCATTTCTACTACTTCTCATTTCTTTCATTTTCTTTGGTTTGCTCTCAATCAGTATTATGCACTCATTAAGCTGTTGATTCCATTCAATACATCTGCTAATTCTTCTTTACTTCCACTGAGAATAGCAGACTACTGCTTTTTTGCTTGCATGTTAGCACTCATACTACACTTAGAGAATGGTTTCCTTTCCTGTCTGCTTTCTCATGTTCATGTGACATGCTTAACATATATTTTAACATCAGTCATATCGTCTGTCTCATTTAACAGCTATTTGGGTGTCATACATGTGTTACTTTTCCCTGCTGTCCTATGTTAGTAGGCTCTAAATAGCACTATGTTGTTTGCAGAAGAGAAGGGTTTCAGCTATAGAAACATATGAACGTGGAAAGAGAGGTGATATAACAGGTACTCCTCTTGAGAAAGAAAGAAAGGAAAATGAGGAGTGGGTTTGCCAGGATCAAAGAGAGAAAGACAGAATTCCATGCCCCCCTCCACTCCAGGATCCCCTTCCTGATGGGTTCTCCACCGAGATGCCAGAGGATGAAGAATATTCAGCATATCCTACGAACAGACTTGTCCCAGCTTCATCTGTACAGGCAATGAAAGTTGATCCTAACATACCCCTATGATTAGCATGAAGATAGGAAGAAACAACACATCCTAAATCCATTGAGCAGTCATTGTTATTAGTATGTCTATCTGTTGTCACTACCTCCCCAAGCTGTTATTGGATTATGGTATGTAACCTCTCATATTTCAAAAGTCATGTAGACTCAATTATCATTTTTTATGAAATGGACAGAAAAGGTACTAAAATTCCCCAAAGAAAACATATAAATTAACCTTTCATAAAATACATGAAATTTTTGCAGAACATTTGTTATGTTTTATTGCATGTGTGTGTGTGTGTGTGTGTGTGTGTGTGTGTGTGTGTGTGTGTGTGTGTGTGTGTGTGTGTGATTGAGTACACATAATCACACTTTAAAAGAACTTTTAAATCTTTATATCCCATTTAATCACCACTTTCTAACATATGTGTTTCATGCCTAGATTTTTATTATTCCCGTATCCCTTCTAGGTCTATATAGAACCCTCATAAGTCATATTTACCTCTAGGTCAAGACAGTAAGAGACCAATTTATGTTAAAAACAACAGGATAGCAAGAGTAGAAGAAATTGCTCATGGGAAAACAAAATGTGGAATACTGAAAAATGTAACTCAGACACCAAACTGATGTCACCCACTGAATCTGCAAAAATTGTAGCTTTCTTGAGGATATGAATTTCTTTAACATGTCCATCTTATATAATCCCTCTCTTCACCAGCCTCTGGCTCTACTAAACATATTGCTTTGGATGAGATATGTCTAGTACCTTGAAGGGTTCCATGTAGTGTGGAAAAAACTCACTTGTTTCCTTTTCCAAATTAGATCTAGGTTGAAAATCCTTAAATAATATTGAGTCATCAGTATGAATTACAGATGTATTAACAATCTCATTTTATCTCTTCACTCTTGTAACACATTGTATTACTAATACAGAACTGTACTACTTGAGTGGTACTGTTTAACTGCCTTCCTGTAACAGGTGACCCATAACAGCTGAATGCATGATTCACTTTGCTTTTAAAAATGTAACCCAAAACATCACTACCACCACCACCATCACATAAGATTAAATAATTTCTTATAGAAGGTGGCTATGTTGTCTAAGGTAAGTAAATAAAACTAAACGAATGTAAAGAAGATATTTTGATAACACTCATAAAATAAAAAAATTAGTGTGCCAGATTGACATCACATCTGTAGTGATCAATGATGTCCCAGACTAACTACTAATACCTTCTCCCAGGTTGGGAGAATAGATACTTCTTAAGTATTTAAGTTTTACTTTTTTGTTAAATAGTACACTTCCTGCAAGTAAATACATTGGATTTACATAATACAGGATGCCTGACACAGCACAGAGTCCACTACTAACAAATCTTGCTCTCTCAGTTGACAATAAATGACATGACAACTTACAAAAGACATATTCATAAATTAATGCTCCATTCATATATTCATTCATATTCATATTATTACCATAACCAACTTAAAACCAATACATACTTCAATATCTCCGCTCAAAGTCCAACTTTCTTATACAGTGAATTCAAAATCGAAATCTTCATATGAATACTCATTATAGATTAAACATTTTCATAGTTAGGGTTACAGTCATTGTATATTGTAGTATATTCATTTGGACACACAAGTTGTGTTTTGTTTTCTGCCATATTGCCCACAAATTTGGGTGTAGTGTAGGTAGATTCAACTTTCTCTTGTACTTCTTGCCCAACTAGTTCCTAGTCAGTGTTTGGGGCACTAATTACGTCACCAAATTCTTCTTGTTATAACACCTCTACTCAGCCTCACATATCAGGGATTCGATTAGGTATACACTCAAATTCTTGATTTGACCATTCCTCTTTTAGCTGAATCATGTTATTTACCTCTTTAAACTGTTCTAGAACCTCCTTCCTGACAAAATTGCACTGTTTTTTTCTATCTCAACTTATAACTCGTTAGGTAAATTTAATAAGGTCTCTTCTATATTAGAGATCTTATTTAATTTTGTAGCTACCTCCTCCTCTTGTCTTTTTAAATTTGACAATGCTTGTCCTTGAGCTGTAATACTAATAGACACCTTGGCCAACCACCCCCTCTCCCCACCCCTGAGCCTTAATAAGAGCCACTATTTCCTCCGGTTCCGAATTTAAACTGGCATGCAACTTTAACAACAAGAAATATATCCTCATCTGTATTTAAACAATGTCTCTAGATTGTACCCTGACTAACCCAAAGGCAGTGAAAGGTGTCTTCACAATTTTTCACAGAATGTACTACTAAAAAAAACTCTGGTTGGTGTAATTTGCTGCTCACCTAATCCAGCATACGGCTAACTGCACAGCACTCCCTGTGTGTCATGTGTGGGCTAGGCAATGTAGTGATGAGTCATTGTACAGTCATTGTAATGACTCATCACTATGTCACATTGTCCCCGAAGCGGGGCTGCACTGTTGTCATGCTGATCAGCCATCACACATCATTGCTACAACTGAAATCTCGAAATCATACTGCAAAGTTTGTCCATGTTGTTACAAAATGTTTTCCCACTCATGTGTCAAAGGTTATTGAAACATGCGAATATCTTTCGCTATTGGCCTCATTCCAATGATCAACTAACATTTTTTCATCAACTCTTGATATCAATTAACATTTCTTTGATTTTAGCCAAATTAAACTGATCCCTTTGTAAATGTTCAAATTAATTCAGCCAATACCACTGTGTGTGCCTGCTTACATTTCCTTGGTTGTTGGCTTGGGTTGCTCTGGGAAATGTTGAATATCCTTCCATTATTTTTCTCTAAAGTCTCATTATTAGTATTAAACATCTCGTCTCTTTGTGTTGTTGTGATCTTCAGTCCAAAGACTGCTTCAATGCAGCTCTCCATGCTACTCTGTCCTGTGCAAGCCTCTTCATCTCTGAGTAACTACTGCAACCTACATCCTTCTGAATCTGCTTAATGTATTCCCCTCTTAGCCTCCCTCTACGATTTTTACCTGCCATGCATCCCTCAAATACTAAATTAGTGATCCCTTGATATCAGAACATGTCCTGCCAAGCAATCCCTTCTTCTAGTCAAGTTGTGCCACAAATTCCTCTTCTCCCCAATTTTATTCAGTACCTCCTCATTAGATGCATGATCTACCCATCTAATCTTTAGCATTTTCTGTAGCACCACATTTCAAAAGATTCTATCCCTTTCTTGTCTACACTGTTTATTGCCCATGTTTCACTTCCATACATGGCTACACTCCATCTACTTTCAGAAAGGACCTCCTGACACTTATATCTACACTTTAGGTTAACAAATTTCTCTTCTTCAGAAACTCTTTCATTGCTGTTGCCAGTCTACATTTTATATCCTCTCTGCTTCACCAATCATCAGTTATTTTGCTGCCCAAGTAGCAAAACACTAAAGTGACTCACTTCCTAATCTAATTCCCTCAGCATCACCTCATTTAATTCGACTACATTCCATTACGCTTGTTTTGCTTTTGTTGGTGTTCATCTTATATCCTTCTTTCAAGACACTGTCCATTCCGCTCAACTTTTCTTCCAAGTCTTTTGCTGTCTCTGACAGAACTGCCATGTCATCAGCAAACCTCAAGGTCTTTATTTCTTCTCCTTGGATTTTATTTCCTTTTCTTTTATTTCCTTTACTGCTTACTCTATATACAGATTGAATAACATTGGGATAGGCTACAGACCTGTCTCACTCCCTTCTCAATAACTGCTTTCCTTTTGTGCCCCTCGACTCTATAACTGCCATCTGGTTTCTGTACAAATTGTAAATAGCCTTACGCCCCTATATTTTATCCCTGCCACCTTCAGAATTTGAAAGAGAGTGTTCCATTCAACATTGGCTAATGTTTTCTCTAAGTCTACAAATCCTAGATATGTAGGTTTGCCTTTCCTTAAACTACCTTCTAAGATAAGTCATAGGTTCAGATTGCCTTGCGTGTTCCTACATTTCTATGGAACCCAAATTGATCTACCCTGAGAGCGGCTTCTACCACTTTTTCCATTCATGTGTAAAGAATTTTTGTCAGTATTTTGTGAACGTGACTTATTATACTGATAGTTCGCTAATTTTCACATTGTCAGTGCCTGTTTTCTTTGGACTTGGAATTCTTATATTCTTCTTGAAGTACAAGGGTATTTTGGCTGTCTCATACATCTTGCTCATCAGATGATAGAGTTTTGTCATGTCTGGCTCTCCCAAGGCTATAAGTAGTTCTAATGGAATGTTGTCTACTCACGGGGCCTTGTTTCGACTTAGATCTTTCAGTGCTCTGTGAAACTCTTCATGCAGTATCATATCTCCCATTTCATCTTCATCTGTGTCCTCTTCCATTTCCATAATATTTCCCTCAAGTACATTGCCCTTGTATAGGCCCTCTATATACTCCTTCTACCTTTCTGCTTTCCCTTCTTTGCTTCTGAACTCTTGATATTCATTTCTCTTTTCTCCAAAGGTCTCTTTCATTTTCCTGTAGACAACATCTATCTTACCACTAGTGATATGTGCTTCTACATCCTTACATTTGTCCTCTGGCCATTCCTGCTTAACCATTTTGCACTTCTCATTAGTCTCATTTTTGAGACCTTTGTATTCCTTTTCACCTGCTTCATTTACTCATTTTTTATATTTTCTCCTTTCATAAATTAAATTCAGTATCTTTTGTGTTACCCAATGATTTCTACTAGCCCTTGTCTTTTTACCTACTTAATCCTCTACTGCCTTCACTATTTCATCTTTCCGAGCTACCCATTCTTCTTCTACTGTATTCCTTCCCTTGTTCTTGCCAATCATTCCCTCATTCTCCCTCTACAACCTTTGGTTCTTTCAGTTTATACAGGTCCCATCTCCTTAAATTCCTACTTTTTTGCAGTTTCTTCAGTTTTAAGCTTTAGTTCATAACCAACAAATTGTGGGCAGAGTCCACATCTGCCCCTGGAAATATCTTACAGTTTAAAACCTTGTTCCTAAATCTCTGTCTTACTATTACATAATCAATATGAAACCTTCCAGTGTCTCCAGGTCTCTTCCACACATACAACCTTCTTTAATGATTCTTAAACCAAGTGTTAGTGATGATTAAGAGATGCTCTGCTCAAATTCCACCAGGAGGTTTCCTCTTTCACTCTTTATAAGCAGGCCATATTCATCTACTACTTTTGCTTTTCCTCCTATTGAATTCTAGTTCCCCATGTCTATTAAATTTTCATCTCACTTAACTATCTGAATAATTTCATTTATCTCATCATACATTTCTTCAATCTCTTCATCATATGCAGTGCTAGTTGGCATATAAATTTGTACTACTGTGGTAGGTGTGGGCTTTATGTCTATCTTGGCTACAGTAATGTGTTCAAAATATGCTGCTTGTAGTAGCTCATCCACATTCCTATTTTTATTCATTATTAAACCTACTCCTGCATTACCCTTGTTTGATTTTGTATTTACAACCCTGTATTCACCTGACCAGAACTCCTGTTCCTCCTGCCGCCGAACTTCAATAATTCCCACTACATCTAACTTTTTAAATTTTCTAACCTACCTGTCCGATCTGACATTCCGTACTCTGGTGCATCAAACACGTTTTGTTTCTCACGATAATGACGTCCTCCTGAGTAGTCCCTGCCCAGAGATCCGAATGGGGGACTATTGTACCTCCGGATTATTTTACCTAAGAGGACACCATCATCATTTAACCATACAGTAAAGCTGCATGCCCTCAGGAAAAATTATGGCTGTAGTTTCCCCTTCCTTTCAGCCAATCATGCAGACTGTTGCCCCTGCAACTATTGAAAAGGCTGTTGCCCCTCTTCAGGAACCACACATTTGTTTGGCCTCTCAACAGATACCCTTCCAGTGTGATTGCACCTATGGTACGGCTATCTGTATCGCTGAGGTATGCAAGCCTCCCAAACAATGGTAAGGTCCACGGTTCATCTTAGCACCTCCAATTTGTGTCCTGCCACGGTTGTAAAATTTAGCATAATGCATGAATGGTGTCAGTTATGATGTGTTCCATGCCATGGACAATCTGTCACCTGCCGATTGTATGCCAACTTTTACCTTACAAGTACATTGTGGTCGCCATTCTTGAAATTATCTGCTGTAGTGGTCTGCCCTAGATTTTGATATGTGACTTCTGCACCTTTTGCAGCAGGAGTGTGCTGAAAGAGAGCTCCAATTTCTTCAAGCTACTAACATGACTTAATCAGTTTTATGATAACTCTTCTGTATTATAATCACAATGTTCCCACTGTAAAGTTTCATTTACAATTGCACGTAAAAGATTGCTCATAATAGACTGTAACATGTATTTGTATACTCATTTGACATTACAGAATGCTTGTTCTCATGTATAATATACAACTGTTCTGGTGTTAACATTATTGCCTATGCCCTTTGCTCTGTGGCTTTCAAGTATCACCAAAGCATACGCAGACCTCCACAGCAAACAGAGATACACACTTGCTGTCGTGCCTTGTCTATGTTTGGAACTGAAATCTATTCACAAAATCCTCGCATAAGGCAAACCAGAGCACATACAATAGGATATTCCACTCCTCACAACTACCTAAACAGTATTTCCAGTTTCCATGGAAAATCTTTCATTGACCAAAATGTTTAGAAGTTGAACATATTATTGCACAGAACTGACATGTTATATTTTTCTTTCCGGCAATTCAAGTACATTGTGTACATTCATTATTGAGTTCATATTTTTGGAAAGTAGGGTAAGTCTTAAGTTGCTCGATTTAGAAACTTTCACACTAGTAGTTTGTGAACATTAAAGTTATAGTAGAAGACACATTCTGTTGTGGTTAAGTTAATTAACAGATACTACAGTTAAGTGAGTGCTGAGTTCTTGTTTCTTGTTGTAAATGGAAATAATTAACTTTTTACGTTATATCATGCAACTGAAGCGTTAACCCTTATGCCTAATTTTTTTGGCTCATAAATACCGAAAATTTGTGTAGTGTAAAGTGTGTTAAGTGATATAATTCTATTTTTAAGTGTGTAATCTGTGTGGCAATGTGTGTGTTGCTGCAGCATAGTCAGAGAGGAAGTGGTATGTGTAGTAGACTGTGGATGGGAATTTCACTGGGTTGACAGTGCAGAACTGCAACAGTAGAAGAAAGGATTATCTTCACTATTCTGGGTTAAATCTAACTTTGGCACAGAAAGGGGTGAATTATGCTGCCATAAAAAACTTTGATTATTTGCGAAATAGCGTTAAAAGTCTGACAGATAGCCAACCAACATTTAAAAGCGAATTAAAGGTATTTCTGAATGACAACTCCTTCTACTCAATGGATGAATTTTTAGATATGAAGTAATAACTGTAGTATGAAAACTTATGTTAAACTGACACGTTCCATATCATTACAAAATGTCATATTCATGATCAACGGTATTAATGTAATGTAGGGTGCAGTGGACTCCTAGCAAAGATACTCAATATACATTGATAACAAAACAGAGCAGGAAGAAAAGAGTTTTGCTGCTACATAGTAGCCATGGGAGATGTGTAGATCAGATGATAGAGGACAGATTAGGAACAGATCACCAGGCCACAAGTATTGTGAAGCCAAGTGCTAGTCTCAGCCAGGTGACAGAGGACATAGGGAATATGTGCAAAAATTTTGGCAAAGAGGATCAGGTTCTTGTAGTAGGATGGAGCAGGGAACAGCTTGGCTAAGCACGGTAAGTACAATATTAGGTGTGACCTGGATGAAATTGGAATAGTAACTACACACACAGATGAGAGTTTTGTGGAGGTTCTGCAGTGCCATGGCCAGTGCTGGGTTAACACTGCTGTGAACTGTGTGAACTGTTGAGCAGGCTGCTGCTGACTAAAATGAAATCTCATATGAGTGCAGTGCCTGTTGCTACACTAGACATGGCCTACAACTGAGTAGGTGAGAGAAAGATAGGTTGGCTGAGCTTATCGCAGATGATATACCCCCCCTTCCCCTCACCCCACACCTCCATCACATTAAGCAAGATGCCTGTGGTTACTGATGGAAGAGAGGCAACTTTTTAAGGTTAGAATCAGGATTCAGGCACCCTGATTTGCAAGTGTTCAGAATAACAGAGGAGCCCCACAAAATGCTTAAGAATGCACAGTAAAGTAAGGTTAGCTCATTTCATTAAAATATTAGAGGATTGAGTAACAAGGTAAAGAGCTTGTTTGTTTGGAAAATGCAGAAAGCTTTGAAAAGATAAGACATCCTGTGCCTATCTCAGCACACTCATTTAGAAACAATGTGGGAAAAGGGGGAGTTGTTACATATATTAAGACAGGATGCATGTTCAAAAATAACGGAATAAGTGGTTTGTAGTCATCTGCACATAGAAGTGTGTGCTTGTGAATTAACACTGACAAATAATTCACTTTTAATTGTAACTGTATATAGATTCCCACTGGAAAATTTTGATCTGTTTACAGAAACTGGCTTTCTCCTTGTGCTGTCTGTCAGAAAGTAGTAAGCAGTTAACTGTCTGTGTTGACTTCAATGCAGATTTTCTAAGGGATCCTGATAAGAAAAATTGTCTGGAAATCTCATTTGGATTCTAGAATTTGATCTCAGTAACTGACTTTCCAACACAGTTGGATAAAGGCACTAGGACTCTAATTGATAATGTTTTCCTTGGCGAAGCTCAAAGTAAGAAAGTAACTGTTTTCCCAGTAACAAATTAAACTTTCTCTGATGCTGCACAGTTAGTTACGATAAATAACATAGTGCCTTGCAATATGGATACTCCTCAGTGAAAATCAGAATAATTGAGGATTCCAGGACGAATGTTTTTATGAATAGTTTACAAAATTCATATCATTATTTGAAAATAGCTTTCCACATTAGCTAATCAAAAAGGACAATAAACACCTATGCAAAAAAACATGGATTACAAGAGGGATTAAAGTATCTTATGAAAGAAAAAGGGAAAATCAGTAATTCCAACAACAGCCCTAAGGCTATATGGAATACAGTGAAACAAGAGACAGGACAAGGAGCCACAGAACAAGATAACATCACTACAGAATGGAGGGGTTATAAATGAGTCACAGGTAGCAAATTAATTTAATAGTCATTTGTTGATTGACTGATTTATTCCTCCATAGAACAATATACATTGTATGGATGTCGTCAAATGTTTGTACAATATTCCTTATTAAAATAAATGTTCCTCTTACATTATTTATAACTCTTATACATAGTTCTACTTTTCTAATCATATCACAAAATTGTTACATAGTATGATGCTTATGAACATTACATTACAATCTATAATTATTTTAAATGTTCATTTATGGTGTTGCAGCTATTATTTAGTAAATATTTTTTTAAGATTTGGCTAAAGGTTGGGGGAGGAGGTGGGGGGTTTATTTGCATCTTTTATTTCTTGTGGATATCTATTGTACAATTTTATTCCATAGTATAATACACTATTTTGAGTTCTTGACTTGTTTCTTCTGTTTAGCTCTCTGGATTTGGTTCCATGGTCATCCATTTTGCTGTATGTTGTGTACAGATTAAGATTTTTTCTTATATGCACTGTGATGGGATAGATGTATTCACACGGAAATGTCAGAAATTCTAGCATTTTGAACAATTATTTACAGTGTACCCTGTTACAACTATTTGTTACTATTCGTACAGCTCTTTTCTCTATCTTAAAAATAGTCTGTATGTTCCCAGCATTCCCCAAAACATTATCCCATAACAGAGGACTGAATGCATATATCCAAGGTAGGCACTTTGAGATATGAAATGTTGCACACAGATGCATGGATTCGCAGGGCATAACATGCTGAGGATAGCTTGTTTGCCAAAATTCTCACATATACTGTCCATTTCAACTGAAAATCTACATTCATCCCCTAGAATTTGATATCAGTTACACAATCTAGTACTTCATTATTTACTTTCGATATAGTATCACTGGGTGTTTTATTTAGTTGGAAGGTTATGTATTTTGTCTTTTTCACATTTGAAGTTACTCTATGCTTTAATGGTCAGTTGTGGATATTTCTGAGAGCATTATTGGATTTTTCTGCTAACTGAGTCGAATTTTTGCCCGTGATCACTACGGTGGTGTCATCAGCAAATAGTATTTTTTCTCCATGTCTGACACTCTGTGGGAAATCATTTATATAATAAGGAAGATGACTGGACCTAATACATTTCCCTGGGGGACACCTATATTAATATATTTCAGATCTGGTATGTGTTTTAGTATTAGTATTTTAGAAATATGTGAGATTTCAATTCTTTGAACCTTTCCAAGTATGACTTAAACTAGTTCTGTGCCGTACTCCATATTCCTAATATTTCTAACTTGCGTAGTAAAATCCTGCAGTCAGCTGTGCCAAATGCCTTTGATAGATACCAAAAAAATGCCTGTTGCATTCTCGCCCTTGTCTAGTGCCTTGAGTACAACTTTGGTAAACTGTGCTATAGCTGACTGCGTTAATTTTGTGGGCATGAAACCTAATTGTTCTTTGCATAGAAAGCTGTAGTTATTCAAGTACTTCATTAGTCTATTTTGTATTATGGTTTCTACTGTTTTGGAAATGCAAGATAATAAAGAAATTGGTCTGTGGTTTTCTTGGATTACCATTTTTCAGTATTGGTGTTATTTTTGCTTAAAGCAACTAGATCTGAAGATTAATTAATTATTACTGTTTAAGGTTTTTTTTTACATTGCTTATACATTTCTTAAGGACACTGACTGGGATGATATATAACCCTGTAGATTTTTCATTGTTTAGTTGGTGTATTACCTGTGCCACCTCTGTCTCTGTTGTTGAAAAGAGCACCATTGAGTGGGTGGCTGGTCCTATGGTGTAGAACATTTGTGCCTGGAAATTTCTCTTGCAGTTTATTTGCAATGCCACTGAAGTATTCATTCACAAAGTTTGCTAGTTCCTTTGTGTTGCTGATTTGAACATCTTTGTTTTCAATCTGTGTTTCCAGGTGCTTTGGTTCAACATTTGTTGTCCCTTGTTTGATTATGTTCCAGATAGTTTTACTTTTGTAATCTGCCTTCAGTACTGTTTTACAGTTTGCAAGTTTTTTTTGCACCTGCCAATACCTTTCAATCCGTTCTCCTGTAATTTTTGTAAAATTTAGTAGAAAACATACGCATATAAGCACAGTATGTGGAAAAAGTAACTCTCATAAAATTCCATCGCTTGAATGTACCACCAACTTCTCCTTCTGAAATTAAGAAACCCATCATTCTCTCAAAAACAAAAGTTCATCTGGTTTTAATGGTGTTTCTAGTAGAGTATTAAAGATTTGTCCCCATCCAGTAAGAATTGTCTTATATGAAATATGTAATGCATCACTAACTCAAGGCATTTTTCCAAAGAGGGACTGAAATATGGCATTGTTTAACCCTTCTATAAGAATGTAGGTAAAAAAGATATCAATAACTACCAACCTGTTTCACTGCTGACATCATTTTCCAAAATCTTTGAGATTATATATTCTAGAACAGTATCTACATCTACATCTACATCTACATTTATACTCCGCAAGCCACCCAACGGTGTGTGGCGGAGGGCACTTTACGTGCCACTGTCATTACCTCCCTTTCTTGTTCCAGTCGCGTATGGTTCGCGGGAAGAACGACTGTCTGAAAGCCTCTGTGCGCGCTCTAATCTCTCTAATTTTACATTCGTGATCTCCTCGGGAGGTATAAGTAGGGGGAAGCAATATATTCGATACCTCATCCAGAAACGCACCCTCTCGAAACCTGGCGAGCAAGCTACACCGCGATGCAGAGCGCCTCTCTTGCAGAGTCCGCCACTTGAGTTTGTTAAACATCTCCGTAACGCTATCACGGTTACCAAATAACCCTGTGACGAAACGCGCCGCTCTTCTTTGAATCTTCTCTATCTCCTCCGTCAACCCGATCTGGTACGGATCCCACACTGATGAGCAATACTCAAGTATAGGTCGAACGAGTGTTTTGTAAGCCACCTCCTTTGTTGATGGACTACATTTTCTAAGGGCTCTCCTAATGAATCTCAACCTGGTACCCGCCTTACCAACAATTAATTTTATATGATCATTCCACTTCAAATCGTTCCGCACGCATACTCCCAGATATTTTACAGAAGTAACTGCTACCAGTGTTTGTTCCGCTATCATATAATCATACAATAAAGGATCCTTCTTTCTATGTATTCGCAATACATTACATTTGTCTATGTTAAGGGTCAGTTGCCACTCCCGCACCAAGTGCCTATCCGCTGCAGATCTTCCTGCATTTCGCTACAATTTTCTAATGCTGCAACTTCTCTGTATACTACAGCATCATCCGCGAAAAGCCGCATGGAACTTCCGACACTATCTACTAGGTCATTTATATATATTGTGAAAAGCAATGGTCCCATAACACTCCCCTGTGGTACACCAGAGGTTACTTTAACGTCTGTAGACGTCTCTCCGTTGATAACAACATGCTGTGTTCTGTTTGCTAAAAACTCTTCAATCCAGCCACACAGCTGGTCTGATATTCCGTAGGCTCTTACTTTGTTTATCAGGCGACAGTGCGGAACTGTATCGAACGCCTTCCGGAAGTCAAGAAAAATAGCATCTACCTGGGAGCCTGTATCTAATATTTTCTGGGTCTCATGAACAAATAAAGCGAGTTGGGTCTCACACGATCACTGTTTCCGGAATCCATGTTGATTCCTACATAGTAGATTCTGAGTTTCCAAAAACGACATGATATTCGAGCAAAAAACATGTTCTAAAATTCTACAACAGATCGACGTCAGAGATATAGGTCTATAGTTTTGCGCATCTGCTCGACGACCCTTCTTGAAGACTGGGACTACCTGTGCTCTTTTCCAATCATTTGGAACCTTCCGTTCCTCTAGAGACTTGCGGTACACGGCTGTTAGAAGGGGGGCAAGTTCTTTCGCGTACTCTGTGTAGAATCGAATTGGTATCCCGTCAGGTCCAGTGGACTTTCCTCTGTTGAGTGATTCCAGTTGCTTTTCTATTCCTTGGACACTTATTTCGATGTCAGCCATTTTTTCGTTTGTGTGAGGATTTAGAGAAGGAACTGCAGTGCGGTCTTCCTCTGTGAAACAGCTTTGGAAAAAGGTGTTTAGTATTTCAGCTTTACGCTTGTCATCAGGATTTTCTGTCAAGTCGGTACATAGAATTTTACTTTCGAATTCACTGAACGCTTCACGCATAGCTCTCCTTACGACATCGTTTAGCTTCTGTTTGTCTGAGAGGTTTTGGCTGCGTTTAAACTTGCAGTGAAGCTCTCTTTGCTTTCGCAGTAGTTTCCTAGCTTTGTTGTTGTACCACGGTGGGTTTTTCCCGTCCCTCACAGTTTTACTCGGCACGTACCTGTCTAAAATGCATTTTACGATTGCCTTGAACTTTTTCCATAAACACTCAACATTGTCAGTGTCGGAACAGAAATTTTCGTTTTGATCTGTTAGGTAGTCTGAAATCTGCCTTCTATTACTCTTGCTAAACAGATAAACCTTCCGCCCTTTTTTTATATTCCTATTAACTTCCAAATTCAGGGATGCTGCAATGGCCTTATGATCACTGATTCCCTGTTCTGCACTTACAGAGTCGAAAAGTTCGGGTCTGTTTGTTACCAGTAGGTCCAAGATGTTATCTCCACGAGTCGGTTCTCTGTTTAATTGCTCGAGGTAATTTTCGGATAGTGCACTCAGTATAATGTCACTCGATGCTCTCACCTCAGCAACTATAATATCCTCAGTAAGCCACAGTTTGGATCTCAGAAGAGTTGCTCTATAGATAGTGCCATTCACATGTTCACTTGCCAAATTTTACATGAATTAGATAATAAAGTAGTGCCGGTTCATGTTTTCTGTGACTTACCTAAGGCATTTCACCATATGAATCACAGTATTCTCCTAGATAAATGGAACTTCTATAGGATAGAGGGTATAGTCAACCAATGGAAAATGTCATATCTAACCAAAAGAATGTAGGAATTTATACTTAGTAATTAACCAGTATAGTTCGGGGATGTAATTCTGAATAGGGAGCAATCACATACAAAGTTTCCCCAGGCTCAGTCTAAGGTCCACTATCGTTCCCCATGTATGTAAACGACTTCCATCTGCTAAACAACAAGCAAAATGTGTTCTTTTATTCAGGTGACACTAACATTGTATCACACCAAGAATACATAAGGAAACAGAAGAAATGGGAAACTGTATTCTTAAAAGTATCATTGACTGGATTGCTGCAAATGGACTCATCCTCAATTTTAAAATGATGCAACATATTATTAGGAAATAGTAAATAGGGAAGAAACATAAAAATTCTTAGGTGTCCATATTGAAGCAAATTTAAACTGGAAAAAGCACATTTTGGAACTCCTAAAACAACTTAGTTCAGCCACATTTGCACTTACAATCACTGCAAATCTTGGGGAGGGGCAAATCAGTAAGTTAACATATTTTCATTCAGTAATGTCATATGGAATAACGTCCTGGAGTAACTCATCATTAAGAAAAAATGTATTCATTGTTCAAAAACATGTTGCAAGAATAATACATGGTGCATGCCCACAATCGTCTTGTAGACATCTGTTTAAGGAGTTGGGCATTCTAACTACTGCTTCACAGCATATTTATTCCCTCATGAAGTTGGTTGTAAATAATCCACTGCAGATCAAAGGGGACAATGATGTGCATAGTTACAATAGCAGAAGGAAAAATGTCATTATTACACTACATTAAAGGTGTCTTCAGCACAAAAAGGGGTGTACAATGCTGCAACTACAATTTTTTTGATCACTTACCCGGTGATATAAAAAGTCTGATGGACAGCAAAGTAAAATTTGAAAACAAACTGAAAAAGTTTCTCCTTGACAATGGCTATCATGTAGAAGATTTTCTATTATTGTGATGTGATATATATAAAGAAAAAGCCCTTATAAATTTTCAGATGTGAACATAAAATGGCTCGTTCCACATTATTATGATTTATCATACAAAATGATCCACAGAATGTGAAACTAACAAACAAACAAACTAATTAACCAAACCATGAAAGAGACTACTTACAAAATTCTTGTTCAGTGTTTAATAGAATATTGCTCAAGTGTGTAGGAGTCCTACAATTCAAATCAACAGGGGTTGTTGAGTGTACAAAAAGCAGAATTGTGCAAATGGGACCAAGGTTTTCTGACTGAAGAGAGGGTATGTGGAATGTTGACAAACTGTGACTGACAGGTAACTGAAGTACGATGCTGTGTATGAAATAAATAAACCTACTTCAAAAATTACATGAACCTTTCAGGGCAAAACCTGTTTAAGTATGGCCAATTTTCTAATTATGTTGTGACTTCAGCTTCTCCTTGCTTTGATGCATTTATTTTTCTCTACTTTTGACTATTGTTCTGTATCTTTCGCACAATTGTGGTTTTGTCATAATTGTAACTACTAATAAATTATGTTACTTTTACGACTGTGGCTTCCCAAGTTCTTAACTAGAAAAAATAGCAATTTCTAGTTATAAAAACAGGTTATGGGTCCAGATCCAGGTTTTACAGTGTGACAATAAGTGGAAAATGGTATGTAATCCACTATCATCGCATAGATAACGGAAAAGTATGGTACACGACTATTTCATGGCATGAACTTCAACTGGAAATTTAGGATTGAAACTCTTTCAAATGAAGTGGCATTATCAAGTTTTCTGGAAGGGCCCGACACGGAAATGGTGGAATATAGTCAAGACGATACAACTGAACAATATGCACAGAAGAAGGTTCTTCTGTGAGAACTCAATAAAGTGGCAGGAAGTGTTTTAAAATATGCTACAGAGCAGCTATTACTCATTTTAACATGAAAATCATCAGATTTAGCTGTAACAATGATTGTGAATACATTTAAAATGAAATGATGAAATTCTTCAAATAAAAGAGAATGAATTTGAGTTTACCACATGGTACACACCTCAGCAAACTGGAGTGGCATTGTGACTAAACTGTACTATCATTGAAAATGCTCATTGTATGATTCTTGGATGCAAACTTGAACAGCAGTTTTCGTCAAAATCTGTAGTGCCAGACATCTTTATCATTAATTGTAGTCCTACTTCATCTTTAAATGGAGAAATTCCAGGAATGCTATGGTGTGACAGTAAGTGAAACTTCAAACAACTGTGTGTGTTTGTGTGAGCAGTGTCACTTGCTCATTCTGAAGCAATTAATGACAAGTCTGACACCGGGTCATAAAGTGTTTTATGGCTGTCCTAGTGTATGTAAGATACACATGTTGTGCTGTAGGGCAATCTGTATGGTTGGAAATGAAGCACACACTTCATTCACTGCCATCACGGTGTAGAAACCTTTATTGTTAAAATGTGACTGGTTTCAACAGTCTTATACTGCCATCATCTGACCTTAAGGAGCTTGTTATAAAAGTGCCACATTACATGAAGTCAAAGCACAAAAGGGACAACACATATTTTGATATTTTATCAACTGTGTGTTTTTTTTATCAAGATATGTATCTGCGTGCTTTGACTTCATATAATATAATGGGGCACTTTTATAAAAAGTTACATAATTAAGATAATATGATGGCAGAATGAGACTCTTTAAACTAGGCATCTTGGTAAAACAAAAGTTTCTATACTGCGATAACGGCATACAAAGTGTATGCTTCATTTCCACTGTCTCAATGGTCATAGATTATGGTATCCCAAAAACATAAAATTTTATTTGATACAATTTTTGAAGACAAATTTTCATTTGAAGGCGGAAGAAGTGGTGACTGGAGCTTGAAGGAAACTGTTCAGATGACCAACATAATGGAGAACACAGCAGAACATCAAGGATACCAGGGTGAAAATAACTTTGTGGAAACTAAACAAACTGCTCGAGATAAGTCAGAGCCCATGACTCCATAAGAGGTGAAGGAAACAGAACCCCTGTTGAAAAGCAATACAATGACAAGAAAACATAGATACTTTGGACAGCTATGCAGTGTTAGCTTTGAATCCAGCAGAACTGTTGGGAAACTTACATCAGAATTTTGAAGAATGAAGGATTGGCATAATAAGGAAGAATGTACACAAGCAGTACAGCAAAATTTGGACACTCTGTCATCCACAGCGGGAAAAAAATGGAAAATAATGAAAGTACAAGAAATGGCAAGATGGTAGCAAACCCAAACAACATAAAAGTAAGTGTTTCATATCAGTGAAAATACCGTGAACAAAAATGTAACACATATGTGCTAGGACCTAGCAAACAAAACTGTGAGAAAAACTGTATTGTTACAGTGGCTGAAATGTGTTTTTTTCTTAATTGAAAGTTCTGTTATTAGACTTGCAAAAGATGGTTTTAACCCACAAGACTTGTATAACTGCAACTGTGCACGACACCTTAAAATAAAGAAGACAACATGGATACTACTCCATGTTTTTGGAGAGCCTGCTTTTTGAGCTATAAGGAGGCAGATATGTGAGTCACTATCTCCAACAAAAGACAGCAAATAGCTGAAGTGTTTTCACATGCAAACTGAAAATGTTTTTCCTTAATGGCCCCTTCTATACCACATAGAAATTCTTCAATAGAAATAATCAGCAATTTTTACAGAAAAAAACCCATGTAGATGGTCCCCATGCAGCAATATAAATATTTTTCCATCTTTTGAGATATACACATGTGTTCTATTTTTTCTTGCGTTTGTCTGTTCTTTTACGTATTGTTCTATGTTCAAGCCATTGAGGTGCCAAGTGCCACAAAGCAACCACTTCCAACACAGGAGGAGATGCACCAGCCCGGATCAATCTGCCTGTCAGATTTATGAGGGGGACCGATACACTGGAAAAAAAGGATTTGGGTTTTAGGCAGTTTTCTAGAGCCACAGTCGTAAATTATGTGTTGGTTTACAAATCCCCTAAGTTACATTGTATGCAAACACTTTAAAAAATACTGCCAAATTGCACTAGGTGCATTCAGAAGAGGCTGTATGTGAATTCCTCCTGGGGCTGAAGGGGAAGCTGGCAGTAGCTTTAAAATAGCTTTGGAAGTTGCGACGCCACTGACTAATAACCTATATAGCGGTATGGCTCTTTCTCTGCTTCATTGGAGAAGTGCCAAACTGGTTGTCACCTGGCACTGGCTGGATAAAGGGCACCATAATGAATGAATATATATGTTCTCTGTTTGTTCTGTTAAACATTACCAGTAACTGACTAAATAAGAAATGGAATACATAGTTGTGGCAGCACCTATAACAGAAACCTTGTGGCTAAGTATCTTCTTTAAGAATTTAAAATAGTTGTGGAAACTCACACAGTTTATGAATAAGTAAGTCGTACATGGAGACTACATCTATTACAGAAAACAGAAATGAGGACAGGCAATTAAAGTACATGAATATTGATTACCGTACAATTTTATACTGAATGAAGGCCAGCAGGACGTTCAGTTTATCAGCTACAAGCAACAAGTAAAAAGAGTTTTGAATACACAATTCAATAGACTATCTCAAGATGTGAATAATGAAATTGGGGTTGGCCTATTTGATGCATGTACTGTTTGTGGTTGTAATCTATCACTATGTAACCTCTGTGTCATTTTTGAAACCTTGAGTCAAGTTATTAAACCGAAAGGGGGGAGTGAATAAAGTTTATAGGGTACAAATTAAGAATTATATTGTGCCTAATTTTGTCTTTCCTATGAAATACGTTTTTTTTCTGGCTTTGGTTGTTATTCTGTGTTCTGTCCGAAACAGTAGTCGTGATGTAACTGCAATTGCTAATAACTTGCTGTTACTTGTCAAACTGCGTCTTCCTGGTTCTTAACTAAGAAATATTGACACACATTTCTAGTTGTAACAACTGCGACTATTCTCCAGTCTGCTTCTTACAATGAAGATCATAAAGGGAAGTTAGAATCAACACAGCTTGCACAAAAGTATTCAAACATACGTTCCACCCACGCCCCATCCACAAATTATACGCAAGCATTGTTGATAGTTGGGCATGCTGTTCCTTTTTAAATGATTAACAGCGAATGACGACCTCGGTCGTAAACTATTTTCACTTTTTCAAATAATGTAAATATGGTACTTCTATGTAACGACATAAGTAAAATCATTTTGTGAAACTGAAGCACACTCTATAACTAAATTAGAACAGTGAAATTCAGGATATAAAACCGTGGAAGGTAGTAGGCGTTGCACTTATTGATAAGGCGTTCTCAGAAATACGCCAACACATATTCATTGTGTAAATAAAATAAATGATAATACTAGACTGCAATACCTATGAATCCAATAATACAAAGTTTATGGCTGCAAGGTTATTTTCCGAGTATTCAAAACTCCCGCGCGCTTTGTGTTGGGCATGTACCAATCATTACAATGTTGTTTGGTGTAAATGTTTGCGTTGTGCTTTTGTTTTAAATAAAGTGAGCGGAGGTTTCCGAAGACGCTCAAGATGATTTGAAGCTTAGGCGGATAAATGCAAGGTACTATTGTCCGCCGAATAATCTGCATTATTTGTATATGAATTCAGGATGCATGAAAAGTGTATAATTTTCTTCTGAATTATGAACTGTGCCTACACAAGTAGCTATGTGACCATTATATGGGGATTAATAAATTGTCAATATAATTATTGTCGTTTTAATTGCAAAGGGATCTGGTGTTCGTGAAATTGACTAAATCCTTTGTGCGCCAAATTTAATGAACCTTTTTTTCCATTTGCGTCAGTAACTGTTATGAATTAATTAGAAAAGCGTATTTCATTTCGAATGCACCGTTGATGAACAACAATTAAAAAGACCTCGAAGCGTCTGTGTGGAGAAGCACAGTCGATAAATAGTTTACAGCTAACCGCTGAAACTACCTGGGGTGTTCGAAGCCGACGTAGCACTTACACAGAGGGAAAGTGTAGCCTATTTAATACTCCATGGTGTCCAATTGGATAACAGGCTAAAAATGGAGTCAACACACAGACTAGTAAAGCGGCTCCTCTGTAATTTTTTAGAGTTGGAAGAACCCTTTATTATATTGATTCGAAGAAGAACATACCAGTAAATGCAGCTATAACAAGAGCGACCAGCTATAATATTGATTAAAACAAGACGTTTCATACGAGAAATGTAGGACTTCTTACCAGCTTCCAAGTACTTAAAGACGTAGAGAACATTAGTAGATAATAATAAAACCAAGCTGAAGATTAAAAACTCCGGTAGTTTGTAGAAACTGAGCGGTTTCTGGAGCTAGTATCAAAATTAAATAGAACGATGTGAAAACTATAGTATTAGGAATGAAAACACACACAGCAACATTGGTGTAATATTCTAAAACATTACAGAATATTGCAGTAGTGCTGTGTGTTTTCGTTCATTAAGTATAACGGATGGAACAGCCAGTCAATGAAAACAATAGTAGTGCTATTAGGCTTCCCCAGACCAAAATATAAAACTGCTCTGTTTGTAAACATACAATGAAGTTTAGAAAACTATTCAGTATGTAAATAGCACAAAATTTCTTGACATTTGGCATTTTGGTGATTTTAAACGTGTATGTTGTACTTTATTGAGTAATAAATTTTCTTTGTGTTTGGAGTTTACATACTTTATAGTAAGGTTTCTAATCCTCAGATATTTCTGTTAGAAACAATATGTGGAAGTTGTCTACTTTCCTTACGCCCAGTCTGCTTTAAAGTGTGGCATCAAATTTTGGGGAAAACATCAGTGTAGTTTAAAGCCCGTTTGGGTGTGAACAAGAATTAAAGAAAAAAAGGACTTCTTTTTTAAAAAACAGATAGTGTGCAATGCACTGTACCCAACGATTATCCTCATTCCATAAATGTAGACTTTATATTAATTATGAAGGAGGTGTTTATAACCCCAAGCTGCTTCCACAGAATAGCTAGCATCAACATACACACTAAGGTTGCTTTGAAATTGCATTACACGAATCATTATGAGATTAAGACTTCAAACTTTTGCTGTGGATCAGATGTATGTGTTACTGACTATCATCTGAGCTGTATCTGCGAAGGTTCAGTTTGGACCCTGGACCAGTACATATGCTTGTGTCACCAGCAAACATTACAGTTTTTGAATGCTTTTAAAGTCACTTGAAGAACATTTACATGGCTAAGAAACAAGAGTTGACCATAGTTCTGTCCCTGAGAGACAGTCTGAGTGACCCTCAACTTTGTGTTTTGAATTATTCCATCTGTGCAAGAGTTATGCCATTGACTCCATAATACTTTAGTTTGCTACATAGAATAGTGTGCTGAAATTGAAAGGTATTTCATGTATTAAACTGTAAAATTTGTAACTCTGCTGGGCACATTTTCAGTGAGATGTCTGAATGTCTGTGGAGTGGTGGCTGCATGATCTCTCTCAAGATATGAAACTAAAGAAGGTAGAGATGTACACTTTGATTTGGAGCAAAGTCAACATTCTAGCCCCTCCCAGAGGTGTTCCATTAGGTTCAGGCCAGGACTCTGGACAGGCCAGTCCTTATTAAGAATATTACTGCCCACAAATCACTTCCTTGCAGATGCTGTTCTAAGACATTGTGCCTTGTCATGGTGATACAAACGAACACTGTTCTTTTCTGTATACAGTGCACAGTGCTGTAAAATGTGTTCATATCATCCTGCAATTAGCATTTTCTTAAATGCTACAAGGGGACCATACCCTAACCATGAAAACGCCCCCATACCAAAACACCACGTCTTCTATACTTCACTGTTGGCTCTACACTTGAAGGCAGGTAATTACCTACCAGCATTCGCCAAATCAAATTTTTAGTTTTCAGTCTTCCATGATACAGTGACATCATTTACACTATGCTAAGCATTGCTTATTTGACTACAGAAATGTGGGGCTTACAAGGAGCTGCAAAACCATTGTACCCCAATCTTTTAAACTCCCTTTGCACAGTCATTGTGCCAGCTGAACTGCTTGCAGCACTGTGTAATTCACGAGTGAATTCCCTCTTCTGATTTTGTGCAGTTTTTTTTTACAACCACCTTCCACAATTCTTGACAGTCCCCATCTGTCAATATATGTGGCCTGCCTGGTCTTGGTTAAGTTGTAGTCATACCTTCACTTTTCCACTTCACAATCACATAACCAACAGTTGATCTGGGCAGGTTTAGAAAGGTTGAAGTTTTCCTGATGGATGTTGTACTCAGATGACATCCAGTGATTAGTCCACACTCAAAGTCACCGATCTCACTTGATTGACCCATTCTTTTGTTATTGTGTCTCTGCTGACATCATAATACTCTAACTTCCTTTATACAACAGAAGTAGAATTTCATAACTGATCCTATATAATAGTAACTATTTACCGAGCACCTGCAGGAAATTATAATCTATTTATAAATCATATAAAGCTCTTTTGGGTTATTTAATAGGAAGAAACAAAGAAATTTTGATTTCTGGTGACTTTAATACAGATTTTCTAATGCAATCTTCCAGTAAACATTTATTGCAGTTAGTAATGTTGTCTTTCAAACTAACTCACACTGTAAACTTTCCAACTAGGATCACTAAATCCTCAAGGACAGTCATTGATAACATTTTTATAGACAAATCAAAGGAACAAAATCATATCATAAAACCTATAATAAAAGGACTGTCAGATCATGACATGCAGCTCCTTGTTTTAGATGCAAATTCTAAGCAGATTATTAAGACTGCTAAATCTGAGTACTGGAGAGTAGTCAATCAACCAAAAATGAAGTGTTTTAGAAAACTGCTCAAGGATATGAACTGGAAAGATGTTTATAGTGCTCATGACATGAATGAAAAATATAACACATTCATGAACAATGTCATTACCATGTTTGAAAACTGTTTTCCTCTAAAAGTTACTCAAATTAAACAGAAGTCTATAATAAAACCATGGAAAGGCCTTTACAAATGTCTGCTTGTGCCTGTATATGTGTGGATGGATATGTGTGTGTGTGCGAGTGTATACCTGTCCATTTTTCCCCCTAAGGTAAGTCTTTCCGCTCCCGGCATTGGAATGACTCCTTACCCTCTCCCTTAAAACCCAAATCCTTTTGTCTTTCCCTCTCCTTCCCTCTTTCCTGATGAGGCAACAGTTTGTTGCGAAAGCTTGAATTTTGTGTGTATGTTTGTGTTCGTTTGTGTGTCTGTCGACCTGCCAGCACTTTCATTTGGTAAGTCACATCATCTTTGTTTTTAGGTGTGTGTGTGTGTGTGTGTGTGTGTGTGTGTGTGTATATATATATATATATATATATATATATATATATATATATATATATCTAAAAACAAAGATGATGTGACTTACCAAATGAAAGTGCTGGCAGGTCGACAGACACACAAACGAACACAAACATACACACAAAATTCAAGCTTTCGCAACAAACTGTTGCCTCATCAGGAAAGAGGGAAGGAGAGGGAAAGACGAAAGGATGTGGGTTTTAAGGGAGAGGGTAAGGAGTCATTCCAGTCCTGGGAGCGGAAAGACTTACCTTAGGGGGAAAAAAGGACGGGTATACACTCGCACACACACACATATGTGTGTGTGTGCGAGTGTATACCCGTCCTTTTTTCCCCCTAAGGTAAGTCTTTCCGCTCCCGGGACTGGAATGACTCCTTACCCTCTCCCTTAAAACCCACATCCTTTCGTCTTTCCCTCTCCTTCCCTCTTTCCTGATGAGGCAACAGTTTGTTGCGAAAGCTTGAATTTTGTGTGTATGTTTGTGTTCGTTTGTGTGTCTGTCGACCTGCCAGCACTTTCATTTGGTAAGTCACATCATCTTTGTTTTTAGATATATTTTTCCTTCGTGGAATGTTTCCTTCTATTATATATATATATATATATATATATATATATATATATATATACCTAAAACAAAGATGATGTGACTTACCAAATGAAAGAATTCCTTCGTGGAATGTTTCCTTCTATTATAACTATATATATATGAATATAATAGAGGGAAACATTCCACGTGGGAAAAATATATCGAAAAAGAAAGATGATGAGACTTACCAAACAAAAGTGCTGGCAGGTCGATAGACACACAAACAAACACAAACATACACACAAAATTCTAGCTTTCGCAACCAACGGTTGCCTCGTCAGGAAAGAGGGAAGGAGAGGGAAAGACGAAAGGATATGGGTTTTAAGGGAGAGGGTAAGGAGTCATTCCAATCCCGGGAGCGGAAAGACTTACCTTAGGGGGAAAAAAGGACAGGAATACACTCGCACACACACACATATCCATCCGCATATACACAGACACAAGCAGACATTTGCAAAGGCAAAGAGTTTGAAACTCTCCCTCCCAGTATCCTCCATACTTTTAATGGGGGAGATTGTTCCCACCAGGTTTTTATTTTAAATAGATGCCATACTTTGTTAAGAAAAACTACCGAGTTTTGAACATGTGCTCATTCTCAAATGTGGCTGAAAATGTAATAACATACCAGGGCGATTTCATCTCAAATCATAGAGTGAACGTGTGACATCACTATTTCCAAGTTTGCTGAAAAAAAAATTGTTGAAGGTTCACAAGATACCACTCCAAAACAACAATATTTTGATTTTCTGTTGTTTGTTAAAATGCTACAGACCTCACTAAATGAGAATATTTGTGAAACTGTTATAACGAAAGGGAAAATTGAAAAACTGTAATAAACCAGCCAATGGTGATATAGGTCTGAATTTATTTTCAATAAATACTTTGTTCCCAGTACTGTGAGACAGGATTAATACATATACATTCTGAGATTTCTCTCTTTCTCTCTCTCTCTCTCTTTTTTAATGACTGTGAAAATTTGTAACTTTTTGTGAATTTCAAAACAATATTTGTACATAAAGATGAAATAATCTGAAATTTTTTGGTTATTTAGAAATTATTGTGTCGAAAACCCCTATCCTAAATGTTCTAAAAATTTCATGATACATCAGTTGGTCATTGTACTTAGGGAATGTACAATCGGAGTGGGCATTACTTGTCTGTACAAAATGTGAGAAATTTTTAGGTGGATGTAGCTCCACTCTCAAGGTCAAAAAGTCGTGGACACTTAAATATTTAAATTAATCACTGATTGTGAGTAAATGTCATGCAAAAGTGGTATTTCTGAATCAAAATAATTACTTTACAACATAGTAAATGAGTGGGAAAACAATTCATAATTTTGTTTGAAAGCATTATATAACAAAAATGTGATATAGAATATTTATACTCATTTTTCTGTTTATGATATTATTCACAAATTATTGTCTTCTGTCATGATTTTACTTCTTCGTGACTTAAAATTGCCTACAATGTCACAATCAACACTGCACTTTTGAAAAGAGTTTTTTTTTCTGCTTCCCATTGAAACTGTTTAGACAAGCTGAATTTGTACATGGACAAGTATGATCCCCTAAGAGCAGTACTTGGGAAATGGAAACTGCACACTGATCTTTTGATGATGGCCATTTGAACATATTAGCAGAACCAAGAGGTGTCATAAAGGAGATGGTTATATCTTGCAACTCATGAGAGACACTTATTATCTGTCCCACCCACTACTGATTGACATACACACAAGAAATGTAGTGGCTCACTACCAAGTCTGCTAAGGTATACTGTGGTCTCTGCATTTCACACACAGTAACAGGCTGTATTTCATGGAGAACCTCTCTTGCAATGTATGTGCTACTCCAGGATGCAACCCAGTAGTGACTTGATTGAATTCCTACCACTGGCATGATAGCAGACCATTCGTCTCTTTTTTTAAACGGAATTCTCTTTATGTACTTTCATTTAGAATTAAGAGTTTCATGTGTGTTACTAATGTTGATATGGTGTGTACAAATTCAGTATCATCTCTTATAGCATCAACAGCTTCATGCTGGGGATTAAATTTTGTTGCAAGATGTTTACAGAGACCTCCTACTCCATCATGTGCACTTTTTGCATTACCTATTACTGAAATACCCATTTTTTGTCTTAATTCTTATACTGCAGTGTTGACCAAGCTCATAAAGCTGAAAGTGGTTTTTTAAATGAGACGCTGAACTGCCAGCCACATACACATTTAGGAAATGCATCGCCTCTAGGTGCTATGTCATCATTTATCATGCTGACAGCACTGTCTTGAATGAGATCATCACTGACAACAGCAAAACTGTGTGATGTTCCAAGGAATTGAGCAACACATATGAATATTGATACCTGTGATGTGTGCCAATGGTAACTTTAAATTTCATTCTGCAAAGCTACAAACCAGTTCTCAGCAAAGTCGAAATGAAAAACTAATGAGTCAGTATTCTGTGATGTGGCTGACTTTACTTCTGCTGTGACCTGTCTCTGAATCCTCCGAATATGCTGGTGAGCTATTCCTTTCATTACCCAGTGCCCAACCTCTGTAACAAACTTCTCTGCTTCTCGTACTGATTTTCTCACATATCTTTTTACTTTTTCACCATTTTCACTAATGGAGATAACATCAGCCGGGTTAGGATTTTGCATGCTGCAGTCTTCGACATAATTTAGGTAATGTTCCAGAGCAACAGTATGTGTATGTGTATCATCTTGCAATGGATGCCTACAGCAAGAATCTGGACATGCACAAATACCTTTTTTGTTCTTTATTTTACGTGCATTTGCAATCAAATAATTGAGAAAGTGGCTATGTATTTTTGTATTTGCTGCTTAGAGTAGCTACCTGGTATTCTACCTACTTAGTATAAATGGCTGCTGAGATAGCAGTATTTAGGTTTTGAAACCACACTTCACATTTCGTACACATATCACTATCTTTAGGTTCTGCACCAAGTGCATCTACATTATACACTTCACAAAGTTTTGAAGATGTTGCTTGTGTAAAACTTGTTTCAATTTCTTCCACTTTTCTTTTTACATACTGTTTTCTTCTTGTGCTTGTTACTTTTCCTGCATGTTTAAGAGGGGATATAATTGAGGCTACAGCCGAAATGCTAACATTCACTGCATCAAAACCATCACACCCAGGAATATAAACAGCTGCACTCTCTTTTTCAGTTTCACATTCTCTTGATGGTGATTGTTCAGGTGGGTTGTCACTAAATTTCTTCTTGTAGTGAGTGTAACAATTCGTGCACTATGGATGTGATGCTAACACCTTTATTTGATGACCAAGATATTTCTGCAATCCCTCTGACAGCTTTCCAAAAAATGTGAAGTGTTTTTCACTTTCCTTAAACACCTTCTTGTGTCTTTTTTTCATAGTCCGCACACCTTACTCTTTCACTTTTTCGTCACTGACAATGTATTGAACAAAAAAGTTCAAACCACACACGAAACTTGATGCAGAATGGGTTATGTGCAAATTCTCCCTCGTTTGTTATAAAGAGAAGAACACAGGACAGTCTTGCCAACATTCATATTGTACACTAGAAATTCAGTGATGCGAAATATGCAAAATGTTGAAAAATTTTTAACACTGTACACAGAAAAATATTGCCCACTGTGTTTGCACTGACTATTAACATATTAACAAAAAAAATATTTTGAGTAATTCTCAAAAGTTTTTGAATAGGGGTTTTTGAGTGAATAATTCATAAAAATAACCTTTTTATGTTTTTAGTAATAAATATTTTCATAATACAGATAGCTGGAGCAGAGAAGATACTTTTGATGATTATAGCAGTAGTATCTGGTAATATGACAGAAAAGATAGCGTTCTGTGACTTTACAAATTAGAAAAACTTTTTCATTGGAAAAATTAAGTTAAATTTTGTATTTTCATCTTAAATTTGTAAGTTAAAGGAAGCTCATAAGTGTTCAGGTTTCAACTAAATTTCATACACTAAGAAGTAGCTTTAAAGCAAAACATCTGCCAGATCTTCAGTGCTTTTGACTTATTAGTTATATTTTTTTCTCTACTTCTTAAAGAGTTACTTACAAAATATACATTTTTCAAGGGGCTGTACCATTTACAAAAATTAAGGTAAAGCGAAAATACTTTATTTCTTAACACTTATGAGGTCTAATATATATTTTTTCCAGACAAATTCATGACCATGAGTTAATATGGCCTGTATGATTTGAGATGAAATCACCCACCAGAATTCTGGCAGGATATTATGTTTATATGTGTACTCGAGAGTGCTTAATAAAGTACTCACTTTAAATATCAGCACGTTGGAAACCATGTTCTTCTTAGAATTATCAAGGCTGTGTCATCCATCCAGAGGAAGTAAATTCTTTATACTAACTGAACAGTGTAAGGTTCAGAAGTCACCAAAAATGACATGTTAGTACTTGAAGAACCTTAATACCACCTCATGTTCTTCGTTTGAAAGTAACAGATACAGTTCTCACCATGAGAATATTTCCTTAATCACTGTTCTTTGTTTGAAAGTAACATACAGTTCTCACCTTAATCACATCTTATATAGTATGATACTTTGACTCATACTTGTAGTCATAGTCTGCTTTTACAGTTATAACAATTACCAGAAACTAGCAAAAAGATGTAAATTTCAGAATGAGGTTTAGGCTGTGACAAGGGTACTGAAAGCAACTAATGGTGGAGAAGGTGCTCACCTCCTTCAACTTGAGAAAAGCAAATGGCCTCTACTATGAAGTTTGAATGCTCTGCATTTCATTGTTCGGCCTATGTAATGTGTGTAAATGCTCCCAAGCATCTTAATTGGCCACTTACTTCCATATCCCACAGTTCTTATTCACAATAAGCACTATCATGATGAAAATGCCAGTTGAACTAGAGTGTCCTCAGAGAGTTAGAATGTATGTACATAAAACTGTATAAACATACAGCATCTGTAGCAAAAAAAAAAAAAAATGAAGATATATATATATACACAGTCAGGACTTAGATTTTAAATTCTTACACCACTATTAGAACCATGATCACAAAAAACAAGCGAAAAAAATACATTTTCAGTTCAAACTCTTCTAGCAGCAGATGACAGCAGGGCTTTGCCACAGGTTTTGTCATCATGTCTGGCAGCATTTGATCCGAAGATACGTGCTCCAAAGTGTCTTGGGCTGTCTCTATTTTTTCTCTTATAAAGTGGCATCTTGTGTCTGTACGTTAGGTTCACCTCATATAGCCAATAGTCTCATGCAAGTTGATTGCTGCTTTGTTGTTACATAATAGTTTGATAGGCTCCTTCTTGGAGTTTGGAGGTATTTAATTGCCTAATCTCTGAAGCCACAGAGCCTCCTGACATGCTGAGGTCAAGGCCATATATTCTGTCTCAGTTGTGGATAAGACTACAGTGGGCTGTTTCTTTCTCTGCCAGGATATTACTGCCCCTTGAGATTTAAACATACACACAGTTGTTGACTTTCTGTCTTCAGAATCTCCAGCTCAGTCTGCATTGCAGCAATCTATTATACAGCAGTCCTCTGCTTTAGAAAACAATAGCTTCATATCATTGGTGTCTTTTAGGCATCCAAAGATTCTTTTGACTGCCTACATGCGTGGATTGTTACAAAAACAACTGACAATTCCTATCGAATAAGCTAGGTCTGGCCTTGTTCCTAACTGAGGATACATTAAACTTCTAGTTAATGCTGAAAAGAGAAGATGGAAAAATGGCACATAATGACAAGGAAAATGCCAAAATTATGGCAGAAGCATTTAGTAAACTTTGAACTGTGAGGAACCCCAGGAACTTTTAGCAGTTAATACAGACACACCCATCAAGACTCCACCTGATCTCATAAATCCTCCAACAATCCAAGAGGGGGAAATGGCACTCAGAGAGATGAAAAATTATAAAGCATGTGGAGAAGACCAAGTTTTAGCAGAAATGTGGAAATATGCCAGTGATACAGTTCGAACATCCTTACACATAGCCCTAACAAAAATCTATACCAGAAAAGTTTTCCAAACATTGGATCACAGCCATAATCCATCCACTCCACAAAAAAGGAGGTAAAAGCAACCCAGATAATTACAGAGGTATCTCTCTCTTAGACTGCACATACAAGATTTTCTTCAAACTCCTGTACAAGAGGATCAAAGAGCAACTAGAGGAAGAATTAGGTGAATACCAAGGAAGCTTCAGGCCTTGGAGAAGCTGTGCAGAACAGATCATCACTTTAAAATTAGCCATAGCATATTACAAGAAACGAAATAAACCTCTTGTTATAACCTTTGTGGACTTTAAAAAAGCATATGACTGTATCCATAGACCTTCAATGTTAAAAATCTTAAGAAATTTTGGGCTCCATACAAAATTAATGAAATTGATAGAACTCTCCTTAACCAACACTGTATCAAAAGTCAAGTTCAGGGGGGAACTCTCTGAGCTATTCATCATAAAAACAGGTTTAAGACAAGGAGATTGCTTGGTGCCCCTGCTGTTCATCTGTGCTTTAGAATACATTATGAGGGAATGATACAAGACTAACCCAAAGAACATCCAAATTGGAAGACTCAAAGACAACATAATTGTGTAGGATTTGCTGATGACCTTGCTCTCTTGTCCAACAGTATTCAGGAAACCAAACAACAAGTTATCTCACTACAGGAAATAGCACAGAAAATTGGTCTTGGAATATCCTTTGAAAAAACATGTTAACTGACCCACCACTGCCATAGGAAACCAAGAAATCAAAATTGTAGATAAATTTAAATATCTGGGAGAAATCATAACATATAACCTCAATGAACAGACAACATGGCATAACAGAATAAACAAATTGACTAGAGCACAATATATCACCAAGAACACCTACAACAAAAAGAGTCTTTCAATAGCAACAAAATTAAAACACTACAAAACAGCCACTCAACCAGAGATAACATATCCAAGTGAAACCATCTTCAAAACAACTAACACTGCACAAATAGAAAAAAATACTCAAAACAAAGAGAAGAATCATCAGAATGGGCATCAAAAAATCGTACCAGAAAGATGGACACTGGAGAGTAGCTACAAATGAAACAGTCTACAAGGAAATAGAACCGGTAATGAGTACAATCAGGAAGAAACGCATTTCATTTTTTGGACATCTAATCAGAACACCAGAGAACAGGATCATCATCATCATCAGTTATCTGCTATATTAGCAGGTCCTTTGCCTCTCCATTTTCTGCGATCCATTGCTTCCTTCTTAAGGCTGCTGTATGTTGTACCGTCCATCATGTCATCCAGTATCTGGAATCTCTTCCTTCCTCGCCTCCTTTTCCCTTCTACATAACCTTCTAAAACTGTTTTTATCTGTCCGTCATTCTTTCTTAATATATGCCCAATCCAATTTCTTTTTCTTCTCTTTATTACATCTAGTAACTGTCTTTTCTCTCCCACTCTTCTCAGTACCTCTTCATTTTTTGCTCTGTCCACCCAACTTATTTTTTCCATCTTCCGCCATGTCCAGATCTTAAAAGCCTCCAGCCTCTCTCTGTCTTTTTTCCTCATAGTCCATGTTTCAGCGCCATATAGAAGAACAGGATCATCAGGAGAATAATAGAAAAAGTGTGGAATAGTAAGTGCAACATTAAGTGGATTACAGAAATCAACGAAGATATGGGTGAGCTACAGATTACATTCGAAGACCTAAGAAACAAAACTGACAAAATCAGGAAACTCACAGACAAACAAAACCAAACTGCAAATGAGAATCAACAAACAGACAATAGGAAGAGTAATTTCCGATGAAGGAAGGATGAGGTCCGAGAGAATGAAGAAGTAGTGGGCTGACAGGAAACTGAAAAATTCTTTGTATAAAGTTGGCAAGAGTGGTCCAATGAAGGCCATAAAATGTAAATAATAAATAAAAATATTAAACTTCTAGTTGCTTCACAATAGGGTATGTTCTTCATAGCTTCTTGCTCCTGTCCTGTTTTTGGACTCATGTCATGAGGGAGCAATTGGTTACTGTGCAGTAGTGTAGGTATTGGGTTACACTCTTTCATATTAAATCTGTTGAGAATCTGCTCCACATAGTGTGTCTATTCTATCAATAGGTAACCTTTGCGGTTCCTACTAATTCAGGTACCTACGTAATTTGTAACTTCACCAAGATCTTCCAGCGTAAATTTTTCTCTTAAACTGTTTTGAATACTTCTTTCTGTTGTTAAGTGTTACTGAAAATTAGCATATCATCCAAATGAACAGCAACTATTGAAATGTCTGAACCCTGATTTTTGTAATAGACACGGAGGTCAGCCGTTGATTTCTTGAACTTTAAATTCTACAATGTACTGTCTGATTACAAGTTCCTGGAGTGACCGCCTGTCTTAATCCATATACTGCCTTTTTTTAGTCTTTTGATGCCAGCATCTTTCACTGTCTTTGTAACAGGGTCTACTACTGGAATTTTCTTGTAAGTCACCCTATAAGAAAGCCGTGAGAACATCTAGATGATCAGTGTTAAGATCATGTTTAGCAGCCATAGCAAATAAATATCTTAATGAGTTATGTCTTACAGTTAGTGCATGTGTTTCATTGTAATCCAAGCCTTGCTGCTGAGCACAACCTTTTATTACAAGCCGTGCTTCATAGTGTACAATGTGGCCTTTCAAATCTTTCTTTGTTTTACACACCCATTTTACAATTACTGGTTTCTCTCTGAAGGTGAAACAGCAAACTCACATGTGTGGTCCTCTCTGTGGGTCAGTAACTCTTCTTGTAATGATTTCAGCCAGTTTTCAGCAGTGTCTGACACCATTGCTTCTTCCAATGATAAAGGATCAGTATCGGATGACTATTTAGACTGATAAGTTACAAAGTCATGTAGCTTCTTTGGTATCAGAATTTTGGATGACTTTCGTATTGACTCAAGTTGCTGCGGTTGCTTATTATCATTATTTACGTTATCCTGGCTGGGTTCCTCATTGCAGCTAGTATTCTTTGAACTACTACTTGATGTGGTAGTCTCAGGTTTGGGTTCAAATCCTTTGATTTCAATCATTTCATTGTGCTTTTCTGTCAGTCGAAGAAACACTCGATTTGGTTCCTGCGACTCAGTAGCTTCTTTGTACTGTTTATAGAAGTACCTTTGTCAAAAATAATGTCCTTCACTTTTATGTTTCTATGGCAATTAGGTTAAAAAAGCCTGTATGCTCTGATTATTCACAGAATCCTAACAAGATACATTCAATACTTTTTTTGTCCCATTTTCATTGATTGGTTTTCGGAATGTGAACACAGCCTTGCTTCAAAATATTTTGAGGTGTTGAAGATCCGGTTTCTTGTTTGTCCAAGCTTCTTCCGGTGTCATGCGGTTTAGTGCCTTAGGTTGCGTTCACAGTGGCACCGACAACGGTCGTCAGATACCATAGCCAGAGATCGCTAGATAATATCGGCCAACAGCATGGTCATAGTGCGTCTGATCTTCTTCATCAGTTTTTTGGTGGGGTCAAGGAGGGTAGTTTAGGTTAGAATCCATTCTATGTACACTATGTGATCAAAAGTATCCGGACACCTGGTTGAAAATGACTTACAAATTGTGGCACCCTCCATCAGTAATGCTGGAATTCAGTATGGTGTTGGCCCACTCTTAGCCATGATGACAGGTTCCACTCTTGCAGGTATATGTTCAGTCAGGTGCTGGAAGGTTTATTGGGGAATGGCAGCCCATTTGTAATGGAGTGCTGCACTGAGGAGAGGTATCGATGTTGGTCAGTGAGGCCTGGCATGAAGTCGGCATTCCAACATATCCCAAAGGTTTTCTATAGGATTCTGGTCAGAACTCTGTGCAGGCCAGTCCATTACAGGGATGTTATTGTCACGTAACCTCTTCGCCACAGGTCGTGCATTATGAACAGGTGGTTGATCGTATTGAAAAATGCAATCGCCATGCCCGAATTGCTGTTCAAGAGTGGGAAGCAAGAAGGTGCTTAAAACATCATTGTAGGCCTGTGCCATACAAAACAACAAGGGGTGCAAACCTCCTCCATGAGAAAAACAACACCACCATAACACCACCGCCTCCGAATTTTATTGTTGGCATACACACGCTGGTAGATGACGTTCACCAGGAATTCACCATACCCACACCCTGCCATCAGATCGCCACATTGTGTACCATTATTCATCACTCCACACAATGTTTTTCCATTGTTCAACTGTCCAGTGTTTACCCTGCTTACACCAAGTGTGGTGTCGTTTTTGCATTTACTGGCATGATGTGTGGCCTACGAGCAGCAGCTCGACCGTGAAATGCAAGTTCTCTCACCTCCCGCCTAACTCTCATAGTACTTGCAGTGGAGACCCAATGCAGTTTGGAATTCCTGTGTGAAGGCCTGGATAGATGTCTGCCTATTACACATTATGATCGTCAGACGTATGATACAAGTGACACCCAATCACCTGACCACGTTCAAAGTCTGTGAGTTCTGCGAAGCACCCCATTCTGCTCTCTCACGATGTCTAATGACTACAGAGGTCACTGATATGGAGTACCTAGCAGTAGGCGACAGCACAATGCACCTAATATGAAAAAGTATGTTTTCGCCAGTGTCCGGATACTTTTGATCACATAGTGTATGAAGTAGGTTAGATTTTAAGCCCTTAGGGTGGAGTGGATACCACAATGCCTCTGTGCTTGGAAACAACTGCTGCATAGCAGGTTCTACTGTCAAAGAGACACTAGATGCCTGTGAATGAGCTTTCCTGTCTTGTAAAGAACGTGGTGAGAACTAGAAACTTTGTCCTCAGTTATTGAAATAACCAGACAAGTTTTATGACTGTGTCAGATGATGGGAGAGACGTCCTGTTACATACTTGAAATAAGTCATGGTGACCTTGAAAAGCGAGTTATAGGCACTCTGTTTCTCTGTATTTATTTAAATTTGTGCCGGTGTCCGTCACTTAACCTTCAATGAATGTCATTTAGCACAAGAGTGAAAGACAAGCATAAAGTGTAACATAAGATACCCTGAAAACCTGAAGCACTTAAAAGTGAAAATAGGTACCATACACCACACTTGCAAACAACTTCATATTAACAGAATCGGTACCCTACTGGCATAAAGTGCCAGTAAGCGGTAATAATAATTTGTAGACTACTGGTGTCAACGTACCACAGAAAAGATTCAATACAGTAGCAGTAAGCATATGCTATATGCCATCCTTTTCACTTCAACAATTTAATTTTTGAGGTTATAACCTGTGCCTCAAATTTCCAATAAAGATTTTGCCTGTTTGAGGTTTTGAATAAACCTGTGATTTAAGTCAATACATTCTGAACTATGTCCCCATTATGATATTTTCATCCTCAGGATACCACAAACTCACTCTTTCTTGGGCTAAACTTACCAGTTTCCTATGCTCCATATTTTGTGTGCGAGAACGTCAGTCGATTAGTAAGTAAACAAACTGATTTGAATTTCACCAATTATCGTCCGAAGTCTGTATGTTCAGGAGACAAGGTTCGCTATGTGTGACTGCACATGTAGTGGCGTACTGATTTGAAAAGATTGGCCATCTCCGGCTGATGTCGGTCATTGATGGAATACACTAATATTGGAGCAATTGTAACCACAGCCTTTGTCAGAAATCTGTTAATTAAATAGACTGCAGCGGAAGCAGCTTCTGCCCTGAATTTATTTGGCAAATTTGCTTCGAAGAACACACATCTTGCTTTTTCTACTATTGTACGGTTATAATGCTCAGATACTCCTTTTTGTTCTGGTGTATGTGGTGCTGTAGTCTGATGTCGGACCCCTACTTGTCTGAAAAAGTTTACCATTTTACCTTTCACACTAGATTTTCAAACTATTGAATCAACTGTGGTACTTGATTTTGAATCAAAAGTTAGATCATTTATTTGGTTGGTCTTGTCGATTACATAACATTTGTTAATGACGCACTAGCAGCCACATTTTTGGATGTGTTGTAAATACGACAGCCTTGAAACTTCCTGGCAGATTAAAACTGTGTGCCCGACCGAGACTCGAACTCGGGACTTTTGCCTTTCGCGGGCAAATGCTCTACCATCTGAGCTACCGAAGCACGACTCACGCCCGGTACTCACAGCTTTACTTCTGCCAGTATCTCGTTTCCTACCTTCCAAACTTTACAGAAGCTCCCTGCGACCCCTGCAGAACTAGCACTCCTGAAAGAAAGGATATAGTGGGGACATGGCTTAGCCACAGCCTGGGGGATGTTTCCAGAATGAGATTTTCACTCTGTAGAGGAGTGTGCGGTGATATGAAACTTCCTGGCAGATTAAAACTGTGTGCCCAACCGAGACTCGAACTCGGGACCTTTGCCTTTCGCGGGCAAGTGCTCTGCCATCTGAGCTACTGAAGCACGACTCACGCCCGGTACTCACAGCTTTACTTCTACCAGTATCTCGTCTCCTACCTTCCAAACTTTATAGAAGCTCCCTGCGAACCTTGTAGAACTAGCACTCCTGAAAGAAAGGATATAGCGGAGACATGGCTTAGCCACAGCCTGGGGGATGTTTCCAGAATGAGATTTTCACTCTGCAGCAGAGTGTGCGCTGATCTGAAACTTCCTGGCAGATTAAAACTGTGTGCCCAACCGAGACTCGAACTCGGGACCTTTGCCTTTCGCGGGCAAGTGCTCTGCAAGGTTCGCAGGGAGCTTCTGTAAAGTTTGAAAGGTAGGAGACGAGATACTGGCAGAAGTAAAGCTGTGAGTACCAGGTGTGAGTCGTGCTTTGGTAGCTCAGATGGTAGAGCACTTGCCCGCGAAAGGCAAAGGTCCCGAGTTCGAGTCTCGGTCGGGCACACAGTTTTAATCTGCCAGGAAGTTTCATATCAGCGCACACTCCACTGCAGAGTGAAAATCTCATTCTGGAAACATCCCCCAGGCTGTGGCTAAGCCATGTCTCCACTATATCCTTTCTTTCAGGATTGCTAGTTCTGCAAGGGTCGCAGGGAGCTTCTGTAAAGTTTGGAAGGTAGGAGACGAGATACTGGCAGAAGTAAAGCTGTGAGTACCGGACGTGAGTCGTGCTTTGGTAGCTTAGATGGTAGAGCACTTGCCCGCGAAAGGCAAAGGTCCCGAGTTCGAGTCTCGGTCGGGCACACAGTTTTAATCTGCCAGGAAGTTTCATATCACCGCACACTCCGCTGCAGAGTGAAAATCTCATTCTGGAAACATCCCCCAGGCTGTGGCTAAGCCATGTCTCCACTATATCCTTTCTTTCAGGAGTGCTAGTTCTGCAAGGTTCGCAGGGAGCTTCTGTAAAGTTTGGAAGGTACGAGACGAGATACTGGCAGAAGTAAAGCTGTGAGTACCGGGCGTGAGTCGTGCTTCGGTAGCTCAGATGGCAGAGCACTTGCCCGCGAAAGGCAAAGGTCCCGAGTTCGAGTCTCGGCCGGGCACACAGTTTTAATCTACCAGGAGGTTTCATATCAGCACACACTTCGCTGCAGAGTGAATATCTCATTCTGACGACAGCCTTGTTTGTTAAATAAAATGGAATGACCTTTTTCTACTATTTTACCAACAGATAGTAGATTTGTGCTTAGCTGAGGCACATATGGGATATCTCTACTTTAATTTTGTCTTTCTTGTTGCCCTTGAGAACATCTACAAATGAAGATCCTTTCCCTTTTACAGGTAAGTTATTCTTTGCTGTTACGATTTGTGAGCCTATCACCGTTTTACACTTATTTTCATCACATGGATATTTAGACATTTGCTCTGTGTCTTCATACCATTCTGTACAGCATCTTTCCAGCCAGTTACATTTGAAAGGAACACCTGGTTGCTCACTGTCTTGGCCAAAGTTTTTGCATCGTTTTATGCTGATACTTGTTGCAGTTGTAGCACCGTGCAACTTACTCATCTTCTTGGTGACTCGAAGAACAGTGTCGCTTGTCGATGGTTTATTAGAGGCATCATTGTATATTTCTTGCAATAATACACTCCTGGAAATTGAAATAAGAACACCGTGAATTCATTGTCCCAGGAAGGGGAAACTTTATTGACACATTCCTGGGGTCAGATACATCACATGATCACACTGACAGAACCACAGGCACATAGACACAGGCAACAGAGCATGCACAATGTCGGCACTAGTACAGTGTATATCCACCTTTCGCAGCAATGCAGGCTGCTATTCTCCCATGGAGACGATCGTAGAGATGCTGGATGTAGTCCTGTGGAACGGCTTGCCATGCCATTTCCACCTGGCGCCTCAGTTGGACCAGCGTTCGTGCTGGACGTGCAGACCGCGTGAGACGACGCTTCATCCAGTCCCAAACATGCTCAATGGGGGACAGATCCGGAGATCTTGCTGGCCAGGGTAGTTGACTTACACCTTCTAGAGCACATTGGGTGGCACGGGATACATGCGGACGTGCATTGTCCTGTTGGAACAGCAAGTTCCCTTGCCAGTCTAGGAATGGTAGAACGATGGGTTCGATGACGGTTTGGATGTACCGTGCACTATTCAGTGTCCCCTCGACGATCACCAGTGGTGTACGGCCAGTGTAGGAGATCGCTCCCCACACCATGATGCCGGGTGTTGGCCCTGTGTGCCTCGGTCGTATGCAGTCCTGATTGTGGCGCTCACCTGCGCGGCGCCAAACACGCATACGACCATCATTGGCACCAAGGCAGAAGCGACTCTCATCGCTGAAGACGACACGTCTCCATTCGTCCCTCCATTCACGCCTGTCGCGACACCACTGGAGGCGGTCTGCACGATGTTGGGGCGTGAGCGGAAGATGGCCTAACGGTGTGCGGGACCGTAGCCCAGTTTCATGGAGACGGTTGTGAATGGTCCTCGCCGATACCCCAGGAGCAACAGTGTCCCTAATTTGCTGGGAAGTGGTGGTGCGGTCCCCTACGGCACTGCGTAGGATCCTACGGTCTTGGCGTGCATCCGTGCGTCGCTGCGGTCCGGTCCTAGGTCGACGGGCACGTGCACCTTCCGCCGACCACTGGCGACAACATCGATGTACTGTGGAGACCTCACGCCCCACGTGTTGAGCAATTCGGCGGTACGTCCACCCGGCCTCCCGCATGCCCACTATACGCCCTCGCTCAAAGTCCGTCAACTGCACATACGGTTCACGTCCACGCTGTCGCGGCATGCTACCAGTGTTAAAGACTGCGATGGAACTTCGTATGCCACGGCAAACTGGCTGACACTGACGGCGGCGGTGCACAAATGCTGCGCAGCTAGCGCCATTCAACGGCCAACACCGCGGTTCCTGGAGTGTCCGCTGTGCCGTGCGTGTGATCATTGCTTGTACAGCCCTCTCGCAGTGTCCGGAGCAAGTATGGTGGGTCTGACACACCGGTGTCAATGTGTTCTTTTTTCCATTTCCAGGAGTGTATATTTTTTATTGAGTCTCCTGAGTTTTGCAAGTTATAATTTTCTTAAATCACAGTCATACATTTATATTTGTCTGGTAATCATGCAAGTAGGAATACACTCAATCCATCCTTTTTTAATTTCAAAGCTCAAGCTATTTAATTTTTGTTACATGGAAATTATGTTTGACATGTATTCTTCAACTGACAAACGATTTTCTAGTCTGGTTTGTCAGCAGTGTCTTTAGTAAACTTATTCGTCAGAAGAGGCCAGAGTCTTCATAGACTTCCTTTAGCTTGTCCCAGGCTTCCTTAACTGTAGACATAAAATGGACATATATTGATGGACGAACCGAAGAGTATAATTGTTGCTCTCGCTGAGCAGACATTATTTAGAGCCATTGTTGTGCCACTGACGCTATCCCATAAATTGTACATGTTCTAGATACTTTCGTGCAGCAAGCTGCCACATACTTTAGTTTCCTCTTCCCATCAGTTACTCAATCGGAGGCAGTGAATTTGTATTTGCAGAACTCATTACGTGGTTCCAAATTGCTGAGCGGTGCTGCTAATTTCCGATGATCTGGTATTCTTTTTGATATTATGATAGACTCGGCCCATAATCTGTTAGCAGAACAATTTTCTGTTGGTATCAACTGTAAGATTTATTGTACACATTAATACATTCCAACAATGAAAACAATCAATTATTGACATTCTTTTTTAATATTACAGTAGACTTGGCCCATAATCTGTTAGCAGAACAATTTTCCGGTGGTATCAGATGTAAGATTTATTGCACACATTGATACATTAAAACAATGAAAACAATCAATTATTGACAAAATTATTTAACTGGATGAAAAAAAAAACCTACTCATTGAGCGGCGGCAGAACACACATAGATTGGCAAGCTGTTGGAGCCAGTGACTCCTTCTTCAGGCAGAAATGTTGAAGGGGAAGGAAGAGGGGTGAAGGAAATGACTGGAGAGGTCTAGTACAAGGGGAAGATTTTGGAAAAGTCACTCAAAACTGCGGGTCACAGAAGAACAAGATGGGAAGGAAAGACTGATTGTTGGAGACTGCATTGGACGAGATTTGGAAACCTGAGAGCTTAAAGGTGGAAGACGGGTAATATGCAGACAGATTACTGCTTAAACATCATGCATGCATGCTAAGTGCATTGTACATAACAGAGGCGGAAGTGGGCGGTGAAAAATAGACGGGAAAGACAATGAAAGATGTAGAAACTAATGCAGAGTGAAGCAAAGAGTGGTTACAGTGAAGAAATGCTGAGACAGAAGAAATTAATGTAAATTAAGGCCAGGTGGTGGCGAGGACGAAGGACATGTTGTAGTGCTAGTTCCCACCTGCGGAGTTCTGAGATACAGGTGTCTGAGGAAGAATCCAGATGACATGTATGGTGGAACAGGTGCCGAGGTCACGAATGTAGTATTGTAGAGCATGCTCTGCAACAGGATATTATGAGTTGCCAGTATAGACCCTCTGCCTATACCCGTTCATCGTAATTGGTAATTTGATAGTAGTCGTGCTGATGTAGAAGACCGAACAGTGTTTACGTAACGGCTGGTATATGCAGCAGGTTGCTCTCCCTGTGACAGTATATGTTTTGCCAGTTACAGGACTGTTCTAGGTGGTGGCAGGAGGGAGCAAGCAAGTCTTGCAGAGGGGACGGTCACAGGGATAGGAGCCATAGGGTAGGGAAATGGGTGCAGGAGGAGCATAGGGTCTGACAAGAATATTGCAGGGATTGGGAGGGCAACGGAAAGCTGTTCTAGATGTGGTGGGCAGAATTTCAGACAGAATAGATCTCATTTCAGGGCATGATTTTAGGAAGTCATGGCCCTGTTGAAGTAGCTGATTAACACATTCCAGACCAGGATAATACTGAGTCACCAACGGCATGCAAATTACAAATGTCTGTTACGTGTGTGTTCTGTCACTGCTTGGTGAATAGATTTTTTATCTGCCCAATTAAATAACATTAAAACATTAAACACACATGAACTATTGTATTGTACAGTCCACAGCATCCTCAGCAATGCAAAAGATATATAAGCAGTGAAAGTATAGATTCTAACTTCTCATAAGTAAAAACAATTTTAATCTACATTTGAAAACACTTTTCCTGTTGTTTCAGTCATTTTATTTCCATTATCAGATCATCAAAGAATTTAATAGCTGTGTTTTTTCTTCCATGTTCATTAGCAGAAAATGAAGAGCATTCTTTTCCTTTTCTTCTTGTATTGCATTGATACTTATTACTCTCAGATTGCAATATATTTTTCACAACAGATGTCACTAGTGAATAATTTGACCGTAAAGCTATGTTTAATATTCTCAATTGTGTAGAAAAAGACCTCTACAAAAAACGATGTGTGCAAATGTTACACATAATTAAAATTTCCTAATTTGGTGTGAAGAATATGAAGGATACTTTTTGCACAAGTGAGGTGTAATTCCATAATATAAGGGGCAATCAAAAAGTTTCCATTTCAGGACACTGTTGCAGTTTACATGCAACCTAGCATGACTCCGATGTGAGTATAGAGCACAGAATTTAGGCAAGGGATTAGTGTGGCATTCGTGTCTTTCTGACGAGTGTCCAGTAAATGTGGACTGTGGCAAAATTACTACCAAATGCACCCAAACAGAACCAACATACAGTTGTTATTTTCTCGGCCACCAAATGACAAACACTAGTAGACATCCAGCAGAGAATGAACAATGTGTATAGGGCAGGATGTGTGTCGTAAACCACCATTGTGAAATGGTGCAACAAGGTCCATGATGGTCATGATTCAACATAGGCCGCCAGTTGATCTAGGAGAGATCGGAAGTTATGCCAACTCAAGTGGGAGTCATTCAATCACCTACCCAATAGTCCTGATCTTTCACCACTTGAAAGGTCAGTGATTCCTGTTGGACAAGGAAACAGAGCGGACAGTTACAGACTTCTTCATGGAACAGGACTCAGTGTATTACCAATCAGGTATCTTCAGTCTTTTGTGTTGTTGTGATAATCCACTCATTACTCACAGTGATTTTGCCTGATTGGCGTATTTATTCTGAACTATATGACCTTCAAACAGAAACACTTGATCATCCTGTATATTATTCCGTATGACTCCAGTCAATGAATATATGCAAAATATGTTAAATTACTGATTTCTATGTTCAAAAAGTTGCCAATTATTCTTATTCTAAAAGTAGCTGAGCCGTTACGATTTAGCAGGTTTGCTAAATGGGGTTTCCAATTTTCATCAGTATACAGCACCCAAAAGCTTAGGGCTTCCTATCATGTACTAAATAGTTTATTAGGATAGGTTGTGTATTTTGACAGTACAAAACTGGATGAGTTGTGTTTTTTCAATATTTGAAGCAGAAATTTTCTTGTGGACTGGGACAAGAAAGTAATGATTGACAAATCGCATAAAAGGTAAGAGCTGACCTGGAGAAGACAATACCGATATTTGTGTTTAATCCACAACTCGAGGTCACGCATAGCCAACTGAAGGGCCGACCGACAAGGTGTAACAACAAACAGCCGCGTAGCAGCATTGCAAAAAGCCACCGGCTGTCCCAGATGTCCTTTCAGCAACTTTACTATAGGTGTTCCTAAGCCCAGGAGACTTAATCAGCATGTCAGAAAATCACCATATGTACTCGAGTCTGCCTCTTTGTGGACTTCTATATGCTTCTCTCCCAAACTCATAAGATCAACTCAGTCTCATGTAATGTGGACACACAGCAGGAGTGCAGCAAAATTATGAGTAATGCAACCTTCCATTCTACATCTCATTACGTACAGGGGTTGGACAAAAATGTGGAAACACTATGAGAAATGCATGCTTTAACATGAATAAAGATGATAGTCAAGCCTGCAGCCTGTCGTATTTGACCAAGAACTGCACCTGTATAGTGACCTCATTACATTGCAAGTATCAGTTGTGTTCAGAACAGTGTTGTGCATAGTTGTGAATGCATTATGACAGAGCCAAGTGAAGTCAAACGTGGGCAAATTGTTGGTGCTCATATGGTGAGTGCTTCTGTAACAAAGGTAGCTGAAATGCTTAATCTTCAAGAGGCACTGTATAGAAGATTTAAACTGCATACGAGGGGATACCCAAAAAAGGACTGGAATAACATTGCCATGGGTGGAGCTTGTGTAGTACTCATTCCTGCCACTAGACTTGTATAGCGCAACTCATTGCCAGTTCAGTGCTGCCTGTACTGTCAACTTGGCTTGTTCTGTTCATCTGCAGCGACTGTTTTTGCTTGGACTGTTTTGTTCTTGTTTCATTTTTTATAATGGCAAGTTAAAGTGAACAAAGTGCAGCTGTGGAATTTTGTTTTCTACCTGATAAAAATGCTGCTGAAACTGTTTTGATGTTGAAAATAGCTTGTCACGATGACACTATGGGAAAAACTCAAGTGTACGAGTGGTTTGCTCGATTTAAAAATAGCTACATGTTGATTAATGACAAATGACGTTCTGGATGTTCATCAACTTCCCGAATTGACGACCATCGAGAGACAGTTGATCAACTGTCAGAGATTATTGGGTTACCTTGGAGTTCAGCAAATTTGCAGCAGACAGGAGACTGGTTCTTCCACCATGACAGTGCACCTGCACACACAGCTATCTTTGTTAGTTTTTGGCTAAAAATGGCATGGTTCCACTGCCCCATGCACCGTACTTGCTTTATCTGGTTCCGTGCGATATTTTCTTATTTCCACGTATGAAAAGGGGCATGAAAGGACACTGATTTGACAAAATTGAAGAAGTTGAGAAAAAAAAAGAAAGTGGAGCTGTCAGCCATTTCTAAAGATGACTACAGAAAATGTTTTGAACAGTGAAAGCACTGGTGGGACAAATGTATTAGCTGTAATGGAGAGTATTTTGAAGGGGATAAGGTTGTTTTGTAAACAATTTGAAAATATATAAATTTTAAAAAATAATTCTCGTTGTTTTGGGTACCCCCTGTACATCTAAAGTGGAAAAACTTCACATATTAAGTCACAATGTGGACGAAAGTATGTGTTGAGAGATCATGACAGATAGTGATTGAGGGAGACTGTGACAAAAAATAAGAGGACAGCAGGTGCAAAACTCACTGCAGTGCTGAATGTTGCACTCAAGAACCTTGTCAGCTCCGAAACAACGTGAAGGTACCTCCATAACCAGGAAAATGCAGGATGAGCTAGAATTCCAAAACCAGTCATCTGTGATACAAATGCCTATATCAGGAAAACATGGTGGCAAAGTCATAAAACGTGGACTACGGAGTGGTCAGATGAGGCTTGTGTTGCACTTTTTCCAACTTCTGGCCAAGTTTATGTCCCAAGAGTGAAACATGGCAAGGGTTTGGTAATGATTTGGGTAGCCATGTCTTTGTGTTCCATGTCCCCGTATTTACTCTGCAAAGGTTGCATTACTACCAAGGATTCTGTGACCATTTTAGCTAATGTTCTGTTCCAAGACAACAGAACCCTTGTTCACACAGCTCGCATTGAGCGTGAGGATGAGTTGTCACATCTCCCCTGGCCAGCACAGTCACAATATCTCAAAATTATTGAGCCTTTGTGGTCTACTTTGAAGAGTAGGGTGTGTGATCACTATCCATCTCCATCATCATTACCTGAACTTGCCACTATTTTGCTGGAACAATGGTGTAAGGTTCCTTTGAAAACCGCACATTCCAAAATGACTGGAAGTTGTTTTGAATGCTAACTGTTTTACTACACCATATTAGACATGGTAACTTTCTGTGGTTTTGGTGTTTCTGTATTTTTGCCCAGCCCCTTTACTTTCGTACTTTCCAGCTCAGTGAAGCATGAGATACAATATGTGCAAGGTTGTGCTGAAAAGTAATGCTTCCAAATTTATATTTGTTTTCTCGGTATTGGATGATGCATTTCATGTAATGTGTACGTGTATTACTCGGTTGACTTTCTCACTTCACTGATGCAAACTGCAACCCTGTGCTGCCAGAGGTCTCCCACCTGCATTGTGTAACATAGATGGTGTGTAATGTAACTATGTCAGTGTGTGAGAACGAGCATGCTGTAATCAGGTTTCTAAGTGCAGAAAATGTGCCTCCAATTGAAATCCATAGAAGAATGAAAACCGTGCACATTAATGATCGTATCGACATCAGTAATGTGCGATGTAGAATTGTTCGTGATCGTAATGAAGGAAAAGATAGTGCTAACCTAAACGTGTGACAGAGCTCGGAGTGGACGACTGTGTACGGGAACCAATGAGACTCAATGGAATTGGATTGATGAAATTATTAGAGAAACATCATCTGATAATTCAGACACAGCTCCTCAGACAAGTATAGCATATTACGAGAGCGTGTACTGGCCATCATTGCAGAACTGAGGTACAGTTGGTGCCTTGAATGCTCTCTCCTGACATGAATCAAAGGAAATTGGACATCTTTCAACAATTTCTTTTGCATTTTTAGCATGAAGGTGATGGTTACTGTAACAAAGTTGTGACAGGTGATGAAAGCTGGATTCACTATTTTGGCCTCAAAAATAACACCATCATGGAATTCTGCCACAAAGCATCACCGACACCAAAAATATTCTATACCATGACATCAGCAGGCAAAGTTGTGCTCACAGTTTTGTGGGATGTTCAAGGTGGGGTGCATTTGGAATTCACCACTATAACTAACAAGGTACTGCAAGAGCCTTGGAAAACTGAAAGCACAAATGGTTTGGTCACAAATGGTACATCCTCTCCTTTATCATAACATTGCCAGTATACACAAGACCCCTACAACATCTGGAACAATACAACGCCTCGGGTTCACTATCATCGATCATCCTCCATACAGTCTTGACTTGGTGCCATTCAGTTTTCATTTGTTTCCAAATCTTAAAAGAACATCTTCGAAGACTTCACTTTGATTAGGGATGAAGCAGTGCAAGCAAAGGTGAGTTTGTGGGACCATCAACAAAGTCAGATATTTTATGGTGACTGCATCAACAAATTGGTCTCTCATTGGGAGAAATGTTTTCAGCACCAGGGTGACTATGTTGAGAAATAAATATTTGACATGAAGAATAAAGATGCAGAATATTAATAAAGTTAATTTTATTAAAAAGCCTTTAAGAATTTTCACATACAAATTTGGAAGCATTACTTTTTAGCACGCCTTCATATTGTGCCTTTCCTAATCCATTAATGGACAATTTGATGGGTGTAAAACTGTTCATATGCTTCTGGGTAATACTAAATCTCTTTGGTTTAACCATAATATGGAATGGAGTATGTTCTGTGACTCATGGTGGAATTGACACTTTTTGTATTTTAAGTGTAAGTCTGCATGTGAAGCAAAAATTTCCTGTAGCTTTGTTCACTGGAGAGCATTGAACATTTTGGTATGCGGTTATGGTAAATTATGTCTGTTAATCCAACTGGTAAAAGTCGAGGCTAATTAATAGTAAACAAAATTGATTGCACAGTAGTTTACAAGTGACATTGTAGATGACCTACACTTCTTTAGGAGCCTCCAGACTCCCACTGTGATGCTTGTGTGTGCCATAAATTGTTGTGGATGGCTGACAGTAGATACTCAAAACATGTGATTGATTCCAGAGATATATAGTGGTGCTGTAAACGTACAGTATCTGGTATTTCCACCTGTTAAGAAACTTAACATTCAATTTGCTAGTTCTACACTTACTTTCCGTGACTGTATGGCAAAGAATACTTTTTACTCTAAAATATATTTCCTTCACTTACTATTCATGAATAGTTTGAAAGCAGAATTATTTTTTAATGTGTCTGTGTGAACTGTCATCAGTCTAATATAATTTTCATGATCTCTATGCAGTTGATGTGAATATAGCTGAAAAATGTTCATAGTTTCCAGTCTGGAATCCATCTATTGTAAATTTTAAACAGGAAATATACTGAATATTTTTGTTAGTGTCTGTCAGTTAAAAATTTTCTGCAGTTCTGTTACATTCACTCGGTAGTTAAATGTGTCAGAACCGATTTGTGGTCTCCTCCTTTGTGGACACTCATTGTCTCCTGCTAGACTAACTGACATAAATCCCTCGTACTCATCCATTATTTCAGTATCGACTGTACACATATTTCTTAAATAAACTCTTTGCAGTCACACTGCTGCTTCTCAGCATCTCACCAATAAATTGAAGCCTTTTATTTACTTAACCTGTCACTGAGATTATGTGATTGCTATAATTCTTATACACTGAAGATCCAGAGAAACTGGTACATCTACCTAATATCATGTAGGACTCCCACAAGCAAGCACAAGTGCTGCAACATGACATGGCATGGACTCAGCTAATGTCTGAAGTAGTGCTGCAGGGAACTAACACCATGAATCCTGCAGGGCTGTCCATAAATCTGTAAGAGTACAAGTGGCTGGAGATCTCTTATGAACAGCATGTTGCAAGGCATCCCAGATATGCTCAGTAATGTTCATGTCTGTGGAGTTTGGTGGCCAGCGGAAGTGTTTAAATTCAGAAGAGTGCTTCTGAAGCCACTCTGTAGCAATTCTGGATGTGTGGGGTGACATATTGTCCTGCTGGAATTGTCCAAGTCTGCCAGAATGCACAATGGACACAAATGAGTACAGGTGATCAGTCAGAATGCTTACATAGGTGTCACGTGTCAGAGTCATATCTAGACATATCAGGGGTCCATATCACTCCAACTGCACATGCCCTGCACCATTACACAGCTTACACCAGTTTGAACAGTCCCCTGTTGACATGCAGGGTCTGTGGATTCAGAGATTATTTCCATCCCCATTCACGTCCATCTGCGTGATACAATTTTAAACGAGACTTGCCCTACTAGGTAACATGTTTACAATCATCAACAACAGTCCAATGTCAGTGTTGAAGGGCCCAGGCGAGATGTAAAGCTTTGTATCATGCAGTCATCAAGGATACGTGAGTGGGCCTTCGACTCCAAAAGCCCATATCGATGATGTTTCATTGAATGGTTTGCATGCTGACACTTGTTGATGGCCCAGCATTGAAATCTGCAGCAATTTGCAGAAGGGTTGTACGTGTCTCATGTTGAATGATTCTCTTCAATCATCGTTGATCCTGATCTTGTAGGATCTTTTTCCAGCCACAGTGATGTTGGACATTTGATGTTTTATTGAATTCCTGATATTCACACTACACTTGTGAAATGGTTATACGGGAAAATCCCCACTTCATTGCTACCTTGGAGATACTGGGTCCCATCACTCATGCAATGACTATAACACCATGTTCAAACTGACTTAAATCTTAATAACTTGTCATTGTAGCAGCAGTAACCAATCTAACAGCTGTGCCAGGTGCTTCTTGTCTTACATAACCATTGCCGGCCACTGCTTTGTACTCTGTCTGTTTACATATCTCTGTATTTGAAAACGCATTCCTATACCAGTTTCTTTGGTGCTTCAGTGTATGTGTCCATTGTTATTTATAGGTATTTATGTGTGACATGTTTGGCTGCAGTTATGAGTCATTAAACACAATGACTGTAAAGTTACTAAGTTGTAACAAGTGCACAACTTTATGTACTGCTACATTAAGAGTCAGTTGCCAGTTTTTGCACTGCGCTGATTTTTCATCAAGAACAAACTGGATATTACTGATCTTCCTCACAAATATAAGATCACCTGCAAAAAATCAGAAACTACCAGTATTATCAGCTACAAGACCTGATGTATAACATGAATACAGTGATCTTATTATACTTCAGTGGTTCGCACAAGATACTATGTCTGCATCAGTAGATGAACTCTTCATTCAGGAATACTTTCTCCCACTTGTAAAGGTGATTTCAGTCAAATTGCAAACCTAGTTACTTTCCTAGTACAGTCAGATTTTTTCAGTAAGTATTGACATAATACTCAAGCCCAAACTTTTTGAAGCTGTAGAAATAGCAATTTCACGTGATTACCTCTATGCCAGTTCATGTGTTGAATACACACTATTGGTTTTGCCATGATAATTGTTTTCAGAATTCTCATTCATTTTCATGGGGAATCTTATTTTGCTGCACATAGATCATAACTGAACTCAGAACACTTAGTAGATCCAACAAATCTTCTAAAGAAACTACAGGGTGTTCAATTTATCTGATGACCGCCTGTGTGGTGCAGTAGATTCCAGGCAGGGGGCACTCCGTTGCTGCAGTATGACATGAATACATTTAAAATTAAGCAAATAAATTTTGTGCTCATCCATGTCGTGCAAGGAGATGCTGGAACTACCTGCCATTATTTTCCATGCATTTCTGACATCTTCTCAAGAAATTATTAATCACACGATGTAATTCTTTCTGAGATATTGAATTAATTGATTCACGGATATTATCCTTGAGTTCCTCTATCGTGTGAGGATTTGTTGTGTACACTTGGTCCTTCAGCACACTCCACAAACAAAAACCGAACAGAGTTAAATCAGGACTTCTAGCAGGCCAGATATTGTTACTAATCACTTTTTCATCAAACACATTGTGAGTTGCAAGCAAAGCAACATTGGTCATAGGAGCCCTTGCTGAATCCTGTAGAAAAAATGTGAAGCTTCATTGTATTTCACTCAGTTTATTAAAAATGATCACAAAATTTTTTCCACATATCTTTCACTTGTAACTGTGTCATTAAAAGAAATTGGGGCGATTATTCTGTCACCATTAACTGTGCACTACATCCCTATTTTCTGATCATGAAGGGGTTCCTTATGAAGCACAAAAAGTCTTATCTGTCCTCCATTGTCGACAGCTTCAGGAATTAACATACCCGTGTAAATGGAACCAAGCCTCATCTGAAAATAGAATGAGGTAAGGATCCATTTTACTGTGATACACTTGTTTTAAAACCATTTCGCAAAACTTAAGCCTGTGCACAGGAACACCAGGTCTAAGTTCTTGTACTACTGATACTTTATAGTATCTTATCACAAGCAGCTTGGCACCTCTTTGCACAGAGGTGCACAATATTTGTGTTTGCTGTGAAAGACGTCTAAGAGCCTTTTTAGGGGAATTTTCCTGGCTGTATACAGTGTCATTGAGATGAGCTTTTGTGAGAACTGTACCTTGTTGTTTACGCTTCTTGTCTTGAACACTTCCCATTTCGTGAAATGTTTTCACTACTTTGTGGACTGCATCATAACTCAGATCTTGAACACAGGAAACTTCTGTTCGGTCAATCTCTGAACACTATGAGCAGACTCTGCACGCACATACGAATCATAAATAAACACTCATTGTAGAATTGAATAATACGCTCTTGCCACTGATGCATTCGCAAACTTCACTGTTACATTCGTGATGCCTGTTTCACCGCTTGAATGTCAGTAGCCAACAAGGTGCATATGTCAGTATGGCTTTCAGGCTAAAACCCACAAAAAAAGGGGGGCAGCATTGCTTGGTCCTGTGGGATCCATTCAACCAGCAGGCGCGACTTCCATGGCCGGCCTGAAATACCCAAGGCAGGTGGTCATTAGATAAATGAAACACCTTATACTTCGAATACCAGATTGCATCTGTCACAAAGTTAGTTGGTTGGTTGATTGATTTGGGGGAGGGTACCAAACAGCAAGGTCATCGACCCCATGAGATTAGGGAAGGATGGGGAAGAAAGTCGGCCGTGCCCTTTCAAAGGAACCAACTCGGCATTTGCATGAAGCGATTTAAGGAAATCACGCCAAACCTAAATCAGGATGACGGATGCGGGTTTGAACCATCATCCTCCCGAATGCGAGTACAGTTTGCTAACAACTGCGCCACCTCGCTCAGTGTCACAAAGTAGGGGAGAGAGTATCACAGATATGTGCTCGCAATCATTAAAACAAAGGTGTTTTTCATTGCTGCATGTTGTTCTTCATTTAGTGAGTTAATTTTATGGAATTTCAATCACCAATTTTCTCTTGTGAATGCCAAAATATTTTGTTGACTGCTATTTACACAAGGAAAATCACCATCATTATAAAACAAGAGAAATTGTAGCTCACATGGACAGAATTTGGTTTTCACATGCTGTTGGAGAATATAAAGGTAGAGAAACAGTCTGAAAGTGGTTCTGTGTATCCTCTGCTAATTACTTAGGTCTAAATTGTGCAGTAATCAAGTAGAAGTAGATGTTGTGGAGGCAGGTGAAATGTGGTAGTAGTCTTGTGGCTCAGTTCTGGTGTGACCTTCCCTCCTTTTTTTTGGGTGTAAATAGATACATAGCAATGTAATGACAAAGAGTACTGTGCCAATCAACAGTATCCAGTTAAAAGCAGCAGTTTCTACAGCTGTATACATACTCTGCACACCAGTGTACAGTGCGTGGTGGAGGATACCCTGTACCAATACTAGTCATTTCCTTTCCTGTTCCATTTGCACATAGAGTGAGGGAAGAATCATTCTGCAGTCACCTTCAAATTCCAGTTCTCTAAATTTTCTCAATAGTGTTCCTTGAAAAGAACATTGTCTTCCCTCCAGGGATTTTCATTCAAGTTCCAGAAGCACATCCATAATACTTGCATGTTGTTTGAACCTTCGAGTAACAAATCTAGCAGCCCACCTCTGAATTGTTTCAATGTCTTCCTTTAATTTGACCTGGTGTGGATCTTAAAAGACTTGAGCAGTACTCAAGAGTATGTCACACTAGCATCCTGTATGCAATCTCCTTTACAGATGAAACACGGTTTCCCAAAATTCTCCCATTAAAACAAAGATGACCATTCACTTTCCCGGCCACAATCCTCACATGCTTGTTCCATTTCACGTCACTTTCCCAATGTTGCACCCAGATATTTAAACAATTTGACTGTGTCAAGTGGGACACTACCTTTTGTATTCCACCTGGAAGGCGGTGCATGGGTCTGCTCCTGTAAACTGAAGGGTAGGCCGAATGTAGGAAGCGAGTAGGAACAGGAAAAGGTGAAATGCTTAGTTATTGCATATAGGTTATAACTCTTTTACTGGTGTACAACTGATAATACTTAACTTTGGCTAAGATGAGCACTTAGGTGCGAAGCTGTACATCAACCAAATCTAACAGCTACTAGTAGTTTGACTAACTATCATTGAAGTAACTGAAGTAACAAAGTCTGTAATGGCTAGCCCCCTCTGAGGTAGAAGCTAAGTTGTTGGGTTGTTGGCTCGGAATCAAATGGGCTGAATCTGGAGAGGCACTCGTAGAGCTGCACAGCGCCAGCTAGAGGGCGCTGTCGTCGGTGTTGGTGTTGTAGCACCAACCTACAAACTTGCACCTGTGCTGTGGCACCATAGCTATTGATACCACACTACCCTGTATCTGACTATTACATGTTTGTTTTTCCTATCCATCACATTACTTAAATTTCTCTATGTTTATAGCTGACTGGCATTCATCACACCAGTCAGAAATTTTGCGTAATTCATCCTGTATAGTCCTACAGTCACTCAACTTTTTTCAACAGCTTCCTGTATACCACAGAATCATTAGTAAACAACCCACCCTGTCTGCCAGATCATTTATGTGTATAGAAAATAATACCTATCAGACTTCCTGGGGCTCTCTTGACAATACCCTTGTCTCTGATGAATACTTGCCCTTGAGGATAGCATACTAGGTTCTGTTACTTAAGAAGTCTTTGAGCCACTCACATATCTGGGAACCTATTCCATATGCTCATGCCTTCGCAACTGTCTCAAGGGAAACACTGTGTCAAACATTTTCAGAAATGTTAAAATATGGAATCTGCGTTGTTCCCTTTCTCATAGGACATAATGTGAGAAAATGGCAAGCTGAGTTTTGCAGGAATGATACTTTCTGAAACTGTGCAGATTTGTGCACAGAAGCTTTTTGGTCACAAGGAAATTTATGATATTCGAACGCAGAATATGTTAAAGACTTCTGCGGCAAACCATTGTTAAAGATATTAGTCTGTAATTTTGCAGGTTCATTCTTTTACCCTTCTTATAAATAGGAGCCACCTCTGCTTTATGAAGTTCCTTGGGACTTTGCCCTTTTTGTGATAAATGCAAACTAGGTAAGGGGACACAGTGTTAGAGTACTCTTTTTAAAAACGAATTGGGATTCCATCTGGACCTGGTGACTTTTCAACTCTTTCAGTTGTTTGTCTATGCCAGCAGTGCTTATTACTGTGTTTTCTGTACAGGACTCTGTGTGATAGTCAAATGACAATATGTCTGTACAATTCTCCTGCATGAACAATTTCTTACATGCAAAATTTAAAACTTCTGCTTTTGTTTTGCTAACTTGTACTGCCACACCAAACTGGTTAATGAGCGACTGGATGAAAGCCTTGGCTCCCCTTTGTGATTTTACATAATATCAGAATTTTCTCTGGTTGTCAGCCAGATCTTTTGCTAAGGTATGACGGTGTTAGTTGTATGCTTTGCACACAGATCTTTTCACAGATGCACAAATCTGAACTAACCTTTGTCTGTCTTCATTTGCTTGTTAGCTTTTGAACCGAGAGTGCAAGAGCCTTTATTTCCTCAGCACTTTCTGAATTTTGTTGTTAAACAACAGTGTGTCTTTTCCATCCCTCATTTACTTACTAGGCATGTATTTCACCAGAGCATGATTTACAAACTTCGCTCATAATTGCTCCATGTCCGTCATACCGGGAATGAAATCAATTCATTGTCTATATGAGCGTCTAACAACTACTTATGTGCTCTTTCTAGGATAAACATTCTCTTAGACTTCTTGACACATTTGTAAACTTCAGAAACGATAGTCACTATGAAGACATCATGATCATCAACCCCCGTCCCTATACTGACGCAATCAATAGGGTCCAGCTTGTTTGTTGCTACGAGGTCTAAGATATTTCCATTCACTATGGGCTGCCGAACTATCCACTCAAGATGGTTTTCGGAAAATGTGTTCAAAAGTAGTTTGCAAGATTGTCCATCTGTATCTGCTGCAATGAATCCATAAACATCTCAGTCTATTCTCGGTAGGTTAAAGTCACCTCCAACTAGTATTGCATGATCTGGGCATTTATGCACTACTGAGCATAGATTTTCTTCGAATGATTCTAGAACTGTCACAGCAGAATTGAGTGGTCAGTAAAAACATCCAACAATTAACTTGGTTTCACCTCGACCTGTTATACCCATGTCACACTTAGTTTCGATTTCAATAGAGACAATATTTTTGTCAACTGCAGTGAACAGTCCCTCTCCTACAGTGTCTAATCTATCTTTCTGATACGCATTCCGTTTCACTAAATATCAGAGAGCTTTCTACTTTGGGTTTCAGCCAGCTTTCGGTCCCAAGAATAATTTGAGCATGGAAACTTTCATGGGGGGCAGTATCTAAGAACAAATACTTCAAAAATTTAATGATAAAATTTTTACAGTTGAAGTATCTTTACTCTGAATGCGGTCTGATTTTGCTATCTATGTATCAACTGGTGAGTGTTTATCAGAATACCCCAAAATTTCCGCCTAACCTAAAAAACCCAGATTCGCAGTAAGTACATCAGATGCAGTTGTTGGTGAGGACAGCATCATATACTGCCAATAGCATCTAGATTTTCCGGAGGACAGGTACATGCACACATGCAGGAAAACGAGTTATGTACCTTCCAGTCTGTTGCAATCCTTTCAATGTGATGTCACTTTGGTGGTTTGCATATCAGTTTCACTACGTATGTAGTCTATCAGCTTTTCTTTTGGCAACACTTGATGGAGTGTACCCCCATTCCTGACTTTACCACTACCGGTGAATCAGAGGGAATCAGACTCAGATCTTTCTCTTTAGCAGACACTGATGCTAACCTCTAGACAGCATAGGTGGCCAGTGTGGTTTATGAGTGTTTATTCACACTAGTGGAACCCACAGAAGTGGACACACTGATGCTCTGGTCATTTTGCCCTGTATGACCAATGTGGATCAAATTACAATAGCTGTTCTCATATTAAACATTTGTGTTATTTGATGTTAGTCATGTGCAACTGCATAGCTACTTTGGCTGTCAGTGGTCTTGCAAATGTGGGATGTCGCAGATGCAGCTGGTCATTTCCAAAATCTTGTCACTTATATGTTCCTGGAGCAATGTTCCCAATGAACACCGTGAGGTGTCGAGAGAATACCAGATGCTGTGCTGGCAGCTCATTTTAAGCAACAAGTGAGAGAACAGCAGGCCTGTACATGTTCTATAGCCATTAACTTAAACTAAACTCATGCCCAAACTGCTTCTTGATGTGCAATTATAAATTATATGAGAAAACGGCAGCCATAAATTTTCAGCAGCTACTGCAGAACTATTAATCAAAGCTGCTGTGTAGACGCAAAATTAAGCAAACATCGCCAATTGCCACTATTCATTGTCAGATATGCTTTGTTGTTATATGAATCTTGGTGTCTGTTATTTTGGACATTTCTGAAACAACAGACACCATGTGGAATCCATAGCTGTGATGCATATTATGTAACTGAAGATGGAGTCAAGAGAAAGAAAAGCAAAGGAAAGAGACTGATATCATCTTGTGCAGAATCAGCGGCAGTGAGTGAAAATTCATGCTGGACCAGACTCAAACCCAGGATCTTCTGCTTACTAGGCAGTTGTGTTAATCGCTATGCCGTCTTGGCACAATGTTTATCGCACATGCCTCAACTATATCGAAGTGCTAGCCAGTTGTCTCATATTCCCACCTAGTGTTGCCTATCCGCAGTCTGTGTCCATGTCCTCCATGCTTGTTGAATAAATAGGTTTTGGGTTTCCAACTGTGATAAGTAGTTAAAATTGCATGAGCTTTTGGCCATTGTCAAGTGGTTTGTCTGTCAGTGGGCTGTTGGTATGCCCCTTATGTGCACTAGCTGCCAGCTGTGATGTCACTGGTGCCTGCAGCATTGACATATATGAGCATATGTTGACTCGGCGTTTGATGCACCCACTTCAACTGCACAATCGCTGGATCCTACTTCATGCCTAGCTGCAAGTCACCATCTCTATTTGGGGTGTTATTAATGATTTTTATTTCAGTATTTTCTTTAATTACACAACCCCAGGACTGTTTGTGTGAGCCTCCAACAGATGTTTCGTCAGATTTTATCCGGTGTCCTTTTTCTAAAGTGTGCTCAGCTAAAGCCAATTTCTCTGGGTAATGTAGGCAACAAAACCTGTCATCCTCCTTCCTGCATTGTTCCACTGTGCATACTGTTTGTCTGACATAAGACTGGTCACAATCGCAAGATATCTTGTAGACCCCAAGTGTTCTGAGACCTGCTGCATCTTTAACTGGTCTCAGTAAAGGATGGATGCGCATCAGAGGCTTGAAGATCTAGTTGATCTTGTGTTGTTTAAGCAGGTGGCTTATCTTGCCTGACATGAAGCCACAAAATGACAAGAAAGCAAGTTTCTTTTCCTGCTCCTCGTTGGTGGTTTAGTTGTGAGTGTTGCATGAAGTCACTTCATTTATTTGATGGACGTTATAGCTATTGTTTCTGAAGACATTGCGTAGATGGTTCAGTTCTTGGGGCAAGTCATCAGCATCTGATATCATTCCAGTGCACCAAAATTTGAAAAACAATGCAGTTGTGAGCTGGGCGATGATGGCTTATTGGCATGCAAGTACAGATCAGTGGATGGGTTTTCTGTGGACACTGCGGCCATGGCATCCATTTAGTTTGAGGCAGACGAGAACATCGAGGAAGGGCAATGCATCGTCTTTTTTTTTTACACACACACACACACACACACACACACACACACACTGTCGAACAAGGCGGGAAGGTGCATGAGAGGTTTTACTGTCTATGTTATCCCAAGAAATCTGCTTTAGCAGAGCATGCTTTAGAAAACAGGCATCGGATAAAATTTGACTAAACATCCATCGTGGCCTCCACAAACGGCTTCTGGGATGTGTAATTAAAGAAGCCATTGAAATAAAAATCACCAATAACACCCTTAATGGAGACAGTGGCTTGCAGCTCAGCATGGTGTGGGATCCAGCGATCGTGCGGATGAAGTGGGCTCATCGAACAAGTCAGCTTATGCCAGTATATGGCAATGCCATTTCAAAACACATGGGAATCGCACAAAAAATAACAGAAATAAACTAAATTTTTATGAAATGGAATGTCATTAATTGACCATAACTTTACTCCACATACTGATAAAATTCTCTAAGGTTTCCAACAGGGGTAGGTGGTTTAAATTCATGAGTGTTCAGCCAAGTACTTTTCGGCCATGGTCAAGTGGTGACTGCCAGATGATTGCTGCTGCTGCTGCTGGCATTCAAGGAGTTCTGGGCTGAAAGCTCATGGATTTTAAACCACTTGATGTGGCTGGAAGCCCGAGACAATTTTAGGACCAATAATTTTATTCAGTTGTATATCTTTTAATTATTGTTCAGTGCTGTTTTGAGTTAAACGTCGTGTTGCACAGTTTGCAAATTTCGAAATGGCAGAGTTAGTGGAGCAATGCTTCTGCATTAAATTTTGTGTGAAACTCAAGAAAGCCTCTGCAGAGGCACACCAAATGATGCAGGAAGCCTACGGAGATGAGTGCTTAAGTCATACTCGGTGTTACAAATGATTCACATGGTTTAAAAATGCCCAGACAGAAGTCAAAGATGGCCCTTATTCAAGATGCCATTCGATGTCTACGGGCCAGTCCATACCATGTGGTCCAAGAAAAAAAAAATTATATTTGCTGGGTGAATTCCCCAATGTTTAGTAGTCACAAAAATATTTTTTAATAAATTTATTGTTTATTATTTTGAAATGGTGGCTGTATTTGTTCCAGGCTGCATGCGTTTTTTCGTATTTGCAAGCATCTACATTTTTTACAATTATTCATTAGGGGATTGTCCTAAGCCTTTCAGATAAAATGCATTTAGTTCAACGCACTCTGGGCTACAAATTAACATCATTATCGCTTAGCTGAATGTATTCTTTAATATATTTTTAATTGTTCAAAGTTATCAGCCTCAAATGAAAAAAACTCAATTTTTGAACAGTAGTTTTCCAAAGAAAGATTAATTTCTCAGCATTAATATTTTTTCTACTATTACACTGTATAGTGTATTTACTTTTTATAGAGTATCAATGGTGAGCAGCTTACACTTAAAAATTACGCTATTTTAAAAATGGATTTTTTAAATTTTTTCCATTTTGTGGCCAGCAATATCTTTGTTGGGGGACCAAATAAAAATTTGAAAATTTCACAGTTAATAGATCTTTATGATATCAAACATCAGTATAAATTTTCCATAACTTCCAATTGAATCTCAAAGTTTAAATGTATACTGAAGTTTGATACCATAAATCTATTAACTGTGAAATTTTCAGATTTTTATTTGGTCCCCAACAAAGGCCACAAAATGGAAAAATTTTAAAAATCCATTTTTTAAAATAGTGTAATTTTTTAAGTGTAAGCTTCTCACCATTGATACTCTATAAAAAGTAACTGTACTGTACAGTGTAATAGCAGAAAAAATATTAAAGCTGAGAAATTAATCTTTCTTTGGAAAACTACTGTTCAAAAATTGAGTTTTTTTAATTTGTGGCTGATAACTTTGAACTATTAAAAATATATTAAAGAATACATTCAGCTAAGTGATAACGATGTTAATTTGTAGCCCGGAGTGTGTTGAACTAAATGCATTTTTTTCTGAAAGGCTTAGGACAATTCATTACTGAATAATTGTAAAAAAATGTAGATGCTTGCAAAACGCATGCGGCCTGGAACAAATATGGCCACCTATTCAAAGTAATAAACAGTATTTTTTTTTAATATTTTTGTGACTACTAAATACTGGGGAATTCACCCACCAAATATGAAATTTTTCTGAGATGGTCAAGCAACCAGTGCTGGACCACTTGGTATGGATTGACCCAGCCTTTGAAACTTACGGAAAGTCAAAACATGTAAGGTTGATGAAAAATAAAAGTGCGGTCAAGACATAAATAAAGTTATGAAAAGTACGTATGAAACAATGGAGGTGACATGAGACGAGCAGTATGACAATAAAATTCTGTGTTCATTTAAACCATGTAGCCAAAGCCATTGTAAAGCTGCAGCAAGCATCGGTGAAGATGCATTATGTTGTGCAACAGTGTTTAGGTAGTTCGAATACTTCAAAGAAGGCCAACTTGTCTGTGTTAAGCAAAGTGGGCCTGATGTTTCAGCTTCTGCTGTGACTGAAGTCACCATCAACACAGCTGCTGTGATTGTCTGTGAGGATTGGCAGATAACATTACATAACGTCAGTAAAGTGTAGGGAATCTCATATGGCAACATCTTTATGATTTTGCATGATCATCTCCATATGACCTGCATTCCTGCCCATTGTGTGCCACATCTGTTGCCTCTCGAACACAAGGCTGCATGAACGGAGATGTGCTGTGTGGTTCTGTGTCTCTTTGCTGACAGAGGGGATGTATTTCTGGAATCTTTATCACTAGTGATGAGTCATGGCTGCATCATTACGAACCTGAAGGAAAAGGAGCCAGCACAGAGTGAAAGTCACCAGGTTCCCCAACACCAAAATAGGCGAAAGTTGTTCCATCAGCAGGTAAAATGATGATCACATTTTTTGACTGTCATAGAATGATTTACCAGCATGCTGTTCCCCTTCACACTACTGTTACAGCAGCATATTACATACTAGTATTGTCTAAACAGAGGAGATAAATTTCGAGGAAACAACCAGAACTTTCTCGGTCTTAATCATGCAGCGTCTGGCTCAATTCCACATTACATGTGTACTGCATCTGCCTTATAGCCCCGATCTTACATGCTGTGATTTTTTTATTCCTATCACTAAAGATAAAACTTCAGGGCATTCAGTTTGAGAACTCTGAAGCAATGCTCAAGAAAAATGAGGTGATTCTCAAGGACCTGACAAAGAATGGCTTGCATCATGTGTTTGAGGACTGGCAGAGATGCTACAAAAAGTACATTCAAGTGGGAGGAGTGTCCTTTAAAAAAGATCATGTTAACATTGAAAGGAGTAATAAACATCTATGAAAAAAAAAAAAATATCAGCCTCAGTCTTTGTTGAGCAGCCCTCATATAAGAGTTACTGTTCACAATGTGTAGAAATTGTCTGGCAGAAGATCTGTGAGACTGTACGCAGATGTTGTTGCCTTATATAGTAATGTCACAAAATGAGAAAAATGTGCTAGAGAAATACTGGAATAACTGCTGAGAATCAACAATTATTACAGGGACTGGCAGGTGGCCATCAATGTACATAAACTTAATGTATTGCACATAAAAGAGCAAAAAATATCTATTATTTTACAGAAAACAGTAACTGTTGTAAAAGATCTAGCAGTATCTGTCCAGAGCAGCCCAAAGTGGCACAACAGCATAAAACAAGTTGTGGGAAAAGCAGATGTGATGTTGAGATTCATTACAAGAGTGCCTAAGAAATGTAATTCATCCACAAAAGAATTGTTTAACATAACACTTATTTGATTGATACTTGAGTATTGCTCATTGATCTGCAGCCCTTATCGGTAGATAGAGGAAATAGAGAAGATACAGGGAAAGGTACTGAAATGTGCACTTTTTTTAACCTGCCAGGAAGATTCAAAACAGTGCACATTTCGTTGCAGAGTGAAAGATTCATTCAGGAAACAACCATCTTGGCTTTGTCGAAGTCCTTTCTCTGCGATATCCTTTCTTCCAAGAACACTGGTCCTTAAGGTGTGCAAGAGACTTTATGCAAGTGTGGAAAGTAGGAGAGAAATACAGGTAGAGTAAAAGTTTTGAGGATGGGGTGTGAATCATACTTGGAAAGCTCACTCATTAAGTGCACTGGTCATGAAATGCAATGTGTTGTGTTTTGGTCTGTGTTGGGCACACATTTTCAGTGTGCCAGGAATTCTCAAAACGGTGTATACTCTACTGTAGAGTGAAATTTTCACTCTGGAAATAACATCTTAGAGTGTGATTAAGTCATTTCATTGTTATATCCTACCTTGCAGTAGTGCTAATATCACATGTTATACAGGAGAGCTTATGTGAAGTTTTGCAAGTAGGTAGGGTGTATAGGCAGAAATGAAGCTGCGGGGACAGATTGTGAATTGTACATTGATACACAGTTGGTAAGAACATTCACCATAAAGGAGAGCTATCTTTACTTTACATTTGAAAACACTTGTGGTACCTGTCACACATTTTATTTCCCAGGGCAGATTCACAAAGAGTTTTATAGCTGTACATTTCACCCCATGCTGTGCTAATGTTAGATTCATTAAAGGGTAATGCAGATAATTTTTTCTTTTAGCATTATACTTGCAAATATCTCTGCTACTCTATAACTGTGATGGATTGTTGATGACAAACTTCCAAAGTGACTAGATGTAGTGTGAGGTTGTGGTTAATATTTCTAGCTGGCTAAACAGATGTCTGCAAAATGTAGACATTTGCTCCCTGCACGTAATTCCAATTACTTTCTTTTGTGCAATGAATATGTTTTGCTTAAGTAATGAGTTACCACAGAATATTATTCCATAAGACATCAGTGAGTGAAACTGAGCAAAAATGCTTTATGTTATTGACTTGCACAGGATTAGACTAAATAATTTATTGGACTTCAAAGCCCTGTTTATTTAGAAGTATATGATGTACAAAGATGGTGATACATGAAAAGATAGATACACTCTCAAGTTTCTACTTAAATGTTCAATGTGTGCACTCTTGATTACTCAGCGCACATCCAAACGGTAATCCAGTTCCATCCGTATTTTCACTGACATGTTTATGATACAGCAGCAATGATGCAATCCAGTAGTTCTTGCAGCATTCGTTGCATCAAGGGTATGTAAACTTTGTCCTTAACATAATCCCCCAGGTAGAAATCACATGACATGAGATCTGGTGACCAGGGGCTTCATGGCAACAAGGAACAGCACCCAGAACACCACCCAGACCAGCACACCCTCTCCAACAATGTGGTCAATTTCTGTTGAGAAAGGCACAGACAATTTTGCTCCAGTTAGCTGGAGCCCTGTCTTGTTGAAAGATGAAGATGAAGGACTCAGCAGTCAGTTGTGGTAACAACCAGAGCTCTCTGTCTCACACACTCCACAATTACCTCTGAGACACGCAGTCACCATGTTCTTCCCCCTGTACACAGATAACCAGTATCACAAAACTGAGACAAAATCAATGCAGAAAAGCTCTGGTGAGCAGGTGTAGCTTCTCTGAATTTTCATGCAAATTCATGTTGAAAGCTCATAAATGATGAACACTTTGCATCTTCTAACACACAAAAACTCTTCTCCTGCATTGCTGACAAGTTGTAGAGTGCCATAACACGCCTACTATCTTCGTGCACATGAGCCACAAGATGGGCTTTTTAAACTTGTTGAGTGTATCTATCTTTTCATGTATTACCCAACTTTGTACGTCATATACTTGTCAATAAACAGTGCTTTGAAACCTGTTGAATCATTTGGGCATATCCCCCAAGTTTACAATTACTCTTATGGCAAAAGTAACTGAACCCAAATGCTTTAGTGGTCTAATAAGTGGTACTCCCAGTTTAAGTTTTCATTGATTTTCTCCCATAACAACTTAGAACTTCCTAGCCTTTTATTATTTCTTATTGGAAGAATTTCCAAAAAGATAAAAAATTAAGTGGATGGGACCTAGATAAGTTGAAATAACCAGAAAGAGATTCAGAGGGAGCGTTAGGTAACAACTGACTAAAACAGGGAAAGGGAATACAGTAGAAGACGAACGGGTGGCTTGATGAGATGAAATAGTGAAGATAGCAAAGGATTCACTAAGTAGAAAGACAAGGCCTAATAGAAATCTGTGGATATCACAGGAGATATTGAATTTAACCAATGGAAGAGGAAAATATAAAAATGCACAAACGAAACAGGCAAAAGGCAATACAAAGTCTAAAAAATGTGCAAAACAGCTAAGCATGAAAAGCTAGAGGACAAGTACTAGCCTTAGTAGCATCTAAACTTGGACAAAGATACATATCACACATAGAAAAATTAAACAAGGCTTTGGAGAAAGAGAAGCAACTATTAGAATATTAAGTGCTCAGGCAGAAAACCAGTACTGAGCAAAGAAGGGAGAGCTAAATGTTGGAAACAGTATATAGGGGTTCTATATGAGGGAAATGAGCTTGAGGGCAATATTATAGAAAGGGAAGAGGAATTAGATGAAGATGAGACACGAGGTATGATACTGTGAGAAGAATTTGACAAAACACTGAAATACCAATGTTGAAACAAGACCTCTGGAGTAGACAACATGCCATCAGTACTATTGACATCTTTTGGGAGAACTGTGAAATATGCAAGATATGTGAGGCAGGCAAAATACCCTCAGACCTCAAGAAGGATGTAATGTGTTCCAACTCCAAAGAAAGCAGCTGTTTACAGGTTTAATTGTTCCTGAACTATCAGTTTAACACATTGACTATCATGAGGCTGGCTGTGAACACAGTGGAGGTTAACAAATGACACCATTTGCCTGCTGGTAGCCACATGGTCTACTCTGTTTAGTACAGTATATAGTGCAGTATCCTGCATTAATTTGTTGTTATTTTTTAATTTTTTTTAAATTGAGCTGATGCTGTTATACAGGAAATTAGGTGCAGTATCTCGTTCAAGATTTTGAACTTTGTTTTTTGCATCTTTACACAGCATCCAAAGATTAAAGTAACAGTGGAGTGTGTGGCCACTGGCAAGCATGTGGTGTCAGGCATGAACCTCTACAGTGTCTGCATTCGGCCTCATGACAGTTAACATGTTAATAAGTCATGACTGCAAAACACTGACACATTATTTGCAGAAGAACAGAGAAACTTATAGAAGTGGACCTCAGGGAAAGATCAGTTTGGGTTCTGGGGAAATGTGGGAATATGAGAGGTAATACTGACCCTATGACTTAGGCAGGGCTGTAGCCTATCCCTAATGTTGTTCAATCTGTACATTGAGCAAGCAACAAAGAAAACCAGAAAAAATTTGCAGAAAGAATTAAGGTTCAAGGAGGAGAAATAACAACTTTGAGGTTTGTTGATTCCATCTTAATTGTGCCATAGACAGTAAAGGACTCAGAAAGGCAGTTGAATGCAATGGACAGTGTCTGGAGAGGAGGATATGAGATGAATATCACAAAGCAATGGTGGTGGAATGTAGTTGAATTAAATCAGGCAATGCTGAGGGAATTGATTAGGAAATGAGACACTAATAATACTAGATGAGTTTCGCTATTTGGGCAGCAGGATAACCGATAGCAGCTGAAATATGTGGATAGGTAATGGCAAGACAAGTAGTTATGAGGAACACAAACTTGTTAACATCAACTAAAGAGTTAAGTGTTAGGATATCTTTTCTGAAAGTGTTTGGAGTGTACCTTGTATGGAAGTGAAACACAGCTGATAAGCAGTTCAGGCAAGGAGAGAATAGAAGATTTTGAAATGTGGTGTCACATAAGAATGCAGAAGATTAGATGGGTAGATCATGTAAGTAATGAGGAAGTACTGAACAGAATTGGGGAGAAAAGAAATTTGTGGCTCAACTTTACTAAAAGAAGGTTCAGTTGATTGGACACTGTTTGGGACATTAAGGAATGATAAATTTAGTATTGGAAAGGAAGAGGCTTGCAAAAGATAGACTAGCATGGAAAGCTGCATCCAGCCAGTCTTTGGACTGAAGAAGAAGATGACAACAAAAACAACAATAACAACACAATTAAATAGTAAGTGGGCTATTTTGAATAGTGCAAAACTGGATGAGCTGAATTTTTCCAAAGCTTTATGCCAAACTAACAGTATCTTTCACAGTAACATCCTCTAATGATAGATACTTCTTTACCTGGTTTCACACCAATGTTTGCATCATCTGTTAACAGGGTTCATTTTACTTCCTAAACCAAATAAAATAGCAGATGATTAACATAAAGCAAGAAAAGGTGTGGTTCAATGATCGACCCTGTGAGACTTGCACTGTAATTTCTCCCCGTGCAAATGATACGGTATGCCTCTTTGTACCAAATGAACACTCAGAGATAACTTTCTGTGTGTGTGTGTTTTAATAAGAAATAAACCAGGCATGTTCTAAACTATGTATTCTAGAAAAACTTAACTTCATTAATATCAACAATATAGGAAAAGGCAAATTCGTTATCTTGCAGACAGGCACAATTACATAAAGCTTTCAGCCAAAGCCTTCATCAGTAAAAGAGAGACAATACCATTCATACACACAAGCAAACATACTTAATGTGCACATGACTGACAGCTCCAGCATCTCAGACCAGAATGGCTCTCTTTTACTGATGATGAAAGCTGTGGCCGAAAGCTTTATATAAGTGTCTTTTAACTGTGCCTATCTGCAACTTAATGCGTCTTCTTTACAGTAAGTAGCAATCTGTCTTTTCCTACATTGCTGATATTCTTACTTGGAGTTTACATAGTTATGATTGATACAGTCAGATAAGTCATAGAAGGTCCCAGATGATGATATGTTATCATTTGAATATTTAATTATGTACTCAGTAAATGTTTAAATATCTGACATACAATCAGTAAAATTGCTCCTTTGAAATCCAAATTGTGATTGGCAGAGTATCCCACTATTGAGATTGGTGGAGAGTATCCCATTAATACGCAGATGGATGACAACACTGGAGTACACAACCTCAAACTTTTAAAAGATGATGTAAGGAGTGATAGCGGGTGGTATTATTAAAATCTGTGGATTCAACCTTCTTATAGAGAGGCCTAACAACAGCATATTCCAGTCTGTCTGTGAAAACACCCTGAGTTAATGGTGCGTTATGTAAGTGACTAAAAACATAGCACATTATGGAGCCACAACCTGGCACCGTGTTATTGAGGGTATTATCAATACCACATGAGCTTTTACTTTTTACAGTCATTATGGTTTTCCCTTATTGCAGATAGGAATGTGAGATTAATTTTTAATTCACCAAATGTGTTGTGTATTACTTTTATGGTGTGCTGTTTTGCTTTCACTACTGAACTATTTGCATCAGTTTTCTCACATATTTTTAAAAGTTGACTATGAAAACTATCTGCTACACATCTTGTCTTTTATAATGCTCCCATTGTCTTTAAACCAAATGATGTCATCTTCTGTGGCTTCTTTCTTTGTCTCTCTTTTAACAATATTCCATAATTGTCTGATCTCTCAATTTCAGACAAGATATGTATACTCCTGGTTTTTTTATAACTGTTTTTAATATGATAGAGTACTGTTTGTAATATGAAAGTGCTTCTGGATCACTATTTAAACTTCACCTCAATGAATTTTTAAGCTTTTTTTTAAAAAAAAAATCATCAGTAGTTTTGTCATCAATCAGCCTCATTGTCTTCTTTGAGTGTTTCAGAACAATAGATGGAACAAAGTTGTGTTATATGGCTAACTATGTGCATTGTGATCTGGTAATCAATTTACAACTGGGTGTACATGGATTTCTCTATCTTCCTCTTGTTGTATGAATCCATTAGATATAAGGCTACTACAAACTTCAGCAACTCCTATAGGGAAATTTATGACTGATACTAAATTATAAGTGGCTAATAGCAACTCTAGTTCACATTTCCTGTGAGATTCCTTCAAGAAATTTACATTAAGATCACTACAAATTAACAGTTACTTCCTTCTGTCTGGCAGAGACCACACAGTTTTAATCTGCTGGTAAGCTTGCTAGCAGTTGATATTAAAATTATTTCAACTGACATTTGTTAACCAAACTACAATTCATACACTCTGTTTCAGCATAGTAATGCATTGCATTAGGAAAGTAATGCTGTATCAAATGCTATGAAGATTGACTCTTACAGATAGTCAGTCAGGAACACACAAAGTCATCTGTGTGCTGACTTTGTTACCATGAGACTTCAGCAGAATGATTCAAGAATACAGATCTTAAGCTTCTCACTGAACAAATCTGTACAATATTGATTGCTAACTAAAAACCCGCCATTGCCCAGGTATTCATTTTGGCAATTTTCTGTTAGGAACAAAAACAGAAAATGAACTGTGTTGTAGTATATTACCCTGAACAGTGTCTGTTCACTGGGTGCACCTGCTTCATGTGGAATATGTCGATACTGTCTCAAAATGTGTTGTGAATAGATTTATTAGTAGAAAAGAAGTAATACATTTAAATTTCGTATGCAGTGAGGCAGTTTTTCATCATCTCAGTGTTTATGAACTATGTGAAATAGCATGATATAATTTTTTAGGTGCATTTAGCTGCATATCTGGATACTGTCTGTGAAATTTATTGTGAAAACAGTTAATAACACATAAGTAATAAATTTATGCGTCAGGCATGATGAGGAAGTTTTAACGCATCTTATTGTTTATGACATCATATCTCCTGAACTATGATAGGTAGAGGGTTCATACCCTGACAGTGACTGTTGCCAGATGGAAGGGATGTGTGCACAAAGTATGGTTGAAAATGGTACAGTGGTTTACTTTGTTTAGAAGATTTAGAAACTGAGGGTGGAATAAATGTACAATGCCTGTCTGAACATCATATATTCACAGGTATGGAAATGGCAAATGTAGGTGGATATAAGCTTTCAGCACATGTAAGTAGAGACACTATGGCGAGAGGAGGAGTTGCCACATACGTTAAAATCTGCCATTGTGTGAAAAATTTGGAAACTAAAAAATTTTGTGTAGAGCAACATATAGAAGTATGTACATGCAAGCTTCAACTAAATAATGGTACTTTTATAATTGCAACTGTGTATAGGTCCCCATTGGAAAATTTTCAGATATTTTTGAAAAACTTAGATTCTTTGTTGTGCTATCTATCAGACAGAGGGAAGCAAATTATTGGGATTTCAATGTAGATTTCCTGAAAGAGTCCGATAGAAAGACCTTGAAGTATTACTTGGTTCTTTCAATTTGACACCAGTTATTGATTTTCCTACAGCATACTGATAGATAATGTTTTTATAGACCAAGATCAATTTAATAAAATAAAAACTTTTCCTTTTAAGAATGGTCTGTCTGATCATGATGCACAGCTAGCTACAGTACATGACATAGCTCCCTACAGCAATGCAAAACAGTCCTCCAAAATAGTGCATTCAATTAACAATTTAACAATTGAAAATTTTAGGGAAAGCTTGCAACAGTTAGACCGGGATGAAGTGTACAGTGAACCTGAAGCTAATTTAAAATTTAACCAATTTCATGATACCATTGTAAGTATATTGAAAACTGTTTTACTAAGAAAACAGTGAAATGTAAGTGTAAGACCCCATCAAATAGCCATGGCTTACTAAAGGGATAAAAATATCTTGTAAACAGAAAAGGGAACTGTATCTTATAGTTAGGAGGAGTAATGATCATGAAATAGTGGAACATTATAAAAACTACAGCACTGTATTAAGAAAAGTTATTAAAACGTCCAGAAGTATGTGCATTATGTCTGAGATTAGCACATCTGATAATAAAATTAAAACAATTTGGATTATTGTTAAAAAGGAAACAGGGCAACTATGAGCACAGGAAGACTGTATTTCTCTCAAACTCAACAAAAAGTTTGTTAATCAGAAGTTAGATGTAGAAAATATATTTAATAATCATGTTCAAGTATTGTAGAGAAAATAGGATCCAGCTATTCATTAGAAAATGCAAGGCAGTATATGGAAGAGGCAATACCTATGCAGTTTGATAAAATTGAAATTCAACCCACCACTCCTACTGAAATTAGGAAAATAATAAATTCATTCAAAAGTAAAAGCTCGCATGGAATTGATGGCATTTCCAACATAGTACTAAAATCTTGTTCCCAGCAGATAAGTAGGATTCTCAGTCATATATGTAGTAGCTCACTGAAACAGGGCATTTTTTCCAGATAGACTGAAATATGCTATTGCTAAACCATTCCATAAAAAGGAGGATAGGTCTGATGCTAACAACTTCTGCCCACTCTCACTTCTGACACCTTTATCCAAAATTCTTGAAAAAGTAATGTATTCAAGAGTAGTGTCACATATTTGTAAAAAGTAAGAAATTGTCAGTTTGGTTTTCAGAAGTTCATATTTAACTGGAAGAATGCAGAAGGTTGCAATTAACAGTACAGATAGTCCACAAAAATCAGCAGAGTTCTCTAACTGGGGTGGTACCAAGAGTGGTGTCCCACAGGGTTCAGTTGTGGGTCCCATTATTGTTCTTAGGCCTAATATATATTAATGACTTGCCACTCTGTATTCATGAAGATGCAAAGCTAGTTCTTTTTGCTGATGATACAAGTATAGTAATGACACCCAACAAACAAGAATCAGCTGAGGTAATTGTAAATAATGTCTTTCAAAAAAGTATTAATTGGTTCTCTGCAAATGGACTCTCTCTAAATTTTGAGAAAACACACTATATACAATTCTGTACAGTAAGTGGCATAACACCATTGATAAATATAGACTATGAATGGAAGTCTGTTGCTAAAGCAGAATATTCAAAATTTCTGGGTGGGTGCCTTGATGAGAAATTGAATTGGAAGAAACATGAAACTTCCTGGCAGATTAAAACTGTGTGCCCGACCGAGACTCAAACTCGGGACCTTTGCCTTTCACGGGCAAGTGCTCTACCATCTGAGCTACCGAAGCACGACTCACGGCCGGTACTCACAGCTTTACTTCTGCCAGTACCTCGTCTCCTACCTTCCAAACTGTACAGAAGCTCTCCTGTGAACCTTGCAGAACTAGCACTCCTGAAAGAAAGGATACTGCGGAGACATGGCTTAGCCACAGCTGTATGTACCAGGCGTGAGTCGTGCTTCGGTAGCTCAGATGGTAGAGCACTTGCCCGCAAAAGGCAAAGGTCCCGAGTTTGAGCCTCGGTCGGGCACACAGTTTTAATCTGCCAGGAAGTTTCATATCAGCGCACACTCCGCTGCAGAGTGAAAATCTCATTCTGGAAACATCCCCCAGGCTGTGGCTAAGCCATGTCTCCGCAATATCCTTTCTTTCAGGAGTGCTAGTTCTGCAAGGTTCACAGGAGAGCTTCTGTAAAGTTCGGAAGGTAGGAGACGAGGTACTGGCAGAAGTAAAGCTGTGAGTACCGGGCGTGAGTCATGCTTTGGTAGCTCAGATGGTAGAGCACTTGCCCGCGAAAGGCAAAGGTCCCGAGTTCGAGTCTCGGTCGGGCACACAGTTTTAATCTGCCAGGAAGTTTCATATCAGTGCACACTCCGCTGCAGAGTGAAAATCTCATTCTGGAAGAAACATATTGATGATCTGCTGAAATGGTTATGTTCAGCTGTTTACGCTATTAGGGTTATTGCAAATTTTGGTGATAAACATGTCAGTAATTTAGCCTACTATGACTATTTTCATTCACTACTTTCATATGGCATCATATTTTGGAGTAATTTATCATTAACAGAGAAAGTATTCATTGCACAAAAGCGTGTAAACAGAATAATAGCTGGAGCCCACCCGAGATCACCTTGCAGACATTTATTTAAGGAACTTGGGATAACCACAGTACCTCCGCAATACATATATTCATTTATGAAATTTGTTGTTAATAACCCATCCCAATTCAAAAATAACAGTGAAGTGCATAGCTACAACACTAGAAGAAAGGCTTCTGCAGGATGTTCTTGAGTTCACACCACTTATAACTCTTACTGCACGTTTTTGTGCCCGGAAAACTTTAGCTTGGCTTGATGAATTACCCCAAAAAATAATCCCATATGACATTATGGAATGAAAGTAAGCATAGTATCCCAGCTTTTTCATTTTTATATCCCCTATGTCTGACAAAATTCATATTGCAAACAGAGATTTGTTAAGACGCTTCAGCAGTTCTGTGGTGTGCTCCTCTCAGTTGAATTTATTATCAAGCTGTAATACCAAGAATTTAACACTGTCCACTTGTTCTATCTTCTCGTCATCGTATGTTAGACATATACTTGTGGGACACCCCTTACAAGTTCTGAACTGCATGTAGTGTGTTTTTTCAAAGTTTAGTAACAAAGAATTGGCTAGGAACCAGTGATTAATGTCCACAAATATTTTATTGGCTGATCTTTCTAAGACTACACTTGATTTGCTATTTATTGCAATGTTTGTATCATCGGCAAACAAAACGAACTTGGCATCTGGTAATGTTACTGATGAAAGGTCATTGATATACACAAGAAAAAGTAAGGGCCCCAAAATGGAACCTTGTGGGACCCCACATGTAATTAGTTCCCAGTTGGATGATGCCTGATACATTGATACATTTCTCTTTCCTCTTTCCTAATAACACTCTTTGTTTCCTGCCAGAGATATAAGATTTGAACCAATTTGCAGCATTTCCTGTTACACTATAATATTCTAATTTACTTAAAAGGATATTATGATTTACACAGTCAAATGCTTTTGACAGATCACAAAATATACCAGTTGCCTGCAATTTTTTGTCTAATGAATTAAGCACATTTTCACTGTAAGTGTAGGTAGCCTTCTCAATATCAGAACCTTTTAGAAATCCAAACTGTGACTTTGACAGTATGTTATTTGAGATAAGATGGTTATAAAGCCGACTGTACATTACTTTTTCGAAAATTTTTGAGAATGCTGGCAACAGTGAAATTGGATGGAAATTTGATGCTATTTCTTTATCTCCCTTCTTAAACAGTGGCTTAACTTCAGCATATTTCAGCCATTCATGAAATATTCCACTGATAAACGACTGGTTACACAGATAGCTTAATATGTTACTTAGCTCAGAATCACATTCTTTAATTAACTTCGTGGATATTTCATCATACCCACTAGATGTTTTTGATTTTAAAGATTTTATGATGGACATGTTGGGCTAGTGAGGGTCAAATTCATATTATGGAAGTTACTTGAAAAGTCTGGTCTGAGGTATTCCATAGCAGCATCTACCGAACCGGACAACCCCATCTTTTTAGTAACAGTTATAAAAAGTTGTGCAAACTATACACATCTGTCACCAATGTATCATTTACTCGTAATGCTATTTGTTCCTCTTCATGTCTGGTTCTATCGGTCTCCTCCTTCACTATATCCCATATTGTCTTTATTTTGTTATCTGATATGACTATCTTTTTCTTGTAATATATTTGCTTTGACATCCATGTTACAATCTTTAATTTGCAGTATTTCTTTTAATGTGCTATAGCATCAATATTGGAGCTGTTTCGGATTGACAGATACAGTTTTCTTTTTGTTTTACAAAATACCCCTATTCCTCGAGTAATCCATGGCTTCTTTGTAGACTTTGCTCTAACCTTGTTAAGTTTTGGGGGAAAACAGTGTTCGAATAAGCTAAGCACTTTATTAGCAAAAGTGTTATATTTTTCATTCATGCCATGAGCACTGTAAACATCAGTCCAGTGAATGTCTCTGAGGAGTGTCCTAAAATAATCAATTTTTGGCTTATTGATTACCCTCTTGAGCTCAGATTTAACAGATTTTATATCCTGTTCAGTATTAACATTTAACAGAAGGAACTGCATGTCATGGTCTGAGAGGCCATTGACTATTGGTTTTGTAATATAATTTTGTTCATTGGACTTTTCTATAAAGATTTGTGAGCAAGTGGCTACCCTAGTGGGGAACTTTACAGTGGGAATTAAGTTGAATGATAGTGTTACAAATAAGTTCTTATTGGGAGAGTCTTTAAGGAAATCTACATTGAAATCACCAGCAACCACTATTTCTTTGTTTTTGGTTGTTAAATGGGCCAGTACAGCTTTAAGGTGGTTTACAAACAGATTAAAGTTACCTGCAGGTGCTCGATATACACTTAATATTATGAAGGATTTTTTGTGAAATTCTAATTCTGTTGCACATGCTTCCATATGCTGTTCTAGGCAAAATTTATGAATGTCTATGTTCTTAAATTTATGACAGTTCCTGATGAATGTGGCAACTCCTCCTTTCTCCATTTCTGATCTACAAAAGTGAGATGCTAACCTAAACCCTGTAACACTTAAAAGTTCTATACCAGTGGTCACATGATGTTCAGAGAGGCAGATTATGTCCGCTGGGTTTGAAGACTCTAATTTATCTATGCAGATAGTTAATTCATTAATTTTATTTCTCAGTCCTCGAATATTTTGATGCAATAAAGATAGCTGACACTTCACATTGACTGAGTTGAAAATTCTTAACCAATAGCTGTTTATGTTGATGTAATAAGCTGGAATTATGTTTTTTGATTTCTTTCTCAAACTGAAGGTTTGTCTCAGTTCTAACCTCTCTTAAAATTTGCTTTCTTTCTGTCCTCTCTACCCTAAAAAAGGGTCTTTTCTGAACCCTATAACCACTGGTATTTTACCACTCATGACAGTGCCTCCTCCCTTTAACTTTCCTGCTGTTTCCCCAGCCAGTTTACCCTTCCCCTTCCTGTTGAGGTGAAGGCCATGGCTAGTATAATCCCACCTCCTGAGAGAATCAAGAGGAACCACACCAATGTGTGATCCTGCACCCGACATAAGCAGCCGTTCCAGCTCCAAATTAACTCTCTTGGCAGAAGAGCTCAAATGAGGTCGGTCACGGCGCCCAAGAACAGATACAAACTCAACACTAGTATGCTTCGATGCTGATGCAATCTTTGCCAGGTCACACTCTATACTGTACCCAGGATCTCTGTCAATACTGTTACCTGCCCCACCCACTATAACCACTGTGTCTTCCTTAGTGAAATCTTTGCAAAGTGATCCTAAATCCTCTGTCACCTTCTCCAGACCAGCACTAGGTTTAAAAAAATTGGTGACCTGGTATTCTGATCCTAGTTCATCCTGCGAAAGTTGGCCAACACCTCTTCCATGGGAACTACCTAACAACAACACTTTCTTTCTCTTTACTGATTTCCCTACATTCTCACTTTTCAATTTGCTGCTGAAAGTTTGTTGTGCCCTGTCTACACCCGCAACTGTCTGAGGCTCACCAGCTTCTAACTGAAGCAACAGGTCAAATCTATTTTCCAAATTCACCACGAAGCTGTCAGACAAAGTTCTAGGCCAGTTCCTCCTGTTGCCTGTTGCCACTTCCCACCTCTCTTTACCCTTCTCCCTCCTTAACCTGTCAAGATCTCCCCTGGCCTTGTCTAACTCAGCCTGAAGGGCGGTAATTTTCCCCTCCTGTTCTAGTATCTTCCTATCTCTACTACAAATCCTTACAAAACCACTGATGAGTCTCATTTACTTCCCCTATTCCCACGCCACTACAGTCACCCACATGGAAAAAACTACAGCACCCATCACACCAAAGCCCCGACCTAACAATTCTACGGCAAGTCAAGCACTTTTCACTCATGATAAACGTAATAGTTTATTAAGAATAAGTCCGTTAAATTACAGATAAACACAAAAATATGGTTACACAAATTTGGCCTATACGCAACTGTGTGTAAACAAAAGTGCAAAGTTTCTGAAACAACAACTTAAACTTTACGCTACTTTCCGGAAATGCTAGTTAAATAATGAAGAGGTACGCTAAGTTAAATTGCTGGAGAGGGCAAGGAACAACTAAACAAAATTTTATAGATTTGCTGCAGCAGAACGTAAACAGAAAATACGACTGTATGGTCTTTTCGCGTTTTCTGCTATATTACGTAAAGAAAAATGAAACCTTTAATGGTACACTTAAAAGGCACACTAATACAAGTATTTTCCACGTAATCAGTACTAATCTATATGTTTTATAATCTAAAATGACTTATCTTTACGAGAACACCAAAACTCGCGCTAGTCGCCTGGCTGCAGGGCATGAAGGTACTAAAAGACCGTAATGTGATGTTAAATAGATACAAACAGTGGCAGTGTAAAACTGAAAGTTATGCGGTCAGTCACATGAAAACAGTATTTTTTTCAGCATCCTCCTATAAGTAAATGATGTTTCCATGATAATATATAATTTGAAAATAAGCTAAAGAAAGACTAAAAATACGTCTACTTAAAACATCACACTTTGTACATACAAATTATTTCACTACCCTTTTGTCACCTGTGAACTTATACATTTTTATATGTGCTAATTGTCACCATTTAATATCAGTGCTTTTAGTCTTTCTTTTGTTTATATAACATAAAATAAAGAACAGGAAACTACTTGTCTGTAGAAGACTGGTGCATGGTGCACAGAGACATGCAGTAGAAAACAGTTAACACTATCTTTCCAGCTCTTGCTCTTTTGCTTCATACACACAACCACACAGACATGGGCTGCCTACCATGAGTGTGTATGACTTGGTGTCTTTGTGGTTGTGTCTGTGAATGTGTACTCTCACTATGAAAAAAGCAAGTGCTAAAAAGTTAGTCTTTTGTTTTCTATTACATGTTTCTGTGCACCATGCACCAGTCCTCTACAGGTAAGTATTTGTCTTTCCCTTACTTTGTGTATTTTTCCAGCCAGGAATTTCCATTATTGCTGTATTTTGCTTATATTATTACTTTAAAATTTTAACTTATCACGAAGGTGGTTTGTACTGAAAAGAAGGCAGTGAAATATGCACATATTGTTTGTTACATGACTGACAGTAGAACTTTCCTCGTAGATTCATCTGTACAATTTCTGTTGTTTTCCATGTATCCTCACTCTGTTGACAAGCAGCTCTTTGCACGAGTACATATAAACTAATTAACAATATTTTGTTTTTTTACTTCCACTGTCTGAATCTTCTTGTATTGCATTGCTATACTTTTGTCCTACCACACACATTTTTCTTTTCTTTTTTTATTGGTTATGTGGAACTAAAGATAACCTATATTATGGGCAGAGGCTGTTAATACAAATAAAATGTAAAGCATGACTAAGAAATTGTCTTTTGTTGTTTGTAATTATTGTGGTTTTGGTTCCCAGTCAAATCATGTCTCTAATTATGACCTTACTCTTTGACTTCAGATATACTGATTATTCATCAATGTTTGCTCTTGGCTTTCATTAATATCCTAGATGTGAATGCTGTGTCAGACAAATTCGAACCAGCTCTACTAGCTGCTCAGTTGTGGGTAAAGCAAGTTCAAATGGCTCTGAGCACTATGGGACTCAACATCTTAGGTCATAAGTCCCCTAGAACTTAGAACTACTTAGACCTAACTAACCTAAGGATATCACACACACCCATGCCTGAGGCAGGATTCGAACCTGCAACCGTAGCAGCCCCGCAGTTCCAGACTGCAGCGCCAGAACCGCACGGCCACCGCGGCCGGCGGTAAAGCAAGTGGTAGACTTCAGTTTGTGGTAGAATACTGGGGAAGTGCAGTCAGTCTGCAAAGGAGATTGCTTACAAATCACTCACACAACCAGTTCTAGAATATTGCTCAAGTGTGTGGGACCTGTACCAAATAGGATAACAGAGGATATTGACTCTAGGAATGTACTACAACTCTCTATGTATTGATTACATAGGGGTCGTGAGGATAAGATCAGAATAATTACTGCACTTACAGAGGTATTCAAAAAATCATTCTGCCCATGCTCCACACATGAATGGAACAGGAAGAAACCCTAATATCTGTTACAATGGGATGTACCCTGTGCCATGCACTTCACTATGGTTTGAAGAGTATAGATGTAGATCCCCGGGTCAGGGGAGACTTACTAGACGGGATGAGAAGGAAAGAGTCTTTTCTTCTCATCCCGTTTGGTGGGTCTCCTCTGACCTGGATCTCTGGACGACTTTCCCATAACTCTCTTCATTTCATAAACCTCACTAGTCCTTTTACTTCATCACCGCTCCTTCTCCTTCAGTCCTTCTGCCAGAAGAAGGAGCCATGGGCTCCCAAAGCTTGCACATTTCCTTAAATTTTATAAATGTTTTCCCCTGCTGAGTAGATATTTTTATCTCTCCTGTTATACAGGGTGAGCACAAAGTGTTGCCCTGATTATAAAAAATTTATAACAGAATAACCGTTTGACATAATAAGTTACATTTGATGCTGTTACATAGGTTAGTGTTACTAGTTCTTTTAAGACCACTTACGTTAGTGAACCTCATCATGTGCTCATTTGGTAGCTCAGAGAATGTCAAGGCGGTATTCCATTTCCCACCAGGTATTTCGTAACATGTGTTCTGTCACAGTACCCACGCAGCTTGTAACCTGTCCTTCAGTTCATCGATGTCAGCAATTGGTGTGACAAAGACTCTGTCCATGATATAGCCCCAGAAAAAAAAGTCAAGGGGTGTAATGTCTGGAGAGCTGGGTGACCGGGGTGTTGGACCGTTCCTTCCAATCCACCAATCCGGACATTGCTCCCCTCTCCAGATGTTACATCCCTAGACTTCTTTTTCTGGGGCTATATCAAGGATAGAGTCTCCGTCACACCAGTTGCTGACGTTGACGAACTGAAGGCTAGGATACAAGCTGCTGTGGGTACTGTGACAGAAGACATGTTACGGAACACCTGGTGAGAACTGGAATATCATCTTGACGTTCTCCAACCTACCAAGTGAGCACAGATTGAGGTTTACTAACATAAGTGGTCTTAAAAAAACTAGTAACACTTACCTATGTAACGACATCAAATGTAAATTATTATGTCAGAATGTTATTCTGTAATAAATTGTTATAATCAGGGCGAGACTTTGTGCTCACTCTGTATTATAGCCAATGTATAAAGGACTACACTATAAGTGAATAGTGCTTTAAATAACAATGAAGTGGAACACCATCATTGCAGGCTTCGGGGTACAATTACTCACTAGATCTAAAAGATATAAAATAACAGTAATGAAGTGATAGCTTCATAACTATTTTAAACGAGATATGGTACCTTGACACCTGGATTAATCTTTAATAAATTGTAATTCGCAAATGAGACATTATATTATGTATCGTTTTAACTTTATCGCAGCTGGACCCTAAGCAATTGTATCCAAGGTGTTTCTTTACTAGCAGATAATTTTTACTTGTTTAAAATTGCATAATATGACTGTTTATCAGATTAAGACTTAAAAAATATCAGTTGTGTACCATTTGTAAACCTGTTCAGTTATCACTTGAGTGGTGTTTGAATTGTCCTAATAACTTCATCTCAGTGTCATTGACACATAAGTTGCTGAAATGATATCAAATAGAAGGACTTAAGCACGTGGGTGAACAACCCTAAAAGGGGTCTCCTGGCCAGTAAAGCCATACAGTCATTTTATTTCAAGTCATTGAAAGATTGTTTATTTGGGTCAAAAACGAGAGTGACCCCTGTGAGACCCCACATGTTATGCTCATCCATCCTTAGTTCCATGTTTGTGACACAGTTTGTCAATGAGACCTTCTGCTTTATGTTCTGAAGATAGGAATAAAGTTCTGTATAGGGAAAGTATAATCATCATTTTCCCCTCCACTTGCTGCTGTCTGTTGTTTCTGATTGGCTAAAGTCGCATCACATGACATTTACAGTCACATTGGGCCCTTCTGCTACATGTGTGGTGTAGCTGTGCTTTTGGCTGCACTTTACAAAGGCAGAAGGGAAGGAATCTTTATAGCATTCCTGCTGCATCGAGAGATGCAACAAGAAAAATGTTTGTGCATTTACATAACCATCTTAAGATTTAAGATATATCAGCAAGTGTATCATGCAAGAAAGAGCTGCAGTATTTTTACTTGCACAAATTCGTGATCAGAATTGCCGCATAATGATGTGAGCTTAAATTATAGATGCAGTGCCGCAGATGGTTGAAATACTCAAGTAAAGAAGATTATATATAACTAGGTAACATATCTGATTATTGTTTCATTTCATAGTAAATTTATATTCTTGAAGAGTGTTCGATGCTTTTCTCATTTGTTTACTTGTGTTTAGTGAACTGTTACAGCAAACAAAGAACTGAAGAAACAAGCTACACTGAACAATTTCAAATGCAAACAGTATGAAGCAGTGTTTGTTTGTTATACATGAAACTAACAGTGTTCAAGTAGGTGCGTCCTTTGTGAACAGTACATGTTTCCTAACATCATAAATGTGATGGTAATTTCTGTGAAAAAGTTCGGATCTTTTGCAGCATAAATGGTTTAATTAAAATTTAACTGGAATAATGCAGATGGTTGAAATTAACAATACAGACAGTCTGCAAAAATCAGCAGAGTGCTCTTACTGAGGTATAAAGAATGGTGTTCCACATAGTTCAGTCTTGTGTCCCTTATTGTTCTTAATGTGTATAAATGACTTGCCACGCTATATTCATGAAGAAATCACATCCAACAGACAAGAATTAGGTGAGGAAATTGTAAATAATGTCTTTCAGAAAATTATTAAGTGGTTCTCTGCAGATGGACTGTCACCAAATTGTGAGGAAACCCAATATCTACAGCTGTGTACAGTAAATTGCGTAATACTATTGATAAATATACACTTTAAATAGAAGTCTGTTGCTAAGGCATAATATTCAGAATTTCTGGGTGTGTGCATTGATGAGAACTTGAATTGGAAGAAACACGTTGATGACCTCCTGAAACATTTCAATTCAGCTACTTATGGTATTAGGGTTATTGAAAATTTTGGCAATAAAGATACCAGTAAATTAGCCTACTATTTTCATTCACTGCTTTCATATGGTATCATATTTTGGGATTACTCATCATGAAGAGAAAAAGTATTCATTGCACAAAAGCATGTAACCAGAATAATGGCTGGAGCTCACCCAAGATCACTTTGCAGACATTTAAATAAGAAACTAGGGATTTTACAGTACCTTAAGAATATGTATTTACACTTATGATATTTGTTATTAATAACCCATCTCAGTTCAAAAATAATATCAAAGTGCATAGGTAGAACACCTGAAGAATGGATGATCTTCACTATTCTGGGTTAAATTCGCCTTTGGCACGGAAAGAGGTGAATTATGGCACCGCAAAAATCTCTGTTACTTATCAAATAGCATTAACAAGTCTGGCAGATAGCCAATCTGCAGTTAAAAACAAATTAAAATAATTTCTGAAGGACATCTCCTCCTACTCAGTAGATGAATTTAAATATGAAGGAGTAATTTAAAAAAATGAATAAGAAGAAAGGAAGAGAATTGCATCATGTAAAGAAAGCTTATGTTAAACTGACACTTACCACATCATTACGAAATGTTGTACTCATGATCTATAGAATAAGTACTAATGTAATTCAGTGTAATAATTGCTGTTTTTCGGTCAGCTCATTATTTAATAGTTTATATTGAAAGATATAATGATGCCTTATACTCTAGAGACAAGGAACAAAAACTACATGCTTTATGGACAGTTTTGTCACTACTTTCTTTCCTACCCTCCTCTTTAATTTATCTGTTGCAACATTTTTGTCAAACATTTCAGAATCTAAGTACAGTGATCTGAACATGACATAGTGTCTTAGTTACACTGTACTTGAGATATGCATATGTGAGCTGTCAGACAGTAGGCAAAAATGGTGTGAATGCTTGGGTGATACATCTGTATGTGTGTTATTGGTCATTGTATGCCCAGTATCCTTAAGATATTTGTGTTTTCCACAGTAATTCCTTCAGTAAAATCCCTTGACAAAAATACAGTATTACAGTACACACAGTATATAATGTGCTGTGATTCTGTCTCTGCAGTAAATGAGAGCTTATAAAAGCAGTATAATAAGAAAATTTACAGGATAAATACTTTCAATCTGGTCTCTTGTATAAATGTGACTGCAGAAGAACTATGGTTTCTGTACCAGTAAAAGGTTTGACAGAAGTAATTTATTTTAATATTTATTAAAGAAAAGTGCTGTAGAACTCTGATGTTAGTCCTTCCACCTCTGTTTTTCCTTTGTAAAACAATGTTGACAATTCTAGATGATCAGTTTGAAATTATTTAAAACACCACTTGGTATATGAGTGTGCTGCTGTAACAGGCCTTCTGAATTTATCACTGTCACTGTTAATAGGTGACAACAGCATTGAAACAGGTGCGTCCTCCCCAGTAAAGATATTTTGCTACATGTTCTGCTTACATTTTTTGTTGGTGAGGATTTGAGATGTTCTTTTGAAGCTAGTACTCTACCTTAGCAACACATGAAATTGTGGAGCATGCTGCTCTAGTAAAGATGACTAAACATGCTGTAGCAATCAGTGCATGAGCAGCAGCACATGGGGTTCAAAATGTTGGCCACTGGAAGGTTGGCCATATTTTCACTATACAGTGCCTTAGCTAAGACTCCATCCATGCAAAAGGAAGGCCATTAATGCTGTAACATTTTGTTTGGCACGTAGAATTTTGTGATTCACACAACTGAAGGCTTTAGTAAGTTCAAAAAAAAAAAAAAAAATGCAAACGAGATAATTTTCATTGTTTAACTGTGCCAAGACTTTATTTGTGAGGTAATGAAATTAGTGTATGGCATTGTTGGCCAGGAGGCCCCATTCAGGGAAGTTCGGCCTCTTGAGTGCGAGTCTTATTTCAGTTGATGCCACATTGGGTGACTGTGTCCGGTGATGAGGATGAAATGATGTCTTTTATTGCTTTCTCTTGGTAGAATTCTTCACAGAAGCTAAAGTGATAGTTAACAAGGTCTGCTCAGTTAAGTGAGTTAGTATTTTATCATAGGTTACTTTCTCAAACACTTTTGAAATAATTGGAAGGAGTGAAATAGATCTGTGACTAGAATTGGCTTGTTTATCTCCAGTTCTATATATGGACGTTACTATAACATATTTAAGTCTGTTGGGAAATATACCCAGAGTCATTGACTATTGACTGCTTACAGAGATAATTTGAGGGTAATCCTATCAAAATCTTAGTATTCATTGCCAGGAGAATTACTACATCTTAATGACCTGATGAATTTTGTAATCTGCTTTGGGGTCGCATTTTTGAAACTAATGTATCTTGCTAGTGCATCCGGCATCTGCACCAGTAAATATAATGCATCTGCGTTTGATTGTTTATTAGAGTGTGTAACATTTGCTGCCACTGTTAGGAAGTAATCATTGAATTTTGTGGCCAATGATATGCAAGTGTCACTATTATTGCCAGAGAGATTTTCTGGGAACTCCATTTCATTTGGATCACTATTTAATTTTATTTCTTGTTTAATGTTCCAAATTATTTCTTCGTTATTCTGGGAGTATCTTATCTTTTAGCATGTACATTAGTTTCATTTTTATAATAACAGAATGGATGATTGAACAAGTCTGGTGACAGTGGAGTTTCAACTGTAGGCTGTAGCTTGTCCTCTGAACTAGGTAGAGCTCTCTCTCTCTCTCTCTCTCTCTCTCTCTCTCTCTCTCTCTCTCTTTGTAGCCTAAAATACTACAATCCTGAGAGCTTTGCAACTCTCATCTTTGTATCCATTCAATTTTACCATTGTTTATTTTAGAAGAAAACAAGACTCAGAGTGCTGTAGGAATATGTATAAGAAGAGTTCAATTTATGTCTGTTTCATTCTTAAATGCTCTTGTGATTGAGTCATTGCTTGAAACTCTGTAATACAATTCTTTTATTTTGTGATCTTTACCTATCTGCTTAGTGTATTTTAAGTGTGAAGTTAGCATATATCCATCAAGATTAATCTGTCCAATTTTAATTATTTCCATGTCAAGTCCTCATATCAAAGCATTCAGATGGAAACTATGCCATGTATGATCAGCCAAGCAAGGGGGCAATCCATCAATCACACCCATTCATCAGCATCATTCTTACCTGTGTGATTTTCAAAGCTCTTCATTAAAACGTTCCACAGAACACTTTGCCCGCAACTTACCCTGCCCAATGAGTGATATAATCCTCACACTAGTGTCTCTTTTATAGGTTTTACTTTTGCTGTCTCACAACTTGTATGCTAATGGTAATTGAAAACAATGGCTCACTTGATCTAGCCTCTCCTTGTTGATTCATCATGTACTCGTGTGTTATTGGTGTACATTTCAGCATAATACCAATGTTTCAGGTGGAACTGTCAAGTGATCTGGTGCACTCCTAGTATGTTGAGACTTAGACTGCTTGCTGTGCTGCATAAGACATCAAGTGTTCTGAAACAGTATGGCTCCCAAGCAGACAATAAGTACTTGAGGATGTGTTGCACAAGTGTCCTGTTAACTTTGCCCTTTTTTTATATTGGAACCATCTTAATGAATCCCAGTGAGGTATTTGCCTTTCTCACTAATTCAGTTTTACGTAACCAGAAACAATCACACTGTTGTTGTTGTGGTCTTCAGTCCTGAGACTGGTTTGATGCAGCTCTCCATGCTACTCTATCCTGTGCAAGCTTCTTCATCTCCCAGTACCTACTGCAACCTACATCCTTCTGAATCTGCTTAGTGTATTCATCTCTTGGTCTCCCTCTACGATTTTTACCCTCCACGCTGCCCTCCAATACTAAATTGGTGATCCCTTGATGCCTCAGAACATGACCTACCAACCGATCCCTTCTTCTGGTCAAGTTGTGCCACAAACTTCTCTTCTCCCCAATCCTATTCAATACTTCCTCATTAGTTATGTGATCTACCCATCTAATCATCAGCATTCTTCTGTAGCACCACATTTCGAAAGCTTCTATTCTCTTCTTGTCCAAACTATTTATCGTCCATGTTTCACTTCCATACATGGCTACACTCCATACAAATACTTTCAGAAATGACTTCCTGACACTTAAATCTATACTCGATGTTAACAAATTTCTCTTCTTCAGAAACGCTTTCCTTGCCATTGCCAGTCTACATTTTATATCCTCTCTACTTCGACCATCATCAGTTATTTTGCTCCCCAACTAGCAAAACTCCTTTACTACTTGAAGAGTCTCATTTCCTAATCTAATTCCCTCAGCATCACCCGACATAATTCGACTACATTCCATTATCCTCGTTTTGCTTTTGTTGATGTCCATCTCATATCCTACTTTCAAGATGCTATCCATTCCATTCAACTGCTCTTCCAAGTCCTTTGCTGTCTCTGACAGAATTACAATGTCATCGGCGAACCTCAAAGTTTTTATTTCTTCTCCATGGATTTTAATATCTACTCCGAATTTTTCTTTTGTTTCCTTTACTGCTTGCTCAATATACAGATTGAATAACATCGGGGAGAGGCTACAACCCTGTTTTACTCCCTTCGCAACAACTGCTTCCCTTTCATGTCCCTCGACTCTTATAACTGCCATCTGGTTTCTGTACAATTTATAAATAGCCTTTCGCTCCCTGTATTTTACCCCTGCCACCTTTAGAATTTGAAAGAGAGTATTCCAGTCAACATTGTCAAAAACTTTCTCTAAGTCTACAAATGCTAGAAACGTAGGTTTGCCTTTCCTTAATCTTTCTTCTAAGATAAGTCGTAAGGTCAGTATTGCCTCACGTGTTCCAGTATTTCTATGGAATCCAAACTGATCTTCCCCGAGGTCGGCTTCTACTAGCTTTTCCATTCGTCTGTAAAGAATTTGTGTTAGTATTTTGCAGCTGTGTCTTATCACTCACACTGAGATGTTTAAATAATGACACTGACCTAGTGATTTCTCCCTTTTGCTGTACTGAGATTCTATAGATGCCTTTCATGTATTTATGTGCACTGCCTTAAATTTACTCATGTTTAAAGAGTGTTACCAGTTGTCATATGACATGCTGAAGTTTTACAAATCATCTTTAATGCTGTAACAGATCTTAAGAGATTACCTATCTATAAATGAAAGCACACTCTACAAACTATCTCAGAAATATGTCAGCCAAATTAACGTGAGCCTACTATGAATGGTCAAGTACACTCAGTGTTCAGTGTGGTTCCAGTAATAAGTTCCTTTCTAGAACTATATATTGAATTGTTCTGTAGAGTAATTGCTCAGTCTATTGATTTCCCAGATCAATTATTCTGAAAGTGCATAACATACTGTTTAACAAGTAGTACGAAAATGTATCAGAAAAAGGCTTGGAAAACTCAAGAAATGCGACATGTGCTTGACTACCCTTACATATAAAAGATATAGTTGCATCATATTTGATGATATCTGAAACACGTATGTCCATGTTTGATAGCAATGCCATTAGTCAGTAATTTCTCTACCACATGTGTGGTTTCTCAGTCTCTCTGATCACAAGTTAATGATTATCTTGTATGCCAGTGTATCTGTTGTTTCCCTGTAACCCCCACTTTGCAGTTTTCTGCTGGTAAATTTTTTCTTTTGGTTGGCACATATTTATCCAATATCCTTACTTGTACTGCTTTCTTGTATCTCCATTTTTGCACTTCTTTTATTTAAATATGTCTCTTGTGTGTTTGTTGCCATTTTCCAAGGTTTTTCCCCTCTGTTGTTGTTGGTGATGTCTCCATCCCTGACCGCCCACTCTTGCTCCTAATAGACCATCAGTTGGTTACTACCCAGCAGTGTTGAATGTCATGTAAACCTCTCAGCTATTTGAATCTCATATGTTTTATTTCCTTTTATGCTTTATGTCCTGTCTTAAGCATCTTATGTTATTCTACTGTTATTCTTAATTATCTGTACTTTCTGTACCACTGCTGTCTTCATTTTTATTTCACAATTTTTCCTTTCTTGCTGAAGGATCATTGATTTCACATACTTCATATTCTACATCTACAACTACGTAGATACTCTGCAAGCAACTGTACAGAGCATGTGGAGGGCACTCAATACCACTAATAGTCATTTCCTTTCCTGTTCCATTCCCAAATAGAGCGAAGGAAGAATGACTGTCTATGTGATCCGTACGAGGTCTAATTTCTCACATTATATCTTCGTGGTGCTTACGCACAGTGTAAATTGGCGTCAGTATAATCGTTCAGCAGTCAGCTTCAGTATGCTGATTCTCTAAATTTTCTCAATAGTATTCCTTGAAGAGAACATTGCATTCCCTCCAGAGATTTCTATTTGAGTTCACAAGCATTTCCGTAACACATATGTGCTGCTTGAAACTACCTGTAAGAAATCTAGCAGCCTGCTTGTGAATTGCTTCGATGTCTTCCTTTAATCTGACCTAGTATGGATCTCAAACACTCAAGCAGTACTCTAGAACAGATCGCACCAGCATCCTATATGTGTCTCCTTTGCCACACTTTTCTAAAATTCTCCCAATAAACTGAAGTTGACCATTCGCACTTCCTTACGCAGTCCTCACCTGCTCATTCCATTTCACATCACTTTGCAATGCTAGGTCCAGATATTTAAACGATGTGACTGTGTCAAGCGGAGCACTACTAACGCCATATCTGAATATTATGGATTTGTTTTTCCTACTCATCTGTATTAACTTACATATTTCTACATTTAGAGCTAACTGCCATTTAAAACACCAACTAAAAATTTTATCAAAGCCATCTTGTGTCCTCCTACAGTCACTGAACATCGACACCTTGCTATACACCATAGCATCATCAGCAAACAATTACAGATTGCCGCCCACCCTGTCTGCCTAATAATTTATGTATATAGGGAACATTAGCAGTCCTATCGCACTTCCCTGGGGCACTCCTGACAATACCTTTTTCTCTGATGAACACACACCATCAAGGACAACATACTGGTTACCATAACTTAAAAAGTCTTCAAGCCACTCACGTATCTGTGAACTTATACCATATACTTGTACCTTCATTAACAGCCTGCAATGGGGCACTGTTTCAAATGCTTTTCGGAAATCTAGAAATGTGAAATCTGCCTGGTGCCCTTCATATATAGTTCGCAGTATATCATGTCAGAAAAGGGCAAGCTGAGTTTAACACGAGCAATGCTTTCTAAAACCATGTTGATTTGTGGACATAACTATGTTATAACTTGTGTATAATGTTAGACGACTGTTCATCAAGTACAAGAGATAGAGAACAGTGGTCAGTCATTTAAGCACGTCTACGATTTGCTTATTTTCTGGACAAAGTATTTCCTCAGAATTAATAAATCCACAAACAAGTTGTTGTGCTGTAGCCCAGTAGGACCTTGTTTGATAGCTTCTCAGTTTCCAGAATGAATCTTTAGTTCTGTAGCAGTGTGTATGGTGTTTTCCAAACTTCCTGGCAGATTAAAGCTATCTGCCGGACCCGGACTTGAACCCAAAATCACGCCTTTTGTGAGCAGGCTCTTAGCAACTGACCTATAAAGGCACAAATTGTGTCCTACCCTCACAACTTCATTCCTTATGGTGCCTCTCTTCTGCTCTCCAATTACAACAGAGGCTCCACTGAGAGTCAAATATGCATTCTGGAAGCAACCCCTGGGCTGCGGCTTAGCTGTTTCAAGTCATATCCTTCCTTCTAGGAGTGCTAGTCCAACAAGGTACGCAAGCAATCTGCTAAATTTGAAAAATAGGTGAGGGTCACTGGTAGACTGTAGCTGTGATGGTAGGTTGACAGTCATGGCTAGGTGGCTCAGTTGATCACAGCATCACCTGCAAGGTTCTGAGTTCAAGTTCCAGCCTGGCACACAGTTTTTATTCTTCTAGGAAGTTTTCCTTAGTCGTTTGTTTGTACATCCTATGTTCCTGTTCATTTCTCAGCACCTTTTATATTTTGCAAGCTGTAATCTGTCCTCACACACTAATTATATTCCATCCTTAATTTTCCATTGCTGATACTTTAATTTTTTTGGTTGCTATTAGTCCTCCTGTCTCACATACATTTGTTTCAAATTTTCATCCCATCATAATGTTGTAGATAGCTTTCAGCTTTCACAGTTTTTGGCTTCTTGTTTAATGAGCGTTTGTGTTATAGATTTGTTGTGAACATCCTGAAGATAGCAACAATTGCTTTGTTCAGCAGAGAGAGTCCTGTCAGTAAGTAATTTTTAACAACATGTTTGCCTCCTAACAGTTAAGAAACATCACATGGTGGACAGAGTGTGTTGTGTAGCTAAATCTGTTACAATTTAACAGATAAAATACATCCCAGCTTTTGTTCCACAATGACTAAGAGACTGTGAGATTATATGTGACAGGTGATTCATGGAACTAACTGTTGTAACTGATTGTCAAAAATAAATGGAATGCTTTAAAAACTACAATGGGAGTTCTTTTGTATGTTGTTCCCTACAACCCAGATATTATCAACCAATGCTTTAGGTTAGAGGGAGTAAGTTGTCACTACATGCTAGGAATATGTCGTAGAAAAAAGAACCTATGACAAAGGCATCATAGGTAATGAGAGGAAAAGTGAAGGAACTTATAAGAGAGGAATACACTATGTGATCAAAAGTATCTGGACATCCCCAAAACCATATGTTTTTCATATTAGGTGCATTGTGCTGCCACCTACTGCCAGGTACTCCATATCAGCGACCTCAGCAGTCATTGGACATCGTGGGAGAGCAGAATGGGGCACTCCATGGAACTCACGGACTTTGATTGTGGTCAGGTGATTGGGTGTCACTTGTGTCATATGTCTGTACACGAGATTTCCACACTCCTAAACATGCCTGGGTCCACTGTTTCCGATGTGATAGTGAAGTGGGAATGTGAAGGGACACATACAGCATAAAAGCGTACAGGCTAACCTTGCCTCTTGACTGAGAGAGACCGCCGACATTTGAAGATGGTCATAATGTGTAATAGGCAGACATCTATCCAGACCATCACGCAGGAATTCCAAACTGCATCAGGATCGACTGCAAGTACTATGACAGTTAGGCAGGAGGTGAGAAAACTTGGATTTCGTGGTCGAGCTGCTGCTCATAAGCCACACATCAGACCGGTAAATTCCAAATGACACCTCGCTTGCTGTAAGGAGCATAAACATTGGACAATTGAACAGTGGAAAAACATTGTGTGGAGTGGAGAATCATGTTGCACAATGTGGCGATCCAATGGCAGGTGTGGGTATGGCGAATGTCCGATGAACACCATCTGCCAGCATGTGTAGTGCCAACAGTAAAATTCAGAGGCAGTGGTGTTATGGTGTGGTCATGTTTATCATGGAGGGGCTCGCATACCTTGTTGTATTGTGTGGCACTATCACAGCATAGCCCTACATTGATGTTTTAAGCATCTTCTTGCCTCCCACTGTTGAAGAGCAATTCGGGGATGGCAACTGCATTTTTCAACACAATCGAGCAGGTGCTCTGTTTGTAATGCACGACCTGTTTCCAGCACCTGATTGAATGTATGCCTATGAGAATGGAAGCTGTCATCAAGGCTAAGGGTGGGCCAGCACCATACTGAATTCCAGAATTACTGATGGAGGGTGCCATGAACATGTAAGTCAGCCAGGTGTTCAGATACTTTTGATCACATAGTGTACGATGCAGTGTTGATAATACATATATTCAGTTTCAGAAGGAAGATGGTGGTGTTGATAAATAAATGGTAGAATCTCACAACTAAAGTACTGCCATTGAACAAAGAATGACATAAGCCCATGTGAACATACACTACACACTATGAGAGTGGCACTGACTGATTTGAAACGTGTTACGTATGAAAACTTTGTAACATTCAGAATGCAGATGATAGTGATTTCAGTTGCAGATGATAGTGATTGAGTATTGAGAAGTATTTTTCAGTGCAAACAGTTGTTAAAATTATGGTGATAACTGAACTGATCACCTGTGTCTAATTCTTATGAATGAAATTCATATTGCATTGCTCTAAGATGTCCTGGATCCATTAAATCAACACATAGTGGAAAAGTTAAAAAGTGACATGTATATCTTTAACTGTTCTTCATAGCTGCATTACATTAAAATAATTACTACCCTTTAACACTTGTGATGTTGACATTTCATTCCATTTTTGTGTGTTAAAACCGTGTGTTTGATACATTTGTGCCAGATGTCTCATCTTAGTTGCGTAATTGAGCATTTGATGCATGAAGACATTTCTGGCAATAACTTGATGTTTTGACATAATGAATTGTACCATCTTATACTAAATATTTGCAACAGACAAATATTGGCTTCTGAGTGTTTATTTTTATTTGTTCTCATAAACTGAATTTTTCTAACTTATAAAAAAAAAAATGAAAACTAAAAATGTACTCAATGTCACTACAGTAAATGAACTGACAATTTAGAAAAATTGTACAACTGTTTTATTCTCCTGTTGTAAGTCTGAAATCATTATACCAAAGACTGACTACAGAGCCCATTAAAAAAATTAATAATAATAATAATAATTATATTTTTTTAGTTCCTAAGCATTTGAAAATACTGATTAATGAAAAGTTTTACACTTGCCTTCCTTTTTTTACAAATTATTCTTATCCAATTTTGACTATCTCTGTGCCTAGAGGTTTTCTGATATTACAAACTTTTTTTAAGTTGTAAATATAGTTAAGACTGTGTAAGATGTACTTCTCTAAATTTGGAATGGGAGTACAAAGATAGCAACACGAATAGGAAGGTTGTTGTAGAATGCTTGAAATCGAATGCTGCTTTTGTGACAACTAAATGGAAATGGTGAAACGCGAAAATATTTTTTTTTTTTTTAACTGGATAAGTAGCATTTCCGGGTTAAGGAGCATGAGAATTACCGTCTTTTTTTCAAGTTCCTGGCATTTAACTGTGAGGTCCTAAGCTTTACTGTTTACCGTTTTTCATCTCTTGTGGGCATAATGTTATATTGATTACATACAGTTGAGAACCACAGCCTCAATAAATTCTCAGAAACATAACAACATGTCCCCAAAGGCTTTTCGGTGAGAGTAAATATTTTTATTGTAGGCTGCACCGCCGTACAGTTTGATTTGTGCCATTGACAAGCAAACACAAATTAGAATATTCTTACACTAGTTTCAATCAAAAATAAGAGCTCAAACTGTTTCTACATGGTCTGCATGAGTAATAAGCATGTTTACAGACATGCTAATATTTGAGTGACATATATTTATCACCACTGTGCACAGGAATGTGATGATAAACATGTCACTCAAGATTACTGTCTGATGATAAATTAAATTGAGAGACGATACCACAGAACTGATGAAGTACCCAAAGAAATCCTTATTTCCAGTGCAAATCTTGTTAGATGCAGATGATACAAAAACACAAAGGCTACCAAACTTTATTAACTTGCATTCCATAATGGCACAAGTGATCATTTTTTGGAATAATTCATCAAGTCATGCTAAAGTTTCCAAGCCTGTAATACGAATTATATGAATTATTTGTGATGTTGTCTTAAGAATATCATGTTGAAACCAGTCCAAGGAACTGTGGTATATCCCCTGCTTTCCTATATATTAATTCCTTAATCAAATTTGTTGTAAATAGTATGAGTGCTTTACATTTATCAAACCAACAACTCAGTTCACGGAATCTATACTAAAACTTAATACTTAACTCGAAGTGAAGTTCTAAACCGAACACATAAAGCTGCCCAGTATTACAGTCAGGTAAAGTGCCTCCTTTGGGACAGCCATATCCAAACAAGGTAAAATTAACTATCTTCAGTGCCTAAATAGATAAATAAGAACAATCTACATAAACATTTAAAGTCAGTTTATTTGGTTTAAAAAAGTGCCCCTTGTTCAACAACACACATTTTCAATGAATTGCCAGCAGCCATAAAAGGTTTAGCTACTTACAGAGTTCAGTTTAAGGGGAACCTAAAAGTTTTATTGTTGGGCAACCACTTCTACTGCATTGGTGGATTTCTTCATAGAACCAATTGATGTATTCGTTAATTTTATCAGTATACGGAACAGTTTGGTCTCAAAGTCAGTGAATCAAAAACTGTAGCCATAAAGGTAAGCAGACAAGGAAGACAAACTAAGCTACACCTGAATGAAACACCCCTGGAGAATGTGTAACATTTCCCATGTTTGGACAGTTTAATAGACTGTAAAAACTTAACTCAAAGTGAAGTTCTAAACCGAACATGTAAAGCTGTCCAGTATTACAGTCAGCTAAAGTGTTTCCTTTGGGACAGCCAGATACCAAGCAAGGTAAAATTAACTATCGTCAGTGCCCACTATATTCCCAGTACGTCCTACTCACCAAGACCTGTGCTCTGACAGAGAGAGAGAGAGAGAGAGAGAGAGAGAGAGAGAGAGAAACGAAATCCAAGATGCTGAAATGAAGCTTGTTAGATCTATACTGAGATGAACAAGAAAGGAACAAGTGTAAAACTCAGTATACCAGAAAAACTGCAGCAATCTACATTAAGATGGTGTGATGTGTGAAACGGGTCGGGGGGGAAAAAAAAAAAAAAAAAAAAGGATATAAGTGGGAAAAGTCAAGTTGGGCGACGAAGGAGAAGATGGATCAACATAGGAAGGAGGTCATTGCTGAAAGAGGTCTTCTTTGAGGTAGGGTCCATGAGAAAGAGCTGTACAAGGATAGAAAAAGTTGGAAGAGGCTCTGAGAAACCTGGAGCTGCGACCTGATGATGATGACGACGAAATAATGTGTGGTTTAAAATCTCACTTCTGCGAATCTTTAGTGTAGTAATGCAATATAATCAATGTAAGTAAGTGTTGTAAACAGATTTTCAGATCTATGGTGTGTGGGTACAATAGCCTAAGAATGATGTTATACAGCTTAATTTAGTGTATGTTTGTATGTATTCTTGTGTGAAACAAGTTTGACATTACCTCGTATATGAAAATATCTTTAAGTTGTTTTTCCACATCAATCATGACCATTTTACTTGTAATCTTTGAAAGAAACATCAGCATTCCTCTTTTATGTACACATGTGATGCATCCTGACACAGTAAGGAGTAGTCAGTTTGGTTATGGGGTAAAAACTATAGAGGGAGTTCAAGGGTTGACTATAAATAGTAGTTTCAAAGGGATGGAGAGCTACATGAAAGAAATCTTCAGACTAAAATTCATAACAAGAACATTCTTGTTTTTCTGACTTGGTCTCTGTCCTTGAGGATCTCTCGCAATGGGTCTGCGGAACAAAATTTATGTGATCCACGAGCACATATACAGTACCTGATCAAAAGTATCTGGACATCTATCAGTGAACATTAATATGGTGTGTGTCATGCCTTTGCTTTTGTGACTACTTGAACTCTGCTAGGGACACTTTCAGTGAGGTGTCTGCATTTCTGTAGAGGAACTGCAGCCCATTTTCCCTCAAGTGTTGAAACCAGAGAAGATAGTGAAGCTCGGATCTGGAACTAAATCAGCATTCTAACTCATCCCAGAGGTGTTTCATTTGGTTCTGGCCAGGATTCTGAGCAGGCCAGTCCATTTCAGGAACATTAGTATCCATAAACCATTGCCTCACAGACATTGCGACAGAGTACGTTGTCGTGCTGATACATACAGTAGTCTCTGAACTGTTGCTCTACTGTATGCAGTGCACAACGCTGTAAAATGTGTTCGTGTCATTCCACATTTAGCATTTTCATAAGCGCAATAAGGAAATTCATTCTAACAATGAAAAACACCACCACACTGTTGCACCACCACCTCCATACTTCACTGCTGGCAGTACGCATAAAGACAGGTAACGCTCTTCAGGCATTCGCCAAACCCGAATTCTTCCATTGGATTGTCATAGGGTATAACATGATCCATCATTCCGAATCACTCATTTCCGGTCTTCACTGTTCCAGTGGCATTGCTTTTACTGCCACCTGAGGCGTCCTTTAGCATTGACTACAGAAATTTGTGGCTTATGAAGAGTTTCTCTATCATTGTACCGTATTCTTTTATATTTCATATGCACAGTCATTGTACTAGCTGGACTGCTGGTAGCACTTCGTAATTCGTAAGTGATTCCTTCCATTGATTTCATGTGATTTTTTAAAACCACGCTGTGCAATGCTCGGTGGTCCCTGTCCATCAGTATGTTACATCTATCTGGTCGCAATCACATTACCAACAGTCAACTTGGGCAGCATTAGAAGGGTTGAAAAGTCAGTGATGGCTTTTTACTCAGGTGACATCTAATGACTAGTCCATGTTTGAAGTCACAGAGCTTTCCTGACCCATCCATTCTGTTGTTACTACTTCTCTACTAACAACACAATATTTCCCATTCATTTTACAGTGGTAGGTCTGCCTTTCAAGACATCTAGTGGTCAATTCTGCACTACATAGTGGTGCCGGGATACTTCTAATTACATAGTGTATATACATATGTTTCATTGGCCAAGCAGACTTATGTGCAACAATTTAAGATTTTATTTTTTATGTGCACCTTGTGTAAGGATGTTTCAAACCATGTGACAATAATGCCAATGCCAATATGAGTCCGTAGTGAATTATAAAATAAAAATGTTTGTTCTTACTCAACAGCCTTTGCTGAAAGTGACTTGTTTCAGCTACTACCGTCATTGTATCTGTAGTTGTGAAGAATCAGAGGTTTAGTGTATACATTAGCTGTTTACAAAAGTAAAAATTCACCCAACAATACATAGAAGTCATCTAACACAGTTCAGTGGTATTTGCAGTAAGCTGCCACACTGCTCAAATGTTTACAGAAATAAAAGTACTAGCTGAGAGTTGGCATTGATGAGGAATATGTTGCCTCTGCTTTTTAGGTCATATTTATTTATTTATTTATTTATTTATTTATTTATTATTTGTCCCGTGGATCAAATCAGTACAATGGCTTGTACAACTGATATGGGATAAATCAATACAAATATACAGTTTACAGGAGTCTAAAATAGTAAACAAGAATACAGAGGAAAGATTATTTTACATTACCTACAAAATTATGTTACTTAAAGTTACAGCTTTACAGAGAATTGTTACATGATGTGACAAAACTGACTTAACAACATTCAGCTTTGATACTTTATCATGCACTAAGACAATTTTGATTCCAAATATTCCTGGATGGTATAAAAGCATTCTTTTAATAAAAGAGATTTCACTGTCTGTTTGAATTTATTTATTTCTTGGATTTCTTGTATAAAAGTTGGAAGATGATTATATAATTTTATTCCCATGCACTTGACACCATCACTGTACAGTTTTGTTGAGTGGGGAAGTATTCTTAGAGAGGTTTTTGATCTTGTGTCATAATCGTGGTAGTCCATATTTTTGCTAATTTTGTTGATACTTTTTTTGGTAAAGAATAATAATTCTAATATGTATTGGCATGGGAGGGGCAAAATATTTAGTTTCTTAAATAATGGTTTACTAGTGTCTCTTTGTTTTTTGAACATAATTGTTCTGACTACCTTCTTTTGCAGTTTGAATATCTTAATTGATTCAGAATTTTGGCCCCAGAAGATGATTCCGTAGTTAAGTACGGAGTGAAAGAGTGCATGGTACATTGTGGTTAGGGTACTTGTGTTAGTGACGTTCCTTATTGATCTAATCATGAAGCATACTTTGCTAAGTTTTGTGCTGGTAACGTCAATGTGCCTTTTCCATGTGAGCGTATCAGTAATAGTGACCCCCAAAAATTTTATTTCATTTTCAAGTTTAACATTATTTTTTTCCAGTGATATAGTTGGTTGTGATGGATTTCTGTTTTGGGCAGTGTGAAAGGTTATTCCAATTGTCTTTTTTGCATTAATCAGCAGCCTATTACTTTGAAGCCATCGACTTATTTGATCTGTGGTTCTATCTATATTGGATTGGAGAATTTGTTCGGGAGCAGATATTAGTATAGAGGTGTCGTCAGCAAATAAAAGGGTTTTTGTGTTTGGTAGGCTGTGAGGAAGGTCATTTATGTAAAGTAAGAACAGCAAAGGGCCCAGGACGGAGCCTTGGGGAATGCCTTGCTTTATGGTATGTATGGAGGAGTGTACTGTGCTAGCTGTACCTGAGAGCTTAGTTTCATTTAATTCGACATACTGCTGTCGATCTTCCAGATAGCTTTTAAACCAGTCATAGGCATTTCCTCTTATTCCATAGGAATGCATCTTTTGCAGAAGTATACTATGGTTAACCATGTCGAATGCCTTTGTTAGATCTAGGAATATACCTATGGCTGGGAGTTTTTTGTCCACAAGCTCCAGTGCATGATCTAGAAATTCTTGTATTGCATCTGTTGTAGCTTTCTTACTTTGGAAGCTGAACTGAGCAGGTGACAGGATATTTTCTTTGTCTAGAAAGGACATGATTTTGGTGGCCATTATATATTCAAATACTTTACTAAAAGCTGAAAGCAGTGCAATGGGTCGATAATTACTGGGATCCTCTTTGCTTCCTTTTTTGTGGACAGGTATAATTTTTGCAATTTTGAGCATGCCAGGAAATGTACCATTCAGGAATGAGAAGTTTATTATGTGAGCGAGGGGTTTACTGATTGAGTTACTGCAATTATGAAGGAGGAAGCATGGGATTTGATCTTGTCCAGCAGATGATTTTTTTTAAATTTTGCTATGAAGTGTCTTTTCTATTTCAATTTCAGATGTAGGCCTTAGAAATAGAGTCTCTAAGCATAAGTTTGGTTCTAGTTGTAAGGGACAGCTATTTTTAAGATGGTTAGCCAGGTTTTCTACTGTTTCTGTAAAGTAGTTATTGAATTCCTCTGCTGTTTCTTTCCCACAGGAGACTAATTTTCCATTTATTTTTAGGCTAATATCACTTTGTAACTGTTTTCCTCTATTAGTATTCATATTAATGAGTTGCCATATGCATGTGAAATGGCGGATGGCATTTAAAATGGCGAAGTTAAATTATAGAAGATGTATCAGAGGATACAATCCCAATTGGGCAAATGATCTTTAGATCTTGTTTTGAACGTGTTTTTCACAGTCTTATGAATGAGCCTCATAGTGTGTTGACAGTGTACTTAAAACACAGTAACGTAAGTTGGATGAGATAAGTGAAAGCATGGAAGTGTTGTACAGAATGCCAGCAGAATGTAGGTAAAACATACTGGAAACTTTGAAATTGTTTCCTGTAGAAACAAAGATCCTGAAATAGTGTTAAATGAACAGAGTGATTTTGGTCTAACTTGCTGTTTAAATTTTTCTGGTTTTGCTAGTTGGATGGCATCTTCTGTTGTGTGAGACACTTAAAGTTATTAAACAGGAACAATTTTTTATAATCACAGCAGAAAATTAACCCAAATTGTGTTAAAAAAGTTTTATGCAAATGATGGACACATGATTTAAAATACATTATGAGTACTTGCTGTTGTTGTAGTTATTGTTGTTATATTTAGGTATGTATTGGTGCCATCTGAAATGCTAATTTTATGGTTGTGGAATCACACTCATTGGAATCATGTTTCATAATTTAACTCGTAATGTTTGTAGTTTTGAAGGTTTGCTGTCATTTTATATGTGTATAACATGAAAAACAAAAGCAGCATATTCACCGCTAGCACCACCTTTTGCCTTGCACTTGTGTTTCTGAAACCTTTTGGGCAAAGTTGGCAGTTGACCCCCACTTTGGTATTGTTTTTTTGTGAGTTTTAAATATTAATAGGTTAGTTTTTAGTTCTGTTTTCTAGTATTGTATATGTAACACTTCCCATTCTTATGTTACTTTGATCTTAATTATGTGATGGTAGTAGCAGAAATGTATCACTAATGCAGAATGCCCACAGACTTGGTGTTAAGCCGGAACTTGTCTTCATAAGGAGTTGAGGGTATCAGTCATGTTTGGCAATGCTGATTAGAAAACCACAACTGATGCCATTATCTTTCTCAGATAGATTTATTACTGACAGTCTAGTAGCCTTTATGCCATCAAGATATTCATTTGAGCTTTAAAATGTCCAATATATGTTATTTCTGTCTAGCATCTGCAGAGTTGTTAATTATACTAGGCTGAATGGAAGCAATTTGTACCACCTTTTAGAATTTTTTGATTGGATACTATAGAACACCAAGAAAGGTGGGATTGATCATTGTCAGTGCTTTTATTTCATGAGCAGCAAGTGAACGTGCTGTAGACTGAACGTAAAACTGTCGCAAGACTGTGAATGAGGTGGATGAGAAAAATATTTGTGAAAAGCTATGTTTAAAGGACAGCTCTCAATGAGTGCATGATATGGACATTGCAAAAAACAGAAATGAAGCCATTAGAGGCTTTTGAAATTTGGAACTACAAGAAACTATTCAAGAGAATGTGGATTGATCGAGTAAGAACTGAAGAATTCTTGTCACTAGTCAATGTGGGGGGTGGGGGCAAGGGGGTGGGGGCACAACACAACATGGTACAGGACATAATGAATGAAATAAAGGGAATGGTTAGACATTTATTAGGGCATATTGATATGTGACTCGTGGAGAGCAGTTTTAAAACATTGCCCTCTTCATAAGAGTCCACCTTTTTGTTACTGCATCACTAGTAAGCATTGAGATAGCTATTAGGAAAAAAGGAAATCAAGTTAACAAAGTCAAATGTCTATAAGTAAAAGGTCCCTAACTCACCAGAAAAGAAACTGGTAATAGAGAAAATAGATGTTTACTTTTGGGTTAGATTTTCTCAATAACCTGTGGCTTAAAAACATTATATTACAGAATACATTAACTTTAAGAGAAAGTGTTTGGCTATTCTTATAATTTGTCTGCACTTTTTTTCTTTGTTTTTGACTGTCTTGTATCCAAACTATAAACACTTCTCTCCATGTGGTCTCATTGAATGGTTGTAAGTAACCTTCCAATGTTTTCTTCTTGATTTTTCGTCTCTTCTGGAACAACGTACAACTTTCGTCTCTTCTGGAACAACGTACAACTTTCGTCTCTTCTGGAACAATGTACAACTTTCGATGATTTGTAATACTGCAGCTACTTTTCAGTTCAGTCTGGTTTTGAGCTAATGGGTTCTTGCTTAATGCGAGTAAAACTCAAAAGATTGTATTTAGTTTAAGAGATCTGCCAGTAGCAGACTTCATGGATAGTGTTAAGTTCTTAGGTATTGTTATAAATAGTAAATTGACTTGGGAGCCACATATTAAATACATTAGTGCAAGGCTGTCTAGAGTGGTGTATTTGTTAAGGAATTTAAAAAACCATGTACCTGCAGCCTATGTAAGATCGGCCTACGTCGCTTTTTTACAAAGCATTATATCTTATAGGCAATAGCTCACACCTTCAGGACATTTTGGTACTTCAGAAGAAAGTAATTCGAATTGTAACAAACAGTGATAAACTGGCCTCCTGCAAACCACTGTTTATCAACTTAAAAATATTAACTGTTATAAACATGTATATTTACACTGCCCTACTGTATATAAAGAGCAACTTATCAGAATACTAGTGTAGAAGAGATGTACACTCTCATGGAACCAGAAATAGTAGCCATCTTGATGTACCGTACTACAGATTATCCAAGTCACTGAACAGCTATGAAGTGGTGGGTAAGAAGATGTTTAACAAACTGCCACTAGAATGGGTAGAAGCTCCATTTGATTTATTTAAAGACAAATTATTCAATTGGTTAGCTGCAAATCCTTGCTACTCACTTCAGGAATTTTATAGCTGTAAAATATCATAGGGGTACCGGTTTGGAGAGTTCAGCATAATTTCTTTAACTGAGTAATTTATAATGCAATGCTTTTCATATTATTTGATTTTAAATATTGTATTATATGGAAAACCAATGGTGATAGATTGATCTTCAACCCATGTATATATGCTGTATAACTTGTATTTATGTAACTTGACTTTGTCAATTGCTGTAGTAGCTAAATGACAATAAAATTTCATTCAATTCAGTAAATTCTAGCTTTTGACCACAAATATCATACTACTGGGTGAAATGTATTTTGAAGGAAATTTCGTGTGTTTGTCAGCACTTGTTGTATGATATTTTCAATGATTAACATGCATTTCAATTTGTGCTAGATGTAATATAATGCAATTATCTCACAGAAACTTACATTCTAATTTCATTTTAGGTGCATGGTTCAGTAACACAGGGAGTGCAGCAGTGTGGCACAGTTCTGCATCAAGGTCAGCCGTCACAATTAATAGTGCTATAACAGATAACAGAAATCGAGGCTTTTCTTGTTTAATTTGTGGTAAAAACTATGTTTGGAGGGCCAATATGCAACGCCATATGCGTCACGAATGTGGAAAGCAGCCAACTTTACCGTGTCCTATGTGTCCATACCAATCCAAGTACAAGTACCACCTCTTGCGTCACATAAACCTCCGACACAAGGACACAAATGTATTTCCATATAACCTTTTTGATTCCTCTCTTATGAATAGCCTTAAACGTGAATGAAGCATTAAATCGTATTTCATGATTCCAATCTATAAGTGGAATAAATGAAGGAAAATTACATTATTTTAATTGTTTAGGAACATTATCATTCAGATTATTAGTATTTTGATTGACCTGCTATCTTACAATACATCCTTGTTCTGCACTGTAAAAAATTATTATAACCACTAGAAGATAACTTTTCTCACTGTTTTCGTAGTGTAGCTCTGTTTAATGTTTTTGTTTGTAGTTTGCAAATTTTTCTAATTTAGAATATCTACATCTTACATTTAATTTATGTATCCTTAAATGCGAACATTTAAAGAGTTACCAAACTCCTTCATATGTTGTGTAACATGAAAATGTCTCGTGGATTTTTAAATGAAATTAAGCAATGAAAACATTGTTGGATTTTCTACGCTTTTGTGTTTTAAAACATACATTTTTATTAATCATACCCTGAAAACAATTAAAATAATTGTTCTGATTTGGTGGTATAGTGAGAGATTGGAGTTTATTTCATTTAGATATTAATATGCCTTAAAATGGGTAGCTGAAAAAGTTTTACACTTGTAGGCATTATCATAAATAGTAAGTGCCTGGAATGGTTACTAAAAATGCTTTTGAATGTGTTTGGTAATACCAGGCTCCGTTTACTATTTTGAATGGCACTACCCCTTTCACTTGCCAAAGTTGTTTGTTCCTGTATGAATAGAAAGTAAATGAGAAGTAAATTTTATTAGAACTATCAATGTGTCTAATTTTTTTAATGTGATAGTTTTGTTTTATTCTTGTGTAAGAAATGTGGATGGAATGTGATCACAAAGGAGTATTTGTAAATATTGGTGTTAAAACTATATTGATTGTGAAGTTGTTTACATGTCCCTAAAAACGTGTCCCCCAGAAATGCTATTATCATTGAATTGTGAAAAGAACTGATATAATAACTAAAGAAGATTATTGATGATGGTTCTTTATAGCTTTATTGGGACAGTGTCAGTGACAAGTGATTCTGATTGTCTATAATATAAATGTCTTGAAGAACCTTCAAGTTTTTGCAGATGTTTCAGTAGTCTCATTTGCTGTTATATTCTTAGAGAACTGACATTTATATGTTGTCCTGTGCGCATTTTATTCGCAATTTTTTAGTGTCTGGCAGCTTGTTTCTCAAAATGTTTCTGAAATGTAACTCTCTCCAATAAAGAACCATTGATGTTCATGCAGTTTGTCCTTTGTGAATTATCTTATTCCCATTACATTACATCAAACTATTGCAGCTGAAAGTGTTATGGTTGGATGTTCTTTCTTTCTGATATTTGTACATTCACAGTTGCTGAGCAGCATACTGCAGTTGTTGTAAGAAAGCCAAATCAATTTCTAAGAAAAGAACATTTTTTGACAAGAAAACTGAAAGAATATTGGAATATAGATGAAAACAACTTTTTTATGTTAATAGAAGTGAATGTACTTAAAGATAGATATTGAATCTTCATGTTTTTCGTTCACTATGCCTGCTTGACTTTTGCATCTGTTTTCAGCTTCTGCTCCCTTGATGGCTCTTTGATTGCTTAGTTATAGATTGTTAGGCAATGACTTACTATTATTATTTGAATAGTTAGGTAACTAATAGTAATGGTGTTATTAAAAAAAGAATAAAGATGTTTTGTTTGACTTTTTTAAAATTAATTTGTATGTTTTTCATGATCATTAATAATATGCACATTTTTAAATGTTTTATACAGCTGTCCATGACATATATTGAAATGTATTTGCAATGTTGATTTTCAATTTTTGACCTTTCTTTACTAAAAGTTTAACTTACTGCATTACTCATTATGAAATTTAATCATGTACTACAGTGAAATAGACTTGTGTGGAGCAGTTACATATTCCTAACCATAATTTAATGTATTTCATTCTTTATATGGCATTGGGACAGTTTAATCTTTTCCTGTTGTTTCAGATACAGTATAAAGAAGTGTGTCCTCATGTTTCAAATACAGTACAAAGACATTTAAAAAAAGCTCACCGCACCATCAGAATTTTTGAAATGTTCAGAAATGCTTTATTGTGCTGTTCCAGTAGAACAAGCAATACACATGAAGGTTTTCGTCTGTGCTTGCTTGCTTTTCAGGAGTTGAATGGATGGGTTCCTAAAATATAAAAAACTGGTCCGTTACTTGTGTGTATGTCTTTGTTGGCTTGGCATGTGCATGTGGAATTTAGGGGTATTTGGTTAGAGTCTGGTTTCCTTCTTTATTCTTTCATTTATTGTCTTCACTATGCTATTTTTTCTCAGTATGCTTGCTTTTTAGGTATTGAATGCAAACTTTATAGTAAGACCATTTCTGTCCACATAATTTTTTAAAAAAATGCTGTACCTATCAGTGTAAAGTACTCAAAAGATCTAACTTGCAAGTGCATGTGTGTTTCATTACTGGCAAAAGGTTCAGTGGTCTGAAGGAAAATGATAAATAAAGCTGCTGCTTTGCATATTTTTATAGACATTACCATACCGTCTAATTGTTATAAATCATTGTGTTTAATTTTTGTCATAATTTGTTTTTGCTTCAGGCATCCCCCCCCCCCCCCCCTTTTTTTTTATAGCATTCTGGTTCAGTATTTGGCGAAATTGAATGTTCACAGGTTAGTTATCTATGACATGCATGATAATGTCCTGTAATACATTTCACTTAAATTGTGCCCTTTGTTAGAAATTAATTTTCGTGTTGTTTTCTGTTATATATTCACATGACTTGAATTGTATGAAAATTTGATTTTAGCTGGGTGTGCCAATGTGAAACTAGTATCCATTTATATAACCAAAGAAAAATAAGTACTATCCATAAAATCCCAATAATTCAGAAAAGACAGTTATACATAACTGCAAGAAACAGATTTGTTTATTCCTGCAACTACTTTGAATATGGAGTAATTATTGTGAGCATTTTTGATTACAACTTCAATCATTACACAGGATTTGTAGATGCTCGCTTGTGTACTATGCGATGACGAAGGGTCGGGTTTCTAACTGCCTGCAGCTACTGTAATTTCATGAAAATGAGGTCCTTGCTGTAAAAGAAAGTAATCTCATTGCATTTCTCATCTCTCAACTTAAAATTAGTTGAAATTATTTTTCTGTAATGAACATACAATAATTTTGTTCCACTGCTTGTTTTCATAAAGAGATTTGTTGTCGGCTGACTAAGACAAAGGCCACTGCTAGGTAAACAAAGAAAATGTAGCAGCAACGAAATCAGCTGACTTAGGTGACCCACGTTTCATTGATATTCTCCTCCATCCCACCTCCCCTTACACTCCTCCCTTTGATGTATACAAGAGAAGATGAAGCACTGGACAGATTTTTTAGCGATTTAAGTGTGAAATCATTGCTGATGCTGTGTTCATTGTTTCACAGTATGATAATAGCAAATTGAATGCATTGTGTGTCATGTACATCATGGTACTAGTAAGCCACTTTTTCATTTTTGTGCACTTTTTCTCATTATCCTTTTCTTGCTAGACTGCTTATTGTACTGTAACTGTGACTTGGATCATAATCTCTTTTGCTCTTGCCATGACCTTGGACATGACAGTATTTTTTCCTATTTTAGCTCATGTTCAGTTTCTTCAATCACTCTTTCTATGTCAATCCCTTCTCATATGCATTAGTTATTTCTCACATAGCTATCAAGGACATAAACAAGTATATTCTCACAACTTCTTCTTCCAACTGCCCTATTGTCCCTTCGATAGTTTCATCTTCTCTTATCCCCTTTGAATTTTTTTAATTTTATATTTAAAAAGGGAAGACTACCTTTGTCATCTCTCTGTTAATTCTTGACAAGACAGTAAAGGAAAGTTATTTACTAATATAGAATGTTGCCCTCTATTATTATCTAACATTCTTTTCTTCTTCTTCTTCTTCGCAGATGGATGGTGTAGGACCACACGTTATCAACGTTTGTTGGCCTTCATTTTCGCCCAGTATTCCTTCATAAGCAACGAATGGGCTAGCTTTCATTGCGTAGACCACATATGTTGGTTAGTTTGTCTCTCTTCATCCTCAAAACCCCGTGTGTTTGTGATTTTTCTGATTTCATTTCTGTCATGTGGATTTGGAGACCCTAATTCTCTCAGGTCTTTTTCCGTCTGTTTGTACCAGTTCAGTCTTGTACTTTTGTTCTTTAAAAATGTATGGATTTTGTGTGTTAACCTGTTTGAGTCCATGAATTGGATTCTTCTCATGTGCATTGTGTCTGTTTTTTGGAGATATTTTTATATATTTCTGCATTGGGTGTTGGATAATGCACACTGTCTTTAGTGTTTGGTCCTAGGATTTTCCTCATTATTTTACATTCTTTCACTTCTAATTCCCCTTTTAGTGTTCTGTGTTGAAGGTTTAGTGTCTCAGATGCGTAGAGAGCTTCGGGTTTAATTACTGTTGTGTAGTGTTGTATTTTGCAGTTCCACGAGAGACTCTTTTGGTTGTAAATGTTTTTTGTTAACTGAAATGCCGTCTCCATTTTCTGGACTCTTGATCTGACAGATTTCTTTTCATTACAATTTTATGCAATCCATTCACCTAAATATTTAAATTCTTGTACTCCAGAGGTGTAGTTATTACCAATTTTGAGATCAGAAGGTGCATCTTTGATGTCAGTCATAAATTTTGTTTTTTCAAATGAAATCTTTAATCCTATTTTTGCTGCCTGCTCTTGTAATAATTCTAGCTGTTTCTGTGCATCGGTAATGTCTTGTGCGATCAGTGCCATGTCATCAGCAAATGCTAAACAGTCTTAATTATATGCCCTTACGTCTTGGGCACAGTCTGTGTGCTGGTGCACCTGCACCTGCTTTTCTCCATTCTCCAACAACTTTTTCAAGAGCACAATTGAAGAGCACTGGGGACAGTACATCTCCTTGTCGTACTCCTGTGTCTATTTCAAATTCTGTGCTCAATTCTCCCATAAATTTTACTTTGGATTTGGTCTCCGTGAGTGTTTCTTTTATGATGTTTGTTGTCTTTTGATCTAGTCCAAATTATGCTAATACTTTAAAAAGCGATTCTCGGTCTATAAAATTCTTTTATTCCTTTTCATTTTCAATATATTTTGGTTTTGTAGGCTTTTGGGGTCGAATGCACACTTCTCTTTCTTACGTTTGCATTTTCATTTTAGAGGTCGCATTAGCACTAGGTACAATATTTGAGGTACTTGCTTCACATACAGGATGATAGAAAGTTCAAATCCCTGTTAGGCCTTCCAATATTCAGATTTTCTGTGATATCCCCAAAATTAGTTAACATGAATGTCAGAGCAATTACCAAAACGCCAAAGCCTATGTCCTCACTCGTTTTGTCCTGTACAACTTTGTGCTCCATTTCTAAAAATAAGAAAATAAAACTTTTTTCCTAGCAATCTGTATTTGTAAAAATAATTAAGTTTTGACTTCATATTAGCTACATAACTACAACAACAAACAGAGAGAGAGAGACTGAAAATATTGTTAAGCTTTCAGACGTTGTGGTTCAGACATGTTTGCTGCATTAGTTAGCTCAAAAAAAGGATGTTGTCCAAAAGCTAGATTACATTTTATGTACATCACAATCACTCAAGGCCTATACTATGTAGTGACTTGTTATAGTTACTCGTATAATTATTCTTAATGATGTATTATTAAATACAAGTGCTTATTTATTGTTGCTTTTTGCTTTACTCAGAAATGGGCAAAATTTTATTTTTTGATAGAACTTGTGCATTAAATGTGAGGCTGTATTCTTTACATGGAACTGTTGTTTTATTAACATTAGTTGTATATTGTGCAATAATCTCTTACTGAAATTAAATGCATTATTTTTAGCAAATTTGCGATCACCACAAATGTTAATAATCAAGCCATTAATGTAGTGGAAAACTAACCAGGTGTTTAATGTTCTTGAGCTTGCTTACCAACTAACGTAGCATATTGCATTCTACCTGTCAAGAAATCTTTTTGTTAGTTGTACTGTACCAAAGAAATGCTTTTGTATAAGACTTATATGCAATACTAACAGTGTTGAGCTGAAAGACAACTACTCTCCTTTAGGACAATACGGTGAATGGCTAAATTATATGCAAAAGGTAGAGATGATTGCTTAGGTTTCTGAGGTCTCCATGGTGTAGATAGTAGAAAGTCGGAACATGTAGATGTAAACATGTTTCTCATGCAGTGGGTTTCCAGTACTGAGTTATCATCATTTCTTATTTTCATGCTTATCCTACTTTTCAGTCCTTAATATCGAAGGTGAGTGACAGTCTGTCCACTGAATTATGAATTATATGTGAAGTATGAGATGGAAAAGTAGTCAGAGAAACAGTTTTTGTCATATCGGTAACTCGCTTTTTACAAACTGTTTTTTATAAATGTGTGGGGTACAGCAAGAGCACTTATCTTTACTCATGCTTGTAAACAAAAAAGTTGTGAATTTCAGAAAAAAAAATTATGTGTAATAGTGTTTTGAAGGTCATACAGGAAACGACTATTTTGTTGTTAACAGACATTGTTTGTCAATACCACTACTGCCATTTCTGAAGAACCTGGTGAAATGCAAAATCATTGATAGTGTGTGAACAACATGAAATCCTTTAATTAACATTAAATAATTACAATTTTTATGACTAATGTAAATATCCAGTTGTGTAACATCTGTTTCCACTTTAAATTTTGATGTTCTGTATTTTTTTTTATGTTTGATAAGTGGTAGAATGAGTTGTATTTTTATGCTATTATTTCTTTTTCTTTTCCTTTTTTTCACATACAGCTTACACACTTCCATCATCTACTGGCAGCTACAGCTTTTTCAGAGACAGAAGTGTGCCTACAAATACTTTCATCCCTGGACAGCTAGAAGCATTTGAGTGTCCCAAGTGCAAGAAACTATACAAATACAGAAGAAATATGCAGTCACATTTGAAGATGGAGTGTGGAAAAGACCCACAGTTTCAATGTCCATTGTGCTTTAAATTATATCGACAGAAATCTAAATTGAATATCCATTTTCGAATTAAGCATAGTGATATGCAGCTATGAAAAGATGTTCTTTCTGATTTCTTTTCCCCCTTTGTGTACTAACTGCTTCATATAGTGTTAGTTAAATGAAGATGAAATCATTCATACTCTGAAACTTGAAATGGCTGACTTTCACTTTCAGCAGAACATTTGATGGTCAGATGCTCTTTTATTTAAGTTTTGAAGCTTCTAGAAAATAGAGTCCTTTTGCCTTCCCCTGGCTTAATATTTTTACTTCAGCACTTCCTTTAATTAAATATTGTTCATTACCCTTACATATAATAATATTATCCTCGATACCTAGAAACTAGTGGATGTTTCTTTACTTCCAGTGCTACGTGTTGTTAATGTATTCAATTACTTGTATAATAACCTCTGCCAATTATAGCTTTCCGATATTTCAGCTAAGCTCCTTCTAAATATTAGGAGAAAATATTGAGTGCATCTCAGTTGTCACATATGTTGCAGTATTGTGAATACAGGATAAACAGAAATATGAGTAGAAACATACAGACTGAATGCCATACTACATTAAGTTCCATATAAAAGTACAACCTATTCCCCTATTTTGGTTCCCTTCTTCTTATGCCTGATTTTATGTTCTACATCATTCCAACACATTCTTCTTATTCCTAACCCTGAAAAATGAAATGCATGCTGTCAAAGTTTGAGTTTTTCCCCAGTAGTCATGCTATTGAATTCAGTTCAGCATCTTGTTTTGGTCAGTAATTAGTTTGATATAGTCTTGCAGTGCGCGAAGTTGCAGTTTTTATCATCATTTCTGAATCTGTATTCTCATCCCTCAAGAGAAATATTTGTAAGGTTGCAGTGCTGAACAAATATGGTAACTTAAATCTACAGTATAGATTGTAGCAGATTGTAAAATAACATCATGGATAGTGCTAGCAGCTTATGATACAGTCTTTAATGTGCTTGAGACTCACCGGAGACCTTATCTTGAGGCATAGTCATTCTGACAACATAATTTAGTGAATCAGAGAAGAGTTTGATGTAGTTCTCTTTACATATTTCCAATATCTTTGTTGATAAATAACATTACAGAGATCACAATTGCATAGCACAGATTATAAAAACAAACTGGAAGCAACATTTTCATTCCATTCATTTGTTGTCAGTTGAATTTGTATGAGGTTTCCTTTTACGCATTTGGTTGTTTATTATCACAGCAAAAAGTAACCTGCAATTTAGCTAATAATAAGAATTATTGTTAATGACACTCACCTCCACAGCTAATATGTGCTTGAGTGGAGCCAGTAACTCAAGAGGTAGCCATTTTGTTCCTGTTCACAGAAGATATTTTCATCACCAGCCTTTGGCTGACGAGGATATACCAGTGAACACTGCCATATGACTGTGTCTTTTACTGTTACTGAACTGGTCACCTAAAACTTAAATTTCAGTGCAGATCTCAAATTTCTTTACTGAATGCTTGTTACAAAAGTAACCAAAAAATCAGGAACCCTGAGCTTCTCAATTACTGGACCATTTTTGATGTAGTAGTTGTTAGTTCTGTGCAGATTGAGGAAATATTAAATATGAAGCATGTACTGTTCTACACTAGAAGTCACTGTCACCATAGAAGCTTCATTGCAGTGTGACAGTCAAAACTGCCATCATTTCTTATAATGTCAGTGTAGCTACTCTTTCCTTTCTTTGTAGCTATGGTACTAAACATCTTTTCAAATCAGTGGTGACAGGGTTATAACCTAGACAAATACTTTTTTAGGCACTTCTTCACACACTTTTAATATTTATGAACAACTCTATGAGAACCATTGTATTTTAATTACCTTTGTACACATCATATTGCATTTTTACTCTATTTAGTTATAGATGATGGTGCTATTATGGTTTGTTTTTGGTTTTCCCACTGATGATTCCATTTAGATACAGTATTTCGATAGTGATACTACTCTTTTCAGTTTTATTATAAGAATGTGTTTTATTACTTGGCACCGACATAACATTGTATGCTAGGTACGTTCCTTTGCATGATATTCCATTGATTGCAGGCCATAAGTGAGAGGGCAAGCGGTTAGGTTTGATATGAATGAGAAATGAAACTTTGTCAAAGTCTTGGTTTAAATTGCCCATAAAAATGAATGTATGCTTTATTCCCCATGTGAGCTACAGCAGAGAGAGAGAACTACACACATTTAATGACAGTGACTGACAATTACATGAAAATATATGTTTGTAAAAAATAACTAACAATACTAGAAAATTGAAATCTGAAAACCACAGTGTGTGTGTGTGTGTGTGTGTGTGTGTGTGAGAGAGAGAGAGAGAGAGAGAGAGAGAGAGAGAGAGAGAGAGAGAGAGATTCTAATCCTCCCGTAAAGAGAAACAATGTGGCGATATAGTATGCAAATAAAAGTGAATACAGTTAGTTGGTTGAAGCTGTAGAGTGAGATACACTTACCAGAAACTAACAGATGGGTATGCCTTGTGAAATTAACCTAAAGAATACATGGAGATTTGTCCAGCCAGTAAGTTGAGTGTCAAAAGGGCAGTCAAATGTTGTCTGCAACAGTGCTAGCTATTATCTAAGGGTGACAGGTATAAGGGGCATTCAAAAAGAAACGAACTGGAGGCATAATTATAGAAACCAGCCTGTATGTTAGAAGTATTGACCCTGGCTGTTGAGACACTTGTCCCACTGTGACACAAGGTGGTGAATGACTGTCTCATAAAATTCCTGGGGCTGCGATGTTAACTAGTTCCGCACCTACAGCTGGATGTCATCGTCAGAGGTGAATCGTTTACCCCTCAGAGCCTTTTTAAGGGGGCCAAAAATGGTGTGATCACAGGGAGAGAAGTCTGGACTGTATGGAGGGTAGCTGAGAACCTCCCATTTGAATTTCTGCAGGAGTGCCGTGACTGTGTTGTCTGAGTGAGACTTTGCATTGTCGTGGAGCAGAATGACCCCATGGGTGAGACTGCCTGGTCGTTTTGATTTGATCGCTCGGTGAAGGGTGGTCTAGGCTTGTGAGTAACGCTTGGGCATTCACTGTTGTCCTGTGCTGGAGGAATTGAATCATAAGGGGCCATCTACATCAAAGAAGAACGTCAGCACAACCTTTCCTGTGCTGGTGTGGATGGCCTTGGCTTTTTTTGGTGGTAGTGACCCTGGATGCTTCCACTGGAGACTTTATCGTTTTGATTCTGGTTAGAAGTGATGACACCGTGACTCATCTCCAGCCACCACTCGTGCCAGGAACGCATTCCCTTCCTGAGCATAGTGCTGCACATGAGCAAGACAGTGGGCCATTCGACACGCTTCTGGTGTGTTTGAAGACTGTGGGGCACACACTTTGCGCATATGCAGTCGTTCCTTCATGATGGTGTGAAGACTTTCCAATGCTCAATCCAACCACAGCAGCTAAGGCTTTCACTGTCATTCTGTGGTCCTGTGTAATGAGTGCATCCACCAGCTGGACGATGTCATCAGTAATGCAGTGTAGTGCTCCAGACTGTGCATCATCGGCTAATGATACCCGTCCTTCCCTGAAGTGCTTGTGTCACACCTTGACTCTTGCAAGGGACATGAAGTGTTCATCGTACACTTGTGACATTCTTCGATGGATATCCGTTCTTCCTACTCCTTCTGCTGTCAGAAAACAAACAACACCTCTTTGCTCTTCTTTTGACTCCTCCATGTCACTGTTTGCAGTGTGACAGGCAGTACTGGACGATTGATGCGTGCTGCTGCTAGCTCTGAATAGTCACGTGACATGCACGCATGCCCTCTAGCAATGGGCTGTGAACTTCCACGCTCTGGTCAGAACTACACCTTGTTGCACACGCCACAATATTACCCTCCTGTCACCAGTTTGTGCATTCCAGATTCTGGTTTGTTTCTTTTTGAATGCCCCTTATACTTACAAAAGTTAGAAAAATATGAAACAAGTGGTGTAGCTAATCGGCTGGTATGGAATTAAAGTTTTGGAAACTGCCGTTTCTGAAGTGAAGTATGCACAAGGAGGAGGAGGAGGACGACGATGAGGATGAGGACGAGGTGATGCACAGTAGCAAGGAGCAGTGTACTACGTGAAGTGCCTGTCAATAGTATCATTCTGCTCCATCTGTCTGTAGTTTGCACTTAAGACGGAGCACAGAAATGTTATGTTGATTTTCGTGTTAGCAAGGGAATGCTGAGACTGTTCGAGCTATTGTAGTTTTCATTAGAAGTAACGCGAAACAATTGCAACAAGTTTTACATTTGTAATCAATGGCAGCAGTTTTCGGAGTATACAAAGTTTTTGAGAGACAGTCAGAAGCAGAACATTTGCCACATGTTGTCCATGCCCCATTGATGCCAGTCGCCAGAGGAGAAAACAGGTTGGTGTGTACATTGTGCGACAGTGACACAGTGCAGACAGGATATGGCACGAAGTATTCTCTCTCTCTCTCTCTCTCTCCCTCTGTCATCCTTCCTTCCTCCACTCTCTTTCGCTCTGCAGAACATATCATTCCCCCGACTTTTAACTTGCACACCACTCTACCTGAGAGACATGCCTAGTGACTAGATCTGTCATATCAATTCATCATGTGCCTCCTGCATTTTTGTGAATTGACAGGGACAGGCACAGTGAGAAACTTGCCCAGCTCAAGTGTGTACACCATTCCGTGTATTGTGTACTTAAGACCATTAGTGACATTACAATCAAAGCAGGTAGGCATATACATTTTTAAAGCAATGATCTGACAACTGTATGATGAAGGAAGACTCATAATTACTATGAGTGAAGTCAGGAATATTTCCTGTTTAAATCCTTAGATTCTTTTGGTTGTGTTGCCTATCTTTGGATGTATCTCCTTTCCTACAAAACGTTGGAAAGGCCACATATAAATATTCAGATCATTGTTCTTTGAACTGAAGTATGCAATACCATAGTTTACCCGTAACCATGTGAACAATAATGTGATTGAAACTTGTGCAGATATCGCTCCTCATAAAATAATTGTTTATTCTCATTTGGTTTTTATATTCATGCACGCACCATTTTTCATGCTAGGTTTGCCAAAGATTCCCTCATCATGAATGTTTGTAAGAACTTCCCAAAATTTGTAACATCATTTCTTCATTTTTATTAACTGATTTGCATTAATTGTAAATGCTTAAAATTAACAGCAGGTATTGGATGATTATGTCATCCCTTTTTTTTAAGAATTTACATAAGTTAATGGCATTCATAACTGACAAGATCGTTTATTTTGAGATATGTCTACACTCCCATCATAGAAGTGCGAAACCAGTGGATTGGCGATACAGACAAGTTACCTACATGACCTAGATGTTGAAAATGCTGTCTTAATATGTAGCATAAATCATTATTTACAGCCAGTAAGCATCTGATTTTGAAATAGCATTACTTGTAGCAATACTGATTTCGTTGTAGCTTAACATGCCCTTAAGGCTGGTAGTCGGGCCCAGTTTGCAAGCCTAAAACCTGAGTACAGAGCAGCGTCCAGCAGTACTATTATTTTTAACTTCTCCCACATCCTTTACATGTGAAGTTCACTTCATTTATCATTATCATGTGCATAAGCCATTTTAAATCTACTATTCCATGCGCTACAGCCTTCAGTTATATTAATCAGTGTTGCTCCTGCATGTTTTATTGTACAGTCATTTTCTCACGGTTTATTCATGTCAGTCTTTTCTCATCTTGGAATCCAGCAAACTACTTTGTTGGTCCATCTACAATCCATTCACAAAGCTACATGTCCAGCCCAACTCCATTTGATTTTCATCACAGTCATAATTATGACTTCCATTCCCAGTTCCTTCCATATGCTGTGATAATTATTTACACTGCTGCCAGTTTCCCAGATCATTATTATTCCTACTCTTGCTCTACTGTTACGTGACCTAATATGTTTAATTCTATTATGCCCATATTGTTTTCTAGTTTCATATGTTATGTTAGTGTCCTGACAATCCACATGCCCACCCTAATTAGCGTTCTCTTTTTCTGTGATATCTCCTTCCAAGGACACCAGCAGTTCAGAAATTTTGCACCTTAAAACCGCAATTGTCATCACGATAGCTCCTCCCAAGTAATTCTTACCTGGAGATCTAAATGAAGGTCTAATTTCATACGAAATATTTCACCCAGGAGGAAGCCATTATTATGGTTTAGCAGAAAACTAATCTAGCATAGGTGGATAATCTGGTTGTTTTTCATTGCCTTCAGCACCAAAGTACTCCAGCCACAAAGTACTAAATCACACTTACTGATAGTGTTACAGTGCCACAGCAATCCTGTTGATTTCTGTAAACTGGAGAAACTGTCATTTTCCTCTAGGGTGAAGCCTCTCTGTGTACCTTCCTCAACCTGCTTGGATATGTTTGTGTATAAATCTGAAAATGATGGTCAAGAAATGTCTTGATGTATTTACAATTTGTGCATTTTACATATACAGTTATTTATGTCCACTGCTATGCCACTCTGTGATCATGCTCACTCATTCTCTTGCATAACTACCTTGCATTAGACCGAGCGAGGTGGCGCAGTGGTTAGCGCACTGGACTCGCATTCGGGAGGACGACGGTTCAATCCCGACTCCGGCCATCCTGATTTAGGTTTTCCGTGATTTCCCTAAATCGCTTCAGGCAAATGCCGGGATGGTTCCTTTGAAAGGGCATGGCCGATTTCCTTCCCCATCCTTCCCTCACCCGAGCTTGCGCTCCGTCTCTAATGACCTCGTTGTCGACGGGACATTAAACACTAATCTCCTCCTCTCCTCCTCCTACCTTGCATTAGCCTGCTGTTGACAACTAACCATGGACTACAGTCAGAGACAACCTATCAAAAGCAAACCTAAATATCTTTATGTTATTCCTAGACTTCACAGCGACTTACTATGGTCTTGTTTCTACCTTGTATGATGTTATTTCCTCAAAAGATATGACCAACAATCCCAAAAAGGCTCAAGCAAGGGAGAAGTCAAATTCCTGGTAACCCAAAGCAGCAAAACAGTAATTGATGACCTGGGTCATGGTCCGAATGCTTTATTGTTTCACTAGGTACATTCTTAATAGCATTTGTGAGACCACATCTGAAAAAAGTTTAATATTGTAAATAATATACAATTAAATAATTGCAAGATCAAATACAAATATTTTGTCATGCAATAGTGTCAATGTCACTTGTGTAAATCTAAACGTACACATTCAAATATATAACACAAGGAAAATTCTATTTAAGGACTATAAAATTACTAAGAGACAGAATATATATCCCATACCTACTTTTAGGCACAGTTAAAAGTGAAAATCAAGTGGCATTGTTATGATGGACTGATCATTTATTGCACATTTTGATCTAATACCAGCTGCAGGAAATCAAAATTTTGAAAGGAGTCTGACAAAAAAAAATTTCCCGTTGTAATTGTGTATTTTGTTTTATATTTATGAAATATATCTCAGTGACAGCTGACATGCTTGGTTTTTTAATCAGGTGTGTCGCTGATGTTCTTTGCATCTCTCCTTGACTGCTCTGACAGTCTGCCCCACATAAGACATGCTACACTCCCATGGAATGCTGTACTCACTTGGCTTTCAGAGAGCTGGGCCACATGGAATGCTGTACTCACTTGGCTTTCAGAGAGCTGGGCCTTCTTTAACATTACATACAAAATCCATTGAGTGTCAAGTTTCCATAGGAGTCTACTGATCTTTTCGGATATTGGGATAGCATAAGATAGATGGGAAAACTTGTGCACATTGACTCAGTCTCCATGCCTCTAGCCATCACCATGTGTCACAAAGAAATTCAGTGCTGAAGACTGCTCCATATAGCTCAATCAATTTCAGACAATTGCAGTCTTGCAGAAGAATTAAAACACCAACGAATAGCGTTCCGAAGGAATGGATACTTAGATCATCAAATTGAATGGGTGATGCAGTGAAAATCAAGAGAGAAAAAGATTCAGACTGAGACTGGGCAAGATAAGCTAAAAATCACGTGATATATTTATGCTGTCTCAATATCCGGAAAGATTGGTAGACTCCTACAGAAATGTGGGATCCAGTGTATTTCATTCCCTCCAACTGAGATTTAAATTATTCTTTGTCTTGTTAAAGAGAATATAGGACCCAGAAAACTGAGTGTGTGTCACATTCCATGCAGCATGTCTTGTATGGTGCAGATTTTGATCAATCAAAGAGGAATGCAAGGAAAATCAGCGACACACATGACTCAAACAACCAAGCAAATCAGCTGTCGCTGAGCACTGTCTTGAGATGACATATGATGGACCACCATTGAGGTGCAGATACTAATTTTATGGGACAGTGCAATTAAGGAGTATATCACAACAAAGAGGTCAGAAAACCTCATATACAGGATGGAGATTTCATTTTAAATAATTCTTGGGACATGGCACTCAGTTAATTGAAATCTCATGGCTATCACATCCACCAGCATTGGAAAACACTAAGAGAACTTGCATTTCACAGAATATTGGTATGAGCTCTGAGAAACAAAAGAGTATCAAAGAGCATAGAGGGCATCAAGAGTCAATCACATCTACGAATAGCAGCTTGAAAACAGTAGTATTTCACAATCTGGCTGGAGTACAGATAGCAAGTGCATGTGCGAACATTACGGAAGGGGAAATACTCGCTGTTGAGAGGAATGTCGTTACACGTATTGCCAAATGCATTGAGCTTGACGGACATAATTTTGAGCATTTATTGCATTTATGTGGTATTTACAAATAATCATGCTGTAACAGCATGTGTTCTCAGAAATGATAAGTTCGCAGAGGTACATGTATCACATTGGAACAACCAAAATAAAATGCTCAAACATACCTACGTTCTGTATTTTAATTTAAAAAACCTACCTGTTACCAACTGTTTGTCTAAAATTGTGAGCCATATGTTTTTGACTATTAGAGCACCATCTATCACAAAGCGAAAAAAGTGGTCCAACTAAAACAGTCATATTTCTTTACGTACTACACGAATATATAATAAAAAATTGGGGTTCCTATTTAAAAAAACACAGTTGATATCCGCTTGACCTATGGCAGTGCCATCTAGCGGGCCAACCGTAGCGCCATCTGGTTTCCCCCTTCAAGCTAGACAAATTTCATTCTTTGTAGTTTTTTCATTTGACACTTATTTCGTGAGATATTTGGCCTAGTCACGATCAGTGGACCACCCTGTATAAGGAATAGGAATGAACCCAAAATTAAACCCTTGGTACTGCCTTTGTGATTTCTCCCCAGTCACTAAAATTTTCTATCCTTGTTTGAATTCCATTTTTGATGAAGAAATGCATCCAAATTGTTTGAATTATTCTGCACAACCTTTCGCATTCTGTCTGTTAAGTATGCTTCAAACCAGTTGTGCATCAGTTCCATAAAACTTCATTCTTCCTAAGAGAGTAACACAGCCTGCACAATCAAAAGCCTTGAAAGGTAAAAAAAAATACCAACTGATGACATTTTAGTATTTAAAGCTTGCACTCTTTTATGAGTGAATTAATAAATAGCATTCTCAGTCGGGCAACCCTTCTGTAATCTGAACTTTGATATGTGAAGTAAATTGTTTCCACTGAGTGCAACTACTCTTGAGTACATTATTGTTTTGAATATCTTGGAAAAATTTGTCATTAAGGAAATTGGATGATAATTGTTTAAGTGTGTCTTGTCACATTTCTCATGAAGTGATTTAACAATTGCACATTTATACCTGTCTGGAAAAAAATTCTGAGCCAGTGATGCATTACATATATCACGAAGGACATTACTTATTAAGCTGGAACAAGTTTTCGGGGTTCTGTAGTTGCTTAAAGTTCTGTGGACTGACATGTTTAATATACTCTACTGATTTTTCAACTGAGCCATTTAATCCTATTTTTGCTGCTGTATTTAGAAGGTGACTGTTAAAAGTCCTTGCTGCTTGTGAATTATCAGTCACAACATTATCATTTAGTTTAATTGTTATAGTTCGACGCACAAGTCGCCGAAGTGGCGTCAGATCGAAAGACTTGCACCAGGCGAATGGTCTACCCGACGGGAGGCCCTCGTCACACGACATTTCATTTCATTGTAATAGTGTCTTGTAAACTGACTGGTTGTCCTTTCTCTGTTTTGACAACATCCCAAGTTGTTTTAATTATATTATGTGCATTATTTATTTCTGCCAGGGCATGCATATGTGTGGACATTTAAATGGCTTTCCTTAAAATACTAAAGTGTTTTATGTAGTATGCAAGTAAAGTCAGATCCTGACTTAGTATGGCCTTCATATAAACTTCCATCTTCCTCTTAAATGAGATTTTAATTTCCATTGTTATCTATGGCTTACTTGGTATTTAAATGGATCTTCTGAATAATTTCATAGGAAAGTGATTGGGTACACATTAATTGTTTCAATCTGAGTACTGTATATAAAAATATTATCACTCCATGTCCTGCTATTTTGCTGCACACGAACTGGTAAATTGACTACTGAAATTAGATTGATGCACCCCAATAATAATTCTAGCTCATTTTTCCTATTCGTATCTTTTAAGGAATCTACATTGGAATCTCCAGAAAGTGCTGTTTCTTCTTGTCTGACAGGTAGCTCAATAATGCATCTAGATTCCTCATAACTGAAGGCTTCCTAGAGGGTACAGGTAGACTGTTACAATTATCATAAAAGGATTCTGCAGTAACAAGCACATGCTTCTAGGTTCTGATTACGACAAAAACTATTTGTCTCAATATTTTTTACTTTGTGTCCAACTTTTACATATTTTGTAGCTCCTCCTTTTTCCGTGTTAACTCTAGACAAAAATGATGCAAGTCTGTAATCCCTGATATTTACCTTCTTCGTCCCTGTGGTTATGTTGCATTCAGACAGGCACAGAACATCTGTCTCTTCAGTATTTTCCATATCTTCTAGGGATGCAATACACTCATTTACCTTAGGTTTCAACCCTCCAATGTTCTGATGAAACAAATTATTTTTATTTTTCTGGTAATTGTCACAGGTATTACGGTCTTCCAATGCTCCAATTTCTCTTGGTACTCTCTGTCTGCAACCCGACTCTACCCTAAAAATGTGTTCCTTTGATTCCAGTTGTCACAGGGATTTTGTATTGTGTGCTTGTGTGCTTGTGGCTTTCTGCAAGGTGCTCGGCTAATTTTCCCTTCCCCTGTTATTCAGTTCCATGATTATTGAATCCCCATCTCCCGATCACAGGAACAGGCAGGGCACAGACATGAGACTTTGTTTCAGTGTAAAGCAATTTACTCAGCTCTTTGTTCAATGGCTAACAGCTATGTTAGCCTAGTACTGGTCATTTCACTGCAAAATGACTACAGACACTGTACAAGTGTTCGCTGTTGTTGCTCCTATTTCCTCCAGGTCACCTTTAATATATATTCTAAATTGCTAGCCAGGCAGTTTCCTGCTCCTCCTACTATAAGTACCTTACCCTCTCTATATTGAAATCTCTGCACAATGCCCCTATGTTCATCATCACCTAGCTAAGCTTGGCACTAGGTGTTAAGATGCTTATGATCTCTGTACAATGCCCCTATATTCATCATCACCTAGCTAAGCTTGGCACTAGGTGTTAAGATGCTTGTGACCTGGTATTCTACTCCTAGCTTTTCCTGTAGCAGTTGACCTACAACTCTCCCATGACTACTCCCAAGCAGCAAGACTCTTTTCTTTCTATGTGTCTATTCTACTGACTTATCCTTTATGTCATTCCTTCAAACCTGTTGCACCTTACTAAGCTCAAGAATTGGTTGAGGCTGTTCTCCTACTTCAGGTAACAAGTCAAAATGACTGCTAACTGGAATTTGAAATGTGATTTCCAGGGTTTACTCCATTTACCTGTTATTTATCACCATCTCCCATTGTCTTTTTTTGTCTTCAACCTGTGTAATCCAAAATATTCCATTTCTAATCCTATCTAGAGGGCACAAATATTTATTCCCTGTTCCACTATTTTCTTGTCTCAACTTGTAACCTACAATTTCTTGGAAGAGCCTCGTCTGACACTTCCTTAGCTGCATTCTCCCCAGTGAAACACCAACCCACAATCCTGACATGTTCCCCCATACCAATTAAGTGACTACAAAACCCTATTTGTCACACATAATGTTACTCTTCCAGTATACTAAAAACCTCTTCAACACACACAAAGTGCAATAAAGTAAAATTCAGTAACAACTCATCTTTCAGTGAATTATGCAACTGACTTCTAAACATCAGGCAGACACAGAATTACTTGACAGATGTTCATTGAACATAGGTAGTACAAGACACGAAATGAATGAAAATTAAAAAGCACAATATTTTCTAACAATAACCTTAGACCAACACTACCGGGATATTATGTAAAGTACTGTAATGAACCCAAAACAACACTTAAAAATTAAACAGCAGTCAGACGTTAACACTAGCTCATAAACACGCCACCTATATTCACTGAACATAGGTTTCAAAGCACGAAAGAAGTGAAATAAATGAAAACTCTAAAAAGCGCCTGCCCAAGTAAGGCAAAGATTCTGAGTTCAAATCTTGATCTGGTACAAATTTTCAATGTGGCAGGAAGTTTCATATCAGGGCACACTCTGCTGCAGAATCAAAAATTCATTTTGAGAACATCCCCCAGTCTATGTCTAAGCAAGGTCTCTGCAGTATTGTTTCTTCCAGGAATGCTAGTTCTTTAAGTTTCGCAAGAGAACATCTGCCAAGTCTGTGAGGACATGTTATGAGTTGTGTTTGGATAGCTCAGTTGGTACAGCATTTGCCTACGAATGGCAAAAGTCGTGAGTTTGAGTCTCAGTCTGACAAACAATTTGAATCTTCCAGGATGTTTCATATCAGTACATGTTCTACTGCAGAGTGAAAAAATTCATTTTAATGGTTGTTTTTCAAATCAATTGCTTTGGAAAACTATTCATAATAGGTCCAAACTTTATAAGAGTGCAGTCAAGGAAATGGGCACCATTTCAATATAAAATATTGCATTTTCAATGAAAATATATCATTAATGTTAAATAGGATTCTTCAAATAACAATCACATCACTATATTAGATAATAGTTACTTGTCACATTTTAGTTTCTTCCTTTGTTACTGATTGTGGACATATTTTATAAGTCTGCATAGGGGCTGCAGTTTTAAACAAGATCTCATGCTGTTATTAATGAACTCAATACATGTAGTGACAGATGCATCATGTAAGAAATGACTGCAAAGAAAATTTCCATAATTGCTATCAAAGAACAGAACAGTTTGTGCTTACCAAGCAGACACACAAATAATCATCAAAGAATCTAGGTTTGTGTCCAAGATGTTTCCAAGCTAGTCCAAGCTGTTGTCAGAGATGTGATTATCTGTTCCTTCGGTGTCAGCTTTTTTTATAAGAACAATATAATTTTATTTCTGTTTCTACTTTTGATCAACATGGGAAGATATCCTCCTGTTTCTCTGGGAAGCTAGATCGTGTTCTCTTTTTGTTATAATGTTTGTCAGTCCTTTTCACTATGCAAAGTATAAATGATTGCAAAAACATACTTGACCTCTTAACAACAAATAATCATGATCAACTAAGGAACATCATGACAGATCAGGGATTGGTGACCATAAGGTTGTTGTAGCTAGACTGAATGCTGTAACATTCATAACCACCAAAAATAAATGCCGAATATGTCTATTAAAAAAAGCCGATCTAAGTTCGCTTGGCACCTTCCTAAGAAACAGTGTCCACCCCTCCCAATTTGGCTATGTAAGTGTAGACCAAATGTAGTTTAAATTCAAAGAAACAGCATTGCCATCAGTTTAGAGAGATATACCAAATAAATTAATAAGAGATGGTACTGATCTCTCATGGTACAAAAAACAGGTCAGAAAACTACTGCAGAAGCAACGAAGAAAGCATGCCAAATTTAAAAGAATGCAAAATCCCCGAGATTGGCAAAGTTTTACAGAAGCTAAAAATTTAGCTTGAATGTCAGTGTGAGATGCTTTTAATAGTTTCCACAATGAATCTCTGCCTCAAAATCTGGCAGAAAATGGAGAGAGATTCTGGTTGTATGTAAAGTACACCTGTTTCAAGATGCAATCAATACCTTTACTGCATGATAGCAGTGGTGATGTTATTGATGACACCACCACTGAAGCAGAGTTACAAACACAGTGTTCCAAAGTTCCTTCACAAAAGAAAATGAAGTAAATATTCCAGATTCGAAACAAGAACAACTGCCAACATGAGTAACTTAGATATTTTTGGTTTAGCAAAGCAGCTTAAAACTTTTAAGAAATACAAAGCTTCCGGTCCAGATTTATGTCAGTCAGGTTCCTTTTAGAGTATGCTGACCCAATAGCTCCGTACTTAGGAATCATATTCAAATGCTCGCTTGTAGAAAGATGTGTACCCAAAGACTGTATTCGTGTTTTCCTGTCAGAAAGGTCACAATTCATAATAATTGATGTAAAGTCGTCAAATAAAACATAAGTAATAGCGGGCATTCATCGTGACCTATATAAACAATTAAGTGACAATCTGAGCATGCCCTAAGAGTATTTGCAAATGATAATGTCATTTACTATTGTGTAAAGTCATCAGATGATCAAAATGAATTGAAAAATGATTTAGACAAGATATCTACATGGTGAAAAAAGTGAAAATTAACTCTAAATCATGAGAGTGTGAAGTCATCCACATGAAGACTAAAAAGAACACCCTAATTTTCAATTACACGATAAATCACACAAATCTAAAGGCTGTAAACTCAACTAAATACTTAGGGTTTACAGTTTTTTGAATGGTCACATAGGTAATGTTGTGGGGAAAGCAAACCAAAGACTGTGATTTATTAGCAGAACATGTAGAAGATGTAACATGTTTACTACAGGGACTGCTTACACCACACTTGTCTGCCCTCCTCTGGAGTACTGCTGTATAGTGTGGGATCTGCAGCACATGGGATTGATGGAGGACATAGAAAAAGTTCAAATAAGGGCAGCTCTTTTTGTAGTATCATGAAATAGGGGAGAGAGTGTGACAGGTATGATACATGATTTGGGGTGGCAGTCAATAAAACAAAGATGTTTTTGCTGAGGCAGGACCTTCTCATGAAATTTCAATCACCAACTTTCTCCTCAGAGTGTCAAAACATTTTGTTGAGGTCCACCTACAACGGGTGAAATGATCATCATAATAAAATAAGAGAAATCAGAACTTGAGTGGAAAGATTTAAGTGTTCATTTGACCTGTGTGCTGTTCGAGAGGGGAACGGAAGAGAATTAGCTTAAAGATGGTTCAATGAACCCTCTGCCAGGCACTTAATTTCAGAGTAATCTTGTAGAGCTAGCTGTAGAATTACAGCAGTTAGTTGATTTTATTCCATTTGAAGACTAATGGTGACCTTTCCCCTACTTTCTACAACACTGAGTAACATTGTCCTCTGGAAGCAGACATTATTAATTACTCATCATTTCTTTAGTTCCCCTGTGAATCAAAGGAAGTAATGACGAATCACAGGCCTTCTTTACAACTCTTTGATATCCTTGGCAAATCTTGAATACACTATACAGGATCAATGCTGCACCCTGCAAGATAGCTCCTTTCACTTGGTAACATTAATACAACTTATATTTTGAATGATGTAGCACATTGGTCTTGGATTGTGGTCACTGTAATTTAGATTTTCTGTACATTCCCTAAATGACTTCACTTGATTATTGGCATGGTTCCTGAATCAAACCCTCAGGCGATTATCATCCTCATACTCGTCCAATTTGAGCTTCTGCTATGCTGTAGTGATCTCAGCAGTGATACAATAAATAACCTGTTGCTTTGTGTTTTGTTGTCTTTTGTTTGAAAGATCGATATTTCAGTGACAATGGAGAGACTTCTGTGATAGATAAAATTCTTTTTCAAATGCTTTGTTATCTGGTAATAATCACATAAAATTTAACTCTTGGACATGTCCCCATTTTCGTAATACAAGCGGGTACATTGTGTACTTTGTTCACATGTAAATAATAGCTATCTTTATGTTACCAAGATAAACACGTATGGGCAAAATCATAGTTTAATCTTAGTTTGAGTCCACAACAATAAAATAAACTTACGTATATGAGTTAATGCACTGTTTAAACAAACAATAATGAAATAAACTCCCATTTTATCATTCCGTTGCCACGGACAGGTGTTATTCCACAATAATGATGTACATGAAGCACTAAACAGTGCAGTTGCATCAGACACCAGTCAACCAATTATTCAATTATTAGCTGGAAATTTGACAACCAGATTTGTCACTGTGTTAGCTGAAGCAATAATGAAGGCATAGGTATGGGCTTGCAATTGTGAAACAACAATGGAACAGTGCAAAACAATTTCATTTGTGGTTGGCTCACTTTATTCAAGGCACACTTTTTCTAGGATTACAGTGGAAATTACATTTTGCTCTCATCTTTCATCTTTAGATCATAAAAAGAAAGCATAGTTCACTCACAGGCATATCGAGAAAACCACATTGTCAATGGAGATGTGTGAGGAATGTCATGCGTATAATGTAAGAGCTCTATATATGCATAAATTTCTAAGTGTGATGCTCCCCACTTATCTCCATTGACAATCTGATGCTTATAAATTGACGACTGCTTTCTCTTATGGTCTGAAGATGGCGTTGATAGCTAGAACTCTGCCTGAAACTTTATGTGTTTGTGCCAGACCACAAAAACTTTTAAAAAGAGTACTGATATCTGATTTGCAAGCAAAAAGTATGTTTCTTTTGTATTTTTGTTTTAATAAAATGTTGTTTCGAGTTCCTAATTGTGGCTAGTTACCACTCTTGAAGAGTCTCTGTTATTTTGTAACAAGTAATCATCTAAATAGTTGCATGAAAGAACTATTTCTTAGCACAATGATACTTCTTTGCAGGTCACAATTTCTCATTGAACATTCCATGCTGTGATTCTGTGGCACCATTGAGAGCAATATCCTACCAGCAGAGCTCACAGTGGAAAAACACGTGGAAAACAATTCCAAAGTCTAGGCAGCCAGGGGAATTTGTGTGTCGTATGTGTGGCAAAGTGTACAGGTATCAGCGGAATTTGGCAAGTCACATCAAACATGAATGTGGAAAGGAACCTCAATTTCGCTGTCCATATTGTACATTACGTTACACTCAGAATGGTGCATTAAGGAGTCACATTAGAAGATACCATCAAGCAGATTGCAACATAAGATGATAGTGTACTGCTGGACGTGATGGTTGCAATGCCATGGACAGATACTGATATACTGCAACACACAATTTTACTCTTTGCAAACCAAATCTAGTATCTTTGTCATCTAATTTGTGTGCCACATTTTGTTCAGAGACTTCTCAGTACTCTCATATCTTCTTTTTGTGTACTCATAAATGTTGTGATCAATAAATTCTTTTCTTGCCATGTGGCTTAGACATCCAACAATTTTCACATTCAGTGCTGACATTCACAATTTTTTTGTTACCTGTTCTAGCCAGTCTCAAGTGATAGAGCCTAATCAACATTAATTCTATATTTCACTAATTTTTCTATTTCCAGTACATAATGGATATCTTTTGCAAGGATGCTTCATTTGGCTGTACCTAACCTTTATGACTACAACCAATTCGGTTACATTTTTTTGTATTTCTTCTGTTGTCTTTCTCTGTCAGATGCATTATCTTATTCTAAATTATCATTTTTTTCGTATGATGCTTACTTAGATCCTTATAAGTAATTTATGTTGGGGAAACTTCACTTTATTTGAAGCAATTTGTTCTAATTCTATTAAGTGGCTCATCACTTCATGTTTCCACTTTCTTATTGATTTTCTATGTGTTATGTTGTGATCTTATTCTCTGTGTACCTTAATCATTCTGAGCTCTCAATTACGTTTCTAAATTAGTTACCAGGTGGCATTTAAAGTATCTTCATAATGTTTTAAAATTTTGCATGTTGTTCAGTAATTAAGTGAGACTAAATGAAATTTCAGAAATTTGAAGCATGTACTGAAAGAACAATTCAATAACGTCCAGTATTTTTTTTATATCCCATTCTACAATACAATATTTTGAGTGAACAATTCTTATCTGTTTCTTTTCTATTATCTTATAATTGTGATGTCTGCATGAAAGAACAATTAATAATGGTAGTAGTATATCCACCCCTTGTACCTGTTGTCATTTTGTGTTACGTACATTGGCAGCATTCTGTCACGTTATATGTAGTTTATGTTGTATGTAAATAAATACTGCTGTGCCTATAACTAAGTGCCATACTTTTCTTCTGATATACCAATCTGATCACTGACGTCACAAAACGTTTATTGCCCATCATCCATATTTTGCACTTTCTTGGTATTTTTACCTGTATGTGCAGTCTTGCAGCCATGTTCACTTTGCAGAAATTTAGAGAAGTGTGGCTGTATTTGGAATTAGCTACCCAATTCCTAAGTGTTGAAAATGAGGGGGCAATTTCTTATAAATCTTCAACACTCTTGAATTCATTTATTTTTGCAGTATACCACCCAACCAAAGATTTTTCTGAATGCACAGTATTATGCGTTATCAATTTGAACACTACACACACACACACACACACACACACACACACACACACACACAACTCAACTACTGTAAAATGCTATACTTATTATAATATTTCATTGATCAATTTGACATTTCAATTACATTACTATGCAATGTCTATCATACAACTAAAACAAATTTTAATTCATTTCAATGCTGTCCCTGTGCCAGACGAAGAACTGTACCTAATGCACTCGTATATCTTAAGTAAAATGTCATATCACACAATGCCTGCTCACATACTTCTAACTTAATTTGTTGTTCAAGTGTCCATAGTCGATGTAAGTTAGTAATCATCAACATAAATAGAAATATAACTAATATTACTACACAGGAGATGATAATTCTGCTGTATCCATGAGCTACTATCATTGAGATCCTTTCATAAATTCTGAACTAATCTGCACTAAATTTGACATATTTACTTTTTTAACTGTGTGAAAATAAGTTTTACAACTTGTAGAATGTGTATTTTGGCAGAGGTGCTTTAAAAACAGGTAAATTGTGTGATACATTTTATCTAAGAAGTTGCACCAGTTTTCATACACTTGGATCCACATCCATCCAACAGAATAAAATAATTCATGGTTTTACTGACATTTTATATTATCTGAACAACATACTTTATGCTTGACTATTGGCTAATTTTAACTTATGGTCATTTTAAGTGTAAATATTTGTATAAGTCTGCAAGGCCTTCATGGCCACTGTCATTAACGACAGAATCTTTCAAGGTGTTAGGCCACGTCACACTCATCTTCAGCTTCTTCACTACTTGATGTTTGGATTCCTCTGCTGCCATCTTCTTACAGATTTCACTGATGTCCCTGGATGGCTGAACACTCAGTAGAGGGATCAAAACATGGAGTAGTAAAGTCAAGGAGGATTGACGAAGCCTAATGACTCAGAAGATTTTTATCATCAGTAAATGTTAATGTTTTTGTTGTTTGTTGTTGTGGACTTCAGTTCAGTGACTAGTATGATGTAATTCTACTTGCTAGTCTATCCTGTGCAAACCTCTTCATTTCTGCATGACTACTATAACCTACATCCCATTTGACCCTGCTTACTGTATTCAAATCTTGGTCTCCCTGAACTATTTTTACCCCCACATTTCCCTTCTTTACCAAAAGGACTATTTTTTTCATGTCTCAGAATGTCCCCTGCCAATCATTTTCTTCTTTTATTTAGTTTGTGCCATAAATTTCGTTTTTCCCTCTTTCTTTGTAGTATTTCCTCATTATTTATTTAATCTCCCCTTGTAATCTTCAGCATTCTTCTGTAGCACCTCATTTCAAAAGTTTATAGTCTCTTCTTATCTGAACTGTTGATCACCCACATTTCACTTCCGCACAAGACTATATTCCAGACAGATAATTTCAGAAAATACTTCCTAACGCTTAAATTTATTTGTGTGGGCTCCACTCTGAACTGATGAAGATGTGAGAAGGGAGACTTGCAGGGTCCTCGATAGAGCCACAATGATGAAGAAAAATGCCTTGATGGCAGAATGCAGGGCTATATATGCCCTGATGAGGACAATGATAGTCGTCCTAGCATTAGACAAACTTCTAGTGTCAGAGGATTTAGATGCTACTACAATACCAAACATAAAACGAACTGAAGAAGGATGCTATGCCAGCTGTGACAAGGAAGATCATCTCACTCCTCATCAACTCAAGATAGGTCAGAGATATGATCAGGATACTGTTCCCAATAATACTGGTACCACTATGGCCTTATAGCCATCTGAAAATACACATAGAGGGTATTTCACAACATCTGATAGTGAAAACTATAAATTCGCCATTGTATGTCATAGCCAAACACCTGGTACAGGTATTAAAACCTCTAATGGGTCACTAACTACACTGTCTACACCATGTCAAGAACTCAGTGGAGTATGTGATAGTGTTTCAAGAGAGACGTCAGAGGAGGGTGATCTCCTAGGCAGCTTCAACATCACATTTCTCTTCAGATGGGTATTATTAGAACATTCCAAGGTATTATAGTTGATAATATGTAGGAAGAGCTGTGAGCTGCATGTCAGGGGAAGGCAACAGCTGTATGTGGGGAGCCACTTGCAGGAATGACAATGCACGCTACTGCTACTATCCATCAGATGATAGGTATCTCCAATGTAGGCCTACAGTGGCCAGATTCAGCTTATGTTTGTGTCACTGCTACTGCTGGCTGCAGTGTCAGTTTTGTCTCTGTCACTTCTTTCATTGTTGCTGGTACCATTTTCAGTGTTATTACTACTATTATCATGTAAATTAATACCAAATTGTTCTGTCATCTTGTCAAGAATTGAGACCGCCCCCCCCCCCCCCCCCCCTTCATATTTACATGTGTGAGTGCAATGTTAAGTCCAGAAAAAGTCTACTGTAGCCCATATGAATTCAAATGCATTTAAGTCTGGATGGTAAAGAGGTAATCTAATCACTGAATGTCCATGTTTGGTGAGCAGAGAATCAGTTTTAAAGATTAGAAATCTTTCATGTTCTGATTCGTACATATCATCATGAAATGGAAAACTTCTTTGCGAAATCCAATTAATCATCTCCTCTTTCCATAAAGAAGAGGTTTGAGATGGATTTAGTTGAATATCATAATAAGAAGCAGTATCAATCACCAACACAAAGTTTGGTGATAGATTGCGGATTAATGTGCTTCTGATTCATTTAGCAAAATTTTTGAAATTCAAGTATTGTGATAATCAGGTCATTTTGTTCTGAACTTAAAAATTAATTATGTGTTTGGTACGAATACTTTATCACCACCACCAGCATGCACAATGATAGCTCACATTTCCTTGGAAACTGTAAACCTCCATTTTTATCATCAATCCAAGGGTGGTGTAAGTAAGCTTTTGTTTTAGCATCACACTAAGAACAACGATTATTATGTGATGATTGTATTCAAGTCTCATCCACATTTTCTGTATAGTAATTGTCCCACTGTTTTTTAAATTCTTTATAGCCTGTAAATACTGTAATCATTTTTGTGAATGTCTAACTTTTCAGTTAATAATTTTCACTTATTTGATGGCTTTTTTCCATCTAAATCCTTAATCAGTGACAGTCTTTTGTGGGTTTGAGCTGCTGCCCGAGTAATTTACATTACACAACTGCACAGCTCTGACTATGTAGGATTTCTCTACCACTGTTATTTTTCATCACCAAATAATGCACTGAATCACTGAATAAAATGTACATACTGACTCATTTTTTTCTTAATGGAGCGCAACATGTGATGTGAACGGTACATCAGTCACTACATTGCTGAACCTGGTCTGTCTCTCACCACACAAAACCAGCATGTGGCTACTGCACATGCTGATATCAAAGCTCATGCTGCATTTCACCAACTATACTCAAGTGTCACTGACAGCAACACGATGAAACTGTTTAGACATGCGTCACCACCACCTACTTCCAGTGTGGTGGAAAATTCAATGGAAAGCAGCAGTCATCGCTTATCTATATATGGAACACTTCAAGGAAACAGCTCTCAAACTGTGTACTTGGTACCAAAGGCACTATAGAGATATGTGGACAACACACTTGTAGTTTGACGTCATAGTAAGAAAAACATACAAAAATTCCTGTGCCACTATAACAGCAGAGACAACTGTGTAAGGTGGAAGAAAATGGATGCCTGCTGTTCATAGACTGCCTGATGAAAAAGAACCTTGATGACAGACTGGTACATTTCGCCTACAGAAATAAAAAAAAAAAAAAAAAAACACACACACACACACACACACACACACATAGACCTGTAGACAACCACCAATAGCTGCCCCCAACCAGCAGAACACAACTTTGTCCTCACCACACTGGTAAACACAGCACGCTGTTCTGGCACACAGGGCATAAACTGTATGCAACAAGGAAGCTTTACATATCAAGTTACAGCATTTGCATGAAACATTTCACACAAATGGCTATTTAGAGACACACATAAGTGTGCTGTGCACCTAAGCAAGAAGAAGAAAGAAAATAATCCAGTAGAAGAAACCAAGCACTTTATTGCTTCTGTATGCAGGGCTGCCTCAGCCAAGGTTCCCAGCATAATGGAGAAGCACAACATAAAAACCATTTTCCGCTGAACAGTTAAAATCAATAATATTCTTGGGTCAATCAAAGACCAGATAAGGCATTTATGAGTGTGGCATGCAGTACAACAGGCAGACGTAGCGGGTCATTTCGCAGTGCTGTATAGAGCATTTGAGGAGCATTCATCTCAGTCAAACTGACAAGTCCACAGTGGCAGAGCACAGCATCAATGAATGCCATATGTTTGTTTCTGAACGTTAAAGGTACTGTGCCACTCCAAATGGGTTCCAGGATTCAGTCATCAAAGGGGCAGTAGAAATAAGTGTACTTCACAATCTTGTTAATTGGAATGGTGGTTTCCAACTGAGCTCTGCATAAGATACGGTGTTAGTAAAAGCATATCAGGAATGCTCTGATATGAAAGCAGCAGAGGCAGCAGGCAGAATAGACAAGGAGCACCAGAATTCTATGCCCAGGCATCCCTTCATCCTGCTTGGAGCCCCATTGCGTTCAGCTGTGACATCCCTTCCAGAGGCCAGTGACTGGCCCACCCGTCGGGCCGTCATCAAAGGCGCCTGTTAAGGAATGAAGTGCACTTGAACCTAGCACTTCACCTGAAGATGATGAAAAGGAACTCCCCACAACTTGACCGATAACCTGACAATATTTCATCTGTGAAATTTGCCAAGAATGCCTGGATTTCCGTTTATATTCTATGTTAACAAATTTCGGTTTTTCAGAAATGGTTTTTTTCCTGTTGACAGTTTGCATTTTATATCCTCTCTAATTCAGCCATAATCATTTATTTTGCTACTCAAATATCAAATACTCATCTACTGATTTTAATATCTTATTTTCTAATCTAATTCCCTTAGCATAGCCTGATTTAATTTGACTACATTCTGTTACACGTGTTGTACTTTTGTTGATGTTCATGTTCTAACCTCTTTTCAAGGCACTATCCATTCCATTCAGGTGCTCTTACAAATCCTTTTCCATCCCTGGATGAATTACCATGTCATTGGAAAGCCTCAAAGTTTATATTTCTTCTCTCTGATCTTTCATCCCCTTTCCAAATTTTTCATTGGTTTCCTTTACTGTATGCTCAGTGTGGAGATGAATAACACCGGGAAAAAGCTGCAACCCTGTCTTACTCCCTTCTCAACTACTGCATCTCTTTCATGTCCTTCAGCTCTTGTAACTGAAACTAGGTTACTGTATAAATTGTAGATAGCCTTTTGCTCTCCATATTTTATTCCTGCTACCTCCATAATTTCAAAGAATGAGTTAAAGTCTACAATGTGTAAGGCTTTTCCTGACTCTACAAATTCTATAAAGAGATGTATGTCATAGAGTTGCTATTGCCTCACATCTTCCTAAATTTTACAAAAGTGAATATTACTTACCAAAATACTGTGTAGGTACTGTGGAGGACAGAATAATGGTGGGACAGATTACTTATCCACCCTACAAGAAGTGTTCAAGGAGTCTTCCACGTATCTCAAAGCCCTTCTCAGTGTGTTGGAGTGTGTGTTGTTTTGCACGTTGTTGTTGTTGTGGTCTTCAGTCCTGAGACTGGTTTGACGCAGCTCTCCATGCTACTTTATCCTGGGTAAGCTTCTTCATTTCCCAGTACCTACAGCAACCTTACATCCTTCTGAATCTGCTTAGTGTATTCATCTCTTGGTCCCACTCTACGATTTTTACTCTCCACGTTGCCCTCCAGTACTAAATTGGTGATCCCTCGATGCCTCAGAATATGTCCTACCAACCGATCCCTTCTTCTAGTCAAGTTGTGCCACAAACTCCCCTTCTCCCCAATTCTATTCAGTACCTCCTCATTAGTTATGTGATCTACCCATTTAATCTTCAGCATTCTTCTGTAACTCCATGTTTCGAAAGCTCCTATTCTCTTCTTGTCTAAACTATTTACTGTCCATGTTTCACTTCCATACATGGCTACACTCCATACAGATACTTTCAGAAACGACTTCCTGACACTTAAATCTATACTCGATGTTAACAAATTTCTCTTCTTCAGAAATGCTTTCCTTGCCATTGCCAGTCTACATTTTATATCCTCTCTACTTTGACCATCATCAGTTATTTTGCTCCCCAAATAGCAAAACTCCTTTACTACTTTAAGTGTCTCATTTCCTAATCTAATTCCCTCAGCATCACCCGGCTTAATTCGACTACATTCCGTTATCCTCATTTTGCTTTTGTTGATGTTCATCTTATAACCTCCTTTCAAGACACTGTCCGTTCCGTTCAACTGCTCTTCCAAGTCTTTGCTGTCTCTGACAGAATTACAATGTCATCGGTGAACCTCAAAGTTTTTATTTCTTCTCCGTGGAATTTAATACCTACTCAGAATTTTTCTTTTGTTTCCTTTACTGCTTACTCAATATACAGATTGAATAACATCGGGGAGAGGCTACAACCCTGTCTCACTCCCTTTCCAACCACTGCTTCCCTTTCATGCCCTTCGACTCTTATAACTGCCATCTGGTTTCTGTACAAATTGTAAATAGCCTTTCGCTCCCTGTATTTTACCCCTGCCGCCTTTAGAATTTGAAAGAGAGTATTCCAGTCAACATTGTCAAAAGCTTTCTCTAAATCTACAAATGCTAGAAACGTAGGTTTACCTTTCCTTAATCTTTCTTCTAAGATAAGTCATAAGGTCAGTATTGCCTCACGTGTTCCAACATTTCTACGCAATCCAAACTGATCCTCCCCCAGGTCAGCTTCTACCAGTTTTTCCATTCGTCTGTAAAGAGTTCGCGTTAGTATTCTGCAGCTGTGACTTATTAAACTGATAGTTCATGTTTTGCACATTGAACATCATCTTGGCGGTCTTTAATGCAGGCAACAGCATCAGTGATGTGAGCCGCACGTTCTTCACGTGAGTCCACATCCATAGCATATGCATCCTTCTTTAAGCAGCCCCATGAACAGAAATGTAATGTGGTTAGGTCAGGTGAAGTAGCAGGCCAGTTAATGGGTCTGCCATGACCAGTGCGTCATTGAGGAAATGTCTTGTTGAGGTACTTGTCTGGTCAGTGTATCGGTGGTCCATTGTGTCGTAGTTACATTTGCCATCATTGCTCTAATGTCATGTCATCCAGAAGCGCAGGTAGGCCTTCCGTCAGAAAATGTGCCTATGCTGTGGCTGTCATGCGATTTGGTAGGAACACAGACCCTAACACCAGGTCATCAGTCATACCACACCAGACATTCACTGAGAACCTAGCTTGGAATCTTATTTCCCTAGTGCCATATGGGCTCTCCATCACCCGTTTATGATAAATGCGGTTGTTCATGATATCACTGCATGTAAATGTAGCCTCATCTGTAAATAAAATGTATTACACTATGTCTCTGTGTACAGCCAACCATTCACAAAATTGTTGTCTACTTACTGAGTCACCTGGATGGAGATGTTGCATATCCTGCACGTGGATTGAGTACAAGTCCTCAGAATGTAATGTATGCCACACTCGCATTTGTGGAGTATTGAGGTGATGGCTAATGTGCCGTGTACTGGTGGTGAGAGTCCATTGTACCATTGCAATAATGTCGTCCCTTTCCTCAACTGACAGGACAGCCTCATGTTTTGATGTTACGTGTACACTGGGTAGTGTTCCAGATTCACCTAATGTTTGAAAAACCTTGGGAACTTTCCAGTCACAGGGGAAATGTGTCTGCCATTCTGTCACAGGCGCAGGGGCACTGCTGTTACAGTACCTGTACACAAACAACATTTCTCTGTATTGTGCACGGATGAACGTAAGAGGCGTGTTGGTATTCACGGACACAATGGACTTACTCAATTAGACAATACCCAAGCGCGATACACACATGACTTTATGAATGCTAACTAGTCCATCCAATGACTGCACACTGGGTATGCTTGCAGCAGTTGCCACAGTGAGACGTCACACTGTTGACATCTGTTAGAGAACCCTTACACCACTCTTAGGGTGGATCAGTCATCTGTCACACCAATCTGTCCACCATAGTGTTTACACAGCATTTCGGTAGGTGATATTCACAATTGTCTTTACACTGAAGTGCCAGAGAAACTGGTATAGGCACGCTTATTCAAATACAGAGATATGTAAACAGGCAGAATATGGTGCTGAAGTTGGCGATGCCCATATAAACAACAAGTGTCTGGTGCAGTAGTTAGATTGGTTACTGCTGTTAGAATGGCAGGTTAACAATATCTAAGTGAGTTTGAACGTGGTGTTATAGTCAGCGCACGAGTGATGGGACACAGCATCTGCGAGGTAGCGATGAAGTGGGGATTTTCCCATATAACCATTTCACAAGTGTACCGTGAATATCAGGAATCTGATAAAACATCAAATCTCTGACATTGCTGCAGCTGGAAAAAGATCCTGCAAGAGCGGGACCAACGATGACTGAAGAAAATCATTCAACGTTACAGAAATGCAACACTTCTGCAAATTGCTGCGGATTTCAATGGTGGGCCATCAACAAGCCGAAGGCCCATTCGTATACCCATGATGACTGCATGACACAAAGCTTTACATCTCACCTGGGCCCGTCAACACCAACATTGGACTGTTGACGACTGAAAACATGTTTCCTGGTTGGACAAGTCTCATTTCAAATTGTATGAAGCGGATGGACGTGTACGGGTATGGAGACAACCTCAAGAGTCCATGGATGCTGCATGTCAACAGGGGACTGTTCAAGCTGGTGGAGGCTCTGTAATGGTGTGGGGCATGTGCAGCTGGAGTGATATGGGATCCATGATTAAGTCTATATAACACTCTGACAGTTGACACTTATGTAAACATTCTGTCTGATCACCTGCATCCATTCATATCCATTGTGCATTCCGACAGACTTGAGCAATTCGAGCAGGACAATGCAACACCCCACACATCCAGAATTCCTACAGAGTGGCTCTGGGTACAGTCTTCTGAGTTCAAACACTTCCGCTGGCTACCAAACTCCCCAGACATGAGCATTATTGAGCATATCTGGGATGCCTTGCAACGTGCTGTTCACAAGAGATCTCCACCCGCACATACTCTTACTGATTTATGGACAGACCTACAGGATTCATGGTGTCAATTCCCTCCAGCACTACTTCAGACATTAGTTGAGTCCATGCCATGTCATTAGGCAGGTGTATCAGTTTCTGTGGCTCTTCCGTGTGCTTCTTTAACGGTTTCACATATCGAATTGGCGGTTTTCAGCAAATGTTGGAGTGTCGAGGGTCATGTATTTTGTTTTGTTAATATTTTTATTGCTGCTATCAATGGTGATATTGAAGCAAGTACTTTTCTTAAATGGAATCATATACGTTTTATAACTATATTCAACAGCTTTTCTGAAGACAATGACAATGATGTAGCATTTATTAATATTGATGTTGAAACCTGTCATAAAAAATTCAAGAAATGTCATTGAATTAGAGAGCATGGTGGCCAGAGTCAACATTATCAATGCAAACACCACCAAGCAGAGCTCTTGTGCTACGCTGTGTCAGAATTGTGTCAGAATGTCAACGCATTTGCCTGTTTACTTGTCTACACTGCAGGCTGTTCATTTCTGCGTCAGCATTCATTGCTTGCAGACATGTACACCAGTGAGGATAAGTCATATACTACTTTTATATGGTGAATGTAAAATAAATGCTGTGAAACAATACAGCAGTGTAGTGCTATCTATCAGTATCACTAGTGCCCAATGCTCCAGACAACTGCACAAATTATTAAGACACTAGTGTTGTCAGCCTGTTTGAATTTCAAAAAGAGAACAAGAAAGAAGAGTGCAACAGACAGAGAACATGAAGAAGCTGTTCTGGCTACGAAGCTAACGAGTCCGCACAGTGGTATGAGACATATTCCCTCCCTATCATCTGTCACCACATCAGGCACTCAACAACCATGATTCTGAACATCCTACAGAATTTTTTCAGTTTGCCCTTCAGCAACTGACAGACGACCCTGTGTTTTTCCAACACTTGAGCTTTACCAACAAAATAACGTTTACTAACCATGTTCAATGTAAATTTGCATAACATTTACTACTGAGCAGCCGAAAATCCACACTGGCTTTGTCAGAGGCAACATCCTGTGGAGGGTAAATGTTTGGTGTGGCATAGTAGGAAATTACATTGTGGGACATTACTTCATCTCAGACATTCTAAATGGACATACGTACACACACTTTCCAACTAACATTCTGCCAATTCTTCTAGAAGAGGCACCACCAGATATTCAGCAGTGTATGTGAGTGCAACAGGACAGTTGTCCAGCTAACTATTCCCATGTTGCATCGCAAATACTGAATGATAACTTCCCTGGACATTGGATATGACAAAATTCTGTTGTCAAATGGCTTTCGATGTCCCCCGATTTGACTCCTCTTGGTTTCTTTCTTTGGAGAGCAGTCTTTTATGAATTCCAACTACACCAGTGCGTGGTCTACCATATCATCCACTGTAATTACATCTGTTTATCATTCTTTTGAATGGTGATTGCAGATGTGCCTTTCAGTCCATGGTCAACAGCTTGAACACATGCTTAAATAAATGGTAAAGTTATTTTTTGGTGAAGACAAAATTTGTGTTATGTGATTTGGATGGTTACCAAATCATTAGTAAATGGTTTATTTCATTTACATGTGTATGAAATTGCATTACAATGTCAAATAAGTTGACAGCATGTGTTGCCCATAGCTGGTAACACTGTCATTACATGCTTATGTTTAGCACGAATTGACATTTCATTAAGAAGAATATTTATTTTGCAGTGTAGAGGTGCTCACAAAAGTATTTTTAATAAAATGTGTAGTTCAACAAATGTATCCCATATGATATGATTTAGAGCATTGTCGGTAGAGACAGTGTCCGACAGCATGTATTTTAACTCCCAAGAAGCGCACAGCCACGTGCAGGAAAAGAGAGGTCAAATCTTGCTTCTAACTGTTGGATATTTAATACAGTAGTTGCTTTTTGCAACGTATAAGACCACTTTATTTTTGAAGAATGAACAGTTGATTTCTCTGTCTGAGGCCATGTAAATCTGGGAGGATACACAAATGTGAAATAGTTTTCCTAAGCTCTTTGTGATATACTAGATTCTAGCCTATGTTATATTTCCATATACAACATTCGTAGCTGAACCTGGATCTAGGTTGTAAGTTGGTTCAAGGGGAAGTAAAGCTTTATTCTCATAGCACAGGCTTACCTTATGGTATACAATTACGCAGCCTGGTCCAAAATGCCTACTTGACAGTGTTTGCACTGCAGATGCTGTTTCCATCCACCATACTCTCACATTCTAGGATTTTTCGCTTTTCTTATGACAGGTTTCAACATCAACATTAACAAATGCTATATCACTGTAATTGCTCTCTCAGGAGCTATCGAATGCAGTTATAAAAAGTATACAGTTCCATTAAAAACAAATGTGCTTATTTCCACATCTCAAATCATACCAGTAGTAAAAACATAAACCAAACAAAAACATATGTGTCCCTCAATGCTCTAACATCTTCCAAAAACTGTGTTTCAGTCTGTGTAACCGTTCATGAAATAAAAGGGGTGTTATCAGCAGATTGTAGCTGAGTATAATCTACTAATACGAGGTTCAACATGTTTTGTAATTTCTGTTAAATCTTATACTTTTTGGACAATCATATGATCATATGTACATTTACTCTTGTTAATGACCATTAGTTTTAGTTGGCCTGTAATGATGAAAAAACATCTTTTTCAAATAATATACTGCCTCAGCAGACCCACGATGTCTTTAGAGTTTATACTGTACACAGAAGCAAGATTTGAAACTAGATACATGCCCTTCAGAAGCAATATCCATCAATTGAGCCATTCTCTCACACTTTACAGAATATCTGAACTCCACACAGGCTGTTATGCAGCAGTGAGGCTGCAGTGATATTTGATTAGCAGGTAGTTGTCATACATGCTCACCAGAATGTATATTCCAGAGGGAGCAGAAGATGTCAGCCTCATTAGCAACACTGAACACTCTACTGTATCCTTTCTCTAAGTGGTTCTTGGTTACTGTGAGAGTTAATTGTTGTTTGAGGGAAATGGGGAGAAGCAGGTGGCAAGTTCAACCTTTGAGTGAGACAACATGGCATACTCACATAAAGTGCATGCAAATACCAGATATCTGAGTTCAAGTACCAGTATGGCACATATTGTTAAATTGTCACATGTAATTACCACAATATGACTCCTCTTAATTCATTACAGAGGTGCTCAAAATTGGTCACACAAATTATTGTATTCATAAAAATCGTATTAACTTGAAGGCTGATATTCCTGTGAATTAAAAGAAGCCAACTGAAAAGAATTGATGCATTGTCATAATACTTGTAAACTGTATTGGGTGTAACTCCTGGTATTCTGTAACATTCAGGTGTCAGATTGTTACATTGCAGAAATTACACTCACATATTTTGCAAGTTTAGCTTCTTTACTGCTTCGTGTAGCCCTAATTATTAAACTTTTTCAAAATAACTTCAACTCACTTCATAAATCCCTCCTACATTAAAACCATTCAGAATCATATTTTGCAAGTTTTCTTGGGGTGAGTGGGAGGAGACATTTCAGGATTCATTCATCCAGAAAAATTTTTCACCATCCAATATCACCTACCTTAAAAAAAAAAAAAAAACAAGATTACTAGTTTTGCGCCATTCATCTCATATTTGGAGCCACTAAAAACTACGCGAGACAGTAAAACTTCCAAAGTCATCTATAGAGGAACTATCAACTTGCTCTGACTGCCAACTTGCAGCACTAAGTATCTACAGCTGGACAATTTGTCTGGCATGGTGGTAATTTTGTTTACAGACCACTATCTACATCTACATCTACATCTATATGATTACTCTGCAATTCACATTTAAGTGCTTGGCAGAGGGTTCACCCAACCGCAATCATACTATCTCTCTACCATTCCACTCCCGAAAAGTGAGCAGGAAAAACGAACACCTAAACCTTTCTGTTTGAGCTCTGATTTCTCTTATTTTACTTTCATGATCATTCCTACCTATGTAGGTTGGGCTCAACAAAATATTTTCGCATTCGGAAGAGAAAGTTGGTGACTGAAATTTTGTAAATAGACCTCGCCGCGACGAAAAACGTCTTTGCTTTAATGACTTCCATCCCAACTCGCATATCATATCTGCCACACTCTCTCCTCTATTACATGATAATACAAAACGAGCTGCCCTTTTTTGCACCCTTTCGATGTCCTCCATCAATCCCACCTGGTAAGGATCCCACATTGCGCAGCAATATTCTAACAGAGGACAAACGAGTGTAGTGTAAGCTGTCTCTTTAGTGGACCTGCTGCATCTTCTAAGTGTCCTGCCAATGAAACGCAACCTTTGGCTCGCCTTCCCCACAATATTATCTATGTGGTCTTTCCAACTGAAGTTGTTCGTAATTTTAACACCCAGGTACTTAGTTGAATCAACAGCCTTGAGAATTGTACTATTTATCAAGTAATCGAATTCCAACGGATTTCTTTTGGAACTCATCTGGATCACCTCACACTTTTCGTTATTTAGCGTCAACTGCCGCCTGCCACACCATACAGCAATCTTTTCTAAATCGCTTTGCAACTGATACTGGTCTTCGGATGACCTTACTAGACAGTAAATTACAGCATCATCTGCGAACAACCTAAGAGAACTGCTCAGATTGTCACCCAGGTCATTTATATAGATCAGGAACAGCAGAGGTCCCAGGACGCTTCCCTGGGGATCTCCTGATATCACTTCAGTTTTACTCGATGATTTGCCGTCTATTACCACGAACTGCGACCTTCCTGACAGGAAATCACGAATCCAGTCGCACAACTGAGATGATACCCCATAGGCCCGCAGCTTGATTAGAAGTCGCTTGTGAGGAACGGTGTCAAAAGCTTTCCGGAAAAAAGAGCTAGCTACGTTGGACAAGAACGATGTTTTCTGAAACCATGCTGATTGCGTATCAATAGATCGTTCCCTTCGAGGTGATTGATAATGTTTGAATGCAGTATATACTCCCAAACCCTACTGGAAACCGACGTCAGTGATATAGGTCTGTAGTTTGATGGATTACTCCTACTACCTGTGCAATTTTCAAATGTGTAGGTACAGATCAGTCGGTGAGCGAGCAGTTGTATGTGATTGCTAAGTAGGGAGCTATTGTATCAGCGTAATCTGAAAGGAACGTAATCGGTATACAACCTGGACCTGAAGACTTGCCTGTATCAAGCGATTTGAGTTGCTTCGCAACCCCTAAGGTATCTACTTCTAAGAAACTCATGCTATCAGCTGTTCGTGTTTCAAATTCAGGAATATTCCATTCGTCTTCCCTGGTGAAGGGATTTCGGAAAACTGCATTCATTCCTGGAGTGTAATTAGCAGTCTTCGAAAGGGATGTAAGAAGGAAATGACAAGTATTTTGGACAGGTCAGGAAAACTGCTGGTGAATCCTGTGGATGCCTTGGGCAGATGGAGGGAGTATTTTGAAGAGTTGCTCAATGTAGATGAAAATGCGATCAGTAATGTTTCAGATTTCGAGGTAGAATGGGATAGGAATGATGATGGAAATAGGATCACATTTGAGGAAGTGGAAAAAATGGTCAATAGATTGCAGTGCAATAAAGCGGCTGGGGTGGATGAAATTAAGTCGGAACTCATCAAATAAGTGGAATGTCAGGTCTTAAATGGCTACACAGGATAATTGAAATGGCCTGGGAGTCGGGACAGGTTCCATCAGACTGGACAAAAGCAGTAATCACACCAATCTTTAAACATGGAAACAGAAAAGATTGTAACAACTACAGAGGTATCTCTTTAATCAGCGTTGTGGGTAAGATCTTCTCAGGTATTGTTGAAAGGAAAGTGCGAGTATTAGTTGAGGACCAATTGGATGAAAATCAGTGTGGGTTTAGGCCTCTTAGAGGTTGTCATGACCAGATCTTTAGCTTACGGCAAATAATGGAGAAATGTTATGAGTGGAACAGGGAATTGTATCTATGCTTTATAGATCTAGAAAAGGCATATGACCGGGTTCCTAGGAGGAAGTTATTGTCTGTTCTACAAGATTATGGAATAGGAGGCAAACTTTTGCAAGCAATTAAAGGTCTTTACATGGATAGTCAGGCAGCAGTTAGAGTTGACGGTAAATTGAGTTCATGGTTCAGAGTAGTTTTCAGGGGTAAGACAAGGCTGCAACCTGTCTCCACTGTTGTTCATATTATTTATGGATCATATGTTGAAAACAATAGACTGGCTGGGTGAGATTAAGATATGTGAACACAAAATAAGCAGTCTTGCATATGCGGATGACTTAGTTGTGATGGCAGATTCGATTGAAAGTTTGCAAAGTAATATTTCAGAGCTAGATCAGAAATGTAAGGACTATGGTATGAAGATTAGCATCTCCAAAACGAAAGTAATGCCTGTGGGAAAGAAATATAAACGGATTGAGTGCCAAATAGGAGGAACAAAGTTAGAACAGGTGGACGGTTTCAAGTATTTAGGATGCATATTCTCTCAGGATGGCAACATAGTGAAAGAACTGGAAGCGAGGTGTAGCAAAGCTAATGCAGTGAGCGCTCAGCTACAATGTATTCTCTTCTGCAAGAAGGAAGTCAGTACCAAGACTAAGTTATCTGTGCACCGTTCAATCTTTCGACCAACTTTGTTGTATGGGAGCGAAAGCTGGGTGGAGTCAGGTTACCTTATCAACAAGGTTGAGGTTACGGATATGAAAGTAGCTAGGATGATTGCAGGTACTAGTAGAGGGGAACAATGGCAGGAGGGTGTCCACAATGAGGAAATCAAAGAAAAACTGGGAATGAACTCTATAGATGTAGCAGTCAGGGCGAACAGGCTTAGATGGTGGGGTCATGTTACACGCATGGGAGAAGCAAGGTTACCCAAGAGACTCATGGATTCAGCAGTAGAGGGTAGGAGGAGTCGGGGCAGACCGAGGAGAAGGTACCTGGATTCAGTTACGAATGATTTTGAACTAATAGGTTTAACATCGGAAGAGGCACCAATGTTAGCACTGAATAGAGGATCATGGAGGAACTGTATAAGGGGGGCTATGCTCCAGACTGTACGCTGAAAGGCATAATCAGTCTTAAATGATGATGATGATGATGATGATGCATTCAGTAACTCCGCTTTAGCAGCACAGTCGTCGGTAACAGTACCATCGGCACCGTGCAGCGAAGGTATTGACTGCATCTTGCCGCTTGTGTACTTTACATACGACCAGAATTTCTTCAGATTTTCTACCAAATTTCGAGACAATGTTTCATTGTGGAACCTATTAAAGGCCTCTCGCATTGAAGTCCGTGCCAAATTTCGCGCGTCTGTAAATTTTAGCCAATCTTCGGGATTTCACGTTCTTCTGAACTTCGCATGCTTTTTCCATTGCCTATGCAACAGTGTTCGGACCTGTTTTGTGTACCATGGAGGATCAGTTCCATCTCTTACCAGTTTATGAGGTATGAATCTCTCAATTTCTGTTGCTACTATATCTTTGAATTTGAGCCACATCTCGTCTACATTTGCATAGTCAGTTCGGAAGGAATGGAGATTGTCTCTTAGGAAGGCTTCTAGTGACACTTTATCCGCTTTTTTAAATAAAATTATTTTGTGATTGTTTCTGGTGGATTTGGAAGAAATGGTATTGAGCCTAACTACAATGACTTTGTGATCACTAATCCCTGTATCAGTCATGATGCTCGGTATTAGCTCTGGATTGTTTGTGGCTAAGAGGTCAAGTGTGTTTTCGCAACCATTTACAATTTGCATGGGTTCGTGGACTAACTGCTCGAAATAATTTTCGGAGAAAGCATTTAGGACAATCTCGGAAGATGTTTTCTGCCTACCATCGGTTTTGAACAAGTATTTTTGCCAATATATCAAGGGAAGGTTGAAGTCCCCACCAACTATAACCGTATGAGTGGGATATTTATTTGTTACGAGACTCAAATTTTCTCTGAATTGTTCAGCAACTATATCATCGGAGTCTGGGGGTTGGTAGAAGGAGCCAATTATTAACTTAGTTCAGCTGTTAAGAATAACCTCCACCCATACCAATTCACACGGAGTATCTACTTCGACTTCACTACAAGATAAACCACTACTGACAGACACAAACACTCCACCACCAATTCTGCCTGATCTATCTTTCCTGAACACCGTCTGAGACTTCGTAAAAATTTCTGCAGAACTTATTTCAGGCTTTAGCCAGCTTTCTGTACCTATAACGATTTCAGCTTCTGTGCTTTCTATTAGCTCTTGAAGCTCAGAGACTTTCCCAGCACAACTACAACAATTTACAACTACAATTCTGACTGTTCCTTGATCCAAGTACGTCCTGTATTTGCCATGCACCCTTTGATGTTGCAGCCCACCCCGCACTTTCCCGAGGCCTTCTAACCTAAAAAACCGCCCAGTCCATGCCACACAGCCTCCGCTACCCGTGTAGGCGCCAGCTGAGTGTAGTGAACTCCTGACCTATTCAGCGGAATCCGAAACCCCACCGCCCTACGGCGCAAGTCAAGGAATCTGCAGCCAACACGGTCGCAAAACCGTCTGAGCCTCTGATTCAGACCTTCCACCCGGCTCTACACCAAAGGTCCGCAGTCGGTTCTGCCAATGATGCTGCTGATGGTGAGCTCTGCCTTTATCTCGTAAGCAAGACCGGCAGCCTTCACCAAATCAGATAGCCGCTGGAATCCAGAGAAAATTTCCTCAGATCCAAAGTGACACATGTCATTAGTACTGACATGTGCCGCCAGCTGCAGCTGGCTGCACCCTGTGCTCTTCATGGCATCCGGAAAGACCCTTTCCACATCAGGAATGACTCCACCCGGAATGCAGACGGAGTGCCCACTGGATTTCTTCCCCTGCTTAGCCACCATATCCCTAAGGGGCCCCATTAAGCGCCTAACATTGGAGCTCCCAACTGCCAATAAGCCCACCCTCTGCGATTGCCCGGACCATGAAGGCTGAGAATCATCCTCTGAAACAGGGCAGGCAGCTGCATCTGGGTCAGCCAGAGACAGTACCTGAAACCTGTTTGTCAGACGCACCGGGGAGGCTTTCTGATCAGCCTCCGGGGACGTCTTTCACTGCCTGCCACGCCTTGGAATGACCTCCCAATCAACGACAGGCGAGGGCTCAGCCCCACTGTGGGCAGCAACCGGGGCAACCACAGCGGCAGACCGATCTGGGGACAGACGGGACGAGGTAGACATCCCCGTGATACCCAAGTCCGGCTCCCCACAGTGGTGCCCATTGGCAACAGCCTCAAGCTGCATAACCGAAGTCAGCGCCGCCTGCAGCTGTGAGCGAAGGGATGCCAACTTAACCCTCATCTGAACACAGCAATCACAGTCCCTGTCCATTCTAATTGATGCTGAAGAACAGTTACGGAAACACGAGTCCGTGCCTAGATAACGCAAGGGAAACATGCAAAGAATGTATGAACTAACCTGTACAAATGCCTAACGACTGCGATACAATCTGCCTGAATTTACGATTACAGTAACTAAAACTCGAAATTACACCTCCTATACGAAACTCACACGCAATTAAGTAAGAATCTACGAAGTAAACACAAAAACAGAAAACAGACAACTATGCGAATTTACACTATTCAGGTACTAAAGCGCAATGCCACAACTCTCAAATACTATAATATGCCCGAAATTTATGAATTAAAAAATGCAAGTACCCAAAAACACGCAAAGAAATTAAGAATTAAACTATGTAACAAATAAGTAAGCTAGGAGTATACGGCTTGCTGCTGGCAGCTGCTTATCCAACGGCGGCAGGGAGCACACTGGCTGTGACCAACCGACACTGGCCGTTCAAAACAAAAACAGAAGACAGACGACTACACGAATTTACACTATTCAGGTACTGAAGCACGATGCTCTACACCAGTGGTGCCCATTGGCAACAGCCTCAAGCTGCATGACCGAAGTCAGAAGACAGACAACTACGTGAATTTACACTATTCAGGTACTAAAGCCCGATGCTACAACACTCAAATACTATGTAGAATTATGAGTAAAATTCAGATAAAAATGTTAAGTAAGTGAAATGTTGTCCCTTTCATACAACTTAAACTGTTAAAAATGTTATCTGTATCATATTTAGTTGGTATTTAGAGTAATGATGGAGCTGCGAGCTACTGTTCTGCCCAGTCCACCTGACTGCAGTGCCAGTTTAGCGCAAGCTACAGCCAGCTGCTTCCTCAAACATTAATTCTATACCAAAAAATGTGTTCATATCAGCATAATATCAGATACATTCAGCTTTGCAGGTCATTTAGGAAGTCAGTGGTAGTGTGTACCATCCCTCCTGGCAGCAACTGTTTGTACTGGCCTTCCAGTAGCAGTGGCACATGCTGGCCTCCTGTTAGCAGTAACTTGTGCCAGCCTCCTGGTAGCTGTAGCTCCCACTGGCCTCTCGGTAACAGTAGCTTGCCTTGGCATGGCTTTGCAAGCAGGTAGCCGAGGTAGCCTAATTTCTATCACTGGTCGATGGCAGTGGCGTGTTTTTTACAGTGGTGATGGACTTTAATTCATCCACAAAATATTTATACATTATATATACAAACCTTAAGGCTGACTTATAACTCCCCACCCATCCACTGCCTACTACCATACTCCTGAAATTCGGTGAACTATTTCGGTACATAATAGAGATGTAGACAGTGTTCTCCAACCCATGAAAACAATTCCTTAAGTACTGACCCACTACCCACCCTTGAGCTGTACTGAATGGTTAAAATGCTGGACACATAATTACAGGAATTGGGTTTTGAATCCTCGTACAATCAACCTGATTAAGGTTTTCCGTGTCCAGTCTGTATCTCTTCAGGTAGATTCCAATATAGTTATTCTTTAAGAAGGTTGTAGTCAAGTTTGTGTTCACTATGGTCCATACGAATTACTAAGACATCTGTTATAAGTTGTAATGATACAATACTGACTCATAACCAAGAGTTTTATTATGTCATTGTGTACATACACAAATATTTGGTTTGATTCACAGCAGGCTGCAAACATAAATAATATAATTGAGAAACATATGTAGTGTTAAAAACTGCAATTAATCTTAATTTGCAGCTGACAGTAGAAGTTTATCTAATCAATCTCTGAAAATAGATCTGTCATCATTTAAAAATTCTGTAACAAAAGGACATCATTTTTGTACAAGTACGGCATGTAAATTCTTTTCAAGGCATCTAGTTTCATGTTGTCGAAGTTATACCGTTTTAATCTGTTAAAAATTTTCATGGGCTCTTATTATGGAGTTTTAATCCATGAGAAGAAAACATGAAATTTTGATAATAATTCAGGGTGAAGGAGACCACTCACCGAATAGCAGAAGCTTTGTCATCAACAGCAACACAAAAAAGAGAGAGAAAAGTTGTCAACTTCCAGAATAAGTCCTTTGGCAAGCTAGATCCTTTTGTCGAGCTAGAATACAAAAGAATACACGCGAGCGTGTGCACACACACACACACTCACACAGAAACATTCCTCTCACATAGTACTGACTGAACACACAATCAGGACACACTCTGATTGTGTGTCTAGCCAGCATAATGCAAGGGCACAGATGTCTGTGCTTGTGTAAGTGTGTGTGTGTGTGTGGGTGTGTATGTGTGTGTGTGTGCGTGTGCGTGCATGCATGTGTGTGTGTGCGTGGGTACATGAGTGCGTGCGTGCGTGGGCACATGCGTGCACATCCCCTATGCGTACACACCCTACCTCAACAAAGTATTTATCCCAATAGCTAGCAAGTTTTCTTTCTCTTATGTGTGTGCCTGTCAATGACTCTGCTTCTGATATTTGTTGAGTGGTCTTCTTTACTCCTAAATTATTTACATTCTGCCAGAACTTTCCATCTATATTTGAACATGGATTTTTCTTTGTTTCTAGTCTCATAACCATGTTAAAAGTGGTTTCCTATAAATAATTCTGGACCATTATATATGAAATTATATAGTTCATACATGTAAATGCAGGAGATAGTTTAAATATTTAGATCCCTAATTAGTGGCTGGCATGAGTGCTTTGACTTCATGTTACACATATTTCAGATTACAGTTTTGTGTAGTATGAATATTCTGTTTAAACAGCTTCTACCAAACAGTAAGTCTATATCTTACAGCAAACCCAACATAAAAGTGTTAAACAACTCTAATTGTGGCCAACACAGACTGTTTACTTATTAGCAAATTAGGTTATGTGTGAAGACAACGATTTTTTTTTTTTTTTTTTTTTTTTTTTTTTTTTTTTTTTGCAGGGATTTCATGAATTTTCCTTCCAAAGATCCTGATTTAGATGTGTAATTTGAAAATTATTTGATTTTGGCTGTGTGGTTTTAAACTTTGTTGTGTTTTTTTCAAGTTTAATTTTAATTTATTAAAATTAAACCAGTGCTGTAAGTTGTTTAGAGCATTGGTGAATTTTTGTGGAATTTGTTCTGTGGTTTCATTTTCAGTGAGTGCTGATGTGACATCTGCCAATAAAATTGAATGGGAAGTTATATTTAGGAGTGAATCATTTACATGATATGAAACAGGATTAGATCTAAAGTGGAACTTTCTGGCCTGTGAAATAATTGTCTGGTCTGAGAAATAATTCCCTGTACCTCTGTACCTGGTGTTACAGCTTTCCCACTGTTAAAAACAGATTGAACAGTTTCAAAGCATTTCATATCTGCCTAATTTACAGAGCAGTGGGAAGTGATTTAAGCAACCAAATGGCTTCTTAAAGGCATGGGTAATTGCTATGACATTTTGGGATTTGCCCAAAGGTAGTAAATTGTTCTCTAAAGAAATTGTTATTGGCATATGTTGTACTAATAGATGACAAAACTAGCGTTGCCCAGTATTCATTTTGCTTTTCTATTAGAAAAAAGTAATAATCAAAAATAAACTGTGTAAAATTTGACTATGGGAAATCCAGGATCAAATGTAACAGTATTATGAAAAAGATAGTAGCTACTCATCATATAGCGGAGATGCTGAGTCGCACATAGGCACAACAAAAAGACTGTCAGAAAATAAGAGATTTTTTTTTTTTTTCATTTTATGCTCAGTTTTATAATGCTTGTATCATTTATTTTTGGCAGTTAGAATAACAATGCAGGATTGTCATAAATTCCTAAAATCAAAGCAAAATGTTCTTGTATTGTCAAATGCAAAGTTTTAAGCCCTGGGTAGAATACAAGAAAAGGAAGGAGTAAAAGTGACAGTTCACTGTACTGTTTAGACATCGAGTAGTTGAGAGACATGTAAAAAAGACTAAGCTTTTAGTCTTCGTCTGTTCTCAAAGCTAACTAACAAATAAACAAATATGTATGTACACTTGACAGCACAAGAAATGGTTGTTGCTGAAATATAAATTACGCGCCATGTTACACAGAAGACAGTCACATTATCAGGTATTTAGGTCTGATCATAAAAGTAAAGAACACTTGTAGTCATGGGTGCAGTAGAAGGGCTAACACCTTTTTTTGATACTAGCAAGAGGACACAACCTCTAAGATCACGCAAGAAAACTGTGCCATGTCATTCACAGCATTGTAGATCTAGTAAGGGCACTTCATTTCATGATGTGGAGTCAAAAGCTGATTAGGACTGATTTTCATTGTGAGTTTAAGACATTGTAGGTTTTAATATATGAAGGATGACAGTTGAACATCTAAGGAATGACAGTAAAAGTTAGAACTCATGTTTGTTCATTACCACACTCCGTACCGGAGACTAAGCCATATTTAGATCATAATCAAACAAAACAAGCTGTGGCTCAAACGCTGAATTGTTTGTATCAGATTTCAAGATGTGTTCCACAGTACATTATCATGCTGCTGTAGAATTGAAAGAAATGCACATCATTTAAGAGAAGCATTGGGATAATTGTGCTTGTGTGTATACCTTATTAAGGCCCTTGTATGACAGATCAGTAGTTTCAGGGAAATGAGTTACTGCAACCAAGAAGAGAGGATGTAATAATAGGAGATTCAGCGAAGAGAGTAAGATTTCAACTCCCAAAATAATGTTGAACACAACATCTTTTTGCTTATGTTCAACATTATTAAGCTCTGTACTGAGTAAGTCAGAACCAGAAGGTTATGATCACTCCTGATGATCATCATTAGGAAAAGAAATAAAGAAATAAGCTGACACATTCAGTGAGAACAAGCAGTACAATTAAGAGTGGCTTAGAAGGAACTGTGATTGCCAAAAGAGCCATTATAGAGGACATCAGGAGCAAAAATAAATATTTTTAATCTGTCTCATTTCATTTTTCCATTCATCTGTTTTTATTGGTGTCAAATTTACATGCAGTGAAACCTGGCTTTTACACTTATCAAGGGAATTTAAAAAAAAATGGTATTAAAGATAGGAAAATGTGAAATGTAGGAAATTACTTTTTAAGCAGTAAGTTGTGCATATACAACCCCCCCGCCCCTTTCCACTTACACACACACACACTTGCATTTTCATTGTTTATATAAGATGTATGTACATAATATGCATCAAAATACCTGTTAGAGTGTTCTTTATTATCTAATAAAGATTTCTGTTGAATGGACCATAATAAATATGGAGACAAACTGCTTCAGTTGTAAAAGGCTTTCATGTTTCAAATAACGCAACCAGTTCTGATTAACAAATGCTCATCATTAAGTGTAATGTAACTGAAAATGAGCAAGAGTTAATGCTATGGAAAAATCATTTACAAATGCTTGGAAGCATAAGGCAATGGGTAATATGAAGGGCTGTTAGTTAAATTATACTTGCAGCTTGGACTAGTTGCAGTGAAAAGTATAAGAAATGTTGCAGAACAATGGTGACTGGGAAACCAAGAGCAGAAACGGTCTATACAAGGTGACAAGCATAACACAGAATAACAGGTTGAAACTTACATCACGTGTTGCGACACTGGGTGCTACAGCAGAGGTTACCACCACAAGAACAGCAGGGCATGGAGTACCACACACAGAGAAGGAAAATAAATAGGTAAGCTACTAAATAGGTGGGGTGGTGCTATAAACATCTATTAGGGTGCCTAGAAACTGTCGCGAAAGTGACTACACTGGCTGTTCAAATCAAACTCCTAATCATAGGTATAAGCTGAGAAACTATACTATTAAATGATGTAAAATCAAAAAATGGAATAATGACAATTTTAAAAAAGGGATAGGTTTCTACTCACTGTATAACAGAAATGTTGAATCACAGATTGCCACAACAAAAAGACTTTCAAACAAGTAAGCTTTCGGCCATAAAGGCCTTATCTGATTAGACACTTCACTCATGCCAACACAACTCAACAACTCATATGCACATGATCACAGTCTCTGGCTGCCAAGGCTTGACTGTCGTCATATGTATGTGATTTGTGTTTGCGTGTTTGTGTGTGTGTGTGTGTGTGTGTGTGTGTGTGTGGTGTGTGTGTGGGTGTGTGTCGTCTGACTCAGATGAAGGCCTTTTTAGCTAAAAGCTTACTTGTTGGAGGCTTTTTGTTGTGCCTATCTGCTTCACAACATCTCTGCTAGATGGCAAATAGCAATCTATCCTTTTCATAATATTGTCACAAAATGATGTAACTAACACCAAAGGCACATAAAATGTAAAACATTATGATTAAACAAATAATGAAATGACCATTTAAAAAAATACAAAGTTGAAAAAGTATACTTTAAAGTAACGTGAATGATGTTGAAGACACATAAAATGTAGAAGTTGTTATGTAATTGGATAGATAAAAAATCTACTCACTAAGCAGTGGCAGAACACACACATAAAAGAACATTATAATTAGGCAAGCTTTCAGAGCCAGTGGCTCCTTCTTCACACAGAAGGGTTGAAGGGGTGGGAAGATGGGTGGAGGGAAAGGACAGGAGAGATCTAGGAAAAAGGGTAGATTTTTGGAAAGTCACCAAGAACCGCTGATCAGGGGAGGCTTACCAGACAGGATGAGAAGGAAGGACTAGTTCTTTGGGACTGCACTGGATGAGATTTGAAAACCTGAGAGCTTAAAGGTGGAATACAGGGTAATATGCAAGATAGAGATTACTGCTCAAACATCATGCACGAGTTAATAAGACTGAAAAGCTAAGTGCATTGTATGTAACAGAGGTGGGAGGGGAGCAGCGAAAACTGAAAGATATGGAAAACTAAAAGGAGTGGGGAAAGTAATAGTTACCGTGAAGAAATGCTGAGACAGAAGAAAGTAACGTATATTAAGGCCAGGTTGGTGGTGAGAACCAAGGACCCTAACTCACAAGACGTATACTGTAAAAGGGACAGCCACCTCTGAAATGACATGTTATATAAAAGCTGTTATGTAAACACTGTTTAGCCTTTTACACCAGCATGACTACTCCCAAATTATCAGTGAGGATGAATGGGCATAGACAGAGGGTGTATATTGACAACAAGCAATATCCTGTTGCAGAGCATACTCTGCAACATGACAATCATGACTATGGTGCCTGTTTCACCACACACACCATCTGGGTTCTTCATTCAGACACCAGTTTTCTCAGAACTCCACAGATGGGAACATTGTTACAACAATTCTTGATTCTCACCACTCACCTTTCCTGAATTTACGTTAATTTCTTCCATCTCAGCATTTCTTCACAGTAACAACAATATTTTCCAGGGGCAGATGTGGACTATGACCACAATTTATTGGTTATGAACTTTTGATTAAAACTGAAGAAAGTGCAAAACAGGTAGAAATTTAAGAAGATGGATAAACTGGAAAAACCATAGATTGTAGATATTTTCAGAGATAGCATTATGGAACGATTGACAAGAACATGGGAAAGAAATACAATAGAAGAAGATTGGGTAGCTTTGACAGATGAAATAGTGAAGGCAGCAGAGGATCAAGTAGGTAAAAAGACGAGGGATAGTAGAAATCCTCGGGTAACAGAAGAGATACTGAATTTAACTGATGAATGGAGAAATATAAAAATGCAGTAGATGAAGCAGGTGAAAAGGAATGCAAATGTCTCAAAAATGAGATTGACAGGAAGTGCAAAATGGCTAAGCAAGGATGACCAGAGGACAAATGTAAGGATGTAGAAGCATATATCACTAGAGGTAAGATAGAAGCTGCCTACAGGAAAATTAAACAGACCTTTGGAGAAAATAGAACCAACTGTATGAACATCAAGGGCTCAGATGGAAAACCAGTACTAAGCAAAGAAGGCAAAGCAGAAATGTGGAAGGAGTATATAGAGGATCTATACAAGGGCGTTATGGAAATGGAAGAGGCTGTAGATGAAGATGAAGTGGCAGACATGACACTGCATGAAGAATTAGACAGAGCACTGAAAGACCTATGTCGAAACAATGCCCCGGGAATAGACAACATTCCGTCAGAACTAGTGATAGCCTTGGGTGAGCCAGCCATGACAAAACTCTTTCATTTAGTGAGCAAGATCTGTGAGAGAGGCGAAATACCCTCCGACTTCAAGAAGAATATAATAATTCCAGTCCCAAAGAAAGCAGGTGGTGACAGATGTGAAAATTACCGAACTATCAGTTTAATAAGTCACAGTTGCAAAATACTAACACAAATTCTCACAGACAAATGGAAAAGCTGGTAGAAGCCAACCTTGGGGAAGATCAGTTTGGATTTGTAAGAGATCTTGGAACGCATGAGGCAATACTGACCCTACGACTTATCTTAGAAGATAGATTAAGGAAAGGCAAACCTCGTTTCTGGCATTTGTAGACTTAGAAAAACCTTTTGACATTGTTGACTGGAATACTCTCTTTTGAATTCTGAAAAAGGGAAGTAGTGGTTGAGAAAGGTGTGAGGCAGGGTTGTAGGCTGTCCCTGATGTTATTCAATCGGTATATTGATAACTGATGATTGTCGAAGTAGAGAGGATATGAAATGTAGACTGGCTATGGCAAGGAAAGTGTTTCCATAGAAGAAAGATTTGTTAACATCGAGGATAGAATTAAGTGTCAGGAAGTCCATTATGAAAGTATATGTGTGGAGTAGAATAGGAGCTTTCTAAACATGGAGTTACAGAAGAATGCTGAAGTTTCTATTGGTACATCACGTAACTAATGATGAGGTACTGAAAATAGAATTAGGGAGAAGAGGAATTTGTGGCACAACTTGACTAGAAGAAGGGATCGGTTAGTCAACACGTTCTGAGGCATAAAGGGATCACCAGTTTAATTTGGAGGATAGTGCAGAGGGTAAAAATCATAGAGGGAGATCAAGAGGTGAATACACTAAACAGCTTCATAAGGATGTAGGCTGCAGCAGTTACTCAGAGATGAAGGGTCTAGCACAGGATAGAGTAGCATGGAGAGCTGCATCAAAGCAGTCTCTGGACTGGACTACTCCTTCCTTCACTCCATTTTAGTTTTCTACATCTTTCATTTTCTTACCCATCTAATTTTTGCCGCCCCCCTTCCCATATCTGTTACGTACAATGCACTTAGCTTTTCACTCTTATTAACTTGTGCACTATGTTTAAGGAGTAATCTCTCTCCTGCATATTACCTTGTCTTCCATCTTTAAGCTCTCAGGTTTTCAAATCTCATCCAGTGCAATGCCCAATAATCAGTCTTTCCTTCTCATCCCATGTGGTAAGTCTTCACCTACCTGTGGTTCCGGGTGCTTTTCCGAAAATGTACCTCTTTTCCTAGACCTCTCCAGTCCTTTACCTTCACCCATCTTCCTTCCCCTTCACCCCTCTTGCGTAATTATAATCTTCTTTTATGTTTGTGTTCTACTGCTGCTTGGTGAGTAGATTTTTTTATCTGTCCAAATACATAATTTTTTTGTCAAAAATGGTTGTTTTTGTTGTTATATAAGTTATTTGGATTTGTAAGTGATCTTGGATTATGAAACACATTGTAATAAGAAAACCACTTTTTTCAAGTCTGTAAATAAAAACACAGTGGACAATCTTAAAAACTTTTCTAAGTACCAAGAATGTGTCATTTAGTAAACAAAAATTTAGTTGAGATCCAGTAAGAGTTCAACCAAACGTAATGGAACAATTATCTGAAACCAGAAATGGGGAATTGTGAAGCAAGGTGCTGTTTCAAAAAATAAAAATTTCTCCCTATGGCCATCAGTTTACGTGATGTTTGTTCATTCAAAGTATGCACTGCGTCATTGCTTTTATTTATAGATGTGAAAAAAAAAAATGGTTTTCTAATTATAATGCATTTTATGTAATCCATTAGCCTACCTTAGTATACCTTCTACATTTTAAGTGCCTTCAACATCATTCCATTACTTTATAGTATATTTTTTTAACTTTGCATTTTTTAGTTTGTCTAATGATACCTATTTACAGTTTATTTGACTTTGGCATCATTTACTTTTTCAGCTTGTATCTAAGATTGTCAGTCTGATATTAATGGCCAAGCTAGTCATTTTCATCATGCTTCCTAGTCATCCTAATAGATGGCTGTAGCATCAGTTTCCTTCATCAGCGCCGTCAGATGCCTTCCCTTGCCATCTGCAAAATGACTTTCGCAACAGAAGACACCCCACTGATTTAGCAGCTTACCTATTTACTTCCCTTCTCCATGTGCCCTGCTCCATGCACTGGTCTTGATTGTGGTGGTCGCCTCTGCTCTACCCAGTCCCCTAGCGTTGGGGGTTGCAACATGCAGTATAAGTTTTAACCTATCATTCTGTATTGTGGCTGTCCCCATATACAGGCTGTTTCTATTCTTGGTTCCCCTGTCACCACTCTTCTGCAATGTTTCTTATATTTTTCACTGCAACTAGCCCAACCACAGTTAGAATTTTAGCTAATGTAGCTCTTAATAGCATCCATTGCCTAATACTTACAAGCATTTGGAAACAGTTTTTCCTTATTGTTATCTCTTGGCCTTTTTCTGTAACAGCATACTTGGTAATGGTCATATGTTAGCCCAAAACCAGTTGTGATATTGGAGAAATGAAAGCCCTTTACAAATGAAGCAGTTTACCTTCATATTTGGTAATAAAGATTTTCTGAATTTGGTGCTGTGTTTAGCTGCCAATGTGTCATGTCCCAACATTTTAGTGCAACAAATCACACCAAAAATAACATGTTTTGGTGAGAGGTAGATAGGAGATAACTGAGCAGCCACCATGTCAATTTAATGATTTACGAAGTTAATTCTACGTTTACCTGTCTTTTATTTATACTTGTGTACTACAAAACTATGCAGTTTAAATGTTTCACCACGTTACAGACCTCTCTAAAACACATCATTTTCAGTGCAATTTATTGTGCAAAAGTGTTGGGAAAATGTGACATTGACAAATGAACATAGTATTGTGAACTTATCCTGCCATTCTAAATTGTGTTATGAAAAAGGCATGAAATATTGCAGAGTGTGTTGTTGTTGTTGTGGTTTTCAGTCCAGAGTCTGGCTTGATGCAGCTGTCCATGCTACTCTATCCTGTGCAAGCTTCTTCATCTCCAAGTAACTGCTGCAACCTACATCCTTCTGAATCTGCTTAGTGTATTCGTCTCTTGGGAGAGAGAGTGCGTTAAATATCTGAATCTGAATATAGAGGTCAGGATATGCTACATAACAATCTCTCACCACAAACTTTATTTGACATTCATTGAGTGGCTTCACATTTTCACAGCCAAATTGTCACCTTAGAACTCAACCTAGACTTCGGGCTACGCTACAAATCAGTCTTATCACCACAATCCAGAGGGAGAGAGTACCATATGGGAGCGTATCATCCCATTTTATCAGGGCCCCTAATATTTGTGCCCAGCTTTAATGTAAGGCAAACTTTATGGTGGTTTCCACCATGGAACTTTACGGTGGCTTCCACCATGGCAACTTTTGTCTTTGAAGGCAAGCATTTTATTTGGAAGGGCACTGAAAAAAGACTACTTTCATCAGCATTGAAGATGTTGCTCAGTTTGTACTGCTTTACAAGTTCTTGTAATTTACAACTTTGGTATTGACTAACTGTTTTTACGTTTACACTGTTTCCTCCGAACATACAGCTTTGTACAATACATTATACTGGCTTTTGAACCACTTGACCCGCATGTTAGATGTGGAGAAGTCCTTGATTCCAAGCATACTGGCCTCATTTAGCACCTTGTTGTGTAACATCAAGCCGTTTATGGGATTGTTGGAAATATATGCTATGTGAAACCAGTTCTTCGTAATTTCTTTGACGGCTGCTGTGGCCGAGCAGTTCTAGGAGCTTCAGTCTAAAACTGTGCTGTTGCTATGGTTGAAGGTTCGAATCCTGCCTCGGGCATGGATGTGTGTGCTGTCCTTAGGTTAGTTAGGTTTAAGTAGTTCTATGTGTAGGTGACTGATGACATCAGATGTTAAATCCCATAGTGCTTAGAGCCATTTGAATTATAATTTCTTCCATATCCACATATTTATTGTAATTGGCATATTTAATCTTTTGGACCTCTGTTACTTGCACTTTTCAAAACAGAGTCTTTGTTTCTTACAATGTTCTTCAGGATAGACTAAAGTATCCCTACAATCTCTGCTAATACAAGGCATATTGCGTGATGAACTTCAATCCTTTCAAGAATTTTTACTTTCTCTTGTACCAAAAGGGTTTTCTTATCTAGTTTTGTAATATTTTCCATTTAAGAACTGCCAAAGAAAGCTCTAAATTTCTACTTGAAAGAAGCAACTAAAAACATACCACTTCAGTCACTTACGCAATGCTGTGAACAGTGCTACAAGGTATACACAGTTAACCTTTGACATTGTGGTTGATACGAGCAGCTGTGTCAATTGAAATCAAGTCACCTCAGTCTAGAGTGACAGCCATGTCAGCACGGCGAACATAGTCAGCCTGAGTGAGCAGATGTCGCTGTGTTCAGTGCATATATAAATCATGAACAAAACTGTATTATTAGTTTCAACTTGGAATTAACCACATAACATTGCAAACAATACTTGAAGGCCAACACCATGGCAGCATCATTCACATCAGTTTGTTCTCCATAAATGCTGTTTCATAAAGCATAAATCACGGGAAAATTCAGAATATGTTAGCACAAAAACAGTTGCAAATGAACATTGTGAACATACAAAATTTGATAAGAAGTGATAAAAATGTTATAAACAATGAGAAAATGTTAATCCTGGGAATGTAACAGTGAGGTTATACAGTGGTATGTGTTTTGGAAGCAAATAGTTCCTTTTCGGGCACCTTGTTGAATGCAGGAATCAATGTAAATCCACAGTCTGTGCTGTCTCCAGATAGAGGACATGACGAAACTGTTTTAATTTAATACAAATGCAAAAGTACCTTAGTTTATCCATACTGACCAACCATTTTTATTGGCTGAAACTATAAAATTTGATAAATTTGTCTTACAGGGAACTGAAAGAATGGGGGAGTTCAGTGGTATATGTGCTGTTAAGCCAGAATACATGATGGTAATGATCATGATTATGGTGATGTTGTTGTTGATGATGATGATGACGATGCCATGCTTGAAGGTAATTTAACACAGAACCGTACTTAGTCAATTTCTATTGGAGAAACCTAGTACTGCCTGAAGAACATCTCTCTGAAGATGTGTGTAACTTGCCAAAATATTGTCTAGAGTTGAGTTATTTCGAGTGGAGGGAAACTTTCTTGAAAAGGTAGATAATATTCAGATAGATTTATATTATTTGTCTATAGCCGTTGAATTGTTCTTAGAAGTTTTTGAGGAGGCCCTTGAAGGAATATCTTGTAAGCTTTCCCACAGGGTATGCTATGTGAATGATATTTTTCATTGGGTACTTGTGTGAGAGGTACTAACTATGAAGAATTCATAGGTACTTGAACAAAATTCTTTGTAATATCCACTTCATCACTGAATATTACCAAATGTGGGACTATGTTTCCTTGATATGTTTCTATAGCCTACAGGAAGACAACAAACACTGGAAAGCAGATAAATGGTCATCCCATGTATGACCTGCTGCAAAAGAAAACGTTTTGACCATAAAAGCTCAGAGACAAAGATACTCTGTGAAAGGAATTTGGCTTGTTAAAGAAAATTCTCGTGGCTGGTGAACCATGGCAAATTGGTGCCGTAGTGTCAGAACTTGAAATGACCACAGGAAACAAGCCATGGGCAACTAGTGTTATTTACATCTGTAAGAAACATTAGTGACACCATAGGTAAATTACTATGCAACCCAAACATCGTCTGGAAAATCAGGAAGTCTAAGGGAAATAGAATTCATTGTTGTCAGAAAATTCTGAAAGACACAGGGAATTCTGAAAGAATATGGGGGGAAGGTGAACCATTTGTTAATGGGAAGAAATGTAATGAGTCATTTTGTTATGAATTGTTCTTAGATTTTGCTTTGGTTGTGGAGTCACGTAAGGAAAGGTGAAGTCTACTGACTTCTTGTAATGTTTGTTGCTACCTCTAATCACTTGTTTTTCTTCAAGAATCTTTGTTTTTGTCCATGGGTTCTCGGGCTCCCATTTCCCTTACTATGACTGTGAGTGTGACAGAATGTATGTGACATGAAAATCTGTCACATAGCTGTGAATTTGTTATTCAGACAGAAGTAAAGTAGTTTACAGTTTGAAGCACATCCTTGTGAGGATTTCTCATATACCCCAGGATACCACTCAATGTTGGCAAACTATGCAGTTCCACAGATGCCTTCCAACATCATTTTCCAGCAGGATGGTGCTTCTCCCCCCCCCCCCCCCCTCCCCCCACTATCATTGGGACGGGGGGAGTTGTTACCACATTTTTCATTAGAAGTTTTCTGAGTGTTGGATCAGAAGGGAGGGGGTCCCATTGCCTGGCCCCCTCAGTCTCCGAGTCTGACTCTACAGTGCGTGGGGGTTTGTCAAGGACAGAGTATCGTTTTGATATTCATTGAGCTATAAACAGGGCTTGTATTGAACTCTGCCAACATGCATAAAAATGTTTGAGGTCCTTTGTAAAATGTTTGACAAATAAAGTTATAAACCTTAATATGTATTGAAATACAAACAAATACCTGTAGCCCGGAGACTGTATTATGAGTACCTCAAAGTATAAGTTCCAATTTGCGATGACAGAGTTATGAATATCATAACATTATGCATATTATCCTGTAATGACTTTACACTACCTCCATCAATCATTAATGATAAAATAATGGAGACTGTGTATCTAGTATGAATGTTTTCATTGCTGTTTAACATAACAGTAAATTTTTTTAAATTGACCTGCAGTAACTGTGTCATTATATTGTGATTAAATGTTATTTTGTGAACAACACAGAAATCTCGGTTTCATATACACGAAAAGCTCCCTATTATATGCATTTTTTCATTGGTTGACTTAGAACGCTTGCACCACTGGAGTGGTAGTGTTCCATGGATTTTTGGATCCTATTTGAGTTTATTTGTTGCAGATGTCACCTCCAGTTGTTTTAGTTGTTATATATTTAATTTGTGATGGGTTCCATTTTATGTTACTTCATCACAACTTCATTCTTTTCGTGATCCTATTTGGCGTAAGCATCTGTTTGTCTCAAATATTTCATTTCTCAGGCCATTAGTCTTTGTTGTCCATGCTTCACAGTCATAGCACAGCACAGTCTTTTGAAGGTCTTATAAAGGCATATTCTGATTTGCGTCTGGACTAGGGAAGTTTTCATTGCATTATTTATGACTCCCTTTGTTTCTGTGTATCTGATGACTGTTTCAACTAGGTCTGCTTCTTCCAGGAAGGGTAGTTTAGAGCCTAAATATGTGAATGTGTTCACACCTATAGAAGCTAATGGTTGTACTTTCAAAACCATTGGTTGACCTAATTAATGGATACATAATGCAGCATACATTAAAATGTGACATGTAGCGTCTTTTGTAAATACAGTATATACATAGCACTTTCCGGTGAAAACAAGCATATTTTTGTTTATGCCTGATTTTTCATTACCCATGCAGTTTTGGGTAATGGTTGTTTGCTATATTTTGTATTCAGTTCTACTTGAACTTGGAATAGTCACTAACAAGTTACCTGACAAAATAAAAAGTTTTATGTGTTGCTGCACAATATTTCAATAACTAACCCAGCTGTCTTCTTTAGGTGCTACATATTTTACTGTTATGTGTACTCACTGCCTGGACTCGAACCATACTGAAAACTGTTGTTGGCCTCACACCACTATTTATAACTGAGTTCAATTCCTGATGAACGCTGCTCCGTTTGATGCTCTGTTGTTTTTCAGAGCTTGCACTGATATTCCATGAAATGCGAATTCTCTCTCTATTTTCCAACCTTGGTGGATGTGATGGTCAGCGTAGTGCAAACACCAAACTTTCTGGGCTGCATAATTAAGGAGTCTTATTGAAATAAATATACAAGAAAACCTAATAAACAAGAACGGAAGTTTCAATTTCAGTAACTGTTGGGTGCCGCAGTTTATTAAAATCTCACCCCCCATGACATCCAACAGCGTTGAAAACCACTGAGATATTTTGCATTTCACAGAATATCAATGCAAGCTCTGAAAAAGAGAAGAGTATCAAAGGATGTACTGGTTATTGGGAATAGATCTCTACCATACATAGTGGCATGAGACCAACAATAGTTCACAGTCTGCATGGAGTCCAGCCAGAGAGTACTGCACTTTGTATAGTTTATTTTGATAACAACTACACCCCTGTTTCCCAACAAAAAATCAAAGCAGAGCGTGGAGATTGATGTAAGGAGCATAGTACAAAGACTGAACTCATTTTCAAACTATTGCTCTTTTATAGCATAAGCACGTACTATTGCACCCAAAAGCACATGCCCAAGACCTTATTATTATTTTTCCATCCCGGAAATGTATTAGTGCAGTAAAATAGAATCTGCAAAGATTAATTTTTTAATCAGTGTTTGTAGCTTGCTGCTTTGTTAAGTTTTTTTCTGTTCATACCATTCAGTAATGAAAACTTGTGGAATGACAATGCGACATAGTTTGCAGTCATTTTCAAGAGCATCTCACTGCTTCAAATCACTCCTTACACTTCCTTTGCATAAACTTTTATTCATTTTGCTAGACAAGACTCTTGATAAGATTGCACCACAGATGTTTACCATGTATAAATATGCTTGCCTGCTGTCACTCATGAGTTAGATTTTGTAGTTTTACCATGAATCCAAAGTGCTCTGACCTTTTTTTAAGTAACCCTCTTTGAACCACTACAATTGTCTACTGCTGATCTCTCTTAAGTTAATTATTTATTGACACAAAAATTAATACAAATGTTGAATGTATTGTAAGCATGTATCCAAGTGTAATCACTGAAACTGACAATGATATTCAAAGAGATGTAATAGTACTTCATGGGCTTACCTTGTGTTTTTTCATGACTGATATCCTTTACATTTGTTACAATAGTATGTCATGTATTTTTAGTAATTAGGAAAATAAATAATATGGTAAAAGTGAACAAGAACAACTGAAGTGCGTTTGAGGCCTAACACCTCCAGCCTGCTTCATAGATATCATGTTTTGGATGCCAGAATTAAGTAAGGCTTCAACAGATTCCAGTTTAGTTCTTGCACACTCTTTCTTTCAGACTCAATTAGATACAAGGGACTTCTTGATTGTGATTTATAATTTGAGTAGCTTATTATCCTTTCCTTACAGTAATGCCTATAGATCTGTCACTTCTGATTCAAATGATGAAAAACACACACACACTATATTCATCAAGTTTATTTAAAACATACAATTAAATTCAAAACTGGAACATTTAAAAAGATTCAGAATTAAGATGAAGTTGGACACATGAGAAGCAATTTTCAAAGTAGTGCCAAAATCGGTCTAATGTTCAAGATGTAACAAACCTAAACAATGCAATATACTTTTTGCCATTTTCCAAACCACCTGGAACGTGAGAGCATATTCTGAAATGCTTTGTATTTCTTTCTAAGAACTGATGAGTTATAATTGTAGTTCCTCCTAACTTCTCTGTTAATGTTGCCTAATACTTATGCAAGTTAAGTGTCTGCATATGTGAGTTGACCTGTAGCCAAGTACCAGTGCCATCAGTGTATTACATACTCTGTTATTTTTTGCCTATATTTTTGTACGAGTCTTCTTCTAACATATGTATTGGCTAAATAGCAAGATGTGTGATTCAAAATGTGCAATTTACAGAGAGCAACTCTAAGATTGAATCTTGCAGTGGTAAACTAACAATTGAAATTTGTATCAGGTTATCTGTTTTGACTGTTATTCACAAGGAGCTGTGGAACAAAGCACAGTGTCATAAAATGTTTAATGTATTGCAAATCTCAGATAATACATAGATTATTATTCTTTTACATTTCAGAGGTTTTCGTGTAGATAGTAGTAGACAGTAGTTTTCTCTCTTCTTAGATGGGTAAAAGATGTTCATCATTGTCAATGTAGGGCATGTTCACAGTTTTCTGATACATATATACTTTTGTCAAACTGATAAGTTAAAGAACATAAAAACACATTTATAAATAAGAAACAACCATTGTCAATAAAAAATATTGTTTTTTAAATTTAGACTTGCTGATGCTTTAAACTTAATGTATTTCATGGAGCCTGTCATTTAAATAGTGAGATATGTCTGCAACTTCAAGACAACCAATATGTATAAAAAAAAAAAAAAAAAAAAAAAAACATATGTATCAGTTGATTATGCAAATATAACATTCTTCAAATTTTAGTTCATTTTACTCATTATGCCAAAGAGAGAGATGAGGTGATTTTTTTATATATATCATTGCTGTTGCTCATACAAATACATGTTATGTATAATCCACAGTCACATTTCACACATTTTGTTGCAAATATGTTGGGATCTTTGTGCTGTTTCTCTGTTATATTCCACTTCAGACTGTAATCTTTCTGTTACATTGTTTTAAGGAAAGAAGAAAAAGTGTTTTGTCATCATATGTTAGATATGTAACTGGAGGTTATTTTCATATACATTGTTAAATTAAAATATCATTTGATATTACTTGTGACCATGTTCGTCATTATGCTACTGTTTTGTTTTTAATCACAAGTTAGAATCCATTCAGTGTTAAAATTAATGTAAGTGCATAAATAAATTATTGCTAGAACTGTGATAACCACTCAAATAAAAATGATGACACACATTCTAGAGGTAAGAAAGATGCAGAAAACGGTAATTGAAATGATTCATTTTGCTTGCAGATCAGAGCATCAGTTCCAGTCGTAGTTATATGATTTTGCTTTTAACAAGTTCATGCAATGATAGTTATTCTCATATGGCCTTTTCAGTTTCAAATTTTAATTTATAGATGAATTCAGTAGTTATCAGCCAGACTTTGTACCACTCTTCCTGTGTGACTGAATGATTGTATTTACTGTATCATTCGGTACTCATTTTTTATTGAATAATTTCTCTTGACATTCACTTTTCAAATGACACGAGAGAGACCAGGGAATGTGAGGAATAAAAGCTGCTACTTGAGAAGAGCAAAGAAAACAGTTGTTCCAATGTGATAACATTTTTGATACGGATTTGAGAGAAGAGTACTTTGATTACTATTATATTCTGAAAACTGTTTTTGAATTTGTACAATAAAAGTCCCTATGTGTCTACAAAGTTCATCAAGTCCAAATACTGTGAAATGAGATATGATGAAGTGTTGTGCAAGGGAGGTATTTATCAGTGTGGTGTATCAAAGCTTTAGCTGTATTTTGTGACCCTCTGTGACGAATAATTCTTGTGTTTCTCATTATGGATGAGTACAGAATTAAAGTAACAGCACTGGGGTGCCTGCTAAACTAAATGTCCTTGTCCAATTGCTGAACATCAGTTATTGCATGCCACCAGCTCATTTTCTTCAGTAGTCAAAAATCTATAATGAAAATTTTTCTGTGCTCAGGATTTGAACAAGCTACCGCCAGGTTTAGTGATTTTTCCACTAGAACATGTTAACAGCCCCAACTATGTAGGTGGGTGCATCTATAAAAAAAATGCAATGAATTGAGGGATGATAAATCAACTATAAGATGCGGTAGTGCCAAGACAATTATGGATTACATGCAGACATTTGTTTTTTTCCTGCAACTTCTATATTATTTTTAATGTTCACCTGTAGCAATTCTATTTATTCTGAAACTGTCATTTTATTTGTGTTGATCAAGTAATGTTTTTATTTCCCAACTTTAAGAGATTCCATAGTCATAGCCCATTCTCTATCTGGTTCATTAGACAACCCACACTGAAAACCGCAGCTATTTTTTAATAGGTCATCTGTGCATTTATTTTTCCTTATCTATTGACTGAAAAGAATAATGGTTAGGTTTTGATCTAGTGTATGAGATTTTGTGCTTGGTGTTTAACACGTCATATAACAAATGACCTGTTTCCATGAAAATACAGGGTGTCCCAGAAGGAAACATCAATGTTCAGGGTTATGACAGAAATGATTGTTTGAAACAAAAGTCTTCATATGGATGTATGCCCTGTTTCAAATGCTTTCCAAGATGGAATACGTTTAATGTAAATTCTTATTTATTTTCTGTTTTATTCAGTACACTGTCGAGTGTACACATGTTCAACAGTTCATAAACATTGCAACATGCATTTTACAAAGTATCATTTGAAAAGACATATTTTAAACCATTCACCTCTAGGCGTTGTCACACATGTCACATTACAGCTGTTGAAAATTAACAATAAGTGTTCAAATATCCCACTGTCAATTTGTGTCAATATGTGCACTCTTGGGAGAACATATTGTATTATTTTTCTGAGTATGTGTGCACATTCTCTAATAAAGCCAGTAGCACCCATGATGCGAACAAGCAGTTCATCTTGCATAATCACATTTCGTTTGTATACCTCAGACTTCAACCAACCTCACAAACAAAAATCTGATTGTTGAAAGCAATGAGGTAAGCCAGATTAGAATAAAATATCATGGGTAAATCTCATATGTATGCACCACAAGCTCAAAAACAAATATGCATTAAATGTGTTCTATCCCAAGAACCATTTGGAATAGAGCCTATGTCTGTGTGAAGTTTTTTGCTTCAAACGAGTGTCACTGTCATATCTGTGGATACTGACACGCTGTATGATTCAAGTGAATATGCTAAGTACCTTATTTTTATGTTTTATTTAAATTTTATTTTTATTGTTTCCAAACATATGCTATTATATAAGATTAAGGGGCTTAATATATATTTTTTTTAATTTATTCATTTTTTTGAGTCAGTAATCCAGATTTGTCTTTATTTGTCCATCATCTTCTGTACATCGCAATATGAAGAAGTATCTTTGTGAATAGGAAATGTGAATTTGCTTTTCAAAACCACTTTCATTATAAATATCTGTCTTCAATGATGACGATTTATTAGGCGTCAGTCAACAGAATTTGGTTTCCTCTTATAGTCCTTAGTCATTAGAAGAGTGAACATATTGTTTTTATTTTTAAAAAAAATAATGTAAACATTTTCATTTGCACGATAATCTATTTTTATTTAATACTCTGGGCCTGAGATTTGTCCCAGCAAAAAAAAGAAAAAAAGGGGGGGGGGGACACTATCTTCTGTCACTGCCTTCTTCTCAAACACCTTTAATTGTTCAAAACAACTGATTTTAGCCAGAGAAGTGTGTAATGTATCTTTTTTTTGCCATGATAATATTTGATCCTGTTTACAGTGCATAATGTAGTGCTAAACAGGTGCATGCAGTTTAGAATTTTTTTTTTTTATTCATTCATCCTATGATCACTGTTTAGAGAGAAATTGAATACTTCAATACACATGTATAATTACAGTTACAGAGTAAAGTATAATTTAAGCACATTTATTATTGTACAATGTTTTGAAAACATAATCAAAACAAAAGTTTTATTTTTAATTTAATTTACTAGGTATCAGCCCCAATTTCACTTTGAAACATAAGAAAAATTTCATGTGTCCTTTTTATTGACACAGTATAAGCAGCACATTTCTGAAGTTGTTGCAATAGTACTGTAATTTCCTCGTAACAAATTTGAACTAGTCTTCAGATACTTCTTGACACTGTGCAAACATGTTGTTTTCAAGTGTTCTTTTAATTTTTCTTTGAAATTTGATAGTGGTTTATATTTTTTAAACTACATTGTATTTTGTTGTATAATAAGCATCCAGATTTAGTAGAATCTTATCAACCTGTTGTAGTCAAATACTGTTCTTGTGGTAATCATCATTAACTCTTGTGTTGTAATTGTGCAGTTCTCTGTGTACCATTGGTGTATAATTTAATTTGAGATAAGAGTTTTTAAGTGCATACGTAGAGGGGACTATCAAAATTTTAAATTCTTTGAGTTTGATTTTACATGACTCACTTGGTGGTAGCCTTTCACTATGTTTCATTGCCCCCCCCCCCCCCCCTTTCCTTGCCATGTGCACATTTGCTGTCATACCCTGTATTGTTATGCAGTGGGAATGAATTAGTCTAATGTACATCTTTAATGGTGTGTCTGCCTCTACTGTGTGGGACTTTTCTTTATTTTTTAAAATACAGTGCTGTTTATTTTTGAGCAGATCTTTTCTATATGTTGGTGAGATACTCTGCCTTTTGCGAGACACTGTTGGTTTGTTTTACTTTTCCCAAACATGTTTTAACACTGTTCATGCTATCATCAGTGAGTTATAGTTATTTTCCAGACTTACAAGTGGCATTTTGGTAGATCTGTAATTACCACAGATCTTTTCCGTAAGATGTTTCCACATCATAAATCAATCTGTAGTCAATTTCAGGAACTTGCTACAATCAACTTCTGATCATTGTCCCCCTTGGTCTTAGGTGGCTACAATCAACTTCTGATCATTGTGCCCCTTGGTCTTAGGTGTGGTTCCTTTTCATTTATTGTTCTGTTTGGAAGTACTTCCTTGTAGATTGTTTTCTTTCCATTTATAAATACGTAGATTGTTTTCCTCTAAATATTTATTTGCCCATTCTATGTCCATGTTAGTTCTTGTCTCTGCAAGCATGATTACATTTTCTTTTACTGGTGCTGACTTATCACTCACGTACACTATAATCATTTGTGGACAGACTATCAAGCTTTGTGCTACTCCATGCTTTGCCATTGATAATCTGAGTAAAAAGTTTCCACCACATTGTTTAACATCTATCTTAATGCTACTCTTTTTTCTCTGTTTTCTACAAATGAATCTATTTGACTGGCTTCATTCCTGTTGATAGTATATCTTGGCAGTTTTTCTAACAAAGCAGTGTTGCATACACAGTCAAAGGTTTTGAGAGATTCAGGAGTATGCTAAAAACTTTCTTCTGTTCTCCTGATTCCTTGATTATGTATTGTATTATATTGTATCCTTGTTGATCCACTCAACCATTCAGTGTACAGAAGTGTGGAACACAATATGGGACAAGTTAAGCAGATGATATGAGAATATATGCAGACACAGCATTGTTCCTTATAGTGTACATCTCACTGAAGATTTATTGTATATGTATTCATAACAATATAAGAATAAGTTCAAATAATAACACTGGTCGTAATCACACAGCAAAAATTCATTAATGGACAATAGGCTATATTTCTATTAAAATGGTTTAATTTTGAAAGATAATCAAAATATATAATATAATTTGTGATAGAACACAGTCAACTAAATCTTGTATGCTGTAGAAACAATGTTTTGTTATAAGTCCTCTAAAAGTTTTTTAAAAATTTTGTTGGTTCTTGAACACTTTCTATTTCTTTTGAAAGATGCTTGTACAGTTTGATTCCCATTCATTTATTATGATGATTTTGCAGTTTAGTATAAAGGGGAAGTATATATATAATGGCCTGGTGCTTCCTGTCAGAAGATTCAAGGGGCATCCTGGAGACATTTTCGCTGATGGCTCAGAAATCCGATACGAGAGCCAATTTGGCGCCCACAAGCGAGGCATATATGAGTCGCTCCAGCAGGAGGGTTAGTCATAAGCTCATGTCTGCACAATCGTTTTGCAGCTAAGTTGTTTAGCCATACTTGGTCATGCATCTTGCTTCCATCTGCAGTCAGTTTCCTCCATTTGCTGCAACCGTCAGTGAGTTGTTCCCTCTTGTCTCTATCAATATTAAATGTGCACGTATCATGCTTGACACAATCCATAAAGGATAGTGAAGGTCTTCCATGAGATCTCTTTGCTCCTGCTATTTCACTGACTAATGTGTGCTGGGGCAGACAGAAGTGATCCATACGATGCAGGTGTCCTGACCATGGCAGGTGATGTTACTTGAGCGTAGCAGTGATACTCCTGTTTTGCAGTTTTCGGTACTGTCTCATTTGCCACATGATCCTTCCATGATACTCCCAAGATGCTTCATAACCACCGCAAGTGAGAGGCATTGAGCTTTCATTCCTTTTTGGCATACGATGTCCAAGTCTCAGCTCCATACAGGAGATTACTCAGCACACATGATTGATACACAAGAATTTTGGTCAACAATGTAAGATGTTTGTTGTCCCATACTCGTGTGTGGAACTTTTCAAAACTGCTGGCAGCCTTTCCTATTCTTGCATTTATCTCATCATCCAGGGAGAGATCTTCTGACATTATTGAACCAAGATACCAGATTTTATCGACTACCCTCAACAAGGAGCCGTCCAGTTTGATGACAGGCGGATCTGTGGATCCTTGTGCCATGACAACCATCTTCCATATGTTTATAGGCATGGAGAAGAGCTTGCATGCAGTAGAGAATTTATCCATAAGCACATGCAGATCATCTTGAGTGTGCACTACAAATAAAGCATTGTCAGCAAATAAAAGGCTATTTACAAGCAAATCTTCTCGGAAGCACTTGGATCTGACTAGAGGAATGTTGTAGAATTTTCCATCAGCTCAGGTATACAGATGAATGCTCTGGTTAGTTTCACCAAAAGCAACTTTGAGGAGTGCTGAGAAAAAAATATTGTACAGAGTGGTAGCCAATAAGCAGCCTTGACAAGCACCTCTTTTCACAGAAAATGGGTTAGATGTGATTCTGTCGAAGACCATAGCACCTTCCATATCTTTGTGAAAAGCCTTGGTCATCTTTAAGAGCTTTGGAGGACACCCTATCTTCAAAAGTACTGCATACAGTCTTTCTCTGCTGACTGTGTCAAAAGCCTTATTTAGGTCGATAAAGGCAATGAACAGAGGCATTTTCTGCTCATGGTACATTTCCTGAATTTGCCAAAGTATGAAACCCACATTGTTCCTCAGGGTATATGTGCTTTGCAAGCTTCTGAAGTCTAGCCAACACCACATGGGCAAATGTTTTTCCAGGTATATTCAGATGTGAGATTCCATGGTGACAGTTACAATTGCTGCGACCACCTTTACCTTTATATAAAGTAACAATATTGGCATTGCGCATGTCCTGCGGCACAGTATCCTCAGCCAACATTTCAGCAAGAGGTTGAAAAGCAGTGGAAAAACTGGCTGAAGTTTTACAATTTCTGTCGAGATGTTGTCTTTCCCAGGGTACTTCCACATTTGAGGTGTGCAGTTGCTCTTTGAAGCTCCTCCATAGTAGGTGTAGCATTCAATTCATGGTAAGGTGTCATCTGAGGAATTTCATCCATTGCAGTTCGATTAATGTTGATGGAATGTGAGTAGAGGCTGGGGTAATGTTCTACCCAACAGTGCAAGTGATGATTTCGATCTGAGATGACTTTTCCATCTATTTCCTTGAGTGGTACACTCTTTTTTGTGATGGGTCCATTGGCCCGTTTGATGCCCGAGTACACACCACCAATGTTGCCAGCATTGAAACACTCCTGTAGGCCAGGGCAAAGTTACACCCAATAGGAGTTGATGCAGTTGCAGACAGTGTGTTCAACAGCTGCCTTTGCTTTGCTTAGCTCCCTGCATGTAGAACTGCATGGGTTTTTATGCCAGATGACAGTGGCCTGACGCTTAGCCTCAAGGAGAGGTTTCACGACATCTACCTTCTCGATGAACCAATCCTGGGATTTTGCTTCCAGATTACCAAACACATTTCCAGCCATAATGCTAAGAAGTGATTTTATCTTCTACCAGTCTTCAGAAATAGGAGCGGCTTGGTCCCAGGGATCCACCTCTTTTCGTATCTCATCACTAAATACTTCTACTGCAGCAGTGTTTCTTGTTTGGCAAAGATTAATTTTTGTTTTGGAAGATGTTCTGACAGAGTGAAACTTTTTAGTCACAAAGTGCACTTTCGTCACTACTAGTGCATGATGTTGTGAAATGCAGAGTCATAATGCATTTTGAGATCCCAGTCGGGTTTTCGGTACAATGCAGCAAGTCATTGCGGACAGTCTGGGGTTAGTAACATCTTTGCCCTTCCAGAAAAAAAATGTAATTTTTTTCCGATATTGAGCCTTCTTCTGGTAGCCTGGTTTCCTGCAGTGCTTTTATAGCGATATTGAGTTTGACTAGCTCTAAGTCGATAGGAACCATTTTGCGTCACTCTTGTGAGCTTCCACAGGTGTCTGGGAAGCCTAGCGGAATAGTGTGGATGTTCCATGTACCGATGCATAATGAAATATCTTTACTTTTTATTTTATGTTTATTTTTTGTAGCAGTGGGTGTTGATATTATGGTGACGACTTCTAGCAGTGCTAGTCTTCCATAACCCAATGGAACAATTGACACCAGGATGGCCCAGTACCTAACTGACTGGGGGCTACCCAGCTTGAATTGGGCTGTGACTGGCCAGTGGACCTACGATGGGCCCTCCCACTGTTAATAGCGACCGCTGGCACCCACTCCTACACCCATTGGAGTGAGCTTATGACTGATAACTGATGCTACCTGTGTTGTTTTCACTTGGATGGAGTGTCCTCTCCATGGATGCTACTGCACCTGGGATGCAGATTTTGGGTGATGGTAAGCTTACCCACTACTTATGCCACCCTCTCGGCCTAGCTGACTGGTTCCACAGGAGCGAAAATATGTGACGTACGGAGTCAGGTTGGCTGCAGGCAATTGCCATGCATTTCCTGTTAGACCGTACTTGCTCCTACTGGAAGTGCTGATTCCAGGTTTCAATTTGGAATTGTCCCTCTCCTATAGGGATGGCGTACCATTGCTAACGACGTCCATATCTCCAAAGACAAGAGATGGGAAATAGGATAGGTTAATAGGAAAGAAAGGGTGTTGTGAGACACACTTTGTCTGGCTTCTCTGCAGAGGCCTGTCCGGCTTGGGAGGCCCTACCGGTAGCTATGCTACAGCCGACATGGCCCTCTGCTTCCCTGGAGCACGCAAACCTCTCACCCACAGACACAGTGCTACTCTAAGGCAGTGTCTCCTGAGAGGGAAAGGGGAAGTGGTCTTACAGTTTTTTGATCTTGTGTTGTAGTGATGACTGTCCAGATTCCCATAGTCTATTGATGATTTGATCAATAGAACATAACAGTTCAAATATATACTGACTAGGGAGAGGTAGTATGTTTAATTTTTTAATATTCAGGTGTCTCTTTGCGGTGTATACAGGATAATTCTAATTTTGTGTCATGAAGCCTGCCACTGCTTCTTTTGTGGACTTTCCTTTCCTTAATCCATTCTGTGCTTCATCCAGAATATTTTGTTGTTCTCTGAATTTTATAATACTGTGTGTAATAGCTGTTTCTACAATTTTTGATATGGTCAGTGTAATTGTTATATGTCTGTAGTTTCCAGGATCCCTCTTGTCACCAAATTTATAAATTGGCACTATTTCATTCTTTTTCAGACATATTGGGAACAGAAAATTCTCTGTTACCAAGTTTACCAGGAATGTCAGAGGTTTTGCTTGGTACTGTGAGCAGTGGTGATTACTTTTGCAAATATTCCATTTGTGTCCACTGTGTCTTTGTTTTTCATTGAACTGATTATGTTTGTAACTTCAGTATCATCTGTTGGCAGAACGAATAAGCATTTTGTTATTTCCGGTGGAACTATACTCTTACTAGCCACTGCATCATTTTGCTTTATTAGGTTTGGAACTGTGTTTACATACTGTAATAATGATTTAAAGTGGAACACACTTAATGTTAGCCTGTCTGTTCTTTCCCTTGTGCTTTAAGCACTCTTTTATTTTATACATATCTCTCATTTTATGCGTTCCTCTTTGTTATTGTGAATGACCAGACTGTTTGATGAGGTCCCAATTTGATGTTTATAATATCTTGATTTTAGTTGCCTCATCATCCTGCTGTATTCTTTCTTCTTATGACTGTAGATTTCATAGTCTGCTTGACTATTACATTTCCTGTCTTTTGTATTAATATTTTAAATCTTCTCTGGCATTCATGACTTGTCTGGTGATAAATTTCTTACTGTGTGTTACATTTATCTTTCTGCAGACCTTTGGACAATCTGTGTTTATGTGGTGGCTTAAGGTTGAAATTATATCTTTCCAGTTTTCTTCGACATCTTTGTTATATGAAGCCTTCCAATCTTCTGATCTGAGTACCATTTCCAGTATATTGATGTTTCCAGCATTTGCAAGTGTTCACTCTACAACTAGATTTCCAGTTCTGATTTTCGTCTTCTGTAGCTTAATTACTGACCTTGGTGAACTGAAATGAGTGGGTTAATTGTGTGTACTTTGAGTTTATTTTAATATATGTTTGTAAAAAGATGATCTAGTATTGTGACTGATAATTCAGCACTCTGTGTTGGGTTATTTACATGCAACTTCATATGATATGCATGTACATCATATTGGAGAGATTTTGTACTGTTGCTCTGCTTCAGTGTATTTACATTTAAGTCACAGTTGATATTAAGTATGGAAATTCTTTAAATGCTTTTTCAGCTAGTGCCTGAAGTTCATTTAGGAAGTTTTTTATCCTAGATCTTGGAGACTGATGTAGGGTAAGGTGGGGTAAATCTGACCTAGTAATTTCTTGTGGCTGTAAAGTGCTTATCCAAGGTCAGATCTTGATGTTATATACGTTAAATTATAGGTAATATAAGGGAGCAACTGTTTGCAAAATATTTTTGTTATACCGTCAATAATTTTTGAGATATCCACATTTTAAGAAACATCCATTTTTGAAATTTGCAAAAATGGTGGGGGTAAATCTGACCCTCTATTTATTTGGCTGATTTTACACAGAAATAGTTCTAAATGAATGGTTTTTTTGGGAAATAATTACAAGCAATTATGTTTTTTACGTAAATGAACAAAATGTATTCAAAAAATAACAAAGTTTAGTGTACTAAATATACTGAAAGTTAAATGAATGTAAATTTTAATTGAGAAAAGATGATTTCATTGCACAGCGGTGCAACAGCAATGTCGATCTCAGAATGTTAAAATCACAAGCGACAGCTGGTAAAGACATTCCCATGTGCATTGCAGCAACTGCTCGGTGAATATCGTTTTGATTGCATTTTGTCATTTTTCGTTTGTAATTTCGTACCATTTTCTTATAAATAAACAAAAATCCACGTTGTTTCCATAAATAAGTAATTCCATACACATAAACAATAAAAAATATGCAGTCGGATTTACCCCTCCATTTAGCGGTCGGATTTACCCCACCATGCCATTTTTCATTTAACACACATAGAAACAATTTACACGAAATTTCCAACACAAAACAATACATACACTGAATAGGTCACTAAATGCACTACAAAATCACTTACCGTTTGTTTTGCAATCGTTTTATTTAATAACGTAAATCTAGTGATGGAATTTGCACAAAAATTAAATTGAAATAATGAAAAACACACTTGTTGTCTTTTGAGTGTCTAAATGTCAAATGCAGCAAAGCTGTCAAGGTGACATTTTTGTTATTCTGAATGCTCTGTATGGTAACACTAATTCGAAATCGCTCCGGCTTTTCCATTTCTCACAAATAGAGGGCAGTCGGGTTTACCCATCCAGTTGGATTTACCCCACCTTACCCTATATCTACCACTAGACATTTGTCCTCTTGAAAATTTGTTGGAATTGCTGCTGCTTCAAAACACAATTCTCTAGCATTTGTAATTAGTCTTAAAACACATTCACTTATACTACTGTCCCCATATGATGCTATCCCACAACTTTTATGTTCAGTTCCACAAAAATATAGCACTTCTTATAACCCTGTAAAATTTACATTTTTATTTAATTTTCAGCCAGTCCATGCTCAGTCAGTATGAAAATATTTGGCACTTCAGAACAAGGAAAACTTCTGTCTCCACTGTTCTTTTGGAAGTATACTGAACATTTTGATGAAATTTTCAGAAATCAAAATTAGTTTCAATTTCTTTTCTGTGTTCTATTTAATTTTCTGTTTTGTTTATAGATATCAGAATTCCTGGTCTTTCAGTTGTGCAGCTTCCATATTCCTTAGGTCTTTCCTTCTTGTGACTTTGTAACTGATACTTTGGCAATAAATAATCTTTCAGATGACTTGGTTACCTCATGTTTCTTCTAGCTTGGCATGTTGAATTTCATTCTGCTGCTGAGGTGGTTGGTACTGATGCCGAAGTGATTGCAATTGCTGTTGGTGAAATTGGTACTGATCCTGGTGAGGTTGTCGCAGATGCTGTTTTTCTGCTGTGGGAGTGATTAGTGCTGATGCTCGAGTTGTTTTTGCCATGGAGGTTACAGGTTTTGCAACAGTGTGATTCTGCACTCGCTGAGACAACATTTTTGACTAATGTAACACCTTCATAGTTGCACTGATTGCCATCTTGATATCCTCTTTGTAATTTGCATGATGCAGATCGCTGTCAATTTCTCGAATAATGTCTTTCTTGTTTTCTGTTATTCTGAACCAGTGGTCAGTTGAACATGTTCATACAGTGTGTGAAGTTGTGATCTACCAAACTGCTATGTAATACGCTCCAGTAACTCTTGTGTCTGCAGTAACTTGATGCATATAACTGTGGCAATAAAAAAAGAATTCAGCATTAAGTTTTCAAGAGACCTAATAGTCTTTAGTTTCTTTCAGTTTGGCTAACTGAGTAATTTTCACACTGTGCTTCCTAATATTATCGAAGCCAACTTTCATTACCAGCATATTGGAAGAGAGATATGCATTTCTGCACTGTACTTCAAGCCACTGAAGTTCCTGGGATTGTTCCATGCCACTTATTTGTTGGAATTTTGCCTCCTATAATTTACAAAGCCATCTCGTTTTTAAGATATAATGTAAAATACGTGATGTACTATTGTGGTAAATGTGCAGTGACTTTGCGATTATTTCTGCAATAATCATCAACACCCATTTACAGTATTGGATATTTCCTGTTCTGCAACTGCAGAATACTCTTCAGTCCATCAATGATGTGGTCTTCCTAATTCTTTCATTCCTTGGGATTGATACTAAAGCACTTTACATGCCAGCTATAGATCAGAATAACATGTTGCTTCCTGTTTGATTGGTATGTTAGTACATCATGTACTATTTCATCAATATTGATATCACTTTTTTAAAACCTGATTTCTGTTTGTTTCCTCATTTGTTTATCAAAGTTCTTTTTACTATCCTGTTACAACAAATGAAATAATAAAAAGAAACTTTGTTATGTTCTTTTATACATCTCCACTTTACACAGTTACATAAAGACAGAAGGAAGTTCTATTTGTTAGGTGACACATTTCATCATAGCTCCCCCCCCCCCTCCCCCCCCCCCCCACACACACACAGGAAGAAGAGAGATAAAAGTTGGCTCCATCATGTTTTGCCCTTCAAGCTGTTACCCAGTATGTTGTTAGGGAAATAATATTATCATCATATGTTGCTTATTTCCTGCCTCTGGTGGATAATACTGTAGATAAATTCTGAAATAATTGTAAAAGTTTTTATACTGCCAAAACTGGGCGACTATTATCTTAAATTATAACACGACATCCTGTAGGGTTTCACGAATACTCGTGTTAGTATTTTTATTACGTATATCCAGGAAATTCTCTAAAAGTAGCAAAATAGTGTCTGAATAGATTTATTTTTTCAGTCAATTTGTACAACTTCCTATTTGATTAAATTTTATACTTCATATACAACTCATTAATGAGACATTGTGCACTCACCAAAAATTTTTCAACCATCAGAAAGCCACATTACCTTACATATTTTGCAGTCATCTGTTATATTTTGTAACGGTATTGTTCATTATCTTCCCACCAGTTCATCTCATCCCTTAAACTGATGGTGTCGCCATGGCGTCATGGGTGGATGTGCGTGGATATCTTGTTCATTGTGTATGTGAGAGTGTGTGTTTAGGCTAAGAAAAAAGTGGTAGAGTGAAAGCTAGTGGTATTTCGAGCTCCTTACTATACATCAGTCAGCTACATTTTGGTGATTGCCTTCTGTCAGTTTTGTTTGCACATTATGTTCTGGTGGACTGAAACATGTGCAACGACCATTTCCATCAAGGCACCCAACATGGAGTGCCACATGATATCTGAGTTCAGTCTCTGAACTTCCCACATTATAGCTACAGATACTATTTTATTTTTTATGATGAGATAGTGACTGCAAAATTCTGCTTGGGTTGTGTGAGTACGCTTTAGATTAAGTAGTGAACACTTTATGAGAGTCATCATTTGTCAGAATCATTATGGGATTTTTTCATTTAAGTCTGTTATGTGCATTGCAGTGACTGCCACTGTGAATGGAAACCCTCTGAGAGGTTTTGCCTGATCAGAAATATTGAATATAACCTTTGCTGTGCATATGTGCAATGTTCCAACCCATGGATTCGCTTGTGTCACCTGCTGGTCATGGTGTATGTTTCAGATTTAATATTACAGAATTACTTTTTTATTGTTTTACCATGCTGTGGAGACACATGTGTAAAACATCTGCAGCTTTACTGTGGTGTGTGAGGTCAATAGTGCAAAGCTTAACAGATTAGTGAGACTCCTACAAGAGTGATTGCAACAGTGAGTCCCTCATTGGTTAGGTTGCAGATAATTATTGCGAGATGACACATATTGCTTCTATTGTTTCATTTACATACCTGGCATATGTTGAAAGCATCATTGTGAGCTACAGTAGTGTCCCAGGTAAATTTACCCAAGGAGAGAAAGCAATGTCTTCTCATCACAAAAGAATATGCATAGCGAGACCCGAGAGAGCTTACAACAAAGAATTTCATATTTTCTGTCAAATCAATTGAGTGAGCTGGCATTATACTTACAGTGCTGATCTCTCATGTGGAAGGAGCGGCACTGAAATCCTAGACTGAGCTCACAGTTGTAAGTTTTCCATGTTTTGCATGAGCTTCTTTATGCAATTGCCAAGATGATGTCTTGTCTTCTGGTGCACAGTCTTTATTGACTTCACTGTTGGCAAGATATTCAAGTCCAGCTGCAAATTGAAGGAAAATAATTAATAATATGAGAATAGAGTAGAAAACATCTCCTCAACTAAAGATTGGTTTGAGCACTACGGTGCTTTACTAAGCATATTTCTTTTGTAGGTGGTATGCCAATACATTGCTCGTGGTTTTGAATTGACTCAACCAGTCAGTTATAGAAGGCCTATAGTTTAATATGGACTCTGAATTGCAATGCAACTTGGCATTTTCACATTGATGAGCCCATGCCATATGTGACAGAAATGATAAGTGACAAAAAAATGCCTCGGACTGACTGGGGATCAAATCCTGGATTTTTAGATTTGTAGTCAGCCACACATCCAATTAGCACTGAAAGATTATTACTCACTAAATAGAAGAAATGCTTGAAATGTGATAGTCACATAGAAAAGGGCAGTAACATGCTAAGATTCTTTTTTCAGAGCTAACACAACTCTTAACTTTCCTTCATTTGGACAATTTGCAGTCTGTTGGTTTGAGTAGTGAAGATATGCCATCTGGAGATTTTAGTGGCCAGTGTGTGACTAGCTTCGTTATTTTGGTCTGAAATTATTTTACAATAACAAAAAATGTGATACAACTGTGAAAATTTGGATGGCTAAATGGAGGCTAGGAATATCTGGTAGGTTTTTGCCTTACTTTCCTAATTCACATCATTTTAATTCCACAAATTCACATGATTTGCCCATCAAGAGATGCTGTTATGTAATACGAGCATAGACAGTAACTTTCTCCAGCTGTGCCGTGGTTAATCAGCAACTGCGCTCTAGTTTGTGTTATATCTAAACATCAGGCTACTTGTAGTGGAGACAGTTGTTGCAGTCTTGATATGTCTCCTGCGTAGTGTATTATGCACGTGATCATAATCAGTGCACAATAGATGCAGTCAAGTGTGTAAATTATGCCCAATGTAAAAACTTGGAATTTTTATATCGTTATTCATTTTAAATCAGTAATTACGAAATAATATGTACAGTAGATACACTGATAAAGTGATGTGTGTGTGTGTGTGTGTGTGTGAGAGCGTGTGTGTGTGTGTGTGTGTAAGAGAGAGAGAGAAAATATTTGTACTGTTATAAAACATAACTTATGATATGCAAAACTGTAGACATGAGAACTTAAATTAAATCTAATGACAAAATATTGTATCTGATAAAATTCCATTCCTCCATTTTGATGAATGCACTATGTTAATTTATTTAAATTCAAACACTCATGAAGTAAACAGGTTGATTTTCCAAGAGGATTTATTTTGATTGTCTCTTAATGTGTTAGCTTGTATATTGCTACTGGCAAGATTAGAGGGTCAATAGCCTCAGTATTGCCATGAGCTTTACAAATAATGCTTGGTACTGTCAGATACTTCATACCAAAGTCACAATTAAGAATTAAGATATGAGCCCAGAATATTAAGACATATTTGGTGTTCAGGAACTGTATTCACTGGGTCATTTAGATTAACAGTCATTGATATAAATTCACCTCTCATCTTATCCCAGGCTCTGCATGACATTATCAGTATGATGTATTTGTACCAGCCATTCTGGTAGTCTACTATTATTGTGGCACATTGCAGTAATATTTATACACAGTACCACAAGCAGATCTATGTCATCAACATCTTGTAGAAATCTAATTTGTAAGACTTTGATGTTAACACTATTTTAAAGAACCTCTCATTTCTCATCTTCATTTAAAAATACAAGGGGTATTTTCCATCACTAATTGTTTTCTGTCATTTCTCTCATAAATGTTATATTAATTCTGATATTGTGTTTCTTCTTCAAATATTTATAGGTTCTACACACGCACATCTGAATGACAGGAGTTTACGTACGCATCCAGGAAGATGGTCATCTGCTTTTGTAGACATCAGTGGAAGACGGAAACGATCAGTTTTGTTGAAAGATTTGAGCTTTGAAGCAGCAGAACTTCTTCACCAAAATAGCAGTCCAAAAGGAAAAGGGATATATCCTTGTAGAGGTTGTGGAAAAGTCTATCGCTGGTACCAAAATCTTGTAGTACATCAAAGAATTGAATGTGGTAAGGAGCCTCAGTTCCAGTGTCCGTATTGTCCAAGCCGGACTACTCAGAAAAGCAGCTTGATTACTCATATCAAACGAAGACACCCAGACAATCAGTACCAAGTGACTAGTAGTGACATGGAGTTATTCTAAAAACATTTGCTTCATTTATGTTTTAAAAAAATGATTTCAAATTTTTGTGAAAAGTTCTAGTGCTTAAGGTTCTCAAATTCAAGTTACAATTAAGGTCATAGGAGGATGAAACATGCTCCTCAACATGTTTGTTTGTTTTGGCAATATAGACTGTTCTCACATAGTGTCCTAGCTTATCTTTTTCCAAAAAAAAAGTAATTGATGACACATAGCTAGCGAGAAAAATTTTTGTAGTTATGTGATTGCAGAATTTTTTTGTAAGAGTCCCAAGAAGATTTTTCCAAGCTTAGCCACATTTTCATGACATGTTAGATAACAGAATAAAAACATAGATTTTTCTTGAACATTATGAGAAGCATGTACTCAGACAGTTAGAGAAAAAAAGAAAAATTTCAGCGGAACCATTTATGTGAGAGGTATGTAATCATTTTAGGTAGGGGAGCAAAAGATGACTGTTCATGAAATAAGCATGAAATCATTAATTGATTCCAGTACTCAGAATTTACCTAGAGTGTTTTGCCTCAGGTAATGAAGGCCCCTGTTGACTGTCCAAAAAGTTACTGTAAGTTGAACTCTATACATAATGTTTTTTTTTTTTTTTAAAAAAAAAAAAAAAAAAAAAAAGAAACATGTTCTCAGTGGCAGTGGAATTTTTAATTGATCATACCTTATTGCACAACATTAAAAAGATTGATAATAATTTCACTAAGAATATTAAAGGTAGATTGATCTGATACAATGCAGTAACAACGTTGTTGTCAGGAGTGTGAAAGTCATTCATAGATCCAAAACAGCATAGCACTAAGGAAATGAATTCTGTTTTGTGGTAGTAATTCCCTCTTTTTGTACTGAGGTGTTGCGTGTTGTGAATGTAAACCAGAAGTACAAACAATTAGTAAAGAGTATACTCAAATGTACTCCATTGTATTGTGGTTTAGTTTGTTTTATTAAAATGAAATTCTGGGACTAATCTTACTGACATCTGATCGATTTGCTAGTGAACAGAAAGTACATTTTTTAGTCTGGTGGAAAGATGTTGCTTGAGAATATAAGCAACATATCACAAAACAAATATTCCACAAGCGTTTCAACGATCATGACCTAACACGAAGAAGTTTCTTCAGAGCAAATTAGGTACCAAATACACAAGGTATGTAATTCCTTTTTGTTGCTTCCATTCTGCGCATTTCCATTATTGAAATAATTTCTTTTTTTTGTATATTTTAAGGTGATGGATAGTATGTAACACACTTCCTACAGAAATAATCATCTATGAAACTGCATATTTGAGATGTTTCTTTATTAAAGACATTTTACCATTTCTGTGGTAATAATATTTATCAATAGTATCAACCTTGTAGCATGTGTAGCTGTAATTTTGCAGTCTTTACTGTTGCCAATTTTAAAAGTTTCTGAAATTTGAGTGTAAAATCCAGAAATGCTATTGAAATATCATAAGCTGTGAAATTTCTTGAAAATTTATTGAACATTGTTCTAACATGAATAATTTTGTATTACATGGAGGCACATTTAAAATAAAAATTGATTACCCTTAGCTAAAATGAATTAATGGAACTAAGTATACAAGTTAAAAAACCACTGTTTCTGCAACTGGTTCATGATCAAAACATTTATGTGCACAGAATACTGTTGCTATTCCTTGTTAACATAATACCCTCTGTGTTTACTTAATACCAGCCATAATGAACACTGCAATTGCAAAACAGTCACTGCCTTGTATATGGTGCCACAAAATCATTGTTTTATGTTCGACAAGCATTTTGCAGTCCACACTGTGGACAGATGTGGCAGAATGATTCTGTTGGCTAATGCATCTCATGGTACACTGTCTCTTGCTATTACACACTGTTCCACCACTGCATACTTCTATGTTCATATTCATGCTTATGTGCTCATTCTCCAGCAAGATTAGTAATTTTTCAGAAATGAAAATCCATTGTGTGAAATATAATTGATATAAAGCAGTGGTCAATTTGAAAGTTGAGCTAAACTCGACAGTGCCGCTTTTTTTTTTTTTTTTTTTAAAAAAAAGGGAATGGTACTATCAAGGTGAAGGTTCAGCATGTGTCACATCATTAGAATGGTATTTTATTGTCATGAAAGTCATGTGCACCATGAGCATGACTTGCAACATCACTGCATTTATCATGGGCAGATCATGAGTGTCCACCTCATAAGAAACTCTGTTTCAGAGGTCATACAGGTGCTAAACTTTAAACAAGGCAGTGTATTGAGGATGCACTGTGAGTAAGTTTACCTTAATTTGGGGGACAACCTAATTGCCACAGTTCTCTGCTATGAGATATAGTGTGTTGACAACAGTAGTCACTGTGAATTTTAAAATGTTTCTGGTGAAATGAATGTTTATAGAAATTTCAGGCTTGCAGCTGATTTTCTTCTATTTCTTCATCTTCTTTCTGAAACGTTATGTAGGTCATTCACAGAGCCTCCTCCAAGCTTCTCTTTCCTCCCACACTGTATCATTCAGCATTTCCTCCCATTGCAGTTCTCTGCAGTTCACACCATTCTTCACCTGGTTTCTCCATCTTGTTTGTAGCCTTTCAAATGGTCACTTACAAATTTTATCTATTCTAGAGCTCTTAATTAACTGCACTCCATAATATTTTAACTGTTCACTTTGCCAGTCATAGTCAGAGGAGGCATCAAAGACTGATGAAGACATTCCCACAGTTGCACAGTTTATTAATGGACTGTGAGTATTACATGCATACATTAAGATCATGATGGCAGATTGACCATGCTACCCAGCGGACAATGCCCCGTCCTTGGGATTTGCAGAACTCGATTGTCTTCAGAGTTGTTGCTCATTGCAGCCATGGATGTACTCTGTTGTCTTTAATTAGAGCAAATACAGAGTTAAAACAGTTTCAAACATTATACACCTAGTGGCCACTATCACAGTTAATTATGTTTTCCCCATCCATATTTCTGCAGATTCTTTAATAATGGAGGCCCAAAAAATGTGACTGTGGCCAAAAGTTTTATTTTATCATACTCCATTGAATGCCCAATGGAGATACAGTGTTCAGCAATAACGGACTTGCTTGACTGAAAAAGGTGACGTCAGTGTTCTTCTACAGTGCACATGATCTGACATGTATAAGCCATACCAAGTTGGCAAAGAATTTTATAAAGTCCAGCATTCTGCTGTAACAAATTGTCCTTCATTGATCCCAGAAGGTTTGGAATCTTGGATGGTACATGGAAAACCATTCTCATCAGAAATATACCTAGGATTCTTGTTACCTTAAACAAAATATTGCCAACAAAGGGGAAAAAAGCTAGAGATTTTGTTGATATGATTTCCTCTGTATCCACATAATGGTTCTTGATTTTAACTAATAGTGTCCTGTTAATCTGCTGAGTAGAATATCCATTTTCCCCAAACATTATCAACTACACAGGCTGTAACAGCCAATAGATGTACCACATTTTAAAGAATCACTTGCCAGTTCAGTGCTGGTTAACAGATTACTGACTTTATGGTATGGAGGCCACCACCCCACACATGTATCTCTGCTCCCCGCATGTCATGGTGCACAGACATTACCATGGATACAGAAACACTGCCATTGGATGCTTGATGGATGGAAAATGGTTGCCTGTACTGATGTGCTGCATTTTGATATACACTGATGGAAAATGAATAAAACTACTACTACTACTACCACTACTACTACTACAGTACACCAAAACTTATATGGTACAATTCGTCCTGCATAACAGTAGGTATGTGATCAAGGTATTTTCACATTGAGAATGCTTATATGGGATGAAATGGGGCCATTGATAAATCTGCCATTGTCTCTCACCGGCAAAAGATACACAGACCTACTAATTGGTCACATGCCTCTATTTGTTTGTCCACATCATTCCATAGACAGTGCCTCACCCCATAACTCCCAAATAATGTCACAATGGTTTGAGGAACTGTCCAAGACATGAGCTGGTTTTGTGCCCTATCTCCCCCTCCCATATCGAGTCTTCCCACCTCAATGCTGTTGAGCTCATTGCGATGTTCCACTGCTTCTGTACCATTATATTGTGTGGTGAAGTAAAGTCTGATCGAGAGTTAAGACTTCCCATTATTCAATCTTGCTCTCCTTACTATTTCAGCATACTTAACAACCTTTCATTTCTCAAAGTGCTGCAGTTAAAACTGGAAGTTAAGAATACAAATAAAACATCTAATTCTCAAAATAAATATGATGCTTCTGATGATCAACATATTATATATTGCACTCTTATGTACAGTGACTATTATTCTGAACTTCACAATTATGTTGAAAAGGCTATGTCCACAAATGGTCTGTCTTATTTAACAGACTCCAACTGATTTATTTATTTATTTAATCATATGGCTAGGGCCCCCCATTGGGCAGGCCTTTCGCCAGGTGCCGGTCTTTCAATTTGATGCCACTTCGGCGACCTGCAGTCGATGAGGATGATAGGATGATGATGAGGACAACACAACACCCAGTTCTTGGGCAGAGAAAATTCCCCGACCCAGCCGGGAATCGAACCCGTGCCCAGAGGATTGACAATCCATCACGCTGACCATTCAGCTACCGGGGATGGACACTCCAACTGAGTAAATGTATAACAAGTTTTTTTTGTCCTTATGATTTCATAAATAGTGTCATGACCACTCTTCTTCAATGGCTTACGCTGTATTTCCTAGGCAGGACTAGATGACAGAGAATAAACCACCCCAACAACAGGTGCCACAAATGTGTTACAATGATTGTCATTGTCCTGGCTTACAGATATACTGTGTCCAACCGTTTCATGATACATATGCCTAAATAAAACATATATCCAAACAGTAGATTATTGAATTCATTATGAAAATTATGTGATCATCATTCATCAATTTGAAAATTGCTTGTGTAACCTGTCACTTCAGCAAAGTGATATGTTACTCTACAGATGTGAAGGTGAACGATGTCATCACTACTATGAAATGTTAACCAAACTGTAAGCATTCAGAGTTCAAAACTAGTTTTAACCTTTTCACCAAAAATATTAGCAGCTTGTACATACATAGAGTGGGGTAGTGCAGTGGGTAGCATGCTTGACTCTGATTCGGAAGGATGATGGTTTAAACCTACATCTAATCATCCTGATTTAGGTTTTCTATGATTCCCCAAGTTGCTTAAGGCAACTGCTGGGATGGTTCCTTCAAAAGGGATTTCCTTCTCCATCTCTACTGACCTTGTTGTCAATGGGACGTTAAAATACTAATGTTCTCCTCCTCCTCCTCAGCTTGTATATATTTGGCGCATAATCGATGTTGCAGCTGTATTTCATTTGTAATAAATATATTTCTTCTTCTTCTTCTTCTTCTTCTTCTTTTTCGTAGCATTTATCCCGTGCTAGCAGAACCTGCTTGTTGAGACATCTGCCTTCATTTGGTTCTTTATATGGTCCATTCATCGTGTCTTGCGTCTGCCACGAGGTCGTTGGCCATTTACATCAAGGTGCATAGCTGTTGTTGCCACCGAGTCTGCTTTATTGTACATGACATGTCTGTATGATCTTAACCTGCTTTCCCGTAGATTGTGTGAGATGAGTGCAATTCCAAGTCACCATCAAATGTCTGTGTTTGTTGCATGGTCAAATCGGGTAAGCCCAAGGGACCATCAGAGCATATGCATTTCCATCGTATGGAAGCCTGCTCATGCTCCATTGTTGTTGGCCAACACTGCGACCCATAAAGTGCAAATGGGTATATACAGTCCTGTAAACCTATGACTTAAGATATAAAGGCATACATCAATCACTCAGGACACTGGTCACCTGGCCTCCTTTCATCCAGGCTGTGTTAACACGGGCACAGACATCCAGTAGACTTTGACCATCACAGTATATGAGTGAGCCAAGATATTAGAATTGCTCCACTTTCTTCAGGTCTTCTTCACCGACTTTGATGGTCCCATCAGCTTGTATACCACACTCCATGTATCTTGTCTTCTTGATATTCATTTGGATGCTAAATTTACCAAATCATTGATTCCATTGCTGTGCCTTTTCCTGGAGGTCTTCATGGTGTTCACTTGCCCGTAAAACATTGTCAGCATATAGGAGTGATCAAGGATGGGGTGACAGTAGCTAATGTCACAGTTTCCATACAGTAGATTAACAGTAGAGGTGACAGTGGTGAACCTTATACATAAATTGAAGGTAGAGAGGGGGAGAAAGGAAAGGAAAGGAGGGGGATCACTGCTGTTAGCTGCATGGCAACAGTACGCAGAATCGGATAAGTACTGAACCTTGATGTACTCTGACATTGATAGTAAAAAAGGTGTGATGTTCCCACTGCACATCAGACATTGCTGGAGACATTTTGATACAGCAGTTGGACCCGTCGAACATAGGCTTCAGGACATAAAAATAAAAATATTGGTTTTCTGGATGCATACCACATAAGACATGCCCTGTGGGGTCCTCACTTAAACCTAGACTTCTGACTCTTTCAGTGGACAGTAGACTTCTTGCTGTTTGGCACCAAGCATCTACATAAAATAGCATACTTGAAATTATGCAGCGTACACAACTAATAAACCTTACTTCTTCCACAGATAATAAATTTCATAGTACTTTGTGTAAAACACTTTAATAGAATAATGCTCCACTCAAATACATATCTCTTTTCAAATACTTCCAACAATAAAAATAAAAGCCCCAATATGTTTTGGTACATCCACTCATATACCGACTCCCCTGACACAAACTGTGTTCAAGGCTTTCGCCAGCAGGCGCAATGCAATTTAAGTATCTTTCAAAGTTAGATTTCCGAGTATCACACACTTTAGAACACTCCCATGAAAAAGTAAATGTTTGCTTAAAATGTACTTCATTAAGATTTTGTTACTTCAGAAACTTCCATCATCAGGGCACAAATAACCTCCTCCTGTTCCTTCCTCTACCTACCTGTCTGTGCTATGGTATCCATGCTTGGCTTTTGTACCTCCTCAGAGATTGCTTCATTAGTCTTAGTTAATTCATCCCAAATTTTCTGTAGTTATCTGTCTGTTCTTCCTGTTTCAGCCTTAGAATGAGGTGTATCTACTGACGATTACTTCTTTTCTCGTACCTCCAAACTAGCAAGTGAAGTGGGTGAAATAGTGGCTACATCCGAATATTTCTTTTGCTCCAGCATTCTAAACCTTACTTATATGCCTGAGAATTGATTGTATATTGTGTTAAATTCCTGCTCAGTTAGTTCTTTTAATTATTTCAAGTCCTTGTTCACTTCTCTAAGTTGCTCATTCACTTCATTTCAAATTAAATCACGCTGTTTCAATATTTCCGAAGTTAGCTATTCTGGTAAGGTGGAAAATGAAATTTGCAATTGCAGTATACTATCTTTTATTTCTTGCTTTTCCATACATGACTCATTGATACACTGTTCTAATGTGGTTTTTGTCATTTTTATTTCATTTTTAAAAATTTGGTTTTAGATTTCTCTGACATCATGTCTGTCATTTTTTATTTCATTTCTTAATTCTCTAGTGGAAGGGTTCCCAGACTTTTCTTCTGATGGAGAATCCTGGTGCTTTGATGGAACATATTGTTTATTTTGAAGATTAATAAGATTTTAAAAAGTGAGAAAAATTTGTTTTATGAAGTTATTACTTCAATTTTAAATCCTAATCAGTAACACAGAAACCATAATAAAAATTTTAAAAGTAATTGGTATCCTCAAAAATGTCAGAAAAAATACCACACTGTTAATAGCTTTTCACAGAGCACTTACTCACTTCTCACAGAATGCCATTGTTGTGCAGAACATCAGTGTTTTGTGGAACACAGATCAGGAAACTATGCTCTAGTGTTTTGTTTGCTTGCCTGAGAGTGGCAGTTAACTCTTTTATAACATTAGTCAGTTGCTCACTAAATGATCTGTACTAGCCCAGGACTTCCACACCCATTTTTCTTGTTGCCACAGGCATACAGAGTCTACAGCAAAACATGTTTAATTGTTTTTTATTGATTCCTTTTGACTCATGTGGAGCATAGGGCTGCAACAAAGGGTTGCCATATTGTTCTGTCTTCTGCTAATATTTTCACTTCTACCCGTCCTATTCCTTGCTGTTGACCTTCTGCTCCAACTGATCATCTCCATGTCATTTTGGCCCTGCCTTGTCTCTGTCATTCCTGTGGGATCCAATAAAATTGCTTCCTTCCCAATATGTTCATTTCATCTCCTAAGTGTATGTCCTAACCATGCCCACTTCCTACTTCTTATTTGCAGCTCAATTGGCTTCTGGTTGGTTCTTTTCCAGAGTGTTTTGTTAGAGATAGCATTTGGCCACCGTATCCCCTGGACGTTCCTCAGACATCTGTTGTTGAATGTCTGCAGCTGATGGATCAGCTGCTTTGTGACTTTCCATGTCCCATATCCACATAGAAGCACAGATTTTATATTACTTTCAAATATCCACAAGTTAGTCCTCAATAATTATTTCCTTTGATTCCCAGATAGAGAACAGTTGTAAAAGCGCCTTTGGCTTTGTTGATGTGGCTATTGATGTTCTCGGTTGCACCACCATATGGTGTAATCATGTTTCCAAGGCAGCAAAACTTATCCACCTTTTCAGTTATCTGGCTTCCAAGTTTAAGCTCTGTGATGTTGTTATCATTTTTCCGCATGTCTTTTGTTTTTTGGGCATTAATTTTCAAACTGACTGATTTCAGATCTTCTAATTTCTCTTCCATGTTGTCGAGGCTGTGGGACAGAAAGCAAATGTCATCTGTAAAATCTAAGTCTTCTACATGTGTTCCATTGCTCCATTTTATTCCTCTCACCTTATCCATTGCTTGTGCCATTACCAGATTCAGTACTATGTTAAATAGTAATGGTGAGAGCATGCAGCCTTTTTTAATTCCTGTTTTCACTGCTATTGAATCTGAAAACAGACCTTGATGTTGAACTTGGTACATGTAGTTTTCATTCACGCACTTGACAAGAGCAATTATTTTCTTGAAAACTCCAAAAGTTTGCAGTGAGCTCCATATTTTTATTCTAGGCCTTTACAAAGTCTACAAACAGCATGTAAAGCAGTGACTGATATTCATATAAATGAAACTATTATTCTGAAGGTATTTGTCTGGTAATGCAAGAACAACCTTTCCTGTATCCCACTTGTTCTCTTCTTATTTTCTTGTCTACATATGCTTTTATCCTATATAGGATTATTCACAAGAGGATCTTAGTTGGTATTGACCATAGGGCGATGCCTCTTCAATTACCACAAACTGATAAGTCTCCTTTCTTGGGGAGCTTGATGAGCATACCTCGGTTCCAATCATTTGGTACTTTTTCATTCATCCATATGGCTGTCAGGAATGGATGTAAAATTTCTGCTATTATAGAGTTATTTTAAGTAACTCTGGATTGATGTCCAGGCCCAGAGCTGTTCTTCTTTATTTGTTGGACTGCCGGCTGGTGAAACCCATGACACTTTGTGACACCATTTATGGGTGTAAATAGAATCTCCAATGATCATTTTAAACATACTGCACAAATCTATGAGACAATGTCACCCGGGAATCTGCTCTATCTCTTGGCTGTCATTCCCAATTTTTGCATCGAAGTCACCCATCAGCAGGGGAATATCTCTTTTTTCATACTTTTGCAGTGTTTCTTGCAGTTCGCTATAAAACTTGTCTTTCTCTTCATCCTCTGACACTTCTGTTGTTGTGTGACATGGTATCTGGTCTTATACTCATTGCAAAGCAAGCAACTATGATTCTCTCTGTAATTGGGTGGCACTCTATCAAAGACTGGTTTGCTCTCCGGTCTAGTATTAACACCACTCCTTCACTATGGGTTTCATGCTTTCTTCCAAAATAGAGGAGGATATGTCCTTCCTTTATTCTTCTTTCTCCAAATCCAGTTATTCTTGTTTCACTAAATTCTGAAATTTCCAATCTGTATCGTTCCATTTCTTGTACCGTACCACTTCCATTTTTTTACCTTTTTGCCACACTGTTCTCACATTCCAAAGCCCTATTCATGTCACATTTTTCATTTCCGAGGTTGTCATCTTTAAATCCATCTGATTGTTGGTACTCTCTTTTTCCATTTCTGTGATATGCTGATTTCAAGTTCACTGGTTATCGATCCATATACCCCAGCTCAATGGTGGGGCTGCTCCCTTGACTGCAATCAAGCTCACAGGAGGTTTCTGTTGGGGTTCTCTCCCTTAGCCTTTGAGGGTTTTCCCTCTCTGCAAGGCAGCAGCTACTGGGTTTGGTATGCCCCGAGCCTGGTGAGTGTTCCCCTACCCGCCACCTGGGGAGGCACATGATGGGGGACCAGTAACCCTTCACAGGCATTAATCTCACCTTAATATTGTAACAAGGCTAGCTATGCCACTTTAGTACACCCTCAAACTCTGGTTCCAAACCCCCTCCCCAATCCCTCCCCCCTTCCGCCACTCTCCCGCCCCCCTCAAGCCACTCTCCCGCCCCCCTCAAAAAAAATTTAAAAAAAAAATTGACTCACGTAAATGTCAATGGGGAGCTGGATTTGTGTGTGTGTTATGGCGCATCACTGAAAATGGATGTACCATTGATTCTGTTGCAGCTACCATCTGATGAGCCATAGTGGTGATCCACGACTGCTGTTGTAGAGTGGTTGTGAGATTGTGATTCTTCAGTTTCTCCTGGCGTATTTCTTGCTCGAACAGTCCACAGGTGTACTGCTGGTCCATAATGCCTGTTGGACACTATGGACTGACAGTACACCTGTGGACTGTTCTTTTTTAGTTGTGAGATTATTACAATCAAAACCCTTTGTAGTTGTAGTCGAAATCTTCCCACATCTGGACTGGTTATTTTCTTCTCCATCATAATTTTAGTTGAAGGATTTAATAATAGTTCATAGACTACCCAAACCTCTTCAAAATTCATGAGTCCCAGTGGTAGCAATAGAATTCGCACTGCTGCAAAATCTTGCTGTTGATCTTCAGTACTGTTGACAACCAATATCAACTTCTGCAAATCTGCATACTCAAGTATTGTTCACTATCCTTGTTCTTCATAAATTTTATTCACTCCCAGCCATATTTCTTCTTGGTTGTTGTCAACAATCACCACATGTGATGTTTCGCTGGTTCTTTACTGTGATATCAGGTGGTGAAGTAAAGTCTCATTGGGAGCTAATACTACCTATTATTCAATCTTGCACACCTTACTATTCCAACACATTCACCAACCTTTTGCAATTGAACTTAGTTTTTCTAAGTGTTGCTGAAAGTGCTGAAAGTTAGGAGTAAAAATGCAACATCCACTTCTTAAAATAAATACGATCCTTTTGATAATCAAGATATTGTAAAGTATACTCTTGTGCTCAGTGACAGTTTTAATTATAAAGTTGTTTTTTACATTTAGAGCATCGCCATTACATTGGAAATGACGCTCCGCAAATGGTCTGTCTTATTTAACAGATTCCAATCGAGTGAACGTAGAACATAATCTCTCTTACTCTTTGTCTATAGCTCGTAACATATCTCCAAGGCAGGACTCGACAACATGGAATAAATCACCTGACCAGCAGGTATCATGACTGTGGTACAATGTTCATCATAGTCCCAGTTTGCAAATATACTGCATCCATTCATTTCATGATACATGTGTATAAATAAAATATATATCCAAACAGGTGAATATTAAATTCATTACAAAAATAAACTTTTTGTAGTGGCAATCACCATTTGTCAGTTTGAAAACTGTTTGTGCAGCACATCATGTCATCAAAGTGATATATTGCACTACACCATCTGGAATCCTATCAACATTGTGCATCTTGGATCCTGCTCTGATTAATTTTTGTATCTACGTGGTGGACATTAAGCAATCACAGATCACTTTCATTGTCTCAAAGAGTCAGTTTCAAGACACATCACCATTGTTATGAGGGCAAAAAGGAGTGATGTTTTAGTAGATTTATGTATCTAATTCAGTTTCTTATATATGTTAGGCCATCTACAATTAATGTAGAAAGGTAGCTTGATAAATTTATGATGAAGAAAAGGTGTGATGCAACAGTAAATCTTTGGCTCTGTAGTCTGTTGGCTCACTGAATCGCTCTGTTAAACATTTTTAGCCTAATAAAATAATTACTGAAATAAAAAAAATAGCAATGACAACTGTGCTTTTAAAATACATGTTGATAATAGTAGATAGAAAAATATGTGTGGGAAATCCATAATGAGAAATTGGCATGAGTGAAGTTAAAATGCTACAAGTAATCAATTAATCTGCAAATTCATCTGCAAGAAATGTGAGAAAGAAATGATAGCACAGTCATGAGCAGTTGCTATAATAAATTGATTGATTTTTATTGGTACAGTTTTATCATACAGCACAAACTTTACAGCTGACATTGGACATGTCAAAATGAGGATACAGTTATATTTAGTAAGAGCAAAAGAAGGGATGAAAGTAAGTAGGCAGATATTCTTGTAATCTAAGTTTATCAGTAACTGTTGAAAGGCAGGTCAAAATAAGGTGATAGTAATACCGTTACATAATATCAACAAAATAGTATGCAAATTAAAATTAGCTACCTATTCATACAACTGCCAATAACCTTGCCACAGTGGTAACACTGGTTCCCATCATATCACCTAATTTAAGCACTGTGCAGCTTGGCTAGCACTTGGATGGGTTACCATCTGTGTCTGCTGAGTGTTGTTGGCAAATGGGGTGCACTAAGCCCTTGTGAGCCCAATTGAGGAGCTGTTGAGATGTAGCAGCTCCAATCATGATAGCTGACAATGGCCATGAGAGTGGTGTGCTAACCACGTGACCATCCATATCCGCATCCAGTGACAACTATTGGCCGACGATGACGTGGTGGTCAGTTGATACCCTTGGGCCTTCTGAGGCCTGTTCACACACACACCGGAAACCTTACAATTTAGAATCATTTCTCAAATTATGACTCAGGTTATTTAGTCACTTAGTATAATTAATTGATTAATGGATAATCTCTTTGTTAGTATAATTAATTGATAACATGTGCCCACAGTCATGTGCTTATATCTGAATTACATCCGCCAATAAAACTTTGATCTTTTCTGCACAACCGAAGCATTTTCATTGGAAATTTGCTTGCTCTTATTAACATATACTCAGTTTTGTCACAATGGGACCATGCTATGATTCCTTTCAAACGTAATCACCATAGGCATTAAGACATTTATCCCACTATGAGACAAGACAATAAATTCCTGTTTCATAAAACGCATTCATCTGTGAATGAATCCACAATAACACCCACTCTTGCACTTCCTCATCCGACTTACACACATCTTTCTTGAGGTTGCCAAAGGTGTGAAAATCTCATGATGAAGATCTGGGCTACATGGAAAATGTTGCTTTTTGTATCGCAACCAAATCGCTGAAGTGTTGCCTTAGTCTGGTTGGCATTGTGGGGGCAGTTGATGTCATGCAACAGGATGTTTCCTTCCGACAACATTTCTGGGCATTTTGACTTTATGTTGCAGCACAATTTCTGCAAAGTCTCTTCATAGGCTGCACATTGATTGTAGTTCCACACTCAAGGAACACGTGTGGAGGAAGGGCCCTGTTGCACGATGATACTCACCTCCGCCAATCAAAGGCGTGGTTGGGAAACAATGCAGTATCCTCCACACAGCCTGGATCTTTCGCCATGTGGTTTTCACATCTTCAGCTATGTGAAGAAAGACATGCATGGGCATTGGTTTCAGTTGGATGAGGAAGTGCAAGAGTGGGTGTGGTTGTGGATCCGTCAGCAGCCAACCACATTCTACAAAACAGGAACTAATCATCACCTCTTCCAGTGGGGTAAATGTCTTAACATGTGTAGTGATTACTTTTGAATGGAACCATTCCATGGTTCTGTTGTGGTGGGTGGTTGGCCTTCATTTGACTGCCTCTTGTAAGTGATACGAAGCAGTTAACACTAGCTATGAACCACACAGTATAGTATCCATGATAGTGGATCCTCTGTTGTATTACTGGTAATATTAAGCTTATTTATTTTCATCAATTTGTGTTCTGACAATTTCTGTCTTCTGTTGTTCCGTTCACCTCCAGTGTCACATTATCCATTGATATTCAGCCATTGCCTAGCCTTGTTGACCCATCTATTTCTTTGAAAATGCAACTTAAATAACAAGACTTTCTGTTTCAGGATTCCACTTGTTAAAATCTTTGTGTGCTATTATCATGTACCTCCAATACACAACTTTGTAAAGTGACTAGAGCAGATATGCTATCTGAAATGGTACACTCGTTTTTCGTCCTTTTTTATTTTGGCACCATGTCGGATAGAAGATATATTACTCAGCTTCCAGCTGATGGTGATATTTTGATTCCTCTGCTTCAGTCACTCTAGCTGGGTGGCAATTCTTCTGGAAAGCCTGGAATTCTTGGGGAATTACGTTTTACCTGGAAGAATCAGAGAATCTCAGGGAATTTCAGAAATTTTGTAAAATCTTAGCGAATTCTGTGTTTTTAACCTGACATTGGAGTTCAATTTTATTGAACTTTATAAATCATAAATTTTAAAATAATTAATACTTTATGTCCTAGTGTGTTAATTATTTGAACATGAGCCCTTATAAATTATCAATCTTTAAAAACTGTGGTTAAACTACAGCCGAGAGGAAAGAAAAGTCATTATTGTGAGATGCTCAACAGCCCCCGCACCTGCCCCTCCACCTCCCCCCCCCCCCCTCCCACTTACTATCAATTTCTCAGGAACATCTTCTGACACCATATTCCTCCCCATATTTAGACTTCTCAGGAGTTTTTTCCAAAGTCTGAGTTGCCACCCTATCTTAGATAACTAATCTTTTCTGATCATTGAACAGACTTAGACACATAAAATTCATGTACAATGAAAAAACTTTTTTATACTAAAGAGGCATATTACTGAAATTCTTATTTTGTTGCTAATACTCTGCTTGACAAAGAAAACTAGGTAAAGAAATACAGTTTGTCTGTAAACCATAAGTTATCTTTACTGTTTAAGACTTTTATACCTTTAAAACTATAGTAGATACTAACAAATGGTTTTCAACATGTGATAAGATAACTCATAACATTTTGTTTCCTCATTCTTACATATTAATTTTTGGATAATTTTTAGGCAGAATTTCCTTTCTCTCTATGTACGTTTCAAGATCTCCACAGTGACATGTCCTAAGACATTGCAAAAATGCATGCCTACAAATCCTATAGGTCTCCAAACTTGATCCAGTACAGCAGTTTCTTTATAAAACCCCACAGGAAGAAGTCTAGTGGTATGAGGTCAGGGGATCATGGTGAACTGGACCATCTTGTCCAACCCATCAATCCAGAAACATTTCATCTAGAAATTTCTGGACATTTAGGGACCATTGTGGTGGTGCCCCATCGTGCTGAAACATGACATCAAGTTCTAATTGTTCTATATCATGTTCGAAAATTTTGTTCACTTGGGTATTGGGCCACATACTAAGCTTTCTCTTTTGAGGTCCACATTTTATCAGGTTTTCAAGTTATGAGTTATCACATGTTGGAAACCATTTTTTAATATCTAATATAGATGTAAATTTATTAAAGCATTAAATTGTGAAGATAATTTATGGACATCCTGTACTTGCAGAGTGTGAATAAATCTTCAGAAGATTTTAAAACTGCTGCCAAGGAAACCAAAAGTGGTACAAGTAAACCTTCCTGAACACTGCAACCAAATCAGCGATACAAATATTTAGAGCCGGTACTATGAGTTAAAATAAGAGTTTCTATGTGTAACTACCCCATCAAATCAAGGGGTTGTTTGTGTATTTCTAAGGTATTACCTAGCTATCTTCTTATATCCAATTCCACAATTCATTCATATGTACTGCCAGGATAGAATGAAGAGCTAAATGCTGACTGAATATAAGCTGTACATAATCAGTTCTTATACTTATCCTTTTACTTGACAACTTCTTCTACTTTTTTAGAAGAATTTTGGAATCTGTAATAATATTTGTTTGCATGTGTGTGTGTGTGTGTGTGTGTGTGTGTGTGTGTGTGTGTGTGTGTGTGTGTGTTTGAGAGAGAGAAGAGAGACATTTTATGTACCTAAGTGTACATATTTTTAAAAGGGTTGTTCAGATAAACGTGTCAGTATACTGCGTATTTTTCACTGAGAAAGTGTAATGTAATTGTAAAACTGTTTTGTTCCGTATTGTAGCAGGAGGTTAAAACTATAATCTACAGAACATGCAAATAACTAAATCGAACTGTGTTCACCATGTCTGTGTGCATTTGAGTGCCTATGTGATTGTGCATAAATGTATGTACTGATACTAGAGAAAAAAACCATAGCTTGAAAGCTAGTAAAATATTGTTTTTGTTGCATGTTTCTGTGCATCACACATCAGTCAGCTATAGGTGATTGGTTACCTTTTCTTTATTTTATGTATTATCCATCTAGGAATTTCTATTATTATTATGTATCACCAATTCAACTCTATTCTATCCCATTCCTCTTTACCTTTGTTACTGTTATTTTTAATTTATCTACAGCTAATTTGTCCATCCTTTGTTGCTTATATGTCTGCACTTTCTTCTGCTCTGCTGTGTCCCTACTACAAGACAGCTACATGCAAATCTGCAACTCCCACAGTTGGCCACGCTTGAGGCATCTTATGCTGCAGTAGGCACTTGAAGCCAAACAATGACATACACTTGTCCCACATGTTGGCAGATGTTCTGAAGAACAGTAATGTGGATTCTTTCCCAGCCACTGCAATATAGGCCAAGTCCATTGCCAGCTGAACATGCTTCCATGGCCAGGGACCAGGAATCATTGTCGACACATCTCTGCCCTCCAGGCACAACAAAATTACTTCTCAAGTGCTCCGCACCTTTCTGAGCTCACCAGGCGCAGTATATTTGTAGCCCAAGGATTATATCCCTGATGCTCCCGCATCTGTCTAATCACTCCAGGCACAATAACTTTACATCTATATTGTTCCCACAGCTACCAATGCCTTCCAGGCACCATCATCTTATATCCCTAGTGTTCCGTATACCTACCTATGCCGTCCGGGCACAACAGTTTCTTTCCCACTTGCTCCCACACTCATCTGTGTTCTTCAGGCACAACTAGTGTACTTCTCATTAGCTCCTGCGATGTGCCCTGTGGGTGCCACTATCCTATTTTCCAGGTGCTCATGCACTTCTTTCTGCCCTTCGGGTGTGGTTTTCCTATGTTCTTACCATGGTGCTCTTGCACCCTTATCAGACATCTGTATGCAGTGTCTCTCTTACTGTGTTTGATATCCTTGCATATTCAGACCTGGGCCGCCAACACTACCCTTGCAATTTGCCCAGGATCCCAATCTCTTCACATGGGTGCTAGACACACCTGACACACCTTCCTCAGAACTAATAATGTAATTGGCCCTCACCCTATGTATCCCAACAGTATCTCCTTCGTTTTCTGGTGGAGGGGAAGGAGGCCCGATCATCGCAAATAAATTCACCATCTCTTTCCTGGGGCAAAGGATACTGCATCCCTCCTACAAGATAGCAATCTGCAAACCTCCAACATGCTTGTGTCATGCAAGTGACCATGTTCAGACATCATTTGCTGCAACATGCACAAGTGTCTGAAACCAAACAATGATCCACACTTGTCCCACATTTTGGTAAATGTTCTGGACAACAACATCAGTAACGACAGAAATATGGTGATTTGTTGTCCACAGTGTCTCTGGTAGGTGCCATGAGGGATGCCAATTCCTTTGCCAGCAGAGCATTCTTCCACTACCACAGTACTGTGAATGCAGGCACTATCTTCCTACGACATGTCTTGTGCTTGCCAGCTGTTTGCATAGTATCTGCATGCTGCGACCATATTTAGGCTGGTGCTCAACCACACATCAGCAGTTTGCACTTAGCAGTTGAACCAATTATTCCTTTGAGCTTTCCGGGCCAGGTACCACCTGCATCCACATTTCATCAGTCAGAGTCTTGCTAAGGAACCATTGTCAGACAGTTATTGTACAGTGTTTATCTCCTAATTCATACCAAACTTAGGTCACACATCAGATTTTGGCTGAGTACCAACTCCAAATCATTCAAGGTGAATGGACTTGAACCTTATTGTGCCTTCATCTGCCCATGACATACCCTCCTCTACAGTAAATGCCTTCATAACACACACTGTCCGTCCTCCATTACACAGTTTGAACATATGCTATTGTAACAAGCCACGATGCTAATAGTGCCTTATTGCAGTTCCCTGATCTTGTTGCGACAGCCTGTTTTTGAACATATCATTCCAGTGCTGTTTTGAACACTTCACTAGCAACTCATGCTGCGCAACTTGACTGTTAGCTGACCATACTTATTTATTTATAATTGCACTGTATGATTGCAAGTGTTTATTTACTGTCTCAATTTGGAATTGAACATGCCTGTTTATAAGTGCACCATCTAGCCCTTATAGGATTACTTTGTTGTCCATCTGCCTGTCCAACTGTTAAGAACCCTTTTTCTCAGGAATGGTTAGACATGTCAAGTTCAAATTTATGACTAATACTAAGGTCTATTGTCCTTTGGCAGTGTAAAAATTTTAAGTTCTAAGTCAGTGCAATCAAAAGATATGGCCACTTATGCCACATTTTTTGATACTCAAAAGCTCACTTATAAAACCTGTGGGGTATTTCCCGTTGACATAGAATGGTGAAATTTGGCAAGATGCAAGGTTTCACAGTGCAATTAAAGGAAAAATCTGTAATTATATAACATGAAAAAATATTTTTTTGTCTTTTTTGTATGTCCATTTGTTTGTCTGGCCATCTGCTATGGCTCCTTTTTCTTTTGAAAAGATTCACATATTGTACTTAACGGTATGAGCCCGTGGTGTTGTAAAAGTTTTAAGCTTCTGAGCCAGTACAGTCAAAAGATATTAACATTTATGTCACATATTTTGATACTTGCAAACTCAGTCATTAAAACCTATAGGGTGCTTCCAGAGGATGTAAAATCATGATATTTGGCAACAAGCAAAGTTTCACATTACAAGTAAAATAAATAAATCTGAAGATTGTTAAATTGCCATTACATCGCATAAAAATATTTTTTTACCATTAGAACATACATTGCATTTATCATCTGTCAAAAGCATAATGGGTGAACATTAGCACAAGCAAATATAAAATATAACTTTTAGTCATGTTTTAGTAAATAAACACAACATATTTTATTAAATCTTATATATCTACATAAATAAACTGAAGTTCCCTACTTGCTTCGTTTTGTGTGTCTGAGCTAATCTGAGTAACTACTGTGGAGTTTTTGATACTGTCTTGGAATTCCCAACCAATGTCTTGTCAGTATCTATATCGAAAATGGGCAAAAATCGTTGACATTCTTGATTCCCTAGCTGGATGAACCATATAGAAAACCTGAGTGCACAAGTCCTACTTGCACTTGGCCTACTTTATTTAACCATTTTTTCAGTTACTCGTTGTGGTTGTGTACATGATGAGTATATTGCTACTAGAAAAAGAGCAAGAGCTCAAAAGCTAGAGTCAATTCATTTCAAGTGGACCAGGGGCCCATACTCATCCATTTCCAAACCCAATGAAATTTCATAGGAAAGTTCCACTATGTCTTGGGTGGATATGTACCAAGTTCCATCTCAACATCTCCTTTGGTTCCATTTCTACAGCCTATTATAGATTGGGGTCCCAAGTTTGCACCAGCTACATGTGTGCGAAAGTGCGAGTTTTGGATAACTTTTAATAAAGGCGCTTTTAACTTTCAATTTTTATAGATCAACATCTTTTTGTGCTGAATAAAATTACATTGCTGATTAGATTTTTAAATAGACGTGCTGACATCTGTACTACTTCAAAAATGGCAAAAAATTCATTGTGTAACTTAGAGAGCCCATCTTCAGCCAGCCATAAATTGTAATTTTATGGATGGATTCAGTCAAGAATTGCCCTGCTGTCTCTTGTGATGTTGCTACAATAGCTTCTGTCCTCCTCTACCACAACACATGCACATGCAAAATTGATGAAAACATTCTGGGTGCCAAATTTTGGGTATTTTTTGGGGATCCATATACCAGCTGTATGTAAATAATTTTTGCCTTATATATACCTAGGTGGTATCTGTTCTTTCAGACATGTCTGAAAGAACAGATATCATCGATGACCATGCAGCTCGTTAGAATGAAATTACAATGAAATGAACACCCTTAGCTGCTTACAGGCATTGACATATGTCAACAGGGACAGATGAAAATGTGTGCCCCGACCGGGACTCAAACCCGGGATCTCCTGCTTACATGAAAGACGCTCTATCCATCTGAGCCACCGAGGACACAGAGGATAGTGCAACTGCAGGGATTTATCTCTAGCACACCTTCCGTGAAACCCACATTCTCAACGTATTGTCCCGCACTACATTCATAGTGCCCCCGCCCATTATACTCATTAATCGCAGTGTGTTGCTGATTCCTGTAAGAGTTCGGGCACTGTTTGAGCATTCGCACAGAAGAAGTAGAAGATGGTCAAGTGGCCAGTGAGCGTTAACTATATATATACTAAGATGGTGTCTGTTCTTTCGGACATGTCCGAAAGAACAGATACCATCGATGACCATACAGCTCATTAGAATGAAATTACAATGAAATGAACACCCTTAGCTGCTTACAGGCATTGACATACGTCATCTGTCCCCGTTGACATATGTCAATGCCTGTAAGCAGCTAAGGGTGTTCATTTCATTGTAATTTCATTCTAACGAGCTGCATGGTCATCGATGGTATCTGTTCTTTCGGACATGTCTGAAAGAACAGATACCATCTTAGTATATATATAGTTAAGGCTATCTGAATATTGTTTTATACCTTACGGACTGAAAAATGCCACCCAAACCTGACAATACTTTACTGATTCTCTACTTTTCCTGATGTCATTCTGCTATGCATTTCTGGATGACATCCTTATCTTTTCCTCTTCTGGTGACAAACATGAGAAACACCTATCACATGTGTTACAGGTCCTCACAGAGAATGGTGTCAAAATTAATCATAATAAAACTCATCTTCACCACACAAGTGTCTCTTTCCTAGGTTATATGGTTATCACCTCGGGCATTTGCCAAACTCCCGATCGTGTTTCCTTCATATCTGATCTATTGCTACCTGAAACCTGGTGTGATCTTCGCAGGTTTCTAGGCATGGTAAAATTTTTCAGGCGCCATGCACCCCATGCCACCTCACTTCAAGCCCCTCTCACAGATGCTTTAGCTGGCAAGAAAACTTCCGCATCATGTAGAGTGAACTGGTCTGATGCTATGTTACAAGCTTTTGAAAATCTCAAGATCACACTCTCCAATGCTGTCACATTTGCACACCCCATCGCCAAAGTGTGCATCTCTACTATCAGGATGCTAGTGATTCCTCTTTCGGTCTCATGCTTCAGCAACATATAGGCGACATCTCACAGCTTCTGCCTTTCAGAAATTGTCCTTTTCCCAGTGTAAATGGTCTGCTTTTGACAGGAAGTTATACACCCTAATACAGGGCTTCACAACATACGTGCTCGCGGAGCAAGCTGTGAGCAGCAAGGCGCGAGCACGGAGCAGTGCGAGCACGCTACCCCCACTACCGGACCAGAGCGGAGAGTGGGGAGAGTCACGTGGGGCACACAACAGCTGCCGCCAGTCAATGTAAATCCACGGCCACCTGCAGGGATATCACTCACAAATTATTACTGCCACAAATGAAACAAATAAAGGAGAATGTACACATGCCACATAATTTTATTAGCTTAGTGTATGCCTCTACATTCGTATTAATTTGTGAATTGTTAGTGTGAGATTCTCGGTTATCTTGTACTTTTTGCCCTTTACAAATGCGTCTAATGTTCGGAGTAGTTGTTCTTGTGCATTGTAGGCGCAGCGTGCAGTTTAAATTTCGATCAGACAATGCGTTTCTCAGGCGCGTCTTGTTACATTTCATTGCAGAGAACAGTTGTTCACAAACATACGTGGAACCGAACATTGATATTATTGTAGCCGCCAGTTCGTGTAAACGAGGAAATCTATCCTGAGGGAAGTGTCTGTAGAATTTCAAAATGTTTTTCTTGTTCTGAAATTTGTCTCTGTATTCTCTGTCACACTGCAGGTCAATTATTTCTAGTTGCAGCTCAGGACAAATCTCTTCAATATTTGCTGAATATGGAAAGGAGAACAGATCAAAATCACTGTCTAGTGCTGTCAGATCTTGAAAGTGTTGATCAAATTCTTCCTTAAGGGCAACTAAACTATGTGAATAACGTTCACAGTCTTTGTGAACATCTTGCATGGATGATAATTTAGGAAAATGAGCTAGATTTCCTGTTTCTCACCCAAAGTGTCAATTTCATTTTAAAAGCTCGTGTTCGATCTAAAAATGAGTAATTAGCAGATATTTACCTTGTAGTGAAATGTTCAAAGCATTCAGATGGCTAGTTAAATCTGCTAAGAACGCGAGATCACATTTCCATGAAGGCTCTTTCGGTTCAGGAACACACATGTTATTTATTTCCATGAACATATTTATCTCATCTAATAGGCAAAAAAATCGATTTAATAATTCGCCACGACTAAGCCAGTGGACCTCGCTGTAATAAAGCAGGCTACAATACTGGCTTTCTACATCGTCAAGAAAGCTTTTTCATTGCCTGTGTTGTAGCCCATGCTTCCTTATATAATTGGTTGTACGAACAACAACACTCATCACATTTTTTAGAGTGATACTCTTTGCACACAAGTTTTCCTGGTGGATCACACAGTAAACGCCCCTTATTTATTTCGGCACAGTCAGTTTTTGCATTTTCTTCTTCAACAGCGCAACGAAACCTGATTGTTTTCTCTGTCATCGCTGGTGCACCGTCTGTAGACACTGAAACTAAAGAATTCCACGACAATCCTATATTTTCAACACTTTCTTCAACACCACTTAAAATATCACCTCCGGTTGTAGTGTTCTTCATGGCTACTACATCGAGGAGCTCCTCCCTCACCTGAAGATCTCGATTAACACCTCTAATAAATATGGCAAGCTGCGCTGTTCCAGTGATATCAACACTTTCGTCCAGAGCTAGAGAATACGACATAAAATCTTTACAGATATTTGCAAGCTGGTTCTGGACGTCGTCTGCCATCTCTTGTATGCAACGCATAATGGTCATGTTAGATAATGGCACAATCCGAAACTGTTCAACTTGAGATGGACACAAATGTTCCGCTACAACTACCAAATGTTCTTTTATTAAATTGCCATCAGTGAAGGGGTGCAGGGATTTTGCTAAAAACAAAGCAATTTTGTAAGTCACTCTGAGAGCTGACTCAGTTGATTTTTCTTCGTCGTCCAGATCTTCTTCGGATAGCTTCCTTTTAAGTTTAATAACTTCCTGTGCACGATCTGGTCCCTCACATTTTCCACTTCCGTAGTCTTTCGCATGGTATGACATATAATGTCACTGCAAATTAAATTTCCTAAAAGAATTCAGCATTTTGTGACATACTAAACATTTTGCAACGCCATCTTTTTCTGTAAACAGATACAATTCCTCCTAATGGGGGTTGAACTGCGAAAGCATGGTGGGGTTACACAACGGCGACTTGACATGATTCTTAACCAGCGAAGTGACTGTTAGAGCTGATTGTAGTACTTTAAAAGTTACACAGTCGGCGCGAATTCAATAGGCACACTGCGGCCCTATTCGAACATGTGCGCGCATTTCCCCTCCCTCCCTACTCCGCGACGTTGCACCTGCTCGCGAGCACGTGCCTGAGCAGACGCAAGTACTCGCGCTCAAAACCGGCCAGTTGTTAAGCCCTGCCCTAATACTTCCAAGAAGACATTGAAGGTTGTGAGATTACTATTATTATGGACCACCGACCCCTCATGGACGCATTACATAATCCTGCCATTGATCCTTCCCATTGTTGTTTTCGACATACAGACCTCATTTGTCAGTGCTCTGTAGATGCCTTCTATTTCAAAGTTACTGGCACTATCATCGAAGAATACATCTCGAGAAGTAACTCCATTACTTCGCCACTTGATCTAGATGAATTGGCTCACTTACAGCAGCAAGATCCCGATGGCATGCCATGTCCCATAGTTCCTTCTGCCCTGCGATGCACAGGTTTCAGTGCCATTCATGACTTGGCCCACCTGGGTATCAGTGCCACTACTCACCTTTTTACCAAGCGTTTTGCCTGGCCAAACATCAAAAGTAACTGCCGCACTGGGGTATGTGCAGGCATTCTCTGCCGACATAGCAAGGTCGGTCGATGTGCACTACCTCCTCTCAGACACTTCGACACCTCAAAAGGAACATTTTCGCCATGTACATGTCAATCTTATTGGATCCCTCGCTCCTTCAGAAAGTTTCAAATACCTTTGCCCTTCATACAGAGTACGTCAAGGACTCTAATCCTCTTCCCCCCTTCACCCTACCCACATTAGTCGAGTGTATTCACTCAAATATCTCACGCGTTCACATGCCTCCTCCTCCCCATGCACACACAATCTGTACTTTTACCAACTCTGCACTTTTTCTTTCACAGCAACCACACCACCTGCAACTATGTCATGCTCATTGGTGACTCTGTTTGTTCAACTTTGCAGCACCCTTATTTGGGCCCTCACAAGATACTATCATGCTCTAACAACACCTTTACTATTCTCCTCAATGGTCAGCCACAAAATGTATCCTTACACAAGCTAAAACTGGCCTGGTCAGTTGGAGACAAGCACAGTGCACAACTCGCCACACAGTGAACCTACTACAGTCGAGTGTGGTGACTCTTCGTTTGATAAAAGTGCACTGATTCTTGCATCTCCATCCGACCTCCTCCCTCACAGAACAAGTGACTGTCTTGTGCTCATTTCAGCGATTTATTTTTGCCAGCACTGCCTAGTGTCACAACAGTCTCTGTCAATGTCTCGTCATTCAACCCTGAAGATTTTTTGATCCAGATCTGTGATGATACCCCTCCCCGCTCCTTCAATGAACCCATTGCTGCCCCATTACCCTTCTGAAGCACTATCCTTTATCTCCTATTGCAGATGAGGCCAATGATACTGTCTACATTGACTGCACCAGCCAGCTTACCATTACGATATTTCTTCTCGCCCCGTCCCCAGTCTACACCCCATCCCCCACCCCCCTGTGCAGGTTATCCCCTCTACCCTCCTTTTTCTCACTGAGATCATGTGCTTTCTTCACCTCCTTGTCTCTTCCAGAGCAACTGTCCAGTCTCGTTTTCCCCTCACAGCGGCTACAACATGGATGGATACACCAGTTGTCAGCACATCGGGAGCTCCGTCATCCTGCGACTTCCCCTATGCTCTACACTACCGGGAGGGAGAGGGGGTCAGTCCGTCTCTGTGGCTGCAGTCGATGCAATAAAGAGCAATAAAACAAATGATGATGTTGATGAAATTTCACCCAAAGGTTTTTGTAAATCCATCCATGAACAAGTTTTATTAAACATTGTTTGAGACTTTGTAGAAAACATTGTTGAATATGTTCCCAAGGCAGTGTTAGAACATTGTTTCAATCTTGCTGCATAGAAAACATTGTTGAATATGTTCCCAAGGCAGTGTTAGAACATTGTTTCAATCTTGCTGCATCTAGAAACAGTATACTTTAAGCTTCAATGGTTGTATGGTAAAATTTTAGATACATGCCTACTTATGAATGAAATAACCCCCAGAAGGTTTTCTAAATTCATTACTGAAATTCCTTTCATGACTTTATTTAAGGCACTATTCAGAACACTGTTAAAACATTAGCAGAATGTTCCTACACAATTGTTGAAGGAATATGTATTTTCTTTGAACTATCAGTTGCTCTGTACTGTTGATCTTGTGATTAGAAAGTGTTGTGACTTGAGCTAATTTGTTTTTATTTTTTTTTTTTTTGTTTGTTTTGTGATATGAACCAAGAAGTGCCTGATGCTTATTTTTTAATTGTCAAGATGGCACTGACTGCCGTAAGCCTTCACCATTTTATCATGATAAAGGTCAGCTTAAGCAGTGTCATTGGGCAAAGAGCTTTTAAATTTGTGTGTAACTGAAGAAACTTTATTCATTAGAGAAATACCAAATGACGTAGTGAAGCTGTTAGAGCACTGATCTCTTATTCGCGGGTGTGGAACTGCTCGGACCTACCATTGTGATTTGAGTTTTCCATGGTTTTCCTGGATTGCTAAGGCAAATACTGGAATTGTTGGCCATGGCTGACTATGTGCCCTGTCCCTGTAGGCTATCTCTCATATCATCTTAAAGCATGTTATGTATGCTGTGTGCTATATATTGACTCATTGATTGACATTGTATTACTTTCACAAATCCTATATCATTGTAAGATGATCCTTGGATAAATAAATAAATAAAACTGAGATCTGGATTTGAATTTGCAGAAGATGCCCAAATTTGTTCTTATGATAACATCCTGCTAATGATAAAACTTCAGTTTCCGCAAAACACCTACTGTAGTCCATTTGGGAAAAACAAACATAAAGTTAAGGAGGCTTTACATACAGTTGACATTTTTCAGGTTGAAAAGTTGAAACCGTTGACCAATAAAGTTTTCAAGCCTGGCCGGAAGGTTTGTCCCAGATGCAGACAAGAATTTGCTCATAAGTAGTTACAGCATCAAGATGAGCAAGAACCAATATCTGCTGATTATATGGATGCAGTTGATGCTTATACACAGTGAATACTTCATTGGGTTCCCTTGGAGATTTGCCTTTAAAGCTTCAATGAATTAGCAAAAGGGATTCAATAGGTTACATAAGGCAGAAAGCTCAGAAAGTGCCAGGATTCACTACCAGCTGCTGGTGTGATCTCCACTGTTGTGGAGAAACTAATGGCGAAACAATGTTAGAAACATAAGGATATAGGCATTTTAATGAATGAACCGAAAATTAAAGTGCATTATTGCAACAAAGTTCAACTGATTAGGTGATTAGGCCTACATAGCAGTTAGAGAGGATGGTGAAAAAGTTCATTAACAGAAATACTTACTACTTTGTAACTTGAAAGAAATACAAACTGATGTTGACTGCAACACCTATCAAGGATGATGACTACAAGGAACTAATCAAAAAAAGTGTGTGCTGTTTTGAATCAAAATATTCCATGCTGCAACACTGTGAACAATGCCTGGAAAATGTGAGCTGGAGGCTTATTTCATAGGTGTTTCCAAAAAATATGGCCCAGAAGAAAAGATAGAATAGAAACAGAGGGTTCATACTAACATGGATACACTAAAGACGTATCGTGCAATTGTAAAAGAGTTTATAGAGGAAGTTCGCTTCTGAGGCACCTGAAAGAAAATCTTGCAGATAGTGAAGTGACCATTTTCATGGATTTTGCTGAGAAATATTCATTTGTCATTCAATATGCTGTTCTAGGTTTTCATAGGGAGAACAGCCAAGCCACATTACATCCCTTTGCAGTTTACTTTGGTGGTAAAGAACTACAGAATATAAGCGTCTGTATTATTAGTATTTCTTTGTGATGATCTATTGTAGTTCATGCATTCATAATGATGCTGATTAAATATTTGAGGTTACTGTTAGGAGAAATGAAGCACATTCACTAATTTACTGAAATTTAGTGCTGTCCAATAAAAAAAATTGCAAGCATTTTTTTCAGCTTTTGTAAAAAAATCACTTTGATATCTTTGTTGAGTGGAATTTGTCTAGAACCAGCCAGCTCTTGGTCGTGGCATGGAACTGCAATGAAGGTGCAGCACTATAAAGACACTTTGCAGAAACTGCAATGCACCATAAAGTCAAAACATGCAGGAATGCTGTTGGATGGCATCATTCTGTTGCACAATAATGGTCACCATCTCATTGCCAATTGGACTAATGCTATGCTTCAGTGGTTTATTTTGGACACAGTGCAACAACACCTATACAGCCTCGATCTCACTGTGAGATTTTCACATCTTTGATGACCTGAAGAAAGACGACATCAGTTTCAGTTGGACAAGGAAGATTAAGAGTGGGTGCGATTGTGGGTCCATGAGTGGCTGACCACATTCTACAAAACAGGAATTGATCAGCTCGTCTCCCAGTGGGATAAATACCTTAGCCCATGTGGTGATTACTTTCTATTGGAAGCGTTCGCTGGGCCTGTTGTGATAGGTCTTCAGTTTTCATTTGACTGCCCCACATACATTTAAGACACTGCTCATTCCTTCACCACTTTTCTGCAGTTCCTGTCCTGTTACCACCAGAGTCCTTGTTGATCACTGTGGGTATGTCACCCCATGTCCATGACCCCGCGGCCATAGAATGCTGCTATTCCTAATGTCCTGATACCAAACCCTCCAACTCTTTCTCAATTCTTCTAGCCAACTACATTCTGAAACACAGTTATTTCACTTTTGAGGCCAAATCTAAAGCATTCTATCTCCCACCAGACCTTCAGAATATCCTTGTCCATCCCTATTCTAGTCCCACTCCCAAACCTGCATTCCATATGTAACTCCCTTTTGATCAATCCAGATGCAGGACCTGTCCCATACACCCATTCATCAACTCCTAACACTGTCCAAACATTTCCTAGTCAATAAAAGCCAGGTCCGCATGTGAAAGCAACCGTGTTATACACTGAAGTGCCAAAGAAACTGGTATAGGCATGCACATTCAAATTCATAGACATTTTAACTTGCAGAATATGCCACTGCAGTTGGGAACACCTTTATAAGACAACAAGCGTCTTACATAGTCGTTAGTGTACCATGAATACCAGGAATCTGGTAAAACATCAAACCTCTGACATCACTGCGGATGGAAAAAGCTCCTGCAAGAATGGGACCATCGATGACTGAAGAGAATCATTCAGTATGATTGAGGTGCAAATCTTCCGCAAATTGCTGCAGATTTCAATGCTACACCATCAACAAGTGCCAGCATGCAAACCATTCAACGAAACATCATTGATATGATCTTTTGGAGCCAAAGGCCTACTCGTGTATCTCGTGTACCCTTGATGACTGCATGACACAAAGCTTTACACATCACCTGGATCCATTAACACCAACATTGGACTGTTGATGACTGAAAACATGTTATCTGGTTGGATGAATCTCATTTCAAATTGTATTGAGCAGATGGATGTGTACAGGTATGGAGAAAACCTCATGAATACATGGACCCTGCATGTCAGCAGGGGACTGTTCAAGCTAGTCGAGGCTCTGTAATGGTGTGGGATGTGTGCAGTTGGAGTGATATGGGACCCATGATAAGTTTAGATACCACTCTGACAGGTGAAGCGTATGTAAGCATCCTGTCTGCTCACCTGCATCCATTCATGACTATTGTGCATTCCAACAGACTTCAGCAAATCCAGCGGGACAATGCAACACCTGACATGTCCAGAATTGCTACAGAGTGTGTCCAGGAACACTCTTCTAAGCTTAAACACTCCTGCTGCCCACCAAACTCTGCACACATGTACATTATTGAGCATATCTGAGATTCCTTGCAATGTGCTGTTCAGAAGAGTTCCCCACCCCCTCGTACTCTTACGGATTTGTTGACAGACTTGCAGGATTCTTGGTGCCAATTCCTTCCAGCACTACTTCAGATATTAGTTGAGTCCATGCCATTTCATATTGCAGCACTTCTGCATGCTCTTGGGGGACCTGTGCGATATTAGGCAGGCTTACCAAAACTGTATTGAACATTTAGTCATATCATAAAGAATAATTCTTCAAACCTCTCATTTGAATCGTAACAAAAGCTTGTGATGCACAGACAGGAGAAATGATGCTGCTGTTTGATGAAGCTATAATATTTATAACATATAATTGTGCCCACAAAATAACTGGAAGACCTCAGACATGTCATGAAGGATTGGGACATTGAGAGTGCACTATTTACCTGTTGGTTAATTAGCTATGGAATGCTTCGCATACATAACAAGAAAAGTAGCAAGTAGTTTTCATGTCTCTTAGAGATACTTGTTATGTAGCGGTAAAATCAGTCAACAAAGAATAGCAAACTCTTGGTGAATGAGGTTGTTTTCTGAATTGCCTCCTTGCATGAAATGGTTTTTAGTGTCTTTCTCTTATGGATGTAATACCTAATTCACAACTGGTATTATTTTAATTATCTTTCCTATGTGTGAGATATTTCTACAATCTGACATGTCAATGAAAAAGTTACAGATTAAAAATTGCTCATTTAATTCAAAATATTATAGTTTAAGTGCACATGCAGCATCCTGTGTTACATAAGTCAGTATAGTTCCTCAGACAAGTGTATCGCCAAGTTCATTAGAGATCCAAGAAGGTAGGAATACTTCTCTATTCAGTACAAATTGTAGGACATTTAGTTGGTTGTGCCGTACAAAAGTACACTCACCAGCAGAATAGTGAGTTCTTTGTTTTCCGGGAGGAGGTTGAGTGTAACTGTAACATATAAGATATTAGTTCACTTTATTACAATACAGACATGAAGATTTACTTAACTTTGTACAATCCATTTTCACAAGAATTTGCTGAGTATTTACAACTGTCTCTGAATATTAAAGTATCACTTGATACAGACAATTTTGTAAGCCTCTTCACATGAAGAATAACTGACGTAATGCTCACGTTAAGTTCTACCTAAGATGTTTAATGCACTGGTGGCTTTTCTAAGCCGATGCTATCATCTTGACTGTTGATTGTGAACTGGGCCGAGCATTCCTCTGCTCAATCGAAAGAAGACCATAGATTGTGGTGGTATAACAAAGCTGTAGGAGACATGGCTGCGTAAATGTTTCTGATTTCATTTGTTGGTGTGGCATGCAGTGACTATACTCTTCTGTGGTTTCATTGTGAGGTGCCAACCTCGCTTTGGCTACCTGTTCTTCGGACGACGCCACATATTTAAGGAAGGGAAAGAGGGAGGGGGAGGAAGAGGAAGAGGAGATGACTCCTAAACTTGACCATGTTTCTTTTAGAACTGTACAGAAATTTTTATGTACACGATATCTCATCATAACATCTGCGTACAAGACTTTGGTTTCTAATAAACATCTAATACAGAATTGGTTTTCAAGTACATTTATTCTGGTTTTGTTTTTGATTCCTTCTAAAGGAATAATACAAGCCTACAATTTTTAATGTAAGGAGTTTAAGTGCTTTATTTTTTGTGTGTTGTTGCTATGGAAAATGTGAATAATGTGTATCTCAATGAAGAATCCAATGCTACAGTGAAATTGTTATGGTTCACCATGCCGCTATCATCATTTCTTTTATTCACAATTCATTGGACTAAATAGTAATTTACAGTTATGGTGCAGGTTCTTTTAGGAGAAAAACAGTTTCATAGTAAGTATCCAGAGAATGTGTCAGCTGATAATGTGAATTAATGTTTGTTTACACTGTAGTTGTAATGTCCTACAGCTCTGTACTTTATACTCTATCCAGGACATATTGAACAACACTGGAATGTCATTAAATTATTTTTCTTAGACTTTAATATATTCACTATTTGTATATCCTTTCTTGTTCTTCCTTTTTTCCTCCATTTCCCTCGAAGAAATTTTGTAATCTTTAAAACCTTGTCTGCATTTTAGGCCATAAATCTTTCCATATTAATACCAGAATATTGCAAACACATCATCTTTCACCTTTCATCATGTTGTAACTCTATAAAATATTGCTCTTTTGCTTTTTAATCATTTTTCATTTCTCAAAGTGTGGATAATCTGACAAATAAACTGTTCTGATGATGTAGTTTTTCACTTTGTGCTTATAATATATTTATTTACACCTTTAGCAGCAGTATAAATTCACAGTTACAATATGTTATGTTTCTGTTGTGATCAATGTTAGTTCTATGACAGACAACCTTTCAGTATGAGATACAAATGCCATTAACAAGTACAACATGTTTAGCACGAGCCATTTACTGGTCCACTCTCAATGAGATATGTGGAACCATGTTGCTCCAACTCCCACTCATGCAGTGTGAAGCAGAAACAAATTAACAATTTTGTAATTATTTCCATATCATAGTTCACAGAATATATTTTATAAACAAATACTTAACTTACTTTGCTCAGCTGGCAAGGACAGCATTATAACCAAAATTCTTTTAAACTACAATATTTGTGAGAATAACACCAACAAAAATATCTGACAGAATTATAGCATGTCCTTGTGTATCACTGGAAGTTAATTTTTTGATTTCCCATTGAGTTAAGAAATTTCTTTTATACCTTTTCTGATGTTTCACATTTGTTCTTAATTCTAATTTATCTTTTGTTTAAATATTTGTAGGTTCTGCACAAATACACTTAAATGACAGGAGCTTTCGTTCACATCCAGGAAGGTGGTCTTCTGCATTTGTGGATGTTGCTGGGAGACGACAACGATCAGTTTTATTGAAAGACTTAGATTTTGAAGCAGCAAAACTTCTTTATCAAGATAACAATCGAAAAGGAGCAGGATTGTATCCCTGCAGAGGATGTGGAAAAGTGTATCGTTGGTATCGAAATCTTTCTGTACATCAAAAACTGGAATGTGGGAAAGAGCCACAGTTTCATTGTCCATACTGCATAGTCAGGACAACCCAGAAGAGCAGCTTGATTAGACATATCAGACAAAGGCACTCAGAGAGTCAACAACAAATGATCAGTAGTGACATTGAGTTCTCCTAGAATTTCATAGATTTATCCTCAAAAATGAATATTTCTTTGATCGATTTTCCCTTCAATGACTACTATTGCTTATAACATTATGGCTGAAATTGTACAACAGTTATACCACAAACCAGATAAGAAAGAAAATTTCATATTATGTTACCATGTAAACATTTACAGAGTGACATAAGTTAAAAAATTATTCAAACCAATGTTGTCCCTTAGAATGCAGTGACTGTAAGGAGAAGAATTTATATGATAAATGAAAAGTACCAGTTTGCTTTTGTTCTACAATATTACTTTTATTGTGTTAACCGGTTTTCGGCTTATAAGACCATCTTCATACATTTACTGAGTATTGTCCCCAAAGAAGTTATAATGTTTGTAAACAACATTGTAAGAGAAATAACACATCTAGACTGGTGCAGAAACATGCTGTAAGTAACATCTTCGACAGTTTGGTGGTAATGTAATGAATAAGTAAAAAATGGAACAGTAAATAAATAAAAATGGAGTAGATAGGAAAAACTTTAGTACAAAATAGGAATAGCATGTCTGTGTAACAATTTCTAATAGTAAACAAAACTAATAAAGTAAAATAAAATCAGTACTTCACAAGGCTACATCAGGAGGTATAAAACATGGAGAATGATACACAAACCAATTAAAACAAGAAACAATTATCAATTTAACTACAGAATACATAAGGCACTTAAGCAATATCAATAAGATGAACAGAAATAAATAAATGCAAGAAAATAGAGGCATTTGAGGGAACATACCATAAATGCAATCTTTGAGAGTGTTGTGTTACTGCAATTCAACATTAACATTATATTCAAAACTGCAGCTATATAACAGTTTGCATTAAATAAATGAACCAAGTAAAATATAAACAATATTTGATGAAACAACTAAAAGAGATGTTAAAAATGGACAGTACTACAAGTACCAGTTAACAGAGAGCTTTAACAATTGAAACGACAGTCTATATGGGATACATAGATAATTTTAATAAAACAAAAGAACTTAATGAATACATGAAAATGGGAATATGTAGGAACAGACAGTGTGTGAAGTAATGAACAACAGAGAAGATGTTATGCAGAGAAGATGTTATGAAGTTTAGGAGAGAGGAGGTATTTAGCTGTGTTTGGTCACTTAGGATTAAATCTGGACTGTGAGCAAGATGTTTGTTAATTTCCAGGGCTCCCAGCAGGTTGAGTTTATGGCCTTTGTGAAGTGAATTACATAGGACACTGGCTGGTAGTTGTGACCCTCACTCAGTACATGCTGAGCAAATGTGGAGTCAGAATTCTGCAACCTCCAGCCTAGTTGCTATGTCTCTACCTGACTGATTGATTTAAAATTTGTCACAATCAGAACAGGTGATTTTGTACACCCCATTATTGGCTAATAACTGGATCTTATCTTTGCTATTAAAAATACACTGGACTGTTGTGCTCTTAACACAGTAGGAAAGCCTATACTTGCAGGCTTTTAGTGCTTTGGCTACAATCTGTGATACCTCACCTAGATATGGTAGTGTACACCATTTCTTGCAGACAGTGGATGGGGAAGCAGGTGGGGCATAGAGGAGGGGTATAATTTTCCATTTTTGTTTCACAGCACAACACCTCCCCTCTCCTAAATTTCATATAATCATCTCTGTTGTTCATTATTTTCCACACAGTCTGTTTCTACATATTTCCATTTTCCTGTATTCATTAAGTTCCTTTGTTTTATTGAAGTTGTCTATGTATTCCATATAGACTGTAGTTTCAATTGTTAAGGCTTTCTTTTAACTGGTACTTGCATTACTGTCCATATATATATATATATATATATATATATATATATATATAAAAACAAAGATTCCATGACTTACCAAACGGGAAAGCACTGGTAGATAGACGCAATAAAAAATAAATAAAAAAAACACACACACACAAACACACACACAAAATTTCAAGCTTTCGCAACCAACGGTTGCTTCATCAGGAAAGAGGGAAGGAGAGGGAATGACAAAAGGATGTGGGTTTTAAGGGAGAGGGTAAGGAGTCATTCCAATCCTGGGAGTGGAAAGACTTACCTTAGGGGGAAAAAAGGACAGGTATACACTCGCACACACACACACATATCCATCCACACATATACAGACACAAGCAGACATATTTAAAGGCAAAGAGTTTCGGCAGAGATGTCAGTCGAGGCAGAAGTGCAGAGGCAAAGATGTTGTTGAAAGACAGGTGAGGTATGAGTGGCGGCAACTTGAAATTAGCGGAGGTTGTGTGTGTGCAAGTGTATACCTGTCCTTTTTTCCCCCTAAGGTAAGTCTTTCCGCTCCCGGGATTGGAATGACTCCTTACCCTCTCCCTTAAAACCCACATCCTTTCATCTTTCCCTCTTTACCTCTCCTTCCCTCTTTCCTGACGAAGCAACCATTGGTTGCGAAAGCTTCAAATTTTGTGTGGGTTGTTTTTTTTATTTTTTTTTTATCTACCAGCGCTTTCTCATTTGGTAAGTCATGGAATCTTTTTTTTTTTATATATTTTTCCCATGTGGAATGTTTCTTTCTATTTTATATATATATATATATATATATATATATAGTTATAATAGAAGGAAACATTCCACGAAGGAAAAAACTCTTTGTCTTTAAATATGTCTGCTTGTGTCTGTATATGTGTGGATGGATATGTGTGTGTGTGTGAATGTATACCCGTCCTTTTTTCCCCCTAAGGTAAGTCTTTCCGCTCCCGGGACTGGAATGACTCCTTACCCTCTCCCTTAAAACCCACATCCTTTCGTCTTTCCCTCTCCTTCCCTCTTTCCTGATGAGGCAACAGTTTGTTGCGAAAGCTTGAATTTTGAGTGTATGTTTGTGTTCGTTTGTGTGTCTGTCGACCTGCCAGCACTTTCATTTGGTAAGTCACATCATCTTTGTTTCATATATATATATATATTCCACACAGTCTGTTTCTACATATTTCCTTTTGTCTTTCCTTCTTCTTCCCTCTTTCCTGACGAGGCAACCGTTGGTTGCGAAAGCTAGAATTTTGTGTGTATGTTTGTGTTTGTTTGTGTGTCTATTGACCTGCCAGCGCTTTTGTTTGGTAAGTCTCACCATCTTTCTTTTTAAATATATTTTTCCCACGTGGAATGTTTCCCTCTATTATATATATATATATATATATATATTTAAAAAGAAAGATGATGAGACTTACCAAACAAAAGCGCTGGCAGGTCGATAGACACACAGACAAACACAAACATACACACAAAATCTAGCTTTCGCAACCAATGGTTGCCTCATCAGGAAAGAGGGAAGGAGAGGGAAAGACAAAAGGATTTGGGTTTTAAGGGAGAGGGTAAGGAGTCATTCCAATCCCGGGAGCGGAAAGACTTACCTTAGGGGGAAAAAAGGAGGGAAAAAAGGACAGGTATACACTCGCACACACACACATATCCATCCTCATATACACAGACACAAGCAGACATGAGGATGGATATGTGTGTGTGTGCGAGTGTATACCTGTCCTTTTTTCCCTCCTTTTTTCCCCCTAAGGTAAGTCTTTCCGCTCCCGGGATTGGAATGACTCCTTACCCTCTCCCTTAAAACCCAAATCCTTTTGTCTTTCCCTCTCCTTCCCTCTTTCCTGACGAGGCAACCATTGGTTGCGAAAGCTAGATTTTGTGTGTATGTTTGTGTTTGTCTGTGTGTCTATCGACCTGCCAGCGCTTTTGTTTGGTAAGTCTCATCATCTTTCTTTTTAAATATATTTTTCCCACGTGGAACGTTTCCCTCTATTATATATATATATATATATATATATATATATATATATATATATATATATATATATATATAGTTATAATAGAAGGAAACATTCCATGAAGGAAAAATATACCTAAAAACAAAGATGATGTGACTTACCAAATGAAAGTGCTGGCAGGTCGACAGACACACAAACGAACACAACATACACACAAAATTCAAGCTTTCGCAACAAACTGTTGCCTCATCAGGAAAGAGGGAAGGAGAGGGAAAGACGAAAGGATGTGGGTTTTAGGGGAGAGGGTAAGGAGTCATTCCAGTCCCGGGAGCGGAAAGACTTACCTTATGGGGAAAAAAGGACGGGTATACACTCGCACACACACACATATCCATCCGCATATACACAGACACAAGCAGACATTTGTAAAGGCAAAGAGTTTGGGCAGAGATGTCAGTCGAGGTGGAAGTAAAGAGGCAAAGATGTTGTTGAAAGACAGGTGAGGTATGAGTGGCGGCAACTTGAAATTAGCGGAGGCCTGGCGAATAACGAGAAGAGAGGATATACTGAAGGGCAAGTTGCCATCTCCGGAGTTCGGACAGGTTGGTGTTAGTGGGAAGTATCCAGATCACCCGGACGGTGTAACACTGTGCCAAGATGTGCTGGCCGTGTACCAAGGCATGTTTAGCCACAGGGTGATCTTCATTACCAACAAACACTGTCTGCCTGTGTCCATTCATGCGAATGGACAGTTTGTTGCTGGTCATTCCCACATAGAACGCTTCACAGTGTAGGCAGGTCAGTTGGTAAATCACGTGGGTGCTTTCACACGTGGCTCTGCCTTTGATTGTGTACACCTTCTGGGTTACAGGACTGGAGTAGGTGGTGGTGGGAGGGTGCATGGGACAGGTTTTACACCGGGGGCGGTTACAAGGGTAGGAGCCAGAGGGTAGGGAAGGTGGTTTGATGATTTCATAGGGATGAACTAAGAGGTTACGAAGGTTAGGTGGATGGCGGAAAGACACTCTTGGTGGAGTGGGGAGGATTTCATGAAGGATGGATCTCATTTCAGGGCAGGATTTGAGGAAGTCGTATCCCTGCTGGAGAGCCACATTCAGAGTCTGATCCAGTCCTGGAAAGTATCCTATCACAAGTGGGGCACTTTTGGGGTTCTTCTGTGGGAGGTTCTGGGCTTGAAGGGATGAGGAAGTGGCTCTGGTTATTTGCTTCTGTACCAGGTCGGGAGGGTAGTTGCGGGATGCGAAAGCTGTTTTCAGGTTGTTGGTGTAATGGTTCAGGGATTCCGGACTGGAGCAGATTCGTTTGCCACGAAGACCTAGGCTGTAGGGAAGGGATCATTTGATGTGGAATGAATATAATGTTAATGTGAAAATGCAGTACCACCACACTCTCAAAGATTGTATTTATGGTGTGTTCCCTAAAACGACTCTCTTTTCCTGAATTTATTTATTTCTGTTTATCTTACTGGTATTGCTTAAGTTCCTTATATATTCTGCAGTTACGTTGATAATTGTTTCTTCTTTTAATTGGTTTGTGTATCACTCTGCATGTTTTATACCTCCTGATGTAGCCTTGTCAAGTACTAATTTTATTTTATTTCATTAGTTTTGTTTATTAATAGAAACTGTTATGTAGGCATGCTGCTCCCATTTTGTATCTACTCCATTTTTATTTATTTACTGTTCAATTTTTTACTTCTTCATTACATTACCACCACACTGTTAAAGATGTTACTTACTGTATGTTTCTGCTTCAGTCTAGATGTGTTATTTCTCTTCCAAGGTCATTTGCAAACATTGTAACTTATTTGGTGACAATACTCAGTAAATGTCTAAAGATGGCCTTATAAGCCAAAAACCGGTTTACACAATAAAAGTAATATTGTAGAACAAAAGCAAACCAAACTGGTGCTTCACATTTATAATGTTGTTCTACCAAGAACTGACGGAAGATACTGTTAACAGAATTTATGTGAACTATTGATGGAAAGGTCACCAGATATGTCAGTTCCCAAGGGTATGTTACTTATCTACCATTCTGATGTACTGCTTAACGTATTTGCTGAACATGTAAGAGTAAATGTGGGCTAGTGTTTTTTTCCATACAGACATGATGTAAATTACTTTTTATTTTCCATATTATTTTCATTCACAGCAATACGTACCTTTCTTTCTCATTACATTTTCCTTTAGTTGGCCCTTTTTCAGCACTTTCTACTGTTAGGCATAACACTAATATGTTTCTCTGCTTGCCAGACTTACTAAATTATTACTATATATGTTCAGCAACAGATAGTAAATTATTTCTTCTTTTTGTGTTACTCTCTCTCTCTCTCTCTTTCTCTCTCTCTCTCTCCTTCCCCCTCCCCCTCCCTTCTCCCTCCTGCCCTCACTCCCTCACCCCTCCTGCACTCTCTGTCTTAAAACACAACCTACAACACACATATGAAACACAGCTGCTTCGGATACACACCTTCCTACAGTATCAGCAAGTGCATTATACATGCATATATTCCTGGTGTAATTCTCTTATAATCTTCATTTTATAAAATAGCATGTCTTCCTTCCCTATGGTACTATATTTTGTATCATTGCGCACTTCTTAATTTGCGTAATAATATTCCTGCTATTTACTTATGTATTTGGATTTCACTTTTTAAATCAGTAATATGCCATAATAACTTAAGCTTTTCACATGTAACTTCTTCAGAATGTGTACACATTTTACTGATATTGTAAAGATTAGGAAAAGAAAAGTTATAGATCCTGTGTTTAGATCAGAGTTGTCACTCATTCTGTGGCTGGTTACATAAATTATTCACAATTGGTTTTGTATACCACTGTGGAAAAATTGAAAGAATTACTTTCATTAATACTAATTTCTACTTTTTTAATATTTGTGAGATTATCATAAATTGTAAATTAAATGTTTCTCCTGCTGATACAATTGTTCCAGTTTTATATGTTGTAACAGACTATACTTACTCTGTTATTTATCCAAACATGTTTCATTCAATTGTTTCAATTATTTTCAGTGATGTTTTACAAAACACGAACTTACTTCCTTCTTATCCTTTATGGCTCTCTAAGTCAGCTTATCCTTCTGAACAGTGATTATAATTCATGTGGGAAAATCAGTGGCTATTTAATCCAGTCCTTATTCTTGTTTGGAAGGCTTGAGTTAAGATACTACTGAGTCTGTGTATAGTCTATTGCAAAATAAAAGTATTATATGGTTGTATTACAATGAAGCTGTAGATATGTAAAGGAGATAACATAAGGAACTGGCTATGGATCTGAATTTCTGTAACTGTTTATCCCAGGAAAATTTACAGATTAACATATGATTAATGTAATGTTGACTAGGGTGTTTAGAATTCATTTCAGCCACTACCTGCACTCTTCCTTCTGTGTATGCAACATGGCTGTTTACTTCCTTAAATGGTTAATCTATTTATGTGATCTTATTATAAGATGGAAGCAGTAGAATTGTTGCTCAGCATATACTGAGTACCAGTTCTCAGAATTTATCTACCAATATTTTGTGAGAATGTCATGTTTCTTCTACTAATTCTTGGTCAAATTCCCTGAGTATCTGTGTCATACTTTTATATGGGCTATATTATTCTATTAAATCTTAACAGTGTATCTCTGAATTTTTTTGGTGTATTCAATCAAGCTGACCTAATACAGACCACAACCATTCAAGCAATATTTTATAATAGATTACACATAAGTCTTGTAAGCAACTTCCTTCACAGATACACTGCAGTTTCTCAATGTTATAATTTGATACTCTTAGGTACTTTGTATTGTTCGTATACATTACTTTGTATTTATATCTAAAAAGAAAGATGATGAGACTTACCAAACAAAAGCGCTGGCAGGTCGATAGACACACAAACAAACACAAACATACACAGAAAATTCAAGCTTTCGCAACCAACGGTTGCCTCATCAGGAAAGAGGGAAGGAGAGGGAAAGACGAAAGGATTTGGGTTTTAAGGGAGAGGGTAAGGAGTCATTCCAATCCCGGGAGCGGAAAGACTTACCTTAGGGAGAAAAAAGGACAGGTATACACTCGCACACACACACATATTCATCCGCATATACACAGACACAAGCAGACATTTAGACACACTGCTTGTGTCTGTGTATATGCGGATGAATTTGTTGCCTTTATCGCATCTCTGTAAACACAGATTGGTCGTGCATCTCACTTGTCCACTCAGGGCTGTAAACACACAAAAATGCTATCCTATAGCATACCTGCAGTGTGTCCTCGAGATCACATTCCCTTTCTTACGGTGGCACACTACTTTGATCCTGCATCTGCTAACCTTCAACAAGTCATTTCTTTTGTACAATGCTGCTAATTTTCTGTCTCAACAACCATGCTGGGCACATTTCGTTCAATAGCATTGATGTAAAACAAATCTTCATTCCGCAGAAGAAGTCAGGCCCAACTTATGCACTAAGAATCAAAACTATTAATAGCTTCTATTTGCATTTTCACTGCTAAATATGCTGATAAAAAGACTAATGAGCATAATAATTGCTCTAGCATCAAAACACATTAGAAACTGATCCTTCCAAGTCAAAGACATGGATACATGTATAGGTAATTTTAATGTCCACTTACTTTTCATAGGCTTCAGGGCACAGCTCTCAGTGCAGTGATGTCAGACTGTATCCTACCTGCTCCTATCTCATGCCCAAGCAAAGTTCCTCAAGAAAGTTTCAAGTTCAGTGTTGGGAATATTTAAGACTTCAGCAAAATAAAAGTCAGCAGCTCAACAAACAATTCTGAACACTATATTCTCCACAGTTCTGAACAAGTGTGTTACACTGTTACTGGCTGCTATTAGTTGATTCCCAGTAAGTTTCTGAAGTTACTGCCCTTTCCACTATGACTAACACATACGTTGCAGAAAATTGCTTACAGCTTTATGGATGGATCTCTTCCCTGTAGAGTCTGCATGCCATGAACCGATGTCTCTTGTGTTTCCGGCCAGAGTTTCCCAACCTGATAGCTAATGTTTCGCCAGTGGTGGTGGTTGTCGATAGCAGGCTGGACCAAGTTGTCAGATGCCAAGATCAATGTTGACAGCCCTCTGAGGTGTTTGCTGTCACCCTATGTTGCTCACCTTGTAAAGGGCAGCTATCACTGTCAACATTTTACCTGCATTTCCTCAGCAGCTTTGCCATTAGTGACAAACAAAGCAACAGGTCCTCCAATCCTTCCCCCAATGAGGGATGTTCCTATTGCTAAGGTCATTCTGCCTCTTTCTTTAATATGGTTAACCTTTATTTGGTTAAGAAAATAAGCTCAATTCTGTATTTACAAGTTTAGATTAAGTCTCTACATTTCCTGTCTTTGTCAGTATTAAACTTGTCATTATAAGAACCCCACAGCTACTCCAGAAACACACTATTTGAACCTTCATTGCTAATCCTCCCCCAATGACAGGTTTCTTGCTCATCACTGGGGCCAACACCTCTTCCTCCCCCTTCCACCTGCCCTGCACTTTGGTTCACAATGCCATAGCAACAAAGGCATCCAGTTTTTGTGATGCTGATGCCTTATAGCACAACATTACTAAAATTTTCAATAAAATTCATTTGGCCATGACACATAATCATTACCAATGGTTCACATATTCTGACATTCCACATTATAGCACTGTAAGTTCTAGTGGTGTCATGATCCATTACAAACCTCTAATTTGTGTGTTGTTCATAAAATGTACAAATAAGAAAGAATCACATCAGTATGCATCATTGTGTGTGTTTTCTTTAGTCTTAAGACTGATCTGATGCACCTCTCCATGCTAGTCTATCTAGTGTAAACTTCTTCATCTGTACATAAATCCCACAACGTATGTGTATTTGAGCCTGTGTACTGTAGTCAAGTGCTGGTCTCCCTCTACAATTATTACCCCCACACTTCCCACCATTACCAGATGATAATTTACTGATACCTCGGGATGCTTCCTATCAATCAGCCCTGCTTTTAGTCAAGTTGTGCGATAAATTTTTCTTCTCTCCATTCCAATTTAGTACATCCTCATTAGTTATATGAGTTACACATTTAATCTTCATCATTATGCTGCAGCTCCACATGTATATGGAATAATGAAATTGCTATACTTTGTTATATATAAAAACTTCTCATTGCAGTTTTGTCCAAAGTACCTGTGATTTTTTTACCCCCATTTAAATAGTTTTCTTGTTTTTAAAATCTATTTACATCATTGGTTACTCAAGCCCCAAGTAGTTTAATATGTTGTGCTATAGATGCTCATTTGTCTTCACAATACTATATCTTAACATGCTGACATTCGTCTATATAGACTTGCACATTTTTAAAAAGGAATTCCATGTTGTTCTCTAGATTGCATTGCTTTAGGAAGCCGATGACAGTAAAATGAATACTGTACTATAAGTGATAATAGTTACTGATTCTGAATAAAATCTTTTTCTGTTGCTTGTAGCTGCAAATAGTTCTCTTGATAATAAGACCTGCTTTCTTTACTTATAAGAGAGTTATCATATTAAAATGTTGCTTTCAGATGGGTACACATTTCTCACATATGTATATTTATTTACTTATTTATTTATTTTTATTGGCATTTGATCTACACATCATTTACCCAGAATCATATTATATAATTGGTATGTAGGGTGGTTAAAAAAAAGGTAAAGAGTTACAGAGAAAATGATAGAGAAAATCTACATGGAAATACTATGAGCATGTTACAATTTCTTTAAAAGTTCACAATGGTTCCAAATGTTGTATTTTGTAATGATACCAATGGTAACAGGCTGGTGATTCTTCTGTCGGGCAGAATAACACACAGCAGTGTCTCTCTGCTAGTTTCTGTATGCAGATAATTCACTATGTACCCTTGCTGGCAGGCAGATGTCATTGGTAACACAAGTTGAAGTTTCTCTGATGTGAGGCCAGCTGTCAGATGATGCTGAAACTAAAATTACCCTGATTAATAGGTTACTTTGGATCTGGAGACCATTTCAGTAAGTTGTGCTGAAAAATGCAGTGCTGCGCAGTGATTCACTTTGGGCTTTTATATTGGAAAACGTGATAAGGTAAAAGTGAAATTGAATGCACCATAGGGACACTTTGCCATCGATCACAGCAATTAAATTGTGGTCCGATAAGTTTAAACACTGTCAGAAACCTTCTTTTTTTATAACGTTGTGGAATACCCCTGAGGTATGGCTACCAAAGAAATAATTGATTGAACAATAAAAACAAAAAACACATGGTATGAGTGTTGCAGATCCTCAAATGAAACTGTGTGAAGTAGCAGAGGCTATAGGTATGTAAAGGTGTATCAATAGGAATGCAGTTAATGTTTATGTGATATGTTGACAATGAGAAAATTGTCAGTGACGTGGTTGCCATCATTCTTGACAGTGGACAGCGGACAGGTGCGGCTTTCAGTTTTGACGCAGTGTTTGAGGAATTTAAGTGAAATCTGAAAGACTTTTTTGTGGAGTTGTTACCGTCAATAAAACCTGGGTTCATCATTATACCAAAAAAACTATCTAACATTCAAAACGGCTTGTTTTGGTGAATGTGCTCCAAAGTAGGTGAAGATGTCTCATTGGGATGCGAGGGGCAACCTATTCACAGACATCTTAGAAAAGTGACAAATGGACAGTACTACAGTGACATATTGCACTACTTTTTCAAGAAATTGAAGAAAATATGATGCTATTTAGTGCTGTTTCAAACTATAATGTGCCAACACATTCGTCTGGAGTAGTTGCTGTGAGGATGCTTGAATTGCATTATGAATTAAAGTCCCCCCAACACACACACAAAATTGTGCACCTGACCTGGCTCTGCAACTTTTTCTTGTTGCCAAACACACTAGCTCACAGGCATGGAATTCTGGTCAAGTGAGGAGGTCATCATTGTCAAGACAGAGGTATTTTGTAGAGAGCTTAATAATTTTTATGTTTTTGGAAGGGCTAGAAAAATGACTAGAGCACTGTGAAAAGTGTGTTTCACTAAAAGGGGACTGTCCTGAAAAATAAACAGCTTGTATTTAAAAATTTATCTTCAGTCATAACGTGGATACTTATTGAATTGAACCCATATGTGACAGTGATTTGTACTGTGACATGTTGAAGATTGACCTGAATTGAAGGTATCCTTGAGGTTGAAGTTACCCATTTGTGCTTCCCTGAAACACCTAGATATTGTATAATATCAGTGGAAAAATATCCTAAAAACACTGATCCACTATCACCTTCAAGTTAAATTGTGTAACAAAATTCTTTTCCTTTTTCTTTCTGCCCCCGTGGCATCTACTGATGCAAAATGCTCAACAGCTGTTATAAATATGTATTGGGCTCTAGCTGTCAGCTTTGGTGTACTGTATATGTGGACAGAAGCACCTTACGACTTGCCCACCTGGTGCACCACTTTGCAAGAATTTCTAGTGCTCTTGGTGTATTAGCTCCTAAGGCATGTGAGGTTTGATATGACTCTGTAGAAGGTTTTATCTACCTAATAAACATAGTGATCTGTTGGTGGTGCCAACATAGCTGCCTGGTTTTTCACATCATACAAACCAAATATGGTAGCTGCCAAAACAGCTAAAAAGAACAATGGAAAAAGTAGTGATAGATACAAAATTTAAAAATATTCTTTGCCCAGTTTTGAATTTTTTTAGAAACTTTACTTTCACATTGAAAAAATTGAAGACATATTTATCAGCTTATAATGATGATGATCGAACACTGAGCTCTGGAAGATATGCTCTGGAGCTGACTTCCAGCCAGTGTCTCAGAAATAGATTGCTCATATATTGTTGTTGCCACAACTTGGTGATGCCCTTACTCTGAAGCATCTTAATTTATTTTCAAGTTTTCTAGGCATTTTTCATAGTAGACCTCTCAGGAGATCTAAGTCACTGACAATGTTATTTTCAACATTATCCACTACTTCACAGAGTCAGCTGCAAGATACCCATTTATTAAAATGGCGTACCTGTGTACCTGTAAGACTAGTGGTGCATAAGGCAGTTGCCAAAATAAATCCAATATTAACTATTGCATATTGCTGCCGCTCTGAACATACTCTTTAGAACTTACCAGGCACGAGTGGAAGATCATAGCAGATATCGCCTTTCTATTACTTAAAACTAACCAAAGGAGATTGAAGAGAGGAAATATGTTGCAGCAGTTGATCCATAGTTACAGCTCTCAGATTTTTTCTCACTGTCTGTCTGTGTAGAAGGTTTTGCAGCCCTCCTGGCCCTTTGTCACATTAACATTCCCTCAGTTTCATATTTTTACACTTTTAACTTGGTGTCAGAAATGTACTTCAAGTGAGGGCAATGATTTTATACTCCAATAAATGTGTTGTTTTCCATTACAATTATGCTATAATAAAGAAAAACAGGTAACACTATGTTGAAGCATAGGTGGCTTCATCCTATGCAGGGGTGTCCTAACACAGAAAATGCTCAGTGTTTCTGTGCAGCTTGCATCGCTTGATGTGAGACCTTTACAAAGAGGCTTTAGGACACTACACTCACAATGTAGACCCTTTGCTCCTCTGCCTGCCCTGGTATTTTGGGCAATGAAAACTGGTCACTAATTAAAAGCCTGAGAGTCTCCACTTTGCCAGTTAAACTGGTTTTCTTTGGGAGGATACCAATTTAAAATTATAAGCCTCATATTCTAATCAAACCATTTGAAAATTTGATATATTAAAAGTTTTGTTAAAAAATAACACTAATTGTTTGGTCACAAGGTAATTAGATATGCAAGCTTGACACAGATACTGCAGTGTAATCAGTGCACTGCCAGATTAGATTTTAGAAACTACAAAATTCTGCTGTATTCTCTGTCTGAAGAGTAGTCTTAAATAGAAACCGATTGATATCTGAACCACATTTCCAGATGGTAATTGTGATGTATAGTCATCTTATTTTATTGTTCATCAGCTATTACTAGATAGTCAAAATGAGGAGTCATAATAATACTAAATAAACAAAAAGAACTATCTCTGTAAATTATTTTCTTGTTTGACATGTATGGTATAAATTCTTCAGTTTTGAAGAAATTTTGGCGTTTTGTTGTCCTTTTCTGTCAAAATCCTACAGATACATTTACTATCATGAAATGCCACCCACAAACAAGCATATTTTGTGTCATGAACAAGTACTGAAATTTGAACATGCTAGGAAAAGTGACCTACAACCTATAAACCAATACAAAAAAACTCATAATTTGTTGTTTAGTTCTTTGTTGCATTTCATGAATCATCACAAGTGCTTTTGGGCCATGAATACAATCGCATGCATATAATAATAATAATAATAATTTTGTGCAGTTCAGTGGCCTGGCGCAAGTCATTCAAGTGGACACCCTTTGGTGACTTGCATGCCCCTAACCTACCCCAACTATCCAACCAGAGGAAGGGGCTTACAATTTAATAGGGAATCCAAACCAAATGCAATTTCTGGTGAGTCCTCACATTGTTGTGAGGTGAAGGCTAGGTGAAAATGCAAACTGAAAAATCCATTGTCCTACTGAGATTCAGTCCCTTGCCCTCTCGGTTTCCAAGCATATGTTTTACCACAAGACTACCAGGCTCAATATATCACACAAATGTCTTTCATTCTTATCCCATCCAGTAAGTCTCCCCTGACTCAGGGTTCTAGGTGACTATTCTGAACTCTGTCTCTTTTCCTAAATGTCTCTGGCCTTTTCCTGCATCCCTCATCCTTTGCCTTCAATCCTTCTGCCAGAAGGAGCCACTGGCTCCAAAAGCTTGCACATGTAAAATCTTTTTTCATATGTGTGTTCTCCTGCTACAACTTGGTGAGTAGATTTTTTATCTATACAATTAAATTATATTGTCAAAAATTGATTATTTTTGTTGTTATAAATGTAAAATTGTGAAAGTTTTCTGAATCTCTGAAATTTCTGATCATTTTTATTAATTCAGATAGTTTCTTCCATAATCCATTTTCACAATATGTCATATTGTGGAACTTTTCAACCTTTTTTAAATATTCAAATCATAGAAAGTCATTCTGCATAGTATATTAGAAAAACACTAACACTATACAGCTTAATGCTATTAATGCTAATACCAGATAAATTTAATCAAGTAATTTATAAAGTAAGCTGCTATTTAGAAAAAAAGCTGCTGCCTCCTCTGTTATTATAAATAGCTCCTGTTTAGCTCCTATGTGTTGCTTAGTGTTTATTTGTTTATTTACAATGGCAATTTTCTAAGAAAGTAGTTACCTGCATAATTTGTAGAACTAATTGCAAATGAGCTTCCCAGCTTTGGAACTAATATTTCCATGACCAGGCAGAAGAGATGGATAGTTTAGGAGACGTTTAAAAGGAAAGGAGAGTCACTTAGACCCCAGGATGAGAGGGACTTATCTGTAACAATGTCCGCCCCGATAGCTGAATGGCCATCATGATGGACTGCCATCCTCAGGGGCCCGGGTTCGATTCCTGGCTGGGTCGGGGATTTTCTCTGTTCAGGGACTGGGTGTTGTGTTGTCTTCATCATCATTTCATCCCCATCTGGTGTGCAGGTCGCCCAGTGTGGTGTTGAATATAATAATACCTGCACCAAGGTGGCCGGACCTGCCCTGTAAGGGGTCTCCCAGCCAATGACGCCAAAAGCTCATTTCCATTTCCATCTGTAAAAATGACTAGAGTAGGCAAAAATGATGAGTAAGGTGTTAAAGAGAGTAGCATAGAGGTAGTATGTTGATAAATACTGTGTCAGCTTCAGTACAAAGATGATTAAGACAGAATGAGAAACAAAGATAGACTAGGGGGAAGAAAAATCTATTTTTTCTTCTCATACCATCTTAATCATTTTTGGACTGAAGCTGGCACAGTGCTTAGCAATGTACACTCTCTGTGGTACTCTCTCTGAAACTTCCCCTTCATTTTTGCTTACTGTTGTCATCATTACAGGCGATTCCCTCTCATCCTGGCATCTGAATGACTTCGCCTTCCTTTTTAATCTTCCCTAAACTATCCCTCTCTCCTTCTTGATGAAGGAGCTAATGATGGAACTATTAGTTCCCAAAGAGAGGAATTGTTTCAGTTTTAATTTTATAGATGTCTATTGTCAGTACTACACATTTTGCCTCCTCAGGGTAGGTACTGGCTAGTAATTAGCATTATAATTTATTAGTTTTCTAAACTGAATTTTCCTTTGCTGCAAGGAGGTCGTCAACTTGATAGTGTCACGGATAAGAATCAGACTACAAAGTCAAAGTTTCTGTTTTCATTCTCTTCGTAATCTGAGAATTTTTCTGCTAATTTATGTGATGTTCACATCAATTAATACTTTGTGTGACACTTAAAAACTCTGCCATGGTTTGTATTTGAAATTAAACTACAGGTCCTTGCATAAATGGATGAATAAACATACCGTGCCAATATCTAATAATGTAATGCATGTTCAGAACAACCTTTTAAATGTTTTATTTATTAGTAGTAATAGTCTAGTTGGTCACCAACATGGTTTAGATGTTAACAGTACTGGTACAAAGGTGCTCAGATCAATTCCTAGTGATTGCACAATAATTCATTGGTGTGGAAATATCTCAAGCAGAGTCAATTCAGCTGCATGAGCCAAATCCAGAATCTTCTTCAAAACATAAGAAGTGACAATGACACATACAAGCAAGCCATCCAGGTGGTATTAAATTGACAGCATTTTCCCTGGCTATTAGCTATATGCCCATATGACAGCTTGTTTTATGTAATACGTGATTGACTACAATATTATATGTGTTATTATATATAATCATTATTGTTTTGTGTGAATGGTGACTTGAATTTTGGTCCTGCTTAGCACAGATCCTGCTTATTACTCTGCCTGTTTAAAAAAGTGGTATTTTTTCTAAGTTTTTGACAAAAGTTACCAGTCCACAAATTTGTGAAGCCCAAGTGGCTTATCATCAGTTTTAGCTGAAAGAGATAAGAAAATCACATTAACTTTCAATTTGGAAAAAAATCATGCTTTTTGATCCAAAACATTTCCTTTGTAATGATTAAAATACGTGGGTAAAGGAGTATTTGGATAGTGTGACTTATTCTTCCATCATGTATGACTGTAGTATTAGGGATGAAAATACAGTAAAAATACTGGTAAAAATATTAAAAATACTAAGTCTGAGATAGTCGCTCATAATTTCTGAAGTTCAGCATCTAGAACAGTGAAAAATGATAATGACTTCTCTCTTATCATAAATTATCAGTGAATATATTTAGCTACACTTCTTGATTTTCTAATATGTGTACACGTTATTCACAATTCTGGTAAAATGAAACTACATGTATAAAATAAATACAGCCTCCCAGTTCTTTAAAGTTATGTTCTTCTAACTATCATCTTATCAGGTAAACTATCTTACAGCAGCAAAATGTAGTTCATTTCTAATCAAGGAAAGTCATCAATCCACAACAAAAGCTACTTCTTTTATAAATGCCTCTCTCTGTTGATATTAACAGGCACAAGCTATTAATTTGTAATAGTTTACTCTATACATTGAAGATCTTATAATGAAACCAAATACGGTAGTGCAGCATATCCAAATTTGATGCATGTGGTCGTTGTGATCAAGTTTATATTCAAGTGTAGATGGTGACTATACAGGGCTATTTTGTAAAAGGCATCTATGACTTTATATATTTACTCCTAACTGCAGATAAGGTTTCATTTCAACTCTGGATACCAGATATAACTTGACAATTTATGCTTAAGAATATGAAAACCAAAACTTTTTTCACTTGAAAGAAAGAAGGAGACAGTAGCAAGGTTTATTGTTTCATTTAATGAATTAAGACTGTCTTTATGAACCCAATAGAAAATTATTTGGAATCTGCTCACTACAAAATGCATTGGAATAGGACAAGCTATAATAGGAAAAACTTGTTGACCTGGAGAGTGCATCATTATACACTAGTTCATTTTTAAAGATAAAACAGTGGAGTTAAATTAACAGCTGAGTTTCATCATCCAGTTTATGTCTGTTTAAATAAGCTTTGTGTCTTTTCACATGATTGAAACATCCTGTACTGACATTTTTAGCAGTTGCAGAAACAATAGTTTCCTCTGGATCATCATGCACCATCGCTACAAGAAGTGTATTAAAGTTAGAGAGGATGATGTTCAGACCTAAAGTAATATAAAAATCATACCAGTACTTATCAGACAATGGAAACTCCAGGTAGGGATATCAACAATGTAGGAAAAGACAGATTGCTAATAACCTTAAAGAAGACATGTTAAGTTGCAGATAGGTGCAATTAAAAGACACTTATGTAGAGCTTTCGGCCACAGCCTTCATCAGTAAAGAGAAGCACACACCATTCACACACACAATCAAGCACACCTCAAGCACACAGGACTGCCAATTCCAGCATCTCAGGCCAGAATGCATTCTGGCTTGAGATGATGGTGTTGGCAGTCGTGTGTGCTTGAGGTGTGCTTGCTTGTGGGTGTGAATGGTAAGTGTGTCTCCTTTACTGATGAAGGCTGTTGCCAAAAACTCTATGTGAGTGTATTTTAATTGTACCTGTCTGAAACTTGACACATCTTCTTTATGGTAAATAGCATTTTAGTACTTATCCATTTGTAGATTTCCAACTTTCCAGATTCTCTTCACAGTGCTTCATACATGTAATAATATGAAATTTACTGTCGTAGCATTCCTTTTGAAGAACTTAAGTGATAATAATTTTTTGGTTGTTATGAAGTTGCTGATTTCAGCTGCTGTGTCATGCTTAGTTTGATTACAGTTGTCACATGAAGATACCATATCCTTTCCTTCAATTCTTGAAAATAAAGTCTGTTCATTTGTACCAGGAACAGTTGAATTGTGCTTGAAAACTGTGTATTGCTGAGTTTCAATGGTTTTTGTGTACTGAGGAACAAAACGTGAGTCTTCTTTACTACTGAATACTTGTTTGCCTAGTTATTGTACATCAAAAAATTCTGTCTTTATTAAATTTTAATGATCCAAAACACTACATACCGTTCAAGAAATCATGGAAAATCATTGTTGGTATCTACTGTAAAGTGAGAAATTTATTATTAAAGACCTATATAATAATATGCCCTGAAACCAAAACTGTTATTACGCACTTATTATACTGTACACAGATGAATACAACATTTTATATAATTTATGCATTGTGTGTCTCACAAACCAAAAGAAATACCTCATTTTACAGAACAAAGCATAGGTTAGCCAAATCTGAGACTCTGCTTGCCTCATAATTGTTGTAATTTGAATTATATTGTAATTTTAGTTGACAGGAAAATACCTGTAATTAACTGTGATGAGGTATTTGGAACTCAGGAGATTTTCATTGCTACTATCAATTTCTTTAGAACTTTCAGTGCTAATGTTTTACTACTTATTTTAGTTTGCCATTACCAGTAATCAAAATTATATTAAGCTTTTGTAGTTAGTGAAAACAGAACCATAAACATGTCGGTGAACAAAGGAACCCTTTGTAATTTCCAAGCGCCATTTGTTTGTTGTCAGTGCCAAGCACATGACCTGAATTGTTCATGTAACTTCATGAAAGTTAACATGAAGATAAAGAATAAAAAGTAGTGAAAATCTGTAGGAGAACTTCTAACAATTAATCACTTATGTACTCCATGCAATGCAGCATTCATTTTCTGTATCATGAGCTGACAGAGCTGGGAGTCTGATCATAGTGTTCTTCATTTTTGTTTTGTTTTTCCCTTACCATTCGCTGTTAGTTCGAAGATCGTCAAAAGGAGAATGTAATAAAACTTTGTGGCAGATTAAAACTTTGTGTTGGCTAGAACTCAAACCCAAAACCACAACATTCACATGCAGTGCTCCCACTGATTGCACCATGCAGGTGAGACTCACAATGAATGCTGCCAGTTTCTGTGCTGCCAATATCTCTCTGCAACATTCCAGATTTAACAGAAGTCCTGCTGCCCACCATGCTGAACTAAGACTTCTGAAATAAATTTTTAATTTGCCAGGAAGTTTCAGAACAATTCACACTCCACACTATAGTTATGGAACAGTAGACCAACAGAATTAATTGCTTAATTGGTAAGTGAATGCAATTTAATCTACTGTATGCACATGAATATCACATTGACCAATAAATATAGAAGCCAAAGAATTCGAAAAATGTTGTTGTGGAATCTTAATGGATCTACAATGATAAAACTGTTGGAAAACATATTTTTGAACAGCTGGGGAGTAAAAAATCACATGTTAGGTAGAAGCTATATCTGAAATTGTAATGTTCACTGGGTAAATTGATCCGTGAAAACAAAAGCAGTGAAATTCACTGACACGACTTTTAATGCAAGGGTTTGTACACAATTCTTGACTTACAGTTAAAATTGATCATGTCACACATGCTGTACACATGTATCATTTGTTTGTGATTGAGTGGACGACTTGTCTGCATGCTTTATTTTATCATAATATACTCTTATTGAAGTTACAGTTTGTTTCTGATTTATTTCTGTTGTATTTGCAAAAGAAATTTTTTTTTTCTAATCCTGAATTATTCGACAAGGTCAGCACCAGGATAGTGTGTTATCCAGCTTCATATAATCCATAATTTATACATAATCTTAACCCTTTAGTATATGTTTTTACTTTACTTGGCCTTTATGTGACACCAGTGTATTTTTATTTCCAGTGATGAATGACTTGTGGCTGCCTGAGACATTAATGACAAGCAGCTCTGTGTCTGGAGTTTACTCTGATGTATTCGACTACAACTCAAAGAGATACAGGTGCACACAATGTAGTAAAACTTACATGTGGAAGACTACTTTGGCAAGACATGTAAAATATGAATGTGGCAAACCTCCACAGTTTCAGTGTCCTTTTTGCCAGAAAAGAAGTCATAGGAAGAGCAATATTGAACAGCACATCCGGTGTCACCATAGAATGTAGTGAATTATTTCAGGATTGATAAATGTTGAGGAATGAAAATAAAGAAATGAGTGTATTTCTGCTTAAAATTTTAATGTACACTGAAAATATAAGATTGATGTCAGTGATTTGTAATATAAATAAATTCTCTGTTAGAAAGTTATTTTCTTTCTGTCAGGGATTAATAATTCATGAATACAGAGAGCTCCAGAGACAATTTTATGAACAATGCACATACTAGATCATGTATTTATAAAAATATGTGATCTAGACAGTTCTTTGTTCATAAAATTATAAAACAAGATCACTGTTTTCTCTTGGTGGCACAGAGCCATCTCTCTGTATTAAAGACTGTGAAAATTCAGTTGTTGAACATGGGGTATTGCAGTCATGCTATTCTTCATTGTACAGGAATATAACTTTAACTGTTATTCAATCATTTATTCATAATGTAGTTGCTGAATACAGCATGCATTATTTCATAAGATAATTTAACAAATATGTATATTTTAGCAATCAAAAATAAAAAAAAATTATCTTAAACCACTAAAAACAGAGCTTTTAATTGCCATCTACGTGGTTAATTATTTAGTTGTTGATTCATCCATAGATCATTTGAAAAATATCATACACGAATTCTTTACTGACAGAGGAAACAATTTTTAATTCATACATACATCAATATTATCTTATGTAGGTCAAGATGAGCGGTGTTGTGTTGTTAATTTTTATAATGTGTACAGTGTTTTTTACATGTATTTCCAAAGAAATTATCACTGGTCACTGCCCACATTACACACACATCCCCCCCCTTTCTCTCTCTCTCTCTCTCTCTCTCTCTCTCTCTCCCCCCCCCCCCCCTCCCTCTCTCCCCCCTCCCTTCCTCCCCCTCTCTCCCTCAGCTGGCATGAGGACTGGACCTTGAAGATACTGCCACCATTCTATTTAATTCTTCATGTTGTCCCTTTGGAATATCTGAAAAGCTGCATCAGAAGATCACCAATGCGATGTTGAGCTCAAGAAAATTGGAAGAGTTTAGGATTATCCATCGCAGATATTGGCTATAGGATTCTACAGTAAGAATCATTAAACTATGACATTTTACTGTAGAGTGACAGGCGCAATGCCTACTCTGTGTTGTCTAAATAATCATTGTCTTTCTAGCACAAATTATTTAAGAGGTATGATTGAAATGAATTTTTAAATATTTGGATTTTACTTGTCTCTTTAATTTCCATGGGGAATTTATTGCATGATTTTCTCCTGTAGAAAATGCTCTTTTTCCATATGCTCTTTTTCCATGTGCTGCTGTCTGTGAGAGTTGCGAATGTTCTTTTTGATGTCCACAACAGATTGGTGGATGTACTCACATGATGCAGTTAGAATTCCCAGCTGTTTAAACAAATTCTTACAAGAATCTCAGTTGCTATATTACTTCTAATGACCCTTTTCTGTAGTTGATGACTGTGTGTCCATGTTTTGTGTATATGACACCCAAAAAATTATTCTATAGCTAAAAATGGAGTGTATGTAGGAATAGCATGTAACTATAAGACATTGTACATTACACATTGATCAAAGGACTGTTAAGCAAACCGGATACCTTTTTCAGTTTGTTTTCAAATTTAATTTTTCAGTCTGTCAGACATTTTATATTGCTTGACAAGTGATCAGAAATTTTGGTGACAGCACTGTGTACCTCTCTTTGTGCTAAGGACAATCTTAATGTGGTGTAATGAATGTTGTTTTTCTTCTGGGATTGTAATATTGTACACCATTGTTAATTTTGAACTGCAGTGGATTATTTACAACAAACTTCATAAGGGAATAAATATACTGTGAAGCAGTTGTCAGGAGGCCTAACTCCTTTAACAGATGTCTGCCAGATGATCATTGGTATTATTCTTACAGCAAATTCTTGAGCAATGAACACTTTCCTTCTTAAAGTTGAGTTGCTCCAGAACATTATTCCATGTGACATTACTGAAAGAAAATATGTAAAATATGCCTGCTTACTGATTTGTCACTCCCCAATTTTTGCAATGATTTGAAATGTAAATGTGGCTTAATTAAGTGGTTTTAGGAGTTCCAAAATGTGTCTGGATGTGTCAGCTGACATTCGGTATTAGTTATTAGAGTTTTATATTTGCTATAGAGTCTATGAAATTATAATGCACATTTAATTTGACGGAAATGTTTTTCTGCTTTAAGCAGAGATGTATGCTGTTTGTTTTCTTTATGCTCAGTGTAAGTTTACTGCTTGATGACACATTGCAAACATTATGGTGTTTTGTCTGTTATATGCAATCATAATGATAATAACAATAACAATAATAATAATTTTATTGTCATTAGGCCATGACAGCAATAGAAAATGTCATATATATAATACAATGAAGTTGTTAATTCAGGGGGACAATAGGTTAATTATTAACATTATGGTACTATATTACACTGAATAAATTCCTTTATATTATAGAACAGATAGGCAATGAATCAGTCATGCAGTATTTGTTTGAACGTTTGTTCAGATAGTTCATCTAAATTTTGTGAAAATTTATTAAAAAATTTGGCCCTAGAAGCTCATAACCATTAACTGATTTTCACAGTTTGTGATACAGAATATAAATGGATCTATTGCTTCTTGTGTTGTAATAACGTACATATTCTCATCATTTTGCTATTGTCAGAAGGAAAAATATTTTTTTCTCCATGTTGACCATTGTCTGGAAAGTCATTGTTGTGCATAAAAGACAATATTGGGCTTGATCTGCTGCTTGAGAAACTGCTTTGTTTATTATATGTCTCACTAAGAATTTTCAAACAATGGAAAATCCAGGATGGAATGTAACAATATTAGGAAGGAAAGTTGCCACCCACCATATAATGGCCAAATCTATAATTGTGTGAATTTTTGTTGTTGTGCCTATTGCAACTCAGGATCTCTGCTATATGGTGAGTGGCAACTTTCCTTCCTAATATTGTCACTAAGAATTTCGCTTTATTTGCAAACTGTGGTACCCCTATTCTTTGTTCTCTTTCTCCCAATGGCATTTCCTCTTATTCCTAATGATGATTTTTTAATAGAATGTGATGGTCAGTAGTATCAAAGGCCTTTCGATAGATCTAAAACTATACACAACACGTTCATCCTTATCTAGTGCATCAAGTACCACGTTTGCAAACTCTACTAATGCTGGTTTTTCACTAATACTACTCCGGAAACTCCATCGAAAATATTATATTTATTCAAATAATTCATTAGCCTAACAATATTATCTGAAGGGAAGTTGCTACTCACCATATAGTGGAGGTGCTGAAGCGCAAATAGGCACAACGAAAAGATTTTCACACGTAAAGCTTTCGTCCGATGGCCTTCGTCAACAATAGAAACACATACGCACACACACACTCACGCAAATGCGACTGACACACATGACTGCAGTCTCAGGCAACTGAAACTACACTATGAGCAGTGGCACCAGTGCATGATGGGAGTGGCGACTGGGTGGGGAAAAGGAGGAGGCTGGGGCAGGGAGGGGGATGGCGGACAGTGAACTGCTGCAGGTTGTGTGGTGGGCGGTGGAGAAGTGGAGAGGGGGGAGGGGGGAAGTAGTGAAAAAAGAGAGAAATAAATAAAAAAAGACTGGGTGTAGTAGTGGAATGACGACTGTTTAGTTCTGGAATGGGAGCAGGGAAGGGACTATGGATGGGTGAGGACAGTGACTAATGATGGTTAAGGCCAGGAGGGTTACAGGAACGTAGGATGTATTGCAGAAAAAATTCCCACCTGCACAATTCAGAAAAGCTGGTGTTAGTGGGAATGATCAATATGGCACAGGTTGTGAAGCAGTCATTGAAATGAAGGGTATTATATTTGGCAGCGTGTTCAACAACAGGGTGGTCCACTTGTTCCTTGGCCACAGTTTGTCAGTTGCCATTCATATGGACAGACAGATTGTTGGTTGTCATGCCCACATACAATGCAGCACGGTGGTTGCAGCTTAGCTTGTCTACAAGCCTATAGCTACAGCCTACAAGCCTACAGCTTGCTGCAACTAATATGCAACCACTGTGTTGCTTTCTATGTAGGCATGTAGGACTCGAGTCCAGGAAGCAGCACATTAGTGCCCTTGGCTAACCTTTAACCTGGTGGGTTTCATGGGAAGTTAACTAAGGGTAGAAAATATTTTAAAGAAGCAGGAAGTAGTTGCTTGCGCATAAACAAAAATTTTTGATCATGAATAGGCATGCATGACAGTAAGTAAACAAGCACAGTCATACAATGCAGTCATTAATAGACACATACAGTGGGCTAAGAGTCAAATTGGGCATTTAGTCAGTAATGGACACTGTGGTAGAAACAGCACTGGAGTTAAATGTCCAAAAAGAGACCATCACTGTTTGAGCAGGAAGTTTTAATACCGTACTTATTAGCATGGTGGGCCACAACAACAATGGATATTCAAACTGTGCAACAGAGAACAGCTGGTGTATATTTTCAAGGCAGGCAGTGAGGGAAGAAATAAGTACAGATGTATTGAAGAATACAGAAAGGACAAATGAGTTGTAGGTAAGCAGGGAAATACAGTAACAAAGGTTTTGGGATGGAAAGAAGCTGAATCGATAATGTATAACAATAATGGAAATTCTTGGATGGAACAATACATAAAATAAGGCAAGGCCAACCACTGTCTAAAGCAGACTGATGTATGATGCACATAACAGAAAACATTATTCATACTAGCTTTGAAGCACTTGTTCCTTTTCTAATAAAAGTACACACACACACACACACACACACACACACACACACACACAAAGAAAACTCTCACAGCTATGGTGAGACCAATTATTGGTTATTGATTATTGAGAGTAGTTGCCTGGGAGTATGGTGTTGCGGAGAAGATGAGAATGAATCCACAAGGCTAGGAGGGCAGCAGATGACTCACTGGCTCCACGACAAGAGGAAAGAAGTTCAGAAAAGACTAAGAAAGAGAGATATCTTCCACATGGGGAGGGGGGAGGAGGAAGAGTGGTGGGAGAAAGCAGTACATGATGTGGATGTGGAGGGAGCCATATCAACAGAAGAGAGAAATGAAAAGGTAAGGTGATGCAGTGGGAAACAGGTTAGCGGAGGTTGAGGCCAGTGGTTTGTGAAAGTGTAGATAAGCTAACTAGACACTTCCAACTTATGGAGTTCAGAGAAAGTTGTGCTGGATGGTAATATCCAACTGGCATGCTAAGTGAAGCAGCTGTTGAAGTCATTTGTGCTGTGGTGTACACAATGTTCGGCAACTGGATGGCCAAATTTTCAGTTTGCCACAGTTTGGTGGTGGCCATTCATGCTAGTAGACACAGGGTTACTTGTCATTCTCACAATGAATGCTGTACAGTAAATACAGCATAGCTGATTTATAACAAGGCTGTTTTGATACATGGCCCTGCCTTTTGTTGGGTAGGTAATGCTTGTGCTGGTCTGCAATAGGAGGTGGCAGAAGGGGGTGGGGGTGGGGGGGGAGGGGTAGGCTGCTTTGGATGATGTGGGTAGGATTTTTGGTAGTATTCCCTCATCACAGACATAGTCACAAGCCTGGTGAAGGACGTGGAGCTTTTCGAGGCCCTTCAGAGGATTGTTGGTCACTGACTGGTTAATAGGTTTACTGGTGTCAGAGGAGAAGATGGCATGGCAGATCTGTTTATGGATGGTCTGGAAAGGATATTTTCTGTCAGTAAAGTCTCTGATAAGGTTATAAGTATATTTCAGTAGCTCTTGATTACCAGATGTGGCTTATAAGGTTGGTGAGTCTGTTAGGAAGAGATCTTCTGGCATGGAGCAAGTGACAGATGTCAAAGTTGATGTAATGTTGGTGTTTGGTGTGCTTGATATGAACAAACACCTTTATGGTGCCATCCGCGAGATGAAGATTCACATCTAGAAATGTGGCTCGTTAAGTTGAGAAGTACCAGGTGAAGCAGATTTGGGAGTAGGTTTCGAGGTTGTGGATGAAAGAGCAAAGGCCATGAGTCTTGATCATGAAAATGTCATCAGTGAATCTGAACCAGACAAGGGGTTTTAGGTGTTGAATGGATAGTAAGGATTCCTACAGATGATACATAAATAAGTTGGTGCGGCATCCCTGCAGCATCCACAATTTATTATAGATTTGGCCTTTGAAAGTGAAATAAAAGTAGGTCGAGTTGTAGATGGCAAAGTGGATTAGGAAAGAAGTGGTAGTTTTGGTATCAGGACAACATTGGGAAAGGTAATGTTACATTGCTGCAAGACCATGGGCAAGGGAATGCTAGTGTGCGAGGACACCACAGCCAAAGTGATCAACAAAGAGTCTGGTCTTAATGGGGCAGGAACTGTTGAAAGACAGTGAAGGAAAAGGAAATGACCAGAGTCTTGAATGTAGTATGGGAGTGTACGGATAATAATGTGGAGGTATTGACCAACAAAGACAGTATCCACCCAATAAAAAGCAGGACCATTTGTGAAAGTAGCTATGTTATATATCAGCTATGCTGCTGAACTACACAGATGGGAAGTGTCTTTCCAGCGTATCCTGCACTCTCGGAGTACCCCTGGCCTAAACCTCTGCTAACCTGTTTCCCACTGCCTCACCTTAACTTTTCCTTTCTCTCTTCTGTCCGAGATCAAGCACTGCCATCTCCCACAACTCTTTCTCACCCCCTGCCCGACCATGGCATTTTCTCTCTCTCTGTCTGCCCCCCTTCTCCCTCCTTTCCTCCCTCTCCCTCCCTCCCCCCCCCCCCCCTCTCCCTCTCACTATACCTCTTATACACTTTTCTCTCTGAACTTCTTTATCTTGTTGTCCAGCCACAGAGTCATCTGTGAAAAGATGTAGCTCATACTACCCTGTTACCCCCTCCTTGCCTCATGCATACTTCCCTATCCATTTCCCACCTCCATCTACCAAGGCAAATGTTCCCAAGAATCAGTCTTGCCACAGCTTTTGGAATGTGTGTATGGGTGTCTGTGTGGTTGTGCATGTGAATGGGTATACTTTTGTGAAGAAAATAGCAAGAGCTTAAATGCTTGTGTGAATACTGTTTTGTGTTACATACGTCCATACACCATGCATTGTACAACTTTAAGTTGCCTTTCCCTTATTTTACATATATCGCATTAGTCTGTCTTTCACGACAGCTTTTATTATTCTTGAGAATGATGACATCAGAGAATCAGGCCTGTAGTTTTCTAATATTTTCTGCTTCACCTTTCTTTAGTACAGGTGCAACTCTTGCCTGTTTTGGATACTCCGGGAGTTGCCTGAGGTGTAAGTTGATTTATTATGTCAGTTGATTAGGCTTGTGTCCTATTTGCTCAAACTTTAAGAAGTCAGATTGGCATTTCATCTGTGCCAGCTGACTTATTATTTTTTTAATTTTTGTACAGTTTTCCTTACTTCATAATATGTGGTGGGTATCAGCATCATTGTACCTGTCACATAATTTTTTGCAGGAACAATAATTTATTTTGATACTTTTTGTTGTAGTTTCTGTTATGTGTGTAAAGCATTCATTTACAAAATTTGCTAATTTTTGTGGGTCATTTATCAACATATCCCTGTTCTTTATCTGTAATTTACTGTGGTTTTGTTTTGTTTATCCTTTTTGTTGTTTACTACCTTCCAGACTGGTTTCTTTTCACTTTCAGCATTAAATGTTGTTTTGTCACTTGCAGACCTTTTTATTGCAAGTGATACTTTCCTCTAAATCTGTTTGTATCTTTGATAATAGTTTAGAAACTCTGGCTCACTATGGATTATTCTTGGGGAACTAAGATATTTCCTTGTCTGAGACGACTTTCTTGTACCTCCATGTGTTTCTGCTGGTGACTGGTATTGAATACTTTTGGAAATGATTGCTTTTAGTTTAGTGTAAATGTTATATGGAGATAATTTTGCATCTACAGTTTCTCCAGTATACACTTCACTTCACCTCTAGTTTAACAGTACATTTGAAAAACCTTAAATTTTAATTTTTTAAAAAGGCCTTGAGTACACTTTCACTCCTTAACCAATGCAACTTTTATGCTTATTAATTGCAGAAATGCTTAGATATTCTGAGATCTTTTACATGTACAACACGGTGTCCATTTGTAACAAAATAATGATTTCTAAAGAGTTCTAAAACTGAGAAGGCTATGTGCATATACAATGAGAATATAGTTAATTCATTAAACAATAAATTAAAGCCAGCTGGTCTATTTTGTTACCTGTCAAAGGCTTTTGACTCTGTAAATCACAGTATCCTTTTAAATAAATTAGAATATTACAGTGCTAGAGGAAATGCTGCAAAATGGTTCAAATCTTAAATATCTTCTAGGAAAAGAAGGTTGTCAATAGGAATGACACATGTATTAAACTATCAGGCACCATCCAACTGTGGAACCCTACAAGGTTCCACTTAAGGGCCCTTATTTTTTGTCATTAATGTTACCAGATGCCAAGTTTTGTTGTTTGCAGATGATACAAATATTGCAATAAGTATCAAATCAAGTGTAGCCTACAGAAGGTTGTTTAGTGAAAATTTGATGGACATTAATGAATGGTTTCTAGCCAATACTTCATCACCAAACTTTGAAAGAATACACTAGACGCAGTTTTTAATTTGTGAGAGGTTTCCTGCTGGTATATGCCTAAAATATAACAACAGACAGATAGAAGAAGTTGACAGTGTTAAATTCTTGGCTTACATCTTGGTAATAAATTCATTTGGGCAGAACATACCACAGAAATGCTGAAGTGTCCAAACAAATCTCTCTTTGCAGTGTGAATGTTGATGGACACAGAGGATATAAAAATAAAAGAGTTATCATACTTTGCTTGGTTTCATTCCATACTGTCATAAGGGGTCATATTTTTGGGATAACTCATCAAACCAAGTCCAAAAATATGTAATAAGAATTATCATTAATGACATGACCTCAAGAACATGCTGTGGAGGCTTGTTTAGGAAACTAGGAATACTAACTACTGCTTCTCAATATATTTATACCTTAATGAAATTTGTCATTAAATTATATCTCTTTTTCAGCCCAACAGATAAGTTTTTGGAATCAATACTAGAAGTAAGAATAATCGTCACAAAGATTTCAAGTCATTCACTTTGGTCCAGAAATATGTCCATTATTCAGAAACACACATTTTCAGTTACTTACCAGCAGCCATAAAAAGCTTAAGTACTAATAAAGTTCAGTTTAAGAGGAGCCTAAAGGATTTATTGGTGGCCAATTTCTTCTAATCCATTTGTGGATTTCTTAGCAGAGCCGACTGATTTGAATATGTTACTAATTCATTGGTGTGCAAGACTTAAGCATGAATGTAAATTTCACATGATGTGTCACTGCCAAGTAAGACAGCTCAATGAAACTCAGACTGTTCATAACAAGAAGTGCTACAGTATAGTACAGGAGATAACTGAAAGAAGTGAGAGAAACAAAAATGACACTTTTTTTCAAATATACAATCAGACTGAAGTACCATGATTGCAATGGTCCACTGGACCTTACAAGAGGCATGACATGGTTCTTAATAGAATATAAGATCCCAATGGATGGCAGTGCATCCTCTGCAACATACTTGCTGGCCACAAGATTGGTGATGAGTTCTTGTGGTAGGTTCCTCCATCAGAGTGGTTGTCTACCGCTGGATGGCTTTCAGTATATGTGGATGTGCTGCAGTACATTTCACCAACACTTCCTGTGTCTGGTCAGTGTGATTCAAGTCATGGGAACGAGCAGGCCAGTCCATTTACCAAATTTCCTGTGATTCCAAGAGCTCCTCCTCTTGCACTGTTCGAGGTGGTCATCCATAAAAATGAAGTCAGGGCCTAATGCAACCTTGAAAAAATGCACATGGGAAAGGAGTGCAATGTCATAATAACACTGACTGGCGAGTGTACTGTGTTCAAAGATATAAGATGGTGCCAAAAGCTAAAGGATGGACTGACAAGGAATAGAATCACATGCTCTTCTTGGATGAGAGGCAATTCAGTGTGCATTGGGATTCTGGACATATCCTGTTTATGGTGAGAGGTGGGAACTGGAGCATTGTCAAACTAGATCATTTGGGTGGTACAGTTCTGGTTACGGTGTGTGGGGAGGGGGGGTGGGGGGGGGAGGGGACATAATATTGCACGGGTCTACTGATTGCCAAATCTTTGAACAGGGTACATCCACTGATCAGCAATATTATGAGACTGGACTTCTTCCCCATATGCCCTTTTCTGGGGGAGGGAGGGGGGGGGGGGGCATTAGGCCCTGACTTCATGTTAATGGATGACAGTGCCCAACTCCAACTGCACCAAATGGTAAATGGTACAGATAGAGGACCTCTTGGAATGACAGGTTATTCCCCAAATGTAGCGATCAGCATGTATTGCAGCACATCCTCTACAAGCAGCAGTTGTCAGCTGTGCTGGTGGAAGAATGGAATGCCCTACCACAAGAACTCCTTACCAACCTTGAGGCCAGCATGGGAGCACATAAGAGAGCATGCATAGCTGTCTGTTGTGATTACACACCCATTTAAGAATCATGGCCCACCTTTTCTGCCTTTTGTAATGTTCTGGGAACTATCATAAATTGTGATAACTTCAGTGTAATTATTGTCTTTGAATAAAAGTGTTATTTCTTTTGGTCTTGTTGCATATTTCTTTCAGGTACCTTTTGGTACTATACTGTGGCAGATTTTTCTATGTATGGTACAAGTTTCATCAAGCTATGTTACTTGGCAGTGACACATCATGCAGAAGTTAATTTTGTCCATAGTGTTTACCCACTAGTGTAATATCAAACTGTGCAAGTATTACGTGCACTCTGACTTCTGTACAGATTCAGTGCAGTAATGGGATCACATTAAATAAGCGTTGTAAAAAAAATTTTCTGTTCAATGATGCATGGCTACCAAGGACTAAGAAATATTATGTTCACCTCATTGTATTGAACATTTACATATTTTGTGATTAATTTGTTATTACCTGGCTTATGTACAAATTCAGTGCAGTAATGTGATCTTTGTAAATAAGTGTTGTTAAATGATTTTTCTATACGGTAATGTACGGCTACTATAGCCTAAGACTTATCATATCCATGTCAGTGTATTTAACATTTGCATGTTTTGTGACATGTTTGTTATTACATTTTAAATGAAAATATATTGGCTTGTTCCACATCCATGAGAAATGTTTAACATTAATATATCTGGTTTTCTTCGTAAATATTTATTGTATATTCTTGTTTTCTGATATGTTCTACATCCTGAAGGATCTCCTCACTTTGGAAAAAAGTGCATGTAATCCAAGGTGATGCTGATGTTTTCATTATTCTTGTTGCACTGTTAACCACTGTGACTTGCCATTTTCATCACTAACAGTAGTAAGTTCATGTCTGAGTTTTAACTGTATTCCCTTTTCAATATATATAGTCGTCTCCCCCCTCCCTCCCTTTAAGGATGTCCTACAATAATAGTAATAATGAAGATAAGGTTATATGTTAATGCTTTCACTAGTCAGCTTAACCAGTCACCCCTTTTCAGTTCTGTTCAAGTACATGCTGCATTATGAAGCCCCATCTGTCAATTGTCCCAAGTGGTGTCCATACAACATGCCCAAAGTCAGCCATTGTTTGCTTCATCCTCAGCCCTGCATTAATATGCTTTACAGCATTTAAAAAAAGTGCATGTTGGTGCCACGAGTCTGGGAAGCTGTCTGCCCAGGATGCATTCACACATTTCATCCCAGTGATCATTATTAAAAATAATAAGTTCATGGCTATAATGGACTCCTGTAAGTCAATTGCAAAAGCATTTTAAAACTTTTACAAACTGAGTGCATTGGAATTGCATATCTCATGTGTGATACATTTTCTGCAAACCCACTTAAAAAGGAAGTTTTGTATTAATCTGCTTTTTGAAATTGTTTTAATTGCAAAGCATTGTTTTCTGTGTCTGGCCCTTATATTTACTTGCATTAATAACTTAAGAAAATTGTATCTTAACAAAATATCATCCTATGTTGCCTTGTATATGAACTCTGCATTTACTTTTTTGTGTAGTTGAGTGTTCATACCAAAACAAACTGGATGCAACACATAGTTTGTGATTTCTTACTGATGCAAATTTTAAATCTGTTAACTGATAATTTTGATGAGTTTCCTCAGAAACTTAATCAAAAAGTGAATTGTGAGCCTTTTTCATTAATTCTATACATAAAAGACTGTAATGGCTTTTTGTAATGTTCTCTACGTGAATGAAAGATTACTGTAATTAAGTATATGCTGTTCAATGTACATCTAAATCTTGTAGCTCCATTTAGGGATGCAGAGACTATTAGTTCTGTTTTGGTAAATGAATGTATTTAAAAGTATTCAATACATAGTTTCTATAATGATAATTGTTACCTACATGAAACTGCAATAACATAGGTAGAAAAAAAGTTATTATCGAGGGTAGCAGCAGTAAGTGTACACAGAAAGTCACAAATCATTCTTTTGATTCTAGAGCTTCCTTGACCAGGGGAAAGAAATACCACAGGTCCTGCAAATAAGATAATCATGAATTATTTCACATAATTGCTCAGGACTACTGAAGTGTCTTCCTAATCTTCTGTTATGTAATCTTGTACTCTCCAACACATTGTTGTCTTTCACCAGATGCAAGAGCATCTAAACAATACTAGTGGACAAAGACACTGAAGGTATGAATTGCTCAAGACTAATTAAGTAAGTCTTATTAATCTTCTGTTATGTAATCTTTTACCCTCCAACACATTGCTATCTTTCACCAGATGCAAGAGCATCTAAACATAACTAGTGGATAGAGACATTGAAGGTACGAAGGAAGGAAATGTTAAGTAATACAAAAGGAACTTCCAATATTGTTTACAGAAAGTTTATGGAGTAAGACAATTCTCCAACAGTTGAACAGTACTATACTAATTCTAAAAATATTAAGGTATCCTCAACTTGTAGGTTAATTTGAGCACCACAGTCCTGTACTAGGTATGGTCCTGTTGGACTTGGAATGCTATTGTCTTCTTTTGGTCTTGGAACCGATTTACCTAGCCATTTATTAGGCCACTTACAGTTTAAAATTGGCTCTGAACTGCAGAGCACCATGGCGTTTCTTACATTAACAAATTATTGCCAGAAGTGAGAGAAGCAATAGTTGGCTGAAAAGAAGTTTGTAGTTTGACTTCAGGGCCTTTGGATTTGTAGGGTGGCATCTATCTGCTGTGTCACCAAGCCATTTTAACTTCACAAGAAAGGAGTCAGACAAGATAGAAAAAGCTACAGGTCTATCAGCCTCCTCTCCATAATGCATAAGACCTATACCAATAATAAAACGAAAACTACCATGTCTGTCTGTTTGAACACACTAACCTCCAAAATTACTAGATGAATTTTCATGAAGTTTTCACAGGTAAATTGAGCATAGCTTGGAGCAAAGAACCAGTAGATGGTGCTAGCTTTTTTACTCTGCAACGGATGTATTTTTGGAATGTACCATTAGCAACAGAATCAAGCACTGCAGTCTTATCCTTATGGATACTAACTAACAGGAGATTCACTTGGCTAGGATTTTCAGATTGACTGAGTTTGCTTTAAACATAACAGCATTGATTTGCTTCTATCAATAGGTTTTATTTATATTGAGATGTTTGTATTTTCCGTTGCAAATGTTTTGACTTTTGAGTGAAATGCCTAGTCGATGTGCTGTTGTTTTCACGTCAATTCTACCAACAGTGAGAGTTGTTTAGTTCTCGGGGTGTTGTAAAATTCCTGGATTCGTCTCGTCGCTGTGCAGCCTATGAAAAGTATTGCGGAAGACTCCCAAATAAATTCCAAAGTACAGTGCAGTTTTAACACCAATATATTTCCAGGACTCTGGTGTCCGAGCCTGGTGAACTGTACCAATTACATCACATGTACCCAAAGTTGACATCAAATGACACAGAGTTCACAACAATCAACAAACGAGTGAGCCTACAATACATTTGCTCGCAACCCTAGCAAAAAAACGAGTGCCCCAAGGCACCTGTGTGACCTCTATTTATACTTTAGTTAACAATTACCTACAATGAAATTTACAATTTTATGTAAAATCACAATTAAAAGTTAAACCGAATATGAGATACACATTGCTAAAAATTTACAATCTCAGTGCTGAACAAGGTGAACCTATTTTCAACTTAGTTACAAGTTAATATAACATTTTATGATTAATTATGTTACGGGTAACAATTACATTTCTAAATTTGTATATAACAAATCAACTAGTGCCTGAATTTTAGTGCTAACATATATCGGAGATTCAATTAACATGCTTTATTTATATGTTCTATTTAATTTGCTGTATTAATTTTATAATGATAGGTTTACTGGTACATCCCGACCATGTGCTACATTTCTTTCGATTAGTTACAGTATTAATTTCACATTTATATTGTGTTTTTCACATAATAACAATGTTAATCAGCAAAGCATCATTTTCGAATTATATGTATACTGAAATAGTGGTTATTTTTCTACGTAATTTGGAAACAGGTCACTTTACAATCAGGCAATTAGGAATGGTGTTTATCTTTAATGCTCTCCAAGGGGTTCTGATTGGGCAATGAGATACAGTAATATTTCAATATTTTACTTCTTTCCTAGGAATGGTTTTTACATCAGTGACAGAATTATTCTCAGAAGTTTATGTCAGTTACAGAACTAAGCACCACAATTTTATCTTTACAAAAACAAACTAAAATTTAATTTACTTCTCTAGGATATATGAATTTACTGGTTTCGTTATGGATATTAAAAACTTAATGAGGCTGCTTTGCTTCTTTTGATGGTTTTATTTATATTCTTTGCTAGGAAAAGTATGTTTATTAAGTTTCCTTTGTAATTTATGCATTAACGCATGCTATAGCTCAAGAACACCAGCCTTTAACTCACTCTTTGGAACTCATGGAGTCTTAAAGTTACTTCTTTACAATGAAACATTGCAGAAGTGGGGATTTTGATGCAAGTTTTTATATCCCAAATGCTATTTATTCCTTCCAATTTACAATTTTGCTTTAAACTTGTGCACAATGCATGGTGAGCTTATGTTATGCCGTAAACAAAGCACAAGACCAGATGTTGCATGTTGCAGGTGTGTACCTTTGTGTCAGTTGCTTTTTGCATTTCCAGTTCTGTGTGGTTCTCTCCTATATTAGTGAAGCAGACAAGCTATTTATGTCCCCAATCATACTACTTCAGATGTTGTATACAAATAAACTTTATAAGTCAAAGACTAAATTCCATACATATGAAGTCTTAGGCACACAGAAAGATGAGAAATGTGCAAAAATTTCATGACTGGAAGTTGTGGGCAAAGTGTATTTATTGTGCTCCACTGACAAATTTCATGAGTTAATTTTTTTGTTTGTAGACAATTACAACAGGCTCCTATTTTTTTATGTATAGTATTTTCAGTAGTAAAAAACAGGAGTCAGGCAAAATGACTTAGTTTTATTCCAAGAATCACAATATGAAATAAAAAGTGGGTGTTCTCATTACAAATGATGAAGCTCACCTCATTTTTGCCCCCAGAAATGCCATCTAAATAAAACTAATATGGATTGCTTGTGACTAGTCTTATCAGAAATTCTTTAGGATGTATATTTCTCAAATATATATATTTATAAAAATAAAAATTCCAAGATAGAAACTATGAACAAAAATGCAGATGATTGATAGATTTCAATATAAACATTTAACAGTTAAAAGAATATTGCGACTGTGTATGTGTGTGTGTGTGTGTGTGTGTGTGTGTGTGTGTGTGTGTGTGTGTGTGTTTGTGTTTGTGTGTTTTCCTGAGTTATTGGTATAGAGCTCAATTTGCTATAGTGACTGACACTCCTGATAATTCTTTATTAGTCCTGCAGTCAGCAGAAACGCCTAACACAATAACATTCCTCAATGATTTTACTATACTATGCCAATTTGCAATTAGATTCCATATTTTGTTTATGTTTGTTTTTATTTTCCATTTAAGTCTAATACACAAATCAGATGCATCCATATTTGCATTTGATACAGTCTTAGAATCTTCAGTATACATGCATGTAATGATGCTTTGGAAGTCAAGTGCACTTCAGAAAGTTTGGAGAAACTGTAATCAAATGAAGTAATTTGTTTTAAACCCTACTCTAAAACACATATTGTAATATAGTTTTCAGTATATTTACTGACTAAAAGTTGATAGATTCTTTGGAGCATTTGAAAGCAAAAATGTATGTGACAAGTTGCCTATTAATATTCCATCCACTTGAAAAGAGTAAGTGATTACAACATTTTTTGAAATCAAGTCACACGATTCAGTTGTAAGGTCTCAAATACCTATCCTGTAAATGTAACTAGGGATATTCCCATGGTGAAAGAGCTACCTTATTTTTGGCATTTGGAATTGTCTGCTGAATGTTCATTCAATACACCATGATAGCAGCAGCAGGTTGCATATTATACGAGGTGGTTTTTTTAAGTAAGGTCCATTTTCTCATAGACACTAGTAGTTTGCATGCATACTGCAATGAGCGCATGCATCATGTACCGGCATGCCTCGGCAACAACTGTGCTCAGTATCAGCTCTGTAGCTAACCTGTATGGTTCTGTTCTGTGCTTTTGAAATGTTTAAGACTATTAACTTGCCCGCCAAGTGTGAGGTTCACTCAGTGATATGGTTTTTGTCAGCAAGGAACCTGTCTGCTGCTGAAATTCATCGACAGATTTGCAGAGTGTATGGTGATACTGTTATGAGTGAAAGCAAAGTGCGTAAGTGGGTACGAGAATTCAAAGATGGCCGTGAAAATGTCCATGATGAGGAATGCTCTGGTCACCATTCTTTGAATACCGATGAATTGGTGGCTTCAGTTGAAGCAATGATTCGTGAGAACAGGTGCTTCACAATAACAGGTCACTCAAACGAATTTCCTGACATGGCAAAATCAGTGCTTTACAACATTCTTTCTGAACACTTAAAGTTTAGGAAACTGTGCTCCCGTTGGATCCCGAAACTCCTAACAGAGGACCACAAAAACCAAAGATTTGAGTGTGCAATGAAGTTCTTGACTCGTTATCACAAAGAAGGTGACGAGTTCTTGAGTCAGACCGTATTTGGAGATGAAACATGGGTTTCACATATCACGCCCGAATTGAAGTAACAGAGCATGGAATGGAGACACACACACACACACACACACACACACAAACAGACTCTGTCCCAGCACAAAATCATGGCGTCAGTGTTTTGGGATAGGCATGGTGTTTTGTTGGTTGACTTCATGCAATGAGGAACCACTATCAATGCAGAAGCATACTGCCAAACCTTGAGAAAGCTATGCAGAGCAATTCAAAACAAAAGACACGGCATGCTGACAAAGTGAATTGACTTTCTTCATAACAATGCAAGACCTCACACTGCAGGTCAGACCCCCGATTTATTGGACAGAGAAAGTTCACCAAAGTTCCATACTGGTGCCACTTGTTTACCATCTGCATTAAGTCTGTAAGAAGAATGTTATTATCAGTCTGTATTGCTGAGGTTTTGAGAGCTGATAGTACAATTAATTAACCAGATATCCATGTATTAGATACCTCTCCAATGGTAATACTTCTTTAAGTTGTATTCTGAACAAAGAGGAACAATGATCTGTGTTTTTCATTACTGGCAATGTTTTAGTTAAGTTGATGATTCTATTTAGTCTGCATATCCAAGCAAGAGTAATAGCACTCGAAAATGTGAAACAAGAAATAGTAATACTGCCATCCAGTAAAGACAATGCTATAATCTTACTGTCATATATGAATTACAACAATATGATTTTTGATCTGTTGAATGATGTTGCCAAGAGACAAATAGACATAAGTGTCAACACTGAAATTCAAACAGAAGGTGATGACTTCCCTCACTGTATTAGGACTGCACCTGATGATATTAAGGATCTTAGAAAATGAGGAGCTTTGCCACTACAACAGTGGAAGTAGGAAACATTCTTGTAAGAGCAATAGATAGTAGTATCTGGCACTTCTGATGAACCATGGACCTTGCTGAATAGGATGGTTTGCTTGCCTTAATGTTCAAAATGCTCAAATGTGTGTGAAATCTTATGGGCCTTAACTGCTAAGGTCATCAGTCCCTAAGCTTACACACTACTTAACCGAAATTATCCCAAGGACAAACACACACGCCCATGCCCAAGGGAGGACTCGAACCAATGCTGGGACCGTGCCTTAATGATATAGATAGCCATGCCATAGGTGCAACCACAACAGAGGGGTATCTTTGGAGGGGTAAGGCTAACCTCTGTTTTCTGAATCTAGCAATCACTTCAGTAGTTGAATGGGAAACAATCTGGATGTGCCGGCCTCATAGCAATAGCCAACATGGCCCTGACATGCTGGTACTGCAGTTGACTGAAACCAAGGGGAAATTGCAAACATTTTTTTATGGAGGACATGCAGCTCTACTGTGTGGCTTAATAATGATGGCATCCTCTTGGACAAAATACTCCGGAGGTAAAATAGTCCCCCCATCCTCATCAGATCTCTGGGTGGAAACTACTGAGCAGGATTTCATTGTCAGATCAAACAAAACTGTTGTTCTGCAGGTTGCAGCATGGAATGTTAGCTCCCTCAGGAAACTGCAAAAAGATAGAAATATAAGGAAATGGACCTGGATAAACTGGAACAACCAGGGGTTGTTGACAGTCTTGGAGGGAGTGTTAGGCAAAATTGGACTGAAACAGAAGAAACAAATGTAATAAAAGGTGAATGGATAACTTTGAGAAATGAAATAGTGAAGCGAACAGAGGATAACAAAGGTGAAAGGACAAGCACAAGTAGAAATCCTTGTACAACAGAGAAGAAATATGAGAAAATATAAAAATGAAGCAGCCAAGAAGGAATACAAACATCTAAAACCTAAGATTGACAGAAGAAACAAAATGGTAAGCAGGAATTACTAGAGAAAAAATACAAGACTGTAGATGCATGACTCAGGAAAAGATAAATGACACCTGCAAGAAAATTAAAGAGAGTTATGCAGGAAAGAGTAGTGGCTGTAGGAATATCAAGAGCTCAAATTGTGTGGCAGTGCTAACTAAACAAGGAAAGGTGAAAGGAATACGTAGAGGATGTGTGCAAGGGAAGCAAACATAAGGACAGTATTGCAAAAAGAGCAGAGGAATTAGGTCAAAATGAGATGGGAGATATAACAATACCAGAGAAGGAAAGTTGCTATTCACCATATAGCGCAGATGCTGAGTTGCGATAGGCATAACGAAAAGATTCACAGAATTATGCTTTCAGCCATTAAGGCCTTCGTCAGCAGTAGACACACACACACACACACACTCATGCAAACGCAACTTGCACTCATGTCTGCAGTCTCAGAGAGCTGAAACTACACTGTGAGCAGCAGCACCAGTGCATGATGGGAGTGGCGACTGGGCGGTGGTAAGGAGGAGGCTGGGGCAGGGAGGGGGAGAGATAGTATGGTGGGAGTGGCGAACAGTGAAGTGTTGCAGTTTAGATGGAGGGCAGGAGAGAAGGTGTGGAGGGGGAGGTGGTAAGTAGTGGAAAGGAGAGAAATAAAAAGAAATTAAAAGACGGTGTGGTGGTAAAATGACGGCTGTGTAGTGCTGGAATGGGGACAGGGAGGGGGCTGGATGGCTGAGGACAGTGACTAGTGAAGGTTGAGGCCAGGAGGGTTACGGGAATGTAGGATGTATTGCAGGGAAAGTTCCCACCTGCACAATTCAGAAAAGCTGGAGTTGGTGGGAAGAATCCATATGGCACAGGCTGTGAAGCAGTCATTGAGATGAGGGATATCATGTCTGGCAGCGTGTTCAGCAACATGGTGGTCCACTTGCTTTTTGCCCACAGTTTGTCGGTGGCCGTTCATGTGGGCAGACAGCTTGTTATTGTCATGCCTACATAGAATGCAACACAATGGCTGCAGCTTAGCTTGTAAATCAAACGACAGGTTTCACAGGTAGCCCTGCCTTTGATGGGATAGTTGATGTTAGTGACCGGACTGGAGTAGGTGGTGGTTGGAGGATGTATGGGACAGGTCTTGCATCTAGGTCTATTACAGGGGTATGAGCCAAGAGGTAAGGGATTGGGAGCAGGAGTTGTGTAAGGATGGACGAATATTTTGTGTAGGTTCGGTGGATGGTGGAATACAACGGTAGGAGGGGTGGGAAGGATAATGGGCAGGACATTTATCATTTCAGGGCATGACGAAAGGTAATCGAAACCCTGGCGGAGAATGTAATTCAGTTGCTCCAGTCCCGGATGGTACTGAGTTACGGGGGAATGCTCCTCTGTGGCCGGACTGTGGGACTTTGGGAGATGGTGGGAACCTGGAAAGATAAGGCACAAGAGATTTGTTTTTATACAAGGATGAGAGGATAATTACGGTCAGTGAAGGCTTCAGTGAGACCCTCGGTATATTTAGAGAGGGAGTGCTCCTCACTGCAGATGTAATGACCACGGGTGGCTAGGCTGTACAGAAGGCACTTCTTGGTATGAAACGGGTGGCAGCTGTCGAAGTGGAGGTATTGCTGGTGGTTAGTAGGTTTGATATGGACGGAGGTACTGATGTAGCCATCTTTGAGGTGTAAGTCAACATCTAGGAAGGTGGCTCTTTTGGTTGAGTAGGCCCAGGTGAAGCAAACAGGGGAAAAGTTGTTGAAGTTCTGGAGGAATGTGAATAAGATATCCCCACCTTCAATCCAGATAGCAAAGACGTCATCAATTAATCTGAACCAGGTGAGGGGTTTAGGATTCAGGGTTTTTCAGAGGGTTCCTCTAGATGGCCCATGAATAGGTTAGCATAGGATGGTGCCATGCAGGTCCCCATTGCCCTACCACGGATTTGTTTGTAGCTAATGCCTTCAAAGGAGAAGTAATTGTGGGTAAGGATGTAGTTGATCATGGAGACTAGGAAGGAGGTTGTTGGTTTGGAATCCATAGGGTGTCTGGAAGGAAAGTGTTCAATAGCAGTAAGTCCAGGGGCATTAGGAATCTTAGTGTACAGGGAGGCGGCATCAATAGTGACGAGCAGGGCACCATGTGGTAAAGGGACAGGAACTGTGGAGAGTCGCTTGAGGAAATGGTTGGTATCTTTTATATAGGAGGACAGGTTCTGGGTGATAGGTTGAAGGTGTTGGTCTATGAGAGCAGAGTTTCTCTCAGTGGGGGCACAGTAACTGGTCACAATGGGGCGTCCTGGGTGGTTGGGTTTATGGACTTTAGGAAGCATGTAGAAGGTGGGAGTGCAGGGAGTGGTAGGGGTAAGTGGAGAGATGGACTCTGAGGAGAGGTTCTGGGATGGGCCTAAGGATTTGAGTACTGACTGGAGATCCTGCTGGATTACTGGAATAGGATCACTGTGGCATAGTTTGTAGGTGGAAGCAGCTGACGGCTGACGGAGTCCTTCTGTCACATAATCGTTGCGGTTCAAAACAATGGTGGTGGAGCCTTTGTCAGCAGATAGGATTATAAGGTCGGGATCAGTTTTTAGATGGTGGACTGTGGTTCTTTCTGTGTAGTTTGCATGTTGAGTGATTTGGGGAATGATGTTGAGGCAAGGTTCGAGGTTAAGAAATTCTGGAAAGTTAACAGGGGGTGGTTTGGAGGCAGAGGGGGTGGATCACAGTTGGATGGAGGAGTGAACTGAGTTAGGCAAGGTTCAATATTGGTCTTAGGTTGAGTCTGATTGGTCAGGTTGGTGGCGAAAAAGTGTTTCCACTGTAGGCACCGGGAGACGGAGAGAAGGTCTTTAACTAGTCCTGCATGGTTGAATTTGGGAGTGGGGCAAAAGGTGAGGCCTTTGGAAAGGACTGATATTTCTGTGGGACCAAGGCTTCAGGAGGAAAGGTTCATAACTGTGTTGTGGGTCTTTTTCGGTTCTGGATTGTGTGTGGTGGTGGGAGGGAGTTTTGGAGGGTGGGGTAAGTGTAACTGGTTTGCGAGACAGGGTTTTGTCCACCACTCCCACCATACTATCCCTCCCCCTCCCCGCCCCAGCCTCCTCCTTACCACCGCTCAGACGCCACTCCCATCATACACTGGTGCTGCTGCTCACAGTTTAGTTTCAGCTCTCCGGAGACTGCAGACGTGTGTGCAAGTTGCATTTGCGTGAGTGTGTGTGTGTGTGTGTGTGTGTGTGTGTGTGTGTGTGTGTGTGTGTCTACTGCTGACAAAGGCCTTAAAGGACTCAGCATCTCTGCTATATGGTGAGTAGCAACTTTCTGTCTCTGGTATTGTTATATTCCACCCTGGATTTTCCATTGTTTAAGATGGGAGATATGATATTGTGAGAATAATTTGACAGAGCATGAAAGACCTAAGTGAAAACATGGCCCAGGAGTAGACATCATTCTTTCAGAATTATTATGATCCATGGGAGAACCAGTCCTGATAAAGCTATTCCACCTAGTGCATAAGATGTATGAGATGGGTAAAATATCCCCAAACTTCAAGAGGAATCTAAAAATTCCATTGTCAAAGAAGGCAGATGCTAACAGGTATGAACATATTAGGCCATGAGTTTAATAAGTTGTGGTTGCAAAATATTGGCACACATTATGTGAAGAAGAATGGAAGAATGGGAAAACGTAGTAGCTGTACTTGAGGAAGACCAGTTGTCAGCTCCAGAGAAATGTAGAACACATTAGGCAATATTTGACCCTGCATCATATCCTATAAGATGGTTGTATAGAGACAAACTTAAATTTATAGCATTTGTAGATTTAGAAATTTTTTTTTTTTTTTGAAATTTTGAAATTACCAGAGATAAAGTACAGTTGGCAAAACTTAACTTACAACCTGCACAGAAACCAGACTGCAGTCGGGCGTGAAAGAGAAGCAGTAGTTGAGAAAGCATGAGACAGGGTTGTAGTCTATCCCCGATGTTATTGAGTGTGTACAGTGAGCAAGCAATAAAGAAATCCAAGGGGAAATTAAAGAAAGAGAATTAAAGTTCAGGAAGAAGTAATAAAAGCTTTGAGATTGCCGATGATGTAATAATTCTGTCAAAGGCAGCAAAGGACTTAGAAGAGCAGTTTAACAGTATGGATAGTGTCTCTAAAAGAGTTTATAATATAAAGATCACAAAAGTAAAACAGTGGCTATATACTGTAGCTGAATTCAATCAGATGATGCTGAGGAAATTAAATTAGGAAATGAGACACTAAAACAAGTAGATGAGTTTAGCTGTCTGGGGAGAAAAATAAATTAAAATGGTTGAAATAGACAGCATACAAAATATAGATTGGGAATAGCATGAAAACCATTTCTGAAAAAGAAAAATTTGCTAAATCTACTATAAATTTAAAAGTCCAAAAGTGTTTTCTGAATTTACTTGTCATGAATGTTGCATTGTATTTAGTGTAACATGGACAGTAAACAATTTCAACAAAAAGAGATTAGAAGCTTCTGTGATGTGGTTCTATAGACGAATGCTGAAGATTAACTCATAGATGGAATAACTCATAAGAAGGTATTGAACTTTAAGTGTCTTATTTCCTAATCTAATTCCCTCAGCATCACCTGACTTAATTCGACTACATTCCATTATCCTTCTTTTGCTTTTGTTGATGTTCATCTTATATCCTCCTTTCAAGACACTGTCCATTCCGTTCAACTGCTCTTCCAAGTCCTTTGCTGTCTCTGACAGAATTACAATGTCATCGACGAACCTCAAAGTTTTTATTTCTTCTCCATGGATTTTAATACCTACTCTGAATTTTTCTTTTGTTTTCTTTACTGCTTGCTCAATATACAGATTGAATAACATTGGGGAGAGGCTACAACTCTGTCTCACTCCTTTCCCAACCACTGCTTCCCTTTCATGCCCCTCGACTCTTATAACTGCCATCTGGTTTCTGTACAAATTGTAAATAGCCTTTCGCTCCCTGTATTTTACCCCTGCCACCTTCAGAATTTGAAAGAGAGTATTCCATTCACCATTGTCAAAAGCTTTCTCTAAGTCTACAAATGCTAGAAACGTAGGTTTGCCTTTCCTTAATCTTTCTTCTAAGATAAGTCGTAAGGTCAGTATTGCCTCACATGTACCAATATTTCTACGGAATTCAAACTGATCTTCCCCTAGGTCGGCTTCTACCAGTTTTTCCATTCGTCTGTAAAGAATTTGCATTAAAATTTTGCAGATGTGACTTATTAACTGATAGTTTGGTAATTTTCACATCTGTCAACACTTGCTTTCTTTGGGATTGGAATTATTATAGTCTTCTTGAAGTCTGAGGGTACTTCGTCTGTCTCATACATCTTGCTCACCAGATGGTATAGTTTTCTCAGGACTGGTTCTCCCAAGGTCGTCAGTAGTTCTAATGGAATGTTGTCTACTCCCGGGGCCTTGTTTCGGCTCAGGTCTTTAAGTGCTCTGTCAAACTCTTCTCGCAGTATCATATCTCCCACTTCATCTTCATCTACATTCTCTTCCATTTCTATAATATTGTCCTCAAGTACATCGCCCTTGTATAGACCCTCTATATACTCCTCCCACCTTTCTGCTTTCCCTTCTTTGGTTAGGAGTGGGTTTCCATCTGAGCTCTTGATATTCATACAAGTGGTTCTCTTTTCTCCAAAGGTCTCTTTAATTTTCCTGTAGGCAGTATCTATCTTACCCCTCGTGAGATAAGCCTCTACATCCTTACATTTGTCCTCTAGCCATCCCTGCTTAGCCATTTTGCACTTCCTGTCGATCTCATTTTTGAGATGTTTGTATTCCTTTTTGTCTGCTTCATTTACTGCATTTTTATGTTTCCTCCTTTCATCAATTAAATTCAATATTTCCTCTGTTACCCAAGGATTTCTACTAGCCCTCATCTTTTTACCTACTTGATCCTCTGCTGCCTTCACTACTTCATCCCTCAGAGCTACCCATTCTTCTTCTACTGTACTTCTTTCCCCCACTGCTGTCAATTGTTCCCTTATGCTCTCCCTGAAACTCTGTACAACCTCTGGTTTAGTCAGTTTATCCAGGTACCGTCTCCTTAAATTCCCACCTTTTTGCAGTTTCTTCAATTTTAATCTGTAGTTCATAACCAATAGATTGTGGTCAGAGTCCACATCTGCCCCTTGGAAATGTCTTACAATTTAAAACCTGGTTCCTAAATCTCTGTCTTACCATTATATAATCTATCTGATACCTTTTAGTATCTCCGGGATTCTTCCATGTATAAAATCTTCTTTTATGATTCTTGAACCAAGTGTTAACTATGATTAAGTTATGCTCTGTGCAAAATTCTAACAGACGGCTTCCTCTTTCATTTCTTAGCCCCAATCCATATTCACCTACTATGTTTCCTTCTCTCCCTTTTCCTACACTCAAATTCCAGTCACCCATGACGATTAAATTTTCATCTCCCTTCACTATCTGAATAATTTCTTTTATCTCATCATACATTTCATCAATTTCTTCATCATCTGCAGAGCTAGTTGGCATATAAACTTGTACTACTGTAGTATGCATGGGCTTCGTGTCTATCTTGGCCACAATAATGCGTTCACTATACTGTTTGTACTAGATTACCTGCACTCCTATTTTTTTATTCATCCTGCATTACCCCTATTTGATTTTATATTTATAACCCTGTATTCACCCGACCAAAAGTCTTGTTCCTCCTGCCACCGAACTTCACTAATTCCCACTATATATAACTGTAACCTATCCATTTCCCTTTTTAAATTTTCTAACCCACCTGCTCGATTAAGGGATCTGACATTCCATGCTCCGATCCATAGAACGCCAGTTTTCTTTCTCCTGATAACAACGTCCTCTTGAGTAGTTCCCGCCCAGAGATCCAAATGGGGGACTATTTTACCTCTGGAATATTTTACCCAAAAGGATGCCATCATCATTTATCCATACAGTAAAGCTACATGCCCTTGGGAAAAATTACGGCTGTATTTTCCCCTTGCTTTCAGCCGTTCGCAGTGCCAGCACAGCAAGGCCGTTTTGGTTATTGTTACAAGGCCAGATCAGTCAATCAGCCAGACTGTTGCCCCTGCAACTATTGAAAAGGCTGCTGCCCCTCTTCAGGAACCACACTTTTGTCTGGCCTCTCAATAGATACCCCTCCGTTGTGGTTGCACCTACGGTACGGCCATCTGTATCGCTGAGGCACACAAGCCTCCCCTCCAGCGGCAAGGTCCATGGTTCATGGGGGGGGGGGGGGGGGGGGGGACACAAAAAGATTACTCTAGATAATTTGGTACATAAGTGTTTGGTGTGGCTGTTCCAAGTCAGTTTGGGATCTAGATAGATTCCAAGAAGTCTAATGGAGTAACATTTACTTACTTTTTCATTTAGCTCGTGCAAGGAAGAAGACTTTCAGGCTTGTTATTGTTTAGTATAAGCTTGTTACGTTGTGCCATATGGCAGGCTTTTGATGCATTGATTTTGTATTTTTCATCACCTCCTCCAAGTTTTTATCCACAATAATCAGGGTCATGCCATCAACATATATTATGGTATTATGGACTTGTGAGACATGAAAATAGGCAAGTCATTCATGTAAATCAGAAAAAGGAATGTCCAAGCACGGATCCATGTGGTACACCTCTAATAACTGGTAGGGCATTTGATATAGTTATTTTCCACAACCATCTGAGTTCTGTTAATCAAGTAAGGTCTAATTAGTGCCAGTTTGTTATTCTGGATACCATACACACTAGTTTATTTATGAGTATTTCATGAAACACACTGTCACATGCTATGTTCAGGTCTAACGGTAAGACATGGCTGACGGACTTTTTCTCAGAGCCATAAAGAATATCAGTAACAAGAATTTATAGTGCATTTACTGCAGACAAACCTGGTCTAAAACCAAAGAGTGAAGTGGAAAGTAGATTGTGATCCACAAAATAACTGCAAAATTGTAATTTAGTACAACATTCTGTTACCTTGGATATTGAACAGTAACTTTCAGGTCTATTTTTGTCCTTGAGATAACAATAGTAGCCTTCAGGACCTCAGGAAATTTTCCAGTCTTAAAAGAATTATTGATCAGAAAGTTAAGAAAGACAACATTAATGACAAGTGTCTGTTTCAGGATGATGTTTGAGATGCCACAGCGATCCTCACTGTAAGAGATACACAGGTTTGAGGCTATTTTGTGTACAGTCTGGCAGGTAGCCTGCTTCCACTTAAAATATAAGTTATTTGAGTCAGGTATGTTATGGAAACTACATCCAGGAGAGTCAGGTATGTTATGGGAAGTAATTCCAGAAGTTGCATCATCTGATATGGAGGTGACAGGAGCTTCCCACTTAGTGCTATTTACTAAGAACACATTTACTATTCGTGTCAATATTGGAATTTATTGCCTGTTTTTGTGTTTCCCTGCAACCATGTTTATTACCATCAGGCAGCTTTACATTTGTTGTTAGAATTTTCTGTGAAAGCATCTTTGGCTCTCTGCTTTGCTGTCTGTATTTCAATCCTGTATTTCTTCCTGGCTTCTTTGTACCATTGTTTTGGTTCTAGGTTACCAGTTTTAGCCATTTTGTGTGGGACAACAACAATGGTTTGCCATTCACATTGTAATTCTGTCAGAAATAGCAAAGTACTTGGAAGAGCAGTTGAACAGAATGGATAGTGTCTTGAAAGGAGGATATAAGATGAACATCAACAAAAGCAAAACAAGGATAATGGAATGTAGTCGAATTAAGTCAGGAGATGCTGAGGGTATTAGATTAGGAAATGAGACACTTAAAGTAGTAAAGGAGTTTTGCTATTTGGGGAGCAAAATAACTGGATATATTGAATAGGATTGGGGAGTAGAGGAGTTTGTGGCAGAACTTGACTAGAAGAAGGGATCGGTTGGTAGGACATGTTCTGAGGCATCAAGGGATCACCAATTTAGTATTGGAGGGCAGCGTGGAGGGTCAAAATCGTAGAGGGAGACCATGAATACACTAAGCAGGTTCAGAAGGATGTAGGTTGCAGTAGTTACTTGGAGCTGAAGAAGCTTGCACAGGATAGAGTAGCATGGTGAGCTGCATCAAACCAGTCTCAGGACTGAAGACCACAACAACAACAACAATGTTTCACTGACTGCAATTCAGGTGGAAACCAGTTGTTCCACTTTTTTGTTTGGTGCTCTATCTGTTTTCACCTTTTTGGTTGTGTGGACAACAGCTTTGAAATAAGTTCATTAGTATTTTCTCACAATTATATAGACCTACGTTCTGATAATTGTTGTTGTAGCTGTGTAATATTGTCTTGATATAACAGTCTGATCCTCTTAAGGTGTTTGTATTGCTGAATAGGATAGTTTTCACAGTTGACCATCAGCCATGGGCCATGGTGGTTGGATAATGTTGGATCTGCTACTCCAAGCTGATATTCATCTTTGACCAGATTGGAGGTTTTGTTATCCGAGCATTCGTCTAATGGGATTGGCATGTCATTCACACTGTCCAAGTTGTTGGACCTTAACATGTTTTGAAAATGGGTGACAATTGATGTTTTATGCTCCAATACTAATATCACCAATATAACAATGAAAATAATCATTTATTGATACTACAATGTAAATGGATAGGTAAAAATATGTACTCATCCACCGCCAGCAGGGGAACATACACAGAAAAGAATGTGATGTTTACAACCTTTTGGAGCCAGTGGCTCCTTCTTCTGGTAGGAGAGTTGAGGGGGAAGGAAGATGGGTGGAGGCAAAGGACTGGAGAGGTTTAGGGAAATGGATACAGTTCAGAAAAGTCACTGTGAGCTCTCAATCAGGGAGAGTTACCGGATGGGAGAGAAGGAAAAACTAATTGTTGGGGACTGCACCAGACGAGATTTGAAAACCCGAGAGCTTAAAGATGGAAGACAGGGTAATATGCAAGACAGAGATTACTACTAAAACAATGTGCATGAATTAATAAGACTGAAAAGCTAAGTGCATTGTATGTAACAGTGGGAGAGGGGGGGGGGGGGGGGGGATGGAAAGTGAGTAAATGAAAGGCGTAGAAATCTAAAATGGCATGAAGAAAGGAGTATTCACTGTGAAGAAATGCTGAGATGGAAGGAATTAATTTAAATTAAGGCCAGGTGGGTGGCAAAAACCAAGGACATGTTTTAGGGCTAGTTCCCACCTACGGAGCTCTGAGAAAGTGATGCCTGGGGGAAGAATCCAGATGGCACGTGGGGTGAAACAGCCAATGAGGTCATGATTGTCATGTTATACAGCATTCCCTGCAACAGGATATTGTGTGTTTCCTGTATACATCCTCTGCCTATGCCCATTCATCCTGACTGATAACTGTGTGATAGTCATGCCGATGTAAAAGGCTGAACAGTGTTTACATAACAGCTGGTATATGACGTGTCATTGTACAGGTGGCTGTCCCTTTGATAGTATATGTTTTGCCAGTTACAGGACTGGAATAGGTGGTGGTAGGAGGGTGCATAGGGCAAGTCTTGCAGCGGGGATGGACACGGGTTTAGGAGCCATAGGGTAGGGTGATGGGGCGCAGAAGGAGCATAGGGTCTGTCAGGGATACTGCAGAGATTGGAAGTTATATGAAAAGCTATTCTAAGTATTGTGGGCAAAATCTCAGACAGAATGGATCTCATTTAAGAGCATTATTTTAGGAAGTCATGGCCTTGTCAAAGTAGCTGATTGATACATCCAAGACCAGGATAATAATGGGTGACAAGTGGTGTGCTCCAAAGTTGTTTTTTGGAGGGATGAGCAGTACCAGGATTGTGTGTGATAACCCAGAAAATCTGCTTTAGACCTAGGCTGTCGGGATAGTTACATCCAGTGAAGGATGATGTGAGAGTGGTAGTGTATTGCTATAAAGAGTCTGCGTCCAAACAAACTTAGGAGTTACTATCCGGAGCGATCTGAAGTGGAATGATCACATAAAACAAATAGTGGGAAAAGCAGGCGCCAGGTTGAGATTCATAGGAAGAATTCTAAGAAAATGTGACTCATCGACGAAAGAAGTAGCTTACAAAACGCTTGTTCGTCCGATTCTTGAGTATTGCTCATCAGTATGGGACCCTTACCAGGTTGGATTAATAGAAGAGATAGACATGATCCAGCGAAAAGCAGCACGATTCGTCATGGGGACATTTAGTCAGCGCGAGAGCGTTACGGAGATGCTGAACAAGCTCCAGTGGCGGACACTTCAAGAAAGGCGTTACGCAATACGGAGAGGTTTATTATCGAAATTACGAGAGAGCACATTCCGGGAAGAGATGGGCAACATATTACTACCGCCCACATATATCTCGCGTAATGATCACAACGAAAAGATCCGAGAAATTAGAGCAAATACGGAGACTTACAAGCAGTCGTTCTTCCCACGCACAATTCGTGAATGGAACAGGGAAGGGGGGATCAGATAGTGGTACAATAAGTACCCTCCGCCACACACCGTAAGGTGGCTCGCGGAGTATAGATGTAGATGTAGATGTAGAAATACATTTGCCTGATTGCCAAGGCTGTATGGGATGGAACGTTTGACATGGAAAGGATGGCAACTGTCAAAATGTAGGTACTGTTGTTTGTTAGTAGGTTTTAAGTGGATAGAAATGTGTAGCTGGCCTTCGGTGAGGATGATATCAACATGTTGACTGTACCCCTTTCCGTAAACCTCTCCAGTCATTTTCTTTCGCCCCTCTTCCTTCCACTTCAACTCTTCTGCAAAAAGAAGGAGCAACCGGCTCCAAAACCTTGTAAACATTAAATCCTTTTATGTGTGTGTTCCCCTGCTGCAGCTTGGTGAGTAGATTTTATATCTATCCATTTACGTTAATGTCATCGTTGTATGTTATCTTGTGGTGCTTCTATTGTGCCAGCAGATATTCATTTAGAGTCTCCATTTGATCGCTAAACTGATTCATATCAGAGGTTGGGGTGTGATAAAAAGAGATAAGCAATAACTATGGTTTAGGAAATAATACTACAACAATTTCAAAAAGCTGTTCCTTGCAAAACTGATCAACTTTTTGTGTTATATATTCAGTATTAGAGTTTTTGTTCACAAAAATAGCAGCTCATCCATTTTTCTTTTGCTTCTATGGTATGAATTTGCTAATTCATATCCATCTGTAATATAAAGAGCAGTCTCAGCAGGTGTGAGCCATTGTTAATTTACACAAAAAATGTGATATGGGTTTAAGTTCAGGAATACATATGTTTCATCTGTTTTGTTTCTGATTGACTGATCACTGAGATGAATAATTAAAATTCTGTTGTTGGTAGGGATAGGTAAAGAACTTAATGCATCTGTATTTACAATTTTGGTGGTACTGGATGTGGCATAGTAGTTTATAAAATGTCTCTGCTGCAGCTACTCACATCCCTGCTTCTGGTAGATGAATTAGTGGCTGCACTATTCTTCGTCTTGGCTGCTGATATGGCTGTATTTGCAGTTCTGGCCAGTCCACTGCTGTTGCAGTTTGTTGAAGTGGTTGGTGCTGTTGGTTCAGTAGTGGATTCTACGTATGGTTCATACCATCACAGTGCACTGACTGTCTTTTGGGAGTTACTTTTAATTACTTCAGTAATCAACTTTCCTGACACACACTTTCCTTTACTATTCAAGTGAAGTCCATGTGTGGTGAAATATGCTCTATCAAGTGGGTTGACATCTATTAATTTGACATTACTGAACATCTTACATGTGCTTTTAAGTTTTTCATTTATTCTATAAATTTCATTGTTTACAAGTGAGCATTCCATCAGGTCACATCTGTGGCTGAAGTTTATGAGTATGATGTTTGCATTAATTAGAAGTAATAGAAGCCTCAAGAGCTGTTTAAACATGTTCACAGCTCTATATTTGTAAATGTCATTTGCTCCACCACAAATCATAATGCTGCTATGTGTAGTCATTTTTCACAATATTTCTGGTTACTTCTTTGAAATCAGCATCTGGCTTAGTTGTACTTGTTATTGCTATTGAATTACTAATACTTCTAAGTTCTTGAGAAAGTCCTTTCACATGGTTATCTCCATATACATTGATTCCTGTTTCTTTCTTCTTCCCAGTGCATCGTTTATTTTCATTTACACTTTTTGTATCTCTCTTTGGGTCATTTTTTGTAGAGATATTTTTATTACCAGTAATCATATTGATCATTTGTCATGTTTTCACAGTATTGTTGACTTTTCATGGAGGAAAAACACTTTTATCATTGTTCATTTCTTTTCCTTGAGCTCAAGAGCAGTGAATTTATTTGTGACTCTTTATATATTCGCACTTTTAATTTTGTTTTGCTTAACATTTGGTGGGACACTATTCATAGGTTGACACCATGTGTCACTGTTTACATCCAAATTGCTCAAATGACAATTATCTTTAAGAGGCAGTTGCTTCTTTAAATTTGCACATTCTTCACTCAGAGCACTGTAATTCTTTTTTAAGGTGTCAGCTTCATTCTGAAGTTCTTTTGTTAACTCATCTTTGTCCCTCAAAACCTTTCTAATGTCTCATTGGCATGTTTCTGTAATTCACTCTTGACATGACCAAATGAAAACATTTGTTATAAATTTTATAGACACCTTTGAGCAGTTCTCGCAGAATAAAAGTTACATATTGGGCACCAAATACCTTTTACAACTTTTCTTAACATACTTTACACTTATTACTAGTATTAATTATATTTTTTTCATGATTGTTCTCAGTAACAAGATTAATCTGTGCTATCTCACCTGTGTCTGTATTATAAGCATTAATATGACCCCTTAGCGCCATCTTTAAAGCACAATGCAGGTCCTGCAGATGATCGCTTGGCAAGTGCCATCATAGTTAGTAGTGTGTCAGGGAAGGCAGGACTGGTCCATACAATGTTGTTGTTGTATGTTGATGTGGTCTTCAGTCCTGAGACTGGTTTGATCCAGCTCTCCATGCTACTCTATCCTGTGCAAGCTTCTTCATCTCCCAGTACCTACTGCAACCTACATCCTTCTGAATCTCCCTTCTTTGCTTAGAACTGGGTTTCCATCTGAGCTCTTGATGTTCATACAAGTGGTTCTCTTGGTCTCCCTCTACGATTTTTACCGTCCACGCTGCCCTCCAATACTAAATTGGTGATCCCTTGATGCCTCAGAACATGTCCTACCAACTGATCCCTTCTTCTGGTCAAGTTGTGCCACAAACTTCTCTTCTCCCCAATCCTATTCATTACTTCCTCATTAGTTATGTGATCTACCCATCTAATCTTCAGCATTCTTCTGTAGCACCACATTTCGAAAGCTTCTATTCTCTTCTTGTCGAAACTATTTATCGTCCATGTTTCACTTCCATACAAGGCTACACTCCATACAAATACTTTCAGAAACGACTTCCTGACACTTAAATCTATACTCGATATTAACAAATCTCTCTTCTTGAGAAACGCTTTCCTTGCCATTGCCAGTCTACATTTTATATCCTCTCTACTTCGACCATCATCAGTTATTTTGCTCCCCAAATAGCAAAATTCCTTTACTACTTTAAGTGTCTCATTTCCTAATCTAATACCCTCAGCATCACCCGACTTAATTCGACTACATTCCATTATACTTGTTTTGCTTTTGTTGATGTTCATCTTATATCCTCCTTTCAAGACACTGTCCATTCCGTTCAACTGCTCTTCCAGGTCCTTTGCTGTCTCTGACAGAATTACAATGTCATCGGCGAACCTCAAAGTTTTTACTTCTTCTCCATGAATTTTAATACCTACTCCGAATTTTTCTTTTGTTTCCTTTACTGCTTGCTCAATATACAGATTGAATAACATCGGGGAGAGGCTACAACCCTGTCTCACTCCTTTCCCAACCACTGCTTCCCTTTCATGCCCCTCGACTCTTATAACTGCCATCTGGTTTCTGTACAAATTGTAAATAGCCTTTCGCTCCCTGTATTTTACCCCTGCCACCTTTAGAATTTGAAAGAGAGTATTCCAGTCAACATTGTCAAAAGCTTTCTCTAAGTCTACAAATGCTAGAAACGTAGGTTTGCCTTTCCTTAATCTTTCTTCTAAGATAAGTCGTAAGGTCAGTATTGCCTCACGTGTTCCAGTATTTCTACGGAATCCAAACTGATCTTCACCGACATCAGCTTCTACTAGTTTTTCCATTGGTCTGTAAAGAATTCGTGTTAGTATTTTGCAGCTGTGGCTTATTAAACTGATTGTTCGGTAATTTTCACATCTGTCAACATCTGCTTTCTTTGGGATTGGAATTATTATATTCTTCTTGAAGTCTCAGGGTATTTCGCCTGTTTCATACATCTTGCTCACCAGATGGTAGAGTTTTGTCAGGACTGGCTCTCCCAAGGCCATCAGAAGTTCCAATGGAATGTTGTCTACTCCAGGGGCCTTGTTTCGACTCAGGTCTTTCAGTGCTCTGTCAAACTCTTCACGCAGTATCGTATCTCCCATTTGATTTTCATCTACATCCTCTTCCATTTCCATAATATTGTCCTCAAGTACATCGCCCTTGTATAGACCCCCTATATACTCCTTCCACCTTTCTGCTTTCCCTTCTTTGCTTAGAACTGGGTTTCCATCTGAGCTCTTGATGTTCATACAAGTGGTTCTCTTATTTCCAAAGGTCTCTTTAATTTTCCTGTAGGCAGTATCTATCTTACCCCTAGTGAGATAAGCCTCTACATCCTTACATTTGTCCTCTAGCCATCCCTGCTTAGCCATTTTGCACTTCCTGTCGATCTCATTTTTGAGACGTTTGTATTCCTTTTTGCCTGCTTCATTTACTGCATTTTTATATTTTCTCCTTTCATCAATTAATTTCAATATTTCTTCTGTTACCCAAGGATTTCTACTACCCCTCGTTGTTTTACCTACTTGATCCTCTGCTGCCTTCACTACTTCATCCCTCAAAGCTACCCATTCTTCTTCTACTCTATTTCTTCCCCCCATTCCTGTCAATTGTTCCCTTATGCTCTCCCTGAAACTCTGTACAACCTCTGGTTCTTTCAGTTTATCCAGGTCCCATCTCCTTAAATTCCCACCTTTTTGCAGTTTCTTCAGTTTTAATATACAGGTCATAACCAATAGATTGTGGTCAGAGTCCCCGTCTGCCCCTGGAAATTTCTTACAATTTAAAACCTGGTTCCTAAATCTCTGTCTTACCATTATGTAATCTATCTGATACCTTTTAGTATCTCCAGGGTTCTTCCATGTATACGACCTTCTTTCATGATTCTTAAATCAAGTGTGAGCTATGATTAAGTTGTGCTCTGTGCAAAATTCTACCAGGCGGCTTCCTCTTTCATTTCTTAGCCCCAATCCATATTCACCTACTACGTTTCCTTCTCTCCCTTTTCCTACACTCGAATTCCAGTCACCCATGACTATTAAATTTTCGTCTCCCTTCACTATCTGAATAATATCTTTTATTTCATCATACATTTCTTCAATTTCTTCGTCATCTGCAGAGCTAGTTGGCATATAAACTTGTACTACTGTAGTAGGTGTGGGCTTCGTATCTATCTTGGCCACAATAATGCGTTCGCTATGCTGTTTGTAGTAGCTTACCCGCTTTCCTATTTTCCTATTCATTATTAAACCTACTCCTGCATTACCCCTATTTGATTGTGTGTTTATAACCCTGTAGTCACCTGACCAGAAGTCTTGTTCCTTCTGCCACCGAACATCACTAATTCCCACTATATCTAACTTTAACCTATCCATTTCCCTTTTCAAATTTTCTAACCTACCTGCCCGATTAAGGGATCTGACATTCCACGCTCCGATCCGTAGAACGCCAGTTTTCTTTCTCCTGATAATGACATCCTCTTGAGTAGTCCCCGCCTGGAGATCCGAATGGGGGACTATTTTACCTCCGGAATATTTTACCCAAGAGGACGCCATCATCATTTAATCATACAGTAAAGCCGCATGCCCTCGGGAAAAATTACGGCCATATTTTCCCCTTGCTTGCAGCCGTTCGCAGTACCAGCACAGCAAGGCCGTTTTGGTTATTGTTACAAGGCCAGATCAGTTAATCATCCAGACTGTTGCCCTTGCAACTATTGAAAAGGCTGCTGCCCCTCTTCAGGAACCACATGTTTGTCTGGCCTCTCAACAGATACCCCTCCGTTGTGGTTGTACCTACGGTACGGCTATCTGTATCGCCGAGGCACGCAAGCCTCCCCACCAACGGCAAGGTCCATGGTTCATGGGGAGGCCATACAATGTAAGTCTCCTAATCATTACAGGCAATGTTCCTTCAAAGTCGCAGTGATTCTCAGTAGCTTCACAGTAATCAGGACCACTTCATTTATAACATGGTCTCTCCAAGTTATGTTAGGTACTTAGCTTACATTTTTGTTTAGCATACAGTGTCCAAGTCTCAGCACCATAAAAGAGGATGATTTCTTGGTAGATGAGCATTTTTGTGGCTTGTGGTAGTGTTTGTTGTGCCATGCTTTTATGTGGAACTTCCTGAATCTATTTGTTACTTATCCAATTCTCTCTTTCATTTTGTCATTTAAAGGGAGACCTTCTGACATCAGTTGGCTGAGGTAGCAGAATTTATTGCATCCATTCAACAAGGAACCATCCAAACTTATGATAGGCATATCCATGCATCCTTGTGTCATGATCACAGTCTTCCTTACATTCACAGACATTGCCAAAGTATTATATATTGGTTCCTTGAGAAAACTGATGTGCTGAAACCCCTCCTTGGTACTAAGCATTAGGCAACTGTCAACTGGCACTTGAATGCTTGCAACACTACTCATAGGGATCCAAGCAAAGCAAAGGCAATATTATAATAAGTGTTTGCCCATGTGGTGCAGGGAACCCTGAAGGAGCAGGTAGAGGAGGAGGAAATTAGTGGGTAATGTCCCATCAACACCAAGGTCATTAGAGATGGAGCACAAGCTCAGATTAGGGAAGGATGGGAAAGGGAAGCAGCCATGCCTTTTGAAGGAACTATCATGCCATTTGTCTTACGCTATTTAGGGAAATTACGGAAACATTAAATCAGGATTGCTGGATATGGGTTTGACCATTGTCACTCCGAATGCAAGTCCAGTGGGCTACCCACAAGGCACACTGGATAAGCTTTCTGTGCATGTGTACCCTCGAGTCTAAATGTGGGTTTTGACCTCACCTATCTACTGTTGATATTATCTTCACACTATGAAAAATTTGGAAGAGTGCCATCGGAAGACCCCATTGATACTTACTTTCATGGACCTAAACAAGGCATCTGACATAGTCAACAGGAACAGACTGTATACTTTACTAGTGAAGATAGGGTGTCTTCCAAAACTCCTCGTGATTTCCCTAAATTGCTCCAGGCAAATGCCAGGATGGTTCCTTCGAAAGGGCACGGCCGACTTCCTTCCCTAATCCGATGAGACCAATGACCTCGCTGTTTGGTCTCCTCCCCAAAACAACCCAACCCCAACTCCAAAACTCCTGAAGGAGATCAGGGCTTTCCATGACAATATGGATATGGAGAATGCTGTGATATTTGTTAATAGCACAACTGACCTGTATGCCGTGCAAAGAGGAGCTCATCAAGACATGTGCTGTTCCCTACCTTGTTTGTTATATTCTTCTCAGTACTTCTCAATGTTGCTTTCAGTGAACCAAACCTGGGTAATCATCTACATGCGAGGGCTGATGGGAAACTATACATCATCTCACAAGTCAGAGCCAAGCGCCATTTTGAGGACTTAGTTACAAGGAACCTTTTATTCGCTGGTGGTGCAGCATTCATAGCACACAATCATAAATGAACACAAAAATTGGCAATGTGACAAATACTTTCAGGGAGTTCCACACAAGAGTATGGAATAACAAACACCTTGCAGTGTCTACAAAAATATTCATCTATCAAGCAGTATGGTGAGCATTGTCCTCTTGTATGGTACTTAGACTTGTATATTGTATGCAAAACAAAAGTGTAACCTCAATACCTAGATGTGATAAATGAAATGGTCCTGAATACTGCAAAGCTACCAAGTGTCACCACCACTCAAGGAACATCACCTGCAATGGCTAGGTCACTTACATTGTGTGGACAACTCCCGCCTTCCCTGACACTCATTAAGTGTGATAGTGCTTGCCAAGAGACCAGCTGGAGGACCTGCATTGTGCTTTAAAGACAGTGCAAAGGGTGATATTAATGCTAATAATACAGACTGCAACAATTGCTAAGACCTCACCAAAGAATGCAGCAGATGAAGGAAACTCATCAAAGAAAACAGAAAGTTTCTCAAAGGCACCTGGATCAACAACTTAGCTATCAAACATGCATGTAGACAAGTGCCTACATGAATTTATTGAACCCTGCTATTGAGGTGATATACACTTGCCATACCAGTGGGCATCAAGTGGGCTATTGCATCAAACTCCTGAGTCACCAATGAAAGTGGTTGCCTAGTGCTACTTTAATCTTCCTCTGGATTGATTGATTGAATTGGTAATGTATACATTGACGTTTTCTATATTCCTGCCTGATGCTACTTGAATCTACCACTGGACTGACTGAATTGGTAATTTATATATTGATGTGTTCTATGTTCCTGAGGGTTTTCTGTCTCGGTATATACGAAATGTGAAGAATGAAAGAACTCACACACTGTCAGAGAAGAGAGCTTCATCGAAAAACTACAAAACCTTGAAATAATTTCTCAAAGGAATGGGTACTCAGCTCAACAAACTGACTGGGATTTACTGCCAAATTAATGGAAATCAAGAAGGAAAGAAAAATAAGGGGTCATGTACCTATGCTGTGTTGGCCCAATCTCCAGTAAAATTGGTTGAATTTTATGTAAATATGGCATCCAGGATCACCAGCAAGCGTATAAGAAATCTGCTTTATTAAGTTAAATATGGTCTCGAACTATGAAAACCTTGAGCATACCCCATTCCGTGCCAGTGTGACATACTATTTTTGTGACAGACATTTAGAGTAACATATACACATTAAAGAAACATCAGCAACACTCCTGACTAAAATAAAATAAAATAAAATAAAATAAAATCAGCTGCGAGTGTCAACTTTAATGATAATGATAGAAGTTGAAGAAATAAATTAAATTTGATGATTTAAGAAAGAGAAAATAGGCTGAAGGCATGAATTGAAAATCGTATTATGGAAGGCATTGGACTAGGGCAGTCATGCAGCTGTGTTACATGTACTGCTACAGTGGTGTGTAATGGCTAGCAGGTCTGCCTAGTAAGCAGGAGACCTTATTTCAAATCCTGTGCGAGGCACAAATTTTTATTCATTTCTTCAGCTTCTGTCATTATTGTAGATAAGGTTGAGACTCACATATCTCAAGGAAAATTTAATTAGATCAGATCTATAGATCAACTTTGCCTGAGTACAGGCAGGATTTCCCCATTAGTTGCGAAGCTGTGGCGCTATTCCAATACCAGATAGCCTCGGCAATACTGACAATTTAAGAAAGAGAAAATAGACTGAAGGCGTGAAATGAAGTTTGTGTTAGGACGGGCATTGGACTAGAGTAATCCATGCAGCTGTGTTACCTAATGCTGCTAAGGTGGTGTGTAGTGGCTAGCACATCTGCCTAGTCAGCAGGATTTCTGAGTTAAGCCCTGGCTGTGGCACAAATTTTAATCCATTTCTTCAGCTTCCATTGTTATCGTAGATAAAGTTGAGACTCATATGTCTCAAGGAAAATTTAATTATATCAGGTCTGTACAGCACTCAAGGAGTAAATATACTGAAGAGTGAGTGTATAGATTTAGAGATGATTCTCCCAGACCCGTCGTGATTTCATTTTATTCTACTGTGCTTTTTCCCATCTTTAACAACTAATATTGGTATTATCATTTCTTCTATCAGTGTATGTATCATTTTCCAATGCTTTATTTTATTTTTCTGCTGTTATCAATGTTTCGTTACCGTATCCTTCCACCTATTTCTTTGAAGTATTTCTCCTCTCTGCACCAATGCCTCTCTTCTGATCCAGGAGAGTGACGTATCTCCTCATTGTTATCTAGATTCCGCACTGTTTATTTTTGTTTTTTCCTTTTCCAGTCTAGTTATAAACAAAATTTTACACTCCAAAAGTAGTGTGTTCAACCACATTTTCGAATTTGTGTTCAGTTGGCCATGCCCTGGTAGCTATTGTTTCAGTGACAGTAATTAAGTGCTCCCCTTGCATTGTTAATATTGTGAATACCCATTTCCTGGAGTCATTTGGATCACAAAAATATTTTTAATCAAGCAAATGTGCAGCAAGATTATACTCTTACTATCTACCAGATGAAGAGAAATTTCAGTTCACCTCACTTGCACAAAACATTATTATAAGAACTTTATTAAAACCTCAATACTATAAAAAATTTTACTTCAGCACATAATTCAGAATATAGTATTTGATTGAACACAAATATTCCAAAAGCTTGGTGAGAGAGAAGCCCATAAAGCACCAATCACCAATTTCATCTTATATGGGAATAATATCAATTTTGTAAAGTGTGAGCTGCAATTTATCACTGATTAGTCATTACTGGACTTATAAATATATCTACAAATGGTAGTTATGAACTTTTATTTATCACCATGAAAAGATAAAGTTGTGTGATTAATTTTTGTTTGTTTGCAAGTACATGTCTACAGCTCTGGTAGACATTTAAATCCTCATTCTGCAGTATCGTAGCACACTGCTATAGTAGCCAAAACAAAATGACACATCATAAATAAAGTGGAGATGGGTGATGTCATTTTGCTCTAGCCCCTCTTCCAGTGTGCTATAGAGCAGGGGTGCAGTGATTTAAATGTGTACCAGGACTGCAACACGTACCAGTAAACACAAACAATTACGAGGGTGGTTTGGAAAATTCTCAGAATTGCCATGAGATGTCAGCACTAGCGCAACGAGTTGTTCACGTGATATTCATTGGACTCTTGCCTGTAAACATGTGCCACGTCAGTGATCTTGGAAGAGAGCTGTGGTGGTGACATGTCTCTGTTGTGGTTCCCGTGTAGTGATTTGCAGAGATGGAAAAAATTGAGATTCGAGCAGTGATTAAGTACTTCATAAAGAAAGGTATGATAGCAAAGGACATTCGTGCCAATTTCCAGAATACACTGGGGGACTCTGATCCTTCATATTCAACTGTTACCATGTGGACAAATGAATTTAAATTTGGTCAGGAGAGCTTAGATGATGATCCACACAAAGGTCGGCCAAGATGTGTCCCTACTCCAGAAATCATTGCAAAAGTGCACAAAATGGTCATGGAGGATCACTGACTGAAAGTACTTGAAATTACTCACACTTGCCTGATGTCATCTGAAAGGGTATATCACACTTTAACTGAAGAGTTAGAAATGAAAAAAAATTATCTGCAAGATGGGTGGTGCAATTCTTGACACTGGATAAAAAATACATGAGAATGGACATATCGGACCAATGTTTGGCCCATTTTAGGAGAAACGAACAAGAGTTTTTGCACCAGTTCGTGACCACACATGAAACTTGCGTGCTCTTCTATACCCCAGAGACAAAACAACAGTGGAAACATGCTCATTCTCTGCCACCAAAGAAAGCAGAGACAATTCCTTCAGTGGGAAAGGTCATGGCATCAGTGTTATGGGATACAAAGGGGATTCTGTGAGTAGATTATCTCCCCACTGGGCGAACAATTACTGGAGAATACTATGCTAACCTCCTGAACAAATTGCAACAAAGGACAGGATAAAAAAGGCCAAGTTTAGCAAGTAAGAGTCATCTTCCATCAAGACAATTTGCGCCCACACACATGTGCCATCGCCATGACAAAAGTACATGAACTAAGGTATGAATTGTTGCCACACCCACCTTATTCACCTGATATGCCTCCGTCAGACTTCCATCTCTTCCCAAAACTGATAATTTTTCTCGGTGGATGAAGAATCTCTTAAAATGAAGAATTGATAGCTGGAGTTGACAACTATTTTGTAGGCCTGGAGGAAACTCATTTGCGAGATGGGATCAAGGCACTGGAACATCATCGGACAAAATGCATTAATTTACAAGGAGACTACTTTGAAAAATAAAAAAGAGGTTTCAGTGATGTAAGTACTTTTTTCTATTCTGTTCTGAGAACTTTTCAAACCACCCTTGTAATTAAGTTCCTTTAATTTTTTTCTAAGAGATCTGGTGGGTATTATCAATGCATTGTTTTTTTTAATCTCATTTAGTTTATATTCTTCAGTAGTTAATTAATGAAACAAATTTGTTTATATAATTATGTTTTGTCATAAATAAAATTATCTGTTTTGTAGTGTTCTGCTTGATTGTGTTAGTTGTACTGCAATCTCAAAATCCATTACAAAATTTTATGAGTTTTCCTACAATAAAGAGCTTATGAATACCTGTGTGATTGAACATTTTTGTTAGTATAGAATCCGAAGTGCCTTAATAAAGTTAATATACTCCAATAAGGCAATAAAGATTATGTCACTTTTTAGCTCCAGAGACAGATGCTATGCTTTTTGTTATTTCAGTGTCTGAGTCACACCTTTGGGATGATGCTTCATATGCAGAGGAGTCAATGCTAGCCACATGTCAATCATCTGCTAATATAAACTGGAGAACTCCTTCAGGGTGCAAAGAAGCAACTGTGTCTCCGCTGCTATCAAGAGAAACATTATCTTCACTAGCAAATGAGCAGCATTTGCATCCTTGCACATTATGTGGGAAAATGTACAAAAGAAAAGATAGTTTGAAACGTCATCAAACGTATGAGTGTGGTAAACCACCACAGTTCCAGTGCCCTTTTTGTATAATGAAATGCCACCAGAAATTCAATGTTGTTGCACATGTTAGAGCACGCCATGGGCATCGTGACTTCAGTATAAGTGATCTTCCTAGCTAGTAATTAAATAATGAAGAATGATTATTAACATCTGAATTTTAGTATAAAAATGTATTGCTGTTTTTAATCAGCCATCTGCGAGTGTCAGCACTGTGTATGTACCTCGACTGTATTTGTTTTTCTAGGAAACGAGACAGGCAGTTAATAGAATATTCATAAATTATTTATGTGCATGGACAGGATATTTATGTGTTTAGTCACTAACAGAATGCCAAAACTTAGTTTCAGAATAAAGGTGTGCTGGCATGATAACATCATACATTTTGCCCAGCTACATCTGAAAGTCTTAACTAAACTCTACTCTCTTTTTATTAGTACTCACATTGCACCATTTCCACAAGTGAACACTCTACCTATATCATGCTGTTTTGGTTGGTATCTTGCTGTATCACAGGAACTAAGCAAATCTTTACACCAGTACTTTGTCTCAAAGGGAATTAGAGGTATTACCTTTATGATGAATGTGAATATAATTTCATGATCAGTGTGTCTCTACACTTGGCATTTCTGTAACAACATACAAAACACTTGATAATTATAAGGGGCATTCAAATGAAACCTGGTCACTAGCATAAAGTAACAGTAACAATTTTATTAACTCAAAAATGGAGTTATACAGAGTACACATACTCAAAAATAGTCACCAAAACTAATGACACATGTATCCCATTGTGACATTTGCTGGTCAGTTCCATCCTTGAAGAAGGTAGTGGGCTGCTGTTGGATGCAGGCCTGGACCCAGTGACACGCTTCATCGTCCGTTGTGAATTGATATCCACAAAGAGCTTGTTTTAGAGGTCCAAACACCAATGGATCTTATCCATGGTGGTTCTGCGGTTTTCCAAGACTAAAGCATAACACCCAGAACCAGTTCAGGTGTGATGATGCAATGAGTCTGTCCAGGATGAGCATCATCTTCCAGTGACTTGCGCCCTTCAAGGAATCATTTGCACTATTCCACAACACTTGAACAACTCAGACTGTACTGACCATGCACAGCCTTCATCCGTCGATATGTTTCACAGCCTCCAACTCCCTCTGCCATCAAAAATCGAATCGCTCCTTGTTGTTACTGCTTACTCTCCTGTATGTTCAGTAGTGGACGATAACTTGTGTGACTACCTTCTCTTTGGTGTGAAACCACACTGGCACTATGCAACATCAAACAGTGCCCACGCGTCAGTCTGTCTATTAAAAGATGATGCCACCATAACCACAGTTATGTGGTGCCACCTTACATGTAAGGCAAAGGTAGACACTCTGACCAGGTTTCACATGAATGAACCTCATATAACTGGTGTATTTTATAGAAATGTTATTTTATATGATTGGAAATATTCAGCCGTCATGTACAAAATATGTAACGACCCATTGGAAACTGAATACCTTAAGAAGTGCAGGTAACAACTCATGAAAACTTTGCTAGCTTTCAGGCAAATTCATTTTTGAGACACACACACACACACACACACCAAATTTTCCAAGCTGACTACGTTGTGTCAGCAATGCAAATCGACTGGAGGTGAGAAGCTGTGTTGGTGGGTGAGTGGAGATAGTAGGCAGGGAATGGGAAGGATTGGGAAAGAGTGGTGTCGGCTGGGAGGGAGAAGCAGCAGGTTCATAGGTTGAAAGTGTGGCACTAATGAACTTGTTCGGACCACATTCAGCGGAAGTTGTGTACAGCACACATGGGCCTTTGCTTGGGGAGAAGGGTTGTATAGAACAGAGGAAGGAGAGACTGCAGGGAAGAAGGTGTGGATGTAGAATGAATAAAGTTATGGTGGAAGTTGGTGTGAGGCATGGGCTAGTGGAGACTGATGCTCAGAGGATTATGGGATAGAATGGTGTTGAGGTGTTGAAGGTAAGATACAGATGGCATGGGTTGTGGAGCAGCCATTTAAATCAAGTGTATTGTTCTCAGCAGTGTGTTCTGCCACTGGGTAGCCAACTCTGCTCTTGACCATAATTTGGCAGTGGCCATTGGGAGGACAGCTGGTTGGTGTTCATGCCACATAAAATGCTGTGCAGAAAGTACAATAGAGCTGGTAAATGACATTAGTCTTTCACAAGTGGTCCTCCTCTGAAAGCGTGTGTGTGAGTGTACTCGTGTACTCTAGAACTCTGAGAAAGTATTAGTCTGAAAACTAGAAAAGTTCTCATTCTTATTTATGTGCCTTTTTACGAATCAGTGTCTCTACTACTTAGTGAGTTGTCCACATTGCTCCTTAAATTATTAACTACCTTTTTGCTCATTCATAAGTAAATAGTAATGAAATACATTTTCCTTAATTTCATTACTCATGATTCTGTAAATTTACACCTGGTAAATATTTTATTGAGTACATTTTATGCAGTTTGACTATCGTTTGATTTAAAATATTAAGCTGCTTACACAATGTGCTGTGAGAGGAACACTGGAAAACTGCAACTTAAAACTACAATTCATCTAAGAATCAGACTTTTTCTGTATCCCTAACGATACTTTAGCTATAATCTTTCCACATATGTTTGAGTTACTTAACTACGATATGTTTGTCAATTTTGTTTAAAAAAAAAAGTTAAGCACCCAGAAGGGGAGGATGAAATGAAGTGAAAGTTCATATGCTGAGGGTGTATGTAATGATATTTCAGTGATTACAAAATTGAGTCAAATTTACAAAGAACTTGGCAGTATGACCCGATTTATTGGTATGGTGTTGCACTGCTCCTGACCTGGATGCATGCACTAATTCAGTTGCCTCTCCCAAGGCAAGCTGGCCCCAAAACTGTTGTAACTGGTCCTAGATATGGTGTTGATGTACAAGCTGATCTCATATAAGTTCTATTGCAGACATATCTGGGTTCTTGCTGACCACTGGAATACCTCAACATGACATAAACAGCTCATAGAGACCCTTGCAATGTGTGGATGAGCACTGTTGATAAATTGCACCGTGGTACTGGCACAAGAGAGCTAACACATGAGGACTCAGGATGTCCACGACGTACTGTTGTTCAGTCAGAATTCTCTCAGTCACAACAAAAAAGACACCACAACACCAGAAGTAACACATCATTGTGCCTCTCCAAAATATTCAAAGAAGGTCCCCTCCCCCATAGGTCACCGCCATATTTGCAGGCTATGAGCTTCCAGGGTAGTGCATAAGAGCGATTCATTACGGAACACACTGCAACGCTATTCGTTAGTAGCCAATGGTTCCTGGTCATAACACCAATCAAAATGCAGCCATTTGTGTTGTGGTGTTAACAGCAACCTATGCAGGTAAGGGTAATTCCCAAGTCCGACTGCTGCTAATCTCCGACTATTGGAATCAGAATGGCATAGAATGTTGCAAAGAATCCAATACTTGTTCTTGTATGGCAGGTGTGTTAGAGCGCAGTTAGTTCTCCTCCTTTGTGGTGGTCAGATGTGGCCACCCGGAACCTTAACGACAATTATGCCTGCCATCACATTCCCATGCAGTCCAGCATTGGGCCACAGACGCATCTGAATGCCCCATAAATCTTGATATTGTGTGATTTGATCTACCAGACTAATGGATACCCACAATGAGGCCCCTTTCAAACTCTGTCAGGTGCTGAATACACTGCCTTACATGAATATGCAGCATCTCCTTGCTTCTCAACAGTGATCACTCAACATCTGATGCTGTCTAACCCCTTATATACCATACCAGGCCTGGTAATAACACTAAACAGAAACAACAGTAATGGACTCCGGCGGTTGTTCTACCTCTCACAGGGAATTGCAACACCTACCAATGGTGTGTATGTGTACAAAGTTACATCGACATCTGATCATGTCTTCAGAGTGCTTTACTTTTCTTTGTCAAGCAGTGTAATATTATAAGTAGAATCTTCAAATATTTTGACAGTATTAGAACTTTTTTGGGGGGCATTGAAATGATTTGGACATTTTTAGACATTTTACTTGTATTAGGTTATTAATATCATTATTCTACATTTCTTGACTGTTGGCTTCTGAGGTAAAAATTATTTATCTCATCTAAGCATATTTTCTCCTACAAACCTACAGCAAATCAAGAAAGAATCTGTACATATTTTTGTTAATCTCATCGGTACTATTAGAGAAACAAAATCAACATAAATGGTTGATTCTGTATTTACAATCAGAATCACATTACTGAAAAAAAATTTCTAATAAAAAGGCTGATGATGAAAACATTTTGCAGTTCTAAACCTCTGTTTCCTAGATTCCTGGAATATAATTTTGTAAAAAGATTGCTGTACCCCTTTAGCAGGATGTACAATACATGTTACAGTAGAATCCATAGCTGCAGTAAAGCTAATATATGGGACATTATTATTAAAATGTATTTAAATGGTCAAATTCGGTATGTACCCATCTTCTACATTAATAACTTGTCACAGCTATTTAATAAAGTCAGACTCCCAGAAACTAATATTGTTATATATACAGTGAATGGGATTCCTTGTACATAAAATAAGGGAAAGACGACCACTCACCTACAAGAGGGTGGGGGGGGGGGGGGGGGGGGAGATAAATTTGAAGATGAAGAGGGAGGAGAGAGAGAAGAAAGAGTGGTTGAAAAAGGGGTGAGAGAAAGAGAAAGAGAGAGTGTCCTCACATGGGGATGTTGAAGAAGAAGTAGTGGGAGAAGGCAGTGTACAATCTGGATGGAGAAGTGGTGTGGACTAAAAGCACTCCGTCTTCAGGCCACAAGTGGCCCATCGGGACCATCTGACCGCCACGTCATCCTCAGTGAGGATGCGAATAGGAGGGGCGTGTGGTCAGCACACCGCTCTCCCGGTCATTATGATGGTTTTCTCTGACCGGAGCCACTACTATTCGGTCGAGTAGCTCCTCAATTGGCATCACGAGGCTGAGTGCGGTGTGGGCTAAGAGAGAAGAGAAAAGGTAAGGTGAGGCAGTGAAGTGAGAACAGGTTAGTGGAGGTATAAGCTGGGGGATTGCAAGAGTGCCCAATACTCTGGGAAGCCAATTCCCATCTGCGTAGTTCAGAGAAACTTGTGTGAGAAGGGAGTATTCAAATGACTTATTTAGTGAAGCAACTGTTGAAGTCAATTGGGTTGTGGTGCACAGCATTTTTTCAGCAACTGTATGGTCAAGTTTGTAGTTTGCCTGGCAGTGGCCATTCATTTGCGTAGACAGTCAGTTTCATTGTCATGCCCGCACAGAATGCTGTACAGTAATTGCAATGTACTTGATATATAAGATAGATGCTTTCACACATGACTCTGCCTTATATTGGAAGTGCCTGCAATTGGACTGTGGTAGGAAATGGAGGGTGAGCGTATGGGACAGGACTTGCACCTAGGCTGACCAAAAGGGAATCTCCCAAGGGGTCCAGGATTGGAATAGGAGTGCACGAGGATATTCTGTAGGTTGGGTTGAAGGCAAATCACTGCTTTGGAGGATGTGGGTAAGGTTTCGGGTAGGATATCCCTCTCCTCAGGGCATGACAAGATGTAGTTGAAGCCCTCATCGAGGATATGGTTGAGCTTCTCACGGCCAGCATGATAATGGGTGATCAGAGGAGTGCTGGTTGGTGCTGGTGAACAGGTTTACTGGTGTCAGAGGAGCAGATGGCTCAGCACATATGTTTATGGATGAGCTGGATAGCATAATGTCTGACAGAAAAGGCTCTGGTAAGGTTATCAGTATATTTCGACTACTCCTGCTTTCCACTGCAGATGTGGCACTAGGTTGATGGGTTTGTAGGAAGAAGGTTGTTTATTAGAAAGTACTGAGAAATGTGCAGAGCCAGAGTTTTGGCAGAAAGATTGACAACACTGTTACAGGGTGAGTTTTCATGAGCTTTGTGTTTCTTGGAGGGTGGAAAAACTTTTTGGAGATGTGGAAGGTGGAGTAAGTCAGTCAGCAAGGTGTGTTTGGGGAAGGGAGCTATGAGGAGCTGATCAGGAGGGAGGAATCAGGGTGGTAGCCTTCTTCTTGGCTATAGATAGTCCCATGTAGTCATAAGACAGGTGTAGCTGGGACAGCTTCCTCAGATGGTGCTAGAATGCTGTTCCAACTGTTGAAGGACAAGAGTTTCTACTGTAGTGATGGCATTCATCACAGAGTAAAAGGATTTTGCAAAAAGAATAAAGGCTGTCAAACATGTTTTGATAGGATTGTATGAGTATCAAGGAACAGATTTATGAGGATGAGGGACTGATGGAACTGGGAAAGTTGAAGGTTCTTATGGTAAGATGGATGACAGCTTGAGATGCCAGTTTTAATGGTAAGCATGTTAACTAGGATACCGTGCACCAGACAGGATTTTAGAAAGAAGATGTGTGATTGGAGTTTTGCAAGTGCAAAGGAGAGATTTTGGAATTGGCAAAAGCAGAATGAGCTGGATTTCATGGTTGGATAGTTGGGGGAGAAAAGGAGTGGCTGAAAAATTGTTAAAACGTTCAAAAATAAGGAGCTGAAAAGTGTTTTAATGTATAGAGAGTTATGTAGGGAGTTCATAAAATGTTTTAATGCAGCAGGTGGTATCGTGTGCACCCATAATTAAATAAGTTCAATTGCAAATTGATATGTATAACAGTAAAAAACACATGTAGTCTTAAATAAACACATGTGATCATACAATGAAATTGTAAATAAACATGCTCAGTCAGCTAGCAGTCAAATTGGGCAACACATATTGACACAGGAGAATATGTTAAAATCTGCACTGAAATTAAATGTTCAAAAAGGGGTGTTGAAATTAGAGTAGAGAGTTGTGATGCTATTTATAGTGTAGTGGGACATTACAAGAGTGGTCATTCAGTTTGTGCAACAGGTGGCCAGTGTGTGTTTTGAAGGCTGGTACTGTATGGTAGAAGGAAGTGTAGAAATATTAAGGGATAAGGAATAGACAAGTTGTAAATACGTAAAGAGAGACAGCCACAAGGTAAAAGTGTACTGGAAGCAAGAGAGCTGAGTCAGCAATGACTAACACTTGTTATGTATTCCTGTGTAAGATTTCTATATCTACATGGACAGTAAATGCTGACAGATATGATTTTTCTTTCTTTAATCATCTGTACAGACTAATTTTGCTAAATCCTGCTACAAGGCTGACAATCTACATACATCTAAAAATAATATCGACTGTTTCTTCTACAAATTTCTTGAATTACCAGAATACTTGCAGCATATTATAACAATTCAGATTTGTCATCTCACTTGATATAATTTATTTTGAAAATGAAGGTCAGCCATCAAAAATAATGTTTTTGCGTAAAGAAATATGTGCTGTCCAATATTAAATGCAGGAAATGCATCTCCCAGTACAGATAATGGAAATACATAAACAAAACACCAAAGTGGCACTAGTCCTTTAAACAATAGGTTGGGATAAAAGCAACTGAGAAATTCTGATGAGAAATGACAAGGAAGGGGAGTAGCCGGGAGAGGGAGGGGAGAGGAGTTAGTCAGGTCACCAGGGTACACGGAATCTGTAAGGCGTAATAAACAAATTAGGAAAGGATGAACAAAATGACATGTGTTGGTTTGTGAGATTGAAGTAAAAGGTTGGAAATCACTGCACCAGTGCCAGACTTAAGAGGGCGGGGGGGGGGGGGGGGGGGGGGGCGAGATATAGCCTGTCTTTGAGGCCAGTCCTGGATCCTTGATAATAATATTAACTAAAAAGGAACAGTAAAAGTAATGAACAGAAGCTGATTTATGATAAAACTAAAAGGCAACAAGTGAAAGGTGTGCAGGCTTAGTTGAAGAAGTTTCATTCCTCAGCCAGAATTCAGGCTGCCTAGCCAATGCAGCTTGTCTCTGCCACCAGTTCTGTTGTGTACATATAAGCAGCTGTTTGGGGAAGAAGAAGAAGGAAAAAAAAAAAAAAAAAAAAAAAAAAAAAGCAAGCCTCAGTATCGAGGAACTGCCCCTGAAGTGTCTCTACCACTGAATAACACTGAATAATCTGTAGTATCAGGAAGACATGTGTATAGCCTGACCACTGCATTTGAGCTTGCACCTTAAGGATTTGCAACATTTTACTTACACACTATTAGTACCTGATAGCTCCATTCAGTCTTGTAATTTTCCTGATAAACATCGCAGTGAACCACCTTAGGAAGATGATAACTCATATCAGAGTTTTAACAGAAAGAGTTCTTCAATCTTTCCATGAAGTTCTTACATCTGACGGACTTGGTTCCCGAAAGTTTTTCAATGTTTTCAACAGGGTTGCAGTAAGAGAAGTGCTATATCACAAGCCCTATGTTTACTTGAAATTCTTAACACTGTTATTATCCTATGGAATATAGTGTATTTTACAGAATATAGTGGGTTAATAAGTGTAAATATAACCATAGTATTAAATCTGACGTTTGCAAAAGCCATCATTACGATGGCTCCACACAAAGAAAATGTAAATAAATAAATAAAAAAATAAATAAATAAGATGTTAATGGATCTACTGATGCTGTACTTCACTGACAGGAGTATTTCTGGGAAGACTGCACAAGATTCATGACACTCCTACTTAAAACATCTAATGACATGAATGCATGTTACGATTTAGACTCATTTGCTACCCTTGGGCACTTCCTAGTATCTCACACTACAGATCACAGATATTTTGTTGGAAATCATCTTCTGACTTTTGTGTGTTTAAGACTATAATAATCCTAGATTTTGTTATACTTCTGAAGACCTCACTGAATTTATGTCAGCCTGAAACTTATAACCCAAGAGCTTTATTAGTATTCTAAAAGTGCTGTTCATTTCCTCTATCATTTGAAACCTGATAATGGCCAATCACACCAGAGCCTTTCCAAACCACTACTGATGTGTATCTTTTTTACCAGTATTCCTTATCAGTATGATCTGTCCCATCTCATTGCTCACCAGTTAGCAAACATCCTTACCTGAACTGATTTTGTCTTCACTGATATCTTATTTACCTTCTAGACATGACTTACTAACTGATCATGTATACGGATATGCACTAAGTGACTGAATGTTTCCAGACACCTATAGTGGACATTAATAAGGATGTGTCCCCCCTGTGCCTTTATGACAGATTGAATTCTGCTGGGGTCACTTTCAGTGAGATGTTGGAATGTCCATGGAGGAATGACAGTTAATTCTTCCACAAGAGTCAAAACCAGAGAAGATAATGATGTTGTACACTGGAATCTGGAGTGTAATCAACGTTCTAACTCACCAAAGGCATTGTATTGAGTTCAGGTCAGGATTCTGCACAGGCTATTCCCTTTCAGGCATAACTTATCCACAAACCGTTACCTCACAAGTGCTTCTTTATGACAGGGTGCATTGTCATGCTGGTACAAACAGTCATCCTCTCCAAGCTGTTTCTCTACTGTACTCAGAACACAGTGCTGAAAAAATGTTGGAATCCTTCCACATTCAGTGTTTTCTTAAACTCAATAAGGGGCGACACTCCAGTTGTGAAAAATACACCCATACCATAACACTACCTCCTCCTTACTTTACTATTGGCACTACACATGATGGCCAGTAAAGTTTTCCAGGCATTTGCCAAACCCAAACCTTTCCATCAGATTGCCACATGGTATAGGGTATCTCATCACCCCAAATTGCTCAGTTCCATTCATCTTCTGTCCAATGGCATCGTTCTTTGCAAAACCTCTAGCACCCCCCTTAGCACTGATTACCCAAAATGTGTGGCTTATGAGGAGGTAGAAGATGAGGTACTGGCAGAAGTAAAATTGTGAGGATGGGTCATGTATCGTGCTTGGGTAGCTCAGTTGGTAGAGAACTTGGTGCGTGAAAGGCAAAGATCCCGAGTTCGAGTCTGGGTCCAGCACACAGTTTTAATCTGCAGGAAGTTTCGTATGATAAACTGCTCAATGATTGTACCCCATTCCTTTTAACTCCCTGCAAGCAGTTATTGTGCTAACTGAAATGATGGTAGCATTTTGGAGCTCATGTGTGATTCCTTCTGCTGATTTCATACAATTTATTTTTTACTATCACCCTCCACAGTGCTTGGCAGCCCCATCTGTCAATACATTCAGTCTGCCAGTCTTGGTTAAGTTGTGGTTGTTCCTTCATGTTTCCACTTAAAATCATGTCACCAACAGTCAATTTGGGCAGCTTTAGAATGGTTGAAACATCCTGATGGATTTGTTATTCAGGTGACATTCAGCGACTAGTCCATGTTCCAAGTCACAGTGCTCTCCTGAGTGACCAGCGCTGCTATTACTACTTCTCTACTGACAAAACAATACTCCACCTCCATTTATACTGGGAGGTTTTCCTCTCCTGACATGTAGTGGTCAGTTCAGCATTATGTAGGGATGTCCAAATACTTTTGATCAGATAGTGTAGAGATAAGGAGTACTCCCACTTGTGCCAGTCTTAGAAACTGCTTGTTTGTAGTTCAGGGACCATCAGTGTACCATCTAGTTATGACGTAATTCTCACTCTTGATGAAATTTAAATATCTTATTTCTGATTTGATAGGAGCTCACATTTTTGAGCACTGATTGGAAAAAACTAAAAAAAATTATCATGAATCTCCCGGCTCATGACAGAGAGACATAAAAAATGACAGTTGCCTCTGTTCACCATACATTTTGCATATGTGTGGGGTGCCACAACAGATTAACCTTGCCCTGACTATCAGCTGTGGTCTTGCACGGGTGATCTTTGGAACTGTGGATGCACTTTATTGGGTTCTAAGGGTGGGTCTTGTATGGACATGTTCTTTTATTGCAGTTATTCATGTAATAAAGAGTGTACTACCTCATATGTTATCTTTCACCCCGATCCTATCTCAGGTTAGGGTTCCACATTGATGACCCTTGACAACTGTGCCAGTTTGGATACTAGGCATTAACAATGCAGCCATTGTTCAACCAGTATGTGCTGCAGTTTGCAAGACAAGATAAAGATTTCAGTGTTGGAGTGTACAGTGCTTTGCAGTTGACTCTTCAGCAACCCACATTCATCAAACATGAAAGTACACTCCTCAGTGCAGTGCTCAGAACAACAGACAATAATGTCAGACAATGGCATACTACAAATGATTTTCTGTGTGAGTTCATTTCTCCTCCAGCTGTACATGAAAATCTGGAACATACTGAGCCACAACAATCCAAATGGTCAGATTCACAGTTGCTCACTGTGGGCCATGAGTCTTTCACACTTTGTGCAAAAATTGTTCAACTTGGTGCTGATGCAGCTGGCTTTACAGACTTCAAACATTCCTACCATGCTCCCCCTGTGGTTTGATCAGATATGGAACATTTATCTCTCATACCCTTACAGATGACACCATGGTAATCAGCGTGGCTGTCTACTGACTTTGCCTCCATCCACTCTAGTGCTCGTCCTACACTTCCACCATTTCCCCACACTATCCCAATACCTGGTTCATGATAGTTGAAAGCATCCTTCGCAGTATGATGTCAATATTGACGGTGTTAAATTTATTGCATTGCTCAGTCACTTAAGAGAGTATGCAGATGTGATAAGTGATATTACCCTTAAGTACCCATAAGTATGTTGCATCAAAATCAGCTCTTCTTCAACACCTCTCATGGGCACTGAAATGACAGCTACAGTAAATGGTTTATAATGAACAAGTGGAGAACAAGACTCTGTTACAGCTTTGACATAGATTATGCATGCAGTTGAGTATCAATTGATGTTAGACCATAGGCTTTAGACCTTATGGGTTGTCAACTTCCTTTGCAAGTGCATTTCTCCATGATCGTCATGGACATGACTCATAGATTATCAGGCTCAAATTAGCAGACAGAATCTTCAGTGCACTCCAACATGGACAGTGCATCAAAACTGTCAACAATAATAGTGTCACACATGGACTGCAGCACCAGCCTCAGCATGCCCACCCCCTCGCTGCAGCCAAGCCTGGCTGATTACGACTCATCTCCACCAATTACGATATCATAGCCCTTGCCCTGGCCAGTGACCTTTATACAGACACAACCACCTCTCACCCACTTGGCAATGGCACCCCACATGCCACCACACCTATGCAGGACTGGCTTTAAAGTTTTCACAAGCAGTTTGATGACACTGCACATAACTATTGCCCCTCCTGCAACTACCCAAGGGAGCTGCGTGGTCCACGATAGGCACACTGGGGCACGGAGGGTGTTCAAGTCACCTAATTTCACAGTGTGACAATGAATGCTCTCTTATGCCACTGTCACAGAATGGCAGCAAGCTTTCATACTTGACCACTTTCGCCAACAACATTGATTCCTTATTGATTCAGTGCTGCATCTTCATTGCCCCCCTTACATTACACAGCAGTTCTGCTATAGAACTCCATGTGGCAAATGACTGTGCTAACACCATCTATGACACTGAGTCTCACACACTGAGTCTCAAAGATGTGATCTCATAGAACTTCCCCATTGATTTTCTTTGCCGTTTCTGACAGATACCACATCTGATTTGCGGGAAATTGAGTCTCTGATACAGTAGCTGCTCTGTTGCTGTTGCCATTGGCCACGTCCTTGCAGCAGCATAGCACACCCTCACCATGTCTCTTCAGATGACACACAATGTTGCTCTTCAGTGAGTGATCATCATTTTTATCTACAAGACTGCATTGCATCACTTGTCATAAGCCAACAAGTCCAATTACTCCACTTCAAGACATGACTGGATTCACTATGCATACACCAGGAAATGACACCATATGACAAGCAATCCACAAGACATCGGAGGAATTCACCACAGTGGAAATGGAATGGTATACAAGATAACCACAATGTCAGGTCCTCATTTACAAGGCAGCAATTACAACACCTTCTGGCTTATTCAAGTTCCTGTTTATGCCATAACTCAAGTCAAACCTGGCAGCAGTTTATTGATGGCATTTTGTTTAAACTCCCTTTCTGCTATGCCTTACTAGACAACATCCTCATTCTTTTTCCAGAGAAGGACACACATAAATTGCATCTTCAACAAGTTTTTGATGCGCTCACTGATAACGCTGTTGTGATTGTTGAAGAAAAATGCCAACTCTGACAAACTGAGGTCATCTTTCTCGAGCATATCATCAACACTACCTGTATTTGTCCTACACTACAGTGAACAAAAGTCAGTTGCTGCCACCACAGGGCTTCCGAGAGTTACATAAATTCTTAGGGATGATTAATTTATAACACAGTCACCTTCCACATGCAACCACCATTCAGGCCCTGCTCATGGGTGTTCTCATGGGCAAGAATACTACCAATAAATGTAAGCTGCTGTGGAGCCCCAGCAAGCCTCTGACCAACTTCACTCAACTCACTATTACATCTCATGCAAGTAAGTTCACCACTGGCATGGTTCTCCAGTGGGAAATGGCAGGTGTACAGCAACTACTTTGATTTTTCTCACATAAAGTGACTGCATCACAGTGTAAGTGGCCATCCTACAGCTATGCACTTCTAGTGGTTTATGAAGCAGTTAATCAGTTCTCCATCTACATCTACAAACATACTCCAAAAGCCACCATACAGTGCACGGCAGAGGGCACTCTCTACCACTACTATTCATTTCCTTCCCTGTCCCACTTGCAGATAGAGCGAGGGAGAAACAGCTGTCTACATGCCACTGGATGAGCCCTAGTTCTTAGCATATTTTATCTTTGAGGCCCTTATCCAAAATATGCAGGGTGTAACAAAAACGTATGGCACAAATTGCAGAAGAAATTCCTCGTATGTAGATGAAGAAATTTGTTATATGAACATGTGTCTGTAAACACCTTGTATCCATGTTACAATTCATTTTCCCCAACTCATTTATCATGGGAAACACACACACAAACAGAGCGCACCAGCATACCACCGGCAGCTATTTCTCACAGGAGATGTTCGATTTGCTCTCCATGGGCATTGATATATACATCAGCATGCCATCATAGTGAATCTCGGATACACTGATGTGTCCCTGGAGTACTGGTGGTTTCAGAGCTTTAGATAAAATGGGCACAGAAACTCTTAAATCTTGTACTGGGCTTCCACACATAAGAACTTTCAAATGCCCTGACAAATAAATGTCCATTGGGTTTAGGTCTGAAGAGTGTGGAGTCCAGCCACCCGGTACATCTCTACTTATCCATCTGTCACTGAATCTGTTATTTAGAAGCCAGCAGATGTCAACACTAAAATGAGGAGGTGCATGAAGTACATGATTTGTCATGCAGCTACAGGCACATCTGCTAGCAGATCAGATAGAACATTCTCTACAACATTACGATACCTTTGTCTGTTGAGCCTGGTTGGAAGAAAGTGAGGCCTTACCAGTCACCAACAATGTTGGCCCAAACATTGACAGAAAATCTTTGTTGGTGACTTTCAACAGCTGCTTGAGGACTGATACCCACCCATAAATCCTGACTGTGAAAGTTTACAATCTGATCTCATTGAAATGATGCATCATCAGTGAACAGCACCATTGCACTAAAATTAGAGTTGACACTTTGTCGAATAACCATTCACAGAAGAGTACCTATGCAGGAAAATCAGCTGCTGATAGTGCCTGCACACACTGTAAATGGTATGGATACACCTGGTCCTTGTGTAACACTCATCAGACAGTTATGTGATTAACATCCAGTGTTGCAACTACTTGTCTTGTACTGACACTAGGGTCATCATCAACTGCATTAAGAATTGCTGCCTCCTGTTGTGGTGTCCTCACCATAAGCCTCCCCCAGTCATATCAGGCTGAAATGCCCCGTGTTCCATAAGCTGATGATCAATGGCTTCAAACGTTTTCCTGTAGGGGCACCTTTGTGCAGGAACTCTTTCCTGGTACAAATGATGTTAGTGCCATTGCTGTCAGCTAATCCATACATCAAATGGGCATCTGCTATCTCTGTATTTGTGTATCCTAACAATGCATGAACCAAGTCTGTGATTAACTCTATGTAGTAAACTGTGTGCTTGCAATAGTGGCCTGATAGCTGGAACAGTTGATGTTACCTGTAAACAAGCAAAGACATACATTGCATGACAACAGGAATATGTAAAACAAAACACTGGCAGTGTACAATGGAACCAGACATCATGAAGAGTGCATATTCCCCTTGATTCTAATGCTCTGTTCTTGTGTGTTTCCCTTGATTAATGAGTTAGGAAAAATGAATTGTGACATGGAAACAAAGCATTTCCAGACCCATGTTCAAAAAACATAACATGTGATGAATGTATCCTGCAATTTGTGGCATACATTTTTGTTACATTCTGTATGTTGGTGGCAGTAGGATTATTCTGCAGTCAGCTTCAAATGCCAGTTCTCTAAATTTTCTCAGTAGTTTTCCTCAAAAAAAAAATCACCTTTCCTCCAGGGATTCACATTTGGGTTCCTGAAGCACCTCTGTAACACATGCATGGTGTTTGAACCTACTGGTAACAAATCTACCAGCCCACCCCTGATGACTTCAATGTCTTTACTCTGACCTGGTGTGGATTCCAAAAACTCAAGCAGTAGTCAAGAATACATTGCATTAGCACCCGTTATGCAATCTCCTTTACAGAGGAACCTCACTTCCCTAAAAATTTCCCAATAAACCAAAGTCTACCATTTTCCTTCCTTATCTCAGTCCTCCTGTGATTGTTCCATTTCATATCACTTTGGAAAGTTACACCCAGATATTTAAGTAATGTGTTTGTTTCAAGCAGGACACTACTAATGTTGTATCTAAATGTGATGGGTTTGTTTTTCCTACTCATCTGCATTAAATTACCTTTTTCTACATCTCAGAGCCAGCTGGCATTCATTACACTAACAAGAAATTTTGTCTGAGTCATTATGTATCATCTTACAGTCACTTGTCTGCCACACCTTTCCATACACCACAGAATAATCAGCAAACAACCACAGATCACTGCCCATCCTGTCCTCCAGATCATTAATGTATGTAGAAAATAATAGTCATCCTATCACACTTCCCTGGGGCACTTCCGATGATACCCTTGTCTCAGATGAATACTTACCATTGAGGACAACATACTGGGTTCTATTACTCAAGAAGTCTTAACAGTTTGCAATATTGTACTGTGACAGTTGCTTTTCTGAAAAATAGTTGCCCTTCATCCATAATTTGCAGTATATCATGTGAGAAAATGGCATTCTGAGTTTCACACAAGTGGTTCTTTCTAAAACAATCCTGATTCATGGACATAACCTTTTTGATCTCTGGGAAGTTTATTACATTTGAACTCAGAATATGTTCTGGAAACCATGTTAAGGACATTGGTCTGTAATTTTGCAGGTCTACTCTTTTATTCTTTTTATTTAAAAGAATCACCTGCATTTTTTCCAGTCACTTGGGAATTTGTGCTGAGTGAGAGATTCATGACAAATGCAAGCTAAGTTAGGGGCCAATGACACAGAGTATTCTTTGTGAAACTGAATTGGGATTCCATCCAGATCTGGCAACTTGTTTGTTTTAAACTCTTTCAGTTGTTTTTCTATGCCATAAATACTTATTACTATGTCAAAGATGATGTAGAAAGCAGACTGTAGTCATTTGCATGGACCACTAATCACTAGTGGGCTCATATGAAGTCCTTAGATAGATACGTGCCCTAAGCAATTCTGCCACCTGGACTATATTCCACAGTTAAGGACCAATGTCCGAAACTTGATGGGTATGGATAATGTTGTTGTGGACTATCTTTCACATATCAACACAATCTCCACACCAATTGACTATACTAAGTTAGTGGAGGCATGGCTGCAGGACCAGCAACTACAAGACCTTCTCTACAATCCCACCACTAACCTCAAACTTGGACATTACCTGATACCAGACACGATTAGGCAGATCTTGTGTGATGTATTATAAAACCAAATTCAGCCCCTCATCCCTCAGCAGCTTCAGAAAATCATCATCGACTAACTGCACACTTCTCACATCCTGGCATCCAACTAACGATATGTCTTGTCACAGATCACTTCATGTGGCTGAATGTTAAGAGAGATTGCAAAGAGTGCACATGTGCATGCATGACATCTCAATGGAGTAAAATGGGGCATCACACCCAACCATTTGTTGGCCAGTTCAAGATTCCCAATGAATTTTTCCAACATGTGCATCTTGATCTGGTAGGACCTCTCCCTGAGTCCAACAGCAATCAAGATATTCTTTCGATTAATGACCATTTAACATAGTGGGTAAAGGTTGTATCTCTCAGGGACAGTATGGCATATTCAACAGATCAGACTTCCATTGATATGCAGCTTTCTTGGTTTCAATATGTGGTGTCTACACTACCAATCAACATTGGCAAATCGAATCAGCCTTGTTCGAGTGAATTATGCAGTCTTTGCAGTACTCACCAGTACGGAATGTCTGCCTACCATCCAAAGAGCAATGGCATCCTTGAACAGTGCCACTATACTTTGAAAGCAGAATTCATGTGCTACGGAGGCCAATAGACTGAAGCCGTGAAGCCCATTCATGGTTGGTGTCAGGTGTATTTCTGGCACATGTGATTTAGGGGCTTCTCTGGCAGTGAACCTGTATCACATAACATGCTTCTTACGAGCTGATTTTATACTTCAATAACTATCTGTCACAGCCACAGGTCCATCCAACCACATCACATGTGTGAAATGCCATGTTAAAAAGTCACTTCTAAAAGTATGTATTTGAAGTGGTGTCTTATTTGGATGTGAAATATGAATGATAAACATTACATACAAGAAGAGAATGAAATTTATTTAAATATAATCTTACTGAAGACTGCTAAAGGTTAGATGACTAGATTGGGTATCCAGTGAAGAGGTAATGAATTGAGTTGGAAAGATAGGATCTTTACAATATAACTTGAGTAAAAGATGGCATAGGTTGATAGTACACATCCTGAGGCATCAAGGAATATCTATTTGGTAATAGCAAGAAGTGTGAAGGGTAAACATTGCAGAGGGGACCAAGGAATAATGACAGTAAGTAAATGGATGCAGTTGCAATGGTTAAGCAGATATCAAAAGACTTGCATAAGACAGACTATTGCAGAGAGCTGCATCAAACCAGTCTTTAGACTGAACACCACCACAGCATCAACTACAAACTTTTTCTGTATTGGTAGAATTAAAGGGATTTGTAAAATAAGTGATGGTTATTTGCCAGTTGTGTGGATCATTATTGCGAACTCTCATCATAATGATATGGAATGACTCTGTTTTATAACTGTAGTACATCTTCTCAGCAGAAAATGTGGCAACATGCTGATCATTTTCAATACTTCATGTGATTCTTTTTCTATGATTTATACTGAACTATGTTCAGTCTCTCTCTCTCTCTCTCTCTCTCTCTCTCTCTCTCTCTCTCTCTCTCACACACACACACACGCACATGCACACACACACACACACACTCTCTTCCCCCCCCCCCTTCCCCCCACCCCTCCCAATCTTTCTGTTAAACACATACACATTCATTTTATTACATATTTGGGAAATCTTCTATAGAGTATAAGGAGTTATTATGCAGATATTAGTTCAGTTTGTGTTTCAATCTAATTTTATTATCCATTAAATTCCATACATCACTAGGTAAATGGTCAAAGTTTTTTATGACTGGGTTCTTCACTATTTTCTGTGTCACACTAAGGTTGATTGATGGATGGTGTAAATCATTTCTGCTTTTAGTATAATTTTTGTGAATGTGGCCCTTGTTTTCAAACTTTCACTGACTGATGACCACAAAAGTCATATTGGAGTAAATGTACTACGAAGTTGTTGTCAGCAAGACTATCTGTTTAAAAAGCTACCTGCAAGAGGATCTGGTGTGGACATTATTGTACTACATTTCCCTTAAACCTCCTCCCTCCATATTGGTAATAAAGAGACACAGAAAGAACATGTGTTATGTCTGACATGATGCTTTTTACATTACAAACATGTAAATTCCCAGATGTGGGCAATAAACAGAAATGAACGCAGGTAACCAATCCACTAGACACTTCACTAGCTTTCATATGAGCTGAATGTTGAGATTGCATGCATGTGCATACCGACACATGCACTCTCTCTCTCTCTCTCTCTCTCTCTCTCTCTCTCTCACACACACACACACACACACACACATATAAACACATGGGGGAAGGGGTACGTTTGAGTCTATGTATTTATCTGTGCTTGCTGGAAGGTTGTGTAATTACCAATAATGTGATGTGTGTATACATTAGAGTTTTCATCTAGCCCAATTTTTAAAAAAACTCTCCTGTTGTTTCCAAAGATACGTTGGAAACAGTGAAATGTTCCAGATCTTCATCTTATAGAGAATACCTCCCCTTCTTTTCCATACTGAACCTGTAGCATAATTTCTTTCAATAAAATGGGTAAATTTTCCTGGTTTTATTTCAGTTATTCTTTGAGTTCAAGAAACGTTAGCATTACACTTCATTCAGTCTCAAAATTAAGCTGTAACTTGAGGGTGCAGTGGTCCCATCAACAATGGGATGTGTTTGGATTTCAGTATCCAATTGCAGCACTATCATTCTTTGTGTATATTATGCGATATGTTACAGTTTGATACATAGGTGGATCAAGTACTTACAGCTGAACTTTTTATAAATGGCAACAAATGAGAATCTTGATAGTACAGTTTCTGAACAGAACTTAGCTTTTGACATTGAGGATGGACCAACATTGGACCAACATTATAGCCCTTTTGAAACAAAACAGACATGAAGTTGCTGTTCATAATAAACTGTCAAGGCTTAAAATGGACAGCTACATATTGGTGACAACAGTCTCTTTTCATCGGTTTAGTACCTTTACATCTGTACAGCAACAGTTGAAACTGTTATTCTATATTAAAAAATGATGTCTGTGTACAGGTAGTGCTGAATTGTTTACTTGGTCTGGTAGATCACAGGCTGCTCTAGTTGACAAGAAGATGAGGACAAATAACTTGCAACACAAGAGATAAATCTCCTTTTCAGTTAGATTCTTTAATTGTTATTTATACTGATAAAAGCATCACAGATCTTGTCACAAATCTACTCCATCAAATACAGTTCAAACATAATGTCTTACCACATCAAACCTGTGTGTGAAGGAAGTGTTATTAAAGTTTAACATATAAAGAATGAAGAAAATAAGACTGTGAATAATATTGTCAGATTTCCACTTAACTGTGACTTAAGTATATGTAATATTAACATAAAAATATTTTTGACAGTATAGTACTTGCTAACTTAAGTCTCTTTATCTCTGTACAGCAACAGTTGAAACTGTTATTCTGTATTAACAAATGATGTCTGTGTACAGGTAGTGCTGAATGGTTTACATGGCCTGGTGGATCACAGGCTGCTCCAGTTGACAAGAAAGGGCCATTCACATGTCCAGTTTGTCTTCGAATTTACCGTCGCTCACGTTCTCTATGGCGCCATCAACGTTATGAGTGTAACATGCCAGCTCAGTTCCTATGTCCATTATGTCCATACAGAGCCAAACATAAGTGTAGTCTAAAGCTTCATCTTAACAAGAAACATCACATGCCTTCAGAAAATACCACTGATGTGAACTACTTGCAGAAGTAATCTGATAGCTATAAATTTTGAAAATTCTGTGCATTCTTTTTCCTGAGAGACATTTCTGAAATATGTTGTGGAGTTGTTATTTGAATTAAAATAATGCATTTTAACATAAATTTCATGAAGGCAGTAGTCCTGTAGTGGATAGGGTTTTATATGTGTATTTTTTTGCTGTTGTAGTAATATTAAATGGGCTTAAAATGATCATAAATAGATAATAACAAAATTATAAGTGCCAGTGGTGTCTTTACTTACCAGATGCTGGATAGAAATGATTGCAGCAGTGTGCACCGACCACCAGCATAAAACAAAATATACAAAGAGTTTTATTGAACGCCTGATTTTTTGAAATTTTAAATAATTCTTTTTCCCGAAGAAAAGAGAATCACATTAACAGGAAAACTAAGTATGGCATACATTAAAGGTCACCCCAAACTCTTCATTGTGTAATACAGCGTCCATTTAAAATCTGCTACTGTATAAAGGCCTCCTCTAGACTTTTCTGTGCTTTACGGTCTTCAGTGACATAAATCTGTGCTCTTACATGTATTCTAAATTTATGAATTTATAAAAATGTAACCCTGATGATACAGCTGATTGATGAATTGTACTTAGGATATTTTTGTGCAACAAGGGAATATATTGTTCTTGTTTTGATAGTGTGTGTTTCCTCTTATGCTTGTTGCCAGTAAGCTGAGAGACCTGCCTGCGCCAGTGTTGGTGATATATTGATTGGCAAAATATGCATTTAAACAGACCCTTTTATCATTAATCCAAAGGTTGTAAGAATGAGAATGATTAATGCTGAAGGCATTAAAATTGACAAAATAAAGGAATTCTGCTGTGAAATTCATGTAATCTCTCTCTAAATCTCATGCCCTTTTCCTTGATGTTGGTTATCACCAATTAATGTAAAGTCCATTAGTAATCAGAAAGAGGTTCACTTTAATTGTTGTCATGCTTTACTCATTACATATTCTATTTTGTACACTGGACTCTCACTAATCTGGCCCTCAGTAGGCCAGCCTCTCAGTAATCCGGCACACATACAAAAACACGTGCACAAGAATTATCAGCTTTCTTTACAGTTTCAGAAACATGTCTTATAAAAGGAAACATGTTACACTGCACCTCAAGCAGAAACTCGAAATTTTAGGTAAGTTAAATCGAGGTTCTTCACAGAAAGCCATTGCTGATGAGTTCAATGTTGGACAAGCAATTATTTATGGCATCAAAAAAGAAAGAAGATGTTATTCGACACTACTGAGCACAAATGGATAGTGAGTTGGGAAAATGGAAGTTTATGCAAAAGAGTGAGATTGATGAACTCAACATAGCTCTTTATAGATGGTTCATACAACAACGCAGTAAAGGAATTTCAGTCAGTGGCCAAATTATAAAGGAAAAAGCAGCTGCATCTATCAGACAACTTGGTAACAGTAACTTGTTTGCAGTGAGCAAAGTTTGGCTATCAAACTGGAAAAACAACATGGCATTTGGCAGCTGACAATCACCATGGAAAGTGGCTCAGCTAATAAGGATGCTGATGATTTTGTAAGCAAGACAGAAGATAAAAGAGGAAGAAGATTTACCTGCTGATGACTTGTATAATGCTGATGAAACAGGACTCTTTTGCAAGATACTTCCTTCAAAAACATTAGCTGCCAAGAACGAGAAGGAAGCTTGCAAGCAACAGAAACAGCGCGTAATATTAATGACGTATTGTAGTGCAAATGGGAGTCATAAACTACCGCTTATGGTGACTGGAAAGTCCCAAAATCCACATTGTTTTTAACACACAAACATAAATACTCTACCAGTGCAGTATTGCGATCAGAAGAAAGCGTGGTTGGACAGACAAATATTTTCTCGGTGGTTCCATGGAACATTTGTACCAGCTGTAAGAAAAGAGCTAAAGGAGAAAAAGTTTCCACTGAAAGCTATTGATATAATTGACAATGCTGGCAGTCATCCTTCAGATGTTTCTCTAAAGTCCGATGGTATACAAGCACTCTTTCTCCCATGCAATGTGACAGCCCTAATTCAGCCCATGGACCAGGGAATTTTGGAATCAATTAAACCTCATTATTGACATTCACCTCCTGTCTCCTTGCTGAACAAAAGTGAAAACGACTATCGAGACTATGCTGAAGACATGGAAAGCAATTAACATATGTGATGTTGTTTTTCAAGTAACTGAAGCATAGGATAAAGTGGAGAGTGCTACCATAATGAAGAGCTGGAGGAAATTGTGGCCATCCATTGATGCCGAGTTGGATCCAATAGTGAGTGACAATGATGAGCCAGTCAATTTGGAATTATCAATTACTTTTCTACACTGACATGTTCCATATCCTTCCAGGAGGAGAAGAAATTAATGATGAAGCTGTTACTAAGTTGCTGGATGAGGAAAATATAATATGGACCAAACTTTTAACAGATGAATAAATAATCAAAAGCATGCAAGAAAGTAATGATGAAAGTAATGAAGAAGAGGACACAGGAGGAAAGAGCATGAAGATTTCTCACACTTCTGGTGCTGAAGCTGCCGAGGTATTCATGGAGTACATTATGCAACAACCAGATACATGCAGTACCGATGTAATGTTTGTAAAGTGGTTGTGTGATAAAGTATGACATTGTCGTGTGTCACCACTGCGACAGTTAAAAATTAGGGACATGTTTCATAGTGAGTGACATGACTGTATAATTATGTACAGTATCTACTCAAAGATGAAGTTTTCTTTGAAAATTAGTTTATTTTTTGACTTAATAAAGTATAGCCTCTGCGTTTTAAAATTGAGTCCTTCTGTTTAATAAAGTATAGTACACTATATCCCCTACGTTTTCAAAATTAAAAAATATAAAACAAAATAAATGAATAAAAAAAATTTCAGACACTCAATAATCAAGCACTTCCACTAATCTGGCACACATATTAACCAGGAATGGCCAGATTAGAGAGAGTCTAGTGTACTCCCAGGACATGAGAAACTGGCTATCCTTTCTATTAGCACATGATCACATGATGATAAGCCGCCCTTCCCCCCCCCCCCCCCCCTCCCCCCTCCATGGGAAGCTAGTCGTCCTTCCTACTAGCAGAAGGGGAAAAGACAAATTTGCCAGAACTATAAATATTTTTGTTTGGGAAATGTGATCCTCTGCCAATATTTTTTTTAAAATTCCAGATTCCAAAAGCTACAGATTCAATTATGATTTCAAATTTCTCTATCTGTCAACCATGTTCCAGTTGTATGTTTGGATGCCTGGTGACTATAAACACCAATCAAGATGAGCAATTCTAATTGGCCTTGTTCAGTGAACTATGCAGTCTTTGCAGTACTCATCAGTACTGAATGTCTGCCTACCACCCACAGAGCAATGGCATCCTTGAAAACAGTATTCATACTTTGAAAACAGTATATACTTTGAAAACAGTATTCATGTGCTACGGAGGCCAATAGACTGAAGCCGTGAAGCCCTGCCATGGTTGTGGTTGCTGTCAGGTGTCTGCCTGGCATGCAACTGTGATTTAGGGGCTTCTCTGGCAGTGAACCTATATCACATAACACTCTTCTTACCAGCTGATTTTGTGCTTCTATAACTATCTGTCACAGCCACAGTTCTATCCAACCACATCACATGTGTGAAATGCCACATGTTAAAAAGTCATTTCTGAAAGTATGTATTTGGAATGTGGATGATCAACGTAACAGACAAGAAGAGAATGAAAATTATTGAAATGTGATCTTACAGCAGAGTGCTAAAGATTAGATGGCTAGATTGGGTATCCAGTGAAGAGGTAATGAATTGAGTTAGAAAGAAAATATCTTTATGATATAACTTGAGTAACAGATGGCATAGGTTGACAGTACACATCCTAAGGCATCAAGAAATATATGTTTGGTAATAGAAAGAGGTATGAGGGCAAACATTGCTGAGAGGACCAAGGCATAATGACAGTAAGCAAGTTTAAATGGATGCAGTTGCAATGGTTAAGCAGACATCAAAAGACTTGCATAGGATAGACTACTGCAGAGAGCTGCATCAAACCAGTCTTTAGACTGAAGACCACAACACCATCAACAACAAACTTTTTCTGTTTTGGTAGAATTAAAGGGATTTGTAAAATGAGTGATGGTTATTTGCCTATTGTGTGGATCATGACTGCGAACCCTTATCACAATATGGAATGATTCTGTTTTACAATTGTAGTACATCTTCTCAGCAAGTGGCAACATGCTGATCATTTTCATTACCTCATACGCTTATTTTTCTTTTTTTATGATTTATACTGAACTATGTTCAGTTTCTCTCTCTCTCTCTCTCTCTCTCTCTCTCTCTCTCTCTCTCTCTCTCTCTCTCTGTCCCTCTCCCTCTTCACACCTCTGCCCTCCCCCCCCCCCCCCCCCCCCTCTACCCCCTATCTTTCTGTTAAACGCATTCACACCCACACACACACATTCATTTTATCATGTATTTAGGAATTCTTCTATAGAGTATAAGGAGTTACTATGCAGATACTAGTACAGTTTGTGTTTCAAGTTCATATTATTTCCATTAAATTCCATACTTCACTAGGTACATGGTCCAAGTTTTTTTATGGCTGAATACTTCACTCTTTTCTGTGTCACGCTAAAGTTGACAGATGGATGGTGTAAATCATTTCTCCTTTTAGTATCATTTTTGTGAAAGTGTCCCTTGTTTTCAATCTGTGATTTACTGATGACCACAAAGGTCATGTTGGAGTAAATGTACTATGAAGTTGTCAGCATGCCTATCTGTTTAAAGAGCTACCTGCAAGAGGATCTGGTATGGACATCACTATACCAGTATTCTCTCAAACCACCTCCCTCCATATTGGTAATTTAAAGAGACACACAAAGAACAAGCGTTATGTCTGACATGATGCTATTTTTATATTACAAACATGTAAATTCTCAGATGTGGGCAATAAACATAAATAAACACAGGCAACCAATCACTAGACATTTCACTAGCTTTCATATGAGCTGCATGTTGAGTGGGCATGCATGTGCAAGCCAGCACGCGCACTCACTCTCACACACACACACACACACACACACACACACACACACACACACACATACACACACACACATTTGGAAAGGGTATGTTTGAGTCCATGTATGTATCTGTGCTTTCTGGAAGGTTGTGTAACTTCCAATAATGTAATAATGTAATGTGTGTATACATTAGGGTTGTCATATATCCCAATTTTTTCGAAACAGTCCTGTTGTTTCCAATCATATTTAGAAAACAGTGGAATGTTCCAGATCTTCATCTTATAGGGTACACCTCCCCTTTTTTCCATCCTGATCCTGTAGCATAATTTATTTCAGAAAACTGGGTGAATTTTCCTTGGTTCATTTCAGTTATTCCATGAGTTTAAGAAGCGTTAGCATTACTCTTAAGATGGAATGAAAATTAAGCTGTAACTTGAGGGTGCAGTGGTCCCATCAACAATGGGACGTGTTTGGATTTTAGTACCCAGTTGCAGCACTATCATTGTTTGTGTATATTATGTGACATGTTACAGTTTAATACACAGAGGGATCCAGTACTTGCAGCTATGCTTTTTATAAATGGTAATGAATTGTTTTGTATGTAAGAGCAATGTGAACAGTAAATTATTGCAAGATTTTTCATTTGTAAAGTATAGGGTGAGAATCTTGATAGTACAGTTTCTGGGCAATACTTAGCATTTGACATTCTGGAAGGACCAACGTTATAACCATTTTGAAACCAAACACACAGGAAGTTGCTGTTCAAAATAAACTATCAAGACTTAAAATGGACAGCTAAATATCAGTGAAAACAGTCCCTTTTCGCCTGTGCAGTCCCTTTACATCTTTACAGCAATTGTTATTCTATATTAAAAATGATATATGTGTACAGGTAGTGCTGAATGATTTACTTGGCCTGGTAGATCACAGGCTGCTGAAGTTAACAAGAAGATGAGGACAAACTACTTGCAACACAAGAGATACATCTGCATTTCAATTAGGTTCTTTAATTGTTATTTATACTGATAAAAGTATCACAGATCTAGTCACAATGCTACTCCATCAAATACAGTTCAAAACATAAAGTCTTGCCACATCAAACCTGTGTGTGAAGGATGTGTTATTAAAACTTCACATATAAAGATAAAGAATGAAGAAAATAAGACTTTTACAAATATTGTCATGTTTCCACTTAACAGGGACTTAAAAATATATGTAATATTAACATAAAAATATTTTTCACAGTATAATACATGCTAACTTAAGTCTCCTTATGTCTGTACAGCAACAGTTGAAACTGTTACTCTATATTAAAAAATGAAGTCTGTGTACAGGTAGTGCTGAATGGTTTACATGGCCTGGTAGATCACAGGCTGCTCCAGTTGACAGTCAAAGGGCCATTCACATGTCCAGTTTGTATTCAAATTTACCGTTGCTCATGATCTCTATGGCGCCATCAACGATATGAGTTTAATATGCCAGCTCATTTCCAATGTCCATTATGTTCATACAGAGCCAAACATAAGTGTAGTCTAAAGCTTCATCTTAACAAGAAACATCGCATGCCTTCAGAAAATACCATTGATGTGAACTACTTGCAGAAGTAATCTGATATCTATAATATTTTGAAAATTCTGTACTTTCTTTTTCCTGAGAGACTTTTCTGAAATACGTTGTGCAGTTGTTATTGGAATTAAAATAACGAATTTTACATAAATTTCATAAAGGCAGCAGTCATGCAGTGGATAGGTTTTTATATATGTACAGCAGGGTCCCGCTACTCCGAAGCCTGGTAATCCGATCGTTCAGTTAATTTAAACATGAAAAATGTTAGTCTAAGTGTGAAAAAGTGTGCAGTAAACTGCTGTAGATACACACTATTTTAATTTACACAGTACAGTAAACATGTATTAGAAAAATTGACAAGAAAACATTAGGTTTATACAAGGCATAACAATGAAATAAAAGCTGTCAAACTTACTAAAATAGGTAAGGTTCTCCACACATGCCCCCATCTGCTGCCATCCACTCATCTATGTTTCCTTCACTAACTTCTTCACATCCAGGGACTGTCTGTATCATTTGTAGCAGATTTACCTCTTCATTTTCAACTAAGTTTTCCTGAAATTCGACAGTTTTCTACACGATTTTCACAGAGTATTTTCTGAAATATTCTGCTATGCCTCAGCGGCCCAATAAACAACATCCTTCACATTGGTCATTTTTATTTTGTCCACAAAAGGAATGCTATTATCTTGGATCAGAATTCTTAGAAATTGTTTTCTGTAAATCAGTTTTAGTGTTTCCATGATGCCCTGGTCCACTGGCTGTAGAAGTGGTGTAACATTCGGTGACAAAAACTTTGCCGCAATTTCTCCATCACATAATTCCTCAGTGGTGGGGTGAGATGGTGCATTATCAATCAAAAAGATTGCACAGGGAAACAAATGATTTTCCTTAGAAAACCATGGAACAGAGGGAACAAACTGGCCATGAAACCATTCTTTGCTTTTTTCTGGTTGCGATAATATATGGGCAGGGACTTCATGTTGCAGCTTTTAAAAGCTCTGGGCCTAGCAGATTTGCTGATCAGCATTAGAGGCAGCTTGTGATTACCAGCAGCATTGCTGCACGCTAATGAAGTCACACAATCTTTGCACATTTTAAAACCATGGGCATGCTCTTCTGCTTTTGATGCCAGGGTTTTTGTTGGCAATGCCCTAAAATTAAAGCCAGTCTCATCAGTGTTATAAATTTGTTGGGGAGAATACTTCCCCTCTCTTATGATTTTTTCAAACTCACCCAAGTATTCCTTTGCTGCATCATGATCAGAAGAAAACTTCTCTTCAGTAACTGTTAGCTCATGGATTCCATGATGTTTTTTGAATCTGTCCAACCAACCCATACTCGCATTAAAAGACTCATCACCATTCATTAACTTGTTCAGATAAACAGCCTACTCCTGAGCCAGTGCTCCAATCAAGGGAGTTCCCCTTTCTCCTTCCTGCATAAACCAGAGGCAAAGAGCTTCATCCACTTTATCGTACTGGGACTGTTGCAAAGTCTGCTAAATTTCAATTGTTTTTTCCAAAGACATTGCCCAGGACTGTTCAAGTTTTACTCAGTTCTTCTTCCAATCACAAATGGTTGCTTTACCAAGACTCAGTTCCATTGCCCATTTAGATACATTCTCACCATTGTCTATCTGCTGTGAAGCATTCAGTTTTTCTTTGAGAGTTAATGTTAAATGTTTCCATTTCCTCGTGATGAAGATACATACACCACTACACCTGAACAAATACAATACAACTCTTACACTTGCCAGTGATCGATAACTAACATAACCAAGCACTTTGCAAGCCAACTGGTAGTGCACTGACCTCAGACACTTTAAAGGTCTCAACAATGCACAACAACAAGGAGTGAGAATGAGTCATTGTTCCCACACTTGTTCCCATTTGTTACCATGCTGTACCTACTTATCTACTTGGTATACATCATTCTAGAAACTCGTCACCATAATTCCAGCTAATTTGAACAAATCGGTAATCTGAACAAGGTTCGGTCCCAATTAGTTTGGATTAAGAGTATACTGTTTTTTTTTCTGTTGTAGTAATATTAAATGGACTTAAAATGAAAGTCATAAATGGATAATAACAAAATTAGAAGTACCAGAGGAGTCTTTACTTACCAGATGCAGGACAGAAATGATTGCAGCAGTGTGCAGCAACCACCAGTGTAAAACAAAATTTAAAACAGAATTTTATTGAATGTCTGATTTTTGGAATTTTTAAATAATTCCTTTGCCTGAAGAGAGGAAAATTACATTAACAGGAAAACAAAGTATGGCATACATTAAATGTCACTCCAAACACTTCATTATGTAATACAGCATCCATTTGAAATCTGCTGCTGTATAAAGGCCTCCTCTAGACTTTTCTGTGCTTTAAGGTCTTCAGTGACATAAATCTGTGCTCTTACATGTATTCTCAATTTATGAATTTATAAAAACATAGCCCTGACAATACAGCGGATTGATGAATTGCATATAGGATATTTTTGTGCAACAAGGGAATATTTTGTTCTTGTTTTGATAGTGTGTGTTTCCTCTTATGCTTGTTGCCAGTAACCTGAGAGTCCTGCCTGCTGCCAGTGTTGGTGGTATATTGATTGGCAAAATATGCATTTAAACAGATATTTTTATCATTAATCCTAAGGATGTAAGAATGAGAATGATTAATGCTGAAGGCATTACAGTTGACAAAATAAAGGAATTCTGCTCTGAAATTAATGTAACCTCTCTCTAAATCACATGCGCTTTCCCTTGATGTTGATTATCACCAATAATGTAAAGTCCATTAGTGATCAGAAAGGGGTTCACTTTAATTGCTCTCATGCTTTGCACATAATATATTCTTTTTTATACTACCAGGACATGAGCAACTGGTTATCCTTTCTGTTAGCACATGATGATATGCCATTTTTTAATGTGAGAAGCTAGTTGTCTTTCCTATAGACAATGAGGAAAAGACAACTTTGTTTAAACAAGTTTGCCAGAACTATAAATATTTGTGTTTGGGAAGTATGATCGTCCGCCAATAATTTTTCAATAATTTCAGATTCCAAAAGCTAGGGATTCAATTATGGTATCAAATTTCTGTATCTGTCAGCCATGTTCCAGTTGTATGTGTTACAGCAACAGATATGTAAACTCTCCTCTCCTGTATCTAATACTCTGAATATAAAATTGTGTATACTTGGTTATGATATTATATAAAGGAGCCATTGAACAGGACAAAGTCCTTCATCAGACGAAGAACCACAACACACACACATACTCAAACATGCACAACTTGTACACACAGAAATGTGTTGTCCCCACAGTTCTGTCTCTGTACCACCTGCTGATTGCCACTGTCAATGTTACCCCACCTATACAACATACTCAAGTCTATGGTCTTGCCACCACTGAACACATCTTTCTCAATGCGAGACTCACTCCAAACCCACAATCTGCTTCCTGACCACTATGACCAACTACTTCTTTATGTACAATTACTTCTCATTTGAAGGCATGACCTACAAACAAAGTCACTGTTCATGGGCACCTGAACAGCATCTTCTTATTCTTGAGCCACATAGGGAAATCCTTTCCAGCCACCCAGAAACCTAAACCCCTTACTTGGTTCAGATTCATTGATGACATCTTCATGATTCATACCAGGAGTGAGAACACACTATCCACACTCCTACAGAACGTCAATACCTTCTCCGCCAATCCATTTCAACTATCCTCCTCAGTCCAGCAACCCACCTCCCTTGATGTTGACTTCCACCTCGTAGATGGTTCCATCAGTACATCTGTCCACATCAAACCAACCAGCCCCCAACTATATCTCTGTTTTGACAGCTGACAGCATTTGCACATGAAGAAGCCTCTTCCATTCTGCATAGCCTCCCATGGTTGTAGCATTTACAGTGATGACCAGTCCCCTTCTAAATATGCTGATGACTCCACTGAGGCCTTTGCAGACCAAAATTATCCTCCCCATGTCTTGTCTCCACAGTCTCCTACCACCCTCACGTAGACACTGACGAGCTACAAAGAAGCATCCTCCTCATGACTCAGTATCAGACAGAACTGGTGCAGCTAATTCACATTCAGCTACCTGTGTTTGTGCCCTTAGTGAGAGATATCCTCCCCACCCCTCCCATAGTGGTATTCCACCAGCCACCCAATCTACACAATATCCTTGTCCATCCCTATTCTGCCCATGCTCCTAACTCCTTGCCTCATGGCGCATACCTCTGTAAAAGACCTAGTTGCAAGACATGCACCATATGTCCCACAACTACCGTCTACTCCATTCCTCTCAAAAGCATTTCCTACACTTTCTGAGTTAGGGCTACCTGTGAAAGCAGCCATGTAGTCTACTGACTTAGCGGCAACAACTGTGCAAAATTCGAAGAGGGCATGACCAGTAACTAGCTGTTTGTCCACATGAATGGCCACTTCCAAACTTCAGTCAAGAGACTGCTAGACCATCAAGTTCTGAGCATGTTGCATAATGGGTTATACTTGACTTCATTGGCTGTTTCATAGTCCATGCAATCTGGATCTTCCCTGCAACACCAGCTTTTCTGAACTGCACAAGTGGAAACTCTCCCTATAACATATTCTTTATTCTCATAGTACCCCTGGCCTCAACATATGCTAATTCGTGTCCTCGAACTGCCTGTACCTCCTTCCCTACTTCAACTCTAATCTCACATGTACCTTCTACCCTCTGACTCGTATGTGTATGTGTAGTCCTTACCTCTTTGCCCTTCTCACTTTCACCCTAAACACAGCTCTCCCGATGCTGTTACTAGCATTCCACCATCCTGTCCCTGCCTTGCCCCTACAAGTTCCCAGAGGCAGTGCCACAGCTTCTTCCCTCACCCCTACCCTGCTCCCTCCCCTTCCACAACTCACATCTCTGTATATCACTACTATCCATCATAGACAAGATTGCTACTTGCCCCAGTGATGGGTGCCACATCAACTGGAGATGACAATGCGTGTGAGTTGATTGTGTATAATTATGTATCTTTGTTTATCTGTCTGATGAAGGACTTTATCTGATAGCTAAACTCTAACAGTCTACTATTGAATATGCTTGTGTACTGTTCAACAGCTTCTCTGTATGGTAACAATCAATCCTAATATTCATATTGTTTGTTTATTTATTTTATTTATTTATTTATTTATTGTTCCATGAGACCAAATTAAGGAGAAGTCTCCATGGTCATGGAACGAGTCAATACATGAAATTATAACACGATATTAGAAACAGATAAAATGAAATATAAAAAAAAACATATTCAGGTGACAAGTCGTAAGTTTAAATGAAGGCAATCAACAATGTAACACTGGAATTTGCTTAATTTTTTAGCTCTTCCAGGAGCTCCTCGACAGAATAGAAGGAGTGAGCCATGAGGAAACTCTTCAGTTTAGACTTAAAAGAGTTTGGGCTACTGCTAAGATTTTTGAGTTCTTGTGGTAGCTTATTGAAAATGGATGCAGCAGAATACTGCACTCCTTTCTGCACAAGAGTCAAGGAAGTGAATTCTACATGCAGATTTGATTTCTGCCTAGTATTAACTGAGTGAAAGCTGCTAACTCTTGGGAATAGGCTAATATTGCTAACAACAAACGACATTAAAGAAAATATATACTGTGAGGGCAATGTCAGAATTCCCAGATTTTTGAATAGGGGTCATCAAGAGGTTCTCGAACTTACACCACATATAGCTCGAACAGTCCGTTTTTGAGCCAAAAATACCCTTTTCGAATCAGAAGAATTACCCCAAAAAATAATACCATACGACATAAGCGTATGAAAATATGCGAAGTAGACTACTTTTCGTGTTGAAGTGTCACTTATTTCAGATACTGTTCTAATGGTAAATAAAGCAGCATTTAGCTTCTGAACAAGATTCTGGACATGGGCTCTCCACAACAGCTTACTATCTATCCAAACACCTAGGAATTTGAACTGTTCCGTTTCGCTTATAATATGCCCATTCTGTCTGATCAAAATATCGGTTCTTGTTGAATTGTGAGTTAGAAACTGTAAAAACTGAGTCTTACTGTGATTTAGCATCAAATTATTTTCCACAAGCCACGAATTTATTTCATGAACTACATTATTTGTTACTGTTTCAATATTACACACAAGATCCTTCACTATCAAGCTGGTGTCATCAGCAAACAGATATATTTTTGAATCACCTGTAATACTAGAAGGCATATCATTTATATAAATAAGAAACAGCAGTGGCCCCAGCACTGACCATTGGGGAACGCCCCACTTAACAGTGCCCCATTGGGACTGAACATCACTACCACTCTCAATATTGCGGAGAATTACCCTCTGCTTTCTGTTCTTAAAGTAAGAGGCGAACCAATTGTAAGCTACTCCCCTTACTCCATAATGGTCCAACTTCTGCAGTAATATTTTGTGGCCAACACAGTCAAAAGCCTTCGTTAAATCAAAGAAAACACCTAACGTTCGCAACCTTTTATTTAATCCATCCAAAACCTCACAGAGAAAAGAGAACATAGCATTTTCAGTTGTTAAACCATTTCTAAAACCAAACTGAACATTTGACAGCAAATTATGTGAATTTAAATGCTCCAGTAACCTTGTATATACAACCTTCTCGATAACTTTAGCAAACACCGATGGCATAGAAATAGGTCTAAAATTGTCAACATTATCAATGTCTCCCTTTTTATAAAGTGGCTTCACTACCGAGTACTTTAACCGGTCAGGAAACCGACCACTCCTAAAGGAAAAGTTACAGATATGGCTGAGAACTGGGCTAACATACATAGAACAATACTTCAGTATTCTGCTATATACCCAATCATATCCATGAGAGTTCTTGGTCTTTAGTGATTTAATTATTAACTCAATCTCCCTTTTGTCAGTATCATGGAGGAGCATTTCAGGTAACAGTCTCGGAGCACTTTTTTCTAAGAGCGCTATATGATTCCCTGTTGGGACTAGGTTTCTATTTAGTTCACCTGCTATATTCAGAAAGTGATTATTAAATACTGTACATATATGCGACTTATCAGTAACACGGACATTCCCACTACGCACTGATTCTATATCCTCAACCTGTCTCTGCAGACCAGCAACTTCCTTTACGACTGACCATATGGCTTTAATTTTATCCTGAGACTTAGCTATTCTATCTGCATACCACATACTTTTTGCCTTCCTAATAACATTTTTAAGCACCTTACAATACTGTTTGTAATGGGCTGCTGCATTTAGATTTTGACTGTTTCTAACGTTTTGATATAATTGCCACTTTGTTCTACAAGATATTCTTATCCCTCTAGTCAGCCACCCAGGCTGCCTGTTGGTGCTAGTACCCTGTTTTAAACATTCTAACGGAAAGCAACTTTCAAAGAGCACGAGAAAAGTCTTGAGAAAAACATTATATTTATCGTCTACTGTATCAGCGCTATAAACATCTTGCCACTCTTGTTCCTTTATAAGGTTTACAAAGGTCTCTACAGCAACTGGATCAGCTTTCCTGAACAGCTGATGACTATATTTAACACGTGTTGCAGCATAAAAATCTTTTAAAGTTAAAATTTGCGCATCATGATCTGAAAGGCCATTCACCTTTTTGCTAACAGAATGCCCTTCTAGTAATGAGGAATGAACAAAAATGTTGTCTATGGTTGTTCTACTGTTCCCTTGCACTCTCGTTGGAAAGAATACGGTTTGCATAAGATTATATGAATGAAAGAGGTCTACCAGCATCCTCTTCCTTGCACAATCACTTATACAATTAATATTGAAGTCACCACATATAACTAACTTTTTGTATTTCCTATAAAGTGAACCAAGAACCTCCTCTAGCTTTAGCAAAAATGTTGTGAAATCGGAGTCTGAGGATCTATAAATAACAACAGTTACAAGTTTAGCTCCGTTAAATTTAACCACACCTGCACAACATTCAAACACCTTTTCAGTGCAGTACTTTGAAACATCAATTGACTCAAATGCGATGCCGTTTTTCACATACATGGCTACTCCCCCACACCGCAAAGAGCTCCTCGAAAAGCAGCCAGCCAACCTGTATCCTGGTAAAGGAAGCCTCTGAATTATCTCCTTATTTAAGAAGTGTTCAGATATACCAATAATTTCAGAGTCAACATCTATAAGCAGTTCACTAACTTTATCTCTAATACCTTGTATATTTTGATGAAATATACTAATTCCCTCATTACTCGGATACCTAAGCTTTGTCAAAAGTGATTCCCCTGTTAGAGAGACTTCCCTTAAGCAGAAATACCTATCAGCTGACTTCAATCTAAAAAAGGTGCAGCTCTAACACCCACTACTGCAGGAATTTTCCCATGAGTGATCCCACCAACCCCACCTATGCTGTCACCTATAAGCTTTGCCAACCTCCCCTTCCCATACCTGTTGAGGTGCAGGCCGTGTCTAATGAAACCCGTCCTGTTGATAGACTCCACCGACACCACTGAAATGTGACCCATGCTTTCTGTCATCAGTGCACCCCCAAGTCTCATGTTATTACGCCTGACGGCTGTATTAAGATGAGGCCGATCGTGACGCTGAAACAGTTCCACGAAATGCACATCCGTGTTGCCAGTCCGAGTGGCTATCTTTTCCAGGTCACCATCTATGTTATACTCCCCATCCCTATCAATACTATTACCAGCCCCACCCACAATCACTACCTGATCCTCTTTAGTAAAATCCCTACATAACCCCCCTATGTTAACAGTCACCTGAGTCAACCCTGCATTAGGCTTCACAATGCTGGTGACCTGGTACTCACTCCCCAGCACTTCCTGCAACTGCTGGCCTACACCTCTGCCATGAGAACTACCTAACAGCAGAACCTTCTTCTTCCTCTTTGACTTTGCAACTGTTCTAGGCACAGTAACTACTGAGGTCTGCTGCATACTTCCTACATCTACAGCTACTAGAGATTCCTCTCCACTAGACTCTGACAGTTGGTCATATCTATTGTAAACACCAATAGTAAAACTATCTGAAAATCTTCTTCTCCTAGCAGATCTCTTGCCAACAGCCAGCTCCCATTCCCCAACCCCCTTCTCCCTCCTCATCCTATATAGCTCCTCCTGTGCGTTTTTCAACTGCACCTGAAGGGCACAGATCTTACGCTCCTGCTCCTTTATCAATTTACTCTTGCTACATAACCTGCAGTTCCAGGAGAGAATCTCACCAGAATGCCCACTGGCTTCCCCACTGCATTCTCCCCAGTGAAAATACTTCGAACAAGTCTCACACCGAAATCCCCTACTCACGAACCTACGGCAAAGCCCACACTTCTCACTCATGGTAAAATTTTACTTTTTCTAAGTTCCGCTACTACAATAAGAAAATGTTAAAAACCTGACTACAATAATCACAAACTTACTCTACAAGGGAAGTAACTACAATTATTAACAGTATTAATAAACAACAAATGTGAATATAACAAAAGACTAATACAGAAAGAGAATCAAACGTCTAATGACACAGTAATGAAGCTGTAAATAGTTCCCAAAAGGTTCTTCTGAAATTGTTTCACCAGAAAACACCAAGAACACCGGTTGAAGACTACTAAAGTTCCTAAATAAACCACTATACACAAACAATTAATTAGTACTTAGCTTTCGATGCGCCGCTACAGCTGCAACTCTACACATTACATTGATTGACTGATTACATTGATTGACTGTGCCATCAGTTCTTGGTAAACTATTTTATACATTGTGAATGTAAACACTCACAGCACTTTAATGTAATTTTCTACAGTATTTTTTACCTCCTTTTTCAAAAAGGTTTTTGGTTGCCAGGGCCTCAAAAGCTATGAAGATAAATATGTGTAACTGTGAAGTTTTTGTTGGATCAAAGCTTTTAAATCAGTGCATCTACGGGATATCTCATTTCATCTGTTGGAATTGTGTGAACAATATATTTTGAGTGCATCATGTGGAATATAACAGACCTCTCTGGTGCTATTGTACACTTTGTGTTTTATGTGAGTAATATAATATTCTTTGGTTGTTGTGTTCAATGTATTTTACCTGGAAGTGCAAATATAGTTACTGGCACAAAATGTCTTTTACTCACTATTATTTATTCAACTGTCTCGACTCTAATAGTTTATGGGCCCAGTGATGTATATGGAATAAGTATATACGTAATACACTCCTGGAAATGGAAAAAAGAACACATTGACACCGGTGTGTCAGACCCACCATACTTGCTCCGGACACTGCGAGAGGGCTGTACAAGCAATGATCACATGCACGGCACAGCGGACACACCAGGAACCGCGGTGTTGGCCGTCGAATGGCGCTAGCTGCGCAGCATTTGTGCACCACCGCCGTCAGTGTCAGCCAGTTTGCCGTGGCATACAGAGCTCCATCGCAGTCTTTAACACTGGTAGCATGCCGCGACAGCGTGGACGTGAACCGTATGTGCAGTTGACGGACTTTGAGCGAGGGCGTATAGTGGGCATGCGGGAGGCCGGGTGGACGTACCGCCGAATTGCTCAACACGTGGGGCATGAGGTCTCCACAGTACATCGATGTCGCCTGTGGTCAGCGGAAGGTGCACGTGCCCGTCGACCTGGGACCGGACCGCAGCGATGCACGGATGCACGCCAAGACCGTAGGATCCTACGCAGTGCCGTAGGGGACCGCACCACCACTTCCCAGCAAATTACGGACACTGTTGCTCCTGGGGTATCGGCAAGGACCATTCGCAACCGTCTCCATGAAGCTGGGCTACGGTCCCACACACCGTTAGGCCGTCTTCCGCTCACGCTCCAACATCGTGCAGCCCGCCTCCAGTGGTGTCGCGACAGGCGTGAATGGAGGGACGAATGGAGACGTGTCGTCTTCAGCGATGAGAGTCGCTTCTGCCTTGGTGCCAATGATGGTCGTATGCGTGTTTGGCGCCGTGCAGGTGAGCGCCACAATCAGGACTGCATACGACCGAGGCACACAGGGCCAACACGCGGCATCATGGTGTGGGGAGCGATCTCCTACACTGGCCGTACACCACTGGTGATCGTTGAGGGGACACTGAATAGTGCACGGTACATCCAAACCGTCATCGAACCCATCGTTCTACCATTCCTAGACCAGCAAGGGAACTTGCTGTTCCAACAGGACAATGCACGTCCGCATGTATCCCGTGCCACCCAACGTGCTCTAGAAGGTGTAAGTCAACTACCCTGGCCAGCAAGATCTCTGGATCTGTCCCCCATTGAGCATGTTTGGGACTGGATGAAGCGTCGTCTCACGCGGTCTGCACGTCCAGCACGAACGCTGGTCCAACTGAGGCGCCAGGTGGAAATGGCATGGCAAGCCGTTCCACAGGACTACATCCAGCATCTCTACGATCGTCTCCATGGGAGAATAGCAGCCTGCATTGCTGCGAAAGGTGGATATACACTGTACTAGTGCCGACATTGTGCATGCTCTGTTGCCTGTGTCTATGTGCCTGTGGTTCTGTCAGTGTGATCATGTGATGTATCTGACCCCAGGAATGTGTCAATAAAGTTTCCCCTTCCTGGGACAATGAATTCATGGTGTTCTTATTTCAATTTCCAGGAGTGTATAATAGTGAGAAAATATTGGGAAAGTTCCAATTAGTGCACTTGCTTGAAGTATGAGTTATCCAAACAAGATGAACACAACTCTTTCGTATAATTTTTGGTATTATTCTTTACATCAAGAAAGATCAATGTTACTGTTAAAATGAGCACGATACAAATTTTGCGGATTTAAAGACTTACGGGTCGTGAAAATTATGCAACGTGGAAATTTGCAATAGAAGCATATTTACATTTGCACAATCTATAGGATGTGGTGCATGGGACAATAAAATCCACAGATCATAATTATTCAAGTAAGGATAGGAAAGCAAAATCAACATTTATATTACTTGTTGACCCAGTGAAATATGTTCACGTTGAAAAAGCAGCGAGAACAAAAGAAATCTGGAACAAATTACGAAGTGCATTTGAGGATGGAGTTCTTACGAGGAAAGTAGGATTATTATGTGAGTTAATTACCACTCAGCTGGATAAATGCAATAGTGTAGACAAATACATCAACAAAATAGTAGCCACGTTAAACCGACTGAGAAACATTGGAAATGAGATCACTGATGAATGGATAGGGACACTACTGTTGGCAGGACTGCCTGAAAGGTATGCACCTATGATTATGGGGAGAGAAAGCTCAGGTATACCAATCACAGGTGACAGTGCTTAAGTGAAAATCCTACAGGATGTAAAGTGTTCTTCAAGCTATCATGTACTGGAGAAGGAAACTGCATCTGCTTTTTATTCAAAAGACAAAAGCATGAGATCAGTGAGGTGCTATAGATGTCAGAAGAAGGGGCATATTGCATCTCAGTGCAGAGACAAAGTAAATCCAAAGTCAGACACGCAGCAAAAGAGGTATGTTGCTGATAGCCCAGAGAGAGGGACCAATAATAAAGGCAAGGTACTCTCATGTTTCTATTCTAATTGGAGACGTGGGGAATCGCCAACTGGAATGGATTTCAGACTCAGATGCATCAATGCATATTGTTAAAGACAAATCTCTTCCTTGTGATGTTAAAGATAAGACATGTGGAAACATCTACTGTTGATGGCAGCAAGCTCCAGTGTCATTTCACTGGGAAACTAGCCCTACATGGAAGTGTAAATGGTGAACCCGATATGGTTACAGCAAACGATGTTCATTATGTGAAAAATGTTGTGACTAACCTACTGTCTGTAGGGGAAATTGTCAAGAAGGGAAATACAGTCATTTTTGACATTCAAGGAGCAAGAGTAATCAACGAAAATTGTGAAGTTAAAACTACAGCAAGTAACGAAAGGGGTATATTTAAGTTGGATACCACAGGCAGTAAATGTAGAAATGTTAGTCATTCAGTATACTCAGTGGAACGTTTTTTATGGCACCACAGACTTGGACACTGAAATACAAAGAGTATGTCTCTAATAAGGGATATGGTAAAGGGAAATCAGAATTATAGTGTATCCAAGGACCGTTGTGAGATATGCACAAAAGGAAAACAAGCGAGGCTATCTTTTACAGCCAGTAAAAGTAAATCTGCAGAGTTCTTACAGTTGATCCATAAAGATGTATGTGGCCTGATGGAGAGTGAATCCATGGTTATGAGTTATTACTTTCTTTCCAAAGACCAAGTGAGTGACATTTTTGAGGAATATTGTAATATTGTCGAAAGGTGGATGGGAAAGAATATCATCAGGTCTGTTAACAGGAGAGAATATATTAACCAGAAACTGAAGACACCTCTAGCAAAAATGGGAATCAGCCATCAAACTACCATCTCACACTGGGGTTGCTGAGAGGGCTGATAGGACCATTGTCGAAATAGCAAGGAGCGTGATAACTGATGCTGGATTACCAAAAGATTTTTTGGCAGAGGCAGTATCAATGGCCATGTATACAAAGGACTCTGAAGAGGGCAAGACTACTAAGTTAACTGCACCTAGTTCCGAGAGTGAAACCTTATGTGAAGAAAGATAAAGTAAAGAACAGGAAGAGGATAGTCAAAGGCAAATGAAAATATTTATGATGACATTGAGATTGAGGATGAACAAAATGAAGAGAAATATGTAAAGCATTCTTCTCGTGTACCAAAACTGAAAGAATATCCAGATTTTGAGATGTATGGAGCCCAGTCTTTGAAAGATGAGTCAGCAACAGCACAAGAAGGAATGAGCAGCCCAAACTCTCAAGAATGGAAAGAAGCTGTGGAGAGTGAATTGGAATATTTATCTCAGAATGAAATCTTTTTCAATTCAATTCAATTCAATTTTTATTATCAAGTAACATGCCTTATACAATCAAAGATTGTGACATAGGTGACTTGTCAGTTTTACACTATATATAACAATACTAAAAATAGACAATAAACTAATAATATATATGGTGTAACATCTTCAAAGAGGTATTTTAATTACAATTATAATGCATTGTTGCCATTCATGAAATCTTCTACACTATAGTAACATTTATCTTTCAGATATTTTTCCAGGTCTCTTTTGGTACCTTTTACATTTGGGTCAACCATATCTTTCCACATTTTATTTACAAATTTCATACCCATATAGTATGGGGTTTTTTCATATGATTTTAAATGGTGGGTGGGTAACATGTAGCTCGTTCTATGTCTAGTATCATATTGATGCAAGAAGAAGTTGCCCTCAAAAAGTTGTGGGTTTCTTTTCATGAAAGTGAGAGTTTCATAGATGTATATGCTTGGAATGCTCATTAGACCCAGTTTTACAAATAAAGGTTTGCAGTGTTGCTTTCGTTTTGTTCCCACCATTGCTCAGTTGATTCTTTTTTGTAGTCTAAAAGCTCTAGGTAAATTTGTTTTTTCAGACCCCCAGAAAATTATACTATACTTAATGACTGAAACAAAATATGCATTATATACAGTTTTTCTTACAGCTAAATCAGTAATACTATACAAGATATTCATAATATATCTTTGAACGGCCAGCAGGTAAGAAACCATCACAGGCAAGATGGGTATTCACTTTGAAGAGCACTGAAAATTCATCACCAAGATATAAAGCACAACTTGTAATAAGAGGATATTCACAAAAAGAAGGGGTAGATTACAAAGAAACTTTTTCACCTGTAGTCAAATATGGCTGATTGAGATACCTTTTAGCCTTGGCAGCAAAACAAAATTCAACAGTTCTTCTTATGGATGTAAAAACAGCGTATTTTAATGGGAAATTGGAGGACGAGATATATGTCATTCCACCAAGAGAAGCCATGAAAACCAGATCAGAAAAGGAAAAATTTGCTGTTTGCGAAAAAGTATCTATGGACTTAAACAGAATGGACATTGCTGAAATTGATTTCTACATAAAACTCTAGTAAAGAAGAAGTTAAACATTATTTAGGTATGCAGATCACTAAGGATGAGGACAGACAAGAATTGAGAATAAATCAGTCATCATACACAGAAAAAATCTTTAAGAAATTTGGCATGAGTGACTCTAAACCCCTAACTACTCCAATGGAAGTAGGAATAAAGTTAAATATAAATGAGACATATGTGGAACGTGATAAGAATGTTTCATATTTAGAAGCAGTAGGGAGTCTGTTATATTTGTCTCAAACGTCATGACCCGACATTGCATTTGCCACCAATGCAGTGAGCAGAAATTGCAGAGATCCAAAGAAAAAGCACTGGAAAGCTGTGAAAAGGATATTCCAATATCTAAGAGGAACTTCAAACCATGAATTAAGATACCATAGAGAAGGTAATGCAAAACTAGAAGGCTACAGTTATGCGGACGGGGAGAGTGAATTGGGAGATAGGCACTCCACTACTGGCTGCTGCTTTAAATTAATGGGGGACTTCATTTCATGGTCATGTCAAAAGCAAAAACCTGTTGCATTGAGTACCATAGAGGCTGAGTATATGGCGAAATCTTACACCACACAGGAAGCACTGTGGCTAAGAACATTAATATGCGAAATAGAAACCAATTTAATGGTGGGACCTATTATGATCTTCTGTGACAATAAAGGAGCTTTTAACCTAGCTAATAATGATGTCACTATTGCTAGGACAAAATGTATTAATATAAGGCACCATTTTATTCGAGACCACATAGAGCGACAAAACATTGCGGTGGATTACCTCCGCACAGAAGACATGTTGGCTGACCTTCTGGCAAAACCGTAGGACAAAGAGAAGCACGGAAAGAATCTTCAGTGTGTAAGCAATAAGAGCATGGATCTTAAAATATGTTACCTTAACGTTCAAGGACTGAAAGATAAAGAACTTATCATAAATGAGTTTGGTCTTGATAACCAGTTTGATATTTTTTGTCTGAGTGAACACTGGGCTAATGAGAATGAACTTGCAGTTGCCAAATTTGACAATTTTAGTATAGTAAATAGCTACTGTAGGAAAGAGCACATTAGAGGTGGTGTGGCAATTTATTCCAAGCAGTCACTCAATTGTACAATAACCAAACTAGACCTAAATTCCTTGTGTGATGAACAGCACTTTGAAGTTATGGGTATAATCATTAATAGTCATAAGCTAATAGTAGTATCCATGTACAGATCACCAAAGGGAAGCATTAACATATTTTTAGAAAAAATGGACATGCTATTGAGTGAATTAAGTAATATTAAATGGCTACACTATGATATTGCAATAGGAGGTGATTTGAATGCTGATTTTGATGTTACTAAATGTAAGGGTAGTGTTGCAGATCAGGAAGACTTACTAAGACAATACAATTTACATCATGTTAATAACAAGCCCACAACAAACAAAGCATGTTTAGATAACATCTTTGTAAACTTCAAGACCACTGAAAACACATGCGAAATTGTAGTGTTCCCATTCTGTGACCATGACTCTGTATCTCTAAATTATGCAAGTAAAATTCTCCTCAATAGGAGCAATGCAAACAGACATGTCAAAACAATTGTGATTACCAGACCCGGAACTGAGGATAAAATTAACACATTTTGTAATTCCCTTGCTGACAGAGACTGGTTTGGCCATTGTAGTGTCGATGGACATTACACATCAAGTAATGACCTGCCAGCCAAAATAATATTTGATAGATTTTTAATGCATTCTTGACCCTATTTAACCATGTTGTTGTTGTTGTGGTCTTCAGTCCTGAGACTGGTTTGATGCAGCTCTCCATGCTACTCTATCCTGTGCAAGCTTCTTCGTCTCCCAGTACCTATTGCAACCTACATCCTTCTGAATCTGCTTAGTGTATTCATCTCTTGGTCTCCCCCTACGATTTTTACCCTCCACACTGCCCTCCAATATTAAATTGGTGATCCCTTGATGCCTCAGAACATGTCCTACCAACCAATCCCTTCTTCTGGTCAAGTTGTGCCACAAACTTCTCTTCTCCCCAATCCTATTCAATACTTCCTCATTAGTTATGTGATCTACCCATCTAATCTTCAGCATTCTTCTGTAGCACCACATTTTGAAAGCTTCTATTCTCTTCTTGTCCAAACTATTTACCATCCATGTTTCACTTCCATACATGGCTACACTCCATACAAATACTTTCAGAAATGACTTCCTGACACTTAAATCTATACTCGATGTTAACAAATTTCTCTTCTTCAGAAACGCTTTCCTTGCCATTGCCAGTCTACATTTTATATCCTCTCTACTTCGACCATCATCAGTTATTTTGCTCCCCAAATAGCAAAACTCCTTTACTACTTTAAGTGTCTCATTTCCTAATCTTATTCCCTCAGCATCACCCGACTTAATTTGACTACATTCCATTATCCTCGTTTTGCTTTTGTTGATGTTCATCTTATATCCTCCTTTCAAGACACTGTCCATTCCGTTCAACTGCTCTTCCAGGTCCTTTGCTGTCTCTGACAGAATTACAATATCATCGGCAAACCTCAAGGTTTTTATTTCTTCTCCATGGATTTTAATACCTACTCCGAATTTTCCCTTTTGTTTCCTTTACTGCTTGCTCAATATACAGATTGAATAACATCGGGGAGAGGCTACAACCCTGTCTCACTCCCTTCCCAACCATTGCTTCCCTTTCATGTCCCTCGACTCTTATAACTGCCATCTGGTTTCTGTACAAATTGTAAATAGCCTTTCGCTCCCTGTATTTTACCCCTGCCACCTTTAGAATTTGAAAGAGAGTATTCCAGTCAACATTGTCAAAAGCTTTCTCTAAGTCTACAAATGCTAGAAACGTAGGTTTGCCTTTCCTTAATCTTTCTTCTAAGATAAGTCGTAAGGTCAGTATTGCCTCACGTGTTCCAGTATTTCTACGGATTCCAAACTGATCTTCCCCAAGGTCGGCTTCTACTAGTTTTTCCATTCGTCTGTAAAGAATTCGTGTTAGTATTTTGCAGCTGTGGCTTATTAAACTGATTGTTCGGTAATTTTCACATCTGTCAACACCTGCTTTCTTTGGGATTGGAATTATTATATTCTTCTTGAAGTCTGAGGGTATTTCGCCTGTTTCATACATCTTGCTCACCAGATGGTAGAATTTTGTCAGGACTGGCTCTCCCAAGGCCATCAGAAGTTCCAATGGAATGTTGTCTACTCCGGGGGCCTTGTTTCGACTCAGGTCTTTCAGTGCTCTGTCAAACTCTTCACGCAGTATCGTATCTCCCATTTCATCTTCATCTACATCCTCTTCCATTTCCATAATATTGTCCTCAAGTACATCGCCCTTGTATAGACCCTCTATATACTCCTTCCATCTTTCTGCTTTCCCTTCTTTGCTTAGAACTGGGTTTCCATCTGAGCTCTTGATGCTCATACAAGTGGTTCTCTTATCTCCAAAGGTCTCTTTAATTTTCCTGTAGGCAGTATCTATCTTACCCCTAGTGAGGTAAGCCTCTACATCCTTACATTTGCCCTCTATTGTTTGTATTCCTTTTTGCCTGCTTCATTTATTGCATTTTTATGCTTTCTCCTTTCATCAATTAAATTCAGTATTTCTTCTGTCACCCAAGGATTTCTACTAGCCCTTGTCTTTTTACCTACTTGATCCTCTGCTGCCTTCACCACTTCATCCCTCAAAGCTATCCATTCTTCTTCTACTGTATTCCTTTCCCCCATTATTGTCAATTGTTCCTTTATACTCTTCCTGAAACTCTCTACAACCTCTGGTTCTTTCAGTTTATCCAGGTCCCATCTCCTCAAATTCCCACCTTTTTGCAGTTTCTTCAATTTTAATCTACAGTTCGTAACCAATAGATTGTGGTCAGAGTCCACATCTGCCCCTGGAAATGTCTTACAATTTAAAACCTGGTTCCTAAATCTCTGTCCTACCATTATATAATCTATCTGATATCTTCTAGTATCTCCAGGGTTCTTCCATGTATATAACCTTCTTTTATGATTCTTGAACCAAGTGTTAGCTATCATTAAGTTATGCTCTGTGCAAAATTCTACCAGGCGGCATCCTCTTTCATTTCTTAGCCCCAATCCATATTCACCTACTATGTTTCCTTCTCTCCATTTTCCTACTCTCGAATTCCAATCACCCATGACTATTAAATTTTCTTCTCCCTTCACTATCTGAATAATTTCTTTTATCTCGTCATACATTTCATCAATTTCTTCGTCATCTGATGAAGCAAAACAAGGATAATGGAATGTAGTCGAATTAAGTTGGACGATGCTGAGGGAATTAGATTAGGAAATGAGACACTTAAAGTAGTAAATGAGTTTTGCTATTTGGGGAGCAAAGTAACTGATGATGGTCGAAGTAGAGAGGATATAAAATGTAGACTGGCAACGGCAAGGAAAGCGTTTCTGAAGAAGAGAAATTTGTTAACATCGAGTATAGATTTAAATGTCAGGAAGTCTTTTCTGAAAGTATTTGTATGGAGTGTAGCCATGTATGGAAGTGAAACATGGACGATAAATAGTTTGGACAAGAAGAGAATAGAAGCCTTTGAAATGTGGTGCTACAGAAGAATGCTGAAGATTAGATGGGTAGACCATGTAACTAATGAGGAAGTATTGAATAGGATTGGGGAGAAGAGGAGTTTGTGGCACAACTTGACAAGAAGAAGGGATCGGTTGGTAGGACATGTTCTGAGGCATCAAGGGATCACCAATTTAGTATTGGAGGGCAGCATGGAGGGTAAAAATCATAGAGGGAGACCAAGAGATGAGTACACTAAACAGATTCAGAAGGATGTAGGCTGCAGTACATATTGGGAGATGAAGAAGCTTGCACAGGATAGAGTAGCATGGAGAGCTGCATCAAACCAGTCTCAGGACTGAAGACCACAACAACAACATATACAATGTCTTAATCTTTACGAAGAAGAACCTACAAGATGTGAAACGTAGAGAAAATGTACATTGTTACAACGCAAGAAGCATCAAACACATATACACGCCTTACCACAGACTATCAAAATAAATAAATAGCTATGAAGTTACAGGGCACAACCTATTTAATAAGCTGCTATATGCTATACAGGATCTTCCTGAACATACATTCAAAGAAAGACTGCATGAATGGTTTATTGCCCATCCGTTCTATGATATTCTCCAACTGTAAAATGCAGTAATCCAACAGATGACCCACTGTACATTTATTGTAATATAAGCTAAAATATTTCAGTACTCAATACCTTATCATACTGTATTATAAATTGTAACTTCATTTGATGTTGTCAATTGCTGTAATGGCCTAAAGACAATAAAATCTTTATTATTATTATTTATTATTTATTATTATTATTATTTCTCTTGTGAAGGCAAATGTCAATATATATGTTCAAAGATGGGTGTTGGAATTGTGTGAACAATATATTTCATGTGAGATGGTGCAAAGTGCATCATGTGGAATATATTAGATCTCTCTGGTGTTACACTCTGAGTTTTATCTGTGTAATATAATGTCCCTTGATTGTTGTGTTCAATTTATTTAACCTGGAAATGCAAATATAGTTACTGTCACTAAATGTCTTTTACTCACTGTTATTTATTCAACTGTGTCGACTCTAATAATTTCAAAAGATGGCAGTTGTTAATGTTTGATTATGGACTAACAATACAAATTACATCAGTGGAAAAGCCATGAGAAACTATTGAACTTAGATAAAATATGTGACGCATTAAGTAATGAACTATATAACAAGTTACAGTGATTGTTCTGAGAAGAAAATAAATTGGACTATAAACTTTGGTAACATGTTCTAAGTGAGTGGTTGAACAAAATAATTTTGTCTTTTAACAGGTCTAGTATTACAAGCAGGTGAGATACATAAGTGACATTAAGCAGGTAAGTGAAGCAGTTGTGATTATATTACACAAAAAGGTTTAGCATGGCAAGTGAAGCTACATGAGCTGAAATATAGGAAAAATGGAGCATTTCAATAGGAGGAGTTATTTACAACATAGTCTGGCTGGGATTATCAATAGTATCTGCAGCTAGAATGTCTTAGAAGTGGCGAATAAGGACTATTAATTTCCATTATTTCAAGATACTTCATCTTTCTCCCTTTATTAATGTGATGTAGTACTTCATGTTATATCTTGTAACTGTAGCCTTCCTTAAGTAGGCAGTCTGCAAAACTAGAGTCTCCTTTTCTAAGTTCCCAACTTCTATGGTGTTACTTCAATTAATGTGAATATTGCTCTACCAGACTGACCTATACAGAATTTGCCACAACTACAAGTAATCTTGTGTGTTTCACTCTTTTCCGAAGCTGAAATGCTGTCTTTACAATTGGACAAAAAGTGACCAATAGTATTGAGCACATAAAATGGTGTTTTAAAGTTTCCATATTGAAGCTTTCTGGCCACATCCATGGAGACTTTTCCTAAAAATGGAATCATGTGCCATTTATTGAGATCTTGAGATAGTAGGTTGAGAAGAGAGTGAAGAATAGAAGGCCAATTATTTCTGTTTTTTATGCATTACAGAGTCCACCTTGACATGAGTGTAGCCATAGTTTGATGCTGTTTGTCTAGTTGTATTTAATTCAATTTGTAAGTTGTCACCACTCATGGGGATAGATATTATGCAATGTATCATGGAATGAAAGGCAGGATGTTTATTGGTCACTGGGTGTTGAGAATTGGTAGATATTACATCTGTGATGGTAGGTTTCCTATAAATCTTGAAATTATGAGAATGATCACTGGTATCTATGATTCGATTTCAATAATTTATCGGGTTACCCCTAAACTTCATTGTCAATTTGATACTATTGTATTTAGAATTTACCTGATTGAGAAATGTTTGAAGTTTTCTGGTAGTACCCACCCACACATCAACATACCTAAACCAGTATCCAACCTAGGAAGAGAGTAGGCTATTTTCTAAGAACTGTGTTTTACAGTTGCACATGAAGAACTCAGCAAGGGCTGAACTGAGAGAGGATACCATAGGTAGATCATCCAACTGTTTAATGTCTTGCCATTGAAAGGGAAATAATTTTGTGTTAGGTAGCTAACTGTGTGTCATCTATGACAACTGGTTTGTCTAGTCTGTTAGAATGTTTAGGACTGCACCTGTGTGAAAGAACATCATAAAAGTTGTAAAATTAGAAAAGGAGACTCTCCTTTTGGAGACCACTGTGTAACCTTTTGGAGACCACTGTGTAAAGAAGCCCATAGTTATAAGGTACAACATTTTCTGCTGTTTATCTGTGCTTACTCTTGTCCGCCTTTTTTGTCTTTCTCTCTAAAGTCACTGTGTACTTATCATGTTTCATGTGTGTAAAAATTATTTTATTATGGACTTTTGCATAAGATTCAGCAAGGATATTATTTTATTTTACCTACATGCAGAGCTGTGTAAAATTTTTTCACGTATATGTTTCATTTCAATTCTTTTTAGTTTTCGTCAAATAACCTAATCTTGAAGGCTATGTTCAAAGTTGGCAAGTATTAGTTGTAAGATTTTCTTGGTCAGTCATGAGCATAACTTGAATAGTTGAATGACCCATCTTAAATATGAGTGAAACTAAATAAAGCTACAAGTAGTTCTTAGCTATGGCTAAATATATATTCTGATGTTTGATTGAAAAAGTAAACAATTTTGGTGAGAACACAATAAGTGAGATCACTATGTCACTTTTTGCTAAGTTTGTTGCATGTGCAGCACCACAATCTCACTAACTTATTCTATTTGCATTTAGATGCTCAAGCAAAATTTTGGTGCAAGATTTCATGGAAAAATCCATTTCTGTACACAATATCAGATCTGATAGCATCATTGAAACCAGTTTGGCTGTCACCTTTTCACTGTTGTTACATAAAACTATAATCAACAGAAGAAAGTGGAAGCATGTTTCTTTTCTGTGACCCTTGAATAGGTATAGATGGAGGAATGGAAATTGATTAATAATTGTTTCAATAATTGGAAAAATTGATTGGAAATTGAAGCTAAATTATGAATCTGTACACAATCCTGGGTGAACTTTAACTGATACTAATATCAACAGACTTTCAATATCAATAAATTCAAGGTCAATATTCATAATTTGCATTATGTATGGCTTCACATTATTTCCATTGTGTTTAGTCTTGATTGTGACAGTGTCGATACTGGATTACTTCTCCGGATATCACGTAAATTCTTGTCTGCTCCAAACCTCTTGATGCAGGATCTCAGCGGCGCGGCAAATAATGAACAGATAGTAGTGGACGTCTTAAATAAATATGTGAATAAATTTTGCTTTTCTTATAACTTTTTATAACACTTTCAATGTATGGTTGAAATACACGTTTTTAACAATGCTGGTATGAAGGACCCTAGCATACGTCTGTACACTACCTCTTATCAAAACAAAAGGGTGAAGATACAGGAATTAATAAATTGAAGAGTGTAATTCTTATCTTGCTTCATACAGATATTTAATGATGTATCAAAAAATTATCCTTGTCACAAAACAACTCGTTAATTTATCTTTGTTGGTGTCTATAACCCATTCAGTTTACATACAGCTTATTAGAAAAGAAAAGAAGGAAATAATAATGTGATTCAGTACACCCTTTAGATTTTCTAGGTGAAATAGATGTATACAAACTGCAAACTTAAACATTGAAATAAATGTGTGGAAAATATTTATTTTGTTCTACATATGATATGATTATCAATGAATCAGTAGGTGTATTTGTTGCTTGTGCTGTATGAAATTTTGTGGTTCATTGTTAATTTTGCTAAAAAGAGAAGAAACTACTCCACAACTTTGGATAAATACAAAGACTTGGCCAATTAAATGTGGCCAGTGTGTTATATTTGTTAATATCAGAAGCTGCAGCAAAGAAAATTTCTTTTTCTCTATGAATATATCAGATCACACAATTTATTTACAATAAGAAATGCAGCACTTTTAATTTGTTTAGATTTCAAGCATATCAATATCACAAATTCCTAAAATCAAAAACGTATCCAACAAAGCAAACTTAGAGAGGGCTGGTAATTGGTATTGGTGTAAACATAATGATATCTACATGTTTCAAAACATAAAATACGCATACATAAAACACACACACACACACACACACACAGAGAGAGAGAGAGAGAGAGAGAGAGAGAGAGAGAGAGAGAGAGATTTTTTGGGGAGGGAGAAAGAGAACAGGTATTTGATGATTAGATGTATGAATGGTTAACGAATGTGTCCATAGCTATACCCACTGAGGCACTACAAGACATAGATACTCATATAAACAGGTACATTAATGGAACATAGGTGTCTATCAGTAAGAAATTTAGTTGTATACAAATTCCACTGGTTCATACAGTAGTAGAATTGCTGGAATACAGAATGAGGCAAGTTTTCAAAAAATGAAATTATATTAAAACCCATTAAATAAACATATTTATAGTTAAAACAGTTGGTTTGTATGAATTCACTATTATGAATCATTACTTGCAATGTCACCCTAAATAAAAACTGCATTACTCACAGATACAATGTCATTCCTGTCAGATATTGAGCTGAGTGATTTGTTCAAATCTAGGGTATGACAGGACTAATTTAAATGGTTCGCAATATGATGCCCAAGAAGTTAGATGTCTACTTATTGGACATGCCTTGTTAATAATTAAGAGAAATCAGTGTGTAGTTGTGTGGTTTGATATCTCTATTAATGAAGCAGCAGGCTAATAGTCCAAATGCCCAAAGATAATTCCTTAATTATTCCGAGTTTTCTGATCCTTGATTACTATTTGTACAAAATTTAATATTTGTGAAAAATAACAAAACAGTTCTATGTTGATTTATAATAATTCCCATAATGTGTTCAATATGGCTTAGTGGGTCACTGTTAAACTTCAAACAGAATGGTTCAGAATTTGATTCCTGGTTATTCATAGATCTTTTTTCCTGTCATTTACACATACTTTCACCTCTGAAAGTGCTTTACATATGTGTAAATAAAAAAAAAGTGCCAAACTGCATTACAGTTCAGATTCCATATCCATGCCACAAAGAAGTTGGCTGTGTAGGACAGGTTATAGGAAATGGAGAAGCAACAGTTTTCTGCTGAAAATAAGTTCATTCATGGTGAAGCAATGTTGTGCTTAAATCAGCATTCAAGTTTCTTTTGTGTTCATTCAATTTACCTGTTCTTACAACTGTATAATTTTAGAATTTATTAATCCATGTTTAACTGAAATTGTGCACAGCACCAGGATTCTGTACTGAATTTGCAGCAGAGTTAATCCTTCTTTTAACTTTAATGTACCAAAAATCCATCAAACAAAAAACTGCGCCCAATGCTTGGAGGAAAACACAAATTACACCATTCCACAAGGACAGCAGAACTGATCTACAAAATTACTGTCCAGTATCCTTGATATTCATTTGTTGTAGAATCCTAGAACATATTCTGAGTTGAAATGTAATGAGTTATGTCAAGCAGAAGGACCTCCTCCAAACCAATCAGCACACTTCCAAAAACATTGATTGTGTGAACCCAACTTGCACTTTTCCACATGACATCCTGAAAACCAGGGTTCAAAGTAGTCAGGTAGCTACAGTGTTTCTTGACTTCTAAAAGAAATTTGACTCTGTGTGACACATATGTTTATTATTGAAAGGGCAATAAAGATTCGTGGCTGGATTGAGGACTTCTTCGTGTGGAAGATACAGCATGTTTTCTTGGATGGAGAGTAATTGACAGATGTAAAAATAATATTAAGTGTGCACCAGGGAAGTGTATTGGGATGCTAGCTATTCATGTTGTATGGTAATGGCCAAGCAGATGATATTAAAAGTAAACTCGTATGTTTTGTAGATGATGCAATTACCTATAATGAAGTACTGCAATTACCTATAATGAAGTACTGTCTGGAAAAAACTGCACAAATATTCAGTCACATTATGATAATATTTAAAAGTGGTGCAAAGATTGGCAGCTTGCTTTAAATCTTGAGAAATATGCATATTTGTAAGTCAGAAAATGAAAAAAAACATAATATCCTATTATTACAATGTCAATGAGACACAGTTGAATCAGTCAACTTATGCATATATCTGGGGGTAATAATTTGTAGGGATGTGAAGTGGAATAACCACATAGGCTCAGTCATAGCTAAAGCAGGTGGAAGACAATGGTTCGGTGGTAGGATACTAGGGAAATGCCATCAGCCTACAAAGGAGATTGCATACAAAACATTTGTGCAGCCTTTCCTAAAATGTTGCTCAAGTGTGTGTGATCTGTACCAATGGGACTAATAGGGGAAATTAATGTAAACAAAAAAAAAGGTAGCACAAATGACTACATGTTTGTTTGATCATGGGAGAGTGTCACAGAGATGCTGAAAGAACTGCACTCGCATACCTGTGAAGACAGACATAAATCATCCTGCAAATAGTTAGTGCTTTAGGTGATTAGTCTAAGAATATACTACATCCCCCTGAATATTACTCACACGGGGACTGTGAAGACAAAATTAGACTAATTATAGTGTACCCAGAGGTATTTAAGCAATCATTCCATTCTTCCTGCACTGCATACGAGAATGGAACTGGGGAAAAGCCTTAATAATTGGTACAATGGAAAGATCCCTCTGCCATACACTTCATAGTGGTTTGCAGAGTAGACATAGATTTTGGAATAATAAATCTTATCCTCTGGCACAGTTTGGGAGGCCACAAATGTGCGTAACTCATAAGACCACAATAACCACAGGCTTGTTTCTGTGGCAGAATATGTCCCAAGTCATTGATTGATAACATGGATACCATAAGGACAGTCCTACCCATTGAACATAATATTTTACTGTTCTACAAGGAATACCATCACAGCCATCATAATTATTCCTTTTTATTGCCCTGATCAATTTTGTAGTATCTTAAAACTTTCAAAATTGTTTTCTATCTTCAGAAGTTTCTATCTAATGCATCTGTATTAAATTTTTTATTAGTGGTGACAGTGGGAAGTTATCACTGAATTTGTTACCTAAAAGTTTCAATGTGGCACAATTTTTGACAGAATTATTTTTCTGGGGGCTCAGTGTAATTTAGATCACTGTTTTCATTTGTTTAATAATGTTCTGGATTCATTTTGTCTTATTCTTGGGGTATTTATTTTAAAAGCAGAGTCCACCTGTTTCTCTTTTGTAATAAAAAGACTCAGTATTTTATAATACTGATGGTGATGGAGTTTCTGTTGTTGACTGTAGCTTACCTTGTGCGTTAGATAGATCTCTCTTCCTAACACAAGATACTGAAATACCAGGAGTTATCCATTCCTTACTCCTGCTTCTGTTCAATTTTCTCCTGCTTTGTTTTAGGGGAAAACAAGACTCAAAGTGCTGTAGAAATATGTTAAAGAAAGAGTTGAATAGATATAACAAATGTCAACTGAGCTTAATGCAGAATGAATTATTTGATACAAACCAGAAAATTAATTGAATTATCTTCTCCTTCATCTTACAGTCTTCCACAATATGCAATTAATTATCATTCATCATCCCTCCAGGACCACTCCTTGCTACATTCTGTTTTCTTTGTTCTATATAGCTATTAAAGAATAAATATGTACTTTCAAAACCTATTAGTTCTACGTATATCCAGTGGCTGTTCTATGAATGGCAATAGCTTCTCTTTTGTATTATAATAACTATCTGGTTTAAAGAACCTATTATATACATCTAACCTATTATATACATCAATCACATTTACATTTTTTTATAGTGACAAACCTTCAGTTGCAACAGTCTTACCTCTATAAACAAATGGTAATGACACATTTCCAGCTGTGGTTGCAGTTTACTTTTGTCCTCAATTTAAGAAGTTATCCCTGTTGATGAACAATGTCTGCACACAGGTAGTACTGAATGGCGTTCTTGGCCTGGGGCATCACTGTCTTCAGAACTTGACAAGGATGGACCATTCCCATGCCCAGCATGCCAAAGAATTTACCGCCGACGGAGGTCACTGTGGCGTCATCAACGTTATGAGTGTAACAAGCCAGCCCAGTTTCATTGCCCTTTCTGTTCTTATAGTGCTAAACAGAAATGTAGTGTAAAACTTCATGTTAGTAAGAAGCACAGCATACCTGATGAAAATGCTTTCCGTATAAATTACAAACAAGACTCTTTGGATGATATGTAATATTATAAAATAATTCTATTTTGTAACTTAAAAATCAAATCTTTAGAATATTCTATCTCATAATTGTAAAAATGCTACTAACTATGAATTTGTGTAAGAAAATTTGTTGGCCATGAGTTATTACTTTGAAATAAGGCGATGAAAAATTGTGTAACATCTTTTTGTATGCTACTAAATTTTCATATTTGTTTCATGAAGGTAAATATGTTTTTCTTCTTCCAGTGAAAGATGTTTATAGCTCTTAAAGATAAAACTGTTTGAAATAAACTGCTTGGTAGAGAAATAAAATACTTCATCATATTGTTCTTTTTTTTTAGCTTTATAATGTCGTTTAATAAAAATATTGTTCTACTACAACATAACTACCCATAACTAATATAATTATAGATGAGACAAAAATTAAATATTCCCACATTATTTCCTTAACTGGGTGATGAAAATAATTTTTTTCACATACTGTTGTATCATTCAATTATAACAATTCATATGGGACAAAATAGTTCACAGGTGAGCAGCACCTCTGCTGTTGCTCCACCTATCCCCAAAGTCAGTTCATTGTAGGATATCTTTTTCTTCTTCTTAAGTGACTAATTACAGTTTCCAGTCCTCACTAAGGATGTAGCTATTATCATAAATGCTCCGTGGTTCCCTTACTGGAATCTTGATAAAGTCTTTAATGACACGGTTCCAGAAGTTAGATGTCTGTTGAGATTAGAATAAGGGAACCACTGATCAGTTGTGTTACTGGCTACATCCTTAGTAAGGTATGGGAGCCTGCAATTAGTCTGATTACAAAGAGCAAGGAGATATACCACTGCTAACTGACTTTGGGGGCAGATGGATGAACAGGGAGATGCCACCAGCACACAACCTTTGTACCAACCTGGGCCGGAGCAGTGTGTCAGCGGAAGGAGTGGAGGAGAAGATGCTGGGCGCAGACAGTGGCTAGAGTGTCAGATTGGGAGAGGGGGGGGAAATAAAAGCACCACATCAGCCTCTAAATTGTCAGTTCATCAACGCTTCTGATGGTGGTAACGTGTTGCTTGCCGAATTATTGTGTCTGTTGGACACTGACATCCAGCCATTCACCCATTAACTATTTTGCAATGAAGTACACCAGAAAAAGCTAAATAATCACAGTGTATGAAGCAATGCAAAGCAAGTGAATGCGAAGAAAGCAAATGTGAGGCAAGCTGGCAGAACGTGTACACTCTGGACACAGCTTATGTCAATATGGATGTAACTAATCACAACTTTTGGTGTGGCAGCTCCTAATGGTGGTTGTATTAGCAAAATGTGAGCTTTTGTGAATGTAGAAGTTAATTTCTAAAGTAGAATAATTTGCTCACTCACAGTGAAAGACACAAATGTACTACCAGTCTAGTGTTCACGGTGGAATTATGTACTCTGCTGCAAAGGTATTCGACATGCTCCCATCAGACATAAAGCAAAAAATGTGGAATTCTGATCAATTCAAAGGAAAATTAAACTATACCTTGTTAGTTGCTTATTCTACAAATGAATAGGTATACTGAGAAACCCTACATGTCCATTTCTTGACAAAATTGAGTTATATATGGTTTTGCACTTTAAACATGTGGGCCGATTGTGACATAGAGAAACCCCAAACATTCTGGCATTTTCTCTGTTGTTATGCAGCCATTTTATAACATATACAAAAGATATGGGCTTCCTCAAAAATTATAAGTTGTCAGCATTGTTTTAAACTGCAGGAATAATTAATATTGCCTCTTACTCTTTGATTTAATCGATTTCTATTGTTATTTGTGGAAAAATGTCAGACAGTGCTGATGCTGGTGACAAATGTCAGGAAGTAATGAGAAAAGGAAGAAAGCAGTGGAGTTTCCAAAACATACAGCCATAAAATGAGCAAGAGTGAGAAATGAAGCATATATAAATTGGAAAGAGATTTCAACCAAAGCAACATGGTTATGACTGCAGGTGAGCTCTAACCTGAAACTTCATATTGCTTCAAAACTAAGGTTTAATTATCACACTAAATGTAATAATGTAGAATATTCAATTCAATTGACTATGTAATTATATTTCAAGTTGCCAGATGAAATGAATGATAACTAAGATAATGGAGGGCCACAAGATAGAATTATACACTAAATCTATTGGCTTCCAGACAAAAAATGAGATAATTTCCAAGAATGATTGCCTCTCGAATGTACGGACCACTAATGATATATATTGAATCATGCAACTCGATATTGGTCACACAATTCTGGTGGCATGAGCTACATGTACTGTTTACATCATTCACTAGAGCAATGACAAAAGATGAAATTTTACTAAGTTGCAATTAATTACAAAGGAAAGTACACTGAAGTGCCAAAGAAACTGGTATAGGCATGCATATTCAAATACAAAGATATGTAAACAGACAGAATACGGCGTTGTGGTTGGCAATGTCATTATAAGACAACAAGAGTCTGCACAGTCATTAGATTGGTTACTGCTGCGACAATAGCAAGTTACCAAGATTTAAGTCAGTTTGAACATGGTGTTATAGTCAGGGAAGGAGCAATGGGACACAGCATCTCCGAGGTTGCGACGACCATTTTGTGAGTATACTGTGAATAGCAGGAATCCAGTAAAACATCAAATCTCTAACATCGCTGCAGCCAGGAAAAGATCCTGCCAGAACGGAACCAACGATGACTGAAGAAACTCGTTCAGCATGACAGAACTGCAACCCTTCTGCAAATTGCTGCAGATTTCAATGCTGGGCCACCAACATGTGTCAGTGTGTGATAATTCATCAGGACAATGTGACACCCCACACATCTAGAATTGCTACAGAGTGGCTCCATGGACACTCTTATGAGTTTACACACTTCTGCTGGCCACCAAACTCCCCATATATGAACATTATTGAGCATATCTGGGATGCCTTGTAACGTGCTGGTCAGGAAAGATCTCCACCCTCTCATACTCTTATGGCTTTATGGACAGCCCTGCTGGATTCATGGTGTCAACTCTTTCCAGTACTGCTTCAAACATTAGTCGAGTCCATGCCATGTCATGTTGTGGCACTTATGCATGCTCACGGAGGCCCTACAAGATATTAGGCAGGTGCACCAGTTTATTTGGCTCTTCAGTGTAATAACTTTACTTGTCAACCATGTCTTCTTCATGCACTATTCCTCATTTTATATAAGCTGCCAGCAACAATCTTTTTTCCAATAACTCTGTTATGCTCTTGTTGTGCCAGTCAGAAATGTCAGAAGAGTATCAGGATAGACACTTTTTCCATGTACCAGTATGAGAACGGGATACGATTATCAATTGAATGCAATAACTGTCCCCATTAAATTTCACATAGAGATATATTTTGCAGTAAGTCATATATATGTACACAGCTTTTGACACAGAACAGAACTAAAAACTAACATGGAGAATTAGCAGAACAATAAGAGCCCAAAGATGGTGTTAATCATGGTCGATATGACCTATCAATGCCACACAACCACCCCATCCACCCCACCCCCCTCGCACAACCTACCCCCACCCTCCCCCCTCCCTCGCAGTATGGAGTACCACCTGTGAGGCTTTTAGTGGAGGTCATGTGGGCGTCGGCATCAGTAGTAGTCGTGTGAGGCGGCAGGCGCACGACCAGGCTTTCCATCTCAGTCGAGGCGGAGTGCAGAGGTGGAGTGATTGGCGGCAGGTCCACCTTGTAGTCAGTCAACCAGCGGTGACAGACAATGCATCAGCCGGCCCGAGAGCAGGCGCGTGGAATAGCCTATGTTGTGATGCAGGCATGTCCACCGCAGATCGAACCATCCAACGAGATGAACGCGCAGATTTCTGACAGGTTGCACTTGCGGGGGAGGGACGGGTTATGCACCACACTGACATTTAACTGCCCGTCGGATGGCGAGCCCGTGGTGTCTGTTAGGAGCACAAGCACACGATCATCGAAGGTGACGATCGACGTGTCGTCCACACGGTGTCGTGGCACGTTGCAGCACAGGTCGAATGTGGCAGAGCGAGTCTCCACAGACAGTGAAGTGGCGGTGGAACCCACTCGTGGGGTGGATGGCGATGTGCCTGGAAAGCCTGCAAATGGCAATGACGAATCGTGTGTTAGAGAAAACAGTGCCATGGGATAAGACAAAGCATTTTCAGGCTCCATGGTGGAAAAGTCGTCAGGAGGGCCCGATTGAGATGGCAGAGGCGTGTCAGAGTCCACAAAAGCAGGTTTGAGCCTGTGCAATGAAACAGTTTGAGGTGATGATTGCAGGGGTTGTCTAACGGAATCATCCCTGGGCATAACATGGGAGCAAGTGTTGAGTGCGGTTGGCATGTAAGTGTCCGGCAGGGAATGGCTGATAGACGGTTTCCCTGTAAATCAGGTTTAAAGGTCGAACGGAGACCCAGTAACACCGATGGAAATGCCTCAGATCAGAGGCAGTTGTGGCACCTGAGGGCAGTTTTGAGGGTGCGGTGCCACCATTCAACTAACCTGTTGCTTCGCAGGTGGTAGGCTGTTGTATGAATTTTTTTAATACTGCAGATGTTATATAAATGGTGAACAGGGCAGACTCAAACTGCCGAGCTTGGTCAGTGGTGATAGTGGTCGGGCAACTGAACCTGGCAATCCATGAGGAGACGAAACAGTTTGCCATGGTTTCAGCAGTGATGTTGGGTAAAGGAAAAGCTTCCACCCAGCGAGACATGCAGTCGAATGTAGAGAGAATATATCTGTGGCCCTCCGACGGTGGTAATGGAACAATAAGGTCGATATGTATATGACAAAGTCGTGTTTGTGGAATGTCAAACTTGCCTAGTCAAGGGGTGGTGTGGTGGCCAATTTTGTTGCGTTGACAGGGGATGCAGCTGCGTGCCTAGGTCTGACAGTCCCGTTTAATATTTTTCCAAATGAAACGCTCGTATATGAACCGTATAGTGGTGCATACGCCAGGGTGAGTGAGGTTACGCAAGGCATCGAAGGCTTGCCGGTCCAATGTGGGCAGGAGCAAGGGCCACAGGGTGCCGGTAGAAGAATCACACCACACATCATCCAAAATGCCGGGGAACTTGGCTTTGGTAAACACAAGAGATGTTTGAAGACCCATGAGGAGAGCTTGAGATTCCTCGTCGGAGGCCTGGAGAGTGGCCAGGTTGGATAAGTCGATGATGCGTGAGACAGTATTGATCCGTGAGAAAAAATCAGCAGGGATGTTTTCTGTGCCTTTGATGTAGCGAACGTCTGTCGTGAATTGAGAGACTAAACCAAAGTGGCAGAAACGCTGAGGGGGTGGGTCCTCAGGAGGGTTGCATAAAGCATCTGCTAGTAGTTTGTGATTGGTGAGGATGAAGAAAGAGTGGCCCTTGACATCGTGGTGAATGTGTTTGACGGCTTCATAGACCGCTAGAAGTTCCATATCAAAAGTGGAATATTTCTTCTGAGCTGTAGACAGTGTTTTAGAGAAGAAATGAAGGGGAGAAATCATGTTGACCTTACGTTGCTGTAGTACTGCCCCCACCGCGATGTCACTGGTGTCCATAGTGATGAACAACTCAGCCGATGGGTTGGGATGGGCGAGTGTCACGGCATGAGTTAAGGAAATTCTCAGAGCCTTGAAAGCCTTCAGCATAGGTTCAGTCCAACAAACTTGTTTAAGGCCTGAAGTCTGTTTGTGCAACAGTGAGTCAGTCAGTGGGGCCTGCACGGCAGCAGCAGAAGGCAGATGCTGACACTAGTAATTTATTGTACCCAAGAAACGTCGGAGTTCTTTGTAAGTAGCCAGAAGTGGCAGTGATGTGATGGCCTGCAAGCGGAATTTGGGAGGCTGTATTCCATATGTGGAGACGGTGTAACCCAATAATGTGACAGAGGACTGGCGCAATTGGTATATGTCCTTGTTCACCTTGACACTGTTGGAGTTCAAGGTATGGAGGACCTTGTATAATGATTTTTGTGTTCCCCAGCCGAGTTGCTGAAAATGAGTATGTCATTCAGATATGCAAAGCAAAACTCAAACTGTCACAAGATTGAGTCAATGAAACGTTGCCATGTGTGTGTCTCGTTTTTCAGGATGAACGACATGAAGTTGTATTGGAACAAACTGAGCAGTGTGATAATAGCTGTCTTTGGAATGTATTCCTGCGCTACGGGAATCTGGTGACAGGCACATTTACAGTCAATCACACTGTAGATTGTGGCACCTGATAAGATATGAGTGAAATCATTTATGTTCAGCATGGGGTAATTGTCCATGCCGGTATGAGCATTTAAGCATCTGTAATCATCACACATTCGAGAAGAATTATCATGTTTGGGGACGAGGTCAATTGGTGAAGACCAATTGCTGTCCGATGGTTGTCGAATACCTGCCTCCAAAAGTTTGTTAATTTGCTGCCTGACTGCGTGCAACTTAATGGGGTTGAAGCATCTAACCCTGGGCCTAATAGGAGAGCCAGCAGTGGTAATTATCTTGTGTGTCATTCCGTGAGTGACTGAAAAAACTGAGAACTACACATGAGACTGAGTAATGTCCTGACGTGAAGTTTCTGGATGAGTTGGGCACGATGAGGGGTAACCGTTGTGTGGGTGGGAAAAGGCAGCATGAAAGTCACATGCCTATTACATGAGCAAGGCGTGCGCTTGGTTGGAGAGGTCGGCTGTGCACACAGCATGGAGCGGGTCGGGACGCGTAGCGACTGTCTGTTGTCAGCCTTGCCTTGGGTATCCGGGCGGGCGAGAGAGGTGTTGGTATCACAAGGGGAACAGCGATGGCCGCTGAGTCACATGGTTGGCCCACGAGAGAGGGGTAATGTTCATCAACATGTGGGGCAGCTGCCTGCATGGTGGGTGTGGTCGTATCACATGTGCAACTGTCATTAGAAGCACTGTTTGAAGCATATGGCACTGAACATGGCGAGCGTGTCAGAGGTGTGGTGTCTACCGGATGCGAATCGTCACACGCAATTAATGTTTTTGGACTAACCTGTTGAGTCTGAGATGGTGCCTGCTGGAGTAACAAGGTTACGTGGCAGCACTGTGGACTGCAGTTTCAGCAGCGAGGTACAAGCCGCGATGAGCTCGTTGTTAAGTGTGTGCTATTCATTTTCCCTGAAGAGTTGTTCCATTGAGTCGTATTCTGACAGTAGGTCAGTGACATAGGTCACAATGTCACCTGTGAGGGCAGAGCACTCACGTACTAACTCACATTTTGTGAGAGAAATATAATGTGGAACATAAGTGCGGGAACACAGTATCAGAGTGTTAATGGGATGGTGTAGCACCGAGAGCTGAACCACATTCGGAGAGAGTTTGTAATGGGACAACAGATCTATACTGAGAATTGGTTCATCTGTGTCGGCAATGCAGAAAGTCCACAGAAAACACAGAGAAGGAGATAGGTGCACCATAACTTTGATGGAACCTGAGGTTTGTAACGTTCATGCGTTGACAGCTTGCAGAAGTGACTTTGTCAGTGAAAAGACATTGAGAGCCATCAATGTAGGTATGATAGATATGTCAGCACCAGTGTCGAATAGCAAAACGAGTCATGACGAAATGTCAGTCACGTATAAGCAACCGGTCAGCAGATGCTTGGACGGAGTGCATGTATGGGGATGCCTGTGATGTTCCCTGCAGGACTTGGCATCTTTTAGGTCCTGCTGTCAGCTTTGGTGTTGGCAAGGCAACTGACACTTCTTAGCATTATCGCCAAAAACCTTGTGGTACCAGCAGTACAGATGAGCCAGATGTGGTGCTGGTGGTGACTGCAGCAGCGGAGGAGGCTTGTCCTTGTTGATTTGTTCTGGCGTGTATACCGGCACATATGGTGCTCGGGTGATCCTGGAATGTTCGTACGGTGGACAGAATGAGTGGATACTGTGAGGCGGTGTAGGAAGCGCCGATGTGGAGCGAGCTCTGCCGCTGCCAGCAGACAGCCGGTAAACAGGAGCAGTTGTGCCGACCAGCGGTGAGTGGTGAGCTAGTTGGTGTTGTCTTAGCAATGCATACAGTTGGTCTGCAATGTGGAGATGAGAGCTGATTGATTGAAAGAGTGTGGTAGCAGGTGAATCTGTAGTTTGGTAGGCAATTTGGTGGACCATATCGCCCACAGAGTGACGTCCAGCATTGTATGCTCACTCACAAGCAACCATAGGCGGTGCCAGAGTTGTGATGGAGTTCAGTCCCCCAAGTGTTCCTTGTACAAGATCTTGGTGATTAATTCTTGTGGTGAGCAGGCGAGTTGGTCCATGATCGTATTCTTCACGAATTCGTTCTTCAGTGGAGGCTGTGGCGAGAGGAGTAGGTCACAAATTAAGTCTGAGTGATCATGAAGGTGCATGATGAAACACAGGATTTTAGGGTTGTCTTTGGACACATGATTCAACTCGAAAAGATGCTCAAGAAGCGCACACCATGATACAGAGTTGTCCTCATATAAAGGAGGCTGCTTTGGCAGCCAACTAGGGGGAGGGGATGAAGGCAGCTTCAGTGTCCCTTGGAAAACCAGCTGGTCCGTGGTAGCAGAGGCCGTACAGCAGACCGGCACAGTAAGCATAGGTGTGTTACTGGCAAGCACGTCCGTAGCAATGGCAGGTTGCATTGTCCTTGACATGTCCCGAAAACATGACGCGTGACGCAGCTGGCACGGTCGGTACCGGGGGAACGAGTGGTTGCGCAATACGTGCGGGGCTCCCGTAAACTGGACCAGGGATTGCAGGTGCTGAATTGAATTGACCCACCATGGACATAACGTGAAAAGCCGGCACAGCAGACACAGGCGGTGCGGGGGGAGGGGTCGGTAACTCGTATGACCAAAGTTTAAGTTCTTCTTGAGTGATCATGGAGAATTGTGCCCACTAAAAAGTTCTTGATTGGTTTGCCAATGAGGCAAAACTGGAACAGGTCACGGTTGATAGTGGCTGCGTGCATTTTGCAATAATGGCAGTGCTGCACACAGCACAACACTAACTGTTGTTGCGGTCCGTTCAAAGTCAAAGTATGTGTGCGAATGTAGATCACTTTGATCATTATATGATTGATCAGTAGGTACACAGTTCTTAATATTATTCACTTCACACTTCATATGTTGCTGACATGAAACCTGAGTCCTTTGTTTGTGTTAGCGGCATAGCACTCAACCTTTGCAGAGTGACAAAGCTTGAAGTTAATGTGGCTGGAGATCATGAATCACTGTGAATTAATGTAGAACCAGTCATTGGCGAAGGAATGAAGATGTCCAGCGATCGTTGTGCTTCCAAATCTTTGAACAAAACGTTGGATGAGGTAGCCATGGCATCGTGCACATAACCTGTTGATTTACAACACCCAGCATCGAAGTCGTGGAAGACGTAGAAACTTCAGAGTCCCCAGTATGAGAACAGGACATTATTGGTTGAACGCAATAAGTATCCTGATTAAATTCCACACAGAGATATGTTATGCAGTAAGTCATATATGTGAACACAGCTTGCGATACAGAACTAAAAACTAACATGGAGGCTCGGCAGAGCAATAAGAGTCCAAAGATGGTGTTAATCGTGGTCGATAAGACCTATCGATGCCACACATGCAACCTCAAGATGTGGAAATACAGATACTGGAGGAGGTAGAGTTTGTCCCTGTCTCCTAGATGCCCCCCTATTTCCTGGATGTCCCCCAATCTCCTGGATGCCACTCTCTTTTCATTGACAGTTTTATAGATTTTCACAAGTGATTGACGCTCTGTTTGTGGACAGATGGATCATCCAATGACATAAGTTCATGCTGATATTCTTCTCTCTTTAAGGTGTTATATGACAAAGCTGTCTGTTATCACTTTTGCGCCTGGCAATATGAACTGCTTTATCAGAGAGACTAAAGTTTTCTTCCCACTTGAATAAACTCAAACTATAAAGCACTTGTAGGATTTTCCTTCAATGTTGCCAAATAACCTAATATGTTCAACTTCATTTTTCAACAGTCATCCTCCCTGGTATTTTCTTGTAGCTATACGTGATACGTCTATTTTGACAACCTTGTTTTGTCTGTCAATGGGAACACTCTCATTCATGAACATGATGTAACAGACTTCTCAGCAGAAATCATAGTAGCTGCACATGCTGGTTATGGACAACTTTGTTTCAGAAAGTACCATTTGTAGATATAGTCTTTTATCAACCAAGAAACTTCTTTCTCACAGATGTTCTCTTGTGGCATAAGCATAGTACATTTGCAAACGAAAAATCAGATTCCACAACTTTCTTGTGAAGTTTAATCCATGACAATCTACAAAATTCCTGCTATCCTCATTTGGAAGCAATCGAAAGTTTCAACAAAATTTCATACAAAATTCCAGACTACATAAACAAGGAATTATATTTTGCCATATAAGACTATTGGCACTCAAAAGTGCAATGCTTCCCCTTATTGTTATTTACAACCAAAATCAATAAACTATGTTCCTCTGGTAAGGCACTAAACATTTACCTTAGTTCACATCACCAGAGCCAAGTGGCTAACAATGAGTTGCACATTTTATATATTTCATTATTCAATAGGCAATCATTCTTGGAAATTACCAGAAATGAACAGGAGGGATTCCCTCAAAGCCTCATAGAAGTAAAATAAGAGGCAAGAAAGGAGCCTAGTAATGATACTGAGGTTGGGATGAAGAAAAAGGACAGTCATATGCTTATTTCTTATCAGGGTCTGAATGTAAGATTCATATTTATAAAACTGCTTTCCAAAATGTTTATGGTGCCAGCAGTGATTGAATAAGGCACCGGTGCAGTTTGTTGAGAGAAGGTAAATCTCCATAAGATAAGAGGGGAAAAAGTCCAATTTGAAATGCAAAACCAAAGTTAATTGAAATAAAATTCAGTTCATTTCCAGTCAAGAAATCACATTATACCAGTGGTGATTATGTGGCTGTACTTCAAAAAATTAAACTGAACATTTGAGTTAACTATCAATTTAATTTGAAAAATTTCCATGAACATTTTAATTTAAAATTTGGGCAACCACAAGGGGACACATGTTGTACATGTGAGGAGCTCAGTGAAAAATAAAAAAATCTATCTCTGGATGATGATGATGCTAAAAGAGCAGCAACAGCTGAGTTAGTAGTGCACAAGCTAATAAATTCTTCAAGAAATTATATGCAGTTAAAGAGAAAGCTGAGACAGATTTTCCCATTACAGACCTCAAATTTGACTTTGGAAAAATCCAGTTGCTTCTGGTACCAATCTAAGAATGTTTTACTTTTGTCAGCTTCCAGTAAATGTTATTAATGTGCTTGGCTTATGGAGTGAAAGTGCCAGGTTTCACCTCTGTCATTGAGGAAAAGCACAAAAAAGCCCCAATTATGTCTGTTCATTTCCTTTTGATCACATAAATGAAATTGTTGGACATCATATTAAACACCTACACTTATTCTCTGACTATTGTGGAGGACAAAATAAAAACCATCTAATGGTGAGATTCCATTTAATGCTTGCGGCACATGGAAGATTTCAGTTTATCATCCATTACTTTCCCATAAGAGGCCACTGTTACCTTCCTTTAGACAGAGATTTTAGTATGGTAAAAGGAAAATTAGAAATGGGTATAGGATATATTTGCTGAAAGAATATTCAACATTAATAAAGTGAAAATACCAATAGCAGAAATCCCAAATTTTAAGAAGTTGTGGCCAAACGTCTGCTGAAAGAATCTTATTTTCATTGAAACTCAAGGAAGGGCTATACAAAGAAACAACAAACAGCACTTTCATGTAACACAATTCATGCAGTTCTGCTATTTCACATGGAAATCTCAGTGTTGCTAAAATGAGGCCATTCATGATGGATCAGATGAACACATATTCCAGCTGACTGACCCATCAGTAATTTCATAAAGCCCTGTAAGTCAGGCTTGTCATTATCATGTGCCTATAAATGAGAAAAAAATGCATGGCCTAAGGCAGTTTCTATCAATCCTACCAAAAGATGAAATCATCCAGAATTTCTATTCTGACATATACCATTGGCCAACATGTGTCAAAGAATGAACCACGTGTGGAGCATAATTCCAAAGAGAATGAAAAGCAGGCATAATTTGTTTCATTTTTAACCTATTAGCAATAAGGTATGAGTTAAGTAAAAATTTAACAATGGAAAATCCAGGATGGAATTAATAATATTATGAAAAGCAAAGTTGCTACTCACCATATAGTGGAGACACACACACACACACACACACACACACACACACACAAAATCACACAAATGCAACTCACACACACAACTGCAGTCTTAGGCCACTGAAACCACACTGTGAGCGGCAACACCAGTGCATGATGGGAGTTGGGACTGGGTGGGTGTAAGGAGGAGGCTGGGGTGGGGAGAGGCAGCGATAGTATGGTGGGTGTGGTGGGCAATGAAGTGCTGCAGGTTAGGTGGCGGACAAGGAAGAGAGGCAGGGGTAGGGGGGGGGAGGGGGGGAGTGAGTGGAAAAGGAGAGAAATAAAAAGACTGAGTGTGATGGTGGAATGACAGCTGTGTAGTGCTGGAATGGGAACAGGGAAGAGGCTGGATGCTCCTATGTGGCTGGATAGTGGGACTTTGCGAATTTGTGAGATTCTGGAGGAATATGGATAGGGTGTTCTCACCCTTGATCCATCAATGAATCTAAACCAGTTGAGGGGTTTAGGATTCTGGGTTTTTAGTAATGATTCCTCTAGATGGCCCATGAATAGACTGGCATATGATGGTGCCATCTAGAGTTTCCTTACCAAAAACCCAGAATCCTGAACCCATCAACTGGTTCAGATTAATTCATGACATATTTGTGATCTGGATTGAGGGTGAGAACACCCTATCCACCTGCAGTCGTCACATCTGCAGTGACGAGTGGTCTGTCTTGAAATATGCCGAGGGTCTCACTGAAGCCTTCACAGACTGTAATTATCCTCCTAAACTCATACAAAAACACATCTCCCATGCCATATCTTTCCAGTCTCCCACCACTTTCAAAAGCCTCACTGTCCATCCACAGAGGAACATTTCCCTTGTAACTCAGTGCTACCCAGGACTGGAGCAACTGCATTACATTCTCTAACAGGGTTTCAACTACCTCACTTTGTGCCCTGAAATGAGAAATGTCCTGCCCACTGTCCTTGCCTTCCCTGTTGGTCAACACACTGCCAAACATGACATCCTTCACTTCAATGACTGCTTCACAGCCTGCGCCATATCGATCGTTCTCACCAACACCATCTTTTCTGAACTGCACAGGAGGGGACTTTCCCTTCAATTCATCCTACATACCCACAAACCTCCTGGCCTCAACCTCTGTTAGTCACTGTCCTCACCCATCCGGCCCCTTCCCTGTTCTCATTCCAGCACTACACAGCTGTCATTTCACCATCACCCCGTCATTTTACTTCTCTCCTTTTCCACTACTTCCCCCCTCCCCCACCTCCCCATCTCTCCCCTGTGCACCATCAACCCACAGCACTTCACTGTCTGCCACCCCCACCATACTGTCTCTCCCCTCCCTGCTCCCGCCTCCCCTTTACACCCACCCAGTTACCACTCCAATCATGCACTGACGCTGCTGCTCGCAGTGTAGTTTCAGTTGCCTGAGACTGCAGTCGTGCATGTGAGTTGCCTTTACGTGAGTATGTGTGTGTGTGTGTGTGTGTGTGTGTCTTATGTATTGTTGACAAAGACCTTAATGGCCAAAATCTTTATTTGTGACAGTCTGTTTGTTGTGTCTATCAGCAGCTCAGCATCTCCACTTTTTGGTGAGTAGCAACTTTCCTTTTCATAATATTGTTAAGTAATAATTTATGTTTATTCATTACAAAATATTTAGAAAGCCCATAATACACTAAATAAAATTTAACTTAATGTAAACAACTCTATCAAGATTTTGTACAAGGCATTGGCATTCTTCCTTCTACATTCATTTTAAAGGAAAATGAAAATAAAACAGAATTTCAGCATAATTTTATGACCTTGAATGATTTTTGTATCTCCTGAAAAGTTTAGTTTATTTCTACATGTGGGGTTTCTTAATATTCCCATTCAAATTATCTGATTATGTGGATTCAAAGATTGAAAAGTTCTGTTAACTACTCAAGAAGAAGCAGTATTCACTGTAAAGCTATGTCACAAGGGGCAGTCTATTGTAAATGAGACTTTGTATTTACTGCTGTAAATAATTATTTTCTATTAGGGTTATTTCATATATAGGGTTATTGAAAATTTTGATGCTAACCATATCTTTAGATTAGCTTACTATGCCTACTTTCATTCAATGCTTTCATATGGCATTTATTTAGGGGTAATTCATCATTAACAGAAAAAGTATTCACTGCGAAAAAGCATGTAATCAGAATAATAGCCGGAGCCCACCAAAGATCACCTTGCAGACATTTATTAAAGGAACTCGGGATATTCACAGTACCTTCACAATACATATATTCACTTATGAAATTTGTTAGTAATAATCCATCTCAATTCAAAAATAACAGGGAAGTGCACAGCCACAACACTAGAAGAAAGGATGATCTTCACTATTCTGGGCTAAATCTGACTTTGGCACAGAAATGAGCGAATTATGCTGCCACAAAAATTCTTTGGTCATTTGCCAAACTTATAAACTTGAAGTCAATTCATGAGGCAGATAGCATTAGTGGTATCACACTGCTTGTGAAAGAATCTCAATCTTTCATAAATCCCATCATAAAGTTTAATCCTTAGGAATGTGGTGTGAGTCAAATTATACATTCTTTGGCAGAAACAGTCACTGCAGGCTACTTGTGCAAAATAACTACTAGCTAATGACAGCTAATGCTAAACATACTGCTAATGCTAAACATACTAACATTGTTAATTATGGCATTTACTTCCAAAGTACATTAGTAGCAACACTGAAAAAAGTCACTGCTCTTCCTTTTCTGCTACTCAGCTATTATGTTTATTTAATAATTTAAACTGAGGATTTATGCACATGGAACATTTCCATCTGTCTATATATTGGTAAAGTTGAAGTTGGTTTCATGTGCATGATAGTGTTAACTGGAATTTACATCCGTGAGCTCAAAAATTCTGATTAGTTATAGAACAAATGGTTAACTACTCCTTTACTCTAATTTTGAATATCTGGAGACTTCCGATTTCCTGCTCAGTGTCTGCCAGCAACCTGTTAAAGACTTTTGCAACAGATTACAAAACTCTGTTCTGAGCCCTAGATAGAGATATGTAGCCTAAATGGAAATTATTTTTACTTCTAGCATTGCACAAATTACCACAAATTCACTGTTGTTATTAACCACAAATGTGCATGTAAAAATTCCAGGATCCCTGAGGAGACTTCTTTAATATGTTTGCTTATTAGCTTTAGATAATAATCTCACTGCACACTTTTGCAAAATAAATACTTTTTTGATCTTATGTGCATTATTCCAGAATGCTATGCCACAGGACAGTACTGGGTGAAAACTTGTAAAATATAATAACAATTCCATCCACAAGTCAACAATGTGAGTTTTCAAAATACAAAGCACGCAAAACCAACTTATCCATGTACTGGTGTTAACTCAGATATGTTATGCATCTGGGTGCCTAGAAATTTAGTGTGTGCCCATTGCTCTCTGTAACTGGTGCCTGTCAGTTGTTTTAATTTGTTTGGAATTACATTATATAAGTTTAGCAGAGTGAGGTCTGGGAATAAGGGGCCTCGTTAAATGATCTTGTGGTCCTGAAAAGTCTGCATCAGATGCTCATGCAAACTGTTGGAAAAAAGTGCTGTTACACCATCAGGCCTGATTATATAAGTTTTTGTAAGACTGAGTTTTATACTGCTTACTGTGAACCAGTTATAAATCTCATGAACTTAGTGTGATCATTAAGAGCTGGTACTGACTGTACAGTATTCAACAGTGGAGATGGACATAATATGTTTACTATTAACAGTAGCTCCCACAAAAGGCAACCACTCATCTACAGATTACTGATGCATTGTATATAGACATCTGTAGCAAATCATCAAAGTGCTCCAGCTTTTGAGCTTTCACTCATTCAACGGTTATCTACACACCGACTTATACATTTTAAGAGGGAGTAGTATTCATCAAAATAAATCCAATAAACATAGCTCTAGAAACACATACTTTCTGAGATCTGAATATTTGTTCATAGGAGGAGCTCAGCATGATATCTGTTCATTACACTTATTCATAAGAGGTGCTCAACATGGCAATGCATACCTCTGCCCCTCAGCTTAAGGAAATACCTCTGCCCCTCAGCTTAAGGAAATACCTCTGCCCCTCAGCTTAAGGGATTGCATACTCCTTGAAGTGGACCCAGTAGTTTTTGTACACGCAGGCCTGCTCTGAAAACATGATCATGTACTTTGTGCACAGTACTGAATGGAGAGGCCTAGACCATTTCTTTCAAGTGTCATAATCAAAAGTCTGGTGGTGTGAGGGCTGGGAATAAGGGCCTCATTGTTTCATCTTGTGGTCCTGAAAAGCTTGCATCAGACATTCATGCAAACTGTTGCAAAAATGTGCTGGTGCACCATCTGGCATGATTTAATATCTTCACCAATAGCTGATAGCTTAAGCATTTTTGACTTGGTGTCCCATTGCAGATTGTTAATAAAGGTACAAGCATATGGAATAAGTTCAAAGAAATATGAGTGCCTCAAAGACTTCTTAAATAATAGAATCCAGTATGTTGTCCTTAATGGCAAATGTTCTTTAGAGTCAAGGGGATCATCAGGAGTGTCCCAGGAAACTGTGATAGGGCCACTATTGTTCTCTGTACATGCAAATGATTTGGCAGCGATATGTGGTTGTTTGCTGATGATGCCATAGTGTACAGTAAGGCATCGAAGTTGATTGACCATAGGAATATACAAGATGATATAGACAAAATTTCCAGTTGGTTTGATGAATGGCAGCTAGCCCTAAATGTGGAAAAATATATGTTAATGTGGATGAGTAAGAAGATAAAACCTGTAATGTTTGGATACAGTATTACTAGTGTACTGCTTGACACAGTCAACTCATTTAAATATCTGGGCATAACATTGCAAAGTGTTATGAAGTGGAATGAACATGTGAAAACTGTGGTAGGGAATACAAAAGGTTGACTTCAGTTTGTTGAGAGAATTTTAAGAAAGAGTGGTTCATCCGTAAAGGAGGCCACATATAGGACACTGGTGTGACATATTCTTGAGTACTGTTTGAGTGTTGCATTTGAAGCTGACTGCCAAATGATTTTACTGCTGCCAACATACATTGTGTGTAAGGACTATGAAGATAAGATTCGAGAAATTAGGGGTCATTTGGAGGCATACAGATAGTCATTTTCCCGTCACTGTGTTTGTGAGGGGAACAGGAGGGGAAATGACAAGTAGTCAGTACAGGGTACCTCTGCCACTCACAGTATGGTGGCCTGCAGAATATCTATGTAGATGTAGATATCGATAGCAGTTCTGAGGCACTAAAGCTCAAAGTTGATGATCATGGAAATGGATGTGTGCAGCATGTCATGTGGGCCAAACGGATCATAGCAACACGGCCAGGCAGGTAGCTACGATTCAGTCTAGTATATTCCATCGCACCATTTTGATTATTGGATTTTGACCGTTCATCATTCTTGGACTTTCTTATTCTCTGCTATCAAGAAACTTGGTTTTGGTTATGGATTGCGCATTTGTATCAGGAGCTGACAAGAAACGTGAACCACATATATAGTGTTGGTAGACATGGCACATCCTCCAGCAAAGTAGGCAACATGTTAATGAGATTGTCCTGATTAAAGTCCTGATTTAATCTTTGTGGTAGCACACATGGCCCTATTAATGTACTGCCAAGAACTCCTGCCATACACTGATTCAGAAATTGTTCTTCTGAAATTTAAAGGGCATTTTCATGAATCCACACATGCTGATTATGCAAATTCACAACACCATCTCTTGTCAAAAATCTTTGCTGCTAACAGCAGATCTGCACAAAACTTTTGCAAGAGCCATTGACAAACTGCAGTCTGTCATGGTGATCTTGTGGTGTTTGGGCCTGGACACACTGAAGAGGATTTGGATATGTAGTAGTTCATGAAGTGTCACCCAGACAAGACAATCACTTATACTTTCTGTTGCTGCTAATTGTTTCATACTGCTTCCAGGATGTTCTTCTCTTTCTAAGGTGTATGCACTGAGCAAAGTCTTTCATTGTTAATATTTTGGGAAGCATCCCCATAACAGCTGCACAGTTTATCAGATGCTACTCTGTGATGATATTTTTAGTGTACAGGTCACAGGGTCATAGATTATTTCCATTTGCTAAACCATAAAAAAATCTTATCCTTCACCCCACTTGTGGAGCTCCCATTGCTAGCAAATAGTGTGAAAGAGAAAAGAAAATGTTCTGATCCATACATACATATAAATAGCACAATAATAGTAAACACAGAAATGATGTCATTTGCATAAGTAACTAAGGCACCACAGTATATACTTAGAGTTGTGAGTAATTTACTGGACAATAACACACAGTAACATGACCGAAACCAAATTAAAACATGCAAAAATAATGCAGACCATCTAATCTTCAGACTAATGCTTACCCAGGGTACTGTGAAGCAGAAAGAAATCAAAACACTCTCTGAGTTCAATGGCTGGTCTCTTTTCAACAACTTAACATCTTTTAGCCCCTCCTCTGAATGAGTATTCAGATTTCAGATAGTAGGTACTTCTTGCTCCATGTTCACTGGACTGGTTTCATTGTGTACAACACACTATATAGAGCCTAGAGAAAGGGTGAAACTTCACAAGCTAGCACAGTTTTCTGATGTGTAAGCAAACCCATTTACTGATTTTGCTTTTCAACAAAACAGTGAAGAATATGTGTATGCCAGAAGTGTGAGAAGGTATGTTAGGTAGTCAGCACTATATTGTTCTACAGTGAAAAACAACTCATTAATATTAATATGGACCCCATTTTATACGCTGTGCTCATGAAAACAAATTTGCTTCTTTAATTTTTGAAAAGATATCATTTATCTGGGAAGACATCGGTCCTGCTTTGTTTTCACACCATTTATGAAAAGGAGTTCATATTTACTGTACACTGCAATATAAATTGGCCAGAGAGAAACTTTTTGTTGTTACTATTTTACAAACACTGTCTGTCACATCTTAATTTTTTTTAAAACAAAAAAAAAAACATAATTTGTTTGAAAAAGATGAAGGCATTTATTTTATTTTTATTTAGACTAAAAACTTTTACAAACAATTTCCAAATGTAGTTTTTCTTTCAACAGTACGGCAAACAAATTCTCTCATGGCATCCATAAGATTAGTTTTTCCAGCCCTGTCTTGATGAACATGGAGGAGGAGTAGATGGGTGAGTCTCAACTGAGTCATTGTTGACCTGAGACAAGTTTTAAGTCATCTCAAGGTGCTGAATGACCTCTCAGAGGATTCTGATGATACCAGTACTGTCAGAATCAGACTGATGAGGTGAATAACTTCCTGAAATAGTTCTTTAACCCTATCAGGTTCAGCAGTAAGTTTTCTTTCAAGAGAGGATACATTATGTGGTTGTATCAATATTATGAAAAGGAAAGTTGGCATTCACCATATAGCGGAGATACTGAGTCACAGATAAGCACAACAAAAAGACACACACAATTGAAGCTTTCAGCCATTAAGGCCTTCATCAACAAAAGATGACAGACACACATACACACCCACATGCACATTCACACAAATGCAACTCACACATATAACCAAATGTGTGAGTTGCATTTGCGTGAGTGCATGTGGGTGTGTATGTGTGTGTGTCATCTTTTGTTGAGGAAGTCCTTAATGGCCGAAAGCTTTTTGTGAGAGTCTTTTTGTTGTGCCTATCTGTGACTCACCATCTCTGTTATATGGCAACTTTCCTTCTCATAAAATTGTTATGTGGCTACATACCAGTCATAATGGTACACAGCATTTCAAGCTGTGCATGAAACCTGTCCAGGTTAAAGTCTGTTGTATGTACTCCAAGCAATTCTTCCAAATATAGTGTAGATGGAGGATGTCTTTGGGAGGATGTAATAAGTATCTCTTCAAGATGGGGTAGTCAATTTAGACCCTCTTGGTCAAACCTTTGATCAATCTTATTCAGAAGGAGATCAAGAATTTCAAACAAATCTTTCCTAAATTTTCCTTCTTGAGAAAATTCTTTGGGAACAGACAGTATTTCTGTGCATTGCAATTTCACTGGTATTTTTCTTGGCTGTGAGATGTTTGGGTCTACTTACCACTGATATGGATAGCCAGGTGAGTTCTGAATGTTCCAGTGTAGATCCAGGAACCGTTTTGTCACTCTTGCATTGAGATTTGGTGCCCCCTTTAACTCAAAAGCATTTCTACTGTATCAGAAATAACTCACATCTTTCTGCAAATACTTTTGGGTATGCTGTAGCTCCCCCCGCCCCCTTTCCCATAAAAGAGAAGTGAGAAATATAATTACATTTACGTCTTCAATCAACTACTGAGAACAATCAGTACTGAGGTAGGAGATAAATGACATAAAATAATTATGTACCTTTCACCATAAAGGTTCACTCATTTCACTTCAAAAATGCAAATCAAATGTGTTTGTCTTTACCTCTTTATAGAAAACTGTGGAGAAATCACTAGCTACATGGTACATGTTTCATATTTGTTACCAGAGCAACAATGGATAGTGATGTAGCTACCGCATGAAGGCATAGTGGTCATGAAAGGAGGAAAAAGGAGGGGGGGGGGGTGTTAGAATACTGTCTTTCCTCAGATTTAGGTTATCACATTGTTTTTATTTTCTTAAATGTTGGATTGTTGATAGAGTCTGGTGGGCATTGTTGTAGTGGTGAGCCAGGTCAGGTGTACCGACTGCTGTTTGGGCACTGTTGGCCTGTGTTTGTCATTTTCAATAGGACCACATGTGGCTTGTGCCTGCATGACCACAAGACTAAACTGATCAAAAAAACTTTGTACCACCTGCATATCTCTGAACATGTGTGGACTTAGATTCAAGGGGAATTGAACGTTAAGTAATGTGGTTGGTGGCAGTACTTGTTTTGAACAGTTTGTTATTACACAGATGCAGAGGATAAGTGTTAAAAATGTAAAAGGAGAGCAAAACCAAATTTTTCCAGTCAAGATTTCTGCCGTAAGTCTGGCACTCCTCCCCAGCTTCAGTGCACTGGCCACTCTGTAGTTGCCTGAATGACATAGCAAGTCCTGAGGGCCCAATCAGTCTCAACTAATGTTCAAAAGTGCTATGCAGAATTTGTTAAATATGCATGCAGAGACTGTCCCCCATTTGGTGTCACAGACTGTAAAGTGGAATGAAGGAAGAGGACAGAATATAGTAGGTGTTAGAAGATATTTTAGTTAGAAGCAAAAATCGCTGCCAGCAAAAATACTGATCCCATATTCCTTCACAGCAGCATAGTTTATTCACTGGCTCTGCCTATATATCAAATAAAAGTCCAAGTGAATTTGGGGAGGGGGGAGGGGGGGAGAAGGAGGACAGAAACCATATCTTGACTCCCCCCTCCATTGATACACCTTTGCTACTTGATCTTTGTTGGTTGTTTCCATCCAGAAATTGCCATTACTGTGAAGTTAATGATAGCTCAATTAATAGAAGAGACAGGGGAAATTCAAAGAGGGACAATGAAAAGTGTGATGAATTTATTCATTTAGGAAAAGAAAATCACATGATCAACAATCCCTGGAAGGGGTATTGCAGGAAATACACATTGTGTAGAGGGTTAACAACTTCAAGAGCATTCTCTTCAAGTTGGTTGGAGTGTCCCCCCTTAAAGTATTTACTAACAACCTAGCCAGTATATCCTTCCCTATTCTATTGAGATGCAGGCCATGAGAAGTAAAGCCCCACCTACCAATAGTGTCAACAGGAACCAAACCAATCCCTGACCCAGCACCAGCCCGAAGCAGTCGATCCAACTCCATACTGACCGTCTTCGCAGAGCTGTTCAACTGGGGTCGAAGAGACACTCTGAGCAACGCTCTTAGACTGTTTTCAGATGATGCTCCCATTTACCATCTAGTAAGATATTTGTATGGTGAAAAAGTTGCAAGTGACTCTAAATGAAGAAATGAGATTACCCACATTAGTCAAAAGAAATCCATTAAATTTCAAGTACATGGTAAATCACACAAATCTAAAAGATGTCAATGCAACTAAATACTTAGGGATTACAGTTATGAATAACTTAAATTGAAATGATCATGTAGATAATGTTGTGGGCAAGGTGAACCAAGACTGCCATTTATTGGCAGAATGCTTTGAAGATGTAACAAGTCTACTGAAGAAACACCCTACACTACATTTTTCCGGAGTACTGCTGTGAGGCATAGGATATGTATCAGACAGGTTTGACCAGAGGACATTGAAAAAGTTCAGGAAAAATGCAGTTCATTCTGTATTATCGAAAAATAGGGTGAGAGTGTCATGCGTATGGCACACAAGTTGGGCTGGCAATCATTAGAACAAAGACATTGCTCACTGCAGCTAGCTCTTTGCCTGAAATTTTGATTACCAACTTTCTCCTCCAAATACAAAATTATTTTGTTGGTTCCCACCAATACAAGGAGAAATGATCATTGTAATAAAATAAGAGAAACCACACAGAAAGATTTAACTGTTTGCTTTTCCCACATGGTGTTTGAGAGGGGAACAGCGCAGAAACAGTCCGAAAAATGAACCCTCTGCCAGCCACTTAAATGTGAACTCCAGACTAGTCACATAAATGCAGATGTAGAAACAGTCATGTCACAGATACCAGATCTTATTGACTAGTTGGTGTGGTAGCTCTTTGAATAATGTGTGGAAATAGTGGTCATGAAAAAACCTCATGTAGTTTTCAGGACACCATAAGCAAATGTTTTAAGTGTCATCAGATAATTAGGGAGCATTAATGACATTACATACAAGTAACTGGAGAGGTAGTGTTTGAAGCGACATTGTGACTTTTTGTCAGATGGTACCCATTGACCTACCAGTGTAGCTAAACTCACAAATATATATTTGTATGATAAAATGTTGTATCCAAAGTATTTGGCCAGTAAGTGGAGGAGATCTGGTGACAGAACACAATCAAGAGAATCAGTACCAATATCCAAAATGAAGCCAAAACCGACACCACAATGTATTTAGAAGAAAAACAATTGACACTGCTGATGATGACCCATGGTTTGGCTGTAGATGAAAAGCTCATTCATATAGCATGAATCATTTCAATCACCTTTTGCAGACTTCAGGTGAAGAATCACAATTATCTTTTGCTAATTTTCAGTAATAGTGTGTAATGTTTCACACTGTAATTATTATTAATTTCATTTTTCATGATAGAGATTTTCATAAATAATAAAGCTAATGATCAATAATCTTTGCCTTTATTGGCATTTATTCATTAACATGCATAATGGTAGATTATTATCCAAAACCTAATGCTCTAAAATAGTTATAGTTCATATAAAAATATTAATTTGCTGCTGCAAAGTTCTTTCACAGAATTCTAGCTGGAAACATCGTGCAGGCTTTCACTAAGCACTAACAAATTTCTCTTCACTGAATGGCTAGTTCTGTTCAGTCTAAAATTCTTAACATCTGTTGTGTACCAAGACTTACTTACTATGAACAAAAATACTGTATCACTACCTCATTCCCCTAATCAAGAATTTTTCAACTCTGTCTATGGCCCTACTCCCTCCATATGTCCTGGTTGTGCATGTATTCTATATTAGAGTGTAATTGTATCAATACACCAAAAATTATATACACAGCTTTATTTTGTATACAGGTGAACATTAGTAAAACTGACAAACTGCAGTGATGGATTCCTGACTCGATATGGAGATCAAAATGTCGTATGAACATGTATCAAGAAATTGACATTCTGCTTGCAATGACAACAAATTGTCCCAGAACATAGTACAGAGGTGCAGCACATTCACATCACAACAGATTTTCAAAGTGGCCTCCATGGGATTGTAGGTGATATATACAATCATGCTTTGGCTTACACCTTGTTGGTGAGCCAGGGCTTGGAGCTTGTACTAGGGTTCATCTCAGTAACCTGTGAAACCTGGTCCTCCAATTCTGGTGTACACACAGTCCACTGCCTGCCTGCATGTTTGTTAGTCTGACAGGACCCACAATCACAAAAATGGCCAAAAAGGGCTTGAAATGTTGTGTGATGTGGTTGGTGTCTGTGAGGGTTCTTGTTTTGGTATGGCCCTGCAACACTTGACAGTTTCCACCTGCTTGGTCATACACAAACACCATCTTGGCTTGTTCTCTACATAAATACCAGACCATTCTGATGATTACATTACACTGCATCATCACACAGCATGCAACACAAAAGGAACACACAGCACATGCTCAGAAGAACTGTCATTTGTCAGTACAATCTATCATGGCAACAATGCATTTCCAGACACATGTTCATAGGACCTTTCTTCCTCCATTTCCAGTGAGGAAACCATCCCTACAGTCTGTCAGTTTTATTAATGTTCACACTGTTGTTTATGCTAACATAATTTTAGTTAATAACATGGCTTAATTAACCCACTTTTGCTTGTGCCTCTTAGTAAAAAATATTTTTTAATTATTAAGTAACGAGGTACTACTTTGTGGAGCAGAGTGCAATGAGTATTAAAAATTACACTTTATATAAAGACAGAAATTTGTAGTTAAAAGTGACTTCCAAATTATTCTCCAAACAGGAATCATGGAACTGTAAACCAGTATAGGTCAATATCCAAGCAAAAGAGGACACGTAAGGCCAACATTTTTAGAATTTAAATGTCAAGCTCTTCTATAAAATAAAAATTCCTTGACAAAACTAAGAGTACCATAGGAATCAAAAGTAAATTGCCAAAAAGAAATGTGTATTTATTTATTCTAGAAGTGATACCAAAGCTAGTGGAGATGCTTCACTTTGCTATGTTTCAAGTTATTAGTAATAAAGTATTACTAGTATTAGTATTTTCATTTGTAAACTATTTTGTATAACAGTATTCAGTATGTTATTATGTTGATTTTGAACAGTGTTGCTGGATGTATTGAGACTCTGCCTTTCTTTATAGTACAAACTGTGATTATGTCTCATTTTGGACTTAATAAAAAAATACAAAATACTAATGTAAATCTAATTTTTCCTGTTAAACACTGCACTGCAAACATGTGGGCAGTTCTGCTAAACAGAAAATATATTGTAGCAAAGTGCAATGCATAATAATGACATTAACAAAAGAGGAAGTCAAATTCTTGATAAAATTTCAAACATTGTTAATAAATGTACCACTTTCATTGAAGTCAGGCACTTTGCATTTCTTAGTAAGTAATGGAGGAGTGGCTATCTACCTGAGAACAAATAACCTAGTAGAATCTTATGAAAATATCACTTCGGTGAAAGAGTATTCCATTGATTTGTACTGTAGCAATTAAGTTAAAATTCTTGTCTGTTGTATACTTATCTTAGCATTGTATAGATCACCAAATGGAAATTTTGAATTGTTTCTTAATTCCCTTGATACAGTATTATGTAAATTAATGTCCAAGCAAGAGCATATACATGTTATATTATTAGGGGATATTAATGTCAACACATTACAAGATTCCCAAGAAAGCAAACGCTTCAAAGACTGTATCTACTCTTATGGTGCAAAAGATCTGTTGGGAGACATACCCACTAGAATCACGCCATCTAGTATAAGCTCTACAGACCATGTGATAACTAATTGTGAAAATATTGCCGCAGCTGCTGTTGTAAATGGTCACATCTCTGACCATCTAGGCCAGTTATAAAGGGAGATCCTTGTATAAAACCAAAGAAAATTTATGAATACAAAAGGAATCTCTCTGTTATCAACATTGCCAAACTGAGAGAGAGCCTTGGTCATGAATCGTGGCATCTAGTTTTCCAAGCCGAAGGAGTGGGATGCCTTTCTAGATACATTATCCTACCATCTAAATAATACTATTCCCATCAGAAAGATAAATATTAACAAGAATAAATGTATATGATACAAAGAGAGACCAAAAACAATGAGCACAGGGATAAATACAAACAATACAAGTACCAGTTTCGCAAGCAAGTCAAAAGATTGAAGGCTGAAAAGATAAAGTCGAAAATACAAAATTCAGATTGTATCTCCAAGGCCTGCTGGTCAATAGTGAATGAAATTAGAGACAGTAAAACAAAACTAAAAGGTAATATCAACATACAGATACCTAATAACAATATTGATGTCACCAATCCTCAAGAGATCAGTAACATTTTAATAACTATTTCATAGATATCATATAATCTGACATTTGTACCACAGATAAAGTACCTGTTGGAAGTCTTGCTGAGGATAATTCTGAAGCTAATCGACTCCATGAACTTGAAATCAAGGATATTTTGCAGCTCATCAGAGAATGTAAAAACAAAAAATCCGCTGGATGGGATGAAATTTCTCCATTTTTAATTAAACAGTGCGAAAACAATCTAGCATATCCCATGGTGCATCTAATAAATAGTGTCTTAAAAGGAGGAGTGTTCCCTGACATTGTTAAACCTCTCTACTAGGTGATAAACAACTAGAAGAAAATTACAGACCACTCGCCTTAACTTCCGTTTTTAGCAAGTTAATTGAAAAAATAATTCTGAAATATATGTTAGAGCATTATAACAAGCACAACATCCTGGTAGATTTTCAGCATGGTTTCACAAGTGGTCGTAGCACCATGACTGCAACACTTCAATTTATGCTGAAAGCTCTTGACAAAATTGATGAAGGCATGCAAGTAGCTGGAGTTTTCCTAGACGTATCAAAGGCTTTTGATAGGGTTGATCATAAGGTACTTCCGTCAAAACTGGCCAGAGATGGCATAAGTGGAAAATTATTGCACCTCATCACATCATATTTAAAAAACAGAAGACAGTGTACCTCTATCTCACACAATAGTGGAGAAACTTTAAAAAGTTATACATCAAGGGTCAGGAGTATTAAATATGGTGTGCCTCAGGGATCGATAATTGGTCCCTTCCTCTTTATATGTTACGTCAATGACTTCCCAAAGATAGTAAAAAATGATACCTTCATTACAATGTATGCAGATGACACTTCAGGTCTTTGTTGGGGAAATGATATTCTTAATCTCAGCATAGAGGCAAAAAAATTTATAGATATTGCAAAGGAAAAGTTTGAAAATGACAATCTAAAAGTCAACTAACAAAAAACAAATATAATCCCCTGCAATGTTGGTGATCTGCAAACTTGTATTGATTCTCAAGATAGCAATATCATAGGGAAAATCTGCAGTGAGTGTAAATTCCTAGGTATATGCATAGATAGAAAACTACTATGGACACAACAAATTGACAACGTATGTGCAAGGCTATCATCTAGCATGTATGTTTTATGAAGAATAGCTCCATATGTCAATACCCAAACAATGAGGATGATGTATTTCTAGCATATGGTCTTGCACTGTGGAGTGGGGCTTCCAAAACTCATGTAGACCGAGTATTTAAACTCCAGAAAAGAGCTTTGAGAATATCAGGTAAAAAAGATGCTTGAACATCATGTAAGGAATTGTTTATAGAATTTAAAAATCTGACTATCTATTATTAATTAATTAAGTCCTCCTCGCCGTGTCCGGCGACAGCGACTCCATCAGTCTTCTCTGTCGTTGTTGTGGTAGGCTCGGATGTGGCTCGTGAATCCGAATTTCGCTTTGAATATCCTGTTGCATGAAGCACAGTGAAGTTGACCAGCAGAGTTGTAAGTATACGTGTAGACAGGCTTGAGCTGAGATTTTCGGAGCTCTCTTTTAGCATCCAGGTTCATTAGACGCTTTTGCTCGAATTGTTCGATGCTCTTATGTACAGTTGATCGCCACTCCGATTGGCGCAATGCTAGCTCCTCACAACGGTTGCTTGGAATGCCACAGGCTGCAAGGTGGCGTTTAATGGTGTCTTTATATCGCAGGTGTTGACCACCTTTCCTCCTCTTCCCGCACGAGAGCTGCGAGTAGAACACCGCTTTAGGTAGCCTACTGTCATCCATGCGTACTATGTGACCACTCCATCTCAGTTGATGTTTCATTATTAAAGCTTCAATACCAGCCAGTTTCATGCAGCGCAAAATCTCCGTGTTTGGGACACGGTCTTCCCATTTGATGCACAGAATTGATCTCAGACATCGAAGATGAAATTTATCTAGCTTCTTAATGTCAGCTTTGTAACAGCACCAGGTTTCCGAGGCATAGAGTAAGGTGGATAATACTACTGCTTAGTAGACTGCAATTTTTGTTTGTAGTTTGAGATCATGTGATTTCCATACTCGTTCATTAAGCTTACCGAAGGCTGAGGCTGCGCTGGCTATACGCGCTGCGATTTCCGTTGTCAGGCTGTTGTCACTTCTAATTTGGCTTCCCAGGTATTTGAAATTTGACACATTTTGCAAGGGTTTGTTATTTATCTCAATACTGGAGTCATCTGCATTAAGACCTCTAAGTGGCTGTTTGAGAACTTGCGTCTTAGTGATGCTAATGGCTAAGCCAAATCTTCTGCAGGAGGCATTTAGCAGATTTATGTAAGTCTGAAGAGTTTCGCAAGAATTAGCCATCATGCATACATCATCCGCGTAGAGAATCTCTAAGATGGATAGTTTGGTTACGCGACTTTTTGTTCTGAGGCGAGAGATGTTGAAGACACTTTTGTCTGTCCTTGTGTCGAGACTAATTTGATTACTACAGGCTTTGGTCACGTCTCTCATAACAACTGCGAAGTAAAGTGAGAAGAGTGTGGGAGCCAGAACACAGCCTTGTTTTACACCACATGTCACGGGAAACTGTTCTGAGAGCTTGTCCTCATGGCGGATTTTTGCCATCATGTTTTCATGAAACTGCCGAATCAAACTGACAATTTTGTCAGGGCACCCAGTTTTCTTTAGTATGATCCAGAGAGCTTCCCGTGGGACAAGATCAAAAGCTTTTTCCAGGTCTACAAAGCACATGAACAAAGACCGATGTTGCTCTAAGCTTTTCTCTTGCATTTGTTTGACAACAAATATGGCATCCACTGTGCCTCTGTTTGGGCGAAAGCCACACTGGGTCTCTGGTAGCAGTTTTTCTGCAAAGTGTGTTAACCGGGTGTTAATTATGTGGGCAAGGACTTTTCCCACTGCTGAGAGAAGAAAAATGCCCCTGTGGGAGCTGCAGTCTGATATGTCACCCTTGCCTTTATAGATCTTGGAAATACAAACATCTTTCCAGTCTTGTGGAATCATTTCATACTCCCAAATCCTTAAGATCAGAGCAAACAATGGTTTCTTGATGTTTGGCCCCCCATATTTATATAGCTCTTATGGCAAGTTATCTAATCCTGCTGTTTTGTCATGTTTCAGCTTAGCCAGTGCTGAAATGAATTCATCATAGGAAGGGGCATCCGCAAGTTGTTCCTCAACTGGCAGGTCTTCAAGTGCTTCTATGTATGGAATATCGGTTGTCTGATGGTCGGGATTAAGAATGTCACTAAAATGTTCCGCCCACCGAGACAGGATGTCACTCTGTTGCGTCAGCCGACAACTTTTATCTTTGTTATAGACTGGTGCTATCTTCCCAACTCTTGGACCAAAGATAGTTTTCAGGGACTCAAAGAATCTGCCCGTTTGGTGTGTGTCGGCATATAACTGTATTTCATTTGCTTTATTTGCCCACCAACTGTCTTTGAGAGCACACACCTTCACTTTCAGATTGTAATGTGCTGCTCTACGCTTGTTATGGTTCTGAAATCATTAATTAGCTTTCTGATCTCTGGATCTGAGTCGTCAAACCAGTCCTGGTGCTTCTTCTGAGGCTTTCCCAAGACTTCTGAAGCACAGCCACGCAGTCTGCTAGCGTATGCACTCCACTGTTCATCCACAGGGGCAGATTCAGATATCAAAAGGCCATCAACACCAAATTTTTCATCCAGTTTTGCTCTCATAGTCTGATTGTTGGCCAAGATTTTGCAGGACAATTTTGTTGGTATTTTGTGTGAAGTTCGGTGTGGTGCCTTCAAAGTTGTCTTTAATTTGGACCTCACGAGTCAATGGTCTGTCCATCCCTGAGCACCTCTCATTGCACGTGTGACCAGTACGTCACCAAGATCTTTTTTCCGTACTATCACATAATCCAGAAGGTGCCAGTGTTTAGATCGCGGATACATCCATGTCGTTTTATATTTTTCAGGCAGACGAAAATATGTATTTGTCAGACAGAGTTCAAACTCGGCACATAGAGTTAGAAGATCCAAACCATTCGAGTTGCATTTTCCAATCCCATGGCGACCGAGGACTCCATTCCAAGCACTGAAATCATTCCCAACACGAGCATTAAAATCACCAAGTAACAAGTTTATCTGCAGAAGGAATATCCCTAAGGACATGTCGGAGGTCTTGGTAGAACTTGTTCTTCTCTTCATCCGGAGATGGCAATGTAGGTGCGTATACATTGATCAAGTGAAGATATTTCTTGGATGCCAGGTGAAGTCTGAGTATTATTATTCTGTCACTGATACCTTTTGGGAGTTCTGTTAGTGAGCATGCCAATTTATTGCGTATGGCAAAGCCTACCCCACTTTCTGCCCTTTCAGTGGATGATCTTCCACTCCAGTAGTAGGTATAACCTCTGAGTGGTTCACATAACTGTCCAGAGTCACTAAGATGTGTTTCACTTATGGCGGTAATATTGATGTTATATCTAGCCAATTCCCTTGCGATAAGTCCTGTCTTTCTCTCTGGGCACTGATTATGGTCGTTATCCTGTAAAGTACGGACATTCCAGACTCCAATCATTAGATATTTAAGGTAACTGTTTATTTTATTATTTTTTTGACTGCATATGTTAGTGAACAAGTGACCGCAGTTTGCCATTTGTGCTGGGTTGAGACGGGCTATGTTTAGGCCACCTTTTGTAGGCCCAACCCTGGATTAGGGAAAGCTGAGCGATCCTAAATAGGGCTGCTTTGTCGTCTGACGAGCTGCCGAACCAGTCCTCCCGTCTCTCACGAGTACCAGAACGACCATCACCGTCTGACCGCCTAACGTGCAGAGCACCAACTAAGGTTCAGGTACACCAAACCCTTGCCTCACCATCAGTACTCCATCGCCGCAGGACTTTCAAAGCTCACAGTCCATTGAAACTTTGCCGGAGTCATCTGCGCGTGAAGGTATTTAAAGTGGACAAGCAGTTGCGCACATGCAGATCCACTCTCTCGTCCTCTGCCTCTGGTTGGCAGTGGATCGTAGGGCCGATACGACTGGCAAGAGGCAGGGGATGCAGTGAATGGCCATATGCCACTGGAAGTATCCTGACATACGCCCTTAAGGCACATCACAGGTGCCTTGCTTCGTCGGTACAGAAGCCGTATAATGTATACAATGTATATGTTTGAAACAATAGTATTGAAATATGTCTGCTTGTGTCTGTATATGTGTGGATGGATATGTGTGTGTGTGCGAGTGTATACCCGTCCTTTTTTCCCCTAAGGTAAGTCTTTCCGCTCCCGGGACTGGAATGACTCCTTACCCTCTCCCTTAAAACCCACATCCTTTCGTCTTTCCCTCTCTTTCCCTCTTTCCTGATGAGGCAACAGTTTGTTGCGAAAGCTTGAATTTTGTGTGTATGTTTGTGTTCGTTTGTGTGTCTGTCGACCTGCCAGCACTTTCATTTGGTAAGTCACATCATCTTTGTTTTTAGGTAAACAATAGTATTAACTGTAGAAGATAAGAAATATACCTTTCTTAATGCAGAAATTCATGATCACAATACTAGACGAGTACAAAATTACCATATGATACACAGAAGACTGAAATAACTGCAAACAGTCCATATATTAATGGAGCAAAATACTTCAATGCACTGCCAAATGAACTGAAGGTAATAACTGGAGAGACATTCAAAAAACATCTAAAATCGTGGCTCATTGAGAAGTGCTTCTATAGCCTACTGTAGAAACTAAAATCTAAAGTATTATTATGCAAATAATTTGGACTACATTCTTAAGTTCCTGTTATAAAGTAAAATTAGATTGTATACTGTTGTATTGTACTACCAATTGCTATGCATGTAATTACATGTTTCACGCAAATAAATTGCAAATTACAAATTACAAATTTGTTGGCCAATAACCTGTTCTTCTTTTGACTAAAGTAAATATAATGAAGAGCAATAGTAGGCAGTTTTCATTTTTGTGTAGTAGTTATGGATATTACTAATAATTTTATCAGCACTGTATCATCTACAAAAAATTTGTTTAGATGAGTTGTTAAAATGCCTAACTCTGTTATGTGCCATCAACAAAGGAGATCCATTTGTAAAGAGCATGTGCCCTTGTTAGCAGGTATGTTGAGGGTTTCAATGTAAAAAATTGTCACTAACTGGAAAAATCACTGAAACTGAATGAATGGGGTCAGTGGGGCTGAAATCAACAAAGGTACAATGACTTGAAATAATATAAATGAAAAACATTCAGAAATGCAATGTAATGAAAACAACCATGTTTTGAATCCATATATCATACTTGTTGTTAGCAGTTGACAGACTGAGAATTATCCCAAAACCATCAATGTCACTCTCACTTGCCATGACACATTCATGACACTGGTGATTGAGCATTTTTGAGTAGGATTTTAGTTGGCATGTTTGTCTTCTTTTGGAAAACAACCGGCAACAATTCTGTATGTCCGGGATCCAAAAAGTCCATGCTATGTTTCCAGAGACACAAGACATCAGATGCCTATGCACAGGAATTGCATTTCCCATAAAGTGCTTGCCAGGGGTATGTGGAAGCAGAGCGGGCACCTGATGACATCTCAGATGTGTTCCATGGGATTCAGTCAAGGTGAATCTGATGATGCAGATATCAAAATAAGTTCACTACCATGCTCCTCAAACCACTGCAGCAAGATCCCAGCTTTGTGACGTGGGCAGTTATCCTGCTGAAAGATGCTATCACTGCTCGGAAAAACATCAAGCATGAAGGGAAATTTGTAGTTGGGTACCTTTCAAAAGGTCATTACTAACAGCAGAACATGGAGCTCCACACCTACAAAGGGCCAAGCCACACAGAAACTTCACAGTAACTGTATGGAGGCATGTAGTGTGGTCCAGTGAGTTACAATTCTGCCACTTTTGAAATGTTGCAACGCATTGAGTGCATAAGCACCCAAATGAGGCATTTAACCTACTACCACAAGTCCTATGGAAGCTCAGATAAATGACCTACACAGCATAATACTGCCCCCACTAACCAACATTTGTGGCATGGTGCACATTTTGAACTGGCATTTCCCCAATGACAGCGTATCTTGACATGCCAATCAACCTGACATAACGAGAACATTGTTTATTGAACCAGAATATTTACAACAATTCACTGTCCAATGTTGGTAATTACAAGCTCCCTGCAGTTGTAAGTGATGATGTCATTGGGTCAGCATGGCAAAACATAGGGGTAATCTGCTATGGAGCCCCATTTTCAACAATGTGCACTGAACAGTGTGCTCCAAAACATTGGCGCATGTACCAACATGGTGCTCTTGTCATCAGTCTGCCACAGATCACCACCTATCTTGCTGTACAAAGTTGACAAGTCTCCAAAGTCCATGTTCTGGGATGAGGCACGGATGTTCAATACCTTCTTGCCTTCTCATGGTGTCAAAATGTTTAAGCCCTTTCCATAGATGGTCATAACAGTTGCACATTAACAGCTGAACCAGCTTCACTATTCCCTTTGTTAAAGTCATGTTTGTCACTGGATTTCTCCATTTGTATTCCATATCATCACTAGAATGATTTGCCATTTGTCTCTATTCCACTTGTATACTTTCCTTATTGCTTCACATGTCACCAACACCACCAGGGGCATTCAGTCTCGCAGTCGGCAGCGACTGTAGTCTTTAGCTCATCAGTGTATACTATAACAGACACAAAAAAAAAAAAAAAAAAAAAAAAAAAAAAAAAAAAAAAAAAAAAAAAAAAAAAAAAAAAAAACAGACATAAACTTCCATACTTCCGTCTTCAGAGACCTACTCAAACCTGCAAAACTTTGTGTGTGTTTCCTAGTTGTCTGAAGAAGCACTTTGTCTAAAATCATTGCTGCAACTGACTCTAAATGCTATTCAACATTTTTTGTATTTAACGAGTAGTAATCTGCTCTCATAAACTCATTTATATTCTTTTCTGCATTATGTAGCAGAAGCAATGCTTGGTGGAATAAAAGAGCTTATTAGCTCGAGTGCCAACCAGGAGGGAATACTGTTGTAAATCATTTGTAATGTTACACTTGGTTTTTTTTTTGACTGACGTAACACAAACTGACACAAATGTGTAAGCTCCTCAGCAAAAATTATGTCACCCCAGGGGACATAACAATAATACCATGCATCACCACCTCTAGCCATGATGACGGCCTCACTCTGTCTAGGAACAAAGTCCACACATTTCTTCGAATATTCCTTATTCAGTTAAAGTAACTCATTGATGATTAGGTCCTGTAGAGCTGTCAGACTACAGGGATGTTGGCTGCTATATTTCACTTGCTATTCCACTTATTCCCAAAGCTTTTGTTAGGATTAGGATTGAGTGATGTAGCAACCAGACAAGGTGCAAGAGGGTACCTGAGTGCCAAATCAGGACAGTATGTGTGCAATTGTGTGAAAACAGCTTCTGTCATCTCAGAAGACAAGAGTGTCCACGTACATCATGAAGATGTAGAAGAAAAGGCAACATTTGGTCATCAAGAATTTTGAAATCAGTGTCTGTGTTCATGTAATGTAATGAATAGGTCTACGTCATGGATGAAACATCACAAAACTACAGCCTTCACACACTGTAGGTGAAATGCCTTGTTGAACCATTGGCACATACAATGCATTGCTTCATTTAAAAAGAGCCAAAAATTGTAGCTCATCAGACCACACTACATGCCTCCACACAGCTAATGTGCATTTTCTGTGTTTTTTAGCCTATTGGAAATGTGCAGCTTCATGAACACTGGCCTTTTGTGAGGTAGCCGACTCTCAATGTCTATTGCATGTAGTACACTTGGCAACGTTCATTCAGAAAATGGTTGAAATGGGCCTGCATTCACTAGCAACAGCAATTCCTGTCAGGTTTTTAAACCAAAATTGACGAGTTGTGATATTCATGTCTGGTCCCCGTCAGTTAGAATATTTTTCTGTGAAACATAGCTACAAATGGTACATCATTTCTCACAGACAAATTGGACAGTCTGTTTTTATACATCAACAAATTGCAAACTTCATTTATGTTATGGTCATGGGTGCATCTAAATGCAGTATCTTCTTGTCAATCTGTTGTGTTTCCCCATTGACCTATCTCACTGCACTGTCTCCATACAACAGACTGGCACATACACAAGATTTGACTGCTACAGCTCATGTCAGCAGTGGAGTGTCACATGACCATGTGACACCAGTTCCGCTCTCCAAAGTGATCAGTGACCTCTTCTAAGGGGGAGGGTAATATTTTATCCGAAGAGATTTTCTTCTAAACTCTAAACCATGTTTCTCTATTGATCAGTTCACAGTAGCTGGATATTTTCCATTGAACATTCATAGATTCTGCTGTCAGGTACAGACGGAAGAAGTGACAGTTGTTATTTAAAGAAATCAAATATTGTGATGTTACCTACCAAATAAATTTACGATCAGGGACTGTTCATATTCATTACTGGTGTATCCTCCTATTACCCACTCTCACATTCTGTCTGATTATTAAAGAGTGACTGTGTGACATCAAAAACTTGTTTATTTCCATGCATGTTTGTGGCCACATTCCTCACCTCCCCCTTCCAGTGATTTCAGCTCCAATGTGCATTACTGGCAATGGTCGTATTGTAGGTTGTATACTATTGCCTTTCTCTAAACTGACTTACACAGGTAGTTATAGGGGACCTACAGTTTAGCAGATACTCTTTACTACAGTAAAACTAGGCATTTTTCACACAAACCAACACTGCCAGAAGTAAAGGAAATAACAAATGGCAGTTTAAAGTTCTGTGACAGTCCAGGGATTGAACCCAACACTTTTGGATATGTAGTGTGACACATAACCAATGAGTTATGTACCTGATATTAAAATCCCCATTTCATTGAATTACCATATTTGGATTTTTTGGAGAAATGCAAGATTTGAGTTGCAACAATTTTATCTTTCAGTAACAAATTTGATTGAAAACATACTTTCCCACTGTATTAATATCTGTAGTATGGAATTAGTTGTATTTTCAGTTAAAGATATTAAACTTGTTGATGAAAAATGTCTGCACACAGGTAATACTGACTGGCGCACTTGGCCTGATGAATCACTATCCTCTGAACTTGACAAGGAAGGACCATTCACTTGCCCAGCATGTCAACGAACATACCAACTGAGGAGGTCCCTGTGGCGACATCAGCGTTATGAGTGTAATAAGCCAGCCCAGTTCCATTGCCCTTTCTGTAGATACAGTGCTAAGCAAAAAAGTACAGTTAAAATTCACATAGCCAAAAAGCACCATTCAGGTGATGAATACTTGACAGGAATATTTTCCAGCATATAAAGATAAAACTTTTGAAAACAAACTGCTACATTATAATTACCCAAATTAATCAGTATATATTTTATTTACATATTTGGAAGTGAATGTAATAGTTTGTACTGCAACAACATAGTTATTTGTAAGCACTCAAATTCAGGATGAGACCAAAAATGGTATACTTCATCATAATTTTCTTAATCAACTCACATACATGTTATTATTATTATGGTTTATTGCTACATTTTTTAATGGTAACATAGATGAATTTCAAAAAATTCATAAATCATGAGAAGTTATTTGAGTATGCTACAATTCCTGTTCAAATCATCATGAAATGTTTCAGGAAGGTAGTGCATAACAGACTGATTTCTTTTGTTTGTTTTATTTAGTTTATTTTTTTATTTTATTCACTTTAATTTTGACACTTCCTGGCAGATTAAAACTATGTGCTGGACCAAGGCTCGAACTCAGGCGCATAGTTTTAATTTGCCAGGAAGTTTCACTCAGCACATACTCCGCTTCAGAGTAAAAATCTCCTTCTAGTTTAATTTTGCCTTTTATTTTATTATGCTTCCACATTCCTGGACATCCTTGGCAGAATCTGCAGATCATGATTCATTTAAATGCAGTTCAGCTCTTTATTCACCATTGACTACCTGCAGCAGAATAGGTTCAGATAAATATACAATTAATAGCAATATTTTAGAAATGTTCTTAAAAACTAATGTCAATAATATTTATTTAATACCTTGTAAAATGAGACTTTTCATAATCAATCATAAATGTTGTAGAGCATGGACCAAGGAGATACTGGAAGTTTATTAAAAAAATTTTAAGGATGTTATTTTATGTGAGTTTGTAGTCTTTGTTGGTCTACATTCTGATATATTGAAGTGCAATTTCCTTCGAATGTTATGAAGGTGTAGATTCTCTCTGGTATCAAACTCATTTAAGTTGCTTTTTAACATAAAGCAATGCTTTACAGATGTATATTTCTGCAATAGTCAGTATCTTGAGATTTATAAAGAGGAGTGGGCAGTATTACTTAGATTTCACTCTGTTTGTTATACTGATTACTTCTTTTTTAATTTTCAGAATTTCACTAACATAACAGCATGGCACAGGAAATATGTGACTGAAACAGACCCAGTATGCCACCTTCAGATACTCATTAGTAATTGCATCTGTCTGTTTCCACATGAGATCGTACACTATTGCTGTTCCCTTACAGACTTGGTTTATATGTTCCTCCCAGTTTGATTCGGAATCATTGTGAAAGCTTAACAATTTTTCTAATTACTTTTGCAACCTTATATAACCTCAGAATTATTTCCTAATCCTAATATTGCTCTGTTGTGTGATGCAATTCTGGGCTGCCATGGTGTGTACTGACAGTGTCATGACTTCTGCATAATACACTAATGAATTAACTCTTACATGGTAAGCAAATCATTAATTGCAATTGCTATGGAAATGCACCAAGAAACAAGCCCCAGTAGCACTTCAGTCTGAACCTCTGTCAGTGAAGAACACCTGTTCTGTAAGAACTGTCAGTTGTTGCTTAAATAGGGCTTGATTACAGCTAAAAATGGGTTGTTTTGCTAGTGGAGTGTTAAAGGGTATACATTCAAAAGGTCTGCTGGCATCACAAGGTACAACAGACACCAGATCCTTATTTTCAAACACAGTTACCATCTTTGTATATCCATAATTGAAACGGACGACTTGAGGTGTCAGCTAATATAATATATGTTAAAAAAAACTATGAAATTCCTCCAGCTGTATTAAGGTGTTGGTTTTATTGGAAACTAGTTTCGATGTTGTTACAGCATCATCTTCAGGCCCTAAACACAACATACCATACATAAACAACCTATGCAACAACAGTAATTTATGAGTTATTATGCAAAACAATTCTATTATAACCATATTACATAATGGATAATTTTAATGAAACTAATTATGTTTTTGGTCATTTCCATTAAAATGCCATCACTCTGGACATTAGCCGTTTATGTGGTATCGCTAAATACAAATGAAGCTGTATATGCACAATCATTTTATTATAGGTTAATATCAGGTATTAAAAAATGGGAGTATATGAAAGCTTAAGTGACAAGTCGTTATTCTAATGGATAATAATATAGGTGTGGAACATTGTAATTTTTTTTTAAATAATGAACTATAAAAAGGAGAACATACACATTGCCAATCAGACATACGTTAGGTAAAGAACATTGTTTGCTAGTAGTGAACGGTGGGCAAGGTAGACTAGAATTACGTTTGAAAAATTCTGTACTGTCACCATACTAAAGTAACAGTGGCATAATTTACTTAGACAACTTCGAGTAACTTGCCCTCCTTAGACAGATTTTATACTTGGTACATTATCAACTTCCGTTATTAGAGTCAGTTTATCTTAATTAGTAAATTGGTCTTATAGTCAAAATGATTGTGCTTCCAACTTTCATGCTCATTTCTCGTAAAGCAGTGGGAAGCCGATATACTTTAAATACCAATTCTATACAACAACTGAATTATAAAGATAAGTAAAATGAATGAGTCCCCATGTTGTAGTAGTGATTGGTCCAGTAGACTATTTGCCCATAGTAAATAGAGATTAAGCACATCATTGATCATAATTAACTCGAATTGACACTTGACAAGATCACATACTTAATACAAGAGTTACACATCATGTATTTTACTGAGTGGCTGTGTTTGTGTGTATTTATTAGAGGAATAACAAATAGATTACATATGTGACCGTTTATTTCAACTGGCATTACCTAGACTGCTTCTATTTAGAGAATTGCCATGTACCTGATTGTACTTTTGACCATGTAAACTTACTGGAATTGATTATTTTAGACCCTGGTCATAGCCTTCAATGAGACATCAACATAGAAATTATTTCAACAACGTGTTAACTTATACTTTTATTGGAATGAATAGTTTTTAAATTGATTAGCATGTATTTTACACTATTGACTGCCTTGTATCAACTGGGTTTCACACTATTTTTTTGGTCTCTTACCATTTCTTTCATGATTTTAGGAATGAAGTTGTCTAAGTAAATTACACCACTGTTACTTTAGTATGACGGCAGTACAGCATTTTGCATATGTAATTCTAGTCTACCTAACATATGTCTGATTGTCAATGCGTATGTTCTCCTTTTTATAGTTCATTATTTTAAAAAAAAATTACAATGTTCCATGCCTGTATTATTATCTACTAGAATAACAGCTTGTTGCTTAAGCTTTTATATACTCCCATTTTTTAATACCTGATATTAACCTATAATAAAATGATTGTGCATATACAGCTTCATTTGTTTTTGTGATACCACATAAATGGCTAATGTCCAGAGTGATGGAATTTTAACAGAAATGACTAAAACTATAATTAGTTTCATAAAATTATCCATTATGTAATATGGTTATAATAGAATTGTTTTGCATAATAACTCATAAATTACTGTTGTTGCATTGGTTGTTTATGTATGGTATGTTGTATTTAGGGCCTGAAGATGATGTTGTAACAACATCGAAACTAGTTGCCAATAAAACCCATACTTTAATATAGCTGGAGGCATTTCATCATTTTTTAACAGTTAGCATTTGGTTAACAGTTTCATTGACAGCAGTAGTAATATTTTTACAATATTGGGATCCAACCTGTCTGATTCATATGAGTTCATGGTTTTCAAAATGCACCGGTGTGCAAAACTCAAGGATGAAAGTAACTTTTGCTTGATATGTCACTGTCAAGTAACATACCTCGGTGAGACCTGGACCATGTATAGAAAGAACTGCTACAGTATAGTACAGAAGGTAGCCGAGAGAAATACACAATAATAATGACACTTTCATTCAATGACAATAATTATGCTGAAGGCATCATGATTTGTGGTGATTCCCTTCACATTACAAAAGGCAGGAAATTGTCATTAACAGAGTGTGTGATCACCACAGACAGCAATGCATACTCTATTATGTGGTCCTATGCTGTGTTGGCCCCAAGGTCAGTTCTTGTGGTAGGACATTCCATTATTCCTCCAGCACTGTTGACAGCTGTTGGATGGTCATTGGTGCAGGTGAGTGTGCTGCAATAGGTCTCCCCAATGCATCCCGTGTGTACTCAGAGGGATTTAAGTTGTAGGCCATCCATTCACCAAATATCCTTTCATTCCAAGAGCTGCTCCATGTATGCAGTTTGATGTGGTCCCATTTTGTCATCCATAAAAATGAAGTCAGGGCCCAATGTATCCCTGAAAAGATGCACATTTAGAAGGAGCACAGTGTCACAATAGTGTTGCCACTGAGTGTAGCATGTTCAGAGATCTGTGGATCAGTAAGCCGATGCAACATTATGCCTCCAAACACCGTAATACCTGGACCACTAAACCATTACATTTGACAATGTTCCTGGGTGCTTTATGCACTTTCATTTGGTGAGAAGTGTCAACATCTAATACACCCACAACCATTGGCATACATGATCTTTTTGATGGTCCAGATGCAATAGTGTGGGGAAGCACAATGTTGCATTGGCATACTAACCTCCAGATCTCTGAACATGGTATATTCACTGATCAGTCTTACTGTGACACTGTAATCTTTCTCCATGTGTGTCTTTTCAAGGGTGCATTCAGCCCTGATGTCAATTTTATGGATGACAATATGTGATTGCATTGAACTGAGCAGGTGGAGGAGCTATCAGAACGAAGGGTATTAGGTGAATGGACTGACCTGCCCATTCCCTGGATTTAAATCTCATCAAGCACATGTGGAATGCTTTGGGGAGACATATTGCAGCATATCCACATGCACAAATGACCATCTAGCAGTTGTCAACTGTGTTGGTGGAGAAATGGGATGCTCTACCACAAGAACTCCTTACCAACTGTGTAGTCAGCATTGGAACGCATTGGAAGGCAAGCATTGTCTCTAGGGGACCATCATGAATCATGGTGACTTCAGTGTAGTTACTGTCTTTTAATAAAGGTGCAATTTCTATTCATGTTATTGTGTACTTCTTTCAGTTACCTTCTGAACTATACTGCAGCAGTTACTTCTACATGTGATCCTCGTTTCTTCAAGATATGTTATTTGACAGTGATACATAATGAGAAAGTTACTTTTATCCTTATGTTTTTTGTATGCCAGTGTAGTTATTATAGATTCAAAAACTTTGGATAAAATTGGTACAATTGAAATTGTTCAGTAGTTTTGGGGAGGGGGGTGGGATCTCCATTTTTAATGATTGAGATCACTTTAGCAGTTTTGAGTGCACCAGGAAAAGTTACACTGTGTTGCATTCTATGTACGCATGACAACCAATAAGCTGTCTCTCCACATGAATGGCCACCAACAAACCGTGGCCAAGAAACAAGTGGACCACCCTGTTGTTGAGCACGCTGCCAAACATGGTATCCTTCATTTCAGTGACTGCTTCACAGCCTCTGCCTTATGGATCCTTCCCATCAGCACCAGCTTTTCTGAATTACACAGGTGGGAACTTTCCCTGCAAAACATCCTACATACCCATAATCCTCCTGGCCTCAACCTCTGTTAGTCACTGTCCTCACCCATCCAGCCCCTTCCCTGTTCCCATTCCAGCACTACATAGCCGTCATTCCACCATCACACCCAGTCTTTTTATTTCTCTCCTTTCCTACTACAACCCTCCAACCCCCCTGTGCACCTCTCCCTTGCCCTGCATCTAACCTGCAGCACTTCACTGTCTGCCACCCCCACCATACTGTCCCTCCCCTCCCTGCTCCAGCCTCTCCTTTACACCCACCCAGTTACCACTCCCATCATGCACTGGTGCTGCTGCTCAAGTGTGATTTCAGTTGCCTGAGACTACAGTCATGTGTGCGAGTTGCGTTTTCGTGAGTGTGTGTGTGTGTGTGTGTGTGTGTGTGTGTGTGTGTGTGTGTGTGTGTGTTGTCTATTGTTGATGAAAGCCTTAATGGCTGAAAGCTTTAATTATGAGAATCTTTTTGTTATGCCTAACTGTGACTCAGCATATCTGCTACATAGTGAGTAGCCACTTTCGTTTTCATACTTTTGTATGAAAATGAAATTGTCACATACCTGTCGAGAGGTGTCATCCAGGGCAAATGGGACACATCTCTTTGGAGAGGAAAGGTCTATGAGGGGAAGCGGAAAAGTGGCTAAGGGGTGAGGAAGGGGAACCTTTGCCATCAGGGCTCAGACTCAGGCAGGCTGGAGTTGGAGCTGGTGCCAAACAGCCATCACATGATGAGACATCTGTGTCGATGGAGACCTCATGCGGTAGTGTAGGCAGGTCAACAGAAGCAGGCTCATCCACAACATTGTCTGCATTGGTCCACGCTGGCTTTGGTCAGCGAACTGAAATGGTGGGGGGTCACTCATGTAGGAGGATGTCAAATGTGTTCGTTGCATGCGCTAACACTTTATGAGGGCTGGAAAGTGGGCATTGTAAAGGTGTGTGCACTGACTCATTGTGTAACATCACACAATTGCATTTGTTTAGTTCCATGTGGATAAACGTGGCCGGAGGGGAGTGAGAACGAGGAGGTGGCACATGCTGTCAAGAAATATGGGAGTGCACCTGCTCTACTATGGGAGGGAGTTCATTGTCTGTAAGCAGAGGCAAATCATCAATGAACCGGGCCAGAAGGACCTGTAGTTCGCCATACAATATTTCGGTCAGGGAGGCCTTGAGGTCCTCCTTGAAGGATTGTGGATACCCAGGAGAACCCAGGGTAATGCATCAGCCCATGAGGAGATGTGGCACTTGAGAGTGGCTTTTAAGGTCCAAGGCCACCGTTCCATGAAGCCGTTACTTTGGGAGTGGTAGGCAGTAGTATAGAATCATGCCATCCTGCCGAGTTCACATAATTTTAAAAAAAGAATAGATTCGAACTGTCAGCCTCAACCTGTTGTAACATAGGATGGATAGCCGAAGTGAGAAATCTAGGTGACTAAGAAACGATGAGCAACAGAATCTGAAACATCCACCATAGAGGTAGCATCCACCCAACAGGTCGCCCTATCGATAATTGGCAGGATGTATCTATAGGTTTGTGAGGAGGGCAGTGGACCAACGAATTCGAGGTGTACATGTCTGAAGCAACATGGGGGTACATGATGGGATACCAGTTCAATTTTACACAGAGTACGTGAAGGAACTTGCCCCCTTCTTGCAGCGGTGTACCGTAGGTCTCTAGAAGAGCGTAGCGTTCCAAAGGATTGGAAAAGGGCACAGGTCATCCCCGTTTTCAAGAAGGGACGTCGAACAGATGTGCAGAACTATAGACCTATATCTCTAACGTCGATCAGTTGTAGAATTTTGGAACACATATTGTGTTCGAGTATAATGACTTTTCTGGAGACTAGAAATCTACTCTGTAGGAATCAGCATGGGTTTCGAAAAAGACGGTCATGTGAAACCCACCTCGCGCTATTCGTCCACGAGACTCAGAGGGCCATAGACACGGGTTCACAGGTAGATGCCGTGTTTCTTGACTTCCGCAAGGCGTTCGATACAGTTCCCCACAGTCGTTTAATGAACAAAGTAAGAGCATATGGACTATCAGACCAATTGCGTGATTGGATTGAGGAGTTCCTAGATAACAGGACGCAGCATGTTATTCTCAATGGAGAGAAGTCTTCCGAAGTAAAAGTAATTTCAGGTGTGCCGCAGGGGAGTGTCATAGGACCGTTGCTATTCACAATATACATAAATGACCTGGTGGATGACATCGGAAGTTCACTGAGGCTTTTTGCAGATGATGCTGTGGTGTATCGAGAGGTTGTAACAATGGAAAATTGTACTGAAATGCAGGAGGATCTGCAGCGAATTGACGCATGGTGCAGGGAATGGCAACTGAATCTCAATGTAGACAAGTGTAATTTGCTGCGAATACACAGAAAGATAGATCCTTTATCATTTAGCTACAAAATAGCAGGTCAGCAACTGGAAGCAGTTAATACCATAAATTATCTGTGAGTACGCATTAGGAGTGATTTAAAATGGAATGATCATATAATGTTTATTGTCGGTAAAGCAGATGCCACACTGAGATTCGTTGGAAGAATCCTAAGGAAATGCAATCCGAAAACAAAGGAAGTAGGTTACAGTACGCTTGTTCGCCCACTGCTTGAATACTGCTCAGCAGTGTGGGATCCGTACCAGATAGGGTTGATACAAGACATAGAGAAGATCCAACGGAGAGCAGCGCGCTTCGTTACAGGATCATTTAGTAATCGCGAAAGCGTTACGGAGATGATAGAAAAACTCCAGTGGAAGACTCTGCAGGAGAGACGCTCAGTAGCTCGGTACGGGCTTTTGTCAAAGTTTCGAGAACATACCTTCACCGAAGAGTCAAGCAGTATATTGCTCCCTCCTACGTATATCTCGCGAAGAGACCATGAGGATAAAATCAGAGAGATTAGAGCCCACACAGAGGCATACCAACAATCCTTCTTTCCACGAACAATACGAGACTGGAATAGAAGGGAGAACCGATAGAGGTACTGAAGGTACCCTCCGCCACACACCGTCAGGTGGCTTGCGGAGTATGGATGTAGATGTAGATGTAGATACATCAAATCTGCCAGTCCAGGGTTGCACGTGCCTGCCAACCTTGAGCATTGGCATGCAATACATGATTGTGTCCAGTTGTGGCATTGAGCTTTAATTCCAGGCCACATGAAGTGTTCAGTGGTAAGCCTGGTCATAGCCTTGATGCCTGGGTAGGTAAGGTTGTGTATGGCACTGGAAATCTACCATCTCGCTGATGATGGGTTGAGTGGACGGGGTGAACCAGTTGAGACATAACACTGGACTGGTATGCTTGACCCATGGAGCATGTGAGGCTCAATCATAAGAGCCATGGAATTGTCCATTAGTAATCTTGTGATTTTTGCATCATGATGTTGCGCTCAAGCGAGTGCGTCATTATTCAATGACACTATCTATGGCAGAGACATGGTAGAGATAAGTCAATCGGTCATGACATTGTCTGCTCCCCGTATGTAGCACAAGTTGTTTGTTTATTGGGCAATAAGGTCCATGTGGTGATACTGGCAGGGATGGGGGTCTGGGGTTGTGTAAATCATGTGTGAGGAGGTAGCAATTAGTGAAGACCATAACATCTATATCCTCAATGTCTTCACAGAAATAACATCTAGCCTTGTACACAGTAAGTAGCTTCTGACAGGGCAATAACTTTTTTGAGAAGAAACAAAAGGGTTCTACTTCATCTCCAACATGCTGTTGCAGGATGGCCCCAATCGAAGAATCGCTGACATCCATGGTGATGGAGATTTTGGCATCCGTGACTGGATGAGCTAAAGTGACAGCTTACATGAGGGCCTGTTCCAGATGTGCAAATGCATGCTCCATTTTCTCAGTCCATGTTACTTTGTTGTGTCTGTTGTATGTGTGCCTGACAGAGAATCTGTCAATGGTGTTTGTAGTGATGCAGCCTTAGGGATGTGGTGACAGAAGAAGTTAATCATCCCCAAAACTTGTAGCAAGTAATAGTATGTTTCAGGTGAGGGTAGCTGACTAACTGGTGCTATTCTGTCTGAGGTGGGTCTAATACTCGCAGCTGACCAAAGTGCATCAGAGTTGCATTTTGTCTTTGTTGATTACCACACCATTATCAGATAGGATATGAAACACTGCTTTGAGATGATTTTTGTGTACTTCTGCGGATGATGAAAAAATTATAATACTGTTGAGATATGCATAGCAAAATTGAAGTGCAAGAAGGAGAGAGTCTAAGAAGCATTGCCATGTCTGCACTGGAGTCTTTAAACCATATGGCATGTAGTGATAATGGAAAAGGTCATAGGGCATGATGATAGCAGTTTTATGTATGTCATCAGGATGCACTGGGATTTGATGATATGCTTTCTTGCAACCTACCATGATGAAGATCTTAGAACTACTCAGTTGTTGTGCAAAGTCCTGTATATGGCAAACTTGGTAACTGTCCAAAATGGTTCTATCGTTTAATCTACGGTAATTCATTTAGTCTATGGTAATCTCCACAGAGCCTTAATGAACCATCTTTGTTTTGGAGCAAGTCGAATTGGTGATGACCAATCAATGGATGAGGGGTGAGCAATCGCTGCAGTTAAAAGTTCCTCAATGACAGACTTAGTGGTCTTTAGTTTATGAGGGGTCAATCTCTGAGCTTTATGTCTAACAGGGGGGCCTTTGATAGTGTTCAGTTTATGACGCGCACCATTGGTGACAGCCAAACACTTCACAAGTGTGGGTGGGAATCACACTGTACACTAGCTGAGGCAGGAACACTGACCTTAATATCATCCATTGCATGGTGGTCGGTGTCAGCAGCAGGTGGTGAGGCTGAACGGGTGGCGCCTCGAAGGCTGGAGATCTCGCATCTGGTGAGGTTGAGGGTGTGAGTAGTATCCTCGATGAGTCATTGTGATATGGTTTGAACTACAATGTCAAAAGTTGCACTCGTGAGTTTAGCTGTAAGCAGAACATGCTCGGCTCTCAAAGAGCTAAGAGAACCATTATGAGGAGGCAGGGGTTGCAATCGGGAGGCAGCTACAAGAGGAATAATCATATCAGTAGATATATGTTGCATGTATTGTCTGATGTATTGATAGAAAACGAGTTGTGGCATAGGAAATCAATGCCTCTCTGTGGGTAACTAACTTATGCTACTTGAAACGTCCATGTAAACTGCAGAGAGGTGGATAATTTTGATGTAAGTGGAGCTGTACAGAGCATGTTGTTGTTTGAATCATTTGCAGTCTGTAGTAATGTAGGCAAGGGTCACAGATTTGGAGGTGCAAGTGATGGAGAAATGACACTTGTGTCAGCCCCACTGTCATTCAAAAACCTTCGATTAGTGGTTGCATCATGAACATAGAGGCATCCGCCATTGGGTCGAGCGATGTGTGCTGACTGCTCATGAATGTGGCATCATGTATGTTTCGTGCGAGATGAGGTGCCTGATGCATCTCACGTTACATCTTTTCCACAGTTCATGGTAGGCAACAGTGGTGGGTGGCATCGCCAAATGTGGCATGAAACTAGCATAAGGGATAATGTGGATGCAGTTGAGTGGCTGTAATCGTGCCAGAGGTTGCTGCTACACTGCACTGCATATTATACTCACCCTCTTCTTGCTAAAAATCTGATTAACTGAGCTGCTAATTTTATAGCAGGAAATGGAATCACCACTCTCCCAGTAGACATGTACAGCAAACTACCAAATACCTGTGTTTATATTTTTCAACTCGCAGCTTATTTATAATTAAGTGAGTCTTTTTAAATATGAAGGAGAAGACCAAAAGCATCTGTGAGTGATTAAATGGTGTTGCCTATGAACTGTGATTTCAGCAGCTAAGTGATGTGGATATAGTCAACAAAGTGTTGAGGTGGAAGAAGAGTCTGAAGACAAGCCGACCAAGAAACCATTGTTACATATAGTGGAGGATTGAAATACATTGATCTCTTCTTAGAATATGCAGGACAAAATTCATTGCTCGCACTGATGTTTTGATTCTCCAGAAAATGAAAACCATCACCAGGAAAAAAATTTTAAAAATTGAATGATTATTTTTCTGAAAATGGACTGAAAGTAAGTGACACAAAATTCAGTGTCCACAAAGAGTAATTTTTTAAATAAGTCATCAGTTTTCAGCAAATGTCATGCACTGGACTTTCAAATGTGGCAAGTAGCATGTTTTGAAAGTACAGTAAATAACAGTTTCTGGTAATATACATCTGTCCTTTGAATTATTCACATTTTTCAGTTATCCATGCTGTATCAGGTCCATATTAACCCTGATAATAGGGATCACACTGTATATAATTTTGAAGCATTGTTCTAGGGATAGTACACTGTTCAGCAGATTTTCCAATGGACATTCTATTCATGTGAACCAGTGATACCCCTTCTTTTAAATTTTCTTCAGTAACTGTGGTTTTTTTAACCACGTCTTACTTTTTGGCATCTAAAATAAAATGAAAATATTATTGCAGACTTTTAATTTGGACATTTTAATGTGTTTTGGTTCAAAGAAATTGAATCAGAAAGCATAAAAACCATATCGTTGTCAATCATACCAATGTATAATGGATACTGATGTCCGATAGTACCAAAATATGTCACCAAAGACAGTATTCTAACAATGTAGCCAACTACACTCCATTACCAAACACAAAATTCCCTAATTACCAAACACAAAATTCCCTATAGTTAGTTATAACAATGAAAATAACCATTTATTGATAATATAATACAAAATGTTAGATAAAAAATCTACTCACCAAACAGTGGCAGGGGAACATACACACAAAAGGATTTAACTCTTACAAGCTTTCAGAGCAATTCCCAACAATCAGTCTTTCCTTCTTATCCCGTCCAGTAATTCTTCCCTGACCCAAGGTGCTGGGTGACATTTCTGAACTGTACCCTTTTACCTAAATCTCTCCAGTCTTTTTCTTTCACCCCTCTTCCTTCCCCTTGAACTCTTCTGCCAGAAAAAGAGGAGCCACTGGCTCCAAAAGCTTGTAAAAGTTAAATCTTTTTGTGTGTGTGTGTACCCCTGCCGTCTATAGTTAGTTATTTAGTTAATTTCATATTCCTTGGATCATTTGCATGATAAACCATAATAATTTTATTTTGAAACTCTTTCATTAGTCTTTGTTTGTATATAAAAACAACAACATTGGATTGTGGGTATGCCTTGATGCAAACACTTTTATTATTTATCTATTCCCCAAACTAGTTTCATTAACAAATATCACCATCATCAGTTGGTTTTATAATTGTTTTACAATATTTTAAAGGTATGCTATTTCTGCATGTTTTAGAATCAAAGAATCCATTGATGATGGCAATATTTGTCTATGAAATTGGTTTGCGGAATGAATAAATAAATAAATAGCAAATGTGTTTTGAATCAATGCAGACCCATAATCCCATGTTCTTGTTTTTATAAATCATAATGATCTTGAATGAATCATTTTATATTCATATAACAAATTTCTTATAAATCTATCTACAGGCTAATAGTTGACAATTTTTGACAATGAAAAAGAAGATATTCAGATGTGAATACCCACCACCTATTACACATTACAATAATAGAAACACTTTTATGGTATAGAAGGAGTTGTCAAGGGGAAACTTTTTGACTTTATTTTCAAATTTTACTTTGTTGTCTGTTAGCATTTTATATCACCGGACAAGTGCCCAAAAATTTTGATTACAGCAATGTGCACTTCATTTTCTGCTAAAGACAACCTTAAAGTGGTGTAATGAATGTCATTTTGCTACTGGATTTGTAATTATACCCATCATGTTCCTTTTGAGCAGTAGTGGATTATTCACAACTAACTTCGTGAGGGTATAAATATAATGTGAATCAGTAGTCAAAATGCATAACTCCTTAAACAGATGTCTGCAAGATAATAGTTGGTGAGCATCATACATTATTCTTACAGCATGGTTGTGAAATGAAGGCTGTCTTTCTTAAAGATGAATTACACTAGAACATTGTTCCATATGACATTACTGAATGAAAATATGCAAAATATTTCAATTTGCTGATTTGAATCTCCCCAAGATTTGCAATGGTTCTATGTGAAAATGTGGCTGAACTAAGTTGTTATTATTTCCTCAAACACGTTATACTTATCATTAATGTAGTACCCCTAAATGTGCAAACCCTAGATATGCAGAACCAGATATGGTGTGTCTTTTTAAAAATGAGGGTAAAGCTATTAACAGAAAATCAGTCAGTGAAAACTTTTAAAACAACTGTTTACCATTTCTTCAGTTGCTGTATGTATTCTTGGACTGATTACAATATTAGTGTCATCTACAAAAAGAACTAATTCTGCTCATTGTAGTTACATGGACGTCCATTTCCTTATCAGTTGCTGTATGTATGCTTGGACTGATTACAATATTAGTGTCATCTACAAAAAGAACTAATTCTGCTTATTGTATGTTGCTACATGGAAGTTCATTTCCATGTATGAGGAACAACTGCAGTGGTCCAAAGACTGAGCTTTGGGGAACCCAGTACATGACTTCTCCCCAGTCAGAATAATGTACCCAGACTATATTGGTTGAATTACTAACCATAAATGACTGCATCCTTTTAGTTAGATATGACATTATCCATTGGGTGGCTGTACCATTACTCCCATAAAACCTCAGTTTATTCAGAGGAATATTGTGACTGACACAGTCAGATGCCTTAGTCAAGTTACAAAAAATATCAGCCAGCACTGTTTTGTTACTTAGTGCTTGTAAAATTTGATGAGTGAATGTGTAAATGGCATTCTCGGTTGAGCAAATCTTCTCCCAAATTGCGATTTACTGAGGACATTATTGTTTCTCAGGTGAGATACTATTCTAGAAAGCCCCATGTTCTCAAAAATATTGGAAAGTGATGTCAAAGATTTAATAATTTTACTTTTTTCACGAGAGGTTGTTAGGTGAAATTTAATCTGACTAAATTTTTTCAAAACAGACTCTTCCATGTACTGCCTGGCTTTTTCTTTTGAACTGTTCTCACCAATTTTTTCCGCTACACTTAAGAAATGGTTGTTAAATACATTTGATACTTGTGTACTGTTGGTTAGGATGGTCTCATTCTCTTTAATAGTAATACTATTTACCCCAGTGGTTACTTTTCCTGTCTCCCTTCTAACAACATTCCATATTGATTTAATTTTATTGCCAGAGTTGTTAATTTCTCCTCTAACATACGTATTTCTTGATTTCCTTACAACTTTTCTCAGTATGTTCCAATAATTTTTATAGTGTAAAACAACTTCTGGATCTTTTCTAGTTCTTGCTGCCTCATACAGTTTTCTTTTTCCTTCTGAAGACACTTTAATATCTGTAGCAATTCAAGGTTTCTTTGAAAAGTGTGTGGTGTTACATTTAGTAATTTTCTTTGGAAAACAATGTTAAAAAGGGATATAAATTTATCAAGAAATATGTTGCATTTATCATTAGCATTTGGCTCATTATATACATCTCCCCAATTAACACGGCCATCCTGATTTAGGTTTTCCGTGATTTCCCTAAATCGAGCCAGGCAAATGCCGGGATGGTTCCTCTGAAAGGGCACGGCCGGATTCCTTCTCCATCCTTCCCTGATCCGACAAGACCGATGACCTCGAAGTTTGGTCTCTTCCCCTCAAACAACCCATCCCAACCCCAACTAACATTTCTTAAGCTTTCTCTGAAGTGCTCTACAGATACCGGGTTGAGTGACCTCACACTTTTATTTAATGGTTTCCAAACTGTACACCCTGTTAGCTTTTGTAAGTTAATCAGTTGTGCATCATGGTCTGACAATCCATTTATCAAAGGGAAAGAATGTGTTTGTTTTACATCCTCTTTCTCTACAAATACATTATCTATCCTGGAAACTGAAATAAGAACACCGTGAATTCATTGTCCCAGGAAAGGGGAAACTTTATTGACACATTCCTGGGGTCAGATACATCACATGATCACACTGACAGAACCACAGGCACATAGACACAGGCAACAGAGCATGCACAATGTCGGCACTAGTACAGTGTATATCCACCTTTCGCAGCAATGCAGGCTGCTATTCTCCCATGGAGACGATCGTAGAGATGCTGGATGTAGTCCTGTGGAACGGCTTGCCATGCCATTTCCACCTGGCGCCTCAGTTGGACCAGCGTTCGTGCTGGACGTGCAGACCGCGTGAGATGACGCTTCATCCAGTCCCAAACATGCTCAATGGGGGACAGATCCGGAGATCTTGCTGGCCAGGGTAGTTGACTTACACCTTCTAGAGCACGTTGAGTGGCACGGGATACATGCGGATGTGCATTGTCCTGTTGGAACAACAAGTTCCCTTGCCGGTCTAGGAATGGTAGAACGATGGGTTCGATGACGGTTTAGATGTACCGTGCACTATTCAGTGTCCCCTCGACGATCACCAGTGGTGTACGGCCAGTGTAGGAGATCGCTCCCCACACCATGATGCCGGGTGTTGGCCCTGTGTGCCTCGGTCGTATGCAGTCCTGATTGTGGCGCTCACCTGCACGGCGCCAAACACGCATACGACCATCATTGGCACCAAGGCAGAAGCGACTCTCATCGCTGAAGACGACACGTCTCCATTTGTCCCTCCATTCACGCCTGTCGCGACACCACTGGAGGCGGGCTGCACGATGTTGGGGCGTGAGCGGAAGACGGCCTAACGGTGTGCGGGACCGTAGCCCAGCTTCATGGATATGGTTGCGAATGGTCCTCGCCGATACCCCAGGAGCAACAGTGTCCCTAATTTGCTGGGAAGTGGCGGTACAGTCCCCTACGGCACTGCGTAGGATCCTACGGTCTTGGCGTGCATCCGTGCGTCGCTGCGGTCCGGTCCCAGGTCGACGGGCACGTGCATCTTCCGCCGACCACTGGCGACAACATCAATGTACTGTGGAGACCTCACACCCCACGTGTTGAGCAATTCGGCGGTACGTCCACCCGGCCTCCCGCATGCCCACTATACGCCCTCGCTCAAAGTCCGTCAACTGCACATACGGTTCACGTCCACGCTATCGCGGCATGCTACCAGTGTTAAAGACTACGATGGAGCTCCGTATGCCACGGCAAACTGGCTGACACTGACGGCGGTGGTGCACAAATGCTGCGCAGCTAGCGCCATTCGACGGCCAACACCGCGGTTCCTGGTGTGTCCGCTGTGCCGTGCGTGTGATTATTGCTTGTACAGCCCTCTCACAGTGTCCGGAGCAAGTATGGTGGGTCTGACACACCGGTGTCAATGTGTTCTTTTTTTCCATTTCCAGGAGTGTATTAGTGTGCTACTGTCTTGAGCTATATGTGTAGGAAAATTGATCACTGATTCTAAGTTATATGTTATTAATAACACTTCTAGTTCACTTTTCCTATCAGAATTACTTAGAATGTTTACATTGAAATCACCACAGATTAATAACTTCTTCTTTTTGTCTGACAGACAGCCTAATAGGGATTCAAACTTTTTTATGAACAGCTCCCAGTCTCCTAATGGGGACCTGTACACTGTTGCTAATATCAATACTACATTATCTAGCTGAAGTTCACATGCACAAACCTCAAAGTGCTGATCAACACAAAATTTGCTTACTTCTACAGATTTGCATATATACCCTTGTTTTATGAAAATGGCAACTCCTCCTTTATCCATCCTAGATCTACAAGTGTAAGATGCTAAATTATACCCATTTGTACTACACTTTCCATACCCACAGTTACATGGTATTCAGACAGACAGAGTATATCAATCTGATTCTTATTTTTGAGATCATCTAAACACACTAATACCTCATCTTCTTTATTTTTTATTCTCCTGATATTTTGATGAAGTAAGTTGATACTGCCCTTAGCTTTACCCCTATTTACTGTACATGAAGTTTCTCTTATTCTATTTGTCTTGATTGTCATCTGCCCGTACTTTGGATTTAACCTAAAAAAAAAAACCTGTCTGCCTGGACTCATTAACCACAAGGATCACCCCTTGTGTGACTGTGGACCCCCTTACAATTTCTGCTAATTGAGAAGCTAACTTATTTTTCCCCATCCAGTTCAGGTGCAGGCCATGTGTAGTGTATCCCCACCTACCAACAGCATTTACTGGAACAACACTTATGTAAGATTTTGCCAGTGTCTGGAGCATCCTGTTCAGCTCAGTGTTAACACTTCTTACAGCAATGTTTACCTAGGCTGATCATGGCACTGAAAGACCTCCACAAACCCCACATTTGTGTGCTCAGTTTCTGCTCCTATTTTCACTCCTAATACTGTATCTTGGATTCATAGCCAGGCTGTTTCCTGCTCCCCAAACTATAATTACCTGATCTTCCTCCTCAAAGTCCCTGCATAACTAACCTAAGTTTTCTGTCACCTGGATAAGGCTAGCACTTAGTTTCATAAAACTTGTCACCTGGAACCCTGCACCTAATTTCTCCTGAAGCTGCTGGCCTACACTCCTCCCATGACTGCTGCTTATAAGCAGAATTCTTCTTTTCCTATTCTGGTTTGATCCCAGCTTGTCTTTTTTCTTTAAGCTAATATTCTGCTTCAACCTACTTTCAACTAAATCTGGATGAAGCCCTTCCTCCACTTCAGATAGCAACATCATGTCATATTTCTATTAGAGATACAAACAATTTTTAGCTTGAAAACATATAAGTAGCTGTCTCTTGTTGACTAGAAATATCAGAATTTTAACTGTTATTTTCTCCATAATTACAATAGCAAATTTATTCCTACCATGTGCCTATAGTTTGTATTGTGTACAAATTGTGATGGTACATTAACATTTAATCCAACATGTTTCCTTCATTCTGCATACTGGTGAGGCCTAATGTAAACAATGTCAAAACAATAGCTTAAATTAGTGCAAATTACTAATTTGTTGCAAAAAAAGAAAGAAGCTTCAGTGTATTCAAATCCAGACAACCAGAAAAGACAAAATCAAAGCATCAGTTTAAATTGGTGTAAATTACTGATTTTACACATATGCCCATTTCTGGAGAGTAGGGATGAGACTGGAAGAGGATACAGGATCCCAAAAAGGGTTGTGGTATTGCATTACTGACATCTCTCCTATCACCTTTCTTAAATAGCTGTTTAACAACAGCATATTTCTGCCCCTCTGGAAAAATGCCTTGAGTCAGTGATGCATTACCTATTTCAGGTAAGGTAGTGCTGATTGTGTGGGAACATATCTTTAGTACTCTATGTGATACACCATCAAATCGAGATGAGTTTTGTTTTTGAGAGGATACATAATTTTCTTAATTTCAGAATGAGAAGTTGGTAATACAAAGGCTATCCACAAAGTACATTACATTTTGGATTTAAAAATAAATAAAGTATTGGAAATTTTTTTTATTATATACAGATGAAAGCCACACTTAAATACTACTTTTCTACACAGTTGCCATTTAAATTAAGGCACTTATCGTAGCGATGGATGAGCTTGGAAATTCCTATGACGTAACATTCGGCCGCCTGCGCCTTCAACCACGTGGTTACCTCTTCTTGAAGCTGTGCGTCATCATCAAAATGCTGCATAGCCAACCACTTCTTTATTGCTGGGAATAAGTGGAAGTCGCTTGGTGCCAGGTCGGGACTGTACGGCGGATGAGGAAACAACTCCCATTTAAAAGATTCGAGAACTTCACGAGTGGCATTTGCCGTGTGGGCTCGGGCATTGTTGTGAATCAGCAAGATCTTTGAGCCCAACTTTCCCCTGTGCTTGTTTTGTATTGCTCTTCTGAGGTTGTGCAGAGTTTGGCAATACCTTTGAGAGTTTATTGTAGTGCCTCTTTCCAGGAAATCCACAAAAATCGTGTTTCTACCGGGTTACTGATTAACCACGTGGTTGAAGGCGCAGGCGACCGAATTTTACGATGAAGGAATTTCCAAGCTCGTCCATCGCTACGATAAGTGCCTTAATTTAAATGGCAACTATGTAGAAAAGTAGTATTTAAGTGTGGCTTTCATCTGTATATAATTAAAAAAATCCAATACTTTATTTATTTTTAATTCCAAAACATAATGTACTTTGTGGATAGCCCTCGTACAATCATATGACTGAATTTTATGAAAGTTACATTTTCAACATACTACTGTGAGTTTGCTCTTGAACTGTTTGACACTATAGTTTCTACTATATTTAAAAAAAATGATTATTAAATGCAATTGCTGCCTGTGACTCATAATTTATAGCTCTTCCACTCATTTCAGTGGCGATGTTGTCTTGTTCTGTGGCTGGTTGTCCTGTCTCTTATGTCGCTACATTCCATACAAACCTTAAGCCTGTTGTCAGAATGACTGATTGCTGACATTATGTGCATGTTCCTTGACTTTTTAATAACCTTTTGTAATAATTTTGAGTAGTTTTTGTAGTGTGCAACTACTGAAGTATCTCTACTTGTTCTTTCCAAAAGATACATCTCTCTCTTCCTTTTACAAGATAATTTAATCCCTATAGTGATCAGTGGTTTGTTACATTGATTTTTAACACGGCTGTTTAACATCCTTTCTGATTAGCTTACATGGAAAGCTGTTTCCAATTAATTATATGAATTAATCATGGAATAGATTAAATTTTATGTTAGCATTTGGTTCATTATAAATTTCATCCCAGGTCATCTCTAGTAAACTACTTTTAAAAACATTTACTCTGGAGTTGTTCATTATTCTTATGATTTCTACTTAGAAGTATCAGTATCATAAGGCACTATCTTATTTATTATAGCTGTCTATGCATCATGTCAGAATGAGCATTTTTAGCAGCTATCCATTTATTTGACTGCTTTGAGGTATATCAAAGAAAACATTATTAATTAGGGTCTTATTGCCTTTATCCAGCTGTGTATGGATTCCATGTTAAACAATAGGTCCTTTTCCCAGTAGCATTACTAGGACAGGTAAAGACATGCTAATCTCTGTAGTAGTATCCAATCGAAAGACTTACAGGAGGCCATTGAGCACACAGCATTATTGTTACAATTATTATTATTATTATTATTATGGTACACAAGCTCAGTGCAAATGAAATAATTCAACATACAAATTGACAAACACATTAATACCACAAATATTTTCATCCACAGCAGCTTTATTGGATAAGAGCCTTTTAATCTTCTGTTTTCAATTCTTGCCTCATAAAAGAACTTTTAGTTGAAGCCACCTTATGTGGTGTTTCTGAATGCATTCAGTGACACACTCTTTCCTTGTGTTTATTTATTTCTTTAATAGTTAAATTTATCTGTAATAGAATAGCACTGAGTGCTAGAGATATTTAATAGGTCAAGTACATTGAAATTGTAGACTGCTTTTTACATGTAATTCCTTAAAGTGCTACGGGAATTAAACATCCATTATAATTCTATCTACTACTAGCATTTAGCTTATAAATTTAAAATAAAAATACATGAGCAGAAAACTGAACACATTACAGTATTTTTCAGTTCCACTGACTAAGTAAAAGCAACAGCACAGTGAACATGACTGTAAGAATTTCGAGAAGAGCTTTGTTCCTTGATGGTTTTTATGTTCTCAGAGTGTTTGCTAAAAAGCTTCAAACCCCTGTGAAATTTATTGGTCTGAGTTATGTGGAGGGATTTGTTGTGTCTTTAGTTTTTTTTAATGAGTATTACAGTTTTTTTAAAGTCTTCATGCCTTTGTAAGTCAAATGGGCTTTAAAGAATAGGAGTGCTTCTTGATATACAGAGTGATCCAGCGAAATGTTACAAGCTTTCAAAGAAGATGGAGAAGGATGAATGTATCAGTTTCAGTTAAAGGACCCTTGTTCGAAAATTACCAAGTCAAAAGTTGTAATTGTAGTATCTGCACTAGCAGAACAGAATTGTGGAAAACCCAAATCCGAAAACAATATATTGGACTCACCAAAATGAAACAATAATACAATCTCCAAAAGAACAACTGACTCAATCCTAACTGCGGATTGTCATGTGATGTTGTTGTGGTCTTCAGTCCAGCGACTGGTTTGATGCAGCTCTCCATGCTACTCTATCCTGTGCAAGCTTCTTCATCTTCCAGTACCTACTGCAACCTACATCCTTCTGAATCTGTTTAGTGTATTCATCTCTTGGTCTCCCTCTATGATTTTTACCCTCCACGATGCCCTCCAATACTAAATTGGTGATCCATTGATGCCTCAGAATATGCCCTGCCAACCAATCCCTTCTTCTAGTCAAGTTGTGCCACAAATTTCTCTTCTCTCCAATTCTCTTCAGTACCTCCTCATCAGTTATGTGATCTACCTATCTAATCTTCAGCATTCTTCTGTAGCACCACATTTCGAAAGCTTCTATTCTCTTCTTGTCTAAACTATTTATTGTCCACCTTTCACTTCCATACATGGCTACACTCCACACAAATACTTTCAGAAACGACTTGCTGACACTTAAATCTATACTTGATGTTAACAAATTTCTCTTCTTTAGAAATGCTTTCCTTGCCATTGCCAGTCTACATTTTATGTCCTCTCTACTTCAACCATCATCAGTTATTTTGCTCCCCAAATAGCAAAACTCCTTTACTACTTTAAGTGTCTCATTTCCTAATCTAATTCCCACAGCATCACCTGATTTAATTTGACTACATTCCATTATACGCATTTTACTTTTGTTGATGTTCATCTCATATCCTCCTTTCAAGACACTGTCCATTCTGTTCAGCTGCTCTTCCAGGTCCTTTGCTATCTCTGACAGAATTTCAGTGTCATAGGCAAACCTCAAAGTTTTTATTTCTTCTCCATGGATTTTAATTCCAGCTCCAAATTTTTATTTTGTTTCCTTTACTGCTTGCTCAATATACAGTTTGAATAACATCTTATAACTGCCATCTGGTTTCTGTACAAATTGTAAATAACTTTTCGCTCCCTGTATTTTACCCCTGCCACCTTCAGAATTTGAAAGAGAGTTCAACATTGTCAAAAGCGTTCTCTAAGTCTACAAATGTTAGAAATGTAGGTTTGCCTTTCCTTAATCTATTTTCTAAGATAAGTCGTAGGGTCAGTATTGCCTCATGTGTTCAAACATTTCTACGGAATCCAAACTGATCTTCCCTGAGGTCAGCTTCTACCAGTTTTTCCATTCATCTGTGAAGAATTCATGTTAGTATTTTGCAGCTGTGGCTTATTAAACTGTTAGTTCAGTAATTTTCACGTCTATCAACACCTGCTTTTTTGGGATTGGAATTTTTATATTCTTCTTCAAGTCTGAGGGTATTTTGCCTGACTCATACATCTTGCTCACTAGATGGTAGAGTTCTGTTAGGCCTGACTCGCCAAAGGCTGTCAGTAGTTCTAATGGAATGTTGTCTACTCCCGGGGCCTTGTTTTGACTTAGATCTTTCAGTGCTCTGTCAAACTCTTCATGCAGTATCATATCTCCTATTTCATCTTCATCAACGTTCTCTTCCATTTCTATAATATTGTCCTCAAGAACATTGCCCTTGTATAGACCTCTATGTACTCCTTTCACCTTTCTGCTTTCCCTTCTTTGCTTAGAACTGGGTATCCATCTGAGCTCTTGATATTCATACAAGTGGTTCTCTTCTCTCTGAAGGTATCTTTAATTTTCCTGTAGGCAGTATCTATCTTACCCCTAGTGATACATGCCTCTACATGCTTACATTTGTCCTCTAGCCATCCCTGCTTAGCCATTTTGCACTTCTTGTCAATCTCATTTTTGAGACGTTTGTGTTCCTTTTTGCCTGCCTCATTTACTGCATTTTTATTTTTACTGCTTTCATCAATTAAATTCAATATCTCTTCTGTTACCCAAGGATTTCTATTAGCCCTCATCTTTTTACCTACTTGATCCTCTGCTACCTTCATTATTTCATCTCTCAAAGCTACCCATTCTTCTTCTACTGTATTTCTTTCCCCCATTCTTGTCAATCATTCCCTAATGCTCTCCCTGAAGCTCCCTACAACCTCTGGTTCTTTCAGTTTATCCAGGTCCCATCTCCTAAAATTCCCACCTTTTTGCAGTTTCTTCAGTTTTGATCTAGAGTTCATAACCAATAGATTGTGGTCAGAGTCCACATCTGCCCCTGGAAATGTCTTACAATTTAAAACCTGGTTCCTGAATCTCTGTCTTACCATTATATAATCTATCTGAGACCTTCCAGTATCTCCAGGCTTCTTCCATGTATACAACCTCCTTTTATGATTCTTGAACCAAGTGTTAACTATGATTAAGTTATGCTCTGTGCAAAATTTTACTAGGCGGCTTCCTCTTTCATTCCTTAATCCCATTCCATATTCACCTACTACATTTCCTTCTCTTCTTTTTCCTACTATTTAGTTCCAGTCACCCATGACAATTAAATTTTCGTCTCTCTTCACTATCTGAATAATTTCTTTTGTCTCTTCGTACATTTCATCAATCTCTTCGTCATCTGCGGAGCTAGGCGGCATATAAACTTGTACCACTGTGGTAGGCATGGGTTTCGTATCTATCTTCGCCACAATAATGCATTCACTATGCTGTTTGTAGTAGCTTACCCGCATTCATATTTTCCTATTCATTATTAAACCTACTCCTTCATTACCGCTGTTTGATTTTGTGTTTATAACCCTGTATTCACCTGACCAGAAGTCTCGTTCTTCCAGTCACCGAACTTCACTAATTCCCACTATATCCAACTTTAACCTATCCATTTCCCTTTTTAAATTTTCTAACCTACCTGACCGATTAAGGGATCTGACATTCCACACTCCGACCCATAAAACGCCAGTTTTCTTTCTCCTGATAACAACGTCCTCCTTAGTAGTCCCCACCCGAAATCTGAATGGGGGACTATTTTACCTCCAGAATATTTTACCCAAGAGGACGCCATCATCATTTAACCATACAGTAAAGCTGCATGCCCTCGGGAAAAATTACGGCTGTAGTTTCCCCTTGCTTTCAGCCGTTCGCAGTACCAGCACAGCAAGGCCGTTTTGGTTAGTGTTACAAGGCCAGATCAGTCAATCGTCCAGGCTGTTTCCCCTGCAACTACTGAAAAGGCTGCTGCCCGTCTTCAGGAACCACACATTTGTCTGGCCTCTAAACATATATCCCTCTGTTGTGGTTGCACCTACAGTAGGGCTGTCTGTATCGCCGAGGCATGCTAGCCTCCCCACCAATGCCAAGGTCCATGGTTCATGGAGGGGGTCACCTATATATATAATAACAAATAGTAATGAAACAATTCTAGAATGTCAAGATGTTTATTGACTATACCATGTCCACCTGCAAGAGATCAGTCAGCTAGAAGAGGTGTCTGGTCATGGCTGTCCGGGTGGCAGCTCTGTGTACTTCCAAGCAGTGCATCGAACTGCCCTTTGCCAGCAGTGTGGCACACTATAAAGCCCATTTGGCAGCTGTATCCAGCAGAACTATTTGCAATCATATGCCTGGCATATCAAAGTAGTTCCTGGGCTAGTTGTGACCTCTAGTGAAGCTATTCTGCAGGGTCTGGAAATGGATAGTGGTCCCTGGTGGCCGTTGGTGGAGACCTGGTGTTGTGTTGTGTTGAGGCCACTGGGAAATATTTGTGTTGTCAACACTGACAACATAGGTTTTCCTGGTGAATGTACATACTTTGCTGCATGAAGTGGGCAGTCACAGCAGACCTCCACCACTCCCACACCCCCAGGGCTGAGAGGAGGGTTCATCTCGATATCAGTTCTTGGGGCCATCAAAGGTGCAGGATCCACCTCCATGGGCATAGGGACCTCTGCTGGAGGATCAGCCTGGGGTGTGACCAGTGGCAATTGTGGAGGTGGTGGTTGGGCAGGGAGAGGAGCACCATCATCCCCAAGGGCTGACAGCCATGGAGACAGCAGAGGAGCCAGCTCCAGACCGCACTGGGACAAAGCTCGTTGGTGTGCTTCTGGCCCACTGTGCCATTGTTGAAGGTGACTGCTGCCATAGCACAGCCGATGAGTGTTGAGACCCTGACAGTGACACACCAGGGATGATTCCGGGTGAACACCATTACCCAGACTGGATCCTGCAGAGAAAAACAAGAACGAGGCTGTGCTGAATGCAGAGGATCTGGGCTCGGAGAAGACAGAAACAGGAGAGACAAGGGGGACTTATGAGGGCAGCTGTGAAGATTTTCAGCTGGGAATGACCCATCCTGAATACTGGACTGGCAGGAGGAAAGAAAGATGATAAGGGCATCGTCCATAGAGTGTTGGGGACGCAATTTTGACATCTGGACTTTGAATGTGTGGACAAACTGTTCAGCTAACCCATTAGATGCAGAATGAAAGGGAGTATTAAGAATCAACTGGATGTCCAGGATGGTGCAGAAGGAGGTAAATTCAGCAGATGTAAATTGATGAACATTGTTGGTCACCAATGTCTCCTGAAGACCGTCAATGGAAAAGTTGTGGGAAAGATCTTGGATGGTATGGGTGGATGTCATGGAGAACATGCAGGAGACATAAGGAAACCCACTGATGCCATCCACAAGAATAAGCCAGGAGGATCTGGGGAATGGCCCCCGTAATCCAAGTGCAAATGGGACCAAGGATAGGGAGCAGGAGACCACAGTAACCAGCATGAAGGGGGTGCCAACTGGTGCCATTGACAATAGGAACAAGAGGCCACCATGCAGGTGATGGTACCGTCCATACCCCTCCAGTAGAAATGCTGGTGGGCCAGCCGTTTTGTCAGAACAATCCCCCAATAACCAATGAGCAGGAGCTCCAAGGCCCGCTGCTGGAGGGAGGACAGCAGCACAACCTGCCAATGATCATTAAATCGAAAGATGAGGAGGATCCCATCTCTGACAGACAGGTTCTGGTGGTGGTGCCAGTAGACCTGGACATCCAGCTGCAGCCGCTGATGACGGTCTGATGGCCACCCATGCTGAATGCGGTGCATCATTGACTGGAGGGTCGGGTTATCTGCTGTGCGACTAGCTTGGCATCCAGCAGCAATTCAGCTACTGCCTTGGCAGCTGCGTCATCTAGGCGGAAACATTCAACCGGTCAGCATCAAACTCAGTGTCAGCACCCACCGGGAGATGAGAGAGAAGATCCGTGTTGGCATGGAGAGCTGTGGCCTGAAAATGGATGTCGTAGGAATATTTTCCGAGGAACAATGCCCAGCACTGGAGGCAGCAAGCACTCCTCATGGGGATGTTGGACGTACCGCTGAACAATGAGATCAGAGGCTTGAGACTGGTGTATAAGGTGAAGCAATGGCCTTAGATGAAATCGTAGAATTTCTTAAATCCAAAGATGAGGCCCTTCTCAATTTGGCTGAAGTTACACTGTGCCGGATATAGCATTTTGGAGATAAAGGCCATCGGGTGCTTCACTCCATTGATGATGTGAGACAAGAGAGCCCCCACACTGTGATCTGACACATCAGCAGCCAAGGTGAGAGGCTTGGTGGGGTCATAAGGGACAAGGCAAACCAGTGTCAGGAGAGAAGACTTCAAACAGCAGAACACCAGAGCCGCAACATGTGCAATGAAAAAGTGCCAGTAATTGAGTTGGCCCAGGACTGACTTGAGTTGGGAGATGTCCTTTTGGGGGCAGCATCTGCTGAATAGCCTCGACATACTGGGGCATTGGTTGAATGCCATTAGTGCTCAAAACATGGCCAAGGTAGGTCACCTGAGGAACAAAAAAAAAGACATTTCTCCTTGTTGCAATGTAAGCTGGCATCCTGAAGAACATGGGAGAGGTGCTGGAGGTTCCTGGTCAAGTCCGTCCTGGAGACACCAGTGACTAAGATGTCATCAAGGTAGTTAGCCATCCCAGGAATGTCTCTAGTGAATGTTTCCAAATAGCACTGAAAGATGGCCAGAGCACTGGCGACCCCAAATGGGAGGTGATTGTAACAGAAGAGCCCACAAGGAGTATTGATTACCAAAATATTTTTAAATGACTTGTCCAAAGGCAACTGGAGGTAGGCATCCTGCAGGTCAATTTTGGTAAACACCTTGCTGCCAGCCAACCTGGACAGAATGTCATCAACCTTGGGTATGGGATAGGAGTCAATAACAGACTGAGCATTCACAGTGGCCTTAAAATCCCCACAAATGCAAAGAGATCCGTATGGCTTCTCAAGGACCAAGGTGGGTGTAGCACAAGGACTATGGGGAACCAGGGTCAGGATGCCCTCAATCTCTAGGCAATGAAGCTCCTGCTGTAGTCTGTCATGGAGTGCGAACATCATGAGTGAGATACTGGACCTAAGCCAAGAACTACCCCTGTTGTTGATGATGTCATTGCTATAGCTCCTCAGGGAAATATGGAATGGACAAAGTGGCGGTGGACCCAACTGACAGTGGGAATCCCCATCGATAATGGTGGTGCAGTCCCCATATCTACTTGAAAATGGAGAGGAGTGCTGTCCAACTGCACAGTCAGAGTGACTGCTGCTGTCATGGGCAGAAAAACCAACTGCATGAAGGAAATTGGCGGGAGTGGGTCCATCTCATCCACCACAGAGTCAGAGGTGTCCACAGTAGTGCAGTCCAAAGCCATAAACAATGACAACCAACAGACCTCGGTCACCATCTGGAAGTGGCAATCTTGCCCCTGATGGGTGACAAAGTGTTGATTACAGGAGGACAAGAGTTGTCGCTGTTGGCCCTGGAGGGTGGGCCCATGTATTGTAATAAAAAATAAATAAATAAATATTACTAAATATGCATATGAAAACATTCTTTAAACTGATACAACACAATTGTGCTAATAGAAATGTTCCGCATGACATCAGATTTCACTTCTTACTTTTAATTGTAGCTGCAGGCAGCGGACTCTGAGAACACTGGCACTTTCCGTAATCAAGAAAATCTTCTTCCTTATATGTTCCTTCACTTACTTCAATAAGTAAAAAATACTTGATACTTGTTTTCCATATAATATTATCCATGCACAAAAGTGATACATAGAGTTCGCAATACTTCATATCTAAAATTGCACATCTTCATCATCCTTCTCCAAGAGAGTGTAAGAGTAATCATGTACCCACCGCACCACCAACTCTTACATTCAATTGGTTTTGCACTTTCTTTTTTTTTTTAATAAAAACTAACTTCATGATATCCTGGGGGCTTTCATTATGGTTTTTTTTTTTTTTTTTTTTTTTTTTATTTTTTTTTTTTTTTTTTTTTTGCCGATGGGGGCAGTGCACTTTATGGTTGACTTCCTTTTTTATTTAATGGAATGGATATTCCAGCTTATGCTATTTATGTTGGAATTCTGCAAGAAATTAAAAGATACATAATATGACAGCCCATTATATATTTGAAATTCAGCGTGCTAACGATAATGTTCAGTTCACTTCATTCTCACTGGCAGCTTTTGTGCAGGCTCACTGGCCAATTTAGCAGCTAAGAGCTAGGCGCTGACAGTCGCATGCTAGATGCTACTGTCACAAATGTGTGCACTCACTTTCTTAGTGTTGATTTCACACTAAGTGTCACACTTTTACCTGAGTGTCACATATTGAAGAATTTCCAGGGCATTTGTCTTCATTCTGGGTGCTGTGGGTGTACGCTTATTGTTCAAAATCTGATGCTGTGGCAGAAGATCTCCATTTTTATAGCCTGAGCATCATTATTACCTGTCGTACTCTCATTTTCAGGGGAGAGAACCCTGACCAACAGCACCCATCAATGAGGTGAGTATTGGCTCAAACAACTATAGTTCACTTATTAATGTATCAAATGTTGTGAGCCACGATACTCAGATATTATTTTGTTGCACACACATGTTAATGTCACCACACTTGACTATCCACTCGTTGAAAGACACATATAACCACCCAAAACATTGTATAAAGTGCTTGTCTTTAAAGTTCATTTCTTCACCTGAAGTTTGGTTTCCAATGCAAATTCATACAAGTATTGAGTTACAACAATGTACAGTACATGTAGAGGCTTTTCACACTAGGGGTAAGATAGATACTACCTACAGGAAAATTAAAGAAACCTTTGGAGAAAAGAGAACCACTTGTATGAATATCAAGAGCTCAGATGGATACCCAGTTCTAAGCAAAGAAGGGAAAGCAAAAAGATGGAAGGAGTATATAGAGGGTCTATACAAGGGTGATGTACTTGAGGACAATATTATGGAAACGGAAGAGGATGTAGATGAAGATGAAATGAGGGATATGTTACTGCATGAAGAGTTTGACAGAGCACTGAAAGACCTGAGTCGAAACAAGGCCCCAGGAGTAGACAACATTCCATTAGAACTACTGACAGCCTTGGGAGAGCCAGTCCTGACAAAACTCTACCATCTGGTGAGCAAGATGTATGAGACAGGCGAAATTCCCTCCGACTTCAAGAAGAATATAAAAATTCCAATCCCAAAGAAAGCAGGTGTTGGCAGATGTGAAAATTGCTGAACTACCAGTTTAATAAGTCACAGCTGCAAAATACTAACTCAAATTCTTTACAGACAAATGGAAAAACTGGTAGAAGCTGACCTTGGGGAAGATCAGTTTGAATTCCATAGAAATGTTGGAACATGTGAGGCAATACTGACCCTACAACTTATCTTAGAAGAAAGATTAAGGAAAGGTAAACCTACGTTTCCAGCATTTGTAGACTTAGAGAAAGCATTTGACAATGTTGACTGGAATACTCTCTTTCAAATTCTAAAAGTGGCAGGGGTCAAATACAGGGAGCGAAAGGCTATTTACAATTTGTACAGAAAGCAGATGGCAGTTATAAGAGTTGAGGGACATGAAAGGTAAGCAGTTGTTGAGAAGGGAGTGAGACAGGGTTGTAGCCTCTCCCCAATGCTATTCAATTTGTATATTGAGCAAGCAGTAAAGGAAACAAAAGAAAAGTTCGGAGTAGGTATTAAAATCCATGGAGAAGAAATAAAAACTTTGAGGTTTGGCAATGACATTGTAATTCTGTCAGAGACAGCAAAGGACTTGGAAGAGCAGTCGAACAGAATGGACAGTGTCTTGAAAAAAGGGTATAAGATGAACATCAACAAAAGCAAAATGAGGATAATGTAATGTAGTTGAATTAAGTCAGGTGATGCTGAGGGAATTAGATTAGGAAATGAGACATTTAAAGTAGTAAAGGAGTTTTGCTATTTGCGGAGCAAAATAACTTATGATGTTCAAAGTAGAGAGGATATAAAATGGCGACTGGCAATGGCAAGGAAAGCATTTCTGAAGAAGAGAAATTTGTTAACATCGAGTATAGATTTAAGTGTCAGGAAGTCGTTTCTGAAAGTATTTGTATGGAGTGTAGCCATGTATGGAAATGAAACATGGATGATAAATAGTTTAGACAAGAAGAGAATAGAAGCTTTCGAAATGTGGTGCTACAGAAGAATGCTGAAGATTAGATGGGTAGAGCACATAACTAATGAGGAGGTATTGAATAGAATTAGGGAGAAGAGGAGTTTGTGACACAACTTGACTAGAAGAAGGGATCTGTTGGTAGGACATGTTCTGAGACATCAAGGGATCACCAATTTAGTATTGGAGGGCAGCGTGGAGGCTAAAAATCGTAGAGGGAGACCAAGAGATGAATACACTAAGCAGATTCATAAGGATGTAGGCTGCAGTAGGTACTGGGAGATGAAGTAGCTTGCACAGGATAGAGTAGCATGGAGAGCTGCAACTAACCAGTCTCAGGACTGAAGACCACAACACTACAACAACAACAACATAACATGATAGATTATACCTATGGCTTACATTCCTCCATTGCTTATACTATGAAAATAAATTTCTTAAGTTTCAAAGTCATAAAACTTTCATTAACTGGGTTCTGTTACTACAGTTGGTTTATTAGTTTCAACATCTCTTCATTCCCACCACATGTACAAGTAATTTACATATCACATTATTATGACACAGTACAAGCATATGATACATTTATGTTTCATTTTATAGATGAGCTTTTATCACTTATGTGGAGCCCATTTCCTCCTTAAGTAGAAGAGAGAGAAAAACATTGGAAATAGGACTAAAACATTACACATTGCTTGGCACCACCTCTTTTGTTTGGGAGGGAAAATGGGAAACACTCATCTACTGGTTCATCGATTTATGAGGAAATGTTACGCATACAATGATGCACTAGTTACCAAGGAATTTTTGCTTCATTGAAATAATGTGTACCCGTTTCTTCATGTTTTAGTGCTGTCTACTTCAATCCACATGTAGATAAGTGTGAAACCTGATGTTTTAACCATCACAGACTTATCTTTCTCAAATACCTGGAAATGTCATTATTCAAGCTTTCATGTGACACAATGAAAATTAACTGGTTTTTGTAAAATCTCATGCTTAAATGTTTATGTGTACTCTGCAGTGAATAGGTACTGATAATTGTCATGGAGACACACTGCGACGATACACATTTCATTTTTCATTTGCCTTGTGATCCTTGTATAAATATCCTTATAACTAAATTGTTTACTTGAGGTGTTGCCTGTTTCATCATTAGGTACCTACTCTCAACATAATATTCTTATTCTGCACCATGATGATGCACTGGTTGTTGAAATAAAAAAACTTAAAACCAACTTAAAACTAATTGCATTTCATAGCCTGGTGGCCTCTGATACGTACATTTGGTCGTTGCATATGTCCGCAGATATTTCCATACTTTGTGTGAATTCATAGACATTCATTTGTTCTGTTACCAATTATGATCATTTACTCTGCAAAGAAAACTATCTGACATCTCACACAGTATTTTGTCATTAGTCCTTAGCTTACACGTCTCGGATAGTTTTTCATAATGCTTCCTTTTGGTTGTAAATATGTTGTATATAGCTTAGTATTTAATTATATCTAAAAAGAAAGATGATGAGACTTACCAAACAAAAACGCTGGCAGGTCGATAGACACACAAACAAACACAAACATACACACAAAATTCAAGCTTTCGCAACAAACGGTTGCTTCGTCAGGAAAGAGGGAAGGAGAGGGAAAGACGAAAGAATGTGGGTTTTAAGAGAGAGGGTAAGGAGTCATTCCAATCCCAGGAATGGAAAGACTTATCTTAGGGGGAAAAAAGGACAGGTATACACTCGCACACACACACATATCCATCCGCATATACACAGACACAAGCAGACATTTGTAAAGGCCTTTAATTAAGCCTATTTAATTAAATCTCTGTGTACATATATCAATAGGTTCCCTAGTTCCTAGATGTATTTGCATAGTATTTCTGTTTACATTGTATTTCAGTTAGGTACATATTGCATTCCTATTTTGGTTTTCCCTTCTTACAGTCTGCTACGCATGCACACAGATCAGTGTCTCCTCTGCTCCTACTGATGTCAGTGTGTATTGTTGAGCATGCAACAGCTGAGCCATAAGCTAATTTTGTTTATTCTTTCGCTTCATATGAAGTGGTGTGTTATTTCTCATTGTTGTTAATATTTATGCCTATGTGTACAAATAAAAAGAATTAATTATGTCTATACACATAACTTTATCTTAAAATACACTCCAGTAGAAAAATTACACTTAGAATTATGTACACTATGTACAATTATCTAGTGGAAAAAAAAATGTTATCACCCTTCGTCATTCTAGAAAGACTTTTGTATCTTTGTGGTGGTGGAGACGATTGTCTCTTCCTATTTTCTGATAAACTAACCTGTACATCCCAGGATATGGTACTTTTGAGGTTACATATGATCCTGAATAGAGTAATTGCATTTTCTTATTCAGTTTGCCAAATTTTGTCGATATAGGGTGCGTCCGTAAGAGGTCTCATTGCCCTTCAAAAAATTATGTAACATATGTCAGTTTCTTGTTATAAATTTTCCTTTCATACTCAGTCCTGTTTTCTAGTGTAACTATGGCTTGTTTGATTTAGGCTTGTAGTGTCATTTCTTTAGTGGGTAACTTTGGTATGGGTGATTCCCACTCATTTATTTTTTTGTCCAGAACATCAATTCATTAGCTGTGAAACCTATTGAAGAATGTGGAAGGTTATTGACCACTTGCATGAAAAGAGTCTCATATTCTACCCATCGGGTGTGTTTGAGAGCTGTGTATGTCTAACAAACCAGTTAAATTCTTTAAGGACTCATCCTACTGGGCTTGCTGCTGGGTGAAAAAGGCTTACTAATATGTGCTTTATGCCCTGTGAAGTCATAAATTGTTTCCACTGTTTTTACTTTTTAAAATATGAAGCATTGCCGATTAGTAGTGCCTCTGGTTTACCTACTCTTATCAGACAGTCTCCCTCATTTCTCTTTCTGTTATTTGTGGCTGTTGCATTTTTAATGGCATACATTTAGTGTTGGTTGTAGCTCAGTATATTTTGACACACTGAACTGTTTTGAGTTTTGACATATTGCACACTTTCTTAATATCTGTGGGACTCATCTTCTCAAATTTGGACAGAAACAGAGTGTTGCAATTTTTTTAGTGCATTTACCTACTCCATAATGTCCCCATACTTCATGTGTGTGTCTTATAAATTCATTGATATAATCTTCAGGAATACACACACACACACACACCACTGATCAGATTTTTCATGTTTTGTGCAAAAGAAATTGCCCTTGTACTCCTGATACCTTCAACTTACCTTTCCACCTTCATCTTGCTTAAGGTTTTGCATGACTTTACTCAATCTGTGATCTTGCTGTTGTATAATTTTCATTTGCTTACAGAGCTTATGGTAATCAGACTGTTGTGCTGTACATTACATTAATAACATTCTGATTTCTGCATCCTGCTCTGTTAATTTGCCAAATTCCTTTAAACCTTGTGATAACCTGGACAAGGCATATGCAGTAACTTTATGACTTCCTTTAATATAAATGATCTCAAATTTGAATTCTTGTAAATACAGGTACCACGTAAGTAATCAATGGTGTAATAATTTACATGTTAAAAGAAATGACAGTGACTGATGGTCACAGTAATCTTTGGTATTCTTGCCCCACAAAAAATATTCAAACTTTTTAAAAGCCCGTATTACAGCTTAACTTTCCAATTCTGACACAGAATAAGATCTTTCTGCTTCTGATAATGTGCAACTAGCAAAACTGATGACCTTGGGTACTTCCTTACCTTCTTCATCTCACAGCCCTTGAGATGAGGCATCAGTGCATAGACAAAAATTCTTGGACATGTCTGGTTGGCTAAGAATGTTTGCAATGACTAATGTCTGCTTCATGTTATTGAAGTCCTCTTGACACTTATCATCTCATAACCAAAGGCTATTTTTTTGTAACAAGTTGAACAATGCATCACTGTTCAACAGTTGCTGTGGTACAAATTTACGTAAAAAGGAGGCTAGCCCTAAAAATGCTTTTAGATGTATTTTGTTCCTTGGAGCTGGACAATTGCATATGGCATCAAGTTTTTTTGGATCAGGTGATATACCTTGTTCTGACACAACATGTCCTAAAAACTTGACTTGCTCCCTACCAAAACTAGACCTTTTTTTAATTGGCTGTTACTCCATAATCTGCAAATCATTGAAGCACCTGTTATGTTCTAACCAAGTGGGTGTAGCTATTAGCATATCGTCTATATAAACAGTGACTTTGCTAAGCAATTCTGGTTCCAAAACCTTGTCCAATGCAGATATAAACACTCATGTGCTAACGTTCAGTCCAAAAGGTAGAACACAGAATCAATAACTTCTGCCACCTCAAACAAATGCATTATATTTCCAACTTTCTTCATGGAGATTTATTTGCCAGTAGGACATCTTGAGATCGAGTATACTGAAATATTTTGTATTGTAAAACTTCAGAAGTTGTTCATCCAAGTTGCCTGGTCTTACATATACTGACACTATAATCTTGTTGCTGCCTCTAACATCGAGAACTAATCTTACAGAACCTTCTGGTTTTGTTACTAGTAATATAGGATTACAATAGGGTGAAAATTAAGGTTGTATAATTCCCCATTTAATCATATGATTGATCTCTTCCCTTACTGCCTCTCGGTTTGTCCACGACATTACACAAAATGTCTCATGTGGATAGTCTTCAAATTTATATTCATAGTCTTTGATTACTCCTGGCTCCTTACTGAAAACATTTGCATACTTACATAACAAGTTAGGAAGTTCTTGTCATTGCATATCATTTAGTACCTGTGATTCACTTGGTCTCTGCTCTACCATTTCATAAGTAATGTCAGTGTTTGCTTCTTGTTCACTATCAGATTTGTCTGTGAAATATACAGCTGGAATGTAATATTGTACTACTACTTTTGACTCTGGTTTGTTTTTGTTACTTTCATCAGGTGTTTTGACTAAATCCATAGAAAAGATCTTATCTTTTACAAAAAAGTGGCATTTCCATTATTGCAATTTTGGACAGGAACTGTTGGGAAATAACTGCTCTTCTTCAATTCACAAAAAAATGCATTTGACAGGTTGGTAGTTGAACCTGTATCTAAAATTAACTGTGTGTCAATATTAAATATTTTCACCTTAATGATTACTCATATTTGTTCTTGCTTGACTTTATCTATATATGTAAATCGTGCTGATACAAACCATCCTTGATGTCACCTTGTTTGTCAAACGTTATGAAACATGTTTGTAGTTTTGCTTTGCCCCACTCCCTGAGAGGTCAAAAGCCTGGGGCTAAACTATGACTGGTTGCTGTTTTCCAACGGTGTAGTGTGACTTAATTCATTACCTGGAGAAATTTCAGTTAATTTTACTGCGTGGGTACTTTGCCAATTGTTGTCATTTGCTGCTGTGCAGTTATTTTGCTGCCCAAAGGTCAGCTGAGGTAGAGCGTAAGGCATGGCATTGTTGCCATGTATTGTCCACTGCTGTGGCTGACTGTTTCTATTCATACTCAGCATAGGGCCTTGTGATGGTGAATTGTAATTCGTTTGTGCATTGAAATTACCCCTGTTGTTTTGGAAATTTCTTTTAAATTGATGGTTTTTTTCCGTTCCTCTTATCATACTCATTACCTCTGGGTATGTAATTTTACTGTTGTGTGTACCAACCATACTGTGTGTTTAAATGACATTTTACTGACTGATTTACATAACTATATTGTTGTTGTTCCTGATTTTCTGTTGCCCTATTGGGTACAGGTCCTTCCTCATAGATTTAGTCGATAGAATCTCATATTGACAGAAAATATTCAGTGTCATGCTCTGCATTGACACTAATTTCTCTCTAATGTGCGATAGTAAATGACTTTTCATAATTTTAACATGTGTACCTGTGATATTGGGTTCGTCCATTAGCTTGTCTTGATCAGGTATTTTTCAGAGTGTCCATGTAGACTACTGCATTTGCCATTGAGTGGTGCAGGGTTGAAAACCTCGCGTCTGAGTCTTTCTTGCACTGCCTCAGACCAGTATCTGTTGAGGAAAGCTCATTAAAATTGGATATAAGTGCTGCAACGTTTGGCCATCTCAGTTGCTCATGAAAGCACATCACCTTGTGCATATCCCATGACAAACCTGATTTTCTGTGCTTCCATCCAGTTGCTGTCACTGGTACCTGCTGTGGGACTCATGACAATTTGTGTATAAATACCATCAGGGTTGTGTACTATCTACATGCATATTGCGAGATCCGCGGCTTGTAGGTTAATGTTTACCTTGTACACGATTTCATTTTCTTTTTTCTGAATAGCCTTTTCTACTACATCTGTATATAACTTACGATCTGTTACTAGCTTCTCTGCAATGGTATTACCCTTATCTAGCACACCTGCTTCGGCTTGACTAATCGTATCACTCTGATTTGCATTGATCCTGTCTCTCTCCTTCTTAGCATATGCTGAGTCAACTTCTAATGTTGCTACTCTTAAAGTAAACTCTTCTACACCTTAATAGTCTTTATTTAGTTTCTTAATGACAATGGTTACTTTTTTTTACAATCGAAACCAACTTGTTTTGTGTGGCTTCAATATTTGTGTTTGCGTCTGTGATTTTCTTTATTTGTTGCTCTACTAGATTGTGATGATCGTTAAAAGAATCTACCTTCTATTTTAACTCCATAATGTTACTGTTAACTGCAGAAAGTACTTCATGCTTTACCTATGTTTTCATATCGTTCAATTTTTTGTCAATTTCAGTGCAAAAATTTTTGGCTAAGTCATCGATTTTCTGTGGGACCGTGTCTCATAAATCCTTGAATACTTGTTTTTGTTCTTGCTTCATTGTATTTAGATCTTGTGTAAGAGTGTTTTGTTGCTGTTTTACGGTGTTCATATCTTGTGTGATGGTGTTCAGATTCTGTGTCAAATTATGAATTTTGGTATTCATATCACTGAAATTGGTGGTCATATTGTGTTACATATCATCAAATTTCACGTTATATTAGATAATAAGTGCCATAGTAGTTCTTCAGTTGTACTACTGTGATTGCCGTTAGCTGTACTTTCTAAGTTAATGTTTGTGTCGTGCACAAGTGGTGCTTGTATGTTGTTGTTGTGGTCTTCAGTCCTGAGACTGGTTTGATGCAGCTCTCCATGCTACTCTATCCTGTGCAAGCTTCTTCATCTCCCAGTACCTACTGCAACCTACATCCTTCTGAATCTGCTTAGTGTATTCATCTCTTGGTCTCCCTCTACGATTTTTACCCTCCACACTGCCCTCCAATGCTAAATTTGTGATCCCTTGATGCCTCAAAACATGTCCTACCAACCGATCCCTTCTTCTAGTCAAGTTGTGTCACAAACTTCTCTTCTCCCCAATCCTATTCAATACCTCCTCATTAGTTACGTGATCTACCCACCTTATCTTCAGCATTCTTCTGTAGCACCACATTTCGAAAGCTTCTATTCTCTTCTTGTCCAAACTAGTTATCGTCCATGTTTCACTTCCATACATGGCTACACTCCATACAAATACTTTCAGAAACGACTTCCTGACACTTAAATCTATACTTGATGTTAACAAATTTCTCTTCTTCAGAAACGCTTTCCTTGCCATTGCTAGTCTACATTTTATATCCTCTCTACTTCGACCATCATCGGTTATTTTACTCCCTAAATAGCAAAACTCCTTTACTACTTTAAGTGTCTCATTTCCTAATCTAATTCCCTCAGCATCACCCGACTTAATTTGACTACATTCCATTATCCTCGTTTTGCTTTTGTTGATGTTCATCTTATATCCTCCTTTCAAAACACTGTCCATTCCGTTCAACTGCTCTTCCAAGTCCTTTGCTGTCTCTGACAGAATTACAATGTCATCGGCGAACCTCAAAGTTTTTACTTCTTCTCCATGAATTTTAATACCTACTCCGAATTTTTCTTTTGTTTCCTTTACTGCTTGCTCAATATACAGATTGAATAACATCTGGGAGAGGCTACAACCCTGTCTTACTCCTTTCCCAACCACTGCTTCCCTTTCATGCCCCTCAACTCTTATAACTGCCATCTGGTTTCTGTACAAACTGTAAATAGCCTTTCGTTCCCTGTATTTTACCCCTGCCACCTTCAGAATTTGAAAGAGAGTATTCCAGTTAACATTGTCAAAAGCTTTCTCTAAGTCTACAAATGCTAGAAACGTAGGTTTGCCTTTTCTTAATCTTTCTTCTAAGATAAGTCGTAAGGTAAGTATTGCCTCACGTGTTCCAACATTTCTACGGAATCCAAACTGATCTTCCCCGAGGTCGGCTTCTACCAGTTTTTCCATTCGTCTGTAAAGAATTCGCGTTAGTATTTTGCAGCTGTGACTTATTAAACTGATAGTTCGGTAATTTTCACATCTGTCAACACCTGCTTTCTTTGGGATTTGAATTATTATATTCTTCTTGAAGTCTGAGGGTATTTCGCCTGTCTCATACATCGTGCTCACCAGATGGTAGAGTTTTGTCATGACTGGCTCTCCCGAGGCCATCAGTAGTTCAAATGGAATGTTGTCTACTCCCGGGGCCTTGTTTCGACTCAGGTCTTTCAGTGCTCTGTCAAACTCTTCACGCAGTATCTTATCTCCCATTTCATCTTCATCTACATCCTCTTCCATTTCCATAATATTGTCCTCAAGTACATCGCCCTTGTATAAACCCTCTATATACTCCTTCCACCTTTCTGCCTTCCCTTCTTTGCTTAGAACTGGGTTGCCATCTGAGCTCTTGATATTCATACAAGTGGTTCTCTTCTCTCCGAAGGTCTCTTTAATTTTCCTGTAGGCACTATCTATCTTACCCCTAGTGAGACAAGCCTCTACATCCTTACATTTGTCCTCTAGCCATCCCTGCTTAGCCATTTTGCACTTCCTGTCGATATCATTTTTGAGACGTCTGTATTCCTTTTTGCCTGCTTCATTTACTGCATTTTTGTATTTTCTCCTTTCATCAATTAAATTCAATATTTCTTCTGTTACCCAAGGATTTCTATTAGCCCTCGTCTTTTTACCTACTTGATCCTCTGCTGCCTTCACTACTTCATCCCTCAGAGCTACCCATTCTTCTTCTACTGTATTTCTTTCCCCCATTCCTGTCAATTGTTCCCTTATGCTCTCCCTGAAACTCTCTACAACCTCTGGTTCTTTCAGTTTATCCAGGTCCCATCTCCTTAAATTCCCACCTTTTTGCAGTTTCTTCAGTTTCAATCTGCAGTTCATAACCAATAGATTGTGGTCAGAATCCACATCTGCCCCAGGAAATGTCTTACAATTTAAAACCTGGTTCCTAAATCTCTGTCTTACCATTATATAATCTATCTGATACCTACTAGTATCTCCAGGATTCTTCCAGGTATACAACCTTCTTTTATGATTCTTGAACCAAGTGTTGGCTATGATTAAGTTATGCTCTGTGCAAAATTCTACAAGGCGGCTTCCTCTTTCATTCCTTCCCCCCAATCCATATTCACCTACTATGTTTCCTTCTCTCCCTTTTCCTACTGACGAATTCCAGTCACCCATGACTATTAAATTTTCGTCTCCTTTCACTACCTGAATAATTTCTTTTATCTCGTCATACATTTCATCTATTTCTTCATCATCTGCAGAGGTAGTTGGCATATAAACTTGTACTACTGTAGTAGGCGTGGGCTTTGTGTCTATCTTGGCCACAATAATGTGTTCACTATGCTGTTTGTAGTAGCTAACCCGCACTCCTATTTTTTTATTCATTATTAAACCTACTCCTGCATTACCCCTATTTGATTTTGTATTTATAACCCTGTAATCACCCGACCAAAAGTCTTGTTCCTCCTGCCACGGAACTTCACTAATTCCCACTATATCTAACTTTAACCTATCCATTTCCCTTTTTAAATTTTCTAACCTACCTGCCCGATTAAGGAATCTGACATTCCACGCTCCGATCCGTAGAACGCCAGTTTTCTTTCTCCTGATAACGACGTCCTCCTGAGTAGTCCCCGCCCGGAGATCCGAATGGGGGACTATTTTACCTCCGGAATATTTTACCCAAGAGGACGCCATCATCATTTAATCATACAGTAGAGCTGCATGTCCTCGGGAAAAATTACGGCTGTAGTTTCCCCTTGCTTTCAGCCGTTCGCAGTACCAGCACAGCAAGGCCGTTTTGGTTAATGTTACAAGGCCAGATCAGTCAATCATCCAGACTGCTGCTCCTGCAACTACTGAAAAGGCTGCTGCCCCTCTTCAGGAACCACATGTTTGTCTGGCCTCTCAACAGATACCCCTCCGTTGTGGTTGCACCTACGGTACGGCCATCTGTATCGCTGAGGCACGCAAGCCTCCCCACCAGCGGCAAGGTCCATGGTTCATGGGGGGAGGTGGTGCTTGTAACGTGTTGTCAAAATTCATTTTAGAATCACTCTTGAATGTTTCATTCATGAGCAGTATGTTGCTCTGGGAGGTGCATAATATTGTCTCATCAGTTGTAAACATTGTATCATCAAAGTTATTCTGCTGTGGAGCGTCACTATCATTTTTCACACCTATGACACTCATCTCTGATCTATTTAAACTTCCTACAGTAGGCATGCATGATGCCTGAATTTCAAGTGTTCAGTCACGCAATTCTATGCCATCTTGGCTGATTGTGTTTTTGCTATTGCTATCAACAATGGGCATATATTTTTTGTCCATGTTATATGAAAAAAAAGTTAAAATTTCATATGTTAATTATTATACTTAATAATTGTAATTTACATAATGTCAAAGCCTGTTTTATGTCTGTTACAATGTGCACACTATTGTACTGCAATTCTTTATGTTTTTCTGACAACATGTATCACATTTAAAAATTTCCATAAATTTTTTTGCAAATAAAATTCAAGAAAGGGAATAATGAGGAAAAGGTTTCTATCTACCTGAAAAGAGGCATTCTCAAGCATAACCATGTTTGTATAGCTATCCTATCTTTGCTCTGTCAAACAAAACAGCTTACTATGGAAAATTTTACGTGACCTTTGTTCAATTATTATTCCTTTCCAAATTTTCTACTCAGTTTTTGCCTTTTTGCAATGCTTGCTCCTTGTCATGATTCATGCAAACAGAAAATACAGACAATTAGTTTTTATGACCAATAACGATGTCACAGAAATTTCTTACAATAACAATAATTAACAAACCCTACTCATAACTGGTGCCCTGAAGTCCTGGCACACAGGTCAGCAATTGTGATGTAATAAAAAAAATTAATAAATAAATATTACTGAATACACACATGAAAACACTCTTTAAACTGATACAACATGATTGTGCTATTAGAAATGTTCTGCAGGATGTCAGATTTGGTTTCTTACTTCTTTAACTGTAGCTGCAGGCGGTGGACTCCGGGAACACCGGCCCTTGTTGTAATCAAGAAAATCTTCCTTATAGGTTCCTTCACTTACTTCAATAAATAAAAAATACTTGATACTGTTTTCCATATAATATTATTCAGGCACACATGTGATACATAGAGCTCACAATTCTTCATATCTAAAATCATACATCTTCATCTTCCTTCCACCTATGAGAGAGTGTAAGAGTAAAAAACAAAATCACGTACAAATAATTGAATGAAGTCCCTTCATTCATCTGCACCCCATCACACATTCACAATTAATGTCTCTGCCAACTCATATGTTCAATCGGTGTTTCTTCTTTTTTTTAAAAAAATAAATACCAACTTAACAATGTCCTAGGGGCTTTCATCATGTATCTACACATGCAGCCTCTAATGGGGGCCCTCAGTGCCACTGCAGTGATGTGAAGCAGTGTCACGGGGGGGGGGGGGGGGGGGGGGGGGGGCAGCTGGCAAACATCTGCACCAGGGATGGCACCATGGAAGCAGAACAAAAGGATTGCTCATGAGTGTGGGTAAAGGATAAATATGTGTCTAAGGAGGGATCTTTCAGCTTCAGAAGATCAGCCTGTAAGGTATCATCTGGGTCATGGACAAGAATCATATCATGAGTGAGTGCCGAACCACAAGACTGCTTGCAATGGGGGCTGACACAGAAAAAATGACAGTCTCAGGAGAGAGCTTGCAGCATAGCAATCCATTACCTGTATGACTTCGTGGGAAGCTTCTAACAACAGAAGAACTTGTGATATGCCACCACCACATGGACCTAAGAGGCAAAATAATCCAAGAGGCTAGAAGTCAACACCTGGTAGGAGAGAGCATGAGGTTCTGCAGCGGGATACAACAGTTGCAGAAGGTGATAAACTTCCAGTCCAACATAGGCAAGAAAAAATGCACACACTGAACGTCACCAGTGACATCATGAGCAGTTAAGTGTTGTTCCAGATGAGCCACATAGTTGCCTCAAGGCTCAATGGCTCAATGGATTTTTCGAACTTGGAAAATGCAGGGCATGGCACGGAGCCCTAGAATTGGGGAACGGGAGTGGGACCCCTGCATCGGCACTCCGAAAGCAGGGAGGGGGGGACTTTGCCTGTAAATGCTGATCATCACTACATATATATTAACATACAATAATAAAACAATTCTACAATGTCAAGATGTTTGTCAACTGTAACAAGTCCATCTGCAAGAGATCGGTCAGCTAGAAGAGGCATCTGACCGTGGCTGCCGGCATGGCAGCTCTGTATTCTTCCAAGTGGTGCATTGAACTGCCCTTTGCTCGCAGTGCACTGCCCCCTATAAAGCCCATTTGGCAGATGTATTTGCCAGAACTATTTGCGATCACATGCCTGGCATATCAAAGTAGTTCCTGGGCTAGCTGTGACCTCTGCTGAAGCTGTTCTCCAGGCTCCATGAACGGGTAGTGGACCATGGTGGCCTTTGATGGAGACCTGGTGTTGTGTTGGGGCCACTGGTAATTATCTGTTCTGACAACACAGATGACATAGGTTTTCTTGGTGAATATGCACCTTGTGATGCAGGCATCCCTTGTTAGTTGGGTGTGAAGTGGGAGGCCGATGCAGTAGGCACTATGATATATGCAGTGGGCGGCCACAACAATAGTTGAAAACAATTCTGATACCTCTGATGATGGAATATGTGTACCGGTACTGTTGTCGCTAAGATTTAATGGTAGCAACTTTCAGAGGTGGTAGTATGGAACAAAACAGGAAAAAAATGTCCAGAAAACATGGGTTCTTAAATGCATACCTGCTATGAGCACTTGTTCATCATTGATACTGTGAAACACGTATCGCCATTTGAACAATTGCCCAGAGCTCTTTTGGTCCATACTACTTCCTCCAAAAATATGGAAATCAAAGTGCTTGCAGTAGAAGAGATGTATTTCACAGTATTGATGAACTAGCACTCATATCTCTTAAGATATCGGTATCCATTTTAGTGCTCATATTTATTCGACTTTTTTGCTTGTTTTGGTCCATACTACCATCACTTGAAGTTGCCTACCCTATAATCTTAGCAGCAGCACTGGTACATGAATTCCACTGTCAGAGGTATCAGAACATCTTAGCAACAGTACTGGTACATTAATTCCACTATCAGAGGTATCAAAACAAGTTTTGCTTATAACTTGGGACTCAGTCTTTTCCAGACCAGGAGGCCTTACCTCAAACTGATACGTTTGCCATACTCATCATCCCTGAAAGTTTGCAACAACATCATGGAATCACCCACTATATCTACCTCTTACATTCAAGTCCTACAGCTTACATCACAAATTTCAATTACCTCCTCTGTAATAATACTGCTGTCCTGCATTCCCATTTCATATCTCCATTTTTCCACATTTCTTTCTTTATTTTTCCACATTTTACATCCTTTTTTAGATTTTTTTTCCATATTTTATGTGCAAATGTACAAGAATATTTGTGCTCTTATTTATTACCCTACTAAGGTACTGTAGCCACTGAACATTGATTCAGATTCGCCCCATTAAGCCAGAGAAAAACAATGAATTGTCTGCAAGGTCATGTATTTCTTTCCTTTTTCCAGATGTGAATCCAGAAAAAAAACTTCAGTCAACACACAATGCTAACTGGTAACTCTAACCATTACATACACACTAAAATACATGCATGGATTGTGGTGGAGGCCAGAATGATAACATTAATGTCTTAAATACTGCTTTACATTAACTGATTTTTATTTTTTTATTTTTACAAAATCTACCTCCATGACCACCTAGCAATGATTACACACATTTGTACTTTCTCGTATGTTGGTGACACAGAATACGGTCAAGCTATGGCTGTTAAAGTTTCATATATATTCTAAAGATACAAGATATATGTAACAGATGCAATCAATCTTCAGAATACAGATCAACTGCAGCGTCACCTCCACAGAGGTTTTTGCTACTGATATAGGCAACTGGCATCAAGATAAAGCATATGCTCATGATAGGCATTCTGATCATTTTGCTACACTAAATGCATTCCAAGCATGAGACACTGCATTGATGAAAGGTGACCTATCTGAAATCTACTTTTGCGAAGCATGGATTACGTTTTTCTGAGCAACCATGGGAATCCTTTACCTGTTAGCCAATCATTCTGGTGTGGGGTCGCAATTGTTGCAAGCATTGCAGATAGATTTGAGTTTTGCAGTATGTGTTGCTTTACTGCACAGAGAAGCAATATAACTGCCAACCTACAATATAAGCATCACTTTAGTACATTATAAATGTCTAAATTTCCTTCATAGGTGATGGCTGTTGCATTAGAGGCATTGTGTGTAGTGGAGAAGTTTTTTGTTGCAAAAATCAGAGGGATTATGCTGCAGGCAGTATATTACTTCATCCCACATCTGTCTTGCGAAATGACCACAACAGGGAATTTCGGATGTTCATCAGCCATTCTTTTCATGTGAGTGCAGCTGGATTGGTGTTAATGTACTCTCCACCACACACCAGAAGGTGACATGAGGGTATTACAAATCTGATTTATTTGTACAGTCCCCATAAAGACACTAGGATTGCCTCAGGAAATTTTTGTATTTTAAATGCCATTTAAGTTCCTAAAAAAAACATGTATCATGCAGTGCATTGTCAGGCAACTAAGAATGATGAGTTTGTGCACTGTCCATATGGGGGTTGGGATCTACTCAACTCTATCTGATATCATACAGACACCACAATAAAGACAGTAGAATTAAAGGCACAGTAGCAAGGTTTTCTGAGATCATTGGTCTGTAGAACTACACATCTGCCTCCATCTATATTCGCACCACCAAACAACTATTGTCTTCAAGATTTACAGCAGATTTCATTTTCTTGATATTGAGAAGCAATTATCTTAGTGTCATCAGCAGTTCTATTTCTTTAATTTTTGTATTACACAGGAGGGCGGAGGGTACTTGGCATAGATTTTCTGTCCATAATAATATGAAATACCTATTTAGATATGTTTAAAGTGGATAGTACCTAAATGTGCATCTTGTTATTCCCTAGGTGTTAAAAATATGTGGTGATATAATGAATAGACATAGGTAGATCACCATTCAAGAAATTACTTTGAGGTTACTGCAGCAGATGTAAGAGATGCCACTCTACAATAAATCCTATGTCAGAATCATTTCACTCTGGAATAGCATGTTGGAAAAATGAAAAATGCTTCAACTTTTTACATGTCTCACTGCTTTGCATGTAATATTATTAGGTGATACAGATATCAAATTATTAGCTCTACTTTTCATTCCAACTATCTCTCTTATCTCATTCATATGGCCTCTACGCAAGACTTACAATGGCTGGAGTGTAATTATCGTGCAGCCTATCTCAAACGCACATTCCCTAAAATCATCCTGCAGAGTTCTGTGATAATTGTTATCACTCTTCCAATGAATCCTATTTTACTGCTGATATGAGAAACAAACCCAGGGATTGCACTTGCATATGTCCAGACAGCTATCATACTGAAATGTGAAACAGACAAATGCTTGTAACACATGTTCCAGTCTTGTCAGTCATATTTTTTTTTTTCTTTTTTAAATATGGTTGGCATTTCAAGTGGAAAACACTCCCTGAAAATCATAGGAAACTGCCAGTTTCGAAGTTGTGGGATGAGTTTTAAGAAATAATGATGAATGATATTCCACTTGTGTTGTGATTATTTTAATGACGACACATTACTGAAAATATTCTCAGGATTTAGAGAGTTACATAATTAAATATTTAATATTGTTTTTTTAAGACTGGTTGCATTCTCCTTCACTGCTGGCTATTTCTGAGAGCGTGTCCCTCTAGCCACTCTAATCTGAACCATTGCCTTTCTCTGGTATATAGGCACTGCTGGTGGGTGGGGGTCCTTTAGAAACAAAATAGTGCTAGAGTGCGTAAGTTCCGTGATCTGCACCAGTCTTACCTCTACCATGTGGAATACCTGACCATTGGTGGCTGGTGCCATGTAGAGCTGCCAAGACCATATCGGCTAGCATTACCTATCATGCATGGGGCTGCTTTGACTTTTGCTGGTGGTCAAGGTGGGTTATGTCTTCCTATCTCTCTCTCTCTCTCTCTCTCTCTCTCTCTCTAACAAAGTGGGATCCTCTAACAAGAAGCTGTTATGATATAAATACACAAAGTAAGGAGGTGTTGGCTGCCTCAGATAAAAATGGCTTTGGCTGAGAGTGAGCAGCCATGACAGTACAACCCTTGGGCAGCAGTGGTGACACTATAGTTGAGACGGCGTAAGACGATCTCTGACAGCTCACAGCACTGTTGCCATTTTTCAGCTGCAGGCTAAAATAGTAGCTGTCTATAGAGCTGTGACATCACTGAGGTGTTGCCTTAGAGATGTTTACAAAATTGCATAACGTTATCGGTTATGGTAGGCGCATGAAGCTGTCACACTCAGCCCAATGCAGCTGTCATGGATCAACTTACTCTGACTCAACTATAGGCTGGTTATTGGGAAGAGGCTTGTGTGACTTTAGTTCCTTGTAAGCTCAGTATGTAACAGGAGTTTATTTGTTGCACTCTGATAAATGTTCAGCATCATTTTTATGTGCATCTTTGGAATACTGGAGAAGAAAGTCAGTCAAAATTTAAACAACAATAGTAAAGTGTCATGCACCGGAGTGCTTACAGAAAATACATTTGTTTTTTAATGCATATTAATACTTCAGGAGCAAGTTTTACGTAGACTTGTGACAGTTCACCATCTCTATTTCTTCGTTAATTGTCCTCAGTGTCATACTGGCTGAAAAATAGGGAGTGGAAGTGCGGTACTGTTTACTGTACATGATGTAACCGATAGGTGCACATTTGCATTTCATGTCATTTACTTTCACTTTTCACAACCCACCACATACACATTTAATATGGCCAGCGCACAATTGTTTAACTTTCAATAAGCCTCATTGATAGTTTCCAGGTGATCCTCCACATACTACTACAATAATTTACTACTGAACATTTACGAGCAGTAAAAAACATGACCTTAAAGTTCACAGTTCTTGAATAATAGAAAGGTGCCTATGGAGCAGATACAGTCATTATTTTAACACATGGCCCAATTTTGTAACACTTATTTCACTGATGCATTGTTGTTGTTCTAACCAACACAGATTTCTCATCTGAAACTCGGCCGTGACATAGTCTCGTGACCAAAAATTGGGCCCTTATATATCATCATAATAATAGGCCCTGAAACTACACATTGTTCAATGTTTAATTTACAGGAATTACAATTAAAACTTAACTCATTAAATTAACTGAATACATTGAAGAATTGGTTCTTTTTAACAGTTTCTTCTGCTACAAGAGTCAGGTCGAATTATTTATTTAAAAGACGAAATTAACAAATATAAGTAGAGCTGCGAAGGCATGCAGTCATCGAGATGCTCGTCATTGATGATGTGTTGGATGGCCTCGGTCAGAGGGAGAGAAAGGTGTTCAATAAGCAAACTTTTCGCCGTCGCATACTTGGGTGAGGCTTGCGTCAAGAACCTGTTCCAACTGCAGGCCCAGAGGCAGGCGCGGCGAGGTCATAACGGCCAGTGCTGGTATAATGATGGGCAGAAGGTGGTCATGAAACAACATAGGGGGGGCTGATCCCAAAACCGGTGCAGAAGAAACGACCAGTGCCATTAAGGAGCGTGTGGAAAGCGATCTCGATGCAACTACGGAGAGATGGTCGTAGCAACCGGCAAGCATAAGAATGTGCAACCCCACGCATATGAGCTTTCAGAGTACAGTTCTTGAACTGCATCTGCACATCAAACCAACCAGAAGGCGCCTGCTTAACTGGAGGAGTGAAACACAGTGTCCTTCACACGATTATCATTCACTATGTCGGTGAGCAAAGTGCGCTGTCCGGGTGGCAGGCCCTGCTGCGTAGTAGCATTTCACGGTAGCCCTGTTGGGCCGGCAATGGTTAAGTGGCCGCTGGCATGGCCGGGGCCAGAAAATTGTTTACGATTAACCAACTGAACTTTAGAAACACTATTAAAAGTGCAATTGATAGGGTGTGGTGCACTCGCACAAAACGACACTGATAGATCCATTGTTTTCAAGACAATGTGGGCTGACACATGGAGTCTGTTACTGGTGAAAGCAAGCACAAAGCGATGTTGAAGACAGGGTATTATGTGGTGTAGAACCATAATACCACACTTGTAGAGCCAAAACGAAAATTTATTTTGGCATTGAACAGAGCGAATACAGAAGTGGACATTGAACATTGTGCGAGAGAACAAAGACAGAAAGTAAAGCCAAAGAGAATATTCAAAGAAGTGTCACTTCACGTCAGAGATGCCACAGGTTTTTAAAAACCAGTTGATTGTTTTTTTCCCTTTATTGTTATTTCAATACCTTTACAATAAAGGTAGGCCAGCAGTGGCCTATCTACGCCGCTCTTTGGCCACAGTGAACACATACAGGAAACAGAAAGACAGAAAAACAAACAAACATGGTGGACAAAAATGGAAGACAGACATAGTAAAAATAAATGAAGCCATTCATGGGCATACTGATTGGATAAAAAATGTTCTTCACTGTACCCAACGGGGAAGAAGGAGTTTACACACCTGAATTGAGGAGCACAAACAGAGACACTGAAACACTGACACGAAGACACACACAAGCACTGGCGACGACCTCTGGCACACGAAGATGCACTGTTCACGAACAAAGCTGGGGACCTGCCAAAGGGAAGAGGTGTGGGTAGGAGGGAGAGGGGGAAGGTGTTGATGCCAGTGCGAGAGGAGAAGGGACGGGGATGGGAGAGGCTAGGGGGGGGTGTGGAAGCCCAGAGGGGCAAGGGAAGGAGATAGGAAGAGAGGAGGGAGAGAAGGGAAAAAGGGTGCCCAGGAGGAAAAATACAGGGAGAGGAAGGCAAGGATCGAAGTTGGTAGGAGGGGTAGATGGAGGGGATGAGGGCATCATCAGGGAGGGGGAGTTGGCGGGATCCACCTTGGGCAAGGGTATGAAGTTTGGAGAGATGGAGAGCAGGTGGGATGTGGGAGTACAGGCGCAGCAGCGGATAGGGGTGGGAAGGGATGGGAGAGACAAGCGTGTGAGGGGGATCAAGTTTGTGGGAGGTGTAACAGATCCGTATCCGTTCGAGGAAAAGGAGGAGGTGTGGGAACGGAATTAAGTTGTAGAGGACTGGCGTGGGGGAGGGGAGGTGGATGCGACAGGTGAGGTGGAGCACATGGCATTCCTGGATTTGAAGGGATTTGTACAAGATAGGAGGGGTGGCGATCCAGGTGAGATGGGCTTTGCAGAGGATAGGGCAGATGAGGGATTTATAGCTGTGGAGGACAGTGGAGGGGTCCAGACCCCATGTGCGGCCAGAAAGGAGCTTGAGGAGGCGGAGTCGGGTGCATGCCTTGGCTTGGATCCTCTGGAGATGGGGGGTACAGGAGAGGCGATGGTCATGGGTGATGCCAAGGTACTTGAGGGTGGGGGTGAGGTTGATAGGATGGCCATAGATAGTGAGATAGAAATCAAAGAGATGGAAGGAATGGGTGGTTTTGCCTACAATCATTGCCCGGGTCGTGGACGGATTGACCTTAAGCAGCCCCTGGTTACACCAAGTGGTGAACCGGTCAAGATGGGATTGGAGAAGGTGCTGAGAGCATTGCAGGGTGGGGGCAAGGGCAAGGAAGCGATGTCATCGGCATACTGGAGAAGGTGTAAAGGAGGTGCAGGTGGCGGCATGTCCGCCATGTAAAGAAGGTAGAGAAGGGGGAAGAGGACGGAACCTTGGGGCAGACCGTTGGAGGCGTAGAAGGTGTAGGAATCTATGTTATGGGTAGTGACATAGGAAGGACGGTGTGAAAGAAAGGAGGTGATCAGACAGACGTAGTTTATAGGAAGGGCAGAGGTTTGGAGCTTGAAGAGGACGCCAGAATGCCATACACGGTCATAGGCACATTCAAGGTCAAGAGAGAGGAAGATGGCGGAGAAACGGGAGTTGAGTCGTTCGGAGAGGAGGTGAGTGAAGTGCAGGAGAAGATCATCAGCAGAGAAGGACAGCCGAAAGCCACATTGGTAGCGGGAAGGAGACGGTGCTGGTGGAGATGCTGGTGGATGCGTCGGGTGAGGATGGATTTCAGGACCTTGCTGAAGACCAAGGTAAGGCTGATGGGGTGGTAGGAGGAGACAGCAGATGGCAGTTTATCGGGTTTCAAGAACATCTGGATCCGGGAGGTTTTCCACAGGTCAGTGTAGAAGACGGTCGACAAGACCACATTATATAGTCTGGCCAGGGTGGAGAGGAAGGAGGCAGGAGCTTCAAGGAGGTGACAATAGCTAACACGGTCATGACCGGGAGCGGTGTTGTGTTTCGTGTGGAGTGTAGAAATGATATCTTGAGTAGTGATCAGGGCATTGAGTTCGGTGCATGTAATGTTGTCCAAGTATAGGAAGCCAGGAGCAAGTGAAGGGGCAGAGGTGTCAGTTCGATTGTGGACATCAGGGAAGAGGGAGTAATCAAACTGGGGATCGTCAGGGAGGATAAACATATCAAAGAGGTAAGAAGCAAAATGGTTGGCCTTACTGAGGTTATCAGGAAAGGGATGGTCATCATGAAGGAGAGGGGTGCGGTTTAGATCCAGTAAGGCAGTGGAAGGCTGACCAGTATGTAGATTAGTTTATAGGTAGGGTAGCATTAAGATGGGTGCATGTCTGTCACCAGTCCCCACATTCCTTGGCCATGAGCAAGTTTTGGACATGTCGTTGGAGTTTCCGGCGGCATCATAGTGTGTCCCGGTCATGCGTGTGATGGAAGGCACGGTATAGACGGCGGGATTCATGGAGGAGGAGGATGACCTGTAGGGTTAAAGTGGGACAGTGTGGGTGGATGGCTACGGTAGGGATGTGGGCCTCCACGGCCTCAGACAAGGTCTACTGGAGAAAGGAGTCAGCACAGGTAACGTCATCAGGGTGGTGGTAGGCAAGGGGGTGGCTATCGAGCCGGGTGATGAGGTTATCCCGGTAGGTATTCTAGTTGGCACGGGAGTAGTCATGGACATATTTCAAGGGAAGGTCGATGCGAGGTTCAGGATGGGGGTGATTACCATCTGACACGGTGAGGTGGATAGAGAGATGGTCACTGCCAATAGGATCGAGGACGTCCACCGCTATACGACCAACGAGGTTAGGGGAGGCCAGGACGACATTGGGAATGGTATTGGAGTCAGGGCAGGTGTGTTGGGGAATGGGAACGAGGTCACCCTGGAGGGTGGAGAGGAACCAATGCCACCACTGTAGCTGGGCGGTGGAATGACTATGGATGGTGAGGTCGGTGGCAATCATGTAGGAGGAGAACGTACAGTCGATGCGTGAAAGGAAGTCGAAAGGAATAGGGGCTGAGGGACGGACATAGATGGTGGCGCAGGTAATGGTAAGACCGGGGAAGAAGAGACTGAGGATCAGGTGTTCCATAGGGTCAGGAAGGAGGGGTTGGAGCCGAACAGGGATCTGGCGGCGGTGGCCAATGGCGATCCCGCCACGCACTATTGGGAGGGGATTATCGGAGCAGTGAAGGAGGTAGGGTGATGTGTGGACAGGATGTTGAGGGTGGAGAAAGGTTTTGTTCAGGAGGAAGGCATCCACGTGGTGGGTTGTGAGGGTATGCATGAGGTGGTTCTTGTTAAGGGGAAGGGAGCGGATGTTGTTGAACAGGATATGCTGCTGTCACGCCATGACAGCAACTTAGATGAGGGTGTCGAGATGGGAGAAGGTGAAGTGGGCTTGGTTATGGGAGTAGGTGGCATAGGTATTTAGGTGGAAAATGGAGCGGGTGGTGAGGGATATCTGCTGGAGGCTGTGAGGACATTGGAAAGGATGGACGTTTTGGAGGATAATGGTAATGAGCCTGATGATGTCCTCGGCAGTGGGGGGGAGGGGGGACGAAGGGAGTTGCCAGGAGGGGTGGGGGCATTCAGAGGACAGACGGGGATGGTGAGTTCAGGAGTGGAGGGTGGAGGTCGGGCCTTGAACTTCTGGGAGTAGGTGGGTTGATGAAGGTTGCAGGTGTTACAGGAAGGAGGGAACTGGGGGTTGGGACACTGCTGGAGAAAGTGTGCCTGTTTGCAGTGCGGGCAGCCTGGGGCCTCATGGCACTCAGGTGTTAGGCGTGCATTGTAGCACAAACACCTCTCACCTCTGGCAGCGGATGGATTTGGTGGTGGGGGGGGGGGGGGGGGGGGGAGGACAGGAGAGGTCAATCTTGTAGCGGTGAGGAAACAGGAGGTCATCCTCCTTTAGGAGAAGGTCTGTAGAGGGAGCTTGCTAGGAGAACACCTGCATAAGGCAGGTGGGGCCAGTAGGATTGTAGATACGGCAGACAGCACGCCCGTCTAAGTAGGGGAGTGCCTTAAGCTACGCCAACACCTCCTCTGTGATCGTCAGACTAAGCTGAGTGATCACGGTGGTGAGTGTCAGCAGGAGGTGAAGTGGTTGGGGCTGGTGGGAGGAGGAAGTGGGCTGGGAAGAAGTGAGGGTGGCCTTGGGACCAAAGTGGATAATTGGGATATGGGCAAGGATATCAGTGTGAAGGGTAGGGCGAGTGGATTTGATGAGGATGGAGTCACGTTGTGGGACAAGGATGGAGACGGGGACAGTAGGATAGTACTTACAGTGTAGGAGAGTGAGGTTGCAGGCTTCCAGGAGGTGGGTGTCGGAGTGGGAGAGGATGTAGGTGTGGGTAGGTTGAGAAGAAGTGGTAGAAGAAGCTTGAGGGGGAGGGGTGAGATCCATGAGATCTTCAGGTGAGGGTGAGGGAGGGAGCGCAGGGGTTTTCTTGGAGCTTGTGGATTGGGTGGGGATGGCGTTGGGTCATTTCTTGGGAGCAGGGTGGGAGGTGGATTGGGGACAGGAGTTACAGGCAGCTGGTGGGAGATGGAAGGCCCCGTTGCTGTAGGTGGTGGTTGTGGTGGTGTCGGTGACAGAGAAGCTGCAGCATGTACTGTGGCCCCACGTGCCACAACCCGCACTGGGGTTGCGGATGCAAGAATGGCAGGGGAAGGAGGAAGGGGAGGGAAGGGATCAGTCGTGTAAAGGGAGTAGGTATGGCTGCAGGGGTGGAAGGGAGAGTGAACGGAGTGGAGGTAGGGATGGACATGAGGGGTGGGATGGACACACGAAGGTTAGCCTGTGTACACCACGTAACGGTGGTAGCTGAAGCAGAGGAAGAAGTGTAAAAGACAGAGGTGGTGGGATTGGACATGGTAGAAGAGACTGAAATGACAAAAGATGAAGAGGAAGACTAACACGAAGACACAAACGGTGACAGTGTCCAGGAGGAGACGAGAGCAGCAGTCCATGTAAAGGGAGTAGGTATGGCTGCAGAGGTGGAAGGGAGAGTGAACGGAGTGGGGGTAGGGATGGACATGAGGGGTGGGATGGACACACGAAGGTTAGCCTGTGTACACCACGTAATAGTGGTAGATGAAGCAGAGGGAGAAGTGTAAATGACAGAGGTGGTGGGATTGGACATGGTAGAAGAGACTGAAATGACAAAAGATGAAGAGGAAGACTAACACGAAGACACAAATGATGACAGTGTCCAGGAGGAGATGACAGCAGAAGCGGAGGCAGCAGCAGAAGTGAGCACCAGGAGATGGCTACACGGCGATCAGGCAGTGGCAGCGAGCACCGGGAGGCGGCGGCAGCAGCAGCGAGCACAGACCAGGCGGCGGCGACAGCAGCCTACACTGAGAGGTGGCGACCAGGCGGCGGCAACAGCAGCGAGCACCAGGAGGCGACGATCAGGCGGTGGGCTCCGGTAGGCGGTGGCGATGGCAGCGAGCACTGGGAGGCAGCGACCAGGCCGCGGCGGCGAACTCCGGGCGGCGAGAACTGGGTGGTGGGCAACAGGCAGCAGTGACGGCATGCAGACGGACGGAAAGACGACAGCACTCGCTGGGGCCCTTCCAAATCAACGGTACACCCTGAGTGTAGCCCAGACAATGTAATTCCTCGACTCAGAACTGAGGGAATCCAACCAGTTGATTGTCCCATCCCTAGTTTATAGCCTTCTGCATTGGGAGGTGGAACGTTAGGCAGAGAAATATGCCCTAGGCCACAGCCTAATGCCCTGAAAACAAAAATCACGAAGGACTCAAATACAGGCAATGCATTGCATAATCTTGTCTAATTATTCAATTGGAACTACCAAGGAAACCTTGTTTTAACAGAGTCAGAGTGAGTAAACCTCACCAGAGCTCCATAACAACAACACAATTAGGTTATGGATATCGCTCACAGTGAACTTTATAAAATTAAAGTTATCGATTTGCCAATATGCAGCCATGACAGTGAAGAAGAAGCTGAGTTAAATCATGCAGTATTTATCATGCACCAAATACTGGACACAGCAAATGAAATTACCTCATAAACTGAACTGGCTGAGGACTGAGCTGCTGAGATCCATAACTGTGCTATTATGTGCGAATGATATAACGTTTTATCACATTACAGAAACGAATTTGAAGACACAGACATCAATATTTATTTACATTTTTATTTACATTTGTCTTGAATGGTTAGGGGAAGTTCGGGTTAACTGGACATGTATTTTTTTTTTCTCATCCTGCAGTAGGTTGTAGCTCTTATTGTAACAATGATGTTAGTCTGTTGTGCAGATACATAAGAAAAAGCCCCAACACGCTGTGACAAAAGTTAAATCCAATGATAATAAACACTAGCGCGACCGCTGTAAGCGTCGGAAAAGATGTATTTTGCTACGCCGGAAGGCGAATGACAAATGATGGAAATTTCAATTTTTTTTTTTTTTTTTTTTTTTTTTTTTTTTTTTTTTTTTTTTTTTTTTTTTTTTGTCAAATATTTAATAGACTCTGTCTTTAGTTCTCGTAGGGAGAAGACGTATTCTTGTGAGAAGTTTATAGTAAACATTGTATTATCTGAATAATAATTTTTACGAAAATATGAAGTGTGATGATTCTTATCAGTGCAAATCATGAAAGTTTTCATTTCCTTCCGCCCATAATGCTAACGTCATATCACTGCAGCTCGCTGCATCTGAAGAGGAAGTCCAATAAAAATCAGCATTGCAATCACGGTCAAAAATGAGAAGTACTTATGGCGGAAGAAGAAATATATATATAACCAATTTACAGAAATCTCAACGGCGTAGAGAACGCAAAAATCGACGTAAGTTCACACTACTACTGACTTACAGTTTAGAAGAGTTGTAAATTAAGACCGAAAGATAAACCATTCGATTCAACTCATTCACTTCAAAATTTATAAAAATCTTTTATACATATTTGCACACTGTTCCAGAGAGACGTTTTTATCAAATTTAGTTGGCTAAAGGCCCTTTCTACCTCTGCATTAGACCATGGTATAACCAAAAGCATAACAGCTAGATCTGAGAGTTCTCGGAAAGGATTTAAGTTGTTGGCATCTCTGTATAACCTAATTTCATTCCAGAACGCCACAGTATTGCTGATTTGTTTCCATTGGGCAGTAGTGAGCTTGGACCACTTAAAATCAATTTTTGTTACTGTACTGCCTGACAAGCCCATTTTTTTAAGCCAGCGATACTATTAGTTCTTTTATCACTCTCAAGCATTCTCTTGGAGCAATTAAGGATACTTTTTGCAACACTTTTACATTTTGGAGCACGTGGCATTGCAGCTCAGAAGCAAGGGAAACAAGAAAATGTACACATCTTTTCCTTATGGCATTCTCAACATCAGATGAAATTTTGTTCCAAGCAGTCATATCCTGCAGTAATATTTCGACTTCATAACCTAAGTATACTCTTGCTGACTTATATTTGGGAACATCTGCTGTTAAAAGATGGCCTCTATACCCTGGTACAACAATTCGCCTTACGAACCCACTGATTAGTATAACAACATCGTTTAGGAGCCGTGATTGGCTTGCAGAATATGTCTGAAATTCCTTATTTTCTAGGTTTCTGAAAAGAAAGATCAATTTTATTTGCATCATCACTGTACATATTATGGAGGACTTGGGAAGTATAGCACTTCTCATGAAGCAGTGCTATCTCAAAGTGGGTTTTCAGTTCAAGCCACTGAGACAAAGCACGAGAAACAGCCTCTAAAATAGACATCCAACATGCATTGCACTTCTGAAGTATTTTCAATGGATTAGCTCCGTCATTTATTGCACTGAATAACTTTCTATGAGCAATATGACGAGATGAAGACTTTAAAAACCAAGAATACCTCTCTGACAACAAAAATTCCACATTCCGGGGCAAAGTTTCAGCTGCAGCAGAAGATACTTCCAGCTGCACGGAATGGCATACACAAGGAATTAAGAGATGATGAGTAACTTCTCTTTTCAAATTCTGATACATACCTTTATTGATGCCTACCATAACTGCTGCATTGTTGGTGCACAAACCACGCATTAAATGAATGTCCAAGCCATACTCATTAAGCAAAGATTTCAAACCATTGGTTACTGCCACTGCATTGCCTTCCCCTAACTCTAACATTCCCAAGAATGTGGAAACAATGTGAGCTAGGGCCTGAGAAAAGTACATCACAAACGCCACTAACAATTTATTAGCACTAATGTCTGTAGATTCATCCAGAAGTACACTGAAATATCTATCTCTTATGTCTTTTTTCAGACTGGCCTTCAAATTTGGGTAAAGAATGTTTTTAATCACACCACTACACTTGCTTCTATGCAAACACATCTGAGAGACATGGTCAGCACCTATAAAACTCCTTTTTGAAAGGCTGCAAACGTGAACCACAGATCTTATTGCATAATGGTCACCAAAAATAAAAATAATGCAGCTTCTGCAACAGAAACTTCACTGGCCTGCCGACCTACATGTACATCTAGTTTCAACAGCCCCTGTGAAGAAAAAGGTGCTGCAGCATTTACATGCTTTTTGCTTTCTGAATGCTTCAATAAATCTGATAAATGTGAATTTAATTTGCTATGGCAAACTTGGCATCACACACTAGAAGGATTGGCGGTGATCTCAAGAAGCCAGTCTTTCAATTGTTTGTTGCTAAGCCACTCTTTTCTAAACTTTTGGGTGTATTTTTTGTCCTTTTGCTTCGACATTTTGATGAGACAACTAATAAAAAAAAGTAAAGAAAATCACTGATTACAATCTGATTAACTGCACCATAGACATTAACAACTCAACACTATGCACTGTACCGACTTCGGTCCACAGTAACTTGTAACTGCAATGCTAAAAGCAAATAACTAAGACTGGAAAGGATTATTCTGTTGTGTCAAGGCAGGGGAAACGCTATATCAAAATCTGGTACGTAACAGTTAGCTGGAGACAGTTTTGGATTTGTCACACTAAATATAATTTCAAATTGTATATTGGAAAGACTGAATTAAATGGAAAAATACTGTAGCAGACATCAATCCACAAATACGTTAAAAAATACGTTGGTCACTACATGCAAAATGATAGTGTGTAAAATCCATCAAATTTAGCGAAAATTCCGCGAACTTGGCAACCCTGCTTGCTCGGAGTCTCAACACTGAACCCTCTGGCTCACTGGACGGACGCTCGACTATCAATAGTACCTAATGCGATCTGTGTGAGGCAAAGATACATTGCTCTCCATGGATAAGAGGCGGCTGACCACTTGCGTCTAGGGGACGCCAAAGAATTGGCTTTGCTGATTGGCCACGCCGTGCCATGACGTCGTCTCCCACACCAGCCAATCCAGATCGTTGCTACTTTCTGAAACGCGCTGTTCTTTAAACGAGGCCATTCATCTGTCGATACATTGTGTGGCTAACTCGTTATATTACTTCACTGTTGTGTGTTCTAGGCCTATGTTTATAATGGCAGATTCCAACATGTGTTTTGTGTGCGGTAAAGCATTTCAGCTTCAAATAACTTTATACCCGCACATCAGGAAAATGTATGATGTAGAGCCAAATACAGAAGGTAAGAATAAGTGCCCACAAGACGACTGCAGCTATTCCTTCAATACATTGGCTAGCTTGAGAGCACATGTGGAGGAAAAAGCACATGGTTCGAACTGCGGATGAAAAGATTGTATTCCAGTCAATGGACCGTAAGAAACACTGCATAATAATAAGTTTTTACTATTCAATAGTAGGATCGTTTCTGGTAAAACTATAGAATTTTGTTCTTTGTGCATTCAGTAATCTGGTGCAATGTTGTACTGCAAAGTTTCTTTCAGCTCACATGAAAGGATTATTTGTATTAACGGACTAGTCTTAGAAGACATTTAAGTCACAATCATTGTAATCCACAATGGGTAATTAACAAACCTTATTTTTACTGTCCATAAATTTTGAAGAAACTGTTTTTTTTTTTTCGTATCGCTCAACACATGGAACCCAGATTGGAATGCAGTTTCATGTGTAACGGATTTCTCTTAGCAAAAGGAACAATTTAGATATACCGGGAGACAGTGAGCAAATTCTGAAGCTGTGGGAAGAAATTGCTGTCACTTGTTAACCCTCGCTCCAAGAAAGAAGGTCAACACTGTGCCAGCAATGAGAAGATGCCAGTTCAACGAACATCTAACAAACAGAACTTCAGTCCAAAAAGTGTCTTTGGTAAACCAACCCTGGCTGAAACGCCAAATGTTGCTAGTGCTTTGGTGCAACCTGACAGTAAAGTGTTGAGTGTACATGTTGGCTTTGATCACACATACTCTAAGAATTAAATTTATCTGTCCTACAGTTGTGTGTGCATGTTTGGGTATCATGGTTTATAGGCCTACTGGGGAAACTCGCCATGTAAAAAAATGAGTAACGCATCATACTCGGTACCTCAGGGTGATTTGGAAATCCAAGTGTACTTAATAAATAAAATGTCACTGTTTGTGTGTTTCTTTTGACTCATTTATCCTATTGCATATAGTTAACAAAATGTAACTGAAATATCTACTAAACTGTAACATTAATTGGACTATGTAGGCAGTCATTTCAAATGGTTTTGCTATTTTTCACAGGTAAAGTATGAGTATTCACCAGAATCCTACAGTATGAATGTTTTCCAGTTGACAACTGAATGAAGTCAAAAAGCAAAATTTGCTTGGACAAGTTGAAAATTGTTTATTCAGTCCCAGTTATTATTTTTTTATATTAACAGTTCCCAAGAATCTATTTTGCTGACTTTCTTGGTCTAATTTTCTATATTTAACATGTCGGTTATGACATGCTTGGTGATGGATGTTTTGTCACCAGGCATATGGCATCAGGTGTGTGGCTTTTAGTGACAATATTGCAGTCGATGTGTTAACAGCTTTTTGGTACCTTGAGCATGAAGTATATGCATCTAGAAGTCTTGCTTAAAAAGTGCAGCCAAAATTCTAATGTCTGTCTGAGGAATTTTCCTTTAATGGAATGTTTTTGCCCAATAATTCAGTTAATGTCTAGTAATTACTTAACATGGTAAGTGCTATGAGGCCAACACCAGCCACAGCAGAGTGTCTGCCATGGCTGCTGGCAACTTTGTGACATTTAAGGGATAATATACAAAAGTGGGCTGTGCAAGAAGTTCAAACTAGTTTTCTTTGGTTAAAGCAATTAAAATCAAACTTGTGAAGCATGTTGAAAATCACATACTCCTCACCATAATTTAAATGTTTACATTGAAATGGTTCTGACATGTGCATAATATATGGAAATGTTATATTTTCTTGAAACCTTAAGAATCAAACCTGTTGGTTGAATCAACATATGAGTAAACCCATCACAATAGCACTATGTTATGCATCAATTAGCTGTAGTTACAGGATAAGTAAACATGTAGAGTAAACTTTTCATACAAATTTTATTATAAAGATTGCAAAGGTTATAAAAAAGATGGACAACAAGATAAACTTGTGTAGGCATCATTGTAAATACATTTTTACTTCAGAAAGCTGAATCGGATAATAATAATCTCAAGATGCCTTAAATTGCATGACACATATCACCAATCAGGTATTTTCTGTTGGAGAAATAGTCTGGTTTTTCAGAATTTTTTCATTTGTTCTCGTGAAAAACCTTGTATCAAACAGCTGTTTTTCTACAATCAATCCATTATTACATGCATGTAGTTTTGGTGACCCAATGGCAGCCATCTTAATGCTGTATGCAAACCACCACATAAACATGTCTACATAGTTGGTCGGCATTGTGCAGGTCCCAGCAGTTTTTTATTAGATTCTGTGCATGTCTCCTTCAGTTCCATGAGGATGCCTCTGACATAAAAGTATTTTGATAATTTTATTAAATGCTTTCTTGCTGTGTTGACCTATATCAATGTTGACACAAGAATATTTGTACTGGATCAGGATCTGAACCCGTCACTCCTGCTGTCAAGGCAGTTGTACTGACTACTTCACTACCCAGGCACAGTGCCCATCACGACTATGTGGATTACCTCAGCAAGTCTCCCATCTGACCCAAAATTCCATATGTCACTACTACTGCAGTAGTACCATCACTACGGCAGTCCATCTCACTCGCCGTCTCCACGAGATATTCCTGCAAATGGCTCTGAGTGTATGAGTGCATCTGAACTGAAGAAAGTTCCCCAATGCCAAGCTAGGCTAGGTATAGATAAAATTGTATGCATGGTGACTGTTCTTTTGGCTGTCTGAAAGAATGGATACCATGCATATAATTGCAGAAATATAACTATTTGTCTTATGACTGAGGTGTCCACGTCAGTCTGAAGAAGTCTGTGGAATCTAGTAAAAAACCTGGTGGCACCTGCATAATGCAGACCAACTATGTGATATATTTATCTGGTGGTTTATGTATAGCCTTAAGATTAATGGGCTGCCGAAACTAGTTGCATATAGTAAAGAATTTATAAAAAGTAGAACAGCTGTTTGGTACAAGGTTTTTCACAAGAATTTGAAGCCAGCTGCAGTCCTATATCCTACCTCTGATGGATTCACAAAAAGAAGAAAAAATCATTCATTGCCCTAAGAATTTCTCCAAAAATATTACCCATTACATGGAATGACTAGATGCTGCATTCAGAACAAGAATTTTGAAGACCTATGCAGGACCAATGTCTGGTAAGTGATAGATAAAAATATGACCTCTCCCAACACCTCTTCATTTTCTACCTCGTTTCCATTTAATTCTTCTTCACCTAACTCTGAATTACTGTCATGGCTGCTATATAATCCGGATAAAGGCCCAACTCAGCATTGTAGCTGGTTACTTTCTGTAGAAGAGGGCAAAAGGAGGACAGAAGTCCTAAATTTTGCATTTAAGAACTTGTTCACACAGGGTGATCATACAGACACACTTGATTTTGCCCTTCACACAGACTGGCATGTGATTGAACTTGAATGTGGCATCAGAGCTCACTCCCCAGAATCTACAAGAATTAGGGGACTTGTGTGCACAGATGTGGTGCCAACTCCCTCCAGCGACATATCAAGGCTTCACTGTTTCTGTGCAAAAACGCATTGTCACTGTTATCCGTGCCAAAGATAGACATACCGGCTATTAGGTAGATGGTCAAAAGGTTCTGGTTAATCAGTGTGTGTAGCTGTACTTAGTCAAGAATAGACTGTAGCCATTCATCGAGTTGATCACTTATTTTCATTTCTTTACGAGAATATAACATTGTTTGAATCTATGAGAACAGGAAACAGTTCGCTAGAGAAATCCCACAAGCAGTATGGTGGGGTCAGTCTGGTCCCAAACTTACCTGCTCTGAACACAACCCCTTGATTTTACAGTTCAGAGTGCAAAGTATGCACACCTAAAGCACTACAATTTTACAAGCATTCAATCTAAACATAAACAAAATTCCCTGGCATCCGTATTAACCCACCACACTGGTTATCGGTTAGATAGGCTACACCAGACGACTTGGCAGACATTTGTAAAAGAAAGAAATGAAGGTAGTTAACTGAGGTGATGGAAAAGAAAAAGGGAAAAGTGAAAGTAAAGAGTAAGTATCATTGAAGTAAAGATGCACTTGATAATGTCATAAAGGAATTAAATTTTGTGAATTCATTGGAAAATATTTCAAAATCTTGCAGCATACAGAAACAACTAACTTTCAGTTTATTTAAATATTACTATTTGCCTGAATACACACTTGCATAATATTGCACATACATTTTCAATAAAAAAAGTTTTGGTTGCCAGCAGCTTTTCAAGAAGTATGTATATTATACAAATTCATCCCACCAAATACAGTAATAAATTGTAAAGTGAAAGAGTTAAAATGACTGTTTCGATAGTTTTCTGTAAAGTGATCGGAACAATGGTGTTAACCCATTCTATAGAAATTCTGGAAGTGCTTCTTAGTATTTCAGCAGGTTATATGGTTTAATGTTTTATGTACTTTTAAATTATTCATAATTTAAGTGAACACAATGAAAACAAAAAATTCTAATAATTATATTAAAAATAAATACAAGCTGAAACACTAGCAGGACCATGAAACAAAAAATAAAGATTGAATTTCCATGTACAATGTACCATTATATCTGTATAGGAAGTTACTTTTATTTTTAAAATAAATGCAAAAGGAAATAGTGTGCAAGGATTAAATAATTATGGGTAAATCACCAGAAAATGTTAAGCAAACAACAGTATACGTTTTAGCCACTTTTGATGACTAATTAGTAATGCATTTCAGACATTGCCCATCATCAGAATATCTGTCCAGAAACATCACAAAATATGTATGACACATTAAGCGTGCTTAGATTCATAGGCAAATAAGTTAACATACCAGAGAAAAAAACTTTACTTCAGAGTATCGTGCCAAGTGTTATCTATCATAACTTCGAAGCTCTCAACTCACAGCATTCTGCCATGACATAATTAGCTGTTATAACATACCACTAATTGACTTGGTTGTAGAAGTGCTGAGTTCATTTGTCATATTTTGACAGTTAATTAACAAAAATCAACTGAAAAACCATAAAAACAGTACATCATGCTAAATGATTTTTTATTCCTTTAGGAAAACTAATAATCACAACTGAGAGTGCAAAGATCACATTGGAACAAAAGTACAGTATTAATGCAGGTGGTATGGGCAAGAGACAGAGGGAAGGGAGGCTTCCAAATTAATCTCAGCTTATGTAAATGTGAACCAGCAATCTCTGGTATTAATAAACTTAAAATAGGGAATAGAGGCTTACTGTAAGTCTATTAGGTATTGCGCATACACATAATAAGTTGAAGGTGAAATTTCTTTATAGTGCATAAACAGGTTATTAAATTATTCCAGCACTTAGATAAGAACACACAATATATTCAATATAATGTTATTCGAGTGGGGAGAAGCCATTTGCCTCTGTCAAACAGTAGTAAGTCACATATTTAGCTTTTTTTTTTGTTTGTTTTCATAGTTTAAATCTTAAGTTAGAAATGGTAGGATGGATAGGGTGTGTGTTGGACACAATATGTGCTGGCTGCAGTTCATGATTGGCTGAAGGTGCTTTTAACTATGGTCAGCTGTCTTCAGGCTGCTGCATTCAGGTGTAATGGTGGCGGACAAACTGGTGCATTGCTTGGAACAGCTCAGGTATCATTTGTTTCACCATAGGCTCTGCTGTTGAGGCACCTTCTAGTGTATCTGATGTGGTGGATCTGCCCTGACCATAGGGTGAGTTGCAGTTGGTAATACATTTGCATCACTTGAGGCAAAGGGTCAACATTGAGACAGGTCATTGGGACAGGGGGAGTGGACTGCACATGGTAAAGTGAGCATTCATGATCAAGGAAAGATGTAAGCAGAACACGGATTAAAGGGTCAGTGGAAGGAGGGTTTGGGCATGGAGGTGTACAAAATAAGAGCAGAAGAGAGGAATATCGTTTGATTGTGGAACTTCACTCCAGAAAATACCCTCTATGTTTTGATGGCTATCAATGTCAACACTAATAGGTAAATTTGGATATCATCTTATAACGATTGATATTGGCAGTCATTAGGTGTAGTATGATGGTCTTTGTGATACTAGTCTGTTCTGTGATTTTGGAATCAGCTGAAGACATTTTTCCTTCTACACTTGTTTTGATATATATATACAAACAATGTTTTTTATCCTCGTGAATATTATTGAATTGTTGTGTGTGTTTGCATATTGAGCAAAGCATGATATTGTTTATAATGTTTGAATTCTTTGCAGTATTAGGCATGTAATATATGTATTGGCTATCTATGCAAATTCCCAGTTGGGAGTAAGTTTGCTATTAATTAAGATAGAACACTACTGTATAGATTGGGATCATGCCTATGACATGTAGTCCGTAGTCTTGTCATAATGCTGTGACATAATCTCTTCTGGATTTGTATTTATTACGACTCACAACCACCCCCCCTGCCACCACCATTTAGTCACTATTTATTTTACTTATACCCTTGACCAAACCTCCTCATCTTCCCACTGCTCTTTCACAATCCCCCCCCCCCCCTCCCTCCATCCAAACAAACATTCTGTATATGAAATTAGGTCAATTCTGTTGAAGAAATCATCAGCCAAGTCATGAGGACAAAGACACAGCATGGCTTCCAATCTGTGGTGCAATGGGTAAGTTAGAGTGTAAACAGGCAAGGAATCAGATGAGTCTTTCTGTCACCAAGGAAAATTAAAGAAAGGTTGTGAGCTGACAAACATACTCTCAGGCTCAGTGTACCAGGGATTTATAATATTCCTTGTGAGTATGGTATCAGCTATGTGGGACAGCCTATACAAACTACTGCTAATTGCTGTGTTGATCATCATCTCAAGCACGAAAAAATGAAAATCAGCAGTTTCCGAAAACAGTTTAGTGAGTAAATGCAAGAAAGCCTTTAAGCAGATGAGGATCTAGCCCATATTTCTAGCTGTTGGGTCTCTGTAATTACGGAAGTAGCTGAAATTAGACTGTATGAGCACAACAATATACACACTGGCTATGTAATTATCAGTTTATTTATTTGGTATCTTCTAATACAAGAACAGACCACATGAGGCAGTATATATGAATATAACACAATAGTTTCACACAATTTCAAATTAATTAGTATAATTAAGCAATGCATGGAAGCATGCACGTCAGAAAGAAAATTAATCTAATTCCTCAGTCAGCATTGTTTATCACAATGCCATATGAACATAACCCGGATTCTGAAAAACTAGACACTGTGTAGGAAGACGCAGTTCGAGCATAACAATGACATGTAGTTCCTTGTTTACATAACAACGACCAAAATTGAAGCATAACACATACTTTGCAGGAGCACAATATTGGGACACCCCCCTGGAAATCTATTCTACGGACTTCTCTCTAATGTTGTCCGAGGCCTAGGTTAGTTGAAGGGTGATAATTTCGTTAGTTGTGGAACTCGTAAAGATTGGGTGCGGGATAATTGTTATGGTGACAAACGGACATATGGCATTGCCTAATATTTATGTTTGCGTTATATTTGAAGGTACCATATTTATAGAACTTCTCGCAATAAAACCTAAAAGAACAAGGTAAAATCGGAAAATATAGTTAATGAATAAGCATTCAAAGAATATTTTGATACATATGATGAACAATATCATACATAAACTGCAGAAAATGCAGGGAATATGTATGTAACTTTTACATATATTTGGTCCGCTTTTCCGCATTTGCCACAGCTGCAACCGGGTTAGTCTGTCACCGCATTATCGATTATTCGCATTCGAACCAGGTTTTTACATTTAATTCCCATAAGTTAAGCTCCATTGAATAATCTGGACTTCTTTGACGTTCCAAAATGACAGCTGTGGGCAATCTACATTTAATTTTTAAACAACAGGTGAGCGACGTCGCTAATGTCAATAGAGCTCATTATACTTCTTGTCACCAGGCAGCACTGCTACATACGTTCTGTCTCCCTGATGACGTCATGAGCCTCAACCAATCAGCAGATCCAATTCCCTGGCGTCCCCTAGACGTCCCCCCCCTTATGTATCGGAGGAATCAGCCTACCAGAGATCTTCGGCGGTAATCCGGTAGGATACCGCCCTTCGATTGACCATTCGGTTTAATCGAAGCGTTACGTATTGCAGGTGCCAGCCAGCCAGCCAGCAGTCCAGCCAGCCAGCAGTCCAGCCAGCAGCAGCCAGCAGCCAGCAGCAGCAGCGGTCCCGGTCCCGGTCTGCAGCAGCGGTCCAGCCGGCAGCAGCCCACCAGTCCTCCTGCAGCAGCAGCAGCAGCAGCAGCAGCGGTCCAGCCAGCAGCAGCAGCAGCAGCCGCCCCGTCCGCGGCAGCAGCAGCAGCAGCTGCTGCAGCGTTCCTGCCCCCCGCCGTCGCCGTCGCCGTCCGACCCTGGTCTTCGGTCGTCTTCGTCTTTCTTTGTCTGCGTCTGTCCCCAGTTTGTGTCCTTTCCTTTTCGTTCTGTGCATTGTTGTTTCTCCCTGTCGTCATGTCCGCCCCCACCACCACCGTCACTACTACCACCACCGCCATAGTTTACACTTCCCCTTCCGCCGCCTCCACCACTATAACGTGGTGTGCCCAGTCCCACCCCCCTCCTTCCATACCACCTATTCTCACTCTCCCTTCGCCCTCGCTCTTTGTCGCCCCCTCTCCAGCTTCTTCCTCCTGCTCCTGTCCCTCTGATCCTTTCCCCCCACTCTCACAGCCTATCACTGCAGCTCCAGCTAGGGTGGTGGCCCGTCGGGCCACTGTCCATGCCCAACTCTCCCCACCGCCTTCGCCATCACCGTCGCTGCCGTCACCGTCACCGTCGCCTTCACCGTCACCATCTCCGGCGCTGACTGCTGCGTCCACGCCGGGACCTGTCCCTTCCCACCACCTCCCTGTAGCTCCTGTCCCTCATATCACCACCCGCCCTTCTGCCGCCGTTAAACGACCTAGTGGCACCACCACCTCCTCCGCTCCCAAAAAGGCCCCGCCCCGTCCTCCTTCCCCCACCCAGGGTGCCAAGGATGTCTCCCCACCTAGTCCTGCTCCCTCCGCCTCTTCCTCCTCCACCTCCTCCCTCCCCTCTTTCTACAAATACCTCCTCTCCCATCCCGATCCTTCCCTTCTTGAGGCCCGGAATCTCTCCCTCCGTCTCCGCCAAAACTTTCCTGGTGCACCCATCTCCCTCCTCACTCCCGGACGGGATTCAGTTCTCATCTCCTCCCCCAGCCCCATACTGACATCCTCTCCCACCTCCCCATCACCCGTTTTGGCCCCAATGCCCCCCTCACCCCTGCTCCTTCCCCATCTCCTACCCGCCAACCCCAAACCCCGCGTCACCCACCGACCCTCACCGCCGTGATCACTCGGCTCGGTCCGTCGATCACGGAGGAGGAGGTGTTGGCGGAGCTCAAGGCGCATCCCACGCTGGAGGTGCGGGCGGTCCGCCGCATTTTCAACTCGGCCGGCCCCACCCGCCTTATGCGGGTTTTCTCCGAGGACGCCCCCTCCATTGATCGTCTCCTGAAGGAGGGTGCCCTCCTCTTCAACCAGCGCTACAAGTTCGACCCCTCCCGTTCCCCTCCTCAATCCCTGCGCTGCCAGAGGTGTCTGCGCTATAACGCGCACCCCACAGCTGAGTGCCGCGAGGCCCCCACCTGCCCGCATTGTAGGCAAGTGCACTTCCTCAGGCAGTGCCCTAACCTCCAATCCCCTCCTTCCTGCAATACCTGCAATCTCCCCCATCCCACCTACTTCCAAAAGTGTAAAGCCCGACCCCCTCCGACCACTCCTGAACTCACCGTCCCTGTCCGTCCTCTGGACACCCCCCCCCCCCCCACCGCTGAGGACATCATCAGGTTCCTCACCATCGTCCTCCAAAATGTTCATCCCTTTCAGCGCCCCCACACCCTCCAGCAGATCTCCCTCGCCGCCAGTTCCATATTCCAACTCAAGATGTACGCCACCTACTCCAACAACCAGGCCCATTTCACCTTCTCCCGCCTTGATACCCTCGTCTAAATCCCTGTCATGGCGCGACAGCAACGTATCCTTTTCAACAATATCCGCTCTCTCTCCGCCAACAAGAACCTCTTCCTGCACACCCTTGCCACCCACAGCGTGGATGCCTTCCTCCTCAATGAAACCTTCCTCCAACCCCACCACTCCATCCACACCTCACCCTATCTCCTCCACCGCTCCGATAATCCCCTCCCAATTGCGCGTGGCGGAGTTGCCATTGGTCACCACCGCCAGATCCCCGTTAGGCTCCAACCTCTCCTTCCCGACCCCACCGAACACCTGATCCTTAATCTCTTCTTCCCCGGCCTTACCGTTACCTGCGCCACCATCTATGTCCGCCCTAACGCCCCTATTCCCTTCGACTTCCTCTCCCACATTGACCATACCTTCTCCTCCTACGTGATCGCCGCCGACCTCAACATCCATAGTCGTTCCGCCGCCCAGTTACGGCGGTGGCATCGGTTCCTCTCCTCCATTCAAGGCGACCTCATCCCCATCCCCCAGCACACCTGTCCCAAATCCAATTCCACTCCTGATGTTATCCTCTCCTCCCCCAACCTCCTTGGCCGCATAACGGTGGCTGTCCTGGAGCCTATTGGTAGCGGCCATCTCCCTGTCCTCCTCACCGTTTCAGACGGTCGTCGCCCCCGCCCCGACCCTCGTAATGACCCTCCCCCTTAGTATGTCCATGACTATTCCCGTGCCGACTGGAATGCCTACCGGGTTACCCTTTCCACCCAGGTCGATAGCCACCCTTTCAACTACCACCACCCTGACAATGTCACCCAAGCCGCCTCCTTTCTCCAGCAGACCTCGTCTGAGGCCGTGGAGGCCCACATCCCTACTGTCGCCATCCACCCCCACCGTCCTACCTTACCCCCACAGGCCGTCCTCCTCCTCCGTGAATCCTGTCGTCTCTACCGTGCCTTCCTCCGCACGCGTGACCCGGACACACTACGACGCCACCGACAACTCCAGCGACACATTCGTAATTTGCTCGCGGCTAAGAAACACCGGGACTGGCGACAGACATGCACCCGTTTAAATGCTACCCTACCAATCAACTCGCCCAAGTACTGGTCGGCCTTCCATCGCCTTACCGGAACTAAATCCTCCCCCTATTATCCTCTTCTCCACGATGATCACCCTTTCCCTGACACCCTTAGTAAGGCCAATCACTTTGCCTCCTACCTCTCCGATGTATTTTCCATCCCCGATGATCCCCAGTTCGATTACTCCCTCTTCCCGGATATCCGCGATCGGACTGACACCTCTGTCCCTCCCCTTGCTCCTGGTTTCCAGTACTTGGACCACATTGCACACATGGAACTCAATACCCCTATCACTACACAGGATCTCACTGATACACTCCGCACAAAACGCAACACCGCTCCTGGTCACGATCGTGTCACGTACCGTCACCTTCGTGAAGCTCCTGTCTCTTTCCTCTCCACCCTGGCCAGGCTCTACAATGTAATCCTGTCCACCGGTTACTACCCCGACCTGTGGAAAACCTCCCGTATCCTCATGTTCCTTAAACCTGGCAAACCACCGTCCGCCATCTCCTCCTACTGTCCCATCAGCCTTACCTCGGTCTTCAGCAAGGTCCTGGAATCTATCCTCACCCGACGCATCCACCAGCATCTCCGCCAGCACCGCCTCCTTCCCGTTATCCAGTGTGGCTTTCGGCCGTCCTTCTCTTCCGACGACCTTCTCCTTCACCTCACTCATCTCCTTTCCGAACAGCTTAATTCCCGTCGTTCCGCAATCTTCCTCTCCCTGGACCTCGAACGTGCATATGACCACGGCTGGCATTCCGGTCTCCTCTTCAAGCTCCAAACCTTCGCCCTTTCCATTAACTACGTCCGTCTGATCGGCTCCTTTCTCTCCCGCCGTCCTTCCTATGTCACCATCCATAACACCGATTCCTACACCTTTTCCCCTCAGCCGGTGTGCCCCAAGGTTCCGTCCTCTCCCCCCTTCTGTACCTTTTGTACACAGCAGACATGCCGCCGCCGTCAGCGTCCGTCCGCCTTCTCCAGTTTGCCGATGACACCGCCTTCCTTGCCCTTGCCCCTACCCTACAGCGCTCCCAACACCTTCTCCAATCCCATCTTGACCGGTTCACCGCTTGGTGCAACCAGTGGTTGCTCAAGGTCAATCCCTCCAAAACCCAGGCGATCATTGTAGGCAAAACCACCCCTTCCTTCCGCCTCCTTGATTTCTATCTCACTGTCTATGGCTGTCCTATCGCCCTCACTCCCACCCTTAAGTACCTTGGCGTCACCCTCGACTGTCGCCTCTCCTGGACTCCCCATCTCCGGACAATCCAAGCCAAGGCACGTCCCGCCTCCGTCTCCTCAAGCTCCTTTCCGGCCGTACGTGGGGTCTGGACCCCTCCACAATCCTCCACACCTATAAATCCCTCATCCCCCCTATCCTTTGTTACGCCCATGCAGCCTGGATCTCCGCCCCCCCCCCCCTCTACCTTTTATAAATCCCTCCAAATCCTTGAACGCCATGCTCTCCGCCTTGCCTATCGCATCCGTCTCCCCTCCCCCACGCGGATCCTGTATGATCTCATCACCTTCCCCCACCTCCTCCTTTTCCTTGAAAGGATACGGATCCTGTACACCTCCCGTAAACTTGATCCTCCTCACCCGCTCGTCTCCCCGATCCTCTCCCACCCCCGCCCGTTGCCGCGCCTGTATTCGCACGTCCCACCCGGTCTCCATCTCTCCCAAGGTGGCTTCCGCCAGATCCCCCTCCCTGATGATGCCCTCCTCCCCTCCATCTACCCCTCCTACCAACTTTGATCCTCCCGCCCTCCTCCTGTGCTTGCTCCTCTGGGCACCCTCCCTCCCTTTTCCCTCCCTCCTCCTTTTCTCCCCCCTCCTCCCCCGTGCTTCCCCTTCCCTGTCCCTCTCCTCCTGCCCCCGTCTCCTCGGCCATTGGCATCCTCTTTCTCCCCTCTCCCCCACCTCACCCCTGTTCCCCTCTTGGCAGGTCCCCGGACTCGCACACGCTAAGTGGACCTTCGCGTGCCGGAGATCACCGCCATCAGTGTTTCGTGTGTGCCGTCGTGTTTAGTGCTTAGTGTTCACTGTCACACTCCATCGTTCACCAGAGCCATCGTCATCTTCAGTGTTTGTGTGTCATCTCATCAGTTAGCAGTGTGGATTATCGACGAGTGTGAACGGCTCCGTGTTTGTCTCTATGTGTCTCCTGTTTTATTGCCCACCGTTCTGTCACTTATGTGTCTTCTCACTGTTTTTGCTCCTTGTATATTCTATGGCTGAAGAGCAGCGTAGTGTGCTGCTGACAGCCTGCCTGTTGTACAGGTTTAAAATAACAATAAAGTAAAAAAAAAAAAACAGTGTACCAAACATCTTCAGAGTTTCTTCTGCTCTGTTCCAATGTCTGGCATTTGACTGAAGGCTTTCCTATGTTGAATTTATGTTTTTTGAAACTTTTTTGATCTTCTGTCTTTCGCTGCTGCACCTGTCTGTTGTTTAACTGGTGTACTGTGAATAACAGTCTGTTAAGGGCAGTCGATTTTTTGTTTCTTTCTACCTGTTTCTGTTTTCCTTGCACCAGTCTCAGAATATGGCCAGAATTGCTCAAGATGTTTAACTTCTGTTTGCTGATATTATCTGACGTCCAATATTCTCTGCATTGTCATTTGAAGGTTTGCTAGCACCTTCTTCCTGTGAATCACTGGCTGTTTCTCGCTAACTTGGTAGTTGTGTGTCCATTGCATTTGATAGCAAAAAAATCTAGTAAGTATGTCTGAATTGAAAGGCTCAATATCACTGACATTAAAGTCTTTCAAGATGTTGAAGACAGTTAAAAAGCCAAAGGATATGCTCCCCCTATGAGGCTGCAGCGATTTTGGGGGCACTTGCTCATGTTCTTGTGAAGTTACTCATTATATTCATTTAATAGCAAATTTCTGTTGTTAACTGAACCAGTCCACCTAACCCCAGTTTTTATTGGTCCACTTCACTTAATCGAAAATCTTCCAAATAGTGAGGATATGACTCTATGCACGGCTTGTATGTCATAAAGTAATAACCATTGAATTTGACTCAAAGAAACAAAATTTGTCCTATTGGTAATTAAAATATTAGGAGAATTACTTAGATGAGAGAAAAAATTACTTTTACCTCTGGATTTCACATTTTTAAGCAAATCTGCAAAATTAGCTAACGTACACTGATAAGCCAAAACATTATGACCACTGCGCACTGCGTCATTGGACTGCATCTGGTGGCGTTGAGGGCAGGAGACATGGTGGCAAATGTAAGTAAATGGAACATACACAGAAGGAAGATCACCCTAGCGAAGATATGGGTTGCAAATGGGAAATGCATTGAGATAAGCGACTTTGACAAAGGCTAGATTATTATTACTCAGAGCCTGTGACAAGTATCTCAAAAACTGGGAAGCTGGTCGAATTTTCATCTGCTGGTCACATGCTACTGTTATGAGTACCTATGGAAACAGATAGAAGGACAATGAAACTGCCACTATGCCTTAAATGGTCCGACGTCTATAACTCTTCGCAGAACGTGGGGTTGAGGGTCTTGTCTGCTCGGTAAAGTAGGATAGATGGTGATCTGTGGCGTCTCTGCCGAAAGAGCATAATGCTGGTGCACACAAAAGTGTTCTGGAGCACACTGTTCACCGTTCATTGTTGAACACAGATTTCCGCAGCAGACCGGCCCTACATGTTTACATTTTGACTCAACGACATCGTCAATTACGATTGCAATGGGCAAGGGACCATCGGTATTCGACTGTCGATCAATGGACCTTGTTGGCTCTTTGGATGAATCACGTTTTTCTTCACTATGTCAGTGGTCATCTCTGGAAAAGCTGTCACTGAGGTGAATGGGGGCTCGTAACTTACAGCTCGCCACAGACGCCTGCTGGTAGAAACAATATTATGTTATGGGAGACATTCTCCTAACCTTGTATGGGACCTATGGTAGTAACCGAAGACACGCGACAGCTGCAAACCACCTGCATCACTTCTTGCTTGATGTCTTCCCCGACGCCGATGTTTTCTTTCAGCAGTATAATTATCCATGTCTCGGAGCCAGAACTATGCTACAGTGGTTTGAGGACCTTTATAGTAAACTCACGTGGATGTCTGGGTGACCAAATTCACCGGATGTAAATCCTATGGAACCCACTTGAATCGGTAATGGACGTCATCACCACGTACGCGAATCAGTGCTCTTTATTTGCGCGAATTACATGACCTATAAGTAGACATCTAATGCCACATATTCCAAAAATCTACCAGAGAAATGTCTGATCCCTGATACGCAGAACCAGTAACCCGTTTCGTTCCAAAGAAGGACTAACAAGCTAATAAGGAGGGTGTTCACAATGTTTTGGCTTGTCAGTGTACAGCTGTCATATACCTTCAGATAACACCGCTAACTAACAACTTTATGATAAAAAAATTATTTTCCCTCTTTAATCGTTAATTAATGTGATGGGCCGATTAACCTCGAGGTTCAGTTAACACCAACCTCTCCTATATATGTCTGTCACATTATTATTTAATTTCACTTTTGTATCAGAACGTAAAACCAGTAAATCTTGAAAGTGTACTTTATGTAGAAACAAAGCAGCTGTTTAATAGGTGGATATAATCTAACACCAAATAAATAAATATATATTTCCTAAGTGGTGAATTCTTCCGTCTCATGTTGTCAATAATTATACCGCTTTACCTATAAGCAAAACAGAGTCCACTTTTTGAAGTATTAGATTCGACGCCAGTCGATAATCATACAATGTATATTTCTATTCTGTGCGAAATATTTGGATGAATCATGTATGAAGTTCTGCGTTGACCCACAGCCACCTTTAGAAATAGAGGGGACCGTGGTTGACATTCCACTGTATTCGTAGCTATCTTTGGCTTTTATTCATTTGTTTAATTGTGCCTTGTCGTGACATTGTGTTTGTAAACAGGATGAATGAGGATGCGCTGGACAGAACAGTGGAAAAAGTCGATTTTGTTCGTTTGTATTCCTGATATGCCGGAATATGCATAGAATCGTTTGATTTTAGTAATGTGAAACGCAACAAAATCAAAAACGTTTTATTTAGCGGACCCGTGTTCTTGTGTGAACTCTATTGAATTTACAGGTTTTGAAACCGACCAACGACGCCAGTAAGCCGTCGTAAGTTTGATAACCGTAAGTTGGTACGATAAGCAACTGTCAGTATTGAAAATTTAAATCCTTCTTTCTTTCATGTTATTCTTCTTATTTGGTATCAAAGTTTCCATATAAAAATCTATTGGCATGATTTATGTAAGTAATGAGAACACTATGGGTATGCACACAGAAATTTAAACTATTCATTATTTTAAGAGAACTCGCGTTCCTACCTTGTAATACCTAACATAAGTGTCATGCCATCCCAGCCTTTGATTGAGCTTAATGCTTCGTATTCTTGAGGGGAATATTTTGTTTTTACAGCTAAACGGATTATTAGTTACAAGCATTCCATGACGCTTGTGATACACAGTTTTTAGGAAAGCATTGGAATAGAAGGAATAGGGAAAAAAACAAATATAGTGGCGGGATAACTGACTATATAGCCATTTGAGACAGTTTCAGGGCAAATAAAAGAAACAATGTAAGATTTTTAGTACCAGTGTGTATGCATCCATGTGTGCATAGAGATGAAAGCTGCAGTACCAATACATTTATAGTGCTGATGTTAGAAGTACAAATATACAGACCTCAGCAGTTTGGTCTCGTAGGAACTTACCACAGATTTCCAAAGCAAGGGGCCTTCACACCATTTTCTGTATGTTAAATTTGTACACTAGTTTGTGGCATATTAATGTAGTTTCAGCTGATGTGCCTTCACACCACTTAGTTGTTTATGTATAAGTCCAATACAGTTCGCACATTTCATATCTCCTGTGTTTTCTTTTATTCATGTCAGTAGCGTAGCTGTCATATTGAGCTCACTTTGATATTTGTTCTAGTCATAATATTTGAGATAGCTACATACACTATGTACACAGTCATGATGTAAATTTATTATAGTTTCCATAATATATAAACACTTTGATTGTGTCATATGTTGCTGTGGGAAGGACTGCAGCACTCAGTCAGTATTTATGTTATCAAATTTATTTTATCATTATTAATCTATTTTGGATGTTTCCATATTCATCTACTATAAGTGCGCACTTGGGTTGTTCACTAGGCCCAAACAGTTTTTGTATTTGTTCACAATGCTCCCATTTTCTTACTTCTTGCGTCATAGTAACTAACAAAATACGAGCACAGTGCAAATCACAGTGTATGGACAGTTGATCTGTGAACAGTATGAAGAGACTCTAAATTGGTAATAGAGAATGAAATTTTCAAGATAAACAGTTATTGATTGATGAATACTCTTCTACAGTACTACAGTAAATCATGTAAATTGTCAGCTATATCTTGTTTATCACTTTCATAACTTATCTTAAATGTAGTATAAGACTTTATTTGAATGTTTTGTTTCTTGTGTAGTGGATTTGTTTACGTGTCAGAAAAAAAAAAGAAAGGTAGCTACTGTGTGTGTGTGTGTGTGTGTGTGTGTGTGTGTGTGTGTGTGTGTTTGCGATGAGAGTGAATGTGAGAACGTAAGTAAAAATCTTTTCTATACTTTGCACTATACACTGAAATCTGTGTAAGGATAGTATTATGCCGTGAGTAAATTTATCTTCTTGTTTATTGTCCTATATTGTGTTAATGTTGGTGTATACAATGTTATTTTGAATTACCCGTGTCAGAGAGGTTGTTCCCTTCATGTTTTCCCAGAACACTTGCGACAGTCCTTGCATGTTATTGAAAAAGGTGAAGATTTTTCATTAATTTGTTTATAAATATGCTAGATACATGAAAACTTAGATTGGCACCTATTGTAGTGTGTAATCGATGTTCTGAATAACTGTGTGTTACCATTTTGAGAAATAGATGAACATGTTACATTGCTAGATGGAATATTTATACACAAAGTTTATATGACTTCTGACTTATCTGTCCTTTTTCTTAATTTAGAAGACTTTCTTTCACTGCTGATAAAACAAAGTTAATGGTACAATCAGAAATGCTTATGAGTATTAGTTACCGTGTATTAATTGTCAAGAGTGGTGTATGAGGTGTGTTATCCAAGACACAATCATACTTGTACTAATGTAATATTGTGAAAACATGGCAAAATAGAACGTGTGGTGGAAAAAGCATACACACTATGTATAGCTTTTGGCAGATGCATATGAAGCCACTAATCCTTAATACCAAATGCAGAGCTCTTCTCTTATTATGTTGTCAGTATTTCGATTATTAGGCCTAAAAGAATTATTTTATTTCTTTTTTTCCCCTTACAGTCACGTATTATGCTTTAAAGTGAAATTTAATCCTTGTAGATATTTTTATGCAGAATTAGAAAATTAATTTGTTAAATTAGTGCCGTTTGTGATTTTATTTTGATTAATATTCTTACTTGAGTAATTTTGTATACAACTTTTACAAACTGATGGAAGTTTTTCTATTTATTTGATGCATTTTACTTCTAATGAGCTTGTTTGTTTTGTCATACTTGAAAATTGTAGAAGGCAACATGAAAATTTTATGGAAGCACTGGCTTCCAAAAATTGCAGCTGAAATTTAGTCAAAAGAGTAGTTCAGAACAAATATGTTTTACAAATGGTCAGATGCAAACAATAAGGAAATGCTTGTGGTGGCACAAATTATTTTTAGCTTCTTTTTTTGTTTAGGTATTTCATAGTTTGATGGTATTTTTCATTATTTTTGAAGCACCCGACAGTTCTATCGCTATATGCATGACTTAATGAGTTGTTGATGTGTGTTACTAGTATCAAAAATTGTTTTTATTCTGTCCTTCATATTTGCTGATGTATTATTTTGCAGTTTTCTGCCAAGTCAGTTGTTTCACTTTCATATCGGCTCTTTAACTTTAACAATGCATGGGAGATCAGTTTCTGTACAATGTTGGAATGTTGGTTTCGATCTGTGAAGGCTTCAGTCAGACACTTGGTATATTTGCAGAGGGACTTCTCATCACTACTGATATGATGACCATGGGTGGCTATGCTATATGGAAGGGAATTCTTGGCGTGGAATGGGTGGCAGATGTTGAAGTGGAAATATTGATGGTGGTATGTAGGTTTGATGTGGATGAAAGGTCTGATGTCGCCGTCCTTGAGGTGGAGGTAAACATCAAGGAAGGTGGATTGCTGAGTTGCGAAGAACAAGGTGAAGCGAATGGGGGAGAAATTGTTGAGGTTATGGAGGACTATGGATAGGGTGTCCTTACCCTTGGTCCAAATCATGAAGACATCACCAGTGAATCTGAATCAGGTCATGGCTTTGGGATTCTGGATGGTTAGGAGTGATTCATATAGATGGCCCAGGAATAGGTTGGCGTACGATGGCACCATGCGGGTGCCCATTGCTGTACCACTGATTTGTTTGTAGGCGATGTCTTTAAATGAGAAAAAATTGTGGGTGAGGATATAGTTGGTATGTTGACCATGAAGGTGGTTGTAGGTTTGGAATTAGTCAGGCATTGGGAAAAGTAATATTCCATGGAAGCCAGGCCACAGACATTTTGGATGTTAGTGTAGTGTAGAGGGAGGTTCATTAACGGTGATGAGCAGGGTGCTGTGGCTAAAGGAACAGGAACTGGGGAGATTTGGTGGAAAATATGGTTGACTTTTTTTTGTACAGGCAGGTAGGTTACATGTGATAGGCTGAAGGTCTTGGTCCACAAGAGCAGATATTCTCAAAGTGGGAGCACAGTAACTGGTCACAATGAGGCATCCTGGGAGGTTGGAGAGAGAGAGAGAGAGAGAGAGAGAGACTCACCGGACAGGCCAGCTGATTTGAGGAAGGACTGGAGATCTTGGAGTTCTGGAATGTGGTCATTGTGGCAGGGTTTGTAGGTGGACGAATCTGAAAATGGGTGGAGTCCTTCTGCCAGGTAGCCTCTGCAGTTCAAACTACAGTGTGGAGTCTTTGTTGGTGAACAGGATTATAAAGTTGGGATCAGTTTTTACGTGGTGGATTTCAGTCCTTTCTGCAGATGTAATGTGAGTTTCTGTGTTGAGGGATTTGGGAAACGATGGTAAGGCAAGATTCGGGGTTAAGTAATGCTGGAAAGCTAATGGGCTGATTTAAGGGCAGTGGGGGTGGATCACAGTTGGATGGAGGAGTGAATTGAGCCAGACGGGGTTTGATATTAGTTTTGGATTGAGTCTAATTGAGAGGGTTGGTGGTGAAAAGGGGGAGAAGAGAAGCTGTTTAACAAGTCCAGCATGACTGAATTAGGGAGTGGGGCAAAAGGTAAGGCCTTTGTAAAGGACTGATACTTCTGTGCATGTGAGGCCTTTGGAGGAAAGATCCCAGCCTGGGTTTTGAGTTTGTTTAGGTTCTGGATTCTATGAGGTGCTGAGAGTGAGTTTCTGAGGGTGTAGTAAATGAAGTAGGTCTGCGAGGCGGGGTTTGTTGGCTGTGAGGGATGCAGGAGAGGTTGGAGCCTCTCATAAAAGTGTTGTAGTCTGTGGTGGGAGCAGGAATGAACAATGCGGAGAGTCTTTTGAGGTGGCATTGTGCATGCTGCTCCAGTTACTTTAAGGAATTTAATGTGAGAGATTGAATGCAGAAATTTGGACTTGCAATGCAGGAGAGTTTTACAGGTGGAGCTGCTGCAAGAGGTATGGGTCTGTTTTACATGGGTTTGCTGGACTGGGTTGGTGAGTGCTATGCACTTAATGAATTTGATCAGGTAGAGGTCAGGAGAAGGAGGGTTTGCAGCCAGAGGTGGGTAATTTGCTGGTCACACAATTGTGGGGATTCTGTGAGCTAGGCAACAACACAGGAACATTATGTAGGACTTGGTTATGGCTAGGAATAGGGAAATTTCTGTTTTGGTATAGCTGGAAGGAAAAAGGAACCATAGTGGAGGTAAAAACATGTAAAACACACGGAAAAAAACTCACAAAAAGGATGGCATGAGTGAAATACATGGAAAAAATGGAACCTGGGGGATAGGCTCAATTATGAAGGGCGGAAAAAAACAAAAATCAAAGTGAAAACACAATGAGACCGAAGTGAAAAATAATTTAAAAGACAGTAATGGTGGAATGCAGGTTGGAGTGTAGATATGTGTGTAAATGGGTAAGGTGAGGTTATTATATGTGTGCTGTAATAAGAGAGAGAGGGGGGACGGGGGGTTGGTAAAAACGGGGTTCAACAAGTTCTTGTGGCACAGGAAGGTGTGGAAAAAAACATGCAAAAATAAGTGAGAGTGAGGGAAGAAGTGTGATCAGTTTGAAGTTTTAGGAATAATTATATTGGTGGGAAGAATGTGGGACACGAAATGTCACACCAACAATCCATGCAGTCGTGTAGCCATGTATTGTATGCGGACGAGAGCATTGATACATTGTGGCTCATAAGACAGCATGTGTGCAGTTTGCAAGGCAACAGTTAAAAACACACAAGATAAAGAAAAGGATGGACACTGAGTAAAGTTATATGATGGAGAAAACTAACAAATGCAAACAGTGCTCGGTTGTGGGATGGAAGAAAAGCAATTAGGAAAAATCAATCAATGGGAAGTCCAGGATGGAATTACAACAATATTATGAAAATGTTAGATAACTGCTCACCATATAAAGAAGACATTGGGTCGCAGACTGGCATGTTGAAAGGCTGCTGTAAATTAAAGCTTGCAGCCAAATGCCTTATTCCAGAATAGTAAATGCGCACACATAATCACTGGCTCTGGCCACTATGTCTGAACTGCTGACAGCAGCTGCAAGTGATGGGAGCAACAATCTGGTGTGGGTGAGGGGGGGGGGGGGGGGAGTGGCAGGGGGGAGGGATTTTAGGGTAGGGGTGGGAGAAGGTGTAAAGTTGCCTGTGTGAGTATGTAGGAATGTGGTGAGGACAGGGTAGAGTTGTTAGGTGCAGTTGGAAAGACTGTGAGGAGGGTGTGGGGGAAAGCAGAAAAGAGAAGGGGAAAAGACTACTGGGTGCTTGTGACTCAGTACCGCCCAGGACTGGAACAACGGAATCACATTCTCCACCAGGGTTTTGCTACCATGAGATGAGAAACCTTCTACTCAGTATCCTTCCCACCACTCCCAAGTGGTATCCTCCTCCACCCCCCCCCCCCCCCCCCAACCCCTCACCTCAGAATCTACGCAAAACCTGGTCCCTCTTTACTCCACTCGTGCTGTCAAATCCTTGCCTCTTGGCTCATAGCTCATATTCCTGCATTAGACCTAGATGCGAGACCTGTCCCATATGTCTCCCTACCACCACCTTCTCTAGTCCAGTCACAGGTATCTCCTATCCCATCAAAGGCAAGGCATCCATGTGAAGCAGCCATGTGATTTCCTAACGAAGCTGCAACCACTGCGCTGCATTCTACGTGTGCATGACAAACATAAGGTTGTCTATCTGCACGAATGTCCATTGACAATCTGTGGTCAAGAGACAGCTGGACCACTCTGTTGCTGAACATACTGTCCAACACACTGTGCTTCACTTCAGTGACAGCTTCACAGCCTGCGCCATCTGGATCCTTCCTATCCCCACCAGCTTTTCTAAATTGCACAGGTTGGAATTCTCCCTGCAATATAACGTCTGTTTCTTTAACCCATGTGGCCTCAATCTTTGCTGGTCCTGTTGTCCACCTACTCTCTTCCCTGCTCTCACTTCTTCACTACATGTCCTTCAGTTCTGCCAATGCACCCGCTAGTGTTTTCCACTTTCTCCACCGAGTGAGGTGGTGCAGTGGTTAGACACTGGACTCGCATTCGGGAGGACGACGGTTCAATCCTGCGTCCGGCCATCCTGATTTAGGTTTTCCGTGATTTCCCTAAATCATTCCAGGCAAATGCCGGGATGGTTCCTTTCAAAGGGCACGGCCGACTTCCTTCCCCGTACTTCCCTAATCCGATGAGACCAATGACCTCACTGTCTGGTCTCCTTCCCCAAACAACCCAACCCACTTTCTCCACTTCTCTGCCCCCCCCCCCCCCTTCCCTGTGCCTGCTCTTAGCAGCCCTATCCTGCCCCCACACAGTCCCTGCATGCTCACACAAGCAGCACTATGTCTTCCCTCACCCATACTCTCCTATCCCTCCCATTCCCTGTCCTATGCCTTGTCCTTATACCCACCACCTTCACCAGATTGCTGCTCCTGTCAGTTGCAGCTACTAGCCACAGTGGCCGTATGTGTGCAAGTTTTGTGAATGTGTGTGAACGCTGAAATTCATAGCAGTCTTTTCTTTGTGCCTGTCTATATAGTGAGTAGCAATCTACTCTTTTTATAATATTGTGGTTAGACCTTAATGCATGATTCTAATTGGATCAATTCTACAGGCCTAAAAGTAACTATTTTAGTTCTCCAACCTTGAGGCTGTTTGCAAACAAAGCTGCTGTTTATTAGAAGGTGACAGTATCAAACAACTGTTGAAAAATGCTTTTAAGACCTGCTGAGGTATGGTGCAAGGACTGCTAATGGACCATGAATGTAAATAAATGTAACATATTGGATGTAAATAGGTAGTGGGATCCACAACTTTTCGATTGCGCTATTGACAATAAAACAGTGGAAACCAGAAGAACCTGTTAGTAATTGTCCTAAGCAACCTAAAGTGGAATGACTGCATGAAAGCTGTACGAGAAGCAAGTACTAGACTGGGATTCAGTTGGAGTTCTTAAGGAAATGTAATTCAACCATGAAAGAAGTCTTACAAAATACTCATTTTAAAATTTCTTAAGTGTTGTTCATCAGTCTGTGACCCTTACCACATAGAATTAATGCAAGAGATTAAGAAAGCCAAACAGAAAGTTACGTTTTTTTCTCCAGGGTAATTTAGTAAGCATTATGGAGATGCTAATCAAACTCAATTTGCAGACACTAAAGGTAAAGTGTTGTTCATGATGGAGAAGTTTACCGTTAAAACCTGAGACTGTACATTCCAAGAAGAGTCAGGTAACATATTACTTTCTCTGCCATATGTCTCATTAAATGATCACAATAATCAAATCAGGCAAATTGGAGCTCATTTGGAGGCTTTACCTGTAGTCATTCTTCCCACACATCATACATAAATCGGACAGGAAATGGGTAAAATGATAGTCTTGCCATAAGTACCCTTCCAATGAGGAAGCTTGTGGAGTAAGATGTAGGCACAAAAATACTGTGTGTGATTGACAACTAAGATCTTCCATAGGGATGGTTAGGGATGGTCACATATTTTGCAATTTTCTCAGTTACTATCCAGAATGTTTAGCCTTACTCTTGGTAATCTATGCAAATAATGAAAATCAGTTTCAGTTGATAGAAGTGCATTTCAGAAAGAGTTGTGTTAAAACGTAATTTGCCTCTACAAGAGTAGTTTTCTTTGCTATCTATGTGGGGCCTGGTCTGGCAAGGACTGAGGCCAAAATAATTTGTGGGAGTGTGGTTGTGTTGTGAGAATACCCATTCACTTTATTCAGAGAACCTGGATCCGTAAGACATATGTTGTGAATATTTATTGAAGTCAAGCAAATTGTGCTCAGCAATGTGTTTTGACTTTGGACAGTCAACTCTCCTTTAACTCCAGTTGGGAGACGATCATTCATTCGGGTGGACACACAGTTGACCATCATGTGCGCACAATCGGCTCTACAGGCACGAGTGCTTTCACAGGTGGCCATGCCTGTGACATTATTATCCGAAAGTTAAGTGACAAATTCAGTATTACTTATATACCTAATGTTCTTCTCACTGCCTCAACTATAAGGTGAAAGATTGTTTAATTTCTTCGGTTATTTGTAGTCAAGAAATGTGATAGTTTTGAAACTGTTTAACAGAACATATATTTATTAAGTGTCCATTGTTGAATCCAATATTTTCCTTTTGTTAAAAGAAGAAAGACAACTTGTGACTGTATGAGGGCAGTTTAAAAAGTAACAGGAAAGTGTCAGTATTGAATGCAATTAACACATCAAGCATTTGAAGCTCCTGGGATGTGAAGATACATGCTTTGAGAAAGTTCCGGCATATGCTGGTAGATGATATGACAAACTGAATAGGAAAAGTAGCTGTAACAAAATGGCCATATACCTAGCCCACCGTAGAAGAACAGTGAGCAGTAATATGGTTTTTTTTGGTTGGAGGGTGTAAAATCTTAGCAGATCCATAGAAGGATGTTGGAAAGGTATGGAAGTAGTTGCATTAGTGACAGAAGTGTGTGTGAATGGGTAGATGCCTTTAAAAGTGGACATACATCTGTCACAGATGAGCAACAATTTGGTCATCCCAGCATGGCCATTATTGACAAAAATGTAGGACGTGCTGACACCGTTAGTTGTGAGAACTGGTGTATTTCTGTAGTAGCTTCAGCCAGGCAAATGAGTGTCAGTGTCACATCCACTCATTCCATTATTAGTGAGGTTCTTAAGTACAGTTTTTTGTGCACACGATGGGTGGCTAGGATGCTCATTGGTGAACACTAGATGATGTGTGTTCAGGCTTCCACATCATTCGTTGCACTATATAATGTTGAAGGGCACGACTTCCTGACATGTATCATCAGAGGAGATTAAACATGAGTGCATCACCGTGAACTGGAAAGCAAAAGACAGTCTTGGTGACATACATCTTCTACAGCCGTCAGGAAGGTCCTTTTCACCCTCTTCTGGGATATGGCTGGGCTGATTCTCTAGCACTCTCATCAAAGGGGTGAAAAGTGCACAGTGCCCAGTATAGTGCCATGTTGGAGAATGAGAGAAAGCCACCATTATGGAGCCATCACAGAGGACATTGTATAGACACGTTCTTACCGTTCATGACAATGTGCGCCCACTCACCGCCACTGCAACTCTTGCCGTCATTCGGAGATTGATATTTCATGTCATACTGCATCACCGTCAGCCCTGATCTTGCTTCTTCAGATTACCACACATTTGGATGCCTGAAGGCCACCATCAGAGGACAGTGATTTGAAAGTGATGACGAGGTTAAAGAAGTGGTGAACTCTTGGTTGCAGGCACAACCAAAAACTTTTTATTTGAACTAAATAGAAAATTTGGTGCAACGGTATGAGAAGTGTATTGAAAAGGAGGGTAATTATGTTGAAAAATGACATCTTGAATGAGATTTTCACTCTGCAGCGGAGTGTGCGCTGATATGAAACTTCCTGACAGATTAAAACTATGTGCCAGGCTGAGACTCGAACTCGGGACCTTGCCTTTCGCGGGCAAATGCTCTACCGACTGAGCTACCCAAGCACGACTCACGCCCCGTCCCCACAGCTTTTACTTCTGCCAGTACCTTGTCTCCTACCTTCCAAACTTTACAGAAGCTCTCCTGCGAGCCTTGCAGAACTAGCACTCCTGAAAGAAAGGATTATGTGGAGACATGGCTTAGCCACAGCCTGGGGGATGTTTCCAGAATGAGATTTTCACTCTGCAGCAGAGTGGGCGCTGATATGAAACTTCCTGAAAGGCAAGGTCCCAAGTTAGAGTCTCGGCCTGGCACACAGTTTTAATCTGTCAGGAAGTTTCAAATGACATCTTGTTTGTACCTGTAGGTGAAATATGTGCTTTGCAGGAAATATATTGCTGTTATTTTTTGAATCACCCTCTTAATACTAAGAGCAAACATAACCTCTAAAAATCTTCAAAGGTTTATCATTAGCATGGAAAGGGGATGTATATATGTGTGTGTGTGTGTGTGTGTGTGTGTGTGTGTGTGTGTGTGTGTGTATTCAATATCCTATCAGAGCATATTTAGAGTCTCTTATTTCATATATAGAGGTTAAGAGTGAATTGAAGAATGTTCAGTTATGAAACAATTATTTCATAAATTTACAGTAAAGTCACAGTCCTTAAAACATTTCATGTAACAAGGATAAATTTAAGTAAAACAGCACCTATGTCACTGAAAAGCATCTTCACATGGACTCGCAAATTTAAAGATGGTAGATTGTTGTATCAGCAATTGAAAATTGTAATACTATACTATTTTTTAAAATTTAGCAGGTCTGTTCTGTCGTACTTAAATAAAATGCACGCAGTTTACTTCCATTCATGTCTCAGAGCCCTCTCATGATGCGATCCATGGGATATGCCACATACAACGTAAAAAAGAGTGTCTCTGTATTTGGTCAACATCTTCAACAATCTCTCACCTGATATCAAGCAAGAAAGTAGGAATACTAATAAATGCAATTCAAAATATTAACCACCACTACCACCGCCATTGACGCTGCTGCTGCTGCTACTCCTCCTCCTCCTCCTCCTCCTACTACTACTACTACTACTACTACTACTACTACAAGTTCTTAGAGAGTATAGATTCAAGAATTTAAAGCATAATAAAGAAGCAGTGTTCATTGTAAAGAGGCCTAATGCATGTTTCTAAAGCGTGTGTGACTGCTGTTCTATGATAAATATCCAGTTGACCAACGTAAATTTTACGGGGAATGAAAACCTGTGGAACAATGTTCACTCAGACTTGTGTTTATCCTACACTGGAAGCTATCAATCAGTTTCAACTGTAATACATATAAAAAACTGATTGTGTTCTTTGGCACTGCTGATGTTCATGAATTCCTTACCAGTTTGGTTAGAAAAGTAATTAGATTTCAGGTAGACATTATTATAAATTTCATTCAGAAGTGGGTCCAGATGCTCCATTATATTGAATTTTGTTGCTTTTAAGATAGTTAAATAATAAACCTCAGCAGGCTCTTTTTGATTGTGAACTAACTTTTTGTCTCTGGCTTTGCCACTGTGGACATGTGTCACATATATTGCACACCTGTGTGTCTGAATCTCTGCTGTTTTACACCATACTGCTCCAGAGAGGATGTTACATTTTTCTGTGGTATTCAGCTGTGTTACCTGAGCTTTGATCCCAAAACACATTGAGAGAAATATTGGTCTTCTGCATTTCTCATTCTCGCAGCCTGATTGAGACACTGAGCAGAGAGCAATTGCACTTCATGCTTTTAAGGTGTTCAGAGTCAACTAAATACAGGAAACAAGTACCAGTAGATGGTTTTAAATCATTTTAGACAATTTTTATGTGCCAATCCCTTTTCATCCCCATTCCCCTCCCTAGGTATAGTAGGGATAGGTTACTTCCACACTACTTCACACAAAAAAATGAGTCAGATATGTACCAAATTCTGTTGTAATAGTTTCATCAAAATCACCAGGAAAAATTAAAATCTTTCTCCTACTCTACTTTCATTCTTCTATTTATCTCTCCCTTCTTCCACCAGCTTCATAACAACCTATTCCTCTTCTATTTCCTCCTCAAACTGTCCCTCTCCCAACTGCCTCCTCCTGTCTCCATTCCATCTGTCTCCTCGCACTTTCCCCCTCTTCAGTCTCACACACTCTCTCAAATCCACCTAATTCCTTATACCCTTTCTAATTCCAACTGCTCACTATCAGCCCCATCTTCCACCTGCCACCCACATTTCTCCCTCCTACCTCATTTTTTATATCCATCTCTCCCTCTCTCAGTCCATCTCTCCCTTGTCCCTCTGCCAATCTCCTCCTGTCTCCCCCCCCCCCTCTGCCTATCTCCTATTCCCTCATCTCTCTATCTCGTGTTCCCCCCCCATCTCTCTACGTATCTCCTGTTCCCCCCATCTCTCTACGTATCTCCTGTTCCCCCCATCTCTCTACCTATCCCCTGATCCCCCATCTCTCTACCTATATCCTGTTGCCCCCCTCTATCTCTTGTCCCCCCTCTGTCTATCTCATGTCCCCCTCCCCCCCCTCTGCTGTCTCCCTCCTGCTACTTCCTGTCCCCCTGTCTCTGTCATGTCCTCCCCTGTCTATCTCCTGCCCCCTGTCTATCTCCTGCCCCCTGTCTATCTCCTGCCCCCTGTCTATCTCCTGCCCCCTGTCTATCTCCTGCCCCCTGTCTATCTCCTGCCCCCTGTCTATCTCCTGCCCCCTGTCTATCTCCTGCCCCCTGTCTATCTCCTGCCCCCTGTCTATCTCCTGCCCCCTGTCTATCTCCTGCCCCCTGTCTATCTCCTGCCCCCTGTCTATCTCCTGCCCCCTGTCTATCTCCTGCCCCCTGTCTATCTCCTGCCCCCTGTCTATCTCCTGCCCCCTGTCTATCTCCTGCCCCCTGTCTATCTCCTGCCCCCTGTCTATCTCCTGCCCCCTGTCTATCTCCTGCCCCCTGTCTGTCTCATACCCCCCTCTCTCTGTCCATCTCCTGCCCCCCCCTCTCTCTGTCCATCTGCTGTTTTCCCCCGCTCAGTCCATTGCTTATTTTCCCCCCTCCCTGTCCAGTGCTTATTTTTCCCCCTCACTGTCCAGCGCTTATTTCCCTTTCCCTCTCACTGTCCAGCGCTTATTTCCCTTTCCCTCTCCCTGTCCAGCACTTATTTCCCTTTCCCTCTCCCTGTCCAGCACTTATTTCCCTTTCCCTCTCCCTGTCCAGCACTTATTTCCCTTTCCCTCTCCCTGTCCAGCGCTTATTTCCCTTTCCCTCTCCCTGTCCAGCGCTTATTTCCCTTTCCTTCTCCCTGTCCAGCGCTTATTTCCCTTTCCCTCTCCCTGTCCAGTGCTTATTTCCCTTTCCCTCTCCCTGTCCAGCACTTATTTCCCTTCCCCTCTCCCTGTCCAGTGCTTATTTCCCTTCCCCTCTCCCTGGCCAGCACTTATTTCCTTTCCCTTTCCCTGTACGTCTCTTATTCCCCCCTCGCCCTGAGCATCTCCTTTTTTCCCCCCCTCTCCCTGTGCATCTCCTCTTTCCCCCCTCTCCCTGTGCATCTCCTCTTTCCCCCCTCTCCATGTGCATCTCCTCTTTTCCCCTCTCTCCCTGCATCTCCTCTTTTCCCCTCTCTCCCTGCATCTCCTCTTTTCCCCCTCCTCCCCGTGCATCTCTTCTTTTCCCCCTCTCCCTGTGCATCTCCTCTTTTCCCCCCTCTCCCCGTGCATCTCCTCTTTTCCCCCTCCTCCCCGTGCATCTCCTCTTTTCCCCCTCCTCCCCGTGCATCTCCTCTTTTCCCCCTCCTCCCCGTGCATCTCCTCTTTTCCCCATCCTCCCCGTGCATCTCCTCTTTTCCTCCCCTCTCCCCGTGCATCTCTTCTTTTCCCCCCTCTCTCCCTCTGCATCTCCTCTTTTCCCCCCTCTCCCTGTGCATCTCCTCTTTTCCCCCCTCTCCCTGTGCATCTCCTCTTTTCTCCCCCTCTCCCTGTGCATCTCCTCTTTTCTCCCCCTCTCCCTGTGCATCTCCTCTTTTCTCCCCCTCTCCCTGTGCATCTCCTCTTTTCTCCCCCTCTCCCTGTGCATCTCCTCTTTTCTTCCCCTCTCCCTGTGCATCTCCTCTTTTCTCCCCCTCTCCCTGTGCATCTCCTCTTTTCTCCCCCTCTCCCTGTGCATGTCCTCTTTTCTCCCCCTCTCCCTGTGCATGTCCTCTTTTCTCCCCCTCTCCCTGTGCATGTCCTCTTTTCTCCCCCTCTCTCTGTGCATGTCCTCTTTTCTCCCCCTCCTCCCTGTGCATGTCCTCTTTTCTCCCCCTCCTCGTGCATCTCCCCTTTTCCCCCTCCTCCCCGTGCATCTCCCCTTTTCCCCCTCCTCCCCGTGCATCTCCCCTTTTCCCCCTCCTCCCCTTGCATCCCCTCTTTCCCCCTCCTCCCCTTGCATCCCCTCTTTCCCCCCTCCTCCCCGTGAATCTCCTCATTTTTCCCCCTCTCCATGTCCATCTCCTCTCCCACCCACCTCCATCCATCCTCTCCTTTCGTCTGACCTCAGTCCAACTACATCTCTCCTGCCCCCTGTCCTCCCCCAAGGGCCATTACATCTTTTGTGAATATGAGCTACACCACCATGTTTCACTCCCCTCCGTATAATTAACCCTTCACGGAATGGGAACTACTTCAGGCCCTTGCCTGTGCACATGGGCTCATCCCTAGGTTGTGATTCAGTTCACATCCAGGTGTTCCTATACCTGAATTTTCCACAAAGATCTCATCAGTGTCTTCAACCACCTTGGTTCCAAGATGCCTTCCCCTCACAGTGGTGAGATAGCATAGTTCATTAAGCCAGGCTAGAACCCAATGTCTCTCAATAGTTACTGGCTGATTAGCCTGCCTAATATACTCTGCAAGCTACTTGAAAACATGATTCCGACAGATTATGGTGTGTTCTCATATCATGGGGCCTCGTGTCTCCCTGTCAGTGTGGTGCCGGGAGGGATGATCTGCAACTGACAATCTGCTTAGGTTGGAAACAGTAATCTGACAGGTGTTTCCTAACTCCCAATACTTTGTCACAGTCTTTTTTGACCTGCATGAAGTGCATGACACTACTTGGTATCATCTCATTTTACTCACCCTCCATGACTGGGGTTTTTGAGGCACTGTGCCGGTTTTTATCCATCATTTTATATCCCACTGGTTGTTCTGTGTTAGAGACAGTACTTCATGCAGCTCTCCATGCTTTCTAGAGAATGGCATCCCTTATGGCTTGTGTTGAGTATAACTCTTTTCCCAATCACCATTAATCAGTTAGTGACCTCTGTTGGGCCAAGGGTCGCGTCTGTGATATACATCAAGGATTTTTGCGTTTTGTACAGCTCCCACTTGGTAACCTCTGCTGAGTTCCATTACCAAAGTGCCATCTGGCAGGCTCCTGCATGGGCTCTTTTCCATGGTTTCCAGTTCTCTCCTACAGTAACGTGGGTCATGTATTCCTGCCATCATACCACTTTTCTTCTTCACCCGGAATTCTGCTTAGGTACTCATCACATAGGTGATGTATCACAGTTCTGTTTCTTGGGCCTCCTTTTTGGTAAAAAGCTGACCTGGCTCCCCCATATTCGTCACATGAAGGCTAGTTGTATGCGGGAGCTTAACCCTCTCAGCTTTTGGACCTACACATCTTGGGGTGCGGAACATGCTACTATTGAGTGATGAAATCTTCTCAGGTTATCAGCCGAGTGGCAGCGTCATCTTGCCAGAACGTTTCATATCGATCATCTTCAGTACTTCTCTTGTTTGTATTTACCGGCTCTGGTTTCTTCCTGCCTGGACTATGAATGCAAGGTTTATAATGTGGCAGCTCCTTCAGCTGTAAAACTGCTATACTCAGTCCATCATCATGACATGCATTTGGCCACTGGTGCCTCTTGGACTAATCTAGCAGACAGTCTTCTTGCTAAAGAGGAGATTTTCCCCCTTCAGATTAGATGGTACCAACTCTTGGAATCCTATGCAATTGCCATTCAATAATTCCTTGATCATCCCACATACCCCATTCTCTCTCGTACAGTTGGTGTCATCATCCTGATACCCATCCTTGGGTAGGGCTACCAACTGGAATACACATCTCTTTCCTTTGCCCAGATGTACATTTCCCTCCCTGGATTGTGCTACCTGTGTTTTCTCATGCATTCCCCCTTGGATGATGCCCAGGCCACAAATTAGGACTGATCTCTTCCAAGATCCTAAAGTATCCAGCAGCTGTTACGTCCAGTTCTTAAAGACTTCCAAGGTGCTACCATCTTTTTCGATGACAGCTCTAAGACTGTGGATCAGACAAGATATGGTTTTATATCTCCTGCTGGTAAGGAACGCCATTCACTGTTGGGAACACATAGTGTGTTTACAGCAGAGCTGACAGCTGTTAGCAGAGCCCTCCATTTTATTAAATGGGCATCTCTTGACTGTGTTCTCTTGACTGTGTTTTAATATGCACTGTCTCAATGAGCAGCTTCCAGGTTTTTGACCAAACTATTATTGTCGACCTTTAGTCTCTTTTCTTCTTCTTTTCCTCTAGCCAAAACCACTTCATTCTTTGACTGTATTGGTGTTTCCTGTGTTCTGTCCATATTTTCCCCAGTCTCTTCCTTTCTTTTACTTCAAATTTCGTGTTCATAATTTTGTTTCTGAATTTGTATCATTTCTTTATTGACTTCTGCTTGTTTCAGGTCTTTTTCTATTTCATGAAACCAGTTTATTATTATTATTATTATTATTATTATTAATGAGCTGTTGACTACATCACAAATCCTCTTTGTGAGTCTGGTGATGTTCATTCTGTGTGCGTGCCCAAAAAATGTTAACCTACATTTTCTGATTATGTCTGTGAGTCTGTCTGTATGTTTGTACAGTTCTTTGGTTGGCCTCTTAATTCATACACCATCTCTGTGTACTGCTCCAAAATTTTTTCAACAGATTTTACGGTCTATCTTTTCTCTCTGTGATGCCTGATGCCCCAATTGTGGTCATTTCTGTTACACAGAGGACTTCTGGTAGTACAACTGTAGTGTAGTGCCTGAGTTTCACCTGTCTTGAGATGCTTCTTTTGTTGTAGTGCGTCCATATAAGTTTGTACACTTTCTGAAGTTTTTCTGTTTGTTCAGTATTGGATGCCTTGTTTGAGCCTCCTATTTGTACGTACTCTCCAAGGTACTTGAATTTTTCCACTCTGTTAACCAATCCGTATTTTGTGTGCTTGGCTTGTGTATTGTTATCCTTTCTTTTCACATATCAAGTTTTCTCATCTATCTGTGACCCCGTTTTTTCAGAGACTTCATGCAAATATTCCAGGGCTTCTTGCGCTGCTTCACTGTTGTTGCTGAGTATTGCCAAGTCATCTGCGCAAGCTAGGCATTTTATCATTGTCTTGTTTGCACATTTTCTTCCTAACTGAATTACTTTTACTTTTTCTTCCCACTGCTGGATAATTTTGTCCAGGACTATGTTGAATAGAAATGGTAAGAGACCATCTCCTTGTCTGACCCCTGTATGTATCTCAAATAGCTCTGAAATTTCTCCCATAAATTTTATTTTGGATGTGGTGCCTGTGAGCATCTGTTCTATCAGTGCCCTAGTTTTTCTGTCTAATCCATATTCTTTGAGTGTGTTAAAGAGAGTCTGCCTGACAATGGAGTCATAGGCCTTCCTAAAGTGCACAAATGTAACTACAGTGTTGTCCACAGGTTCCTAATTTGTTCAATACAGGATCTTCCCTTTCTGAACCCTGCCTGGTATTCACCTATCTTTGTATACCCTTGTGGTTCCAGTCTGTTCAGTAACACCTTGGACAGAAATTGATAATGACATACCTCTGTAATTAGTAGGGTCTGTCCTGTCTCCCTTTTTGTGGAGTGGGTGGATCAGTGAGCATTTCCATTCCATGGAATTTTTTTCTGAACTCCATATTTCCAAGAGAATTCTATGAATTTTCTTTGTAATATTTTGGTCTGCAAGTTTCCAGATCTCAGTGATAATGCCATCTTCCCCTGGGGCTCTTTTGGTCTTCAGTTGTTTTATAACCACCTCTACCTCTGCGATTGTAGACAGCTTTGAGTCTAGGTTTGGTCATTTTCCTGTGAAGTGTAATTTTTCTTTGGGCTTCTCACATTTGAGGAGTGTATCAAAGTATCCTTTAGGGTCATTCCATGTCAATTCAACCAGTTTGAGAAAATGTTCCAGCTGATAGTCTCAGATCGCACAAGGATCACACAAGTCTTGAAACAGAGCAAAGTACAGTGGAAGATTTTGTTGAAATGTGTTGTCAAAAAATGGACAACCTGACCACACACAGCTTCACAGCAACAGCACAATCGGCTTCTCTCCAGTTTTGTAAGGATAATTTGAAACAAGATGAAATTATAGTAATACTAGCCTTTTCTCAAAATTATGCATTTATAGTTCAAGATGCCATTCAAGCATATCATTGGGACAACAGTCAAGCAACTCTCCAGCCATTTGCGATTTACTATAGAGGGGAATCAGGTGATGTGTCTGTCATGAACCTGTGCATTTTTAGTGACTGTTTAATTCTTGATGCCATTGCAGTTGATGCCCACTTTCGCACTGTCATGGCATATGTGAAAAACAAGCTGCCTCGCATACATTTTGCGAAATACTTCAGTGATGGGGCACCTAGTCAGTACAAAAACTGTAAAAATCTCAAAAATTTATGCATGCATTACCATGATTTTCAGATTCACGTAGAATGGAATTGTTTCGCAACTAGTCATGGTAAAAATGTATGTGATGGTATTGGTGCTACCATTAAGCGCATGGCATCATGAGCTAGTCTGCAGCATCCTACAGAAGGTCACCTCTTCAATTATTTACCTGTGTACAGAAAAATATCTCTGGCATACAATCATTCTATGTTTCGAAAGTTGAGTTGAAATCAGTCGAAGAGTTGCTAAAAAGCAGATTAGAACACATTAAAACTGTTGCAGGCACAAGGAGCCATCATCACTTCTCTCCAGCGGACTCTGACAATGTGCAGATGAGCAGACTGTCCGGTTATAACTATAGGTTCATGCACAACATGTGTCTTCACAGTGTTTCTGACTCAGGATTCTGAAACAAAAGCAGCAACATACAACCATGTTGCTATGTTATTGCTGTTTATGATGACAAATGGTACTTAGGATGAGTCGCTGAGTGCTGTGAAGGAGACGGTGATGTATTTATGAACTTCATGGCACCAGCAGGACCAGCAAGATCATTTCATTGGCCACGTGTGGCAGACAGGTGTTGGATTCCTTTTGAACATATTCTTACGACAGTTCCAGTACCTACATCAGTGTCAGGAAGAAGTACAATTTGCCACTTAATGTACAGAGTACAGTAGCTAAAGTGTGGGAGAACTTCTGTTCGAAGCATAATTGACTGGTTTTTAGCAGTTAACGTGCAGTGAACGTTAATGATAGGGTGTGTTAATCTGTCTATATGTTGTTGCTTGGTGATTAAACAGTTGTGGGAGAGGATAAGAGGAGGCAGAACAGTTTACGATATGTTTTTACAAAATTGTGTTGTGGAACAATGGCCACATAACCAAATACACCTTTCAACTTCAATTGTACACAAATGTCTTGCAATAACATGCTGAAATTTTGAGATATATATATCATTATGGTCTACTTATACAGTGTTTGAAATTTGGCTTGGATACCACTTGTCCCTTTTGTGCCACCACACTTTGAAAATCAATGTTTTTCAGGTAAATTTTCAAATTTTTTTATTTTCGTGTGCATGTAACTCAGTTTTTGTGACTGATATGGGCATGAGGAGTTTTCTGTGTGTATTTAGGCCACATTAAGCTTACCACAAAAAAATTTATACCATTTTTGAGTGAATTATATTTGACATAGAGGGCACCTCCAATATGTACCTTTTAATGTATTAAGATTTTTTAATCACATTTTGGAATTTTTTATTTTCCCTCAGAAAATGTTGTTGGTGTTTTGATTCATGGGGTGTGTTCTCTAAATGGATGTTACTGGGTTGTAAAAATTTCACTGGACTGTGTGGAATAGTTCCAAAGTTATTAAGACCTGAAGTTGGATCTGAAGATAGATTGCCAGATGCGGGTTGCAATTTCCGGGTCACGCCACCTTATTTCACAAGCCATAATTCTGGAACTAATTGGCAGAGTAAACTAATACTTTGTACATGAGTGTTCCACACATGGTAGAATTAGTGTACTGAATTTCAGTCAAATCTGAGACTATGAGCTGGAGCCCCTGGTTGAACTGACATGGAATGACCCTTTAAGAATATTGCAATTTTCTTTAGTGTTTGTTTCTAGAAGTCTATTTGTTCTTCTGAAGAAGATATTTGGAGGATGGTAACCCATTGTATTTTCCCAGAATGTTCTGTAGAAATTTCTCATATTATTTTTCTTTAAGTCTTCCTCGATTTCACCGAGCGAGGTGGCGCAGTGGTTAGCACACTGGACTCGCATTCGGGAGGACGACGGTTCAATCCCACGTCCGGCCATCCTGATTTAGGTTTTCCGTGATTTCCCTAAATCGCTTCAGGCAAATGCCGGGATGGTTCCTTAGAAAGGGCATGGCCGATTTCCTTCCCCATCCTTACCTAATCCGAGCTTGTGCTCTGTCTCTAATGACCTTGTTGTCGATGGGACGTTAAACAGTTATCTCCTCCTCCTCCTCCTCCTCCTCTTCCTCGATTTCATTCAGTATATTTTTGTCGTATGCCCCTTTCACTGCTCTAATATCTTTCGAGGATTGTTTTTGGACTTGTGAAATCCTGCCATGTCCGAGGACATACGACAATGTCCTCGGACATGGCAAGACTATCAACAAAGAAATAAAACAGGTGAACGTCACAGAGTGGTTACAGGTTTATTCGGCCCAGTGGAGAGAGTTACAGTGATGCTGAAAAAATGAAATGGCAGACTTTTGAAGGTGGACATAAACTATCCCAATAAAGTACTAACAAAGGTTAAAAGAACCTGCTTTAAATGATGACTCTAGGAATATACTACAACCCCTACATGTCACTCACATAGATATAATGAGGGCAAGATTTGAATATTTATAGCACGCGCAGAGGTGTTCATCCAGTCATTCTTCCTGCACTACATACGTAAATGTAACCCTGATGACTGGTACAATGCGATGTGCCCTCTGCCACGCAGTTTGTGGTGGTTTGCAAAGTATGGATGTAAATGTAGGTGTAGGTGATCCAGAATCAGGATATATTTAACACGTTGAAGGAAATTAATGCTCTCCACATGTAACTTTTAAATTTTGGTTTCACCGTGTTTTAGATAATTGCCTTGATTTTATTTTAGTATGCACTAAAGGTTCAAAGTAAGGAGCACATTAGTTGTTAAAGTGTTTTCCTTTACCACCTTTTCAGGGTTTTGCTTACAAATTTAATGTGCTTCAAGATATATTTGATTTATGTTGCACACAACTGTATGCTATCATGAATTAGTTGTAAAAGATGAGGCATCATGGACCTTCAGAGAAAAAATACAAAATACTCTTACGTTGCTGCAGTAGGAGGGGAAACGTCTCTCATTCTGTTGGGTATCAGGGCATGTGGGAAAATGAGCAAGCTCCAGGTAACATAATGTGACAGTCTGTGCCGTTCTCCTGTAACCTGTCGTATTAGTGTTGAGTCAAAGAAGTATTTAACTGTACAGAGTTGAAGAAAGTATCGGTCTTTGAGTAGATTACCAAGTCCGCTTACCAAGTCTGAGGTCATACATGAGCATACACTTCAACAAACAATGGAAAATCTAGGATGGAATATAACAATATTATGAAAAGGATGGATGCTACTCACCGCACTGCGGAGATGCTGAGTCGCCGATAGACAAGAAGACCGTTGGAAAGTGAGCTTTTGGCCAACAAGGCTTTCATTGAAAATAGACAAAACACACACACACACACACACACACACACACACACACACCTGCTAAAGCCAGTTTGCGACCAGCAGCTCATGATGGGAGAGGCAACTGGGTAGTGGGGGTAAGGAGGTGGGTGGGGTGGGGGACTGATGGCAAGTAGGGGTGGAGGATGCTAACATGCTGCTTGTGGGAGCATACAGGGACGAGGTGGAGAGAGGGTAGGGCAGCTAGGTGCTGTAGGGAAGTTAGGAGGAGGGCAAGGGAGGGGGGGGGGGGTTAGCAGGAAAGGAGAGAAGTAAAAAGACTGAGGGTGCCTTGGTGGAATAGATGGCTGTGTAGTGTTGGAATGGGAAGGGACAGGACTAGAAGGGTAGGACAATGACTAATGGAGGTTGAGGCCAGGAGGGTTATGAGAATGTAGGATACTCCTTGCGAGTTCCCACCTGTGCAGTTCAGAAAAGATAGTTTTGATGGGAAGGATCCAAATGGCACACACTGTGAAGCAGTCACTGAAATGAAGAATGTCATATTGGATGGCATGCTCAGCAACGGGGTGCTCCAGCTGTTTCTTGGCCACAGTTTGTTGCTGGCCATTCATGTGGACAGGCAGCATGCCCATGAACAGTGCAGCACAGTGGCTGCTGCAGCTTTGGTTGTAGACCACATGACATGTTTCACAGGTAGCCCTTTGTTTGATGGGATAGGTGATATTTGTGACCAGATTGCGGTTGGTGATGGTGGCAGGATGTAGGGGACGGGTCTTGCATCTAGGTCTATTACAGGAATACGAGAGATGAGGTGAGAGGTTAGGAGCAGGGGTTGTGTAGGGATGGATGAGGATATTTTGTAGGTTCGGTGGGTGGCGGAATACCACTATGGGAGGGGTGGGAAGGATTTTATTTGGTTTTCGTCTTTCACTATTGGCCTGCTCCCTCAGATTTAACCTTGTTACCCCTTATTGCTTCCGTTTCTTACTTTTCGTGATTTTAACCGACTATTTTTTTTTTTTTTTTGCTGTACTTTTCCAAATTTCTTCAGCTGTAATTCTTTGTTATTTGCATATGTTTTTATCCACCACAATGGATCGTTGCTCCTTACATCTGCGTCAATACAGAAAAGTTTCCTTATCACAGCCAGAACCCAGTCCGACATACTGTTCCTGTCTTGTTACTTGGCTCATTGAATACCCACATATGGCCTTACTATCAAATTACCCATCTCTGGCTGCCACCTGTCCTTCCACAATGACCTCCATCTGTTCAGATTCCATCAATCCTTAACCCTCACCAACAAAGTCCTGCAAAACCATATCATCCGAGCCCAAAGCTGCTTGCAGTACCTTCTCTCCATCCGCAATATTCTCCTACTGTGCAATCCCAAATTCCTGGAATCCATAATACAAATTGGAACTCTTGCCCTCCAGGAACTAAAGCAACATGAACGACGACACCTCAGAAAGCTCTCTTCCCTGCTCACTTCCTACGCCCACCTTGGAGTACCAACATACACCACCTCTACAACCACCTCCAGCCTCCCTCACATCCCCTCATAGCTGACAAACATTGTCTCACAGACCTACTACTTTTACCCCACCCTCCAAAACTCCCTCCAACCACTACGCAGAATCCAGAACCAAAACAGACCTGTAACACAGTTATGAACCTTTCCTTCAGAAGCCTTAGTCCCACAGAAATACCAGTCCTTTCCAAAGGCCTCACCTTTTGCCCCACTCCCAAATTCAGTCATGCAGGACTTGTTAAAGACCTTCTCTCCTCCTCCCAGTCCCTACAATGGAAACACACTTTCGCTATCAACTCTACCAATCAGACTGCCAGACTCGGTTCACTTCTCCTTCCAACCGTGATCCACACCCACTACCCCCAAATCACCCCCTGTTAACTTTGCAGAATTTCTTAACCTTGAACCTTGCTGCACCATCATTCCTCAAATCCTTCAACATGCAAACTAACCTTACATCCACAGAAATAACCAGTCAACCATCTAAAAATTGAGACCGACATTATAATCCTACAAGGATTACCTGGCAGAAGGACTCTGCCAGCTGTCAGATACATCCACTTACAAACCATGCCACAATGACCCCATTCCAGAAATCCAGCAGTGTCTCCAGTTACTCGTCAAATCCTTTGGCCCATCCCAGAACCTCTCCCCGGAGTCCATCTCTCTGCTCACCCCTTCCACTCACCACACTCCTACCACTCGCCACACTCTTACCTTCTACATACTTTCTAATGTCCATAATCACAACCAGGATGCCTCGTTGTGGCATGTTACTGTGCTCGCACTGTTCTCGTAGACCAACACCTTCAATCTATTACCCGTAACCTACCCTCCTACATAAAAGATACCAACCACTTCATTCACCAACTCTCTGCAGTTCCTGTCCCTTTACCACACAGTGCCCTGCTCGTCACTTCAACCCAACAAGCCACCTTCCTCGACGTTGACCACCATGTCAAAGATGGCTACATCAGTACCTCTGTCCATATCAAATCTACTGACCATCAGCAATACCTCCACTTTGACAAGTGCCACCCATTCCATACCAAGAGGTCCCTTGGCCATTGCATCTATAGTGATTAGCAGTCCCCGAGGGTCTCACTGAGGCCTTCACAGACCAATTACCCTCCCAACCTTGTACAGAAACAGATCTCCTGTGCCTTACCTTTCCCGTCACCCACCACCTCCTAAAGTGCCACCGTCCGCTGACAGAGGACCATTCCCCTCACGACTCAGTACCACCCAGGACTGGAGCAACTGAGTTATATTGCCCACCAGGGTTTTGCTACCTCTCATCGTGCCCTGAAATGAGAAATGTTCTCCCACTATTCGTCCCACCTCTCTCAAAGTGGTATTCTGCCACCCACTGATCCTACACAATATACTTATACATCCCTAGACAGCCCCAGCTCCCAACCTCTTGCCTCATGACTCATTTCCCTGTAGTAGACCTAGATGCAAGACATGTCCCGTACATCCTCCCAGCTCCACCTACTGCAATCTGGTCACAAATATCACCTATTTCATCAAACACAGGGTTACCTGTGATACCAGTCATGTGATCTACAAAGTAAGCTGTAACCAATGTGCTGTATTCTACGTAGGCTTGACAACCAACAAGCTGTGTGTCTGCATGAGTGGCCACTGACAAACTGTGGCCTAGAAACAGCTGAGTCACCCATTTGCTGAGCGTGTTGTCAAGAATGATGTTCTTCATTTCAATGATTGCTTCATAGCGTGTGCCATATGGATCCTTCCCACCAACACCAGCTTTTCTGAATTGCGCCGGTAATAACTCTTCTTGCAATAAATCCTATGTTCCCCTAATCCTCCTGGCCTCAACCTTCGTTAGTCATTATCCTTACCCATCTAACCTCTTCCTTGTTCCCATTCCACCACTACACATCCATCTATTCCACCAATGCACTCTCAGTCCTTTTATGTCTCTCCTTTTCCAATACCCCCCTGCCCTCCGCCTAACCTCCAGACTGCACCTAGGTGCCCTACCCTGTTTCCACCTCGTTCCTGTATGTTCCCACAAGCAATACTTTACCGTCTCTTACTCCTACCATCCATCCCTTCCCTCCCTGCCCCAGCCTCCTCCTTATCCCCACCACCTTTTGGTTGCCTCTCCCATTATGTGCTCCTGCTCACTTTGTCTTTAGTTGCCAGAGAAATCAGACATGCCCGCTCTGTCGTATGCGGTATAACAAAACCTGCTGCACTGTGGAAAAAGCTGCGCAGTTTCGGTATAGGGAAGCGAAGATCTGACGCTGTTTATCAAGCGTCTGCAGAAGAATTCAATGATTTCTTCTCAACAGCTATAAACTGCCACGCAGCGACAAATTACCAGCCCCAAGATATCAATCTCTCGAGAGACAAGTTTTACCTAAAACATGTAACTACTGGCACAGTACACAAGGCAATTATGAGAATCTCTTCCGAGGCAGTAGGAAATGATGGAGTGAGCATTGGCATGATTAAGAACGTCGTAGACACTATTACTCCAGTTATCACAGACATCTTCAACCTGTCTCTTGTCAGTAGTACATATCCTACTGAGTGGAAGCAAAGTTTAATTCAACCTATACCCAAGACTGACAACCCTAAGTCGCCAGGTGATTACAGGCCGATCAGCATACTACCTGCTATATCTAAAGCCCTAGAATACATCGTCCATGAACAACTGACGGATTACCTCAAAACTCATAACATCCACAACAAATATCAGTCAGGCTTTCGAAAGCACCATAGTACAGCAACTGCATTAATCAAAGTAACTGATGACATTAAACATGCTATGGACAGACGTGAAGCTACCATCCTAACACTGCTTGACTTTAGCAAGGCTTTTGATACAGTTGACTTTGATATATTACTAATTAAAATGAAACAGCTGAATTTCTCAAACAGCGCTATACACTGGTTCGACAGCTACCTCAAAAACAGAAGTCAACAAGTCATTTGTGGGTCGGAAAAGTCATCATGGAAAAACGTGCGCTCTGGAGTTCCCCAAGGCTCCGTCCTTGGTCCATTGCTCTTCTCACTGTACATTAATGATATTTCTTCAGTGATTCACTCCTGCAACTACCATCTATATGCCGACGACATCCAACTGTACATAAGTGCAAGCCCCAAGAACATTGCTGACGCAGTAGCGAGTATGAACGCAGATCTTTGCTCTGTTTCTCGATGGGCACAGAACCTAGGTCTGAAACTAAACCCCAAGAAATCCCAGGTCATACTTATATCTCATCCAAAGTTAATCAGTCGGTACTTTCGCGAAACAGTCCCTCAAATACTCCTCAATGGTACCCAACTACCATACCAAAAAACAGTAAAAGACCTTGGAATAATCTTGGATGAACACCTAAACTGGGAAGAACAAACAGTCACAGCTTGCCGGAAATCGTTCTCCTCCCTACATGCAATTCAAAAATTTAGAAAAATATTTCCAACCCATGTTAAACAAAAATTAGTCCAAACACTAGTCTTGCCTAATCTTTACTACTGTGATGTAGTTCAACACGGCACAAATAGTGAAAATTCGAGATGCCTCGAGCTAGTGATGAATGCTTGCGTTAGATACGTATGCAATATACGGTTGTATGATCATATCAGTTCTTCATACTCCCAGCTAGGTTGGATACGCCCACATAAGGCACGCGATCTCCACACGATGTGCTTACTTCAACGATTTCTTAGCCACTGGTGCCCCCAATACTTATCTTCTCACATTAAACACCTATCATCATTCCACAACCGCAATACTAGATCGGATACATCTAGCATCTTGGCTGTACCTTTACATAACACAAAATCTTTCTCTGTGTCATTCTCCATCTCAGCCATACGACTATGGAACGCGCTCCCCTGTGATCTGCGTCTTATCCAGAACCACTTAACATTCAAGAGGGAACTCAAGACTTACATATTAGGGACGGTATAGCCACCATTGTCGTGCCCCTCTCATCTTTTTCTTTCTCCTCTCCATCATAGCTTCGAATTTTACCATTATATTTCTCCTCCTCTAACTTATCTACCTTTTCTATATCTCTTTCACCCCATTCTATCGTCTTATGTCTCTGCTTGATGAGAATAACTCACAAGCTGCAAGAATATAACGAGAAAATTCCCAACTAGCAATAGGACTGACATTCATAAAAGAAAAAATATGTTCACTTTCCTATACATAGTCATTACTATTATTATTATTCTTGATTATTATAATTACTTTTTGATTGTTATAATTATCATTGTAGTACTTTTATAATCTCTAATTTTTTCTGTAACATTAATACTGTATAACATGTTATATGTCCTTAATGTTCTGTAGAAACTGAAATTTGTTGAATCTGAGTATGCCTGGTTAGGTGTAAGAGAGGGCCTGAAGGCCCTAATCTTGCCAGGTAAAATAAATGCATAAATAAATAAATAAATAAATAAATATGGTCATGTGCCTTTGTGGTCATGTGCCTGTGTGTGTGTGTGTGTGTGTGTGTGTGTGTGTGTGTGTGTGTGTGTGTATTTTCGAAGAAAGCTGAGTCTTCTTTTTGTACCTATCGGCGACGCAGCGTATCTGTTATATGGTGAGTAGCATACACGTGGAATAGTTGAATTCATCAACATTTACCTAGTAGTGTGCAACACCCCCATTTGTTGTGATGACAGTGGTAATGTGTTGTCACATAGACTCAGTGAGACTGATGAAAGCATTTGAGAGCTATCCTGATGATGACCCATCAAAAGGCTCCCACAGCTTGTTTAGATTAGGCTGAACTGTGTCCATGGCAGGCACTTCTAGCTTGGTGGCATCCCAGATGTGTTCTGTGAGATTGAGATCATTCTTGCACCCAACAAAGACAAAAATCGAGTCATCATGGTTCTTGCCAAATGATAAAAAGTGTCTTGGAGCAGGAAGATTCACATAAATAATTAGTGACTTATCTTGTTGAACTGGAAGGGAAGACAATTGTTGGTCATAACACACAGAGTTCAGACTGACAGACTACATGACACTTTGCTTCTGGCCCTATGACTGAACACTGGTTTTTGCAGTTGCAGCTGTGATCACTTTTATAATTTCTTGACAATCAATAAAAAGTTTTCTTCTTCTTTAAGACTTATGATGTAATTCATTGTCATAATCCAAATTATTTTTCTGAATATTCACATTAAAATTTATGAGGCATTTTAAATTAATATGGTTACCATGATTATTTACTGTCATTATTTTCCTTTTTTCATGAAATTACCAGACTTTTCGCATAAGACTTTTCACATAAGATGTTTTTCTTATATCTTTTATTATTTGTTTATGTAATTAGAATATAAATTAGTGTGAACATTCTTTTCAAAATTCTTTTCAAAATTAATGTCTCTTCTGCTTACATTAATCGTGTAATGTTAACAATTCTGTTTTACATATCCTTATTATTGTTTCATCTGGTTAATTATTTGTTTATGGAATACTGAATCTGAACAAGAGAAAATTACAGAAAAATAGGAGCAATTGAATATACTGGGAAGCAATATACGAACTGTAAGATTAGGTACGTAAAATGAAATACACAAGTAAATCGTATTGTTCCGTTCATGAATCTCTCTCCTTTACTTTTACATCAGGCAGTAAGCTCCTACATCATTTGCTAGTGAGAGATGATGGCAGACATATCTGGAACTCATTTCTATCTCATGTAACCATCTAACACACACACAAGAATGTCCTCATCATTGTACCATGTTATCCTGCAAATCATTGCTTCATATGTTCTTTGAGGAAATCATGTTCAGCCAATGGTGGCATATATTGTACTGTGACCCTCCATTCCAGTCTTTTTCCCATTGGTGGTATATAGTGTACTGTGACCATGCATTCCAAACAGTCTTTTCCCATACTCTGATCATCTAATGGAGGCTTCCTTGTATCCATGCCAATTTGTGTACCCTGTGAAGGTAAATGCAGTCCGCAGAGTTGCATGTGAATTGATGTATTCAGTAGTCTGTAGTGAGGCTGTGGTTCTGGATGGCATGGCTGTTGTTTTATTGTTATTGTGCAGCATTGAATTGGTGATTGATTTACAGCACTGTGGTGTGCCATGAACTATTGCAATCCACAAAAACTGACTGATGGTGCTGGTTTTTCTCAAATCTGTTGATACAGTGTCATGTGAAATATCAAGTGCCTGCTTGACTTCAAAGATGGTTTTGATATATGAAATTGCCCTCTGCCCCCAAAATCCTATTCTGTATCCCATAACTGTCCTGCTTCTAAACACTTCGTTTTTCCCCTCTAACATTATGCAACTACAGTTTCCTGGGTATTTTCCTTGTTGTAGCTATCTATTTGTGTTCATCTTTCCATTTTCCTTGTCATGATCTGTTCTTGCCTCACGTTAACTTTTTTCTTCCAATCTCTCTCTTTCCTGTCAAGTGAGTTGGCACAGTGTTTAAGACACAGGACTCACATTTAGGTCATCATTTCCTGCCTGGCCATCCAATTTGGGTTTGCTGTGATTTCCCTTAATCACTTGAGGCAAATGCCAATGTCATCCCTCATGTAGCAAGGTGGTAGTGCTTGCGTAATACTCAGAATGAGCACATAGTACCATGACATGAGATGCCCATGAACAAACCCAGAGTGTCAACCTAACTGGCAAGCAGAAAATCCAAAAGTGAGGTCAGGGACAAATACAGGAGTAAAAGAGTATTACAGTTCAAGTTAATAACAACAGGAAGTGCAAGCGACCGTATACTGAGTAAAGAAGAATCAGACTAATACTAGCGTGTGGCCAACTCTGAACTTTGCACGACGGAACCAGAGTATGAGAGACTCGTGGTGCTTATAGTGGAGACACAGATCAGTCCGACTCTCAACTGCGAACAACTCATCATCTGACATGTCTGAGTCTGGCGGCGGTACCAAATTCCCCGCCCCCTCCCCTTCCCTTTTAAGACACACTTAGAGCCAAAAATGACCAGGCCTGCTGAGTCAGGAGTGAGATGTGATGGTGATGTGTGCCAGGAGTTCCACCTGGGCACTTTCTGCTGGGACATCATGGGTGATGATACACTGATAGTCCGTCCAAGGCTGATGGTTTGATGGTTGAGGATCGATAAGAACTGGAAGGCCGTCCTCTGCTGGTGAATGCTTGCTGACGTCGTGACGCTGCCCTCGAACCAGGGGAACATGGCACCGGGAGTAATATGTAGAAGAGATTGCGAGGCTGACCATTCTGCACCTCAGCCAGACTGCAGTGTTTGATTGGAATCACTCAGTAAGATGTTGAAAAACTGGACAGGGCATCCTCTCTAGGAGCCTCAGAAACTCCCCCCCCCCCCCCCCCCCCCTCCCCCCTGTAATGAATTGAAGATCCTGGCCAACGTCTTGACCACTGTGTTGGATGCTGGTGCTGAATACCATTTTGGTGACAGAATTATTCAAATTCCTTTGATACAAACTGGTGAGCATTGTTTGAGAAAAGGATGTGTGGAACACCCTAGATAGCGTAAAGGGTGGCTAAGGCCCGAATTATAGCTTGCAGTGTTGTGGAAGACAACCTAGCAATGTATGGCAAATTTTGGACAGGGTTCTACCACTAACAGCCACATGGACCCCAAGAAGGGACCAGTGAAATCCATGTGCACCTCACCCCATGCTCTTTGGCAGGGGTCGTGAAGATAATTTTTGCTGATGGGCTGCCTGGTTGTCGGCACAAGCTTGAACAGGCTGCGGGCTTTCAAAATAATGATGAAATCATGTGGTGTGATGGCCCTCAACTACGTACCCTTTGACTCAAAGTTGAAATATTGAAAGTTTTGGCTGGTTTTGTTGTCTAGGGGCTGGGGTACGTAGTTGCCACATTACAAGCCAAATACTGCTGAATCTACAGTAAACAATATGAATATACACAAGAATCGAATGGCCGAAGGTTCCTATCACTTGGCAATTGCGAATTTTGAACGTAACTATAAATTTATACATGAAAGATTGCAATTAAATAAATTCTGCGGGTACTATTTTAATGACTTTAAATGACAAAGTGCAATAGCATAAGTACCTTTAAGAATGCCCTTTATTACGGTAAAACACTTATTGGTGTCAATGGTCCAACAATAAAAAAAAAATAAAGGTTGAATAACAGAGAAACAGTAGATTCCTACTTCACATAATTAGTTACGAGCAACAACATAGCTTGCGAGATATTCACTTCTAAATGCATACTATGTTTTCAATGTAGAAGCCACAGCAATCTCACAAGTGCACAGGTCGGCACTACAAAACATTTCTATCTCTCGCGACCACGCACAAACTGCCCCACATTCTTCAAGTCTTTCCTGCGACCGTGTGTCCATCGCGCCGTACCATCCAGGGCTCTCCCCGTGTCCTGTGCGACTGTCCCTCACGCCGCACTGTTGAGGACACTCTATGCAATTTGCTTTCACAAAATTCATCTCCTTTTTAACTTTTTTTTAAATCTTGAATCTTTCCATTCATCACCATTCACACACTCATTCATTACACATCCATACCTTACATATTCCCCTCAAATTTATTCCCATTACTTTTACTTAGATCTCTCTCAAATCTATGCTTCCGCCGTTTGCACCTGCTTTTATTGAGAGAGCCACTTATATAGCCTTCTTCCTTAACATACTCCCTATTACATATTTGTTGCCTTTCTCCAAACCTATCAACATTTCTACCATTACCATTATCTCCAGTCCTTTTCATCACCTGTTCATATCACCATCCCTGGACCTGAGATGTGGCGAACATCAGTTTCCCCGACCGGTTGTTACGCGATTGTACTTCGCGCGAATTTCCCCTGTCAAATCTGCGTCCTTTACTTGGGTCCCATTCACAGAAGTTATCACTCATGTTTGTTTTCCGATGATTCTGCTCATTCCAACTACTATTTCCCTGAGAATTCCTTTGATTCCTCTCACAATTATTATTTTGGCGATGTTTATCTGGATTCCCATTTTGACCCAGTTTGCTCTGAGTTTTGAACTTCAAAGCTCTCTCTAATTTTTTTTACAAATTCTAAAAATTCGTCCACGGAATCTCATGGACTATTGACAAGGCCCCAATGCAAGTTTTTGGGTAGTCGCCTTTTTAACATGGTGATTTGCATTAAAACCTCCAACATATATTTCACATGCATGAACTTGCCAAGCTGGCACTTGCAAAAATCTCTCATCGTCCCATTACCATACCTGTAACTCGGCCTGTTTAAAAAATTCATTTTGGATCCACGTCTGTTTTGGCTTGCTCCAAAATTTATTCAAAATACACTTTTCAAACTCTTCGTACGATTTGCACGAACTACATTTAACATTTGCCCAAGACTGTGGGTCTCCCTCCAGATGCCGTTTAATGTATTTTATTTTCGCTTCGTCCGACATGTCATGAACAAAAGCGCCCCTACACGTAGTCAAGAAATTTACTGGGTGATATCTTCCGTCATCTGTGTAACATTTCACATATCCGGTATTTGCCCACGGGATATTTATAACCAGTGTGGCCTGTTGGGAGGCTAACGAATTTAAATCACTTTTTATCTGTTGCATTTGTTTTTTAAATTTATTTTTGCTAGTGATACTGGACTCTCTTATCTTTAATTTTGCCCACTTCTTTCTCCCCCTCACCTACACGATTTGCAATGTCACTAATTGCTTAACTTATATCGCTTTTATGAGTATCTTTCGCTTTTATACAGTCGCTTACCTTGCCCCCAAGTTCCATCTATATCTTATCCATTTTTCCCCAAGATCTTTTTCCACTGATTCGATTTTAGATTTTACTATTACAACTTCATCTGTAATTTTCCTCATAGCCACTCGGACACATTTTAATTTATCATCAGTTGCTTTTTCAAGGTTACCCATAATTTTTTCAACTTCCTCTTTCGTAGCGGACCCTATTTCAGTACACATTATACCCATATCTGTTCAATTTGTACTGATATTATTTGCCATTCCCTGGATCATTTGCATTAGCTCAGACATCATATCTCCCTCACATTCATTCCCCTTGCCTGATTTCCTTACACTTTTGCACTCTGATTTTGGACTAACTGCCTCTCTTCCATTTCCAGAATTACACATACTAGGTGACTGTTTTATGTTTGCGAGATCTATAAGTGGAGCTTGAACTTCAGAGTTGAACACTATCTCACTATTTGCACAGACACTTGTCTGATCTGAGGTGGTTCCCTCTGCCATGGTGATGCCGTCAGTCGTAGTGGAAATCGACATTGCTCGGGAGTACTCGAAGACTCAACTTATTTAGACTCTGAGCCTCCAGGCAAATTGCCTTTAACGTGATAGATTAGGACCTCTATCGATAGCTTGTGTTAGTTTTGAAAATTACTGCGTAATTTCACTATTTCTAGAAACCTAATTGTGATGGGGGGGGGGGAGGGGGGGGGAGCCGATCTCACACTGTGTTTAGTGAGAGGTTCACTCTACAGAAATCTCTGCTGGTTTTGCAAAGGTTTTTACATTTCGCATAGTACGTGAATAAGAGGGAACAAAGGAATTACCACTTTGCAGGACACAAATCCTAGACGAGAAACTTCCAATTGCGGGATTTCAAATAGAAAATGATGTGATGAGTGTTGTGGCCCTCAATTACGTACCCTCAGACTCAGAGTTGAAATATTAAAAGTTTTGGCTGGTTTTGTTGTCTAGGGGCTGGGATACGTAGTTGCTGCATTACAAGCCACATACTGCTGAGTCTACAGTATACAATATGAATATACACATGAATCGAATCGTTGAAGGTTTGTATCACTCAGCAATTGTGAATTTTGAATGTAACATTTATAAATGAAAGATTGCAATTAAATAAAATCTGCAGGTACTGTTCTTAACGACTTTAAATGATGAGTACGATAGCAGAAGTACCTTTAAGAATGCCCTTTATTACTGTAAAACATTTATTGGTGTTGATGGCCCAGCAATTAAATAAAATATAAGTTGAATAACAGGGAAACAACAAATGCCTACTTCACGTAGTTAGTTATGAACAACAACATAGCTTGCGAGATATTCACTTCTAAACACAGACTACGTCTTCACTGCAGTAGCCACGGAAATCTCACAAGTGCACAAGTTGGCAAAAATATTTCTATCTCCCACAGCCACGTGCAAAACTGCACTCTCCAACATAGTTCCTGCAACTGCTGTCACGCCTTCCCGTCCAGCACTCCCTCGTGTCCTCTCCAGAACTCCCCTGTCCTCTGTCAAAACGAAGCTCCTCCCCCACTCCCATACAATCTCTTCATGTTTCCTTTTTGGAACAATCGCTGTGATTGGCTAGAGTGCTGCCGCCCTGTCTCCAAGCCAATGCACACTCACAAACATAATGAAACACATTCTAAATTCTGGATTTACAATTATATAACTTGAAATTAAATAAATATTCCTATGGTTGTACCATAAACACTCTCTAACACACATTATTAAATACATAAACAAATTAACTAAACGTATATCACAGGAATAGAACTGAAGTAAGCCAGTGGCCTAATGTCTATGTGCTTTCTAAAACACAGTAAATAATTGATCAATTTCTCCATGAATATATAAACAAAGACATAGATGAATAAATATATTTGTAAGCGTGTTGCTACCGTTTTTTCGTGTAACTGTGGAGTACTTATGGCCTGATGCGATCAATAGTAATCGGCCACTTTGACCTACAGTAACCCATGTACTATTCAAATTACATGCCTGTAATTTATACCAATTTAGGTTTACACTGATAGCTTTCTAAAGACACATCGATCGACCAAATCAGATGAACCGTTTAGATTTTGGAAATTCGTTGCTGGGTGTTACTTGTATAATTTATCATCAGATACTAAACTTTAAACTAGTAAACATATTGAAAATCTCATTACACCATCAGAATAATCATGCAAATAATGGTAATGTACATGTTTCTTTTTGAGTTGTTATGATTCCTCTGGCTACTATTAATTTCTATATGAATTGTGAAATTTCAGCCATTATGGTTTCACGAAGTCCGCCATCTTTGGCACTCTATGGCATACATATCTCCTTCATCGACTCAAAGCCCATTCCACGACAGAGATGGCTCACGTGCTGGGGCTACCCCTCTTGGTACGGCTAACGTATGGCATCACAAGGTTGCTGACGAGCCCCGACTTGCCGAGCGGCCTGTGCGGCCACACCAACTCAGGGCCCCACAACTCGCCCGTTACATCACAAGGCATACACTGTGTGTTTGATGGTGGAGTTAATTGCAGGCCATTAGGTGCATTGCCAGGTGACCACTTTCATTTATGAGTCCCGTGCTTTCATTCACGACATCAGTCAATGATGTGGCTGCAACTTCTACATAATGTGTTGACACAAGGATTGTGGAATAACATTTCTGATCTTCCGCAGCTCACAGTGAGACACTGTCGACAATGTGAAGCCCATCTGGAGTGTTGTGGCTGACCCTGCATACGACCCAATAGAATTGGGGAGAAGAGAAATATGTGTCACAAGAAGGGATCGGTTGGTAGGACATATTCTGAGGCATCACGGGATCATCAATTTAGTATTGGAGGGCAGCGTGGAGGGTAAAAATCATAGAGGGAGACCAAGAGATGAATGCACTAAGCAGATTCAGATGGATGTAGGTTGCAGTAGGTACTGGGAGATGAAGAAGCTTGCACAGGATAGAGTAGCATGGAGAGCTGCATCAAACCAGTCTCAGGACTGAAGATCACCACCAAAACAACAACAACTTCTCAGGGAGCCGGTAACCCAAATGTCATCCAAACAGTTGATGTAACACGGGCCATGTTTAATTAAGTTGCTTAAGAAGAAACTGGAATATTTGTGAAGCTGAAGTTAACCCCCAAGCGCAAATAATTAAACTGGTACACCTGAAAGAAGTATTTAATGCTAAAATCCACTGGGACTCAACATCCAGTGCCAAATGCAGCTATACATCTCTGAGCTCAATTTTGAAACAATACTGACTGCTGGCCAACTTAGTCATAACTGCACAGAATGCGGTATATTACAAACATCTTTTCACATTGTGCATCGATTCTGTGCTTAAAATTGCAGCAAAGGTGAACATTGCCATGGGTTTTTGGACGATGAATATGGGGGTGGCTCATTGGCTTGATGGAATCAGTGACTCCACACAGAGATTCATTCCGTCTGTTGAGTTCCATCTACGCATTATCTCGCATAGCGAATGGCATGGGGCAGGCTAGACAGAGCCTGGGAACTGCCAATGGTTTCATTGTAATGTGGGTCTCAGAAGTCGTGGCTTTACCTAGATTCTTACCAATAAGTTGATCGTATGACTGCAGCAATGTCGCCAAGTTTTGAAATGGCTTTATGTGCAGAAAAGGTTAACTTCATCAGCTACATCAAAACCAAATGTAGTGGAAGCATCAGGTTCTGCCAACTGTGAATTTACAATAAAAAACATGTTGGTGTCCAACATTTTCATATTTGGCCACAACCAGTAGTTGTTCCTGCAAGAGAGTCTGCTGCTTCTAAAATATACCACTTGGCACTGAGTGCGCTGTAAAGGGGGAGACCCTGTCCGTATCTAAATTGACCAGACTGACTGAGGCACGTGTGTTTAAATGAAAATTCACACAATCTCCAACTATCTTGTTTTCCACCATAATATTGTGCTGCACGGCTGCCAATGTGCATGTGGAGTCAATTGCGAACACGTAGATGTTGCCCAGCAGCACGGATCGCCAACGTTTTGCACACAAAACTGTTGAATGTCCTGGCGTATGGCAGATTTGACAGGTTGCAAAGAAAAGTGGGCATTGTCTCCTCTCATGTAAGGACCAAAAATCTGGGGAAGATTGCTGTGCCTGTAGGGGTGCGTCCGGCTCTGTGAAAGTACGGTACTCTGTGCGTGATGTGAACTTAGTGGAAAACTCCTGCGGAAGAGGCTGACAATGGTTCCATGTGGTCCCTATATTTTTAGCAGACCTACACCGGGGCGCCGAATTACCCATTCCAGTACTATGCCCATCTCAACGATGTGGTTGCTGAAGCCTGAATAACTTCTGATGGGCACCTGTCCCACTAGTGTCACTTGTCAAGTTTTGCCTCCTGCCAATCTTCTGAAAACACATTTTGCGATGCTGCAGTCAACTCCTCAGACTCTGAAATATGTGGTACTTTGTCCAATGTTTGATCTGAATGCATTAAGGATTTAGTGTATGCAGCCCTTGTTGGCACCAGCCACACCACTATTTAATGAATTAGGGAGTCGGCTTAGCAGGTGCTACAGTGTTTACACTGAGAGCTACATCTACATGCTAACACCTGTAAGTTGCCTGTTCACACCGCCAAAGATTGCCCAGGACATTTATCATATTGACTACACTGCAAGTAGTCACTTATCATGTGTACTTGTTGACTGTCTTAGTGCATTAACAATTGACACAATTCTGCAAGTTCTACCTTTTCAGAGCAGGTTGTTGTTGTTGTGGTGATCTTCAGTCCTGAGACTGGTTTGATGCAGCTCTCCATGCTACTCTATCCTGTGCAAGCTTCTTCATCTCCCAGTACCTACTGCAACCTACATCCTTCTGAATCTGTTTAGTGTATTCATCTCTTGGTCTCCCTCTACGATTTTTACCCTCCACGCTGCCCTTCAATACTAAATTGATGATCCCTTGATGCCTCAGAACATGTCCTACCAACCGAGCCCGTCTTCTAGTCAAGTTGTGCCACAAACTCCTCTTCTCGGAATCCTATTCAACACTTCCTTATTAGTTATGTGATCTACCCATCTAATCGTCAGCATTCTTCTGTAGCACCACATTTCGAAAGCTTCTATTCTCTTCTTGTCTAAACTATTTATCGTCCATGTTTCATTTCCATACATGGCTACACTCCATACAAATACTTTCAGAAACGACTTCCTGACACTTAAATCTATACTCGATGTTAACAAATTTCTCTTCTTCAGAAACACTTTCCGTGCCATTGCCAGTCTACATTTTATATCCTCTCTAGTTCAACCATCATCAGTTATTTTGCTCCCCAAATAGCAAAACTCCTTTACTTCTTTAAGTGTCTCATTTCCTAATCTAATTCCCTCAGCATCACCCGACTTAATTCGACTACATTCCATTATCCTCGTTTTGCTTTTGTTGATGTTCATCTTATATCCTTTCAAGACACTGTCCATTCCGTTCAACTGCTCTTCCATGTCCTTTGCTGTCTGTGACAGAATTACAATGTCATCGGCGAACCTCAAAGTTTTTATTTCTTCTCCATGGATTTTAATTCCTAATCCGAATTTTTCTTTTGTTTCCTTCACTGCATGCTCAATATAGATATTGAATAACATCGGGGAGAGGCTAAAACCCTGTCTCACTCCCTTCCCAACCACTGCTTCCCTTTCATGTTCCTCGACTCTTATAACTGCCATCTGGTTTCTGTAGAAATTGTAAATAGCTTTTCGCTCCGTGTATTTTACCCCTGCCACCTTTAGAATTTGAAAGAGAGTATTCCAGTCAATGTTGTCAAAAGCTTTCTCTAAGTCTACAAATGCTAGAAACGTAGGTTTGCCTTTCCTTAACCTAGCTTCTAAGATAAGTTGTAGGGTCAGTATTGCCTCATGTGTTCTGGTATTTCTACGGAATCCAAACTGATCTTCCCCGAGGTCGGCTTCTACTAGTTTTTCCATTCGTCTGTAAAGAATTCGCGTTAGTATTTTGCAGCCGTGACTTATTAAACTGATAGTTCGGTAATTTTAACATCTGTCAACACCTGCTTTCTTTATGGTTGGAATTATTATATTCTTCTTGAAATCTGAGGGTATTTTGCCTGTCTCATACATCTTGCTCACCAGATGGTAGAGTTTTGTCAGGACTGGCTCTCCCAAGGCTGTCAGTAGTTCTAATGGAATATTGTCTACTCCCGGGGCCTTGTTTCGACTCGGGTCTTTCAGTGCTCTATCAAACTCTTCACGCAGTATCATATCTCCCATTTCATGTTCATCTACATCCTCTTCCATTTCTATAATATTGTCTTCAAGAACATCTCCCTTGTATAGACCCTCTATATACTCCTTCCACCTTTCTGCTTTCCCTTCTTTGCTTAGAACTGGGTTTCCATCTGAGCTCTTGATATTCTTTCATACAAGTGATTCTCTTTTCTCCAAAGGTCTCTTTAATTTTCCTGTAGGCAGTATCTATCTTACTCCTAGTGAGATAATCCTCTACAACATTACATTTGTCCTCTAGCCATCTCTGCTTAGCCATTTTACACTTCCTGTCGATCTCATTTTTGAGACGTTTGTATTCCTTTTTGCCTGCTTCATTTACTGCATTTTTAGATTTTCTCCTTTCATCAATTAAATTCAATATTTCTTCTGTTACCCAAGGGTTTCTACTAGCCCTCGTCTTTTTACCTACTTGATCTTCTGCTGCCTTCACTACTTCATCCCTCAAAGCTATCCATTCTTCTTCTACTGTATTTATTTCCCCCATTCCTTTCAATTGTTCCCTTATGCTTTCCCTGAAACTCTGTACAAACTCTGGTGTAGTCAGTTTATCCAGGTTCCATCTCCTTAAATTCCCACCTTTTTGCAGCTTCTTCAGTTTTAATCTACAGTTCATGACCAGTAGATTGTGGTCAGAGTCCACATCTGCCCCTGGAAATGTCTTACAATTTAAAACCTGATTCCTAAATCTTTGTCTTACCATAATATAATCTATCTGAAACCTGTCAGTATCTCCAGGCTTCTTCCATGTATACAACCTTCTTTTATGATTCTTGAACCAAGTGTTCGCTATGATTAAGTTATGCTCTGTGCAAAATTCTATCAGGCGGCTTCCTCTTTCATTTCTTACCCCCAATCTTTTCAGAGCAGGTAAGGGGTTGCAATTTTTATATCATCTGATACAAAGTACTACTACTACTACTACTACTACAACTGGATAGCAATGAAATGCTCTGATCATTCGGCAGAAAACATCTTAAATAATTTTCCCACCTTTCTGTGATCTCCTCAAACCCTACTACAAATAGGGCCAGTGACGGAGACTGTACTGCCTGTGCTTTCGTTGCTGGCTGCACAACCAGCAAATAGGTGAGCTCCTGCATTTGCAATTGTTGTTGCTGCTGTTCCAACTGTTTTTGTCATTGCTGTTGTTTCAGCTGCTTGCCCTGCAGCTGCATTTGTTGTCCCCAGCCCTCCAAAAATGCCGTGTCCATGATGACCACAATATATGACTCTGAATATAAAAACTAATATACACGCAATAGCAAGTTCTTTTTGCCAAATGTTATGTCTCTCGTAGCGAGATGGTAGCATTCGCATAAAGCTTGGAATGGAGCATATTACCACAACATGTGGCTCCGTAAACAAAAAGGGGATATTAACCTAACAAGTGAACAGAGTGTCTGAATGTGCAGCCAGGTACAAAATTGGAACTAAGAGAGTGCGATAGTGTGGAGTAATAACAACATGAGATGCAAGCAAATGTAGATCAAGTAAACAAGAATTGTACTAGTCATCTTTCCGCTGTCCAAATGATCTCTGATAGATGATGGATAATCAGCGTGTAATCTTATGGGGATACCGTCTGGGCCAGATGCCTTCCTGGCATATAAGGATCTTAACTGTTTTACATTCCCAGATAAACTATGTCAGCCATCCTTGCATTTGTTCGATAATTGAAAGGGGAATGGTGCTGCAGCCCTCTGTCATAAATGAGTTTTTGAAATCTAGGTTTAGAATTTCGGCCATCTGTTTATCATCATCCGTTACATTACCCATACTGTCAGCAAGAGAAGATATTGAATTCTTTGTAACGTTCATAGATTTTATGTACGCCCAAAATTTTTTTGGGTTATTTTTAGAATCTGCAGATAAAATATTGCTTTCAAATTTGTTAAAAGAATCTCTCATTGACCTTTTGACAGCTGCTTTCATTTTGTATAATTTCTGTTTGTCAGCGGGGCAGTGACTATGTTTAAAAGGACAGTGCAAAATTCTCTGCTTTCTCAGCAACTTCCTAATATGTTTGTTGTACCAAGGTGGATCCTTTTCCTCCCCTATATCTTTTCTAGGCACATACTTCTCTAGCACGTGGTGGACGATACCTTTACATTCTGACCAAAGATGCTCAATATGTTTGTCCCCCATGGTAGTCTATATTATTTGTTAAACAGATTGTAGAATGTCATCTGCACATGAGAGTGTGGTCACGTACACACACACACACACACACACACACACACACACTCTCTCTCTCTCTCTCTCTCTCTCTCTCTCTCTCTCTCTCTCTCTCTCTCTCTACATTTAACACCAAAATATTATTTTAACAGTGCAATAAATTAATCCTATTAGCTCTTGCTTTAGGAGCAGTAGCAGTTTTTGTACATTCTTGCTTCGTGTGCACTTTAAGTAGTTTAAAAATTCTGCCATTGAATAGTAGCAATGGTATAATAAGAATCCCTTAGGGATTTATAAGTCAATAAAATGAGGAAATGTGGTAGATCATTGGGAATTTGTGTAGCCCCATTTATAGTGGAGATTTCAAAGACTGATGTCCTTACTGACTGCACATCTAGTTTTTCTTTTCACCTCGTATCATGTCCATTTATATTAAAGTTTTTAGTTACCTCTTTTAAAGGTTTTTTTACATGTTTGTAGAATTATTATGCTGGGGAGTGGGGGGATCGAATATTTTGAAAGAGGGGTGTGCAGGAATGTGTTTGTCGTGCATTGCACATTGATCTTGTAGTTCTTTTTTGGATCAAGATGATGACTGAGCTAGCAGTTGTGCTACCTCAGAATATAATCCCATACTGTAGAATGTTGTAGAACTGAGCAAATTGTGCAACTCAAACAAGGTGGAAGCTTGCTTTGTATGCAAGGAAGCATAACCTGCAGCATGCTTTCTTCACCATCACATTTGGATTTGTTGTGTGTGTCTAACATTTAAATTCATGTTGAAGCCAAATGCCTAAAATTTTTTTTGTTTCCAGTTAGCGTGTGATTCTGCTGGAGTTCTTAGTCACAGAGACTTTTCCCTTATGAATGGAAGTTTAGAAAAGTTGTATTATATGTATTCATTAGTAGCTTATTTCCTTCAAACTAGTCATTTAGCTGTTCTGTAGCTGTATTTATGTTTGCTTGTAATTATCTTGGGGTTTCCCCCATAAGAAGGATTCTAATGTCATCTGCATACAAGACTTTTTTTTTGCGATTCAGTTCTTAAATCCAAGTGTTTTATCCACATAAGGAAAAGGATAGGCCCAAGAATGAATCTTTGAGGGACACCACACTGTGTTTTTCCTGCCTATGAAAAATACGTTCTGGTGCTGTCATTTAGCTCATGTGATATTACTACTTTCTCTTTCTGATTTCTTAAGTATGAGGAGAATCATTTTAAAGCAGGGACTCTAATTAATTAGTTTAAGAGCTTTTCCAATAGGATTTTATGGCCCAAGATTTAAAGATCTTCATTTAGATCTAAGAAAATGCCAGCAGCATTTTTTTTTGTCCATTGCTTCTAGAATCTTCTGTAAAAATTACAGATAGCACTAATAGATTTATTTTTCCAGAAACCATGCTGGGCATTAGTGAGGATTTTGTACTTGTCCAGGAATTCATTAATCAGTTATAGTTTCCTAAATGTGCTTTGTCTCCTTTTTATGAACAGGGATCACTTTGGCAATTTTAATAGCCAGGAAATGCTCCTGTCGAAAAGGACAAGTTGATTATATTTGCAAGGGGTGTTGCAATATTATAATACTTCCTTTGTGATGGAGTCAAGAATACCATCAATTTCAGAGGACTTTTTAAGGTTTTTGCTATATGAATGATTTCATTCGGGGTTGTTTCATAGAAACTGTCTGAGGGGAGGCAAGAATTTGCTTTGTTCTGTTCATTGTTGTTTGGGCTATCTCTCATATTAGTGATTATTATTATTATTATTATTATTTTATTTTTTATTTTATTTTATTTTATTTTTTTTTTTTTTGTATTGGCTGCATAGTACTGTCTGAAGAGATTTGCCATCTGTTGGGGGTCAGTAACTCTTATTTTCATAGTTCAGGATGACTTTTTCCCTTTTACTATTTCCTTTCTGTTTTATTACTTTCCGGATAGTTGTCTTTTGTTTTCTGACTCTGATATAAACTTATAGTTTGGCATTTTTTTTGCCTGACATGTGGCTTTTCTATGTACCTGAATGTATTTTGTAATATAACTGTTAAGGATAGGGGTACGTTGTGGCTTTTTCTGTGATTGCACAATTCTCTTTCTGTGTTGCTTGAAATTTTTTTGCCTCTTGTTATCAGTGTATTTGTTTTTAGATCTGTGTTCCTTACCACCTATGTTTTGAGTGGAAATGATGTTTCAAAATAATACTTGAAAATGTCAGAGGACTTTTCAAATTTTTGTTGGTATCGTACAACTGAGTAATTTCTTCCCACCTTTCTATTGACAATAAGTGAGTGAATGTTTCTGAGCTCTATGTGTTGAATATTCGTGCAGTCATAGATAGGTCTTTTATGGTTTCAGCTGCACAGTAAGTAGCCTAAGAGGATTACCATTTGTGCTTCATGATCGTAAAATCTGCATTTATGCATTTTGCAGTATAGGTTGTGTTTACAAGTGTTAGATCCAGAGTTGTAGGAGTAGTTTTTGTAATTCTTGTTGGGGGCTTTAATTGTTTTAAATCAAAAGTATTTGTTAGGTTGAGTAATATTTCTTTTATCCTGCTTGTTCAAAAAAAAAGGAATTTTGAAATATCCACATTGTGCTATTGATTCTTTGACATGTATCCTGTTTAGTAATGTTTAAAGTTTAATGAGAAGTGACTGGAAGTTACCACTCGGAGAGTTGTGGACACACATGACAACTGTATTTTCACCACTTATTTCTACGACTGTTGCTTTAAAGCCTCTTTCTGCATACTTTTAGTTAAAATAGCAGTACCTCCATTATTTCTGATTTATTCTACAGAAGCAGTTTGCAAGTGTGAAGCCTGGTGTCAAAAATGAAGCTATTGGTTCTGCCTTTAACCAGTTTTCCGAGAGATGTAGAACACTGATAAATCGAAGTTCACTATTTAGTAAAACCTCAGAGTAAGTTTTCTAATGGCATTTTATTACATCATTCACCTCAGCTTTGGAGAGATTCTGTCCATAAAAAATCAACTGTGCAGATGCTTGGAGTCGCCTTTTATTTCATTGACTTCAAAGTGCTTTATGCCTCCAGGATATCCATCCATGTGGCTGCCACATTTGTTCTCTTGTTTTGGTTTCTTGTGTTAGGCCTACTATCATAAACAGCTTCCAAAGGCTACCGTAGCAATTAACTACTGTTAATTATTGTCATCTATAGTATGTTTGTGCTCAAGAGGATGAAAAAATGAAAATCTGCTACTTCAGGGAGTGGAACATGGGGGGGAGATAAACTTTGCTGATTTTTTTTCCAGTTGTTCTATTTAATTAGTTACTACTTAAAATGTAAATGGTTACACTGGTAGTTGTTAAATACTCATATTTTCAAAACAGTTAAAACATACCTACAGTGAATTTTACTACCAATCTGATAATTTACAGAAAGGATGCGTAATGTGTTGTGCTTTCAGCAGATTAGTTTTTAATATGGAAGTCCCAATTAATTGCCTTATGCCTGAAGCCAACTCATTACAGTTTTTGCATCAGAAAATAGAACTCCACTTTTGAACCACTATAGCTTGTCTGGAGATGTACGTAGAATGAATATGTGTAAACTTTTCGATTGTGAGGTTTTGTAAAGTTACTTCCTGTTTTTAATTTTCTGAATTTCGACTGTGTAATGCCATTTATATTATAATTTGGATTTGGCAAGTTTACTGGGTCTCACTTTTTTAACTAGAAGTTTACTTTGCTGGTCTGAGGGGGTTGAAGGAAAGATTCCAGCAAGCTCTGAACATTTTGAAGTATATTGCCCATTGAACTTGGAAAATAGACAAATGTGTCTACTTTGGTGTTACAGGGCTTTTGTATCATGGAAGTTAGAATACTCATGCACAGTTTATACATTGCTTATTCATCATATTTAAAAATTAGGTTTAATGGGCCTTGAGGCAGTTACAATGGCTATAGAATTAGCATTCGTAATCAAAAGCATGCTGTTCAATACAGTAGTCGAGATGCTGACCTCATATTCAGGAGGATGGAACTTGCTCTCTTTGGCCATTCAGATTTAGGCTTTCTGTGGGTTTTCTATATCATTTGAGGTAGATGTCAGGACAGGATAGTTCCTCCAGCAAGGCCTCAGCCAACCACCTGTCTAGTCCTCATAAGAACATACATACATATTCTACATCTACATTTATACTCTGCAAGCCACCCAATGGTGTATATTTGAGCAATTTATTTTCATTGTATTATGACAGCATAGCCTATATCATTGTGAAATGAGCCATGTATGAATGAATGAGTAAATAAAATAAATTGGTTCCTTAACAGCCTGTGGTAGGTTGGTTGTTTGGGGAAGGAGACCAGACAGCGTGGTCATCGGTCTCATCGGATTAAGGAAGGATGGGGAAGGAAGTCGGCCGTGCCCTTTCAGAGGAACCATCCCGGCATTTGCCTGGAGTGATTTAGGGAAATCACAGAAAACCTAAATCAGGATGGCCGGACGCGGGATTGAACTGTCGTCCTCCCGAATGCGAGTCCAGTGTCTAACCACTGCGCCACCTCACTCGGTAACAGCCTGTGCACAGAGGCCTTTTAAGCATAATGTTAAATCAGAAGGCAGCTCCTGCTCATTCAGTGAGCATACAAAATATATTGTCTCGCTTATGAGGAAGTAGTTGAGTTGCCTTTCCTTAAAGTGCCGGATTTATTCTGCAACTATTGATTACATGTTTATTGAAATCAAACTCTCCAGTTGCCAGTTACACTGCAATTTTGATCATACCTTTAATTTTGTGACCATACTGTCTTTGGCTTAGCCATTTGAGAATGACTTGTAATTGAGTTGAAACTGATTGTGTGAGTAAAACTACAATATAACTGGCAACTAATTCCAATAATCACATAAAATATATTTTGTACAACAATCATTTGTTTACCATACTGTTAACTGCCAGTTTGAGCAATGAAGTACTTGTCCAAGAAGAACAGATTGATTGGAATTCATGTGAGCAATAAGCTGCATGCATCTCCTTCATAAATTGTAATAGCATTTACCCACAGTCTGTTAGGTTCTTTTCTTGATCTTTTGTTATTTCTTGGAATCTACCAGAGAATTTCTGTGATCCATTGGCCTTATATTGTCTGCCAGTGGGATTGTTGTTATTTAACCTGACCCAAACATGAACTGTGTGTTAAAAAAAAATTAAAAAATACAGAAAAACTAACAAAACCTAAATATAATTATGAAAATTTAATCAACATACAAAATGTTACAGAGTTAGCCTTGCGCAAACTAAAGAGCAATCATATTTATTGAAGGCAAGTATTAACTGTCACAAGAATTTATTTTTCTTAATATTGTGTTTTAACTTTTCTTGCAATAAAACAAACACTTAAAAACACACAAAAAGAAACTTTGCCTTGATGTAGAATCATAATGACTGTAAAGTACAATTTAGTTTAAATGCATAAACTTATTTCTCTTCATCTATTTCTTGGGTCTTTTCTCTCCTAAATTATCTCCCAATTTTTATCAGACAAGCCTATAGACAGAGAAGATTCTATCAAAGCATGCAGTGCTGACAGAGCAAGAAATGAGATATTAATAAAGTAGTTGCAAGAATGTCTTACTGTTTTGAATAAATTAATTGTAGGAATTTAAATTGAACTATTTGATTGACAATACAAAGAAACTAATAAAAACCTTGAGAACTTAATTTACCAACTGGATTGATTGCAATTTTTTTTACATCTGGGTGGTCCTAAAGCCTGCTGCCAACATTGTCCAATTTTCAATGCAGTTATCATTGTGTTTTTCATGCTGTTCCTTGCTCCATTTGTTTGTTATCCTGTCTCGCCCAGTAATTAGAACAACTGTATCTTTAAGTAACCCTTGATTTTTGTATAGATTTCACACTAAAATACCATGTTTCACTACCTTACATCAGATCAGGTGTTGTGTGATTATTACAAATTTTCCATTTGAGACAAATCAAAGCTTAACTTTCAATACCAAATTTAATTTACTAATGAATTTTTACGCTTTTGTGTATTTCTTTTGTTGTGCCTCCAGATATTATCTTCATAAACATATGAGGTATCTTGTAATATTGATCCTACAGATAATGGACATCTTCAGGCTGCAGTTAAATTGAAGTGATGCACGTTAAAGGGACACTGGTCCATTGAGGCCAATTTTCAGTAAAACAAACAAAACTGTCTCGTTCTGAAAATATTGGCAAATTGATCATTTGGATGGTAATTTTCTGTAGAACCAGCATTCAGAGAAATGCTTGATGAGAAAACTTAATTTTAGTTCAAGTTCTCTATTTTATAGACCTTTTAGAAGCTCAAGGACTACTGCCTTATTAACATGCCACAAAGAAATAAAGTCAATTTTCTTTGGTTTTTCTGGTTAATTATGGGAAAGCAAAGGTTTTATGAGAAACCAACATTGTTCAAGGAAAACAGAATGTTTTTTATGTGAACAGACAATTGAAAGTATGAGAGAGAGACCTCAAGACAAACGAAAAACGTTCAAGAAGGAGTGTCGTCGTTTAATCACTGTATTCAGGTGCTTGGATATCTCGAGTGGGCCATCATGTGGTGATTTCCTGAAATATTTCTATTGCTTTATCTGAGACTTGTTTTTTAAATTTTCAAGTTTTCTTGAAAAGAAAGTTGCTACTCACCATATAGTGGAGATGCTGACCGTCACAAATTACCTTTCAGCCAGTATGGCCATTGTCAAAAATAGATCACACACACACACACACACACACACACACACACACACACACACACACACACACTATTGCAGTCTCTGGCAACTGAAGCCACACAGTGGGCAGCAGCACCAGTGCGAGTATATTGTGTAGGTTTGGTGGATGGCGGAATACCACTGTGGGAGGGGTGGGAAGGATAGTGGGCAGGACATTTCTCATTTCAGGGCATGACGAGAGAGAGTCAAAACCTTGGTGGAGAACGTAATTCAGTTGCTCCAGTCCTGGGTGGTACTGATTTATGAGGAGAATGCTCCCCTGTGGGCAGACGGTGAGACTTTGGGAGCTGGTGGGAGACTGGAAAGATAAGGCACAGGAGATTTTTTTTTACAAGGTTGGGAGGACAATTACATTCTGTGAAGTCTTCAGTAAGGTTTAGAATTCTGGGTTTTTAGGAAGGATTCCTCCTGATGGCCACGAATAGGTTGGCGTAGGATGGTGCCATGCGGGTGCCCATAAATTTGGGATTGCGTAGCAGGAGGTTTTTGCGGATGGAGATAAGGTATTGTAAGGAGAGCTGCCACCCCTCCTTCCACAGTGACCTCAATCTTTTCAGATTCCGCCTATCTGTAGCCCTCGCCAACATAGTTCTGCAAAACCATATCAACTAAGCCCAAACCTCCTTGCAGTACCTTCTCTCCATCCGCAAAATTCTGTGATAGACCTAGATGCAAGGACATGTCCCATACATCCTCCCAGCACCACCTACTGCAATCTGGTCACAAACATCACCTATTCCATCAAACACATGGCTGCCTGTGATACCAGTCATGTGAGCTACAAGCTAAGCTGTAACCAATGTGCTGCATTCTACGTAGGCTTGACAACCAACAAGCTGTCTGTCTGCATGAGTGGTCACCGACAAACTGTGACCTAGAAACAGTCGGGCCATCCTGTTGCTGAGCATGCTGCCCAAAATGATGTTCTTCATTTCAGTGATTGCTTCATAGCCTGTGCCATATGAATCCTCTCCACCAACACCAGCTTTTGTGAATTGTGCAGGTGGGAACTTTCCCTGCAATATATCCTACATTCCCATAATCCTGGCCTCAGCCTTCGTTAGTCATTGCCCTCACCCACCCAGCCCCTTACCTGCTCCCATTCCAGCACTACACAGTGCTCATTCCACCATCGGACCCAGTCTTTTTTTACTTCTCTCCTTTTCCGCTCCCCCACCTCTCCACTGCCCTTAGTCTAACCTCCCGACTGCATATAGCTGCCCTACCCTCTCTCCACCTTGTCCCTGTGCACTCCCCAGCAGCACTTCAGTATTCCCCACACCCATCCTACTATCCCTCCCCCTCCCCACTCCAACCTTCTCCTTACACCCACCCAGTCGCCCCTCCCATCATGCACTGATAGTGCTGCTCACAGTGTGGCTTCAGTTGCCAGAGACTGCAGTCATGTGTGTGTGAGTTGCATTTGCAAGAGAGAGAGAGAGAGAGAGTGAGTGTGTGTGTGTGTGTGTGTGTGTGTGTGTGTGTGTTTTCTATTTTTGACGAAGGCCATGCTGGCTGAAAGCTAATTTGTTACAATCTTTCTGTTGTGTCTATCTGCGAACAAGCATCTCCGTAACTTGGTGATTAGTAACTTTCCTTTTCATAATATTGTCACATTCCAATCTGGATTTTCCATTGTTTGATTCAAGTTTTCTTGGGCTTATAGTGACTTTTTCACTGGTGTAGCTGCACAGGTAGGCAGGCAAATGATGATGTCACTGGATGCCTTCTTGTTGAGGAAGAAGCTGTGTTTTTCCTCTGACTTATTGGATTTACGAGCTTCAACCATTTCTTTTGAGTCATATCTGTATGTGAAAATCATTAGACCAAAGATTTCCCCTGCACAGATTTTGACTATTACTGTCTTTCCACAGAAAAACTGTTTTTTGTAGTAGTCTCAAATTCAATTCAGTCACCTTGCAGAATGAAAAAATTCTGTCCACCTTCCTCATTTTTCTCTTTGCCATGGAGAAATCAGGATCACAGGAGAGAAAACTGGATGTCAGACGGGAAACAAGTGACTGATTCTTTGGAATCAATTTGTATCCGATGAAGCAGGAAGTAGATGAACCAAATCATTATTTTAGTTTTGGATGAAACAGTTGTCTGAAAGCATGTGAAGTGCAGTGAATTTTTGGATATCTGATGAATAAAATCCATCAAGAAGGAACATTCTTCATTTGGGGATTTTTTTATTTGTTTCCTCGTATTATACGAAAAAATAACCATGCTTAGAACTGTGGCTAGTTTTTATATTATGGATGTTGAAGACACTGGCAGTTAGTTGCCTTGGGTATAAAAGCTCCTGTACTGGTATTTTCGGCATTTGGATATTGTCCATGAAAAAAGAACATGAAGCTGAGACATATGCATCTTTTTTGTCTTTGGCATTTTATGCTTTAGCCACTAACACATTGTAAAATTTCTGCAGCAGCTGTCCTTACATTTCCAGAAAGATGCAGGGATTTTATTTTCACTTCAAGTTTTTCACAAGTGCATCTTATAGTTGCCCAAACATAGAGCTGAAATTTTCGGGAAAATGTGTCGTATAAGATCTGTTACACACTCCTTCCACTTCTAGATGAAGTATTTTGAACAAGCCAAACATTGTTTTTATGTGTAGCTCAGCATTCAAAAATACTGACATGTTCCCGCTCTAGTGTGTCTATTTTGTGGGAAAACTTAGCAATGTGCTGATGAATCACTCTTCTCGTTTCAGCAGCTCAAGTGAAACTGATATGTTTGACTTGTTTGACTATGGGAGTTTTTCCTTTCAAGTAGAGAGCCCTCAGACGTCAAACTTTTTGTTGGAGATGACGAAAATGGATAAAAATGCCTTCAAAGATACCTTTACTCAGGAGACATCTTGCAATATGTGGTACTTCCACTGATGAGTTTTTTTGAAAGATCTTTCATCTTTTGTGCTCCAACTTTGTACAATCGGGTGTGGATCCCTGAGGCCTTGTAGATAGACATCGTGTTTGTTCTTGATTGCAAAGTTTGTATGAAAAGCATTCAAAATGCTGTTTCGTTCATCCCCTTTAAGTTCTAAAAAACGTTCTTGCACCTTAAAAATGAAAGCTTGATTAAAATCATTCCAAATGATTTTTCAATATTGGGTAGCATGAGAATGAACAACATTGTTGTGATTGCATTTTTACTTAAGAATGAGGAGGTCCAACTTTTTGCTGGTACAAGGTCATTTTTGTGAATGACGCACCCTTCACCATGCAGTGTGACCACCTTTATTATTTCCCTGGCATAAGCAGTTGGGTCAGCTTTTTTTCATCCACAACACAGGCTACATAATAAATCACTATCACATGTAGCTGTATCCATCATGTACTCGATGTGAAACACAGTGCGTGCAAACATTAGTACTTCTGTGGTGACAGACTTGATCGAACTGAAAGTCAAATAACTATGATGGTGGAGGGGGGAGGATGAGATATGTGCTAACATGCAACAATCTCTAGAACAGGGCTTCACAACATGTGGTCTGCGGACCCCTTAGGGTTCTGCCGACTCTTTCTAGGGGGTCCGCAGCCACCTTTAGCCAAATCGTGTAAAATAATGAGTAAAATTATTGAATAAAAATGTGAAAATCAAATTCATCACTATTTTTTTTTTTTTGTGTGTGAAAAACGTGTACTTTTACTTCAGGTCGTATCCCCAAGCAGCCTTTGCAGTTTCTAAGTGAGAATGTATACACAGTTTAGTGCTGGAGAATGCGGCTTCTTTGAGAGAAAGCGGCTTCTCTGATCGACTGTTTCGCAACAATACGGGGGTCGATTGTGCACTGGCTCACGGCGCTAGATGCACTGAAACCTTTTACGCATGCATGGAGCGAGCTTTGTCGACCAGTCACAGCGCTCGCTGGCACGTATGCGGCCACAGGCATAATTAAATGCTAAACTTGCTTTGTCAGTGCACTTCCTATTTCACAAGTTGATTTTTAATCAGTTTATTACTTCTAACATGGATCGGTGGCTGAAGTCGGGATCATTGAAGAATGGTGCAGTTTCTGCATCGCCTTCACAACAAGGGAAGTTTCCAGTTGAAATGAATGAGGAGGGAGGACGACCAAAGGAAGACTTTACACACATTTGAACATTTTTCTTTGGATTTCACGAAAAACCGCACACACACACACACACACACACACACACACACACACACGACTGTTACGAAATAGCTCCTTACACAACAGTAGCCTAATAGTGGAAGTGAACAGACCATAAGCGGCAGCTTGTCAACAGCGAACAGTTTAGACATGACGTTGATTGCTCTTGGAGGAAGACAACTCCATCGTGTGAAATTTCAGTTACCAAGTAATTTTAATCAGGCTATAGTGTGTTGCACAAAGGGAGTAAATCCACTAGTAAGTGTCTGGATACAGTGGGAATTCAAATTGGATTGTTAATTTCAAGTTATTTTCATTCATCTGTAAACCAAAGACTATTGATTCTACAGGGAGGGGGGGAAGGGAGGGTCATTGAGACCATGGCACTTGCATTAAGAAGCTTTCAGTTCCCATGGGTTTCGCTCTGAAATTTAAAGTTACTGTGCTCTTGACTGACTAGGTGTCCGCCATGGATTTTCGATTGAAGAAGGGGTCCGCCAGCTGTAAAGGTTGGGAAGCCCTGCTCTAGAATATCATGAGGTAACATGCCAGGTGACCGCGCCATCGCTTGCATGTTAAAGGGGACAGTGTCTGGACTACTGCCCTTTTAATTTATTAACTTTGGAAACTCATGCTTATCAGCCACCACTATGCCTCTAAAAGTGATGGACAATGGTCCTTTCAGCATGAAACAATGAAGCTGCCCATGCCGAACCCGAAAATGCGAACAAATAATAACGAAAATCGAAGAAACATGGACTAATGCCCTTCATTCACTAATTCACTTATTTTTTGTAATTTTTAATCAAATAGGTTATATAGTTTGTAAATTGTCTCTCTTAGTTTATTTTCTGCCCCTGTTCACCATAAAATACTAATGATAATATGTGTCCAAAATATGTTAGAGCAACCATGGACATTTTATAGCACTGAATGGGAAGTGTACGAAAATGTTCTGAGGTGCCATATCTGAATATGTCTATCAAAATTATTAAAGTCCTGAATCTAAGTGAAAGTACAAACTCAAACATCCACCACCCATGGTAAGGTTTTAAGACTCTCCACGCCAAGCCCATAAAATTTACAGGCCACTGGACTTCCGAAAATCGCCAAGCCCATAGAATTTACGGGGTACAGTGTTTTCGTTGAGTATCAGCTCTGTCATGCTATTCTGATGGCTTTGGATGGTGATATGGGCTTCCTAGGATCTTAGTTCAGGCTTGTGTTCAGAGATGGCACGAGAAGTATCTTTCTCTCAGTGCTCAGTGATGTTTGAGGAATAATATATCTTCACACCAACGTTGGCGCGCAGCGCTTTATTCACGCCAACGCCAGCACATGGCCAATTGTAGGTTGTGAACGGAGAGTACTATCCAATTGGGAAATAAGTGACTTACTCATGATGGAAGAGGTTTTATATGATACAAAGAGTGCAGAAGAGGATGAGGAAGAGAATGGCATTTTTGAAGATACATGAATTACTACTTATACATTAGGTGGTGATGTTACTTTTGATACAAAACTTATGCCGTTTTATGCATTTTGTTAGTCTTTGCTGCAACCACACTATCACAGGCTATATTATTCTTTTCAGTTGATGATCCGAACAAAAGGAGCTCGTCAGAAGGGGCTAGAAGCGATGATGAATTTCAGTACACACAACTTGATGTTTCTGTCACTGAAGCTGATATCTGGAGTACAGCTGATTTTTTTACCATCTTTGCCTATCAACACAGCGCCAAGAAAAATACTTGCAGACATCAATTCTGCAAGTTCGGTATTCAACTGTGCTAAAGTGTTTCTAACAGATGGAGATATCAGGGACTTGAAAGCACAAACAAATCCATATGCAGCGCAAACAATTATAAAGAAATGTAGTAAAAATCAACTGAAACCTCATTCATTATTGTATTCATGGAAGCCAGTTACATTGACTGAAATGAGTTTCTTGGGCCTCATTTTCCATATGTGCATTTCCAGAAGGCCAAGAATGGCAGTTCACTGGTGCTCTAATCCAATTGTAAGTTGCAATTTCTGTCCGCATATAATGAGTCGTTTGCGGTATATTGAGATACATTCTTCCCTACAGCAATCATAAGGGAAAAAAAAGCAAGGAGAAGAAGGATTTCATCCAGTCTTCAGAATCCTTCCTTACTACAACAGGCTGAGGGAATGTTGTATTCAAGCATATTGTCCATCAGAAAAGCTTACAATGGATGAAGGTATATGCCCATTAAGAGCTCATGTAAGTTTTCGAGTGTACATACAGAACAAACCTCACAAATACAGCTTGAAGCCACACGCTGTTGCAGAGGCAAGCAGTGTTATGTCCTCAATTTTGGAGTGTATGCTGGAAAGCAGGTGCTCAGCAACGCGTCATCAGCAGTTGTCTTGAGGCTCCTGTCTGAAGGCAATCTGTTGCATAAAGGCCACACTGTGCACTTAGACAGATTGTATTCGAGTCCAGATTTGTTTCAGCATTTGGCTCAAGCAGGAACTGCTGCTGTAGTCATTGTGAGCAAGTCTTGGAGATCGATGCCCCAAGATTTAGTTGCAACTAAACTACAGAAGGGAGAAATGACATACAGACGTAGAGGTAATGTGTTGGCAATGAAATGGAAGGACAAGAGGGATGTGTATTCATTATCAACTAGACATATGGCATCATTTGGTACACACATAAAAAAGAATGGTACATTTGTACTGAAGCCACTTCTAGTTCTAGATTACAATTGCAACAAAGTTGGGGGTCGATCTTGCAGAACAATGCTTACAGTAAAATGTATTTCGACACAGGACAGTAAAATGTTGGAGGAAACTATTTTCACCTGCTGCTTATTGGAGTGTCAGATTTATTCTTGTTGTACAATTCGGTGCACCAGAAGAAAATGACAATCACTGACTTTTTTTTTATAACCCTTGCAGCTGAGTTCACTCAGGAGGAAGTGCAACAAGTCACTGGTACAAATATACAAAGTGGAACTGTGGGCAGATTATTACAAAGGCATTTTCTGCAGTACATACCATAAACATCCAAGAAGTGTGCTGCATGTGTGTGCCATGTATGCAGCTCTAGGAGCAAGAAAGGAACTGGAAAAGCTTCCCGCAAAATAACGCGGTATCAATGTGAGCAGTGAGGTGTCACATTGTGTGTGGGACCTCGTTAGAAAATATTCCACACAAAGAAACATTATGATTCGGTGTGAGAATTGAGTTGAGGAATATAAAGAGTGGATATAAATAAAATATTTTCACTTTATAAATTTTTTGCTGTATTTTATTTGAATATATGACATTTTTATATTTACAAAAACATGGCAGTTAATTATGTGATTACCTTCAAAACCCTATTAAATACAACATAAACATCTCAACATAATTTAAAAGTAGAACGAAGTAGAATTTAAATGATGAGCTATTTGTCAAAGTATATTAACAAAATCCACCACAGCAGGTCTCTAAATGTTTATAAAGTTGTCTGGTTTCTGGAGCTGGGTACACAGAATAGGGCTGGAACTGAGAGTGCTAAGTTTAGTAGCATAGATTACACAGTAAAATTTCTGAATGTCTGCGCGGTGTTACTCTCCAAAAGCAAAGTTTGGAAATGTGTTGTAAATGTCTGTTTCTTTCTCTGCTTGTCACTGTTATCCAAAAATATTCCAAGTACACAGTTTTGTCACTGTAATCAGATCAGAAACGACTAACGTGAATTTGGTATAACTGTAGTTCTACCGCAGACTATCTCCTCGACTATAGGAAAGGTGATTATTGCTGAAACACCTGTTATATTGGATTTTCTCCACACCAGCTTAATCTCATGCTTAAAACTGCTCATATTACATCCTATAATGAACATAGAAATCGAACAAAGATTGAAAAATTTTGACCCAGTTCCAAGAGATTTGGAATCAAAATATTAAATTAGATAGCCAAGTAAAAGAAAACTTAGGCCACCCACCATATGCTGCTTTTCTCTAAAAGTGGGAAGTGGTTGGATTCTACACGAAATCACCAGTAATCTCCAATTGATTCTAATTTTTTGAAACTCTGCTCGAAAATCGTGTTGTAACTGGGGATCACACCATTATTTGGGTATTACAAATAGTCAGTGTTACACCCCTCAAGGGGCTCACCATTCTTTGATAAGTACTTGCTTAGTTACTAAGGGGCCCCAGGCTTTGCAGCACTACTCTTCTTTCTGTGCTACAAACTTACATTTTGACTACCTCATACCTCTTGGACTTTCCGCCAGATGGTCATTTTTGCGCAGACCCTGCCTGGACTTCGTTAACAATTTCAGTCTTGATTTTTAGTTTCACTCCTGGCACTTTCTTTACTTTCCATTAACAATTACATCGTCCCTGTTACTGGGTTTGACCTGCCATCTTTTCCAAGTTTTACAGAAGTGTGTGTCATGCAGGGAAGGTCACCCAGTGCGGTGTGTGCTCTGCCTCTGCTGCACCTTCCACCTGGACACCTTTCCTTGCTGTTGTTATAGTATGCCCAACACCCAGCACAGTATCTATCCCATTGTTGGGCGTCATCAGGTACCTGCACAATGGTAGCCCCCGACCACACAGGTATCGCACTGTTGCTGCGTACGCTGCACACTCCCCATGTATGCCATGGAGTACGTGCCTGTCATGACTGGGACATGGGGCCTCCCGACAATGAATTACTGGCCAGGTAGCCATTGCTGCAACTGGGTGGCACCCATCGGAAGAGCCCCCATTCAGAGTGGGTGGCACTAAGGTGGATGGATAGCTCGCACATGAAGCGACTTAAACTTTCTCTTGCTGGTGGTCACGTGGCTCCAGCAATCTCTTTAAACGGAAAGACCACATATGATGCAACAAAGTGTGATCCCAACACGTTCCCTTCACTGGCCATGCCATAGGAGGAATGCAAGACTAAAATACAATACCTAGTCTGTATCAGCCCCAGTGGGGAACCTTTCTGACCACAGAGCCTTTATTTTTCATGGAACACATTGAAGACAAATATGGGGAGTTGCAACCATCTCGAAGATGAAGAGACGTCCCCTCTTGATTAAAACGTCATCTTAGCCCAGTCATAGGCTCTGCTCTCATGTGAAAGTTGGGTGACATTCTCGTGACGGTCACTTCCCACAAGAGTCTCAAAATGGTCCAGGGCATCATAATTCACCGTGATCTTCGTTTGCAATCTGATGATGAGCTGTGGGTCAGCTTACAGCGATGGGGTGTGCACTTCATCCATCACGTCCTTAGGGGACCAAGGGAAAACAGAGTTGCTACCACGGCCTTCATCTTGGCTTTTGGGGGTGATATGTTGCATAAGGAGGCCAAGGTGATGTTCTACCGATGTGATGTGAAACCCTATGCTCTTCCTCCTATGAGGTGCTTCAGGTGTACGAAGTTCAGATATATGTTTTTCCAGTGCACCACTACACGTGTCTATATGAATTGTATCCGCTGCACGCGAATGTTCCTTATAGCCCTCGCTGCATCTGTGTAAACTGCAGTGAGCTACACTCTCCCTACTCGCCAAATTGCTCCATTTTTAAGTGTGAGAAGGAAATCCAGGAGTAAAAGACCTTGGACAAGCTCGTATTTCGAGAGGCCAGAAAATAGTAGCTAGTATCTTAATCCCATACAAATGACACAATCTTACTGTACATCTGCAATGTCGTCACCTTCTTTGTTGTCAGTGCCTTCCTCTATTGTGCTTCTTACAGTGGACACTGAGCTGCCCACTGATACCTGCATCCCAGGCAGTCAAGGGCCATTCTGGTGCCTATACCTGCATCCCAGGCAGTCAAGGGCCATTCTGGTGCCTCCACTGCACCTACTTCGAGAACATTGGCTTCCCTCCCGCCGGGGACACCAATCCCCATCCTCAGCTGGAAATGCCTCATCCTCCTCCAGCTTTTCTAGCTGATCTAGCTAGGAAGGGATCCCTTGGGGCTTCATTCCATGGTCCCTGCTGGTCCACAGCAGGACGCCAGCTGTTGGCTGGAGGTTGAAGGAACCATAAGCTGCTGCCATTGGACTTCTCATTCTTCCACTGTACCTGAAACCAGTTCTGGGACACCTTTTCAGTTCTTGTCTTCTAAGGTGAAGGACAACAAGAAGTCCTCTGAGATGAAGGAAACCCCAGTGGTCCCCATGCCACTGGACTCTCCATGTACTTCTTCTGTGCCCAAGGTGGAGACCCTGGTTGCCTCTGAGGCACACGATCTCCACAGATGTGCCGCAGAATGTAGGTCAGTGGATCCCCTGACATCTCAGCTGATTGCAGCACTTGACCCTGGGTCATAACCTGCTCCCCACCCCTCCTGGTCACTTCATGCCCCCACAGTATTCACTCAGTCTGATCTTCCAATGGAATTGTAAGAGGTTTTTTTCCACCACCTGGCTGAACTATGGAAGCTTGTAAGTGGTTACACAGCATTCTGTATCAACATCCAGGAAATGCGGTTTCCAGCAACTGGAAACCCTGCCCTTCATGCCTACCGAGGTTATTTTAAGAATCATACTGGCTGTGAGAGGGTGTTGGGTGGAGTTTGTATGTATGTGCTGGACACTGTATACAGTGACCTTGTGCCTCTTGGTACACCTTTGGAGGTTGTGGCTGTTCATTTAAGGACACATCAGAATTTTACCACCTGTAATGTTTATCTTCCTCTCGATGATGCCGTGTCCCAGGATGTACTGTCTGCATTACTTAATTAGTCCCCCCCCCCCCCCCCTGCCCCTACCCTTTCTTAGTTTTTGGCAACTACAGTGCCCATAACCTTTTGTGGGATGGTACAATGATCACTGGCCAATGTAAAGACGCAGAAAATTTACTGGTACAGCTCAATCTTTCCCTCATGAAATCTAGTGCCCCTGCACGCTTCAGTAAGACACACGGAACTTATTCAGCCATTGATCTCTCCTTCTGCAGTCCTGTTCTTGTACCATCTATCCGCTGGAGGATCCATGATGATTATGTGGTAGTGACCACGTCGTCATTTTTGTGTCCCTCCCCAGTATTACTCCCCTGGACACGCACCCAGGTGGGTTCTCTGTAATGCTGACTGGGATGGGTTCCATCGCAAGACAGTATCAGTGGGGCTGTCCAGCATATAGTGGTAGCCATTCTTTTGGCAGCCAATCAAGCCATCCCCTATTCCTCAGGATCCCTACATTGGAAGCCAGTACCCTCATGGACCCCAGAGATTGCTGCAGCCATTAGAGATTGTAGGCAGGCTTTCCAATGCCATAAGTGGCACCCTTCATTGGAGCACATCATTGTATTTCCTTTAAATGGCTCTGTGCCTGCATCTGCTACCTCATAAAGTGACAAAAACAAGAACCCTGGAACGGTAAGTTTCCACTATTGTATCATGTACCTCTCCAGCACCAGTATTAACTAAGATCAGACAAGTCTATAGCTTCCTGTCCCCTAAGGTGTACCAAGTATTTCCTTAGATGGTTCCATTTATACTGATCCAGATGTTGCCGTTGAACATTTTGCTGAACATTATGCTTGTGCATCTGTCTCTGAGAACTACTGTCCCACCATTTGGCTCATTAAACAGCAGGTGGAATGGAGGCACTGATCTTGTACTACCCACTATGTGGAGCCATTCAGTGAATGGGAACTCTCCAGGGCCATAGCCCACTGCCCAGATATGGCCCCAGGGCCAGACTGTATCACCTACCAAATGCTGAAACATCTCTCATTGGATTGTCAGCATCACATCCTTGCCCTCTTCAATCAGATCTGGAACGAGCATGAGTTCCCATCTCAATGGTGAGAAAGCGCTGTAGTGCCGGTACTGAAACTGGGTGAGACACCTCTGGAGATGGACAGTTATCACCCAGTTAGCCTTACTGATGTTCCCTGTAAGTTGCTCGAATGCATGGTGAGCAAGTGGCTGTGTTGGCTCCTTGAGTCCAGGGCCTTTTGGCTGCATCTCAAGATGGTTTTTGTAAAGGCAGCTCCACTGCTGATACTTTTCTGGTTCAAATGTGTGCTTCATTCAGTACCTTCAGTAACCCCCCCCCCCCCCCCCCCCCCAATATCCAAGAGACTGGGGTCTCGCAGGGCTCTGTACTGGTGTCCCCCTCTTTTCTGCTACCCATCAGTAGTCTAGTGGTGGCTGTGGGGTCTTTGGTGTCCCCCTCCTTACATGCCAATGATTTTTGCTTTTATTATTGCTCCTCTAGTATGGGTGTTGCTGAGTGTCGCCTACAGGGTGCCGTACAAAAGGCGCAGTCATGGGCCCTCACCCATGGCTTTTGGTTTTCAGCCACCAAGACTTGTGACATGCACTTCTGTCACCATTGTAATTCCCACCAACACCCAGAGCTTTACATAGACGATCAGTTACTTTTTGTTGTTGAGACACACCACTGTTTGAGACCGGTCTTAGGTTCCTGGCTGACAAGGCTTCCCCACTTTTGCCAATTTACGGAAAGTACTGGCTACACCTCAGTACACTTAACTGGCTTGTGCCCTGACCTCGGATTTGTCTCAAAGTAGCCTTTGGTCCAAAAATTTCTGCTGACCCCCACGGTTTTTCAGTCCCTGTTCTTGGCTGTCCTTGAGACATATCCAGGGTCAGAAGTGGTATTCACAGATATCTCAACAGTTGACAGATGAACAGGCTTGCATACGCACAAGATGATGCAGTGAACTCCACTTTCTGCCAGACGGCTGCAATGTCTTCACTGCTGAATTGATGGTCATTCACGCCCTTGGCCATGTTCGTTCTTGCACTAGCAAGCATGGTTACTGCTATCCAGGATCTTGTTTCTGACCTCCATCTAGCTCTACAGCCAGTTGTTTTTATTTGGACTCTTGGTCATATTGGGATTTCAGGAAATGAACAAGCTGACCGGTGGGCCAAACTGGCCACCAGGATGCCACTCCTGGATATGGGCGTCCCAGAACTGGACCCAAGCCATGCCATTGATTACTGGAAGTCTGGCGCTCAGAATGGTCTGCCCTGATCTCCCCAAGCAAAGTGAGGACAGCTAAGGAGATCACGCCCACATGGCAGTCTTCCCTGCGTGCTTCTCGCTGGGAATCCACCATCCTCTGTTGACTCTGCATTGGCCACACTTGGCTGATCGTGGTCGCATTCTCCGGCGATGCGGGGCCCGCCTAACAGTGGTCCACTTAGTTATGGACTGCCCCAAATGTGGTTGCTTTGAGGGAGCATTTTAATCTTCCTGACATGCTGTATCTGGTGCCAGCAGACGACACCAAAGCGAGTGATCTGCTGTTATATATTGCACATGAAGATGGCTCTTTTGGCCTCATAGACCACCTGATGTGTTTGCAACCACTTGTCTCATTGTATAGCATCCTATGTCCCTCTGTAAGACAGTGCTCAGGCCCTGCAGATTTGTCAGGTTGTAACAACCACTTATGGCGATGATGTTCAACACACCTGTAATTGACAGTAAGAATAGTTTGGCCAGTGTATATTTTACTGCACTCACGTGGTATTTTGTAAATTCCAGGCTCTCTCAAACCTAAATCATCCTTACCAGAGCCAAGAAGTGCTCTGATCTCAGGTGATGGACAGAATACACATCTGATTTCAAGTTTCATCAAAACCCTACCTATCTTGGCAGACAAGTTCCCAGCATATGGAACGAAAGCCACATAACTAAAAGCGTCTACGGGTGACTTAGGTAGTGGTTCAAACTGTAAAGGACGTTGAATCTGTCTGCCTGTATAGCTGCTATGATTAAGGACATCTTTAAGATGCTACAGCTCTTGTCGTAAATTCCAGTATCCGAGATAGCACATGCTCTTTTGACGGAGGTCCGTGGGACTCCTGTATGTTGAAACAGTGGATGACAGCTGGTAGCTTGTAAATACCTATCACTATATGTCGGTTTTCAATAAACTCTGTGTCCAATAGTTCCGTCATCTTTTTTATAAACCAGTACATGCAAAAAGGATAACTTCTCACCTTTTCAGTTTCCATTGTGAACTTAATTTTAGGGCGAAGACAATTAAATGTTCAAATAACTGGTGCAAAGAATCTATTCCGCGTGACCAATCAAGAAACATATTGTCAACATAAAAAAAGTGAAAAAAAGAGAGCTTCAAAAATATGTTTTCAGAGCCATACCCTCCATAAAAAAAATTAGTGACTATGGGGAATAAAGGATTGCCCATTATCACACCGGCAGTCTGTTCAAAATATTTGTCATGAAATAACAAATAGAAGGATGTCAGTACATCACATCAGAGATTCATCATTTCCGTATCTAGATTTTAGTAATGAAAATCAATGACTCTTCAAGAGGGGCCCGAGTAAAAAGATACCACATTGAATCTGACGAACTAATTTATTTGAAATGGAAAATAATCACAAAATATATTGCATCCAAAACGAAATATCAAAGTAATCTAATATGAAACAAGACAAATTAATCAATTAGTCTGTCAACTAAAATACACTCAAATCAACTTAAAACTAAAATACACTTTATACAACTATAGATTACGTCCACGAAACTGTTACACAAGTTGCTTCTCGTATACACTAGTAATTTTGAAGTTAACCATACAAAGTAACTTCATCACATGTGATGAATTTAATGCATGTTAGTTTTTGAAATCTTTACATGGTTAATGTTTCACCTATATACTATCTACATACACTTCCAGCATTATAGTGAATGTCCAGTTGATATTATAGCTCTTCGCAAAATCTGCAATACATTTCTGTCCTCGTGAGTTCATTAACAAAAACAGTACCACAACATCCAAACATTGTAACATTTAGGATAAGTCCAATACTAATACTCATCATACATACCCAAGTTTCTTCTGCTTTTTGTTTACACAATAACAGCCACCATTTAACATGCAGCAAGACCTCGTGACTTCTGTGGCTCATATTTCACACAATGGCAAAATTTCCATAAGTAACAGACACTCAACACATCTCTCTCTCTCTCTCTCTCTCTCTCTCTCTCTCTCTCTCTCTCTCTCTCTCTTTTTCTCTCCCGACACTGTGCTTGTTCGTCCTTCAACTACACCCGCAGATTTGCTCTCTGTGGAGCAAATATTACCATGAGACTGCTTCCGGCATAATTCCACACAAACAGTACTACACAGTCTTTGGTGTTCTTTTGCCAGTACTTGCTAATCTACACGCACACTGTCTCAGTGGCAACCTACTTTTAGTTCCAAGTCTGCACTGAATAGGAAACTACTTCTAAACAAACAACTGGTACTATGACAGGTGCCCACAGCACAAAAGTATCATCGTATTACACTACATAACACTGATGTTCACCAAATTAAATATGCTATGTGATTACTATCATCAATGCACATACCTATAACCACCTGGCTACTACGATAGCATTCAAGATTTATGTTTTCCCATTATGTATAATCAAACAAGGTAACTTTGTATTCACAGCTCCCACATAACGTGAACAAAAATAAATAATTCAAAAAAGTTTTAGTTGTCCACCACAAAGAACCAAAGCATCACATCAAATCACATGTGTGTGTATTAAAGTATGACCTACACTATCTGATCAAAAGTAACTGAATATATGTTAGTAGCCATTCATATGGTGTATGCCACCTTTTGCTTTATGACAGTTTGAAGTCTGCTGGGGACACTCAATAAGGTGCCTGAATCTCTGTGAAGGAATGACAGTTCATTCCACATCAAGAGCCGGAACAAGAGAAGTTAGTGATTTTGGATACTGAGATCTGGAGCAAAATCAGCATTTTAACTTGTTCGAGAGGTGTCCCATTGGGTTCAGATCGGGGCTGTGGCAGGTTAGTTCATTTCAGGCATGTTATTGTCCATAAACCATTGCCTCACAGGTGCTCCTCTATGACGGAGTGCATTGTCATACCGATACAATGACTCATCATCTCTACCATTTTTTAACATTTTTTTTAAACACTACCATGAAATGCAATCCCATACCATAACACTACTCTTCCTCTGTACTTCACTATTGACATAACACTTGAGGGGAGGTATCATTCTCCAGACAGTCGCCAAACTGAAACATCAGATTGCAACAGGGTATAGCATGATTCATCACTCCAAATCGCATTCTTCTAGTCATTCACTGTCCTTTGGTGTTGCTCTTTACACAACCTCGAGTGTCACTTAGTACCAACTGCAGAAATATGCTGCTAATGAGGAGCTGCTTGATGATTGTACCCCATTATTTTTAACAACCTACACACAGCCATTGTCTTAGCTGGACTGCTGGTAGGACTTTTGAACGCTTGAGTAATTTGTTCTGCTGATTTCATGTAATTTTTTTTTACAAGCCCCCTCCATTAGGCTCAGTGGTTCATATGTCAGTATGAGGGATCTGCCTGGTCTTGGTTTAGCTGTTGTTGTTCCTTCGTATTTTCACTTCATTGTCATCACCAACAGATGACTTTTGCAGCTTTAGAAGGGTTGAAATGTCCTAGAGGGATTTGTTGCTCAGGTGACAGCCAGTGTACAGTCCACATTCGAAGTCAGTGAGCTCTCCTGACTGAACAATTTTGCTGTTATTGCTTCTCTAATAACAACACGGTACACTCCACCTCCTTTTGTACTGGTAGATCGTATCGTGAGCCCTCTCTACTATGCTGCAAAAGTTACCTCCATAAGGACACCGTTAAAGTGTGGCTAATGGCTGTAATTTACTTTGTAGAGCTGGCCATGACATCTCCTTTGTTGATACTGCTGAGTACCTATTGATGTGGTCTCATTGTCTAGGTGATGATTCCTTAGCTGCTCTGGGTGTAAGAAAAGGTGCAGGTTTTTGATTATCACTGGAGTAACGAAATCATGACACAGGATTCCACGGTTAAAAAAAAAAAAAATAATAAACCACATATTTATTGCCAGAACTTTGATACTACTACACTGCAGCCAAAACTCAAGTGGCCGAAAACCCGTTGGTGTCAAAAGATCACAGTCATAGCTACAAAGAACATACTATTTCAATATCGATTATTGATTGAAACACGTATCCTAATATCATATTAAGCAAATGCTTTTTAACCCAACTTTAATTAGTGTATAATATAACAAAATGAGGTCTATATGTCAGTTCCATTACAATCTGCCTCTCATGACATATAGTGGTCAGTTCCATCTTACATAGGGGCATCTATATACTTGTTATTAGATAGTGGTTATCTAACTAATCGAAATAGCAAAAACCATCAAATCATTCCAGGTACAACATTTGATGTCGTTTGGATTACCACAGGTAAAGTATGCAAAACTCATGTCAAAAATAGTGAAAAAGAAGTATGAAAGAAATAGCAATAATGTCAAAAAGGCAAACATTTTGTCTCATTGTGAAGGTTTTCATCAACCAATACACACACACACATTGAGCCTTCCAATTGCACTTAAACACTTCATAGTAAACATCAAAATCGGGGACATCACTAATCGGTATGGTTTGTGGTGCAGAAGAATATGATTGTATAGTTCAAGATTTGTTAGCTGTAGGAAGATGAAACTTAGAAGAAAGAAAGAAAAAGTTTCACCAACCAAGAGTGCATGGCTACCAGCAAATCATGTAGTAGCAAAACTACTACTAGCACACTGTGCACTGCTTCGGTAATAGAACTTTATGTGACAAAGATAGAAAAAGATGAAACCTGAAATGAAATTTCACAAGCTCCTGTGTACTTGAATCACTGTTCTATTTCTTTAAATCAATCACATGACACAAACCATATGGTTTGTAGAATATTTTAAGCAGTAGATGTTTTCATGTGGTTTTACTACTATTCTAGAGGATCCATGATGCAACTGCATAAATTTACTACTAGGAGTTTTGTACTCAGCTGTTCGGTCTCCATCATCTAATAGGTTTTACATTGTCCGGTGCTAAAAATTCTTCTACTTGTTCTGTGTGTGTATTCATATTATTTGCTGACAATAAAACAGCCACCTCACAAGTGCCAGCTATCTCTTGGACAAGTTACAGTTTTCCAGTAGCAGTGTAGAAGCGCTATTTACTTCTTGCACTGGCAGATAGTGTGCTTCCTTGCCACCCTTAATTGACTGCAAATTTCAGTTCCATTGTTCCTTATTCTGCTCCATCGTGGCAGTGTTGTAAAAGAACCCCCATGGCCTCTCATACCCAATTCTGTCTCTTTTTTGGAAAAGCAGGCACCTCACATTTATGTTTTCACTATACTCAATGTTTTGCATTTCCTCTTCCTCAGCTGTTCTTTTTGCCTAGTCCAAGTACTGAGTGAACTTGTCAGTACTATTGCAAGGTGCTGAAATTAATCTTTCACACCAGTAAATAGGTAACTTGATCTCCAACCCAGACACTACAACCTTGGGTTCCTATTTGTCTGGCTAATGAATTCACACCAAACTTTGTTCTCTTTGTCTCATGACCAGTCTCTTTAATGAAGGTAATCTTGTATTTGGCCAAAGCTTTGAATTTTAGCATTAGTTATCCTTACCAACGTACAGACTATCCTTACAAGTGATCCCTTACATAGGAAATTTTCTGTGTATCAGTCAATCATCTAGACAATACATCTTTAATCTTACAGAGGATGATGCATAAAAGATCAGGATCAAAATGCCAAAACTGCCTGCTTGCAATGAACGCAATAATATATTGTCCTGGCCACTTGTTACTTAATGTTTTATTTCTTGGAGGCAGGTTTTGTGCCTCCTTTATACCTCTTGTCAGATTACTATTTAACACTGTAGCATTAAGCTCTGCAGTTACCACTTATACATTGTTCAATTTGTATCGTATTTCATTTTGGACTGCGAAGCTATTTCATTATATATCTGTGCATGCTGATTATTACATTCCCTGCTTACAGCACTTAAATTTGGCAAAGCTCTCCAGTTTTGGATACTGTGTTGGTATGTTTGTTGATGCTGATTTTTGGACATCCGATCTACTTTTCTGCCACATACTTTTCTAAACTTCCAGATCTTCTGTACTCGATCTCTGTCAGCTTTTAAGTAACTTTTTTTTTTACAGTGTTAAGTTCTAATCAAGAAAACAGTGCATGTGCTGTTTGAATTTTTCGTCTGTACTTTTACTAATAGCCACTTGATTTGTCTCCAGTTTAGAAAAAAAAATCATTTCTCAATTTAGCATTGGTTGAACTTATTTCCTCCTTGTGGATCAGCAAGGACTCATTATTACTAGCAATACTGGAATTAGTTAAATCTGTTTTAGAATTTAAATTTGAGTCTAAATTGGATATACTAGAATTAGTTAAAAAAATTGTGTCATTCATTTCCTGCAAGAGGTTTAGTATTTCAGCTGTAGTTGTCCCTGCTTCCTGTACTTAATAAGTTTGTCCTCATATTCAGCTTTCGGTAGCTCCATAGTTGCTTAATGATTGCAGTTTTCCAGGTGGTGAAGGATTGATGAACATATGTCAAATAATGTACATCACATAGCAGTAATTTATTTTTCCTCTGTTTTATTTAAAATAAATGCACCAGGCAGACAAACTACATTCATAGGGAACATGTCGTAAAGTTCTCTATTGGTATACTAACAAAATAGGGTCCACAGCTTCTTATAGGCCAAGTGGATTCACATTTTACCCAGTTCGGCACTGACTGGCATAACACCTGACTATTACATTTTGATATTTCACTACGAAATCATCAAAGTAAAAATACATTTTAACCTAGTGCGTGATATTTATGATGAAAATTATTCTCTGACTTACTGGTAGTGACACATTGATGTTGTCAATTTGATTGACTTACTACATGTTGTTTATGCACTGGTAACCAAACTGGGACTAACTGTGGTGGTGTACTCCATGTCTGTTGATAGACTAGTGTAATGTGAAAAATCATAAAATGTTGAATTGCAACACTTATATATTTTGAATAATTAACTTAAAATGTAGCAAAATTGAGCAACACAAAGATGTAATAGGCAAGGAAACAAGTCTATTTAATTATTAGCTGTGTTACTAGAAAATAGCAAAAAAATAGGTACTACTTTATAAGGATGATTTCTATTTTTGGACAGATTCCCATAGCCCACTGAAAAGTTTCAGGAAAGTAAAAAAAATATCCAAATTGAATAATTAACAAACTAACAACTTATTATGTGAAAGTTATTATGTGAAAGTTTGGAAATAGAAAAGTCTGGGCTACAGAACTGTTGTACTGACTTCTGAAAAGAATCACTGTTTAAGATGGTACATTATGAAATATGAACATTTTGATTATAAATAAATTCATGACACATGAAGTTATTGAAAAAATTAAGACATTTGTTGAAAATAGGGGAATGAGGGCTTTTAACTGAGCTGTGTTACTTTATAAACAAATACCTATTTGCAGACTGAAAATTTCATCTTCCTATGGTTTGTTTTTATAGTAAATCCTAAATATTTAGTTAAAGAAAATATTTCTGTCACAACCAAAAGTATTACTACACTCCTGGAAATTGAAATAAGAACACCGTGAATTCATTGTCCCAGGAAGGGGAAACTTTATTGACACATTCCTGGGGTCAGATACATCACATGATCACACTGACAGAACCACAGGCACATAGACACAGGCAACAGAGCATGCACAATGTCGGCACTAGTACAGTGTATATCCACCTTTCGCAGCAATGCAGGCTGCTATTCTCCCATGGAGACGATCGTAGAGATGCTGGATGTAGTCCTGTGGAACGGCTTGCCATGCCATTTCCACCTGGCGCCTCAGTTGGACCAGCGTTCGTGCTGGACGTGCAGACCGCGTGAGACGACGCTTCATCCAGTCCCAAACATGCTCAATGGGGGACAGATCCGGAGATCTTGCTGGCCAGGGTAGTTGACTTACACCTTCTAGAGCACGTTGGGTGGCACAGGATACATGCGGACGTGCATTGTCCTGTTGGAACAGCAAGTTCCCTTGCCGGTCTAGGAATGGTAGAACGATGGGTTCGATGACGGTTTGGATGTACCGTGCACTATTCAGTGTCCCCTCGACGATCACCAGTGGTGTACGGCCAGTGTAGGAGATCGCTCCCCACACCATGATGCCAGGTGTTGGCCCTGTGTGCCTCGGTCGTATGCAGTCCTGATTATGGCGCTCACCTGCACGGCGCCAAACACGCATACGACCATCATTGGCACCAAGGCAGAAGCGACTCTCATCGCTGAAGACGACACGTCTCCATTCGTCCCTCCATTCACGCCTGTCGCGACACCACTGGAGGCGGGCTGCACGATGTTGGGGCGTGAGGGGAAGACGGCCTAACGGTGTGCGGGACCATAGCCCAGCTTCATGGAGACGGTTGCGAATGGTCCTCGCCGATACCCCAGGAGCAACAGTGTCCCTAATTTGCTGGGAAGTGGCGGTGCGGTCCCCTACGGCACTGCGTAGGATCCTACGGTCTTGGCGTGCATCCGTGCGTCGCTGCGGTCCGGTCCCAGGTCGACGGGCACGTGCACCTTCCGCCGACCACTGGCGACAACATCGATGTACTGTGGAGACCTCACGCCCCACGTGTTGAGCAATTCGGCGGTACGTCCACCCGGCCTCCCGCATGCCCACTATACGCCCTCGCTCAAAGTCCGTCAACTGCACATACGGTTCACGCCCACACTGTCGCGGCATGCTACCAGTGTTAAAGACTGCGATGGAGCTCCGTATGCCACGGCAAACTGGCTGACACTGACGGCGGCGGTGCACAAATGCTGCGCAGCTAGCGCCATTCGACGGCCAACACCACGGTTCCTGGTGTGTCCGCTGTGCCGTGCGTGTGATCATTGCTTGTACAGCCCTCTCGCAGTGTCCGGAGCAAGTATGGTGGGTCTGACACACCGGTGTCAATGTGTTCTTTTTTCCATTTCCAGGAGTGTATTATCAGTGGTATCAAAACTGTTCAGTGAATAACAAATGTCAGTGAAATATAGCACGAATAAGAAATTAGCTATTTTTTCTTAACAAAACAAAATCAAATAAAACAAAAAAAATTTGTAATGTTGTCAGAGGTGATATAAGAATTACATCACCCCTGTTAACAGGATAATCCAATGGAAAAAAATTATGTACATAAGTGCATAGTACAGTCAGTGCATATCAAATTGCAACAATTTATTATATTAAAATTTTGTAATGAGCAATAACAATTATATCATATAAAAGTTGTAGGAAAGTTCTTGTAGAATGTAAATACTTTTGGATTAAAGGAGACCAGTCACTGAAAAGCAGAAAAATTGAATTGACAATGGGCACCCACAAAAGAAATATAACTTGCTAGCTTTTGGAGTTATCCTTTGACAACGTAGAATAAAACACATGCACAAGCAGGTGGGGGTGGGTGCCCAAACACACACACACACACACACACACACATACACACACACAAATGTCTCCACATGGTGCCAGCTGAATCCTCGCTGGCAACATATAGGTGTGTGTGTGTGTGTGTGCGTGTGTGTTTTTTATACTGATGTTACACTGATAATTTTAAATTTTCAGTAAATTTTAATAATTTGGCAAATTCCTGTAATATTAAAATGTTTTCTTTTTTCATTTCGAAAATAGAAAATTTTTTTTTCTAGTTTGTATATTTTGTGGGGAAAAAAACCTGCACTTTCATCGTATTTATGTTCTCATTACACAGTTGAGTACATTTCTACAGGAGTCCATTCCATAACTTGATCCCCAGCATCTACTAGCCCTTGCAAAAAGTGCTTTTTAGTCCTTTTTGGCACTGCCATTACATTATTCAGTTTCGATTTTTTTCAGTTACATGAAAAACAAACAAAAAAGACTTACATTAGCAATCAGTGTTATAAATCTGCAACATACCTGTAGAAAATTCAAATCATTACAACAAATGGCGAATATTTACTATATTTTTCAACTCAACATGATGACTTTAAGATTTAGCAGATGGAGGCTATACTGAAGACCCAAACAAGTTAGGTAATATTCAAAAATTCAGCTACTTTTAGTATTACTGAAATATGTTGTTAATTTCTGTCAGTTTTTTTCCTAGTTACTCAGATTAATTATCCATATAACTAGTTTTTCATAACACATTATTATCTGAAATCATTAGTACAAAACAAAACAGAAGGATGACAAATTTACATAACACAGTAGCTAAACATTTCAGCATTTTGAAAACATATTCACAGGAGTATACACCTTATGAACTATTAAACATTTAAGCTTTCAGTCGGCATTTGAAAATAATTTTATGGGACACTTTAAACATTACCATTACTTTTCTGAATTAACTTATTTTATTTTGCGTTAATACATGTGATGATGGTCGAAGTAGAGAGGATATAAAATGTAGACTGGCAATGGCAAGGAAAGCGTTTCCGAAGAAGAGAAATTTGTTAACATCGAGTATAGATTTAAGTGTCAGGAAGTCGTTTCTGAAAGTATTTGTATGGAGTGTAGCCATGTATGGAAGTGAAACATGGACAATAAATGGTCTGGACAAGAAGAGAATAGAAGCTTTTGAAATGTGGTGCTTCAGAAGAATGTTGAAGATTAGGTGGGTAGATCACGTAACTAATGAGGAGGTATTGAATAGGATTGGAGAGAAGAGAAGTTTGTGGCACAACTTGATTAGAAGAAGGGATCGGTTGGTAGGACATGTCCTGAGGCGTCAAGGGATCACAAATTTAGCATTGGAGGGCGGTGTGGAGGGTAAAAATCGTAGAGGGAGACCAGGAGATGAATACACTAAGCAGATTCAGAAGGATGTAGGTTGCAGTAGGTACTGGGAAATGAAGGAGCTTGCACAGGATAGGTTAGCATGGAGAGCTGCATCAAACCAGTCTCAGGACTGAAGACCACAACAACAACAACAACAACAACAACAATACATGTGGCAAAGCCTTTATCGTTCGTATGCCTGTGCTATGAGCCTCTTCCTTTCCTTTCTGTTGAGTGCACCATTTGTCCATCTGGTGCTGATGTTGTCATCCTGAATGTTCCATTTGTTGTTCTGCAGAATGCTATTGTAGGTTGTGTATTATCTGTTATTCCTGCTATATGGTCTGCTCAGTTTAACCTTCTCGTCTTTAGCACATCAAAGATATTACAGTGTTCGCACAGCTCTCTGAATTCCTCATTTTCTTCTTTTAGTCTATTCCATATTATTTTAAACATGTTCAAATCCAAGAATAGTCCTTCGCATTTTTCTTTTGAATATTATTAGTTTTATTCTTCTTCTTTTTTAAATATAAATGCTTGGTGCCCTCATTATGTTACCATTTAATAGTCAATTGATACAAGCAGATTTTGAAGTTAGCTCTTTTCTTTAAGATTTTGCTAAAACCAAAAATGTGTTTCGTTTGCTGCTACTAGATGGGCATCTGTTCCATTATTGTTAATAAAAGGACTCCCTAAGTACTTGAAGAAATCAACTGTCTTGAAAGGTGCATCACTTCATATTTTCTTACTTATGACCAGATATTTTGTCTTCTCTTCATTAACAAGTACAATAAACTCGCAGTTATCCGCTGGCAGATTATATGCTTCGCAGAATATCCATGCCCTTTTTCTTCTACTTTTTTTCCTGCTGAATATTTTTCTTTAACCGAGGAGTGGTCGCAGGTGAGCGATACTCTCATATTAGAACGCAAGTGTGGTAAACAGTGTGTGGTTTAAACACTGCAAGTGCTGGAGTGTAATTGTTGCAGAAGATAGTCAGTGTTTTATGTTAGTACTGCACAATGTCTGAAAAGTGAAAATGTGTCATGTTAAAAATACAACAGAAATTGGAAATAATACACAAACTCTAAGAAGGTAGTATTGGTATGCATAATCTGGCATTGATAGACTATTTTGTTGTTCGAGACTATTTTGTTTCAAAAATATGAAATTGGCTTGACTCTATTCTTTGTACATACTGTATTCTCGCATGTACTATGATGAATAAAGTAGTATTTATTATAAACATTACTAAAGCAATTTTAATTGTGATTACAGTGTACTTTAACTGTGGGTTATCTGTGGAATTTGATTAGCTTTGGATTTCAAGTTCCTGTTTACTGCAGATAATCGAGAGCTCACTGTAATCTTTTTTTCTCAGTAATTTTATATTAATTTTGCATCGTTTTGACTAATTCGTCTTATTAATGCTACATCATATGCATAGGCAACCCTGCAGTTGGATCCCTTGTGGATTAGTTTTAGTAAATTATCTATTGATTTTCTCCAAGACAGGGTTAAATAAAACAGGTGAAATGACATCCCCTTGTCTTAGTTCAGTGTACACCTCAGAATTTTCTGTTGTCACTACAGATGCCTTTATATGACATAAAGTTTCGTCTACACGCATTTTAACTAATCCAATTAACTTCGAAGGTATTTCCGATTCCCTCATTCTATTTAAGAGTGTCTGTCGGTATATTTATCATAAGTGTTTTTGAAATTTAGAAATATGATGCTGCCTTAGGTTGTAGCTGTGGCAGAAAATCTGACGCATTATGTGGGACACCTCAGATGTTGCTTGTTCGCCCACATACTGTGCTGGCGTGTTTGCATACATCAAGGCAGAGGGACAATGTGAACCCTTGTACACTTATAGTCTATCCTCACCCATTCACCGTGTGAGTGGACAGGTGACCACTCCTTCTGCAGGATCCAAACAGGCAGGCATATCGGGTGGAGGGGGGGGGGGGAGGAGGGGGGGAAGTGGTTTGCTAGTTATCAGGAATTCCAGTGTTAGTCACATTATGGACCCCTTAGGGAAATAATGTTCGGGGCCACAAAGAAATGCTGTCCATATATCTGCTGGGGAGCCTCATCCAAGGGTGGAGGAGACCCTGCTGCTATGAGGGGTGGCTGAGGAGGAACAATGTGGGTATGATAGGGGTTGGATAGTGGTGGCCCGAGCAGCAGTAGGATGTCAGCAGGTTGGATAATTTGTGGAGATGGTGTCTGGAATGCACCACTATGATGAACTTTACTAAAACACACACTTAAATATAAACAAATGAAATTAATATCACTTTAACTTGACACGTGGCTTTAACATAACTCTCAAATACTTACACTAATGGCACTAAATTTATTTGAAACCTTCTCTCTACTGCTGCTGTATAAATTTGTCATTCTTTTGCATACTTACTGTTCTGTTCAGTTCTGCAATAATGCTAGGTGCTGCAATCTGCAAGCTGGGGCTCATGCTGGCATCAATGATGTCTGTTGCTTGGGTTCTAAGGTCATTCTCAGCTCATACGGGGAGCTGGCAGAAGTGGTGAAGACTGCTGCCCTTACATGTGAGAACAAGTAGAGCTCACAATTTGCAGCATTGTTCCCAAATCGATCAGGGTCCTTTGGTTTGGAGCCGATTGGAGCATCTCAGCTAAAGGCTCTGTCAGTTCTGTAATGGTAATGGCTGCAGATTTCTGGATCTGCTTTAGGGAGTGGAGAGTTCTAAGACTCACCATGGTAGGCCACGGAAGCAGCTACTCTGGTAACAGAGTGCTTACGGAGTACATAAGAGGATTTTTTAGTCTAGACAGTAGTTTAAGGTCCTCTGATGAATGCTCACCCATCAGTATGCAGGGAGCAAATTAGTTTGACTGTCAAAACACTAAGGGCAAATTTTCAAAGAATTTGTAACAAAATTCCTTAATTTACTGCCCTCTAAGAAAGTAGCTATAAAGCATACTACAGTGTGTACATTATACAACAGATAGTGTGGAAATATGGATTAAACACACTGAAGATTATATAAGCATTGTATCCATAACTTTGATATGTATCACGTAGCACAGATCAACCTATAAAAGCACTTTTGCAAATATGATAAAGATCAAAATTCAGAGAGTAAATAGTTTTCATAGAGTAAAAATTTTTCTGTAATTCATGTAATATCCTTCAGATCAATAAGTACCTTGTACTACACACTTTATAAAGCAGCCTATGTCATTCCTCGTGGTTCAGGCAACCTCCATACTAAATTTTATAGAAACTGGTTAAGGATACAGGGTACTTTTCTGGCTCAGTATTATGTAAAAATCAACACCTATTTCTTTCAGGCACTGTATATAATGTATATGTTTTACAGATTTTTTGTAGATATCAGGTAATAGAGCACACTTTTTAAACAAATTGGAAGTATTTTGAATATTTTTGAACCTGCTAAGGGTTATTAAAAAAAATTATGCATTTTTTTCCCAAAATGCTTCCTGAAATTGAGGTACCATTTAATCCAATGTTACACATTTGAAGGAGACCAAATTTTTACCAGTGTGTATGACATGATGGCCAAAGTACTAGATCTATTTAATTCCACCTATTATGTATATTACAGGGATAGAAAAAACAACACAGCTTACATTTCAATTTTTTTATTTTTTTCCTAGTAAAAATGTTATTTTTTCTATAATTTAGTTGATTCTGCAATAAAGCTTAGGCCTACTACATAAGTATGGACTATTGCAAGTTACAGAGAAAATTTTGAGCTATGCTTTATAAGCTTTAGGAAATATTTGTACCTGAATTCTGAAAAATACAATTTGCAGGAAACTGCGAATGGAGATATGAGTCCAATTAAACTGTGCCTCAGCACATTCCTGAAGCATAGTCTTCATCTTCAAGCTTCGTCTTGGCATCCCTTTTAGCACTTTGTTGGTAACTTAAAAAGCTAATCTTTCAGCTTCATGCACCCATTGTCTGTCACAAGCAAGCAATTGACCATCCATATTAGAGCCACATTTTATGACTAAATTTCTCAGGACTTCCAGCCTACCTATCACTCCGTCATTGAAACATATCACTGCATCTAGTGCACCAACTTTTAATATATTTAGTCCTACAGAAACATTCCCATATGCAATGGTTGAAACTTTCATTTGTATTCTGAGTGCCCCCATGAAGACATGTACTAAGCAAAACTGGGTCAGTCAGGTCTAAAAATTGGTTTTATTTCATTCATAACAGGCTCAGGAAGAGAATGCTTATGATGGTATATTTGACCACTTTTTGGTAACCACACCAAGAATCTGCTTCTTTAGGGCGAACAGGGTGATCATCTGTGGACAACTTATTAAAAGTACAAGGCCCATACAGCTTTTCTCATTGCTGTAACATCATTCAGAGGCACAGTTTGTCTAATGGCCAGTCCATAATAACTCTGAAGGAGGTCTGTTTCAGTTTCTGTCAATCTGCCTTGGCCAGACAGACATTTTCCATCAGACAGCAACTTTCCTTTCATTTCTCTTCGTAGTGTCCTCAATGTGGCACCCATCCTCCTTTGCACATGTTCACAACACTCCAGTTTTGTTACCAAGGTATCACCATAAACATTAAACTCATTGATTTTATTGTAAGCTTTAGAGTTAGGTACTTTGTATATTTAACGTTATAAACAGGCACCGACCTCTGAAATATTTTTAGAGCTCCATCACACTCACATACCTCCTCTGTAACCATCATAATTCTTAGAACACTGATGTTCAATATGTCCTTCTGTGTTACCATGGCAGGTGTGGCAGTACTTAGATAAGCACTCAATCTCAACAACTTTTCCATTCTCCAGAGAAGTAGCACTTAAAATACCATTCAAGGAACGATGTCCTCAATGTTGCCATGTCCCATCAAGTGCAACAGTAATGTCCCTGGTTCCACTAATATTTACAGTTTCTTCTACTGCATGATTCATAGATTCTTTAGACACAACTGTCAAGGCACCTAAAAGTATTTTTGTGTGCTTGCTGAACCTACTGGGAGGAGGAGGAGGAAGGCCCATCAAACCACAAAACGTTTGAGCAGCCTTTTTCATTTTCCTATTGCATGCATTGCATACACTAACTTCAAATTCACATCATATGAATTAAGCACAGTGTTTGAAGTCATTTTCGAGATAGATTTATTGTAGGATCTACACAGAACAACTAATTTTGACACTAAACCCTTCCTGCTACTTCGTTGTTCAGTTATTTCCAGACAACCTACACCATCACATTGTTTACATTTCGCCACTTCCTTTATCAAAGAAGATAAGATGCCGACACCACCAACAACAAATCCACTACAAACAGCATCATTGTTAACACAAAAATTTGAATCACCAGGAGACATGCCATGTGGGAGTTTCTTCCCTGAAGAACTGATACATAAGTTACTTTCAACAGTGTGGCTTGCTTTGTTTGTGAACTGGTTGGAATTTCCTTCTATTGAATTTCATGATGCATGGCATAGTTTGTATTTATTGCACACTAAAGAGTATGTACTTCCACAAATATATGTAGCACTTGGGCAATAAACATTCAGTAATGTGTGAACAAACTGCTTCAACGTAACAAAACTAAATACTAGCAAAGATAATCATTTCCAGGCAATAGAAACCTGCACTGTTACCAACATATACAATGTATCATACATATAATTGCTGGAAACAGAAAGTTCAGTTATTTTCAAAATAATACTGGTTTCTGTAACAGAAATAAAGGGGGCGTGGCGGCATACATGACCGTAAATTTAAAATTTGGTATATAAAGGTCATTTTTCATTTGAAACACTTTAATGTATATATCAATGTAATGAGGGAAGTCTATAGAATTTAATAAAGTCATAAAAAAATTTCGATTTTTCCACCATTTATAAGTACCCTCTATCCTTAAGCTGGTTGGTTAGTTTTAAAAACTTAACGAACGAAGTTGCTTTTGCATTTGCATTTATTATATTAGTAAGGATAAAAATGATCAGATTCTGGTTTAATGAAGCCTATATGGTGCCCCAAACTGTGCACAAATTACCTGCAAAAACTCCATGAAAATTCATCTAGTAGTTTTCAAGAAGTGTGTTCAGTCAGACAGACACATGACAGTTTCACAGGTTTCTTAGCAGTATAGACATACAAAAATTATCTGACGGACATGAGCGACAATTTGTGGCTGTTTGCTGATGATGCTGTGGTGTACAGGGAAGTGTTATCATTGAGTGACTGTAGGAAGATACAAGATGGCTTAGGCAAAATTTCTTGTTGGCATGATGAATGGCAGCTTGTTCTAAAATCTAGAAAAATATGAGTTAATGCAGATAAGTAGGGGAAAAAATCCTATAATATTCAAATACAGTGTAGTAATGTGCTTCACGACACAGTCACATCAGTTAAACATCTAGGAGTATAATGTTGTGAAGTGATATGAAATGGAATGATCACATGACAGTAGTAGGGAAAGTGACTAGTCTACTTCAATAACCTTGGAGAATTTAACTTGGTGGGACTAAAATAAGACATCAAAGCAATTCAGAGGCGAGCTACTAGACATGTTACCAGTGCGTCTGACCAACACACAGATATTACGGAGATACTTAATGATCTCAAAGGAGAATCCCTAGAGGGAAGACAGCATTGGTTTTGTGGAGCACTTTTGAGGAAATTTGCTGAACCAACATTTGAAACTGACTGCAGAATGATTCTATTGCTGCCAACATAAAAATATGGAGGCATATCGGCAGTAGGTTTCCCCTCACTCTGTTTGCTAGTGGAACAGCAAAAGAAATGCCTAGTAATGGTACAAGTTATCATCTGCCACGCACCATATGGTGGCTTGTGAAGTATGCATGTAGATGTAGATGTAGATTGTTCTTAAATACCTGCCGTAGAAGTGTGGCTTTCCAGTTTGCAGGTATGGATTCTGTCTTCCATATTCGGATCACATAGACGTTCTTTCACAGTAAATACTTTCGTTTTTACACTGTCATATTTTAACCCTTATCAATATCTGTTCTGTAATTCTTTATTTCTGTACTTACCACCTGCTAGTTAATGAAGCCTGTTCACAACAATTAACTACCAGAAAGTCAGGGTTCATAAGCAGTACCTATAACAATTCCTATATCACATAATACCTCTCACATTCTTCTTTATTAACTTCATTATTCTTCATATACTTCACTAAAACATATACTTCATGTATTCCTTATAACTTTACTAATACCTTGTCACTTAATATACCCCATACTCAATTAAGTACATCTTTTACATCATTAAGCTTCAAATCCATGCTTTGGCTTATTCACAAAAAGACTTCATAGCAACAAACAAGGATAACCATTACTGACAATAACCATGAGTCATCTTTATGCAGCAGAGAGTATGTGAGCTAGTCAAATTTACTTTGAGTTACATATTTTTCTTTTCTCTGGCCCGAATAGATCCACTATGATGAACTTTACTAAAACACACACTTAAATATAAACAAATGAAATTAATATCACTTTAACTTGACATGTGGCTTTAACATAACTCTCAAATACTTACACTAATGGCACTAAATTTATTTGAAACCTTCTCTCTACTGCTGCTGTATAAATTTGTCATTCTTTTGCATACTTACTGTTCTGTTCAGTTTTGCAATAGTATTTTCAGGTAAATTCTACATTATTTCATACTTGAGTTTACCTCTGATTTTTAATATTTTTAGTTGAAAGAGATTTCTCATTTTGTGCAAACTTTCACCCTTGCTATATTTCCAGGAATAAAATTAACCATTTTTACATGAATGTAACTAACATTCAAATATTCTTAGCTTTCAACCTCCTAAGGATACTGTTACTATTCGACTCACAAAATGTCCATTTACATTGTACCACTAATTCTGATTGAAAATAGTAGAAGACAATTACTTTATAAGAATCCTCAGAGAGAGAGAGTAGGAGAACAAGAGTGTGAACCGAGAAATAGAGAGTAGTTGCACCCAGCTGGGGAGACAGTACTTGTTATGTAGTGTACTCACTAAAGAACATTGAACTGCCTGTCTACTTTCATATTTTAAATCTATTTCTACTGTTTTATCCTAAAAAGATGTGAATATCCCCAATCTTGTATTAATATTCCCAATCTTGTATGGTATAAGTCTTAAATGTCAGATGGGTCCACATTTTACAGAGTCATCGCTGTTTAGCAGAACATAAACACCATGCTATAAATCAGTTGTCAAAATTGCCAACATCTATGTGTCATTATTAGACAGTCATTTTGTAAATGAGAGTACTATGTAGGATACGTTACTTATTCTCTTGTCCCTGTGAAATCATTTGGATTGCCATGGCTGTTCTTCTTCCATGGCTAACATCACATCTCGAAGGTGGGACCTGATGCCACAGAATAAACCATCCAACTAGAAGGTGCCACAAACATGATAAGAGTTCTGTTGTCATCGTGGCTTGCAGATACACTGTGTCCATTCATTCCAGAATACATGCACATAAATAAAACACACATCCAGACAGCACACTATACAAATTCACTACTTATATAAACTTTTTATGGTGGCAGCTATCATCTGTTGGTTTGGTAAATGTACTTGTGTCACACATAACTTCACCATTGGTATGTTACACTACAGATGCCTCACCTTAGGTGAATGATGTCATTCACTATTCTAAAACCCAAATAAGCAACAATCATTTAAATTTCAAAACTAGTTTTAACCTTCTTAACTAAAATTATCAACAGCTTGTGTCCATTTGATGCTTGATCACAGCTGTAATTGTATCTCATTTGCAATAAATGTACTTATCCATGTTTATTACTTGTGAAGTGCCTCACAATGAATTATAAACCTTTAATCATAGGCATGTATTTGTTATCCCCTCACATTAAGTCTCTTTACACCTCCACAAGGCAATCATTCTCTTACTATGAATATGAAATTTCAGGCAACAAATATTTACAACAGTATGGATCATTACATAGCTTTACAATATCTCCTTATTTTATAGTCTTGTAATAATGACAACACACACACACACACACACACACACACACACACACACACACACCTAATGGTCCATAATAATAATAATGATAATGATAATGATAATTGGCACACGATTTTCAGTACACAAATCTGTCATAGACATCATAAATTTCAATTCAGTATCAGAAAGAATTGCCACAATAATCAGGAAATAAACAATACACAATATCAATGACCTCCAAATGATCACAACAAGAAGAGACCACAAGAAGTTGAAGACTTTTGGGAAGACATGGAAGAAATGACAAACAAAATACCAGAAAGACACGTCAAAATTGTACTAGGAGATTTCAATGAACAACTAGTGAAATAGTAGTAGTAGTACAAGTAAATCACAGGCCTACATACATCACACAAGTGCACAAACAAGAATGGAGAGCAATTCATAAAGTACTGTCAAGATTTTAACTTAAAAGTTGTGTTTACACAATTTCAGAAACCAAGACGAAAACTCGCAATGTGGAAAATGCCCAAAAACATGTGGGGAGAATTCCAAATAGACACATAGCCATAACAAGTAAAAATACAAGTGAAATTTTAAATGTGAGAAATTGCAAAAGATTCTTCGAGTCTGACCATCATTTGCTACAAGTAAAGATTAGACCAATTCCAAGGAATAGAAAGACAACACAGAACAAAATTATGAGCCAGATCCAGAATACATTAAGATAAACAAAGACAAAATTATTGAAGATATTAATCAGAATACAACAGAAAATTGGACAGACCTGGCAAAGGCAAGTCAGAAGACAATGCGTTGGGGTCAGTCTCCCAGGAAACGCAAACATAGATGGCGGAATGCAACTTGTGATCAGGCAGTTGAACGAAAAGTTAAGGCATGGAGGAAGTTTAACAGCATCAGAACAACAGAAACATGGCAGGATTTCCACAAAGTCCAAAAGCAATCCTTGAAAGATATTAGAGCAGTGAAAAGGGCATATGACAAACATATACTAAATGAAATCGAGGGAGACTTAAAGAAAAATAATATCAGGAATTTCTACAGAACATTCTGGGAAAATATAATGGGTTATCATCCTCCAAATATCTAATTCAGAAGAACAAATAGATCTCTAGAAACAAACACCAAAGAAAATTGCAATATTCTTAAAGGATACTTTGATACATTCCTCAACTGTGAGAAGCCCAAAGAAAAATTACACTTCACGGAAACATGACCAAACCCAGGCTCAAAGCCGCCTACAATCACAGAGGTAGAGGTGGTTATAAAACAACTAAAGAACAACAGAGCCCCAGGGGAAGATGGCATTATCACTGAGATCTGGAAACTTGCAGACCAAAATATTACAAAGAAAATTCATGAAATTCTCTTGGAAATATGGAGTACAGAAAAAATTCCATGGAAGGGAAATGTGCACTGATTCACCCACTCCACAAAAAGGGAGGCAGGACAGACCCTATTAATTACAGAGGTATCTCATTACAAATTTCTATCCAATGTGTTACTGAACAGACTGGAACCACAACGGTATACAAAGATAGGTGAATACCAGGCAGGGTTCAGAAAGGGAAGATCCTGTATTGAACAAATTTGGAACCTGCAGACAACACTGTAGTTACATTTGTGCACTTTAGGAAGGCCTATGACTCCATTAACACACTAAAAGAATATGGTCTAGACAAAAAACCTAGGGCACTGATAGAACAGATGCTCACAGGCACCACATCCAAAATAAAATTTAAGGGATAAATTTCAGAGTCATTTGAGATACATGCAGGGGTCAGACAAGGAGATGATATCTCGCCATTTCTATTCAACATAGTCCTGGACAAAATTATCTAGCAGTGGGAAGAAAAAGTAAAAGTAATTCAGTTAGGAAGAACACGTGCAAACAAGACAATGATAAAATGCCTAGCTTGTGCAGATGGCTTGGCAATACTCAGCAACAACAGTGAAGCAGTGCAAGAAGCCCTGGAATATTTGCATGAAGTCTGTGCCAAAACGGGGTCACAGATATATGAGAAAACTTAATATGTGGAAAGAAAGGATAACAATACACAAGCCATGCACACAAAATACGGATTGGTTAACAGAGTGGAAAAATTCAAGTATCTTGGAGAATAGGTACAAATAGGAGGCCTAAACAAGGCATCCAATACGGAACAAACAGAAAAACTTCAGAAAGTGTACAAACTTATATGGATGCGCTACAATATGCTTATTCAAAGTCCAAGCCTCTAATACCAAACAAATGGCCATGTCCCGTTTTCCCACTACTAATGCACTCAGACTTAATTCTATAGTACCACTGTCAATAATTTTCTGTATTTGTTCTTGTACTGCAATGCAAAGACTCATACACTGAAGAGACAAATAAACTGGAACACCTGCCTAATATCGTGTAGGGCCCCTGCGAGCATGCAGAAGTGCCGCAACATGATGTGGCATGGACTCAACTAATTTATGAAGTAGTGCTGGAGGGAATTGACACCATGAATCCTGCAGGGCAGTCCATAAATCCATAAGTGTACAAGGGTATGAAGATCTCTTCTGAACAGCATGATGCAAGGCATCCCAGATATGCTCAGTAATGTACGTGTCTGGGGAGTTTGGTGGCCAGCAGAAGAGTTTAAACTCAGAAGTGTGTTCCAGGAGCGACTTTGTAGCAATTCTAGATGTGTGGAGTGTCACATTTTCCTGCTGGATTTGCCCAAGTCCATTTGAATACACAATGGACATGAATGGATGCAGGTGAGCAGACAGGATGCTTACATATGTGTCACCTCTTGGAGTCATATCTAGATACATCAGGGATCCCATATCACTCTAACTGCATATGCTCTACACCTTTACAGAGCCTCCACCAGCATGAACAGTCCCCTACTGATATGCAGGGTCCACTGATTCATGAGGTTATCTCCATAACCATACATGTCCATCCACTTGATGCAGTTTGGAATGAGATTCGTCTGTCCAGGCAACATGTTTCCAGTCATCAATAGTCCAGTGTCGGTGTTGATGGGCCCAGTTGAGGTGTAAAGCTTTGTGTCGTGCACTTATCAAGGGTACATGAGTGGGCTTTTGGCTCTGAAAGCCCATATTTATGATGTTTTGTTGAATGATTCACATGCTTACACTTGTTGATGACCCAGCATTGAATTCTGCAGCAGTTTGCAGATGGGTTGCACTTCCGTTGAACGATTCTCTTTGATCATTGATGGTCCTGTTATTGCAAGATCTTATACCAGTCACAGTGATGTTAGAGATTTGATGTCTTACTGGATTCCTGATATTCACGATACACCCATGAAATGGTCAAATGGGAAAATCCTTGCTTCATCGCTACCTTGGAGATGCTGTGTCCCATCACTCATGTGCCGACTATAACACCAGGTTCAAACTTGTTTAAATCTTGATAGCCTGCCATTGTAGCAGCAGTAACCGATCTAACAACTGCGCCAGACACTTGTTGTCTTATATAGGAATTGCCGTCTGCAGTGCTGTTTTCTACCTGTTTACATATCTCTGTATTTGAATACACATGTCTATACCAGTCTCTTTGTCACTTCAGTGTAACAACAACAATAAAAAAAAAAAAAAAAAAAAAAAAAAAAAAAAAAAAAAAAAAAGAGAGGGAGAGGGGGAGAGAGACAGAAGGAAAAAAACTGTTACCATCTTTTATCTGAAACATAAAATCTCTCCCGCTTTATCCAAAAATATTCATTGATACTTCAGTAATATTTCCTGTAGTTCACCTTTGTGTACCTGGGTTAATACGCTAGATTCCTACGACTCAACTAATGTGTTTTCCAATAGTGCATCCTGTGATGTGAATTATCTATTGTGAGTGGTCTATCCATTGCTACTGTATTTTGGGTGAAGTTACCGAGCTTGAAGCACATTTGCCGTTTATCTTCTTGGCATATTACTCAGTTCATGTTAAAAACATGTGAGGCCTTATTTTCTATTGGTCATTCTAAACTATACACTACCTCTAAATTAAGATTTGATACAACTAGTAAAATGATTAGTGGTTGATGGTAACCTGGTTTCTTCTTTAATTTTCTTTTCATAGCTCTTGGTTATTTCAACCACTTAAACTGTGGTTACAGATAGTGTTGGACAGCTATATTTGTGACATATATTTAACATTAACTCTTGCAACGTCAAAGAAACCAAGAGTCTAAATGAATATCTACTTCCCCATCAAAAATTTTTCCCAGTATAATAGGTTTTATCTGCTCCTCTTCCTCTTGATTTCCTCCTTCCAGCAATCACTCACGCATCTACTTAAAGCTGGTTAAGGCTACTAACTTTTTTACGTGAGGGCCTATTGTTCCATTGTCATGTCCTGGTTCCGGCTCTAGAATGTTCTTGGTTTACAGATGACCAGTTCAAACTCAAATGGTCTGATGGTATGTAAGTACATGTTATGTTTATATTATTTGTAGAAAGCATTGGTGATGGGTTACTGCTTGGATTGCGCAACTATTGTTGTTATGTTTACTTATTTTACAGTATTTACTTTTGTTGGAATTGGGGTGGATGACAGTTTCCTTCATTGTTATCTGCATGATGATTACCTCCAAATATATAATCCCCACATTCTTTAACATATCCAAACCTTCAACGAATGTCAACAAGTCATTAACTGTTGACCATCCTCAGTAGCAAATCTCTTTCGTTGCATGAAAGGTAATCTATGCATTAAAACCTTAATGAAGTAACTTTCTTCTGTCAAATCATCAAAGTATTTATACCTTGTTAGGTGCCACTCAGTGTAAATATATTGCAAGTTTCGCACCTATTATTATAATACCATGGGTCAAGAAGCTCAAGTGTCAGTTTTTCTTGAGTGCTGAAAGACCAGTACTTCTTTTTAAACTTTGTCTGATAATTGATCATCAGAGTAAATTCTTCCAAATGATCAGTTTGCCACTCAGCTGTGTTACCCTCTTAATAACTTGGGCAAAATCTACCATCTTCAAATCATCCCACTGCTTTGGTGAAAATTTAGGAAATACTTTTTAAATGTATGTGGGCTAAACTTCCCCATCCAGTTTAAATTTAGGAAATTGTTTGGACAGATTAATCCCATTTCCCAACTGAAACTCCTCTATCAGCTCTGCTGACAGCACCAATAATCCCACTAAACATTTTTGTTTAATTCCTCCTTGGTCTTACTTAATTTGTTCCAAATTTTCTGCAGTTAACTCAGTGTTCTATCTGCTTCTGCATTAGAATGAGGTGTACCTACAGATGACTCAGTATTTTCATATACTTTATTCTTGATTATTTTCCTATACTTTATACTTGATTAAATGTACTACATGCTCCTCCAAGCTGGCAAGTGTAGAGTCTGAAATAGCCACCACATTTGAATGTTTGCTTTGTTTTAATACTCTTAACCTTAATTGTGCTACTGATGACATTTGTTTGTGTGCTACATTAAACTCCTGTACAGTTAAATCTTTTAATTGTTTTAAGTCCTTGCCCACATCCCTAAATTGCTCATTCTATTCATTATGAACCAAATATCACTGTGATTTTATTATTTCAGAATTTAACTGCTCTGTTAAGGTGAGAAGTGCTGTCAGCAGTTGCAAAATTTTATTTTGAATTTGTAGTTTTTCCTTATATGACTCATCGATTTGCTGCTTGAGTGAGGTGTTTGTTTATTTGAGTGTGGTGTTTGTTGCTTTTATTTCGTTTTTTAATTCTAATTTGCTAATCCCTATACTAGCATTTAACTTCTCTGTCTCAGTACTTAATTGGGTACTAAGTATAACTTATCTGTGTCAGTACTTAATTGGGCACTAAATATCTTAAACCATTGAAGTATTTCTGTGTCTTTACGTCTTGTCATCACCGGCATAGCCACAATGGTACATGTTTATTTAAACTTAGTTTAATACTTTAACAACACCAGCCATGATACTGTAGTATATCCATAAACTCTCATTATAAAACCACTTGCTGCTTACACCACAACACAGACAACACCACCAAAGGAAAACAAAAAAATTCAAAATTAATCAACTCAGATATTATACAGTTCACCAGCTCACCGGAATATCACTGCGATGAGATGCCAGTGAGAAGCTGGATCAGTGTGTTGGTGGAACTGCATTATCGAAAGTGAGTTCACTGCTGATGCAGCCATTGTGGTAGGTTGATTAGCCGTAGTTGCAATCTGTGATGGCTGCTATAAACTCATAGCAGGAGTAATAAAATTGAAGCCCTCCATAATCATAGTCAAAATTCTTGTGACTCATGGACTGATTAGTTTCTTCTCTGTTGCATTTGTAGTCAAAGGATTTAATAATTGTTCATTGACTACTCAAGTGTCTTCAAAATTTTTGTCACTGTGCTATCAATTGCTTCTACACTGCAGCACGACCTTGGTTGTTAACCTCTGTTGCTAAGGACAACAGCTATCAGTTCCAGCAAATCTTCATACAGAAACTACCAGTCTTCTTCACCCATTCAGATTTCCGGTTACTGTACTTATTCTTCATCAGTTTCAAGTACTCTCAGCTGTAATTGTTCTGGGTCGCTGTCACCAGTTGCCACATGCGGTGTTCTGTTGCTTCTTTTTAGTGCTATTGACTGGCAAAAGAAGACTATGATTTACAGTTTTGCTCATTTTGTTAGCCTCACATCCAATCTCCCAAGGCAGCACCCAGTGCCTCAGAATACACTGCTGAATTAGCAAGTACTGCGAATGTAATAAGGTTTCTGTCATCGTCCCCGCATGCATTAATGCTGCATCCATCCATCCATTCCAGAATATGCTCACCTAAATTAAACACTCATCCAAACAGCAGGCTATACTAGTTCATTACTTAAATAAACTTCTTGTGGTGCTGATCATCATTCATTGTTTCAGTGAATGTTTGTGTGACACATCATGTCACTAGAGTGATATGCTACACTACAGAATAGAGACCTGTTTACACTTCACTAGTATGTCTCGCAATGCTTTACAGGGAATGTTGCTCCTTATTATGTGGCCAGCAGTAATTTTCTATGCTTGTAGCCAAACAGTCAGGTAATTTGTAAAAGGCGTGGCTAATGAGGTGTGTGTTTTAATTTTGTTTTGAATTGATAAGGATCCCCAATGCCTTGCTTTATATTAGATCAGAGATTTTTGGATACCTACAGAGTATAAACTCCACTTTGAACCCTATACAGTGAGTCAACATGTACACAAAAATGTTTTTGTCTGTTGTGATTGTGCAATCCACTTTCTGTTGAAACTGGTTTTTACTATCAGAAACAAAACATTAAGGAGTAAATATACTTGAAAGTATGTACAAGAATTCAGTGGCTCTTTTAAAATGCCTCTGGAAAATGTGAAGCCATCTTTTTTACACAGTATCCTTGCAACATGTTTCTGCTGAATGAATGTTTGCTTTCAGTGCACTGCCCCAGAAGGTAATTCTACAAGATAACAAGAAGTGAAAATATGTACAATAACCCAAGACTGTTAGGTCAACATAATGAGAGACAATTCCAAGAGCAAAATATGCTGAACTGAACCTCTTGATTAGTTTAACGGTGTGTTATGCCATTCTAGCTTGTTATCCAGTTGAACCTTGAATTTGCCAAACTTTATTTCATGTCGTGTAAGATCTTTAATGTGTACTTCTGGTGCTAGCAGGCGTTTATTTCTTGTTTAAAGTGGCATGCTATGTGTCTTTACGAGCTTAAGACATAAACTGTTTGCTGTGAACCAGTTATAACCCAGCTCACACATCTTACGAGCTGTATTCAGTAAGAATGCTTTATGTACTAACATTGAAGAAAACAAATCCATTTGCTGTAGGTCTAGAAATTTTGCCGCTGGTAAGTTTTTGGGTATGCAACTGGATTATTATTATTATTGTTGTTATAAATTCCATTTTCAACATGAATCGCCTTATTTCACCTTTGATATGATCACAGTAGTGCTGTACATTTCATCTTTGATACAATGTATTGTTCAGTTACCTGGTTTATGTAAGAGACTGGTGACTTGAAATCACAATAGGTCACCTGTCAAGCATTTAAACTCTTCTCTTAAGAAGGGATTGGGGACCCGTAATAGATTCAAATGTTAGTCCTCAGCTGTTCTTGGAGATGACTGCTGTTTGTAGCAGCTGTAGGGTTTGTCATCATCATCATCATTTAAGACTGATTATGCCTTTCAGCATTCAGTCTGGAGCATAGCCCCCCTTATAAAATTCCTCCATGATCCCCTATTCAGTGCTAACATTGGTGCCTCTTCTGATGTTAGACCTATTACTTCAAAATCATTCTTAACCGAATCCAGGTACCTTCTCCTTGGTCTGCCCCGACTCCTCCTACCCTCTACTGCTGAACCCATGAGTCTCTTGGGTAACCTTGCTTCTCCCATTGTGTAACATGGCCCCACCATCTAAGCCTGTTCGCCCTGACTGCTACATCTATAGAGTTCATTCCCAGTTTTTCTTTGATTTCCTCATTGTGGACACCCTCCTGCCATTGTTCCCATCTCCTAGTACCTGCAATCATCCTAGCTACTTTCATATCCGTAACCTCAACCTTGTTGATAAGGTAACCTGAATCCACCCAGCTTTCGCTCCCATACAACAAAGTTGGTCGAAAGATTGAACGGTGCACAGATAACTTAGTCTTGGTACTGACTTCCTTCTTGCAGAAGAGAGTAGATCGCAGCTGAGCGCACACTGCATTAGCTTTGCTACACCTCGCTTCCAGTTCTTTCACTATGTTGCCATCCTGTGAGAATATGCATCCTAAGTACTTGAAACCGTCCACCTGTTCTAACTTTGTTCCTCCTATTTGGCACTCAATCTGTTTATATTTCTTCCCCACTGACATTACTTTCGTTTTGGAGATGCTAATCTTCATACCATAGTCCTTACATTTCTGATCTAGCTCTGAAATATTACTTTGCAAACTTTCAATCGAATCTGCCATCACAACTAAGTCATCCGCATATGCAAGACTGCTTATTTTGTGTTCACAAATCTTAATCTCACCCAGCCAGTCTATTGTTTTCAACGTATGACCCATAAATTATATGAACAACAGTGGAGACAGGTTGCAGCCTTGTCTTACCCCTGAAACTACTCTGAACCATGAACTCTGACTATCCCTGTAAAGACCTTTAATTGCTTGCAAAAGTTTGCCTCCTATTCCATAATCTTGTAGAACAGACAATAACTTCCTCCTAGGAACCCGGTCATATGCCTTTTCTAGATCTATAAAGCATAGATACAATTCCCTGTTCCACTCATAACACTTCTCCATTATTTGCCGTAAGCTAAAGATCTGGTCCTGACAACCTCTAAGAGGCCTAAACCCACACTGATTTTCATCCAATTGGTCCTCAACTAATACTCGCACTTTCCTTTCAACAATACTTGAGAAGATTTTACCCAAAATGCTGATTAAAGAGATACCTCTGTAGTTGTTACAATCTTTTCTGTTTCCATGTTTAAAGATTGGTGTGATTACTGCTTTTGTCCAGTCTGATGGAACCTGTCCCGACTCCCAGGCCATTTCAATTATCCTGTGTAGCCATTTAAGACCTGACATTCCACTGTATTTAATGAGTTCCGACTTAACTTCATCCACCCCAGCCGCTTTATTGCACTGCAATCTATTGACCATTTTTTCCACTTCCTCAAATGTGATCCTATTTCCATCATCATTCCTATCCCATTCTACCTCGAAATCTGAAACATTACTGATCGCATTTTCACCTACATTGAGCAACTCTTCAAAATATTCCCTCCGTCTGCCCGAGGCATCCACAGGATTCACCAGCAGTTTTCCTGACCTGTCCAAAATACTTGTCATTTCCTTCTTACCTCCCTTTCGAAGACTGCTAATTACACTCTAGAATGGTTTTCCAGCAGCTTGACCCATAGTCTCCAACCTGTTTCCAAAGTCTTCCCAAGATTTCTTCTTGGATGCTGCAATTATCTGTTCGGCTTTGTTTCTTTCTTCAACATCTTTCTCTGTCTACCTGAGTTCTAGTATGTAGTCATTTTTGATACGCCTTCTTTTTCCTTTTACAGGCTGCCTTGACTGTGTCATTCCACCAAGCTGTTTGCTTCATCCTACTTTTATACACTACTGTTCCAAGACATTCTTTAGCCACTTCTAGTACTGTGTCCCTGTACCTTGTCCATTCCTTTTCCAATGACTGTAATTGACTACATTCATCTAACTGGTACCTTTCTGAGATCGCTGTTATGTACTTGTGCCTGATTTTCTTATCATGAAGTTTCTCCCCTCTTATCCTCCTACATATGAACCTGACCTTCTGCACTTTTGGCCTCACAATCCCAATTTCACTGCAGATTAAATAATGATCAGTGCCATCAAAGAATCCCCTGAATACACGTGTGTCCCTCACAGCCTTCCTGAATTCCTGATCTGTTATTATATAGTCAATGACAGATCTGGTTCCCCTGCCTTCCCAAGTATACCAGTGAATGTTCTTATGTTTAAAAAAGGAGTTTGTGATTACTAAGCCATACTGGCACAGAAATCCAAGAGTTGTTTCCTGTTCCTGTTGGCCTCCATATCCTCTCCAAATTTACCCATAACCTTTTCATACCCTTCTGTTCGATTTCCAATCCTGGCGTTAAAATCACCCATGGTTGTCCTTTACTCTAACAACTACATCACTGAGTGCCTCATAAAAACTATCCATCTTATCTTGATCTGTCCCTTCACAATGCGAATATACTGTCACAATCCTAATTTTCTTGCTAGACCCTGTCAAATCTATCCACATCAGTCATTCGTTTACATACCTTATTGCAACTACACTGGGTTCCATTTCTTTCCTGATGTAAAGCCCTACACCCCATTGTGCTATTCCTGCTTTGACTCCTGACAGGTAGACCTTGTATTCTCCCACTTCCTCTTCTTTCTCACCCCTTACCCGAATGTCACTAACAGCTAAAACGTCCAGCCCCATCTTACTTGCAGCCTCTGCCAGCTCTACCTTCTTCCCAGAGTAGCCCCCATTGATATTAATAGCTCCCCATCTCATTACCATTTGTTTGTCAAGTCGTATCTTAGGAGTCCGTGGTTTGTCAGTTAGAGGTGGGACTCCGTCACCTCCAAAGGTCCGAGGCATTTTGCTCTGATTGTTGCCAGCATCATATTTAAAGTACCAGGGAAGCAGGTTGCTAGCCTTACTTGCCCCAAGTCCCATTGGGTTTTACCCCTAACGGCTGAGGGACTAACAGGTGGATTTGGTAGTCTTTGCCGTATGAGCACAAAGGTGACCACGACTCAGAATATGTCCGAGATGCCCAGCCTTATTCCAAAGTAACTGGTATCCCAACTGTACTTGGCCACTCATACGTTGCCCGTGGTTCACGAACTAAGACATGACTACAGGAACCCACACCATGAATAAATAAATAAAATAATTTTCTGACAGTGTTTTCCCAAATATTAATCCAGTTACTTTTCTGTTGGACATGTGCATTTAGAATGGAGAGTGTGAACATAGAATTTTGTGGTGCTGTACAAAACATATTTTCCGAAAATTAATTATAAAAAACAGTGGACAGTCTACCTGAAACAGAAACTTACTGGGCCCAAATTTTTTTTTGATTGCTAAGTTTAGAGATAGGAATCTTCAGTCAATTATATCTAATGAAAACACTGAGATCTGAAGAGAATGAGGTGGACATGTGCCAGAAATTCGGAAATAGTTTGGACTTATGAAAAATCAGGCAATAAAACAAAATCATTGTGTTCTGTCTTCCATAACTGCTTCACTGAAGATCTCAGTGCATTTAATGTGTTCAACCATTGAAACGAGAGAAAAGTAATAAATATAAAATGATCACGGAATTTAAACATGCATTTGCAGGACCTGATGGTGTAGCCATCAGATTCTATATTGAATATACAGAAGAAATTACTTTTCTGGTAGCAACATTTTACCATAGGTCACTGAAACATTGGAGTATGCCATGAAATTGGGCAAAAATGTGGTAGAACAACTCTTATGTTGGAATCAACATGATTTCTGCAAGCACAAGATTGTCTGAAACAGTTTGCTCTGCTCATTTATGATATCCATAAGGCAGCAGATAACAAAGTACAGGTTGATGCCCCGCTCTTGAGTTTCAGAAAGCCTTTGATAGTTCTCACTGTTTCCTTGTAAACAAAATACTTGCATTTGGAATATCGAAAAGATGTGTGATAATATTTAAATGTACTTGTGAAGAGAACACAATATGTTCTTATTGAAAAGGTGCGTAATCACAAGCATCTATCACTACAGATCCTACAGAGAATGTTAAGAAAGGTAGGAAGATATATCTGCTCAGCAAGGGTGATAGGATACAAATTTCGGAATATCTCAACAGTCAGCATCAAATATTTGATGGTGAGGACAATGATGTGGAGAACAAATGGAAAAAAATTCAAAGGCATCGTTCAATATGCCCGAGAGAAGTATGTTCTGAGTAAGGTTTTAAGGCATGGGGAAGATCCTCCATGGTTTAATAGCCTTGTTAGGAAAGCGCTGCGTAAACAAAGAGCACTTCATCTCAGATTCAAGAGAAATAAAAACCTAGCTGACAAACAAAAGCTGAATGAAGCAAAAAAGAGCGTAAAGAGAGCAATGAGAGAAGCGTTCAATGATTTTGAAAGTAAGACATTGTCAACTGACCTGAGTGAAAACCCTAATAGATTTTGGTCGTATGTAAAATCAGTAAGTGGGTCAAAATCATCTATTCATTCTCTCAGTGACTACACCAGCACCGAAATGGAAGATAACAGAGAGAAGGCCGAAATACTAAATTCAGTCTTCTGAAGCTGTTTCACTGCGGAAGATCATAACACTGTCCCTCCTTTCAATCATCGTACAAATATTGAAATGGCAGATATTGAGATACTCGATCTTGGATTTGAATAACAGCTACAATTTCGTAGTAGTGGAAAGGCTTCAGGACCAGATGAGATACCTATAAGATTCTATAAAAGTTATGCAAAAGAACTTGCTCCCCTTCTAGCAGTAATTTATCGTAGATCGCTTGAGCAACTAAAGGTACCTAATGACTCGAAAAAAGCACAGGTCATTCCTGTTTTTAAGAAAGGCCATAAGACAGATCCACACAGTTATAGGCCTATATCGTTGACGTCAATCTGTTATAGAATTATGGGACATTTTTTTATGCTCAAGTTTAAGACGTTCTTGAAAAATGAACATCTCCTCTATAAAAATCAACATGGATTCCGCAAACAGAGATCCTGCAAAACTCAGCTCACTCTGTTTCTTCATGAAAGCCACAGTGCAGTGGACAATGATGCTCAAGTTGATGCCATGTTCCTCGATTTCTGTAAGGCATGTGACACCATCCCGCATTGCCATTTAATGAAAAAAATATGAGCTTACAGAGTATCAGAGTGGACCAGTGATTGGATTCAAGACTTTCTTGCAGGTAGAACTTAGTATGTCGCTCTTAATGGAAGTAAATTGTCAGATGTAAGGGTAATATCCGAAATACCACAGGGAAGTGTGATAGGACCGTTGCCGTTCACAATCCATATAAATGATCCAGTAGAAAGTATCGGATGCTCTTTAAGGTTATTCGCAGATGATGCAGTTATTTATACAAAGTAGCAACACCAGAAGATAGTAAGAATTTGTAGAATGACCTGCAGAGATTTGATGAATGTTGCAGACTTGGCAGTTGAACTTGAGCATAAATAAATGTAAAATATTGTCCATACATAGGAAAAGAAATCCTTTACTGTACAGCTACACTATTGATGACAAACAGCTGGAGACAGTATCTGCCGTAAAATATCTAGGTGTAACTATCCAAAGCGACCTTAAATGGAATGACCATATAAAACAGGTAGTGGGAAAAGCAGACGCCAGATTCAGATTCATTGGAAGAATCTTAAGGAAATGTAACTCATTCACAGAAGAAGTGGCCTTTAAAGCACTTGTTCACCCGATTCTTGAATATTGTTCATCTATCTGGGATCCCTATCAGGTAGGACTGATTGGGCGCATTTCATCACGGAATTGTTAGCTGGCAAGAGAGCGTTACAGATATGCGAAACAAGAGAGGCGTTGTGCATCACATAGAGATTTACCATTGAAATTTCGGGACAGCACTTTTCAGGAAGAGTCGACAACTTATTACATCTCGCATAGTGACCATGAGGAGAAAATTCGAGAAATTAGAGCCAATACAGAGACTTACTGACAATACTTCCCATGCACTATTCGCAAGTGGAACGGGGTTAGAGGGATCAGATAGTGGTTCCGAAAATACCCTCTGCCACACACCACTACCGGTAGGTGGCTTGCAGAGTATGATGTAGATGAAGCAAAGGCAGCATTTAGTCTACCTCAAGGTAATGTGAGGTCTGGTGACCTGGGAGGCCAAAAACAATGAAAAAGATCTTGTTGTCCACCTTTTGCCAATCCTACATTGTGGGATTGTTTTGTTAAAGTAACGCTGCACCTAAGGGTGAAAGTGAGACAGATACTGTCAGCATAAAAATGAAGTAATTGGAATCTTTGTGAAGTTGAGGAAACTGCCAATTTTGCAGCATGTCCAGATGTGACATTGCTGCCACAGAAAGGAAGGTCCAGGAGCTTTGTGAACAGAAAAGGCACAAAACACATTCATTTTCAGTGAGTTTCTTTTATGTTTGACGATGACGCCAGGATTTTGTGACCCCCAAATTCATTCATGATGGCAATTTACTTTGCTCAATAGATGAAATGTTGATTCATCCGAAAAGATGAGTCATTTGGAAACAGTGTCTTCTGCCACATCCTGGAGAACTGAAATGCAAAATTCATACTTTCTGTTATGGTCACCGGGAAGTCATTTTTGCAGTACCTGCAGTTTTTAAGGCTTCATATGCGGACATTGTTTCACAAAATGCCACACTATTGTTTGATGGAGGTGAAGTTCCTAGCCTGCCTGTTTTGTGGGCTTCTGGGGCTCCATGTGAACGCATCTTGGACATGCTTGACATTTTCATCAGAAGTGCCTGACTGACCACTGCTCTTCCTTTTGCATATGCAACCACCTTCCAAGAATTTTGTATTTCAGCTATAAACCTGCTTGTGCAGAGGTGCCTTCTTGCTGAATCAACAGCAGAATGCATGTTGCACTTGTACAGTGGGTTGACTGTGCCCACATGCCAACATACAAAATGATTTCTCGTGTTGTGTAACTGCTATGTTGCTACAAATAAACAGCGCAACTCTGTCAAAACTTTGAACCTTCCTTTATCCAGTCAGCTGGAAAAGGCTGAGATGAGGGTAACAAATCCACTAGTATTAAGTCACATATAGTAAATAATAGAAAAATAGAAACAGTGAAACAATTTAAATACTTAGAAGAAATTATAACATGCAGCTTAATAAACAACCAGCTTAGCAAGAAAGACTAATAAAATGCTCAAGGCTCAAAAACTAACATGTTCTACATACAATAAAATGTATTCATCAGTCAAAACAAAATTAAAGCACTACAAAACAATGGTTCAGCTAGAGGTAAGCTGTGCAAGTGAAACTCTTATTAAAGTCACTTGGAAAGATAGAATTGACAAAATCCTATCAGCAGACAGAAGAATAGCTAGAGTATAGAGAAATAAAAAATAAATAAAAAATAGAAAAGTACAATGGAAGATAGTGGTGTACAGGAAAGTGGAGCCTATTACGGCTACTATATGTAAGAAGAGTATTTCTTTATTTGCCCATGTCATGATGACACCAAAAACCAGATTAATGTGAAGAATTATAGAGAAACTCTGGAATCTGAAACAAGGAAGGTGGATCAAGGAAATAGGAGAGGATATTGAAGAATCATGGACCCTCCTGCTGGTGGGGAGACTTGCGTGCCTTATCAATACAGATAGCTCTACCACAGGTGCAAGCACTACGGATGGGGTATCTGTTGAAAGGCCAGACAAACATGTGGTTCCTGAAGAGGGGCAGCAGCCTTTTCAGTAGTTTCAGGGACAACTTTCTGGATGATTGACTGATCTGGCCATGTAATATTAACCAAAACAGCCTTGTTGTGCTGGTACTGCAAATGGCTGAAAGCAAGGGGAAACTACAGCCATAATTTTTCCCGAGGGCATGCAGCTTTACTGTATGGTTAAATGATGATGGCGTCCTCTTGGGTAAAATATTTTGGGTGTAAAATAGTCCCCCATTTGGCTCTCTGAGCTAGTAGATATCCTTGGGCAACAGAAGAGATATTGAACTTAATTGATGAAAGGAGAAAATATAAAAATGCAGTAAATGAAGTAGGCAAAAAGGAATACAAACATTTCAAAAATGAGATTGACAGGAGGTGGGAAATGGCTAAGCGGCGTTTAGTGTATCTGGGATTGTAAAACAGTTAAGATCCTTAGACGCCAGGAAGGCATCTGGCCCAGATGGTATCCCATAAGATTACATGGTGACTATGCTACAAATGTAGCACCGTTCTTATCCATCATATATCAGAGATCATTGGAACAATGGAATGTTCCACGGGACTGGAAGAAGGCCCAGGCCATAGCAATGTATTAAAAGGGGTAGAAAATCGGATGCACATAATTACCGGCCAATTTCACTGACATTGATTTGTTGTAGAATCATGGAACATATTTTGCGTTCAGACATAATGCCCTTTCTAGACTCTGAGAAGCTCATCTGCAGAAACCAGCACAGTTTTAGGAAACAGCGGTCATTCGAGACACAGCTAGCCCTCTTTGTGCATGATATACAACAGGCTCTAGATACCGGCTCCCAGATTGATGCCATATTTCTCGACTTTTGAAAGGTGTTCGACTCAGTTCCACACTGTTGCTGGCTCCAAAAAGTGCACGCTTATAGTCTATCTGATAACATATGCAGGTGGATAGAAAGTTTTCTAACAGACAGAGAGCAGTATGTCGTCCTGAATGGGGTGACTTCAACAGAAACAAGCATAACTTCACTTGAAACAAGCGTAACTTCAGGTGTGCCCCAGGCCAGCGTAATAGGCCTGCTGCTTTTTACGATTTACATAAATGATCTGGTTGATGGTATTGACAGCGGAATTAGACTGTTTGCCGATGATGCTGTAGTCTACAGGAAAGCAGTATTACATGAAAGTTGTGAACAAATCAATGAGGATTTGCAGAAAATAAATGTGTGGTGTGATGACTGGCAGTTATCTCTCAATATTAGTAAGTGTAACCTAATGCGTATAACAAGGCAAAAATCTCCTTTAATGTACAAGTACAAAATAAATGACCAGTCTGTGGATGCGGTAACATCCGTCAAGTATCTGGGTGTGACTGTTAGAAATGATCTCAAATGGAATGATCAGATTACACAAGTAACGGGCAAGGAGAACTCTAGATGCAATTTATTGGTAGAATCCTGAAGCGATGCAGTCTTTCAACAAAGGAAATTGCTTATAATACATTAGTTCGTCCAGTCTTAGAGTATTGTTCATCTGTCTGGGACCCTTACCAGTTGGATCTGATTCAAGAGATTGAGAAGGTCCAAAGAAGGACGGCAAGATTCGTGACTTGTACATTTAGTCTTCATGAGAGTGTTACAAATCTCATAGAAAGTTTGAAGTGGGACACACTTGCAGATAGACGACACGCTAAATGGAAGGGGCTGCTCACTAAATTCCGAAATCTGATCTTTGCTGAGGATGTAGAGCATATATTGTTACCACCAACTTTCAAATCACACAATGATCACCATTCAGAGATAAGGGAAATTAGAGCTCGTACTGAGGAGTTCAGACAGTCGTTTTACCTTTGCACAACCCGCGAGCGGAACAGAGGGGGGGAAATATGACTTCGACATGAATTGTGCCCTCCACCACACACCACTTGGTGGCTAGCGGAGTATATATGTAGATGTAGATGGTTAGAGGACAAATGTAAGGATGTAGAGGCATATATCACTAGCGGTAAAATAGATACTGCCTAGAGGAAAATCAAAGAGACCATTTTTGAAAAGAGAACAGCTGGTATGAATATCAAGAGCTCAGATGGAAAACCAGTTCTAAGCAGAGAAGGGAAGGCAGAAAGTTGGAAGGAATATACAGAGGGTCTATACAAGCGTGAGGGCAATATTATAGAAATGGAAGAGCACGTAGATGAAGATGAAATGGGAGATATGATACTGTGTGAAGAATTTGACAGAGCACTGAAAGACCTAAGTTGAAACAAGACCCTGGTAGTAGACAACATTCCACTAGAACTACTGATAGTCTTGGGAGAATCAGCCCTGACAAAACTCTAGCATCCGGTGAGCAAGACATATGAGACAGGCGAAATACCCTCAGACTTCAAGAAGAACACAATAATTCCAGTCCCAAAGAAAGCAGGTGTGAAAATTACTGAACTATCAGTTTAATAAGTGATGGATGCAAAATACTAACACAAATTCTTTACAGATGAATAGAAAAACTGGTAGAAACCGACCTCGGGGAGGATCAGTTTAGCTTCCGTAGAAATGTTATAACTTGTGAGGCAATACTGACCCTACGACTTATCTCAGAAGATAGATTAAGGAAAGGCAAACCTACGTTTCTAGCATTTGTAGACTTAGAGAAAGCTTTTGACAATGTTGACTGGACTACTCTCATTCAAATTCTGAAGGTAGCAGGGGTTAAATACAGGGAACGAAAGACTATTTACAATTTGAACGGAAACCTGATGTCAGTTATAAGAGTCGAGGGGCATGAAAGGTAAGCAGTGGTTGGGAAGGGAGTGAGACAGGCTTGTAGCCCATCCCCAATGTTATTCAATCTGTATATTGAGCAAGCAGTAAAGGAAACAAAAGAAAAATTCAGACTAGGAATTAAAATCCATGAAGAAGAAATAAAAACTTTGAGGTTTGTCGATGACATTGTAATTCTGTCAGAGACAGCAAATGTCCTGGAAGAGCAGTTGAATGGAATGGACATTGTGTTGAAAGGAGGATATAAGATTAATATCAACAAAAGCACAAAAAAAGATAATGGAATGTAGTCGAATTAAATCAGGTGGTGCTGAGGGAATTAGATTAGGAAATGAGACACTTAAAGTAGTAGATGAGTTTTGCTATTTGGGGGGCAAAATAAGTGATGACAGTTGAAGTAGAGAGGATACAAAATGTAGACTGGCAATGGCAAGGGAAGCATTTCCGAAGAAGAGAAATTTGTTAACTTCTAGATAAGCTTAAGTATTGTGGCACAAGTGGGACAGTGTACAAATGATATAGTTCATACTTAACTGGAAGAATGCAGAAGGTTGGAATTAACAGTGTAGATAGTATATAAAATCCAGCAGAGTCCTCTAACTGGGGAGGTAACAAGAATGAGGTCCCACAGGATTGTCTTGGTTCCCTTCTTGTTCTTAGTATATATATTAACGACTTGCCACTCTATATTCATGAAGATGCAAAGCTAGTTCTTTTTGCTGTTTATACAAGTATAGTAATCACACCCAACAAGCAAGAATCAGCCGAGGAAATTGCAAATAATGTCTTTCACAGAATTATTAAGTGGTTCTCTGAAAATGGACTCTCACTAAATTTTGAGAAAACACAGTTTATACAATTCTGTACAGTAAATTGCATAATACCATTGATAATAGATTATGAGCAGAAGTCTGTTGCTAAGGCAGAATACTAAAAATTTCTGGGTGTGTGCATTGATGAGAAATTGAACTGGAAGAAACACATCGTTTCAGCTACTTATGCTTTTAGGGCTATTGGAAACACACCGTTTCCACTACTTATGCTTTTAGGGCTGTTGGAGAATTTGGTAATAAATGTATCAGTAAATTAGCCTACTATGCCTATTTTCATTCGCTGCCTTCATATGGCATTATATTTTGGGGCAATTCGTTATTAAGAGAGAAAGTATTTATTGCACAAAAGTGTGTAATCAGAATAATAGCTGGAGCCCACCCAAGATCACCTTGCAGACATTTATTTAAGGAACTTGGGATATTCACAGTACCTTCGCAATACATGTATTCACTTATGAAATTTGTTTTTTAATAACCCATTCCAGTTCAAAAATAACAGCGAAGTGCATAGCTACAATACTTGAAGAAAGAATGATCTTCACTATTCTGGATTAAATCTCACTTTGGCACAGAAAGGGGTGAATTATACTGCCACAAATATCTTTAGTCATTTGCCAAATAGTATTAGTAGTCCGACAGATAGCCAAGCAACATATAAAAGCAATTTAAAAGAATTTCTGAATGACAACTCCTTCTACTCAATAGATGAATTCTTAAATATGAGGTCGTAACTTAAGAAAAAGGTAAAGAAAACTTACGTTTAAGTGACACATTCCACATTATTACAAAATGTCGTATTCATAATCTGTGGAACAAGGATTAATGTATGTATGTCTCGAGTATAGATTTAAGTGTCGGAAAGTCTTTTCAGAAAGTACGAGTATAGATTTAAGTGTCAGAAAGTCTTTTCAGAAAGTATATGTATGGAGTTTAGCCATGTTTTAAGTGAAACATGGATGATTAACAGTGTAGACAAGAAGAGAATATAAGCTTTCAAAATGTGGTGCTACAGAAGAATGCTGAAGATAAGGTGGGTAGATCACGTAACTAATGAGGAGGAGGTACTGAATAGAACTGGGGAGAAGAGAAATTTGTGGCACAACTTGACTAGAAGAAGGGATCGGTTGGTAGGACATGTTCTGAGGCATCAAGGGATCACCAATTTAGTATTGGAGGTCAGTGGGGAGGGTAAAAATCATAGAGGGAGACCAAGAGATGAATACACAAAGCAGATTAAGAAGGATGAAGTTGCAGTAGGTACTTGGAGATGAAGAAGTTTGCACAGGATGGAGTAGCGTGGAAGGCTGCATCAAATCATTCTGTGGACTTGAAGACAACAACAAAAACAACAGCAACACTGAAGAACTAGAAAGTTTGCAAAACAAAGCAGAAAATTTCAAAAAACTGAAAAACAAAAAAAAATAGGATTTAAACCAAAAATAGACAAACCGCACAGTGAAAAAGATATTTACAGATGAAGAAAGATGGAAAAAATCAGAATTCATTAAAAAAATATTGGGCAATTTGAAAGCAGAGAAACAAGTGCTTATCGATGAACATGAGCAATAAATGATTGACCTACAGTAGTCCAGTGAGTCCATAAAAGTAAATAATAATAATAATAATAATAATAATTGGTTCAGGACAGAACTAAAGAGGCCTTGGACAAGCGCTGTCATGGTTGGGGACGACGTTTGAACCCTATGCCCGCCCACAATAGTAACGACACTGCTAGCCAACTGGAAAATGATTTAAATCCAAATAGAGGTGTTTTGCAGGATATGCTTCCTGCAACCACCCTAGAAGGAAAACAAAGTCAGAGGATGAGATGGTCAGATGAAGTTAATCAACACCTCATGTTCTGTTATTACCAAGCAACAAACCTAGGAACCAACACAACTGGATACAGATCACAAGTATACACAACATTTATTATCAGATACCCAGAATTAAAATTTTTAACAGAACGACGACTAGCTGATCAGATCCGTGTAATAATCAAAAACAACAGGATACCCCAGTCAGAATTAGAAAACATCAAACAACAAGTACAACAAATACTGGAACAAAATAATGTGCAATCAGAAGAAGAAGAAAATACAATAATGGACTCAAGCATCCCAGAGCAAACAAACAAAGAACAACACACATCAATTAAACAATCAGAGGAAAACGAAATCTTAAGACAGCCACCAGAACAAGCACAAATAGAACTTGAAGTAACACACATGTTAGATATAGAAGAAAAATTTCAGCTGACATATATAGAATACAAAGTCACAAATACAGACATTAGACCATTCTTGCATAGACCGCCAAATAACCCACAAGTCAAAACAACAATAAAAACTATCAACACAATCATACACAACAAAATAAATGAAAACACAACTATGGAAGAGTTACGACTACTGGTTTATATAGGGGCACTCGCTACACTAAATTTACACACTAGGCAGAGATCAGAACCAACCAACACACAGAAGAAACCCACAAAACCAGCATGGCAACACAGGCTACAGATCAGAATAAAAAAACTGAGAAATGACATCAGACAGCTAACACAATTTATAGGAAATGAAATGTCAGAAAAAAAAGAAAAAGGTTAGGTAAAATCTCACAACAAGAAGCGATAGAGCAATTAGATGAAAAGAAGCAGAAATTACAAGCATTGGCCAAACGACTTAGAAGATACAAAAAAAGGAAAATAGAAGGAAACAAAACCAAACATTCAACACAAACCCAAAGCAATTTTACCAGACAATAGATAACACACACATTAAAATAGACAATCCACCAAACATAACAGACATGGAACACTTCTGGAGCAGCATATGGTCAAACCCGGTACAACATAACAGGCATGCACGGTGGATACAAGCAGAAACAGATACATACAAGATGATACCACAAATGCCTGAAGTGATAATTTTGCAACATGAAGTCACCCGAGCAATTAATTCTACACACAATTGGAAAGCCCCTGGAAAAGATAAAATAGCAAATTTCTGGCTAAAGAAGTTCACCTCAACACATTCACATCTAACTAAATTATTTAACAATTACATTGCAGACCCATACACATTGGTTACACAAGGAATAACATATCTGAAACCTAAAGATCAAGCAGACACAGCAAACCCAGCAAAATATTGCCCCATAACATGCCTACCAACAATATACAAAATATTAACTTCAGTCATTACACAGAAATTAATGACACATACAACACAGAACAAAATTATAAATGAAGAACAAAAAGGCTGTTGCAAAGGAGCACGAGGATGTAAAGAGCAACTGATAATAGATGCAGAGGTGACATATCAAGCTAAAACTAAACAAAGGTCGCTACACTACGCACACATTGATTACCAAAAAGCTTTTGATAGTGTACCCCACTCATGGTTACTACAAATATTGGAAATATACAAAGTAGATTCTAAATTGATACAGTTCCTAAACATAGTAATGAAAAATTGGAAAACCACACTTAATATCCAAACAAATTCAAATAATATCACATCACAGCCAATACAGATTAAGTGTGGAATATACCAAGGAGACTCATTAAGTCCTTTCTGGTTCTGCTTTGCTCTGAACCCACTATCCAACATGCTAAATAATACAAATTATGGATACAATATTACTGGAACATACCCACACAAAATCACACATTTGCTATACATGGATGATCTAAAACTACTGGCAGCAACAAATCAACAACTCAACCAATTACTAAAGATAACAGAAGTATTCAGCAATGATATAAATATGGCTTTTGGAACAGACAAATGTAAGAAAAATAGCATAGTCAAGGGAAAACACACTAAACAAGAAGATTACATTTTGGATAACCACAGCGACTGCATAGAAGCGATGGAAAAACAGATGCCTATAAATATCTAGGATACAGACAAAAAAATAGCAATAGATAATACAAATATTAAAGAAGAACTAAAAGAAAAAAATAGACAAAGACTAACAAAAATACTGAAAACAGAATTGACAGCAAGAAACAAGACAAAAGCTATAAATACTTATGCTATACCAATATTGACCTACTCATTTGGAGTAGTGAAATGGAGTGACATAGACCTAGAAGCACTCAATACACTTACACGATCACAATGCTACAAATATAGAATACATCACATACATTCAGCAACTGAAAGATTCACATTGAGCAGAAAGGGAGGAGGAAGGGGATTTATCGACATAAAAAACCTTCATTATGGACAGGTAGACAATTTAAGAAAATTCTTTCTAGAACGAGCAGAAACTAGCAAAATACACAAAGCAATCACTCATATAAATACATCGGCTACACCATTGCAATTTCATAACTGCTTCTACAACCCTTTAGATCACATAACATCAACAGATACAAAGAAAGTAAATTGGAAAAAGAAAACACTACATGGCAAGCACCCGTCTCATCTAACACAGCCACACATCGATCAAGACGCATCCAACACATGGCTAAGAAAAGGCAATATATACAGTGAGACGGAAGGATTCATGATTGCAGTACAGGATCAAACAATAAACACCAGATATTACAGTAAGCATATTATTAAAGATCCCAATACCACAACAGATAAATGCAGACTTTGCAAACAACAAATAGAAACAGTAGATCACATCACAAGCGGGTGTACAATACTAGCAAATACAGAAAACATCAGAAGACATGACAATGTAGCAAATATAATACATCAACAGCTTGCCTTACAACATAAACTTATAAAACAACATGTTCCCACATACAACAAGTATGCACCACAAAATGTACTGGAGAATGATGAATACAAATTATAACGGAACAGAACCATTATAACAGATAAAACAACACCACATAACAAACCTGACATCATACTCACCAATAAAAAGAAGAAATTAACACAACTAATCGAAATATCCATACCCAATACAACAAATATACAAAAGAAAACAGGAGAAAAAATTGAAAAATACATCCAATTGGCTGAGGAAGTCAAGGACATGTGGCATCAGGATAAAGTTGACATTATACCAATTATACTATCAATTACAGGAGTCATACCACACAATATCCACCAGTACATCAACGCAATACAACTACATCCAAACGTATATATACAACTACAGAAATCTATAATTATTGATACATATTCAATTACCCAAAAGTTCCTAAATGCAATGTAACATATACCGTACAGTTAAAAGGAAATCACGCTTGATCAAGGTCCGCGTCACTTTCCATTTTTAACCAGACATAACGTCTGAGAAAGGAAAGAAATAATAATAATAATAATATCTCTTGTAATGACAACAGTGCTGAAATTGAGAGAAATTTGGGCGCTTGACAGAGGAGTACCGAAAGACTTCCTTCTTGTGTACCATCCAGAAATGGAATGTGAGGGGATACTAGTACACTGCATACTCTGTCAAACGCAGTATGGTGGCTTTTGGTGGAGTATATGGTAGATAGAGGTGTATAGATAATGATTGAATTATTCTTGCTGATACAAAATAAACTAGTGCTATATTCTGAGAAAATTCTCTTTGAATTTATAATTTTTCTCAAGTGTAATTTTTTATTTTAGTTCTTTGGGATAATTCCTGTGTAACTTCTCTTTCAGGATATGTTACCATGGTTTTCTTGTTGTTTATACAGGTGGATCACAGCAAGCGAATGCTCTTGGTTGCTCAACTGTTTTCCTTGGTAGGGTTTTCAAAGTGCACCTTTCAGAAAAAGTTGCTAATTATGATGATGCAGTATTAAATGGCATTGTGACTGCACTGGAGAGGATTCACAAGCATCGCAATACAAGGTTTCTCATCTGCTCTGTCCTGCGCAGTGTTCTACAAGTGGTCCACCAAATGTATTCCGTAGACCAGTTAATTCCGGTTGCCCTTGACTCCTTCCAGCTGCTGCTACTACACTGTGGCAAGGAGATGATCTTTCACTAGGTTCATGGACAAATTTGGATACAGGGAAACAACATAGCTGACAAAGCAGCCAAAGAAGCATATCAGGATGGTGTTGTATGTCAATGTGCTGTTCCCTTGCTTGCCTTCGTCTCATGTCTGACATATGAATTGTGTATAAGAGGGAAACTGAATGGTTGGAGGTAGCAGAAAACAAACTGTAGTGACTCAGGTCGACCACACATGCATGGCGGACTTCATACCAACCACACTAATGGAAAAAAAGTGCTGCTCACCAGACTGTGTGTAGGACATAGCTCTTTAACACAGTTTCTTCCTTTGGCAGGAGGCTCCACCACTCTGTGATGTTTGTTGTGTGCCACTGTTGGTTCAGCATGTTATGACTATGTATGTCTTGCATACTGACATCAGAGCAGCCTTCGGTTAATCTGAAGATCAGCCCACCACACTCGGCAACACTAAAATTTTGTAAACTGTTGGGCCCCATCCCCAAATTGCTGGGGAGGGGAGGCAGTCTTTTATATGGTCTCATAAACTAAGCTATTACCCATCATCCAAATGAGAACTAATCACATATGGTGTTCCACAATGTCTTGTCTTTGGGCCCTCACTTTTTATAGTGCGCATTAATGACATTTGAACATTCACATTACCAGAATCCCATATATTTTTAGACAATGCAAATATTGCTATCAACAGTGAATCAAATGTGGTTTTGGAAAAGGCTGATAATGAAATGGTTGAGTACATTAATAAATGGTTTATAGTCAGTTCAGTTTTATTAAACATTAGGACACAAACCTTCACTATGTACACTCATGCTCATAAATTAAGGATAATTGCATAATGTGGTGCCACACAATGTGGCACTACACAAAACTGGCGCTAATAGCATAGGCACATAGGAAACACACACAACACAGATCTGTAAGTCCATGGTATTGGTGATAAGTCGAGAAAACCATCCCGAAACACATGTGCTACAAAGCGTCACTGTTTCCTGTGCATGTACCCCAACGTCAATATGGGAAATCATCACCATGCACACACACATAGGCCACACAATGGGTTGGCATACTCTGGATCAGATGGTCAAGCAGCTGCTGGGGTATAGCCTCTCATTCTTGTACCCGTGCCTGTCAGAGCTCCTGAAGTGTCCTAGGGGTTTGAAGACGTGCAGCAATATGTCAACCGAGAGCATCCCAGACGTGCTCGATGGGATTTAGGTCTGGAGAACAGGCAGCCCACTTCATTCACCTGATATCTTCTCTTTTAAGATACTCCTCCACGATGGCAGCTCGGTGGGGCTGTGTGTTATCATCCATCAGGAGGAAGATGGGACGCACTGCACCCCTGAAAACGCAGACATACTGGTGCAAAATGACGTCTCGATACACCTTACTTGTTACAGTTCCTCTGCCAAAGACATGCAGGAGTGTACGTGCACCAATCATAATCCCACACCACATCATCAAACCACGACTTCCATACAGGTCCCTTTCAAGGACATTAAGGGGTTGGTATCTGGTCCTGGTTCACGCCAGATGAAAAGCCGCCGAGAATCACTGTTCAGACTATACCTGGACTCATCCGTGAATATAACCTGGGACCACTGTTCCAATGACCATGTACTGTTTTCTTGACACCAGGCTTTACAGGCTCTCCCGTGACCAAGGGTGAGTGGAATGCACCTTGGAAGTCTCCAGGCAAATAAACCATGTTTGTTGAGTTGTCTGTAGATTGTGTGTCTCGAAACAATTGTTCCAGTGGCTGCGGTAAGGTCCCAAGCAAGGCTACCTGCAGTACTTTGTGGCTGTCTGTGGGCACTGATGGTGAGATATTGGTCATCTTGTGGTGATTTACACCGTGGACGTCCTGTACTGCAGTGCCTGGACACATTTTCTGTCTGCTGGAATTGTTGCCATAATCTTGAGATCACACTTTGTGGCACACGGAAGGTCCGTGTTACGACCTGCTGTGTTTGACCAGCCTCCAGTTGCCCAAGTATTCTACCCCTCATAACGTCATCAATTTGTATTCTTTGAGCCATTTTCAACACGCAGTCACCATTAGCATGTCTAAAAACGTCTGCATACTTACTCGCTGTACCGTACTCTGACATGCACCTCTGCGTCTGTGGACTGCTGCCAGCACCACCGTGCGATGACATCAGGTAAGATGCACTGCATGGTCATACCTGCAGGTGATTTAAACCTGCAAATTGCCCAATAGAGCGTTGTTTAACCATGTATCAGCATTATCCTGAATTTATGAGCATGAGTGTAGATTTCAGGACCCGCAAAAATTTTCCACGTAAATTGATGTAAGATATGAGGAATTGCTGATAGAAGTGGTTGACAGTGTTAAATTTTTGGGATTAAAATTTGATGATAAATTTATTTGGAAATAACATAAAAATAATTGCTGCAATCTGGAAACGCATTTTTATTTGCAATGCAGTGTTTTAAGACATAGGCAGTGTGTAAAAATCTGGCATACTTTGCTTACTTTCATTCCATAATGTCATATGGTACCATATTTTGGGGTAATTCATCAATCCAAACTGGAGTTCAAAGATCCAGAAGTGTTCTGTGAATCCAAGAACATCTTGGAGAAGCTTGTTCAAGGAACTGGGAATCCTAACTACTCTCTTTCAGAATATTTGTTCCTTAACGAGATTTGTCATAAGTAGTATATCTCTATTTCAAACCAACAACTCAGTTCACAGAATCCATAGTAGGCCAGGAATAATATTTTCTTGGTAAGGCCTTAAAAACCTTTGCTTTAGACCAGAAAAGTGTCGATTATTCTGGAGTGCACAGTTTCAAACGTTGTACAGCAACCATAAAATGTATAGCTATTTAAAAAGTTCAGTTTAAGAACAGTCTAAATTTTTTATTGGTAACCAATTGCTTATACTCTATTGATTTACATCTTAACAGAACCAGCTGATGTACTTATTATTAACTTCATCTGGTGACATGAATATTGTATTATACATGATTTCAGCATAGCTTCAGTCCAGTAATGTGATCTGTGTAAGTAAGCCTTTAAACAGTTTTTTTTTTTTATAACTGTGCTTATCTGCAATAGCCTGGAAATTATCTCATGCATTTTACATCTGTATGTTTAACTGCCTGTCATACACTTCTAAGCTACTGTGCAAATGAAAAAAAGCGCACAATTTTTGTGTAGTTCCGTATCCTTGAGAACCTTTTCTTTGAATTGTCTCTGAAAGGAACATTAGTATATCAGTTCTTTGTGAATATGTGTTACATAGTTTTGTTTTTCTGACACATTTCACAATCTTGAGTTTCTTCCTTCTGTGGATCTACAAAATGAACAGTGTTTCTAATCTAATCAGTTTTCTATTTTATATCCTATACCTTGGCATCATGTTGTATTATGAATTAGTAAAAACACATCCGTCTTAATTGGTCATGTAACATGTTCTTTACAGCTCGAAGTTATGAGACTGTGTGGATGGTGTGCCAGAACGCTACAGTTAGTGGCACAGTGACAAAAAAGGCCAAAGATCTGCATTTTAGTCTCAATCTGGCATGCTTTATTATCTTGATGCAAATGTTGGTTGCAGCATGTACTCCACTAAAGAGTAAAACAATTGTCTTCCAAGCATTTATTTTATTTGTTGAAGGTTCATATGTACCGTACTGAATTCATGTAAAATGATAGTGATAGATGCCATACCAAAGTTAATTAAGTTCATTTTTTGAAAATATGTTGATATTATCACAAGACTGCTTTTTCAAATTGCGTGTTACTATAATACTATAATGTTTGTGCTCAGAAGTGCATTAAACGATTTTTAATTAGCACAAGTTGCTTTCTGTCTTTCAGGGATATTTGCAGTGCACAGGATATCATCCTTGGGTATAAATCTCACGGCAAATATTCTAGGATCATCTGCAGCGTTATTCAGATGCAATGTCTGTGGTAGAGCATATCGACACCGTGAAAATCTGACAAGACATCAGCGAGTGGAGTGTGGCAAAGAAGCACATATGCATTGTAGGCACTGCCAATACAAAACAAAACACAAACATGACTTACTTAGACACCAAAGGAATAGGCATGCTGATTTCCGTCCCTTGCAATCATGAAATGAAATGTGATTATGATTGCAAATAATGGTGCTTTTTTTCCTCTCTCGAATGGTCAATCATTTGAGGAGATCATAAGAGAATATTTTTATCTTTTGTTTATGATACTGTTTTTCAACTATATGTGTAAAGTTTTAATTTATTCCATCACTGCTGATGGTTCATGATCTCACATTTTGGAAAAGTGTTGTACAGTTGTTTTTGAATGTACACAAGGAACAGTTTCTCACTTGAATGTTTTGGTATGAAAATGATGTATATGAAGTTGTTGAAATTTTATAAGAAAATGTTATTTAATTATTTAAATATTTATTTTGTGTTAAGTTGTAATCCTGCAGTTACATAAAATAGCAGGCAGATTACGTGTATGAGGAGGTGTCTTGTTATCGTGCCTACCGAATCTTTGTCATACCATTCTAATTATGTGACACTAAATATTTGTACAATTTATGATTTGTGACCTGGGCATGTATGTGGTTCTTCAGTTGATCTTGAATCTGCTTGTGTAGAGGCTCCGTAATTCTTATGAGGAGGAGGAGGAGGAGGAGGAGGAGAATGAGATGTGGTATTAGAACTCTGTGTGAAGTATGTTTGATCCACAATCAGTATCAGGATAGACAAGAAAATATTCATGAAATGAAATGTATAATTTGTTCTGCATTACTTTTGTGTAAAATCCAATATTGTTTCTTTTTATGCTGTAGTTTTTGTAAACAGAAAATCTGTGCAGGTGGACAGAAAAGACATAGCAACTTAGGACCTTACTGAGTAAAACATTGTGCTGTTCAAGCCACATTTCTAGCTGATGATTGGGTTGAAGACACATGCTACTATATTTATATTAATTTTTCTATATTTTTTGATAGAAATCTTCATTTTGTAGTCTGTTTCTGTCCTTCGAATGTTTGTTACGTTCAATCTATTTTTAACATTTTGTTTTGACTACTCTTGTGGTGACAATCTATAGCAGTCATATTTCTTGCAGCTGACACATACTTTGATTTTGGAACTTCATATTTTGTGATTCATTGTGTTCAATATGAGAGTGTGTACTGCACTGGAGTCAGAAATAAATAATTAAGTTAAAAAGGTAAAATTACTAAGTAAGTTGGAGAAATCAAGATTTGCTGTTCATAGTGGTGTTAAAAGCAATGATTTGTGTACTAATTAAATAACTAACTAACTAACTCACTGATCATACTGGACTTGAGAGTCCATTACCGCAGCAATGATTTGTGTACTAGATACCTTAATCTGTACCATTTTTATGTGGGCCTCCATTTGAAAACCAGTTGTGTGAAGAATTTTTAAAATAGGTTATATAATCCTAAAATGAATTTAAAAGGCACTTGCATGTTTTAAACACTCCTTTGTTTTAGAGTGCAGTAAATTCCATTAATTCCTGATAGGCTGCTGCTGTTGTACTTTGTGCACTGAACGAAATTTGAAATGCTGTAGTATTTAATTTGTTGGTCATATTTTTGCATTTTTGTGGAGAAATTCAAATTGAATATGTTAAAATCGAAGTGTAATGTGTTCTCCTCAGTTCCAAACTGCAACTCTTGTAAATAATTTTCCTGGTTGTAAGATTACAGTGTGTGAGCTTTTGATGGGTTGTTTTACGAGGTCATGGAATATTTAGAAGGAAACTAGAAGAATCCATACATCATAAATGAGGTTTCTTCACTTTAGTTAAGACGAGCTGACTGCATCCGAAATTTATGTGTAAGATTCAAATTAGGTGTAAGTATTGTGCTGGAAGAAATTGAAGCACATCAGATAAAATGATGAAATCAAGTTGAAAGAATGGCTGCTAATAGATATCCAAAGGTAATATGTAATTACAAATCCGTAGGGAAATGTAGCAAAGGAAGACCACAGAAAAGTGGAACAGTCGTAAGAAGATGAATTCCCAATGATGATGATGATGATGATGATGATGATGATGATGAGCTTTAATAATGGCATGTGACATATACTGTTCACATGGTAATATGTTGTCCCTCTCTTTAACTTTCAACTGCTGACACAAAACTTTTCGTTATAAACAATGGTAAATTATATCAAAGTTTTTCAAGTGTGTTTTATTTTGTTTTCAAGCTGAAGATGAATTAAACATGACATTAAATTTCTTCGTTATTCACTGATGTGCAGTAATTTATTTTATTTGTGCATGGAATATTTTGGGGTAAACCTGGTGATAATAATAGCAACAGGCTACAAGTAATATAAGGTGTGGTGGTGTTTTCCTTTTGTATTGTGGGAAGTAATTTTTATAGTGGCATCGAAAGTGTGACTGAGGCCACCACATGATACCAGAGCTTTTGTAGGAAGTTATAGAAAATTTTGACTCGGAACATTTGAGTATTAAGACATGTTCAAAAATTATGAAATACTTATCAGAGTGTTATCACTGAGAGCTCTGCATTATCATTGTTTGATAAATTATTATTCAGGGACATTTGAGGTAAATGTTTACTTAATGTATGTAAACTGTGCAGCTTTTATTGTAGGGCACTCTGTAAAAACCTCATGTCACGATGGTTGGTTTCTCTTTGCCTGCAGTGCATTGCTTACTTTTCTTTCCATCAAAATGTGTTTTGTTCTCTGTGACAGAAATATATGGCCACGGCAAATCACATTAGTGGTGGACAGCAGAGCAGTATTAGGCCTACTTGTAATATTTATATCTTCTTGACCATTTTGTGCAGAAACCTAACATGCACCACACTTTACAGAAATATCTTGAACGAAAATACAAAAATAATTGAGAGCAACTTTGTAAACTGTATAGATATCCACACTTGCATCAAGATGTTTGCCACTATTACAATAATGCTAATTCCCAGGTGGAAATAATAAATAAAAATGAGGAAAGGCAACCTTTCATCTGCACATGATTGATGTGCGACGCACAGGCAAACATAACATTGCATAAATATTGCTTTTCTTGTTTCATTTTTTGCTACATTTATTGACTTTGTTCTGAGAGCTGTTGTTTGCTGTTTACATGGTTGTCCATGAATATGTGTTGTCTAGTTTTAACTATATATTCAGTGTGCTGTTGTTTGGCTGTTGCTACTCTTCTGCTCTTTCTCAGTGTTAGTCACCATCAACAGAGTGAGGTAACTTGCTCATTGCAATTATAATTATGTGTTGGAAATAATGAAAAGCAGAACAAAACTCACTCTTCATTTACATAATTACCTGTTATTCCCTTTTTATAGTAGAGCTGTTTGTGTATTGTTAACGACTGTAGGAGTCAGCTAAATGAAGCTCTGAAGAACTGATACCCTTCTTCACAGTTTGCCCACATTCTGTTTTTGTAGTTGTTGCAGGGAGTGATTACATTATCAGACTTATAATAAAGTTTCACTGCCAGATAGCAAAAGAGGCTTTCAATGTCAAGCAGGCAGTGTCATTATAGAAATTTTTATTTCTTATTTTATTGTATTTAAAGCTTTCATTTGAAGGAGATCATATAAGCCCACACCATTCTTAACTGTTGCAGTATGGCTCAGCCTCACGCGGCCACCTGGAAATTATTTCTGTGAAAGATGTGGTCGCAGATACACTTGCGAGTATACCCTTCGGAGGCATTTACGTGTGGAGTGTGGGAAAGAAGCTGCACAGCAGTGCCCCCTTTGCCCTACACGGACAAAACATCGCCACAGTTTAATGCGACATCTTTTCAGATGTCATCCTGGTGATTTTGTGTAATGCTGTGTAGGGATGGAGTTTTTATTAAAGATCAGACTTGTTTTAGATTTTTGTATTGATTCATCACAAATACACATATTCTAGAGTGATGTGTACTTAAGAAGGTGGCTGCTACGGTGATGCTTAATAGTAAGTGGCAGTGTACTAAATGGCGCAGGGGCCTATTCTGTTGCAACTGTCTGGAGTTTGCGCTTCAGGAAATAAGTAGAATTTTGGCATTGGCTTTTGTTTTATTGTAGTAAAAGGTATTAGTAAGGTATTCAGCCATTGCAGTGTTCATTGTGAGTGATGTAAACATGTGAAATATTTTCTCAACAAGCACTAGCCATAGTTTTTTGATGATTTAAATTGTTTAAGAGAGAATCAGAAGTAGTTGTTCTCTTGTGGAGAACTGCAAGTTGCCAACGGAGAGAACAGCTGAACACCTTGAGTGTGTGGAGTGTGACAAAGACACAGAGTACACTGGTGACATGACAAAGTACTCCTCTCTCTCTCTCTCTCTCTCTCTCTCTCTCTCTCTCTCTCTCTCTCTGCACAGAAGGTATCACATGGCCACCTTCTAACTTGCACACCACAATAATGCTGCCTGAGAACAGAAACTTCAGAGTAACATAGGAATTTTTCTCGCTGCAATTGCAATTCTTGAAAAAGACAGTGATGATAAATTATTACTGATAAAAATATTTTTATACTTAGTTTGCAGGACATTAAGAAGTACAGCAAATTAAAATCTTCATTTATACTCCATAAACCTGGAATATAGCTCATAATCTGAAATACTAGCAAGTGAGAGAAAAATTCTATAAGATGTAAGTGTGAAACTAAATTGTAGGTGCTCATCACTCATAAATTCAGTGTGTTCCATTTTAAAAGTTGTAGGCTAGGTGTTACATATATATCCATACATACAGCAATAATGTTAGTAACAAGTTGAGTGTTAACATGTAATATTTATCTTGGTTGATGTGATATAAAAAACCAGTGGTGTGTAACACAAGTTTATTTTTAATTAAAACAAATGCAAAAGTTACTTTGTTTCTGAGTTATATTGATGCGACTTCCAGTGTCGGACATATTTTACTTGATATTTTAATTTCGTACATCAAATTCCAAATTTTTATCTGTGCTATTTTTCATTCATTCATTCATTGTGTTTCATAAATCTCATCGTAAAGGGAAACTTCAGGGTTTCTGTATGGGTCCAGGTGTATATAAAAAAGGTGATTCGGCTTTCAGAAAGTGCAGTAATGTTTAACTGTCATTACACTGTCATAAACTATTTGTGTTTACTCAACTTTGCAGAAAGCTGCTGTGGTCTCTGTATTCAATATATGCGTTTTGTTTCCTACTGCTATTCTAACACCTGCGTGGCCATGCAGGTAGTTATTGTGGAACAACAAGTATCTACATGACATAAGAATAAAGGCTTGTTTACAGTGAAGAGTTCTGTTCATCTAACAACAGTGGTTAAGTCTAGAACAAAGATAATCAGATAATTTGTAGCACAGCCAATAAGTTATGCTTTTGATTGCCTTCTGAATTAATGTGAGATCCGAATTTCGTACATTGTATTGGATTGGAACATAGTGATGACTTTGGCATCAGAATTCAGACCCACACTCTCTGTCCACAGGCATGTCAGATTTTCGATTGTGTGACGTTTAATCTTTATCGTAAGGTTATTGGTTCAAAAACTACAGCTTGCACATGAAAATCCATAAATTTCTGTGTACTAGTTTTCGGAGAGATAGTGTAGTGATTAGGGATGGGGGTTTTGGGTGGAGGGCGGTGGGAGGGGGGAGGTGTACTCAGAAGGGGGACAAATATAAAATCTGTCATAAGTAAGAAGACAATATGAAGTGAATTGCTTGCATTTAAATTGATATGTAAAGGCATATGAAATATTAAATAAAAATACGTGTTACAACTAGGGAATTGTTTAAAGAAACATGAATGTTGTATGATGGAGTAATTTTTACCTCTATAATAGGAATGAAGAAAGTAGTCTGTACCATAGCTAAAGGCTTTATAACTGAATGTACAGCAATGGTGCAGATCTGTGTTAATGGCAGGTCAACATAATCTATATTAAAAATGTTATAGGTATTAGATGTAAGTTTCCCGCAGCTATCACCTTACCTGATGTTTAAAAAATACACGCAAGGAATTATAGACAATGTAATAGCTGGAAACAGGGAATAATAGTATGTCCTAGTAATTGACAACAAATGCAGCTCTTACGTTATTGAGGTGTGGAAAAACTTTAAGAATAGTATAAATACACTAATTTGTTGTGAAACAAAATTATCACAAAATTTATGGTTATATAATGGAAACTTCTAAGGTTTACATGTTGTGGAGTTGTTGTTTGTATACCCAGTTGCGTAAACAGTTCTTGTAGCAGGTTTAACGATGTATGGCAAATATTACATTCTGTGCAACAAGTTTGTGTTTCCCAATGAATGTTCTTCCAAAAACATAATAACTTATGAATGAATAAAGATATGGAAAGTAAGCCAACTTTCTGACCGCTTCATTGATGCAGTTTGGTCTAGAACAACAGTTGCTGATGTTACGTTTAACACAATACTTGCAGAATTCCAAAATACTTGTTGTGACAGGTCTTTGCCTTAAGAGTGACAAAATTTGTATCAAATCTATAGTGACTTTTACAGGTGATGTGCTATGGCAGCCTCTAGTGAGTGTTACTATTCTGTTACACATTATGTATAGTTCCAAAAAATATACACAAATGTTTAGAGCAACTACACACCTTTTATCTCGCCATTGCCTGCAGGAATACATCACTTGCACATGTCATAAATGCAGTACAAGGAGTAAATGGGGAAATGACCTGTGAAACCCATTAGTGATTTAAATAAAAGAGTGACTGAATGAGAACTTAATGTTATTTATGTATAATAAATATGAGATTTATAGATAATCAACATGCCTAAATTCAAAGCTTTGAGCAGTGTATTGCACATATTGACTTTCTCCCACCTTTGTATGAAATTGCATACTTTCATGTACAGATCTATACTTGCTGTATTTTTCTAAGGTAAGGGGTAGTTGATTTCTCGCCTGTTACTTAAATATTAGGGAATGAGCTGTTAATTGTATACTTCATGACATATCACAAAACTCTCCAAAAGTGTTTTGTGATTTGCATACAGAAAATACTAGTTTGTGAAATTTTGCTGGATAAATATTTTTATGCTGTTGGTCATTTGATTGATGGACTGTATAGCAGGAAGAGAGGAACAAAGAAAAATTGGGGTTTAATGTCCCATCGGTGACAAGCTTAACAGAGATGAGGCACAAGCTCGGACTGGGTAAGTAGTGGGAAGAAATTTGGCAGTGTCAACTTCAAAAGAACCAGCACAGCAGTAATCTGAAATTATTGAGGAAAACGATGGAAAACCAGAATCTGAATGGCTGAGCGGGAATTTGAACTGCTGTCCTTCGGAATGCTGGTCCATTATTTTACCACTGAGCCACCTTGCTCAGTGTTCGTTAGGAAGTCCTTTGTAGAATCTGGGTTATGACTTGTGCCAAGTTTTGTTGGAGGAGGTTCTAACTTTTCTTGAATATAATTGTTCCATTATAAGGAGATGCGTGACAGGCCAGTAGCTACATTCATGACACAAAATGCGAAGTACTGCAGATAGTCATACATAAAAGAGGGAAAAAACTTTTATCTACGTTTTGGAGATGTGTGTCCTGTTCTCAGGTAGGAAACAATCCTAGTTTGAGAAGTTCTCATCTGTTGTGAAGACAAGGGGTAATTAAGATGGAGGAAGATGACCTAGCGAATATAGAATATTTTGTACCATTTTGGAATCTTTGAACACGTGAGTTAGCAGTGAAGCTAGCCTAATTACTAATATACGAATTTACACATTCCTTATCATAGGACTTAAAAAATAGGATAATAACACTTTTCTTGTGGAGAAACTTCATGGAAATGACATGTTACCTTTATGATTGACTACAATAGCTGTGTGAGTAGAATGCGTTTTTTGTACTTTTCTTGAAATATTTAACCAACTGCACGAGAGTTCTTGCTTTTTGTAAGGTTATTATATATCTTAATTTTGGTAGAACACATGAAACCTTGAAAATATTATGTATTAATGGTACTATTTCTTACATGTATTGTACTGCGCTTTTCATGTAAACTACCATTCTTAGCATGTGATTGTGAAATTTGATGTATGTGTACTATCAAGCATTATTTACTCATTTTCTTTAATAATGTCACTAATCTTGATCTTTGATTGCCTCCCCTGTTCTAAATCATTTTGATTTTGGTATTAATAATTTTGTATATAATGTGCAAGGATTTTAAATTTTTTGCAGGTGTTCTCAAAATGTGCAGTACTTCTTTCGAAGTTAACATCAGTTGCTCATCCCTGTGTGTTGTGACTATTTGTTGCAGTTCTCCCTTCGTGGCATTTTAATTTCATTTGTCATCTACTGTTTCTTTTATGATCTCTTGTTTCTTTTTTGTTGTATTCATTCACACTTTACACATCTGTTGTTTCTTTTTTTTTTTTTTTTTTGTATTCATTCACACTTTACACTTACACTTTGGAAATAGATTTTTTCATGGAGACAAATATAGATTTTTTCATGGAGACAAACATATGTAGAGTTACATTAAACAACTCTGCTCTCCCCCTCCTCTCCTCTCCCACCATCCGTATGCCTTAACATTAAAAACTGTTCACTTAAGGTGTCACTGTGCTACCTACGTCTATGTTGAAAGTCTACCGCTGTCATAACCCTGTAAGTTTTAAGTAATGTACATGTCACTTACTTGTCTCTGCAAATATTATCATTGTAGTCAGGGTAAATTATTACTGGTCTTTTTTGGTTGACAAGTAACACGCTTGTGTTTTAAAGTTTTCCCAATAGTATCTGAAACATAGGCATGTGGCTTTCACTGGGGCTTTATAAATACTTATTTGAAACATGTTTATGTTATACCAGTATAAAAGATAGTGCTTCATTGTGTGGTCTTACTTTGAATTATTTGTAGCTTTTTTAACATATATGACAAGTCATTTTCACTCTTTGATTCTCCAATAAATGGCTACTTATTTATAATTCCCTGCACTACACAACTGTTTTCCTGTTTTTAAATGGTGTTCAATTGAGGGTCAGTACATCAGATTTGGGTTGTTATTTCTGGCGAATTTTATCCAGTATTAAGGTTTTTGAATAAAGTCTTGTTGGGTTTTTATCTGTGTCAAGTGGTTGTATGTCCATGAGCTTTCAGCCAAGTCTTCCTCTGCTATTGGAAAGTGGTACCTGATGGCTGGTCAGTTGCTGCTCTTATCCATGACCATATATAAGCATGATGCTGCCTGTAACATCAGCAGTACGCAGTCCATCATGATAGAAGGCATGTGGCATTACAACCGGTACCATAGCTATGAACAAATGAGGACAGTATTCACACGACAGTTAGTTCCTGCCTGACAATGGCTGAGAAGCTCTCCACCCGAAGCTCGGGGATGTATAACCACTAAATGTGGGTGGAAGGCCAAGATGATTTTATTCAGACATAATGTCGTGAGATCATGCATTTGTATATGAAAGTTATTTGTTTCATTTTTAACCACCTAATTGTTAAGAGTATTACACTACATTTGTCGATCAATTTGTCTTTATTCATCGTGTTTGAGTTATCACAGTCTTTCTCTGTGCTATCAATTTTAATAAAATTGTTGAACTGAAAAGGATACTTCTCTGATACCAGTAACTGCAGGCATTTAGCAGCTGTTTTTGTGGTTTTCTCACCTTCTGTTTTAGCAGGTTTGGTTACTGAAAAGAAAGTAGGTTGATAACTGTAGGTATGGATGCTTGAAGAAACATTTCTTTCCTGAAGGAATGCTCTGTGAATATGGGAGTGTCTGCAGATGTCATGAAGAGCAGCAGTCATATTGTTTCTTGTGAGGACAAAACACTAGATTGAAGAGCTGTTACATTTTCTGTAACTAGGTTTTTCAGCCCCTTGTTGTAGTATAGTGATTGACTAGACTAAGAATGAATTGTGGTGCAGAACTGTTAACAAAGGCAAGATAAAATATTTTTGTCCATTTTGTAATGGATCAAATAATGGTTTAGGTAAGTGCAAAGTAAAAATAATTTTCATATAACAACATTTTGCCCCATGTGCAGTTCTAGACATGTGACTTAGTAATTCTGGATACTAGAAAGAAAGCAGCAAGGCTGGTGAACTGAGTCGAAAATGGTGGACTCCACAGTAACGCTGTAGTAAAAAAAAAATGGACAAGACTAAGTGGAACTTTGGATTTTGAAGTCCGTTGGAATGGAAGAAAGTATAGTTAACTGTAAATACATATTGTGGTGCTATATATTTATGTTATATTTGGTACAGGAAGGGCACTACCAAATCAGTAGTACCTTTCACTATAACAGAGAACTGGTTGCTGTTGTTTTATAAATTAATGAAGCAGAATTGAAACTAGTTGAGAGCAACAGTGAAGTGGAGAATATCCCACAAGAAAACAGCTGTAATTGTGGTAAAATATTGGGAGAAAGAGTTTTGAACTAAACAAGATGTTATAATCATAGCTAAGCCTTTAACATACAGCACAGATTTGCCTTCAAAATTGAGAGAACTTCTGCAAAACGACACTAACATAACTAAGTGGTAGATCAAGAATATGTAGTGCTTTGTTTATAATGATCTCATCACTTCTGAGTCTGTGAGATGAATAATTGGTCTTAAGTTTTTACTTGTGAGAAAATGAAATCTCTTCCTGTCATGAAAATGAAAGCTCTCCCTGTCATGACTAACTTTGTTAAATGTAAGTGGCCATTGCTGTAGAGTTTCTCAAAGCAGAATATTTTATTATTGAGTGCTAATAAATAATTTTAATTAGCATAGATTGCATTCTGTCTTTCAGGGATATTTTCGCTTCACAAGATTCCCTCTCTGGGTGTAAATATTGCTGCAAATATTCTAGGACCAACAGCAGTTCTGTTCGAATGCAACGTCTGTGGCCGAGCATACCGTCACCGTGAGACTTTGACAAGACACCAGCGTGTGGAATGTGGCAAAGAGGCACACCTGCATTGTAGTCAGTGCCATTACAAAACTAAACACAAACATGATTTGGTTAGGCATCAGAGAGCCAGGCATGGTGTCTTTCACCATTACCAGTTGTGAGCGTTATTTGGAGCTATTTGAATAAAAAAAAATAACAAAATGTCAGAGAAGTATAAAAGATTGCTTTTGTTTACTTGAATATGTATTAAAACTGGAAGTGCAATGTATTCTTTCATTGAAATATTGTTTTTATTTGATCATCTCACTTTTCAGCATTCAGTTTTATTTCATAAAATGCAGTATTTGAAGTTAAAAGTTGTACATGAAGCTAACTGTTAGTTAGCTGCTTGTCGAGTGGGATGGAAACAAGGATGCATCAAGCAAAATACAGTCAGTGGCATTAAACACCATGTTGTTCAGCGATTCATCTAGTTGTTTATTATCAGTACATAATGCTATTAACAAAAATAATCAATTTTTGAAAATATATGTACAAGATAAATAAAAAATCTACCCACCAAGAGACGGAAGGAGGACACACAAATAAAAGGTGTTACAGTTTACTAAGTTTTGGAGCCAGTGGCTCCTTGTTCTGGCAGAAGGGTTGGAGGGGAAAGAAGAGGGGTTTAGGGAAAGGATGGGTGAGGTTTAGGAAAAAAGGGTAGAGTTTGGAAAAGCCACCCAGAACCTGGGTCAAGTGGGATTTGCCATACAGGATAAGAAGGAAATTCTTTCCTTCTCATCAAAAGTCCATTAACTCTCTCACTGGCAGTTACTAGAGCAGAATATCATTTATTATCTCTACCAGTCTTGTACCCCAACCCACATACTGCACCATACCCTTTTACTCAGTTTTGAATGGTTTCTCTGAGTCTTGCCCCTGCTGTATTGTTCTTCTCTTAGGCTAAAGTCCATATCCAATGTAAATTGTTGGTACTTGTATGGTTGCATTATAGGATGAAGCACATGTGGTGGTGTGTACTTCTAAAATTAAAAGTATCGTATAGAAGCATCTGAATCTTTTCTCGAGAATGTATCCTCCTGATATAATCATCAGTTACAGAGCTACATATTACTGGTTGAGAGGGTGCGGCAGATAACTCAGGACAAAATTAGAAACAAATTTCAATTAAAGTGTTGGAGTGCTGCATAAAATCTGTAAAAGTCAGATGAGGTGCTGAGGCAATCGGATCATGTTGTTCTCAGTGTCCTGTAAGCTGTGGTATTAAGGGGAGTAACTCTTCATTTGTGGATGGACGCTATGCATAAAAAAACCTAGATTTCATGGCATCCAGAAGTAATATTGTCAAACAACCCAGCAGAGAACTGCTAAAGTTCATAATTCAAACATCTAGCATATTTCAGGTTACTTCAGTTACATTTTCAGATATTGTTGAATCCAGTTATTTTTGCCTCATGTGCATAACACTTTTTCCATTTTCTTTTACATCCTGTATTACTGTGTATGGTTGGAATTGATATAACATTCATTGTTAACACAGACTGACTTAGTTTGGTATGAAATAAGTTTCGTGTGCCACGTAATTTTTGTCAATGCTAAAAATGTGTATAATAAAACTAAACAACTGATAACCCATGTGGGATGTAGTGACTCCAGTTTGCCCAAGTTCTCAAAACCATTGCACTGTCCAGAAAATCGAAATCCCAAACCTGTATTACAGATGGCACTCCGACTTGGCAAAGTCTGTTGTATGACCAGTGAGTAGCAGAGGTTATGATGATAATTTATTTTAGAACTGGTGAGGACTTGTATATACAGTACATTACACTTGATTCATAATTACAGCATTTTATCTTGTATTTTACTTTTAATATTCTTTTCATTCAGTACTGCTTAAATGACATGACAGGTGCAGTAATGGAAATATGGGTACACATATTTAAGGAGATGAAAAAAAAAAACTTCTTACTTGGTGATACTGTATTTAGTCATGATGTGGAAGTATCTGTGAATGCAATGCACTAGAGCAACAGCTCCATCTTTTCAAGTATGCAGAACTATTCAATTTTATCCGTCTTTGTCTTCAGCCTTATGTTGTGGTACGACTGTTAGTCTACAGGTCTTGCATTCAAATCGCACTACTTCAGATTTGAACTGAACTAAATATGGATTGCAGTGTTGAAGTCTTAACAAAACAAATGTATATTTCCCCTGTTCATAATGGAACGAACAACAGTTGTGTAAATTAAAATACGTAGAATACATTTTTCCCCAGCTGCAGTCTAGGGATGTAAATTAGTAACAGTAGTTACAGTGAAAAAATCTGCAAGGCAAAGGATGTAAGTTACAAATGTTTAACTCCACAGTAATGCTGTAGGACAAAAACAGGAAGAGTAAATTAATTTGGTATTCTGAAATCATTTCCAAATCATGATGATAAGGTAAATTGTAAATACTTATGGTACTATCATATATTTGCACAACTTTGGTGCTTTTACACAGACAGCTAGCAGAAAAGTATGAGGACATGTGTTTACATCAAAAGATGCCAATTGCTGCCCTTCTGGGAGAATGTAAGACATCACACCATTCACATACAGGAGGTAACAATGAATAACAGATATAATTACTACAAGGAATGAGACACTCTTGTTTTATAAGTAGGGGAAACAGACTCTAAACCAGTACAAGAATAATAGTTAAGTAGGGAATGCTCCACAAGAAGACAATTACAATGGTGGTAAAAAGTTGGTGAAAAGAATTTAAATAAATAAGGTGCTATAATCATATAAAGCTTAAACCAACAGCATAGATTTACCTTTAAAATGCAGAGAACATACGAAAAAAAGGCCTTTGGTAACTACATGGTAGTGTAAGAAAAATAAACGCTTTATTTATTTTGCTCTCAAAATTTGTGTGTGCCATGATGAAACTGATTTTAAATTGTCACTTGTAGTTTAGTGTGAAAGTGCCTGCTCATTACATTATATAATCCATACTGCTGTGTCAGATAAGAGAGATGATGTGCATCTTCATGTTTTCGTGGCGTAAAGACTGTTCCATAAAATTTCGGGTGTGCAGCCGCATAAATTCAATTTCTTCTTTTAATATTTCGGTTGAATACCGTCCAGCCATCTTCATAGTGAGCCGAGGTGACTAACGCTCCAGCACTTGCTCTACCTTTTTAATCTCGAGGACCGAACCACTGCGTGTGCAGCCCGGAGCGTTAGTCACCTCAGCTCACTCTGAAGACGGCTGGACGGTATTCAGCCGAAATATTAGAAAAAGAAGCAGACTTTTTGTGGCTGCATGCCCGAAAATGGAGCAAGAAAGATGATGACATGTGCCGTAATTATTACAACTTACTATAATCTTTAACGGAATGATAATATTAATTTTTAAAACTTCTTGAACAATGCTCAATGGAGTAATTTAATAATAGTGAGTTTTGTGTCACACTTTTTTGATGATGTCTTTCTGTTGTTTCATAACATCAGATATTTTATTAAAAGTAAGTAGACATTGCTATGAGATTGTGTTGAGTTTTTCAAGGTAGGCAGCTTTTGAAAAGAATTCCTTCTTTACCGTAAAATATTTTTGTTGAATGTTTTGTAAGTATTTTTAATTGGCATAGACTGCGTTCTGTCTTTCAGGGATATTTTCACTTCACCAGATTCCACCTGTGGATATAAACATCGCTGCAAATATTCTAGGATCTACAGCAGTTCTATTCAGATGTGATGCCTGTGGCCGTGTGTACCGTCACCGCGACACTCTGACAAGGCATCAGCGTGTGGAGTGTGGCAAAGAGGCTCACCTCCACTGTAGCCACTGTCATTACAAAACTAAATACAAACATAACTTGGTTAGGCACCAAGGAAATAGACATGCTGACATCCATCCTTGCCACTTATGAAACTTGATTTTGAGTATTGTAACTTTTTTATTTTTGGTCAGTAAGTTAGTAAAATATCAGATAGTGGTTGAAATATAGCCTTTCCTTTCTTCTGATATTAAATGTGGAAGTATAATGTTTTATTTCACTGCACCAGTGTTTCTATCTAATGATATTGCCCATTGCAGACTTTTGGTTCACAGGTTGCAGAAATTGAAGTGAAAAAGCTAACTTATAGCAATCTGGTTTACATGAAAGCCAAAAAGAAGGATAGATAAAGTAAAACACTATAAACCCAGAAAAATATCACACTTTTCAGCTAGCCTTCCAGTATATTATTACCAGTACTTAGTACTGTTATTATTAATTTCTATCTGAGATTTAAAAAAATTGCTGATATTGTTGTATAATTAAACATAGCTTTGAAATGTATGACACTGACAGCGATTGACCATCATTAAATGATATGACAACTACATTCTCCATTTGCTGTTGATGGTTTGACTTACTGAAATATATTACTACTGTAAATCAACATTTATTATTTCTATCCTCTTTCCACCTCTTCTCAAACAATGTGTATTGTACCCTTCTACACTCCAATGAATGATATCACTGTAATGTACCCCTCTGTATTGTGCATTTCATAAAATAAATGCATATCCAGTACACATTCTTTCTACTTGCATGATTACATTTCAAAGAAATACATCTTCATGTCAAAATGTTTTGAAAGAAACCTAAAATTTTAGTTATCGCACATAGTAACAAGAATTTCAAAGAAATACATCTTATGTTGAAATGTTTTGAAAGAAACCTAAAATTTTAGTTATCGCACATAGTAACAAGCATCACAGATTGAGTTTCTTCCAAACTATAACTCCTGATACAATTTTCATTATATTCATTCTCATACTGAGTATGAAGTTGTCAATTTTATGATGTATGATAACAAAAACAATTCTTCCTAAGTTTTAGGGGTACAATACAATGCCAGAAAGGGGTCAGAGATACAGGTGTATATCTATTCAGCAATCTTTCAGAGTGTAGTGAATGTGTTGTGTGTTATTTGATGAAATTAAGACTGATGGAGAGAATTCTCTGTTGGGTAACTCTTATTCCACGGAAGAGATCCTTCGCAGGGACTCTTCTGTGAAATGTAGTTCTAATTGACATTTCAGTATTATAGTATTGAATCTCTTTACTTATTATTGTATTGTATTTGACTTGAATGAAATGTGTGAGGGATTACGGTGTCTTTAAGTATGCGTTCACCTTGTTGTTGTTCTTGTTGTGGTCCTCAGTCCAGGGACTGTTTTGATGCAGCTCTCCATGCTACTGTATCATGTGCAAGCTTCTTCATCTCCCAGTACCTGCTGCAACCTACATCCTTCTGAATCTGCTTAGTGTATTCATCTCTTGGTCTCCCTCTATGATTTTTACCCTCCACACTGACCTCCAATACTGAATTGGTGATCCCTTGATGCCTCAGAACATGTCCTACCAACCAATCCCTTCTTCTAGTCAAATTCTGCCACAAATTCCTCTTCTCACCAATTCTATTCAGTACCTCCTCCTCATTAGTCATGTGATCTACCCATCTAATCTTCAGCATTCTTCTGTTGCACCACATTTCGAAAACTTCTATTCTCTTCTAATCTAAACAATTTATCGTCCATGTTTCACTTCCTTACAAGGCTAAACTCTATGGAAATATTTTCAAAAACGACTTCCTGACACTTAAATCTATACTCGATGTTAACAAGTTTCTCTTCCTCAGACATGCTTTCCTTGCCATTGCCACTCTGCATTTTATATCCTCTCTACTTCGACCATCATCAGTTATTATGCTCCCAAAATAGCAAATTTCCTCTACTACTTTAAGTGTCTCATTTCCTAATCTAATTCCCTCAGCATCACCCGACTTAATTCAACTACATTCCATTATCCTTGTTTTGCTTTTGTTGTTGTTCGTCTTACATCCTCCTTTCAAGACACTGTCCATTCAGTTCAACTGCTCTTCCAAGTCATTTTCTGTCTCTGACAGAATTACAATGTCATCGGCGAACCTCAAACTTTTTATTTCTTCTCCATGGTATTTCAGCATACTTGGAAGTGTCAAATTTCAAGTAACAGCTACATATCTCTTGTTTTCTTGTTAAAATTTACTTTCTTTGCCAAAACAAAGTGGAGTTTGCACAATGTCATCTCGCTAACATCGTGATACACTTGCAGTTGTGACAGAATCATGAAACAGTGTTTTAGTGGAGGAAGTGCAGTCAAGTCAGGTCAAAAGTTTATGAAACATTACATTTTCAGTAGAAAAACAAATGTGTAATTTCTTAACTTATCTCATTGCAAAGTCACACTAATTCTCATTTCAGTCTCATTGACAAAGGCTATGGCTTAAAATTTAGTTGTGAAAGTGTGATAATCTTTCCTTTGTGTCTGCCTGTGGCTCAGTGGTCGTCTTTACAGGGAGTTGCTACCTATCCTCATTATTGTTGATTCTCAGAGTATTCGCACAAGTTATCTGTTGCATAGATTGATCACCGCAGTCTCATTTCATCAACATGCTGTCTGTGACTCGTGAATAGCAGAGCAGATTTCTGCGACAGGCCAAAACCGCAGGCCATTTCTGCGGGTATCTCTAATGGATTGGGCCTGCGATGTGAAGTCTGTCATTTCCCACAAATGTGCAGGCCCTGTTTGTTGGATCTAGTCTCACTGCCTGCAGGCCGGATCTGTTTATGTGTGGCGTAATGCAGTAGATTTTCATGGTTTATCCATGGACCCAGGACTGCGGTGCTCCTCAGCAGGACAGAGACCACAGGCAATGGATTTCAGAAATTGCGACTCGCACCATAGTTATACTGTACAGTGCAGCAGTTTATAGACATTTTATTTATTCTAATACATTTTGGCACTTCGAAAGTACTTTATTTATTAGAAGGTAAGGGCTATAAGGAGAAGAGAGTTGTGGGAGTCACTGCCAGTTTGTATGCTATGTACTCATATACTGTATTTCTCAAAAGAAAAATCACACAATAGGTGTAAAGTAATAGACACACTGGGTAATAACCAACAATAATAAACATAGTAGAACCTACATTTTATAGGAGTCATCTGTAATGTTAGTTAACATTGCATTTGTACCAAGTAAAACTTGCTGTCTCTTGAAAACCAATCACTCAGAAGTATCAAGTTTCAAGTAACAGCTACGTATCTCTTGTTTTATTGTTAAAATTTACTTTCTTTGGCAAAACAAAGTGGAGTTTGCACAATTTCATCTCGCTAACATCCTGACACCCTTGCATTTGTGACAGAATCTTGAAACAGTGGTTTATTAAATGAGGAAGTGCAGTCAAGTCAGGTCAAAAGTTTATGAAACATCACATTTTCAGTAGAAAAACAAATGTGTGATTTCTTAACTTATCTCATTGCAAAGCCACACTAATTATCATTTGCCAAAATCTCATTTAAGTAACGTGGACCATTTATGAGGCATGAGGGATGCTGTGAATATTTTATTATCGCATTCGGTTGGTACAGTCTCAAGGTTGGGCCTCGACAAACATGCAGACAGGGGCTGCAGCCATCAAAGAATCAACTGGGAATATCCATGACCCATCAGGTAAATCCTTTTTTTGTGTGGCATCTCGCCTTTGAAGATGCAACAACTTTTGATTGTTGCAGAAATGTTGCCAACAAACAACTTTCCGTCTTCAGCCATGTTTCAACTCTTGCAGTGATCTGGTTGTATATAATGGTGAAACCAAGCAAGGTGAAATTCAATGCTGAATGGCTGAATGACGGAGGTTTGAGGCCATTAAGGCCCATAACACATCAGAATTCCAAGCGTACTGCACAGTATGCTGCAAGTCTTTTGCTCTCAGCAACTTGGGAAGATGACTTAATCGGCCATGTGGAAGGAGCTAAGCACTTCAAGGCAGTCGTGGCAGTCAAGAAGACAGTGGACATTTGTATTTTTCGTCATTACTTGGTAAGTTATGTTCTATGACTGTTAAGTGATGCATAGACTCTTAAAGGCTGCCCAGCATCTCACTGATCTTAATGTGATTTTATTTTCAATGACTGCATTGTTTTTGACCCTGCTATTTTGATAATGTAATAGGCCTTTAAAAGGGTGCTCCAATAATGCTTTAAAACATAGCATGGAGAACAGGAACATCGGGCAAGCTGGAAAACCTAGCCAACAGAGGGGCACACAAAAGAAACCAACATACTTTGGCATTTTCAACATACCCTTGTGCAGCTTAAGGTAACCTATCCTTTTCTAATGTCAAGTTTTGACATCATTATGGAAACTTGCCTGTGATTTTTCAGTGAACTTTCCCGATGTTTATGTTCTTCTTGCTTCCTTTTTAGATGAGGTAATTTCATTAATCTCTTCTTCATCGTGCTTGCGTTCTGAAACCAGACATACCCATCTACTGACAACTACTGTTCTTCCCCTGATAGTACATAACTGTGAACTCTCCTGTTTGAGGTTGGAGAATCCCAATTTTCAGGTTTTGCTCCCACCTCCCAATTATTCCATTATTTCTCCTGATTTTTAGCTAATGGTCGTCAAGCTCAAAATGGTTGTTTTGAAAACCAATCTTTCAGTTTTTGGCCAGTTGTGGAAAGTCCTTTGCTTATTAGTCTCTTTAATCGATGTACTTCTCAGAGTTTGTAGAAATCAGGAAGTCATGTGCGATGTGTTATAGATTGTACTTCCTCCTCTTTCCTGGCGCATATTGTTAAATGTATACTCATATTGCACAGATTCGTGCTCTGTCTGGACTTGGGGTTTGTGTATTGTCACTGTGTCAGTACTGCCAAGTAAGTGGTTTTCCCAATAAATCTGGTGGTTTTGAGTGACTGTGTAATGGTTAGTGGGAATCATGGTAGATTTCAAACATATTGGGGTGATTTTACAGTAAAATTGCTTTTAAAAATCACTTGGTCCATTCAACATACAGAAAATAGCATTATTTAATTTATTAACATTTACTATCTCTTGAATTTATATCATTAAAACATTTATAATACACTGTATTCTGTCTTTGTACCTGTATTGTTGTGTGTTCCAGTAGTAATAAATCTGCAGCTGAATGCATTGTGCATACCTACAGTGCCAGTGTTAATGTGGTGTTTTATACATCACTGGATATCGTTTTAGTGCTAAACATAGGGAAAGTAAAGGCATAGTATGATGTGTTGAATACATAGGCGATAGTAAACTTGCAAACTGGTTAGAAGGAAATTTGGTGATGACACAAGAGCATCTTGCAATTTTGTTTTAGTACAATGATAGCACCTTATGCTCACATATAAGCCATAGTGGCAGATAACACAAGACAGCTGCCACACCCTAGACAATGATACCTTTCAAAACCATGAAAGAATCTTTAGAAATGAATCAAGCTGAGGCTTCCCTTGCATTGTTTGCCATTGTGCAATCATATCATGTGGTCACATGAGTGAGTTGTACATGACTAAATTCAGACAATGATGTTGCCAGAAAACTTCAAATACGTAGGACAAAGTATAGTGCAGTTATAAATATGATTTTGTGAAAAACTTGCAAGATATTGGTGACAGCATGTATAACACTGTAATTGATGAATCAACAGACATTAGTGTGTCCAAACGTTTAGGAATAACAATGATAATTACAGTGTTGCAACCAAAGCAATCATTTCAACATTTTTGAAATCAGCTGACATCAAACATTTTCATTCTGTTTTCTTGGAGCAATTTTGCAACAATTTCCATGCACTATTACGTCAAGGAAAGATCTATTGATTGCATTTTATAATCTTTGTCTATGTGACTGGCCTGCAATTCATATGTAAGTGTGTGGTAGAGGGTTCGTCATACCATTTTCAAATTATTTCTTTACCGACTGTCTCAAATAGTATGCAGAAGAAATGAACACCTAAATCTTTCTGTTCACACTCTGTTTTATTTTATTATGATGACTCTTTCTCCATATATAGATGGGAGTCAACAAAATATTTCCACATTCAGAGGAGAAAGTTGGTGATTGAAATTTTTTAAACAGCTCTCGTCACAACAAAAAACGCCTTTGTTTTAATGATTACCACCCCAATTCATGTATCATTTCTGTGACACTCTCTCCTGTATCACAATAGTTCAAAACAAACTTCCCGTCTTTGGACTTTCCTCTGTCAATCCTGTCTGATAACGATCCCATACCGTGCAGCAGTACTCTAGTAGAGGGCAGACAAGTGTAGTGTAGGCAGTCACTTTAATGGATTTGCTGCATCTTCTAAGTGTCTGCCACCAAAGCGCAGTCTTTGCTTCACATTCCCCATACATTACGTATATGGTCTTTCCAATTAAAGTTGTTCGTAATTGTAATTACTAGGTACTTAATTGAATTTACAGCCTTGAGATTCGTGTGATTTATTACACTTTATCACACTTTTCTTTATTTACAGTAAATTTCCGCATTTTGCACAATACAGATATCTTGTCTTTGCTGATGTGACATTTGTATATCACATGGTGGGAAAAGTGATGTTTCAAACCACCAAGAAAATGTTAAGTTTGTAGAGGAAAAAAATGGAATTTGATGTCAGAATTACTTACATCATTTACAATTTGCCAATTAATTGCAGTGACAATTCAAGTGAACATTTTCAAAAAAGTGTTGTCAGATAGCAATATAATGAAAAAATACAGCTCTGCAAGAACAAAACTGTCACAATCACAGGAGAAGTGGTAAAAAAACATCCCAGCCTAATTCTGCAATTGAACTACGCTACAGACAACAGGTGTGGAATTGATACTTTGGTTAGTTCCAGTATTTTTATATCCATTACAGAACTTTTTGACGTCACAGGAAAAGACTCACATCATTTGTCTTGAGACTGTACTGAAAATGACCAGCAGTTTTTGATCATTTGTACCTCCTGATGTTTTTAAACTGCATCTCCCGATGTTTAGTTGTAGAGGTTGGCAGGTATGTACTGTCGCAAGGATCATGTCATTGTCTTATTTCGATATTGGATTATTTTAAGGGTGCTGTTACTTCTGGATCAAACACCCTGTCACCTGGCAATATAATTGGGGATAATGAAAATGCTCGCTTTATACATGGTAAGAATGTGGTGACTTGTGAATCAGGAAGCTTGCAGTTGAAGTCAGCTTGTCGACCTCCCAGCTATTGCAGCCTGGCTTTACCTCCACCGCTGCCACTAACGCTACATCAATTTAACAGTTGTATTGTCACCTCCACCACTGCCGCTAACACTGCATTGGCTAACAGTTGTACTTCACAGTGTCTGATTCAGGATGATGTCACAAGGGCAGAAGTATTATGGACTTAGCAGGCCCTCAAAAATCATGTGTTCTTTTCTACTACAGGAAGGTGGACTGCTTTGTTTCTGGTCATGTTCCCTAACAATAATGTAGCTAGTAAGATGCAGCTTGGGTAGCCCAAGATATCATACAGTATTGTTCATGGTTTAGCTCTGCACTTTAGGAAAAATATTTTTGAAGATCTTGAAGGAGACATTCCTTTGTAATCTTATTTAATGAGAGCCTTAACAAGGCATATGCAGCAAATGGTTATTGCTCTCATACATTGGCACAAAGTTAACAAACAAGCTGAAATGCACTGTTTTTCATCTGTATGTTAGGTCATATCACTGCTGCTGATATATTGGATGGTTCTAAGATAGAAATTCCTGATTTGAATCTTACCAACATGCTTCAGGTATCAGTGGATGGTCCTAATGTCAATTGAGCATTCTTGAAGAATGTGTGTCTTGATCTGAAGAGTATTCATGGGGACAGTGCATCAACTTTTGGGACAGTGCATCAACTTTTGGGACAGTGCATCAACTTTTGGGACAGTGCATCAACTTTTGGGACAGTGCATCAACTTTTGGGACAGTGCATCAACTTTTGGGACAGTGCATCAACTTTTGGGACAGTGCATCAACTTTTGGGACAGTGAATCAACTTTTATTGATATGAGATCTTGTGGTCTTCATACAATTCATCCCAGTTTCAAGACTGCAGCCTTAAAGACTAACTAGGATGTTGTACCTTTTCTGAGATTGATGTATAATGTAAGTGCAAGAAGAGCTGACTATAAAAGATTTAATAAACCCAAGAATTCGACCTTTCCTAAACATTTTCCTCCAGTAAAATATTTTTCTCCATGCGCTGGCTGAAAAATGAGGATGCATTGACTGGGGTGTAAAAATTATCCTCTTTCTGAATATTTATGCAGACAAAGTAAAGGAGCACAAGATTAATAGAGATAGAGCCGGCGAGCGATGTTGAAGTACCTTGAAGATCCTCTGCTGCTGGCTAAAACATCTTCTTTTAGCTTCATTTTGGGGCAGGTCATGCCCGTTTTGAGGGAATTCCAATGTGTGGCCCCCATGGCACCTTTCAAGTACAGTGCTTTGTCATTTCTATTTGCTGATATGAAGTCCTTAGTTATTAAGGTTGAAGTATTATCTGCTGCAAAATCAGTGTGTTATATGAAACTTGATAATAAAGCTAATCTTATCTCTGCAATAGACATGAACTTGGGTCATACTGTGCAGTCTTTGAGCTCAGAAAAGTAAAAGTGCCTGCCAAAGATATTTTAACTTTCAGGACTGGGTGCAGCAACTTTCTAATCATCCTAAAGTCATCTTTGAAGTACAGTAATTGTAGATACATAAGCTTTTGTGATAAATAGTGGCCCAAGAACCAGCAAGACTTGGATCTTGAATGCCTTGCAGAAATTCTCTTCACAGAATTGAATAAGTGCTAAGGACTGAGATGAAATTGAGAAAGAATTTGTGCAACTTCTTGGTAAGGAGGTATTTTTAGATCTCTGTGCAAACTGCAAGAGGGCTGAGATGGGAACTGATCACATGTGGAGGGACTTAATTGATGGTGATACCACCTGTCAGCATCCTTAAAGCTTTCTTCAAAAGATTCTCTTTCTGAGCCATGTTCAAGTCTTTGTAGAGCAAGGTTTTTCCATTAATAAAGAGTGTATGAGAGTCAGCCAAGAAGCCAAGTCATTGATAGCCATATGTCAAGTGTATGATGACCTGAAATCAGCTAGCGATGTCTTCAAGATTGTTGTTAACAAGAGAATAATTCTGAACTATCGCAGTGCTCGAGATCAGTGTGGTGAGGCTTTAAAGCAGAAACAACATGAAGAAATTAAAGGACAGGAGGCCAAAAAGTCACAGATACTGGCCAAAAGGGCCACTGTACTAAGTGGAATTGATGAAGAGATTTGAACTGGTTGTTTGAAAAAATACAGAATATTATTATTTGGTAGAGAAAAGTCACTAAATTTACCCCAGTGCTGTTCTTATTTTTTAAACTTTATTGTTATGTTATATTACATTTTTTTAATGTTTGTCTGGTCTGATGCATTATCTTGCCACGAAAGTTCATAAATCCTATATGATAAGATGAAGGTGTTACCAAAGTATGAAACCTAATGGGAAAGGTGACTGAAAAGACCTCTGTCTACATGTTGATGATGGTCAGTTTGCCCGGAGTATCAGGATATAAATATGTTTTTTATACACTGTAATTTATGTCCATTTTTTCCAAACCTCCTTGTTATATTTAGTGCCAGAAACTTGACCGCAGCAGACAGCCCATAACAATCTATTGCGATTTAGGGAAATAATGGCCAAGCAGCTTATGTGCCAGATTTTTACTGCTAACAAGGAAAAGAAAATTCATAAATAAATTAGTTAAAAAACATGTTACAATCTGTTGCCAAAAAGTATTTCAAGCCATGTGTCTAAAAACATTTGTTACTCCAGTTCTATCAGTTGTGAAGGAACCTCTCAACCATTTTGTGGAGGAACCTCTTACTTTCCAGCCTTTTCAGGCACGTGTCGTTACCCACAACACTGCTTCATTCTGTCAGTATCTATCTCAACTTTCCAATTCAACTGGAGCTCAATGCAAGAGTGTAGATTTGTGTCCTAATGCAGCACACACTTCTAATGTGTCAGGAGGGTGCGTGACAACTGATAATCCTCTGTGGAAAGAAAGATGTATTCTGAAGAATAGTTTTTAATGTCATCTCTGCTGCAATATTTGCCCTCAGCCCATCATTTGAAAACTGACTTATACGGTTTGAGACAAAACTTAAAAACAGGATAGCAGTAAATCAATAATTTTAATACACAGGTGAATTGCCATTTCCAGGCAACATGTTACAAAGATCTGTACTAAAGTTATCGTTTGAATTGTTGTTAAAATTCTTCTTTTCTTTCTTAACAACTTTCCAGATGCATTTGGAAACATACGTATTTGATGGAAGGTAATTTCAGGTACAAATTTAAAATTTCCTAACTCTCTATCATTTAAGACTAATTATAATGCCCAAATCATTTGATTGCTCATTTTAGACATGCAGTGTATTTTCTCACAACTTAAAATTTGTTTGAATTTTACCTGAAAGGACTGAAAGTGGCACCTGATTTGCTGAAAATTTCTGAATTTCCACATATTGTAACACCTAATGAAAAGGCAAAACTTATGTTTTGTTTTCACTTAATCATAAGATTGTCATCATTTTAGGTATACAAGCAGCTTTGACAGACTCCAAATTTGTTATTGATTTTAATCTGATGAACAGTTTTCTGTTCATATTAAATTCTTGCACTGTGATTTAAACAATTTGTGTGATGATATGATGCCATCACATACATTTAAAAGGTTTGATTCCATAGAAAATGTGTTTTGTCTTTAAAAGCATTGATGGGCTTAATATAAACATCTTAAAATCAAAGTATTTGACACAATGTAGGATATTTTGGAGTGATAAATTGTAATTAAATGTTGGGTTCTGCCATAAAAGTTTCTTTTAAATTATGATTTCATAATATGTCACTGTCATAGCTACTAGACGAAAAACAGTTTTAGCCAAGTAGAATTTTCTGTACACACTTTAATTCTTTGCTGTGGTACATTTGTGTTTTTAAGGGCACATCATAGACTTTATAGTGCTTCGAGAATTTCGGGGTAAATTCTAGAAACACTTGGCTTCCTCCATCTCGAACACCTGATATTTTAATGATCAGGTTGAGAGAGCCTTTTTACTGTTTCACACATATCTGTGTGTGCAGGAGGGACAGCTGTCACAAGAAGCTGGGAGCTGCGTCAAATGATTGGCCCCGACAAGTGGTTACCAGCAGCGCTTTGGAATTTATATCAAAAAGTCAAAGAGTGTTCATATAATGTTCCGTGGTTTGTGGTGTCATGAGGATTGTTACAGAGACAGATGAAGCATGTATTTTATAGAGACCCTTACTTCATGTCTTGGCTTTGCATGAGGCACCACGTATGTAATTGTATGGGTGTTTTGTCGATTCTGACATTTATCTTGGAACCAGATGGCTTGCTGGAGCTTTTACAGAATAATTGTTACTTTAGGGATGAGAGTTGAAAATATATTGTTGTTGAACTGAAAAGGTTCTATGAGTACATGATTTATTTCAAGAATAGAGAGATGGTTAGTATTATTCCCTTTAACGTGATACAGTCTTCGGAGAAGAATTAAACAGGGAGAGCGACGTAGCTGATGACCCAAAAGAGAGGGTCAGCTGCACGCACAATGTATGAGTCAACTGGAAGAGACATGCGAGTCATGCAACCCAACGCAGCACTGTCTCTTGTTGTCCAAGAAACCCTCCCCTTAGCTCAAACAAACGATATTTTACGCATATTCATCATGTACATTAATATCTATCATGACACTAATTTATATTTCAATCAATATACAATATATCTCTTTTAGGCCTTGTTTACTAAATACCTAGATTTTCTTTTTCTTGTTTTTGTTCGTTTCAACAAAAACTATCTGAGCATTTCACCCGATGTTGGAGTTAGTACTTTTATGTCAGTAATCATGCGGACAACATTTTTGATTTCCAGTCAAAAACTCCAGGTTGCATAGACTTTTAATTGCCCTCATTATTTAGTATAATTCTCTAAACTATCTTTTCTTTAGTACTTAGCAGTCTCATTTCATACAGTAACTTGTATTCTGGAGGAAACTCTGGAGAAAAAAAATGAACATGTTGTTTCCAACACTCGTAACTCCTAATAACGCTGTCGATGTAAAGAATCCAAACTTACCAGAATAATCCCTATAAAATTGTGTGACTTCTGTCATGATAATGTCCTTCCCTTTAGGCACAGTACCTATACTTTACCTCCGGGTTGATCCTATGGATGCACTACCTCCTTCCAGTTTGGTAGGTACGTCCGTTTCTTATTCCTGTATTCTATGGTACAGGTCAATTCCCTTCTTGGTGCCCCTGCCCGCACATTATACGTTAGCCTCTCTTTGGTCTGCCTATCTTCCCTTTTCTCCATTCAATAAAAGCTGGGTGTACCCCCCTTATCCTTTGTGAGCAGCCCCATGATTCATTGCCCTAGTATACATCTTTACGTATTCTGTCGCTAAATATTACCTGGCAAAATTCAATTCTACTTCACACTTCACTCTTACCTCTGGGTACCTTATTTGATCCCCTATAGTCCTCCACTACTTTTCAACTTCTACATTTTCAGCAGACCTCATATTTACATATAACTCACTATATCATACCTTTCTTTATTCTAGACTTGTCCCACTATCCTACAAATCAGCAGAACAGATATTCGACTGATATTTCTAAATAATCATCACCATTAGTTCCTCCCTGGCTTATGCTCATTAGTTCTTCATTTCTCACATTTCCTTGTGCAATATAGAACCATCTCTGTTCTTATACCTATGTATAAATATATAAGAAGTGATAAAAGAAAAAAAAAGGGACAATGAAGAATCGTCATATATCAACCATACAATATGTGCATCTACCCAGACGTACATATGTCTTTATTCCCCTTTAACCCTTGGTGGTTCTGACATCGCTTTAGCTTTCTAGCCTGTAATTTTCATGTTTGTGTCTAAGTGTAATCTTGTGTGTATGTTGATGTGTGTTCGTACAGCCTGATTATTCGGCCTACTTATTTGAAATAAGTTGAAGGTTATAGGAAACCACGGAGAATAAGGAGGACTTCAGTGATAGAAGTATATGCATATGGAAAGAGGGACAGACAGAACGGTACTCAGATGAAAAGTAAGAAAGGAAAAAGTTGAGATTCTTGCTAAGATCAAAGGAGAGAAAGACAGGAAACCCCCCTTCCCCAGGATCCCTACTTCGCTAGTACCTGAGTGATAAGCCGGAGGAGATAGGATGTTAAACATCTCCTGCAGAATGGACATTCTCACCTTCACCTTTGAAGCCTCCGAAGAAAAATCTTAGCAACACCTGTGGAACAGCAAATGGTGAAGAATCAGTCACACTTGTTTGCGAGAGTTGTCTGAAAGGTGTGTGTGTGTGTGTGTGTGTGTGTGTGTGTGTGTGTGTGTGTGTGTGTGTGTGTGTGTGTGTGTGTAGTGTTTACCTACACTATTCACCCCTTTCAAGATCAATACAAGCCCTCCCATTCACATCACATCTCATAAAAGGTATAAATGTACTATAAAAATAGAAAATTATACACTATGATAAGATAGTTATTTCATTAATTACCTCGTATTATATTATTCTTAAATATAATATTCTATTCTGTTCATTCTCTCTCAAAGTCACTCTGTTTACATAATACCATCATATTATACGTTCTACGAGAAGATTATTCTGTTCGTTCCATTTTATGTTTAGAGATCACTGTTCATTTGTGATTCTCTTAAATTAGTAACAATCTTGTAGTCATATTCGGTCACTTAAATACTAACACGGTAGGATAGTTTAAGTGATTATGAATAGATTACAGAATAGTTGAAGATTTTAAGGGAATTTGCTGTAGGAAAATTAATGTGTAAGTAACACCGAAAACAACTCAGGAACTGATGTTTGTCACTCCACCTGTTGACACAGAATGGTAATGTCCATGGGGAATAGATGTGACTCTGCCTGGATCCCATGGATCTGATATTAACTTCACTTGAGCAAGCGCAGGCCAGTACTTCTTGTTATATGTTGTGTGAAAGTTTCCCCACGGCAAAACAAACACCACTTTACTGGGTAAAACAGTATAAGGTAAAGTTATTCTGTTTTCTACTCTATCCTGGATAAATCTGAATTCTTTCCATGAGTCGTCTAAAACCATGTTAGTATCATTAGGTTAGGAAAAAGCAACAGTCACAATGTTTGTGGATATTATACTCTCGGTAACTTCTCGATCTATAATTAGCTCATAAAGTTCTGGCAGATTACTGACATTTATAATGTAAAAGTTGACTATTGTTTTTCTTTGAAATTTGTTCTACATTATTTATTTGCGAACTGACAGCTCATGTAGTAACAGCTCGTATACTAACATCTGGAATTTTTGATTGAATAATCGATATTAACTCCTTAGGTTGATCTGTGCTGTCTTTTGACTTACTTAAACCTTCTTACATTATTAAATTTAACATTACATACATTTTCACAAAATTTTTATTTTTCACTAAGATTGGGTTTTTTATTATTATATTTTATGTCGTCACATTCAGTCTCCAAAGTAACTAAGCCTTTGCATTGATTACTAGATTCTTTGCTTCACTCATCTATTTTGACGGCAACAAACCTATATTCGTCATTTGAATATTTAAAGTTTCATTCTGTCTCTGATTAAAGTCAATGAATAGTTGATTAACATGAGTATTCAAAGAACTAGCGAGTTCAATCTTTAAATCTAACTTGAGATTTCCTACCTTATTATTTAAAGAGTCAAATTCAGTCTTTAACAAAACTACATTAACTGCTTGATTGTTCACAGTTTCGCTTTGGTTACTTAAACTTCCACACTGAGCATCTAATTTGATGTTTAATTGTGTATTTACTGAATCTAACTTAAGACTTTGCTCACTTAGTTCTTGTCTTAAAGAAGCATTATGATCATTTAAATCTTGTCTTTGAGCATTTAGTTCTTTTCTTAAAGCTGCTGAATCTGCTATCTGCTCTCTGGGCTTTAAGTAAATTCACTACCTCAGACCAGTCTGGTGCCTCCTTACTCACTGTCATAGCCATGGCTGGTTCTGGTTTCTAACAAAACTTCTCGAAATGTACTAGCTACAGTACTACAGTCTTTGAACAGTCCCCCCCCCCCCCCCATTCTCTCTCTCTCTCTCTCTCTCTCTCTCTCTCTCTCTCTCTCTCTCTCTCTACTCAACAATTATTGTTGTTCGCTCACCCGGCGTAGAGTTTTATGCTGCATCGGCGAGCAGGTGTAGGATCGCACAGACGTGAAGTCAGCAACCGTGAACGGCAGCCATTGCAGTCAGCAACGGTGACTGCTTACTGCGTCAGCGCTGGCGACTGGTTACTGCATCGGCATCTGCTGGTTACTGCGTCGACGTCAGATGGTTACTGCGTTGACGTTGGTGGCTGGTTACTGCATTGGCTTCAGTGGCTGGTTACTGCATCGGCTGGTTACTGTGTCGAAGTCAGTGGCTGGTTACTGAATGTGTGAAAATTGCTTCCTCCCCACACCCAAATCTTCTTAATCGAAAAGTTGAGATCTTCCCTCTGTTCTTTTGACATTATTACCTTCTTCTGTCTTATATTGTGTTGCATTCGCAACTTTCTTCCTTAGGTTCAGTAGACACAACGCAATTACCCGAAACAGTTTCTCAGTCTTGTTACGCCTGGTTACTATGGAAACTCAAATATCTTCTTCCCTTTTTGGCTTACAATTTCCCTTTTCCTTTGAGTCCTGTCACTTGGTCACCATGTTCTAATGCTTTCTTGGACGACAAGAGACAGTGCTGTGTTGGGTTGCACGACTTGCATGTGTCTTCCAGTTGACTCATACGTTGTGCATGCCGTCGATCCTCTTATTTGGGTCATCAGCTACGCCACTCTTGCCGTTTAATTCTTCTTTGAAGACTGTACCATGTTAAAGGGAATAATATTAACCAACTCTCTATTCTTGAAATAAATCATGTACTCGTAGAACCTTTTCAGTTTAACAACAATATATTTTCAACTCTCATCCCCAAAGTAACAGTTATTCTGTACAAGCTCCAACAAGCCATCTGGTTCCAAGATAAGTGTCAGAATCGACAGAACACCCATACAATTACACACGTGCTGCCTCATGCAGAGCCAAGACATGAAGTAAGAGTCTCTATAAAATACACGCTTCATCTGTCTCTGTAACAATCCTCATGACACCACAAACCACGGAACATTATACAAACACTCTTTGACTTTTTGATATAAATTCCAAGGTGCTGCTAGTAACCACTTGTCAAGACCACTCGTCTGATGCAGCCCCTGGCTTCTCGTGACAGCTGTCCCTCCTGCACACACAGATATGTGCGGCACAGTAAAAAGGCTCTCCCACCCTCGTCATTAAAATATTGGGTGTTCCAGGTTGTGGAGAGCCAAATGTTTCTAGAATTTACCCGGAAGTTCTTGAAGCAATACAACATACAGTTGTGTGTTAATATTAGTTCTGCATTTGAAGAGGACTGATATTTTTATAGTAGTTTTACCTGAATGTTTTAGAATGTAATGTTCACCATGTGTGTATTTAAGAATTGAATAAATGAACTAAAAAAAGTAAACTGACAGTAACAGAAGAAAAGTTCTTGAGTTTTTGTCTAAATTTTTTCTGATTTAACATCAGCAATTGTGGGATTGCTATTAATTCAAAGTTACAGTTAACTCATCAATAAATACAAAAATTCTTTATCTAAAAGTAGCTTCCATTTACACAACTTACATGTTTACTTACCTTTCAGATCATAAATCCTGTTAAGTAGACAACTTGCTGTTCATTCAAAACAAGAGGGTTAATAACACTTTTACAAATACAGAAGTTGTTACATTTTTATTGTCAACTTATGTCTTTACTTACCCTTGAGATCTCAATATTTGTCAGGGAAAAATGCTAAAACTTATGTGGAAATCAGGGAATTTCTCTTGGGGAAGCTTGTGGTAACCCTGTAACACATTTTCTCATAAATTACTACCTATTGCTTTGTGTAAAGCTCTGAAATGAAACAGAAATATTTGAACCAAGTGGCGACACTTTGAAGAGATGTGATCTACCGTCAAACAACAATGCAGTGTATTTTCTTGAATCAGTGTGTAATTTTATTTGCCAATAAGCTGTGTCAAATCCATTGTGTTGATATATTTTGTTTCTGTGAACTTAGTTAATAAGTTCCTATTAACTCTTCTTGCATCGAGTACTAATCACACTGATCCACCAGGTTTTTTAACAACTACCAATGCACTGATATAGCAACTATTAGAAGTTTCTGTAATGTCCCATGCAATCCACTTATTAATTTCCTGTCTTACTGAAACTTTTTTTACTACCAATATTGGGTAATGAAAAAATGGTTTGTGAGGTTATACCTTTTGTGTACATTCAAAATATTTAATGAGTCCTGGTGTCATGGAGAAAATGTCTTCATATTTACGTAGCGGGGGCTGTCACATCTACCTTCTCATTGTTTCCATGTCCTGAGGATTTGTTAATATTAGCTACGATCTCTTTATTTATCTGCTTATTATAATCATATATATGGACTTTGTCATGTTTGTCTAAAGTTATTTGTGTTATAAGTGTTAGTTTAGAATCCTGCGACAACTGTTCCAAAAGGGATTGTCACTAATTCTGCATCTTTCCCATAAATGGATGTTATTATCCCTTTTCTTGAAATCTAATAACACTCCTTGCTCTGTACCTAGAATTATTGGGACACTTAATCTTAAAATAAATGACATGGAGCATTTAAATGTTAATTTCTCAAGACTATATCACACTATCATTTCTGATTGTATTGGTTTGCCATTGGTTCCTGTGACTCCAACTACGGGAAATGCTGGAAAATGCTGCAGTATGTCATTCTGTTCTAGAAAGCTTTGGTCTGTACACTACGTCACTACCTGAATCTGAAATGATATCTGTTGGTACATTTTCTAATGTACCTTTTAGTTTTGGTCGAATATATTCCCTAATTGGCTGTTCAGTTTCCTCTAACAAGTCATCCACCGTACTAATCGCATTGTTGTGGCTTAGAGGGTGTGAATTTATTTGATGAGACTCATTTTTGTGTACTTCTGGAGACTGAGCCTATCCCTGGAATCTTACTTGTTTTCCCTCACTGTAGTACTAGTATTACTGTCAAAAGTGCTACTGAATTGGGCCTCTCGCAAGGACTCCATCCTCCTTTGCTGACTGTTCTTTGGCCGTAATTGGCCAACTCGTGGCCATCTCCTCCATCGCAGGGATCTGTCCCATTGTCACCGTGGTGGCTATGTGATGGTGATCCACATTTTGCTGGATTGTACTAACCTAGCTGTCCTGTGATGGACTCTCAATCTTCCTGATGCACTAAGCCTTGTGTTAGCGGATGATGCCTTGGTGGCTGACCTGGCTTTACAATTTATTCGTCAAGGGGTTTTTACCATTCTCTCTAGGGGAGGGCACCTTGGCATTGTCATCACATTGAGATATTGGTAGGACCCTAGTCTTCTCTGGGTATTGTGTGTGGTGTGCCTGTGGTCACGGGCACTGGGCATGTCCCCCAATGCACTTTCTACCCTTTGTGGCGTCCGCCTCCCCCTTGGACGGGGCACCTCGCCCGCTTTTCTTCGGCCCCCCCCCCCTCCCTCATTTTCTTTTTCCTTGTTCTTTTCTTTAGGATTTGTTGACTTCAGTAGGTCTTATACCCTTCTTTGGTGTGTAGTTTTGTTGACTTGCCTGTTCCCAGTAGGAGGGTCATACGACCTCATAGTCTGGTCCATTTAATTGTTAAACCAACCAACCAACCTACCTACCTATTGAATTTGTCCCTATTATTGCCATTATCCCTCCACCTTTGTCTTGCACCACCACTTCTGGTATTCCTTGGTCCTGTGTCTCCATTATTGTTATTTTCATTCGTGTTATTGTGCATTACCTTATAGTTGGTATCCCACCTACCTGACTGGCAATCTATCTGATCATAGTATTCTTGTAGGCTCCTTACGCGTCCCCAGACCTTTGTTACTGGTTTATCCCGTACTTTCCACGGTAGATGATTTATAATTATCTTTAAGAGATGTTTGTCTCTAACTGGGTTGTCTAAGTACTTAGATTTGTTCAGATGGTAATCGACAAAATCCAGTCATTGCTGTTGTATGGTTTTGCTCCTCAAAACTCCACATGAAGTTTTTTTTTTGGCTCCCTTGTTCCAGTATTTGATTGAAATGCAACCTCAACACTGTAGTTTATTTTAAAGTTATCCAATTTTAACATACCCTATTCTGCTGCTTCTCATTTTAGGTGATGTATAGGCGATAGGCAAAGTAACATGAACAGTGTTAGTATTTGGATGGTTGTTTTTTACGTTCAACAACACAGATAAGGCATGTGCTGCGCTGGACTGTGCGTATTCAGTACAGACTAGGCATAAGTGCTGATTGTTTTTGAGTAGTGCACACTTCGTACTTGCATTCAGAGGCAGAGATCAACGTGAAATGAAATACCTAACAGAGTTCCAAAGAGGGCAGATTGTGGGGTCCTGATGAGCTGGAGCATCAGTAACCAAGATAGCCAACTTACTGAATGTTGCAAGAACCACTGTTTCAACAGTCATGACAGTCTACACGAAACAAGGGAAGACACCATCCTTTAAACATAATAATGGGCACAAATCAAAACTAAACGACTAATGTCATTGTCATTGTACACTAACATGAATTGTGTCAAAACAGCACAAAAGTATGGCGGCTGTCGCGACTGCAGAGCTCAGTAGCCACCTTTGAGCCACCGTATCTATCAACACTGTCTGCCAAGAACTCCATAAATTGATTATTCATGAACAAGCTGCTCTATCAAAACAATTAGTGATGGCAACCAACACAAAAAATCGTAAAACATGTTGTCAGGAGTGTAAATCCTGGATGGCTGATCAATGGAAACATGTCATATGGTTGACAACAATTTTGTTATTTCCAGCACCAGGCCTGGTTTACGTCTGGAGAAAACTAAAAGAAGCCTACAATCCTGATTGCTTGACTCCAACAGTTAAGAATGGAGGCGGAAGTGTGATGGTATGGGCAGCAATATCATGCTATTCTGCTGGTCTCATCATTAGTCTCAAAGGCCGTGTTACATCCTGTGATTATGTGAACATTTTAGGTAATTCAAATGTTGTTCTCCAACAATGATGCCATAATTGAGGATGATGACGCACCCATTCAAACAGCCAGCACAGTGCAGTAATGGTATGAGAAGCATGCAACCAAATTGAAACATCTTTCCAGGCCAGCACAGTCCCCAGACTTGAACATTATCAAATCCTTGTTGGCGGTATTGGAGCATAGACTTTGGAGCAGATTTCTGCCTGCCTTGTCACTACAGGTGTTAGAAGAGGTTCTGATCAAAGAGTGGCATAACATTTCACTAGGGACTATCCTATCATTGTATGCCAGTATTCCAAGAAGAATCGCAGCTGTATTACAGGCAAATGGGGGTCCAACCCCTTACTAATAAACCATTTCCAAGTAAGTACAGGTGTTCACATTATTGGAAGAGCATTTGAATGGAATGGATAGTGTCTTGAAAGGAGGATATAAGATGAACATCAACAAAAGCAAAATGAGGATAATGGAATGTAGTCGAATTAAGTCGGGTGATGCTGAGGGAATTAGATTAGGAAATGAGACACTTAAAGTAGTAAAGGAGTTTTGCTATTTAGGGAGCAAAATAACTGATGATGGTCGAAGTAGAGAGGATATAAAATGTAGACTTTCAATGGCAAGGAAAGTGTTTCTGAAGAAGAGAAATTTGTTAACATTGAGTATAGATTTAAGTGTCAGGAAGTTGTTTCTGAAAGTATTTGTATGGAGTGTAGCCATGTATGGAAGTGAAACATGGACGATAAATAGTTTGAACAAGAAGAGAATAAAAGCTTTTGAAATGTGGTGCTACAAAAGAGTGCTGAAGATTAGATGGGTAGATCTCAGAACTAATGAGGAGGTATTGAATAGAATTGCAGAGAAGAGAAGTTTGTGGCACAACTTGACAAGAAGAAGGGACCGGTTGGTAGGACATGTTCTGAGGCATCAAGGGATCACAAATTTAGCGTTGGAGGGCAGCGTGGAGGGTAAAAATAGTAGAGGGAGACCAGGAGATGAATACACTAAGCAGATTCAGGAGGATGTAGGTTGCAGTAAGTACTGGGAGATGAAGAAGCTTGCACAGAATAGAGTAGCATGGAGAGCTGCATCAAACCAGTCTCAGGACTGAAGACCACAACAACAACAACAACATTCTAGCCTTTGTATTGTGGACACTAACTCACTGCTCAGCATTGATGTTGGATCTGCATTTGGGTTTACCACTTTCTCTAAACTTGTTTTTGTTACTAATAACTCCATTTCTAAAATGTTAATTCTTTCAAGCAACTTGTCCTGTGTTGATTTAACGGCATGTGTGTGTCCCAATTTTCCATCTAATTTGTCTTCTACTATATCTAATCATTTATCTATTTCTTCAACATGTCTGAATCCCATTTCAAATTTATGTTCTAATCTATCCATCTTTTCCCTGATGAGACATTGTTTCTCCTATTTGATTGAAACTAGTATCTACCTGATTGAATCTGGTTTCAATTGTTGTATTGTGTTTTCCATGAATGTTTAGTGTGTTAAACGATTATCAATAAGATCCATGTTCATTATAGGTATCACTACTCATCAGTCAATAACAAAATATCCTTTTATTTTTATGTACTATTTTGAAATATATATCTATTATTTCTCTTGTTAGTAATCCCTGCACCAAATATGGTGAAATGTTTTATGAAGTTTAAGTAGTGTGCATTATTAATTACCATAAAAAACAAAATATTTATGTAATACTCTTTGAAGTCACCAACAGATAAGTGCATATTCCATGATTGGTTTCTGCACAAGTTATACTGAACTCACTGTTCATTGCTATTCATACAGTATAACTGTGTGCGACCCGCCAGATATTCGGCTTCGTTTGGTGGTGGTTGCTGCTACTGCATACGGCTGATCTGTTGTCAGAGAAGTGTGCTGCAAATCTAATGGCTTTGGACGACAATTTAAGTGTGAAGTAAATATACTAACTTCCACTTCTTTTAAGAGATGGCTTACTTGACATGCTCGGCCGACTTTCCTTGCTGGTTATCCTGCTGCTGCTAACTATCTTTCAATTTCCTCTCTGAAGTGTGCTGTTAGGTACAGGAATTTCTTAACACTTTCTCTACGTATAAAAATATGTAAACATGCCAATTTCATTTGCTTCAACTAACAACATATATTTGAACTTCAGACATATTACAAATCTCACTCTTCATATAAATATATACTGCTTTGTAAGCCTCTCGTGTCTCTAAATGTTAGAAACAAACTAGTTTACGTATCAGAGAAAATTGACTTAAACACCATGCCCTGTCTCAACATGATCTATATTAAACGTCTTCCCTTCAACAAGGCTAAGACAAAAGTTTTTCTCAAGAGTACCTTCTCAACTGTTTAGACAGTGGAGAGCCAAGTGGTTATAGAATTTACCCCAAAATTCTCGAGACACTACAGGTATTGTAGTGCCTTCTCCCACTACTCCTGTGACCCTTTCCCCCGTACAGTCTCTCTCTCTCTCTCTCTCTCTCTCCCTCCCTCTCTCTCTCTCTCTCTCTCTCTCTCTCTCTCTCTCTCTCTCTCTCCCCCTCTCCCTCTCCCTCTCCCCCCTGCCTCCCTCCCTCCCTTCCCCCCTCTCCCTTCACCCTATCTCCACACACTCCCGTCTACTCCCCCTCGCTTCCTTGTCCACCCCTCTCTCTTAACTCTCTTCGCTCCCTGCCTTCGACCTGATCTCCCTCTTCCTCTCCTTTCCTCCTTTCCCCCATTCCCCCTCCCTACCTCTTACATGCTCTATCTTCTGAACTCCTTTCATCTTGTTACGCAGCTGCTGACTGATCTGCAATATCAAGTGTCAGACTCGCTGTAGCATGTGCATTTGGATGCGCGCGCACTTTTACTAGAGAAAGAGCGAGAGCTCGAAAGCTAGTATAAATAGTTTTCTGTTGGGTGTTCCTACGTTTCACTCATTAGTTAGCTATAAGTGAGTGGTTTCCTTTGTTTCTTTTGTGTAAAGATTTACCTTTGTAATTCAGAGAAAATCTGCAAGAAGACACCAAGGTAACTCCACAGTACACTAAGAATGGTGAGTGTTTTGTTTGTTTTGCTCTCAGAATTTCTTGTTTGCTATGATGGAATTGATCTAAAATTTTCACTTTTAACTACAATTAAAGGTCTTGCTGTTTTTATTACCTAATCCTATAACATCATGTCAAGTAAGAAAAGTGATGATGTACACTGTAATTTTTATAATTTTCTACCATGCTCCTTAGAAGTATGATTAGCTTAATTTTTAAAACATCTTAAACAATTCTCAGTGGAGATCTTCCATGGGAGTGAATCTTTGTGGTTCATACTTTTTTTTTAGAACATCTCACTGATGTTTCATGGTATGTCGACTTTGTTCATAGTAAGTAGACATTGCTGTGACATTGTGTAAAGTTTCTCAAAGCAGGTGGCACTTAAGAAACTGTTTTATTATGAAATATTTTATTCATTTTAGTTATCATAGATTGTATTCTATCTTTCAGGAATAGTTTCAATGCACCAGATTCCATCTGTGGGTATAAATGTCGCTGCAAATATTGCAGAATCATCAGCAGGTCTGTACGACTGCAACATCTGTGGCCGAGCATACCGTCATCGTGAGAACCTGTGGAGGCATCGGCATGTGGAAAATGGCAAAGAGGCACACCTGCACTGTAACCACTTCCATTACAGAACTAAATACAGACATAACTTGAATAGGCACCCTTGAGTCAGGCATGCTAACATCCATCCTCCCCAAATATTGAACTTGAGTTTGAGTATGGCATTTGGAGCTTCATGACTGAAAAATTAATAAATTAGTAAAATATTAGCACAAGGCTAAATATTTCCTTTCATTATCTGAATGCTGTTTCTGTTCAGTTACTTCCTTTCTCAGTGACACGTTACATTTTATTCATAAAAAAATAATAATAAAATAATAAAAAAAAGTCTTTGAAATGCAAATGTTATGTGTGAAGCTAACAGTTACAATAAGCTGGTTTTCAAGATTAAAACCGGAATGTACCATGTAAAATAACTCCAAGTCTCATAAAAGAGCATGCTGTTTAACAAGACTTTTAGTTGCCTGTTACTGTACATAGTATTATTGTTACTAAATTTGATTTGTGGGATACCTGCCTGTCCTCCTATGAATCGTCACTGGTTTTATTGTACCCTTATTTTGTATGCATTTTATTAAAGCTCATGAAGGTCATGATTGTGGGAGCAGCATCAAAAATGAATCTTCAGTCTTCAGGAGTCTGACATTCATCGCCTAAAAAGGAGTTGGAGGCATTGGTACAAAAAACTATTAAACAATCTGTCAGAGGATAGTAGACTTATTTATGTATGGAGGTTGACTAATTCAAAGAATTGTTTGTTCTGCAACTACCTTTAGTCTGTGGAGGAGATCCATCACAGTTTTCTTTGTTACGTAATTCATATTAACAGTTTGCAATTACAATATGTAACCACTTTTCATTGCTGTGTTGCATTTCACTAAAATAAATTGTAAATATTGTACTTTTTTCCACACCCCAGAGACTTCTTCACGTGGAATCCATGGATTATGAGTCATGCAATGAATTCAGTTACGTTGCTGATGAGCAGATGATTTGGATGTGGTTGAGAAGTGTGACATATAGAACTATATTTCTTTTCTTCATAACGTAAAAGCAGTGGGCCTGCAGGTTCTTGCCACAATTGATATCCGGTTTAAAATGCTGCAGTCATGAAGTTGTCTCTAAAAATGGAAAATAGATATTAGATTCTTGTTGCCTGCACCTTCCTTTGTATTGTATATTAATTCCCAACCAACATGTATGCCCAGTTTTGGGAAAAATTGAAGGTACCTGGTAACTTTCACAACTGAGAATGTGTTCGATTGTAATCATAAACTGCACAATAATAAACACATTTATAATGATTATTTTTATACACAGGAGTAGTACTCTTATTTCTTCTGCTGCATTGATTTTTTCCAAATATGTGCCCTTGCATTCTTCAAGTCAGATCATATATCAGTGAAATGCTTTTATTACTATTAATTTTTTATGAACTTTTTTCTTTTTGAGGTGTGTTTTCAGCAGAGGTGCCTGTGAGTTTGAGAGATGTATTTAATGACAGTTTCCTTCCACATCTCCTAATTAATGTTTTTCTTGATGACATGCCTCACCATTGTACTAAGTGTTTATGATGATGAATGGTATGTGCGCAAAATGTCAGGTGGAGTTCAGTTTTTAACTTGTACTGATGTGCTGTTTCTAGATCATGTATTGTGGGTGATTACATTCAAAGATTATGCTACTAGTAGTACTTAGGGTTGTCTCTCAATTAATAGGATATACAAAAATAAAAAGTTACTGAATGTTCATCTTTAGTCTTAAATACTTGATGAATCTGTTCCATTTGGTTAAAAAATAATTTGGATGATCTGCTTGTTTGTGGTTTTCAAGTCCCGAAACAGATATAAAATATTTACATGAAAAATAACTTGCTGTCTGTTACTATATTAGAGCGCTCTTATGCTAAGAATTTTCATGCATAAATATAATGGAAGGGATTTCCCTTTCCTCAGATATTAAATTGAGAAAGTGTAGACTAAACACAGACAGTATTATACAACAGCACCTTTTCCTTAAGCTTAGATAATATTCTCTTTACATAATCCCTCCTTTGTACATGATATTTTATGTTAATTATGTATCTTCAAAATGAGAAATTATTTTGCTTTTATTTATTTTGCTTTTGAAACTTTCTCTTTAATCTGATGAAATTCGTCAAGCTACAAGGAAAACAAGACAAAGTATTTTCATATTTGTCATAATTGATTTTAAAGGTAGCTACACAGTTCAATGTTAATTTGTATGTTATTTAAGTGAAATAAGCACTGTAAATAAGATGTCATTTGTATTGTGCACATACGAGGGTTGGAACATAAATAGTGGCAACTATTTATTCACAACCGATACAAAAGAGTTACATGTTTGCACCTGTTACTGTCCGTCAAAGTAGTCACTGGCATTGTGTAGAACCCCTTGCCAGCAGTGTGGAAGGCGTAGTGTACTGTTAGCAGAGCCTGATCTGTTGATGGCGCGAATGGAGCGGTCTACTGCCTGTTGAATCTCTCGAACAGTTCTGAAACGAATGCCACAAAGTTGTTCCTTCATCTTCGGAATCGAATCAGTCACAAGGACGTATGTGTGGGGAGTATGGTGGACGGTACAGTACTTCCCAGTCCCATCAACTGAACAGAACAGCCACAGCTTGCGCTGTATCGCCCGTGCATTGTCATGCAAAATGATGGGTCATTTGTGCAGAAAGTGTCTCTGCTTGTTTTGCAAAGCTGGTCACAGGTGGTGCTCCAAAAATGAACAGAAGTACTGTGCATTAACAGTGGCATTCGCTTCAGAACTGTTCCAGAGATTCGACAGGCTGTAGACCACTCAATTCGAACCATCAACAGAACATGCTCTGCTAATGGTATACTACGCCTTCCACATCGCTGGCAATGGGTTCTACACAATGCTGGTGACTATTTTGAAGGACACTAATAGGTGCAAACATGTAACTCTTTTGTGGTGGTTGTGAATAAATAGTTGCCACTATTTAATTTCCAACCCTCATACATACCAGGTTTTCAATTATTGCATAGGATAACTATAGTGTGAGATTTACATTTCTACAACACACAAAGAATAAATTTATTGTTGTATATGCATATTTTGGTGTGAATGAGAAGAGGAAGTTTGAGATTAGTATTTAACTTACAATGATGTTCTTTGAACTGCCACATGAAGATCACAAAAGTCCATGTTGTTCTTTACTGTTGCAGTATGGTTCAGCCTCTCTCGGCCACCAGGGAAGCATTTCTGTGAACGGTGTGGTCGCAGATATACTTGCGAGTATACACTTCGGAGACACTTACGTGTGGAGTGTGGGAAAGAGGCTGCACAGCAGTGCCCTCTTTGTCCTAGACGGACAAAACATCGCCACAGTTTAATGCGACATCTTTTTAGCTGTCATCCCGGTGCATTTGCTTAAAGCTGTGTAGGGGTGATTTTTTTATTTTACGATCAAACTTTTCTTTTCCATGTTCGTTTTTTCACCATAAATATGCAGATCATTTTAAGTCACTTCTAGCAGTAGCATTAACATGGTATACAAATATGATCAAAGATGCCTCTCTGTGCATTTTGTCGAGTTTTTGAAGTGAACAATAACTCTTATGTGTTTGAATAGTTACATTTTGCTTTTGTGATACCATATTGTTTTATGATTTTCACATATACATTATATGCCACAGACTACCAGGGTAGCTGCATCGCAAAAAATATTACATGTATAGAAACTGGAAAGAATTATATTAAAAAGTGAGTTCAAAAACTTGGCTGAAAATCTTTATTAATATAAATTCACTGTGAGACATTTCAGAGATTGCATTCCTATTATATTTGTAAGCATTGAGAATGTCACATAGCCTACAATATGCATCTGGACTAGTACAATGTAGAAGGTGTGGGAAGCACACTTTTACTTACAAAAGATATTAAATAGGTAAAAAAGGTTGGACTTTAGGATGATGTTTTAAGCAACAATTCATAATGAAGGACTTTTTTTGTCTCTATAAATATGGTTGTAAACAATGAATACACCACTTCTAATTTTATTCTTTGATGAGGTGCCCATCAAATAACCAGTTCCCAATTTATAAAATTACAACTAAAGGTGGCATGACATTACTTAGAAGGTAGTAGTATTTGTACTATGCAAGAATTAAACATTTGTGAAATGAGAAGCGAGCAGTTTGGGCAAAATGATAGTTTTTTTACAAAATACAGCATGTCATTTCTAATGATTTCCCTGTTAAGAAATGTACTTTGCGATGACCTACTATGCTGATAACTCCATTATTTTGTATAATATTCTGATGACTGACCTCACCAACATGGGCTACATGTAGTTAACACAGGCAGTTGAACTTGGCTGCTGATATTGGCGTGTTAGCAAAAATGTATCATCCCAGTTTGATTGGACTTCAGGTCGTGAGATATCCAAGATAGTAGCTGTCAGCAAGTGGTAAGAACAACAAGATAAGTCTTTGAAACATTTTGCAGAATAATGAATATATCAGAATGTTGTGACACCCAGGAGTACATCTATTATGACACATTCTGCAATTTAACAACTGAAAATCCAGTATTGAATACTGATAATATTATGAAAAGGTTAGATTGCTATTCGCCATATTGTGGAGATATTGAATTGCAGAGGCACAACACAAAGATGTTAACAAGTAAGCTGCTTCCAAATTAGACAACACACACACACACACACTCACACACACACACACACACACACACACACACACACACACACACACAACTCAAAACCACATGACCACTGTCTGCTGAGGCCAGACTCTGTTGGTAACACACCAGTATCAGCAGCCAAGTTCAGCTCCATGTTATGAGCCATAGTGGACCCATCAGATCACATTGTTGTGTTGTTGTTGTCTTCAGTCCTGAGACTGGTTTGATGCAGCTCTCCATGCTACTCTATCCTGTGCAAGCTTCTTCATCTCCCAGTACGTACTGCAACCTACATCCTTCTGAATCTGCTTAGTGTATTCATCTCTTGGTCTCCCCCTACGATTTTTACCCTCCACGCTGCCCTCCAATACTAAATTGGTGATCCCTTGATGCCTCAGAACATGTCCTACCAACCGATCCCTTCTTCTGGTCAAGTTGTGCCACAAACTTCTCTTCTCCCCAATCCTATTCAATACTTCCTCATTAGTTATGTGATCTACCCATCTAATCTTCAGCATTCTTCGGTAGCACCACATTTCGAAAGCTTCTTTTCTCTTCTTGTCCAAACTGTTTACCGTCCATGTTTCACTTCCATACATGGCTACACTCCATACAAATACTTTCAGAAATGACTTCCTGACGCTTAAATCTATACTCGATGTTAACAAATTTCTCTTCTTCAGAAACACTTTCCTTGCCATTGCCATATCCTCTCTACTTCGACCATCATCAGTTATTTTGCTCCCCAAATAGCAAAACTCCTTTACTTCTTTAAGTGTCTCATTTCCTAATCTAATTCCCTCAGCATCACTCGACTTAATTCGACTACATTCCATTATTCTCGTTTTGTTTTTGTTGATGTTCATCTTATATCCTCCCTTCAAGACACCATCCATTCCGTTCAACTGCTCTTCCAAGTCCTTTGCTGTCTCTGACAGAATTACAATGTCATCGGCGAACCTCAAAGTTTTTATTTCTTCTCCATGGATTTTAATACCTACTCCGAATTTTTCTTTTGTTTCCTTTACTGCTTGCTCAATATACGGATTGAATAACATCGGGGAGAGGCTACAACCCTGTCTTACTCCCTTCCCAACCACTGTTTCCCTTTCATGTCCCTCGACTCTTATAACTGCCATCTGGTTTCTGTACAAATTGTAAATAGCCTTTCGCTCCCTGTATTTTACCCCTGCAACCTTTAGAATTTGAAAGAGGGTATTCCAGTCAACATTGTCAAAAGCTTTCTCTAAGTCTACAAATGCTAAAAACGTAGGTTTGCCTTTCCTTAATCTTTCTTCTAAGATAAGTCGTAAGGTCAGTATTGCCTCACGTGTTCCAGTATTTCTACGGAATCCAAACTGATCTTCCCCGAGGTCGGCTTCTACTAGTTTTTCCATTCGTCTGTAAAGAATTTGTGTTAGTATTTTGCAGCTGTGGCTTATTAAACTGATTGTTCGGTAATTTTCACATCTATCAACACCTGCTTTCTTTGAGATTGGAATTATTATATTCTTCTTGAAGTCTGAGGGTATTTCACCTGTTTCATACATCTTGCTCACGAGATGGTCGAGTTTTGTCAGGACTGGCTCTCCCAAGGCCGTCAGTAGTTCTAATGGAATGTTGTCTACTCCTGGGGCCTTGTTTCGACTCAGGTCTTTCAGTGCTCTGTCAAACTCTTCACGCAGTATCGTATCTCCCATTTCATCTTCATCTACATCCTCTTCCATTTCCATAATATTGTCCTCAAGTGCATGGCCCTTGTATAGACCCTCTATATACTCCTTCCACTATTCTGCTTTCCCTTCTTTGCATAGAACTGGGTTTCCATCTGAGCTCTTGATGTCCATACAAGTGGTTCTCTTTTCTCCAAAAGTCTCTTTAATTTTCCTGTAGGCAGTATCTATCTTACCCCTAGTGAGATACGCCTCTACATCCTTACATTTGTCCTCTAGCCATCCCTGCTTAGCCATTTTGCACTTCCTGTCAATCTCATTTTTGAGACGTTTGTATTCCTTTTTACCTGCTTCATTTACTGCATTTTTATTTTTTCTCCTTTCATCAATTAAATTCAATATTTCTTCTGTTACCCAAGGATTTCTACTAGCCCTCGTCTTTTTACCTACTTGATCCTCTGCTGCCTTCACTACTTCATCCCTCAAAGCTACCCATTCTTCTTCTACTGTATTTCTTTCCCCCATTCCTGTCAATTGTTCCCTTATGCTCTCCCTGAAACTCTGTACAACCTCTGGTTCTTTCAGTTTATCCAGGTCCCATCTCCTTAAGTTCCCACCTTTTTGCAGTTTCTTCGGTTTTAATCTACAGGTCATAACCAATAGATTGTGGTCAGAGTCCACATCTGCCCCTGGAAATGTCTTACAATTTAAAATCTGGTTCCTAAATCTCTGTCTTACCATTATATAATCTATCTGATACCTTTTAGTGTCTCCAGGGTTCTTCCATGTATACAACCTTCTATCATGATTCTTAAACCAAGTGTTAGCTATGATTAAGTTGTGCTCTGTGCAAAATTCTACCAGGCGGCTTCCTCTTTCATTTCTTAGCCCCAATCCATATTTACCTAATACGTTTCCTTCTCTCCCTTTTCCTACACTCGAATTCCATTCACCAATGACTATTAAATTTTCGTCTCCCTTCACTGTCTGAATAATTTCTTTTATTTCATCATACATTTCTGTTATTTCTTCGTCATCTGCAGAGCTAGTTGGCATATAAACTTGTACTACTGTAGTAGATCACATTATGCATGCAGATTCTTGAGTCTGGTCAGCCAGAGAATAGGGTCATGTTTGTGTGAGTTGCATTTGCGTTAATGGATTGTTGTCTTATTCATAAGAAGGCCTTTCAACAGTGTGTTTGTTGTGCCAATCTGTGACTCAACATCTCAGCTGTATGGTGAGTAATATTCTGTCCTTTTCATAATGATGACATTCTGAAATTTTTATTTTTTATTAGGATACCTAAGCGCACACAGTATATATATTTATGTTAAACTGAAAATATCAAACAATGTGATTAATAGAGTAAAAATGAACTGCGGTACAATTTAGGCTGCTGCAAACTGATTTAAATTTAGAACTTGTAAGCACTGTGTTATGTTTTAAATAATCAAATGCAATACTAAGAAAGCACATTTTAAATTACAATTGAATAGCAAATTCTGTGTATATATTGAGTGGTCTACACACCAACTGTAAAATGTTGTCACCTTGATGCCTGTCACCTATTTATGCATCATGTAGCATGAGCATGTGCAAAAGCAGTTAGTTTTGGTATGTTTTGTGAGCTTTCTATTCATAATGGCAATTAAAATATATATGTGAAGTGTTCTTATGTGGAAAACAAAGTTGAATGTTTTGTCACTCAGACCTTTGGGGGAGGGGGCGACCACTACTATTCATTGTTTATCAAAGGCAACGCTGTTTTCTAAACTTTCCAAAGCAATTTCTCTGTCCTCCCTCTGTGTTTGGTGGCAGTATTGTAATTTTGTTTTGTGAAGGTAAGTACTGGTCTGCTATGCTCTGAATTTCAGTATTGCACATATTTGAAAATGTGAGTACATATTAAACATAAAAAGATCCTTAAGATTTTCTTTGATGATAGACCACCTAAGAAAAAATACTAAAGGACAATGAAGAGAATATTATATTCGGTTGTGTTCGTTTGTTGTACTTACTAGTTTAGGACCTGTAATTCCTCCAGTATTTACTTTCCTCTGTTCTGTTCCTGTTTCGTTAATATGTTCCCAATGATTTGAGACTGAATTCTCTCTTCTGTCACTTCATATGTCATTTAGATTTGAAGCAAGATTATTTTTGGTTGCTGAGGGATAGCGGCCTTGGCGACCAATGTTTCAGATATGTGTGAAAATCAAATGGCAACGTTGTTTTAAAAAATACTAATGGTCTGGAAGAATCACATTAAGGAATTAAATTAAATACTTTTGCAAGAGTTTGCTATATTCTAATGTTTGACCTGTGTTATATGAATATTGGACTGCGACTTGTAAATGGATGAGCAAAATGTGTTTGTACAAGAGTGTAAAAGTAGTGATAATTTATGAATATAGAATTATTCCTATTCTTTTTGTGTATGTTCTGATAGTTTGTGCCAGCCAGATAACACCTAAATAACAGGAAATGTTTTACAAACCGAGGTAACTAATTTGTAAGAAATTTCCTTTCTTGTGGGAGATAAGCCATTGTCCATTGCTCAGAGAATACTATTTTTGCTCATGGGGGTGAAATTGTGATTCTCACTGCAGCTTGTATTATTGCACTGGGAACTGTAGCTGTGTTTTAATGTGGTCTGCATCGTTGCGGGAAGGCAGTGGGAGTCATGATAGGATATGTGGTACATTCATCAACAGTTCATACTTTCAGAATTATATTAACATTACTTTTGATAGAAATTGCTTTGTCTCAGGTGTAATGTTTGTGTATTATTTTTGATAAATGTGGAGTAAACAGTTGGCACTTACGCAACATTTAATAACATTGTTGGTGAATTTGAATGTATTGCAATTTTACGTGTTCAGTTGTTCGTTATCAATTTAAAAATTCTAAGTTTAATTTTGTTCATGTGGAGGCAATGGTTATGAGGTCTGTATAACTAAATGTAGTGTTTAGTCAGAATCAAATAAATTAATACAATGTTCTGACATGTTTAAAGACATGTGACAAATTATATGGCAGATAGTCTGAAGGCAATTTACTTTTTAATGGTTGTTTTATGAGTGTTGACAGCCGTTGAGAGTTGACACTAGCAGTTAACTTACAGCTCATTGACAAAAGTATATGGGTCTTATATTACCAAAGATGTATGTAATAGGTTAATTTCTGATGTATAGGTTCATTTCCAAAAGGAAGAGTGATATGAGTGTGGTACATGAAGAGCTACTGATACGGAAATTGCTTGTGCAGAAAGTATAATGTTAGAAATATGTTGAGGTTTAGAGATCATCTATTGAATACTGAACAGTGAAATCAGAGATGAAGCTGTTACATAACACTACGGTTGTTTCTGTATTGTTCCAATTCATAGAACATGTTGGACTAGTACATTTTCTATACACATAGTTTTGATGGTATTAATTTGTAACTCAATAAATATTAAAAGTTGCAACTGAAATGCAGCAGCATCATTATTGCAAGTTAGTTAATTAGTTATTTAGTTAGTTAGGTTTACATGTTCTATGAATCATTTTGCATGATATATCATAATGATGTGGAATGAGTCATTTGGCAGAAATTAAGAAAATGAAACACATCTGTTGTAAAATCTGAAAAGTATGAACATTGTTGATGAATCCATAAAATAAGTATTGAAGTGTTGAGTTCAATACTTGGGTGTATAAGTTGACGTAGAGACAACAACATAAATTTGATTTAATTTTCATCATTTAATTAATTTTTACCCATCATATTAAAACTTTGTTTGTCATGTTTACATTGTGATTAATATATTCCATAGAAGTGTGGGAATTGCAACTGTGTAACTACAACACTTCACTGAAAGGGCAGATTTGCTTAACATATTAACAGTTATCTTAGTTTTGTAATTTGTTTGAATATTTTCTTTAATTAATTTCTGGAAGCCATCAAAAACTCCAATTCAATACATTTCATTTGTGTTATTGTTCAGGCATTTCCTTACTTTACAGCCTGTATAGAGCCTGTCAGATGCAACTTTCTGTATCTTACCAAAAAGTTAAATCTTTGAACAACTTCATTGGGAATTTGTAATCATTCTTTTGAAACATTGTTTTCTCATAGTATGTAAAACTTGGGTTTTATCTAACAGCATGATGAAAAAGTGTAAAAGATCAACATCATTATAATCACAAATTGCACACAAATTGTTCCGATCCATCACTGAAAGGCACGCACAATAATGATAAAAGAAGACAAAAAATGATGCAGCACATACTGCTTATACACAATTTGAAAGATATGTTTTCAAAATAATATGTTGAAGTAATTTTACATGTAGAAATAGTGTCAACATGAAAAGTTGTCAGGCTTTGATAAATCTTTTCATTTAGGCTATAAGGTTGAGGAGAAAAAGGCAGAAAGGACGAAATGTAGATGTTTTAAAAGAGGAACATCACAAATGAGCTTGTAATTTATGAAGTTTTCTGTGTTTAATTGATGGATTGTGAGATTCCATTGAAAGATGGTCTGAGCTGCTGAGGTGTAATGCCATGTACTTTTTATTCACAAAATTAATTTCTTATTAACAGCTGTATTCTTGATAATCATAATATATTCAAATATAATGCAGTTCATGGTTGGTAAACTCCAAAGCAAAGATACCATGAAATTGTAGATGTTACAAGTATTTGTTCAGAAGCATGAATGTATATACTATCTGGTATATTAGACATGCTGATAGCACAATGATATGGTGATGTCACACTTGGCCAACTTTTTGCACTTGTCTGCTTGTATAATTTAAAAAACAAGGACTCGTGCTCACCTTGTGTTGTTGTTAATCATATGTTGGAACATAATTAGTGTCAGACTCATGAAAGTGCATAATCGGGCCTTTTCCTAGGTGCCATGAAATCATTTTTATTTCCTTGTGTGTTATTTAAGTGGCCAGATTCATCTGTGCTATGGCATATGTGACATCACTGTACTGACAATGAGTGAATACTTGTGACATCAATGATTTTATGACGTGTTCTCTGAGGCCCCATGACGACAAAATAAATGGTGCTGGAATGTGAGAGAATCATGAACATAGATGTTGATAAGAAGCAGATGGTATGAATAAAGGAAAGAAATATTTCTGTATATCCATCTGGATTATCAGTTCCATTGATCTGGGCTGTGTTTTGATGATCACTGCAGACATCATCATCATCATCATCATCATCATCATTTGCTGTTAATGAGTCTAAGACATAAAAAAATGACTGTGCTAACCTTGAAATAGTATGTAGGAGATTGAAATTGTCACACACGTTGGTCAGTTGGAAGTATATTTTTCAAAACCTAGTTTCCAACAGATATGTTAATGAAAAATAAGACTCATCATATTTAACACCTTATATGTGGAGTCTGGCTAATATACTGCACTAGAAAAAGATGGTTGTATTTGAGAATCAAAGAAGAGGAGAAGGGAGAGAGAAGTAGTTGAAATTCTGATCCCTCCAACGTATTTTGGGTTTGCGGTAGATCTCTCAACTATGAGGATAAATGAAAGTGTAATTATTTTGATTAAGGTGTGCATAATTCCTTTTACAATCCTAGAAAAGACAGAAGTAGTTTCCACCTAATCATTTTGTGTTTGGAACTAGAAATCTTTAGAACTTCATGTTACATTCAGTGCCACAACCTATGGGTGACACTGGACAGACTGTCATATTTTTGTGTCCTCTATGTTCTTTGAAACATTCAGTTTTATAATTGCTTGACATATTATCAAGCAAAATACCTTGCAAGAGCTCAATATTGTGGTATCATATGACAGTGTACTGTCACACTTTTTTGTCAATGGTAACCAGTTTTGTTTGGTTGCAGAGCTGCTTCATATCAATAGCAGTTGCAGCCACTCAGTTTCTGGGTGCTGTACACATAGTTCATAGGGCACTAAGTCCATAGTTACTTATTATGATGTCCAAATGGATCTGAAACTGATTTATTGCTCTGCAATTAATGTTTATCTGAAGATTTTCTGTAATTAAACAAATCTAATTATCATTGAGGAAAAAATGTGACAGCAGATTCTAATACAAGAAACAATAAATTTTATTTTTGTAAGATTTGCTTTTTTATTGCTGTATAATGAAATCTTGAATCCATTTTCTAACTTCTTATCCCATCTCTCTCAAAACATGGAGTTTATTATTTTTGAGTACAAGCTGTGTAAATCTCAGTTTTTGTGTATTTAAGCTAAAACTAGTTCCCAAATAGAGTTTATTTCTTGAAGTATAATTTTCATGTTACTACAGTTTGTCTCAGTTTTTTCAAAAGAACTTTATACCCAGCTATTATTTCACACTTTTTAAAATATAGTCTACAGTTTTTCTGATTTTGCTTGACACAGAGTGAAATATGCTCATTCACATAATCAGTGGTCAGTTCGAAAGTTACTGCCACAACATGTGGTACCCATGAATGGTGTTGACATTACATTACTTTTGTCATTCCCAAAAATATTTTGATGAAGAAAGTTAGACTTCATCATTGTACCATTTTTTTTATTTTTATTTATTTATTTATTTATTTTTTTTTTTTAATATTCCCCCTGATGAGTCTGTACTTCCAACTTCTGATACAGTTGTTAAAAGTTTTTATTTACAGTACAAGCAGCTGAAAAACGGTTTCCATACCATTTAGAATTCTGTCTTTTAAGCCTTACATCAGATTATCTTTTCTTTTATAGTTATTTGTGGTAGCACTGAAGAAATATTTGTGGTCTAAAGTATTGCAATGTCATCACTAGACTGTGTTGTTGCTTGCTGTCTTGACATGACCAGAGAGATGTGATGGTTTTTATTATACTTTGTGTTATGCAGTAACATATGTATTTTTAAGGTAGTGGTTCATCTAAAGGTAGTCAGGTTTGTGGTTTGTGTATATATTCTCAGTCTGCCTGTGTTTTTAACAGAACTTCTTTTCATGGAGGCTTTTTAATGCCTTAACAATTGTAGGTTTGCCAGTGGCAGAAGATAACTCTTCTGCAAGGCAGGCCACAGCCACACAGTGGCGTAGTTACACGTGCGCAGAATGTGGACGGTCATATCGACATTTCAGGAATCTGGTTGCTCACCAACGGCGCGAGTGTGGCTTGAAGCCTCAACTGCAATGCCAGTTTTGTTCAATGTGCACTAAACGCAAGGAAAACCTTAAGAGACACATTCTCAGTGTTCATTTTGATAAAGTACAAGAACTGAACATTATGCATGCTTCATCAGCGGACAGTTGTGATTAATGGCACAGCAGAATTGAAGTGTATAAACATAAACGACATTGTAAGTAAACAATATATATGTTATTAAGTTCTTATGATAGTTTTTATTTTATGGATTTTCTTCTTTTGTGCCGAAAAGACTGTGCTTGTTTGTTTGGTATTCTCAGAACCTTGTGATTGACAGCTAGGAATATGACAGAGTAGTCTCAATTACCACACCGCTACTGGTATGTTGCAGATTTTGCATATGTACCACTGTGTCAGCGTCTTGTGTCCCAAATTATGAACTGGCTGAAAGTAGAAGTCAAAACTGTTTGAGAATCTGGTTGATCCAAAAATACTATCACAATAGCAACCACAGTGTCATTGTTTAGTGATAGGGCATGAACCTACTTCTCGTCTGTTACAGAAAAAAAACCAGTCACACAATACTTTGATCACTGAAGAAGTTTCAGCTTTGGTTGCATGAACTGTTTTCTCCTTTACTACACCTGCATACCAGTTTTAATTTGATGGAAGCTTGAAACACACTAGGGAATGCATATTCCAATTTTGTTGTTTGTAGAACTAACAAGGGAACCTCCCCATCGCACCCCCCTCAGATTTAGTTATAAGTTGGCACAGTGGATAGGCCTTGAAAAACTGAACACAGATCAATCAAGAAAACAGGAAGAAGTTGTGTGGAACTATGAAAAAAATAAGCAAAATATACAAACTGAGTAGTCCATGGGTAACATATGCAACATCAAGGAGCGTGTAAGCCCAGGAACGCCGTGGTCCCATGGTTAGAGTGAACAGCTGCGGAACGAGAGGTCCTTGGTTCAAGCACTCCCTCCAGTGAGAATTTTAATTTTTTATTTTCAGACAGTTATTATCTCCTTGACAGCTATACAGGACAGAAGAATCAGGCATTGTACAATTTTAGTGTGGGAGAAGACATGATTACCATTCCTCCAGGGTGTACACCTCTTGTGCAACCAATAGATGTGTTTGGTTTTCGGCAATTGAAATACTTTATGAAAAGATTCTATGATTTTTCGAAGCTGCACACGTACACAGAGCAGTATTGTTTACGTGATCGTGTGTCAATTATCAAAGTTCAGGCACTCACACATAATCATCTTCACTCTCCAAAATTCCAGGACATGTTCAGATTTGCTCGGACATATGCAGGATTTGACGGTCTACACAAGGAAAAATTTGAAAAGTTAAAAAAATGTGTTTTGACAGAGCACAGGGAAAACTGTGCGACTGTGAAACTGTTGCATTCATTTGTTGCAGTTTATGTGACAAATTCTTATGTTTTCATCACTTTTTTGGGAGTGATTATCTCATCCACAAGAAAATCTAAGTCGGGCAAGGTAGAAGAATCTTTTTACCAATTCGCCAAGTGTACAAGTTAGGTGGGTCGACAACATATTCCTGTCATGTGACGCACATGCCGTCACCAGTGTCCTATAGACATGTTTTCCTGTGGAGGAATCGGTTGATCTTGCGATCAAATGTTTTCGGTTCCCATTGGAGAGGCACATCCTTTCGTCTACTAATCGCCCAGTTTTGCGGTGTGGTGTGGTCACAAAACACAGACACTAAACTTATTACAGTGAACAGAGATGTCAGTGAATGAACGGACAGATCATAACTTTGCAAAAATAAAATTTTTACTCGAGGGAAGACTTGAACCTAGGACCTCCCAATCCGCAGATGCTGACGCTAACCACGGGACCACGGCGCTCCTGAGCTCATGCTGTCCTTAACGTTGCCTATCTTGCGCATGGACTTCTCAGTTTGTATATTTTGCTTATTTTTTTCATAGTTCCACACAACTTCTTCCTGTTTTCTCGATTGATCTGTGTTCAGTTTTTCAAGGCCTATCCACTGTGCCAACTTATAACTAAATCTGAGGGGGTGCTATGGGGATGTTCCCTTGTAAGTATGAATGACAAATATTACCTTTACTTTTTTCCATTTCTGCGTTCATCCTTTGTAGTTAGATAACTACATTCTGCAGCATGGCCCTCAGAAAGTGCCAAAGAAAAATTGTTGAGCTAGTATCTCCATAAAGAGAAAACAAATAATCTCGTACTTTTCAACAGTGAGTGGTAATTGGATACTGCTCAACATACTACTCTGTCAATCACAAATAATTTAACTATTCACACGTTGTATCTCTAAATGTACACTTGATTTATTATTTTTTGTTTTGTGTAACAGAATTATTTTGGACTATTGTGTTAGAAATTGCGCTTTCTTTTTGTATGCCATGCTAAAAATTACAGTGAGTTAATCCCTTGGTTAATTGGTTTTTCCCTTTTTTCCTTTTCCATTGCTATTGCTATTTATCAATACATTTTGGGCTATTCATTGACCTAGCAGATACAAGTGGACCTGACAGTACAGTAATGATATCATGGTGGTGGGATTCACTTACGTTCAGAAACATTGTGTGTTTTTCTCATTTTTTCCTTCTCCATTATGAAAATTCTTGTGCTTGGTTTATGCCATAATTGATATGTTAATTACACAGATTAATAGATTATTTATGTCTTTGCCCACATTTTTGTTTACTCTGTTGATAAATTCTTCTAATAAATGTTTGCATAAAGAAGGCCGTTTATGTTAGTCACATTTTATGTATATCCTTTTAGTTCAATTTTTAGGATTTTTGTTTTGTGGGGAAGTGATCATTGCCAAATTTTAGCGACAGTCCACCTTTGGTAATTTGACTATTTATGGGCAATATTTTTTGCCCCATAGAGTCTTTGGCTGAGAAGTGGGATAGAATAGAAATGGAAATTATTTTAATTGGATTTACTTTGTGAATTCCCTAACAATGAGCAGGAACAGAGGCTTATGTGGCACTTGTGTAGAGACTTCCCAGACTATTGGCTTATTGAATTATATTCATTTAAATGTTGGGGTAAATTGAAATAAATACAAATAAATCAGACATTCATATATCAACAAAAAATTAAGGAAAGGATATAATTATGTACATGAGGCTGCATCGAAACACACACACACACACACACACACACACACACACACACACACACAAAGCAAAGCAGCTAAATCAGTTTCACAGCAACTGATGCACAGCATGCATTATTCTTGGATAAAATCACAGACACTCTTATCTACCAGGTGAATGAACATCATCAAACTGTAGCCAGATGCCATCTTGATCACCCAGTTAAGCATATCTTGCTGAAAACAATACAGTGGACTCCAGTGGTTCATTCACAAACTGTTCCATCTGCATCCTCTAGCACTTGGAAGTTTCTTATGTGAATTGCAAAAGTGGGCACCCTCCATTCTATATCTGTTGATTTCCCACAAATCCCTTGGTATGGTTTCTGCTAATCTCCTTCCTCCAACTGCCCCACCCCATCTCGTGTTCCTATCCCATTCCTGTTTATATGTCAATGCCACTCCCAAACATTGCTGGCACCTTTTCTACTCCGCTCTTACCTTTCTTTTCTGAGTGGTTCAGTGGTAAGGTGCCACATCTCAGATCCAGAGGTAACCCATGGTTAGTTGTAGGATTTTTATGTGTCACTTATCACTTTCTGTCAATCTCTGGCAATGTTTGTTAATGTGGAAAATGCTAAGTTTCATCATTGTTCAGAGACTGTGTGTGTGTGTGTGTGTGTGTGTGTGTGTGTGTGTGTGTGTTTGTGTAGGTGTGTGGAGGGGGGGCATGTGTGCGTAACGTTCTGACCACATTTTATTCCATAATTCACTGTTCAGTCACAATTGGAATTTCATCATTTAAATAAATTTCACAGTTCTTAACAGAGAGTTTCATAAATAATAAAGTCAATGCCCAATAACCTTTGTCTGGCATTTAATCAGTAATGAGCACACCTTTGGGTAATGGTCTAAAACATAATGTGATGAAACAGTTACACTCAACACAAAAATAATAATTCATTGTAATGCAGTTCTTCCTAGAATCCAGCCAGTAAATGTTATGTCATCTATTGTCTCCCTACAACTGATTTTATGCATATGTCCCATTTCATATCACATCATAATATGACCCATAGATATTTTATCAACGTGGCTGAGTTCAGTGATGCTCTTGTTGGAGTGAAAGAGGGTCTATTCTTGTAAGAAATATTCAACAGATATCAGCAACATATATTTTTTGTATTAATTACATTGTTACTTGGTGTATATTGATCCCAATTTCTTGATGAGCAACCAATGTTTGCTCATGATGTCTTGAGATACCCCATAATTATCCAGTTTTGCTTTCTTTTTAAATTTGAAAATAGGGGAATTATTGAGAATAGAATGTTGTTTAAATGTTCGCAAGTGTACTTCTCTTTTGTAGCCAATTTACTGGCTCTTATAGTTTGTTCCTTATTCTCCTCTCCGTTTTGAAGAGTGTAAATAATTAAAAAAAACCAAAACAGGAAATGGTGAATGTAGTATAATATTTAATTTCCTTAATTATTAATTAAAGGTATGTACTAATTACTGAATAAAGACTCTAAACATAAATTAAAAATATGGGTGTCTGTCATGTTAAGTTATAAGGTAAAAGAAAGAGCTTGATATTAGTGGAGAAAGTCAGTGACAAAAATGACTTACTGCAAGATGCTGAATCAAACATCACCTCCATCATAATCAGGACCTTGAGGCAGGTTAATAGAAAGGAATTCGTACAGAAAAATTATATATTAAAAATATTATATTTGGGGTTGGAACTTGTTTGTTCATGTCAACTCCCATTCCGTAGACAAATATTTGTATATAAGATTTTATCATATTTTTATGAAAAATGATTTAGATTATTGTAGATGAAGGAAAGTATTTTTTTTCCTTGTATGTATTTACCTATAATTGGGTAAATGGGCCCATGCACAAAAAAAATAATTATGTTAACAGCCTGTAAACTAGTTTGCTCACATGTATGTGATCAGAATGATATGTCAATTGTGTAATTATCAGATATTTATACAAACCATACAGTTGAGAAGGAAGTTCAGGTATTAATGGAGTACATCCAGGTGTTCAGCCGAGTTTGTATTTCTATTTTCACAGTGTTTTGATTTCCAACCCAGTCATCTTCTTCAGATGATACGAGATATGCTGTTATGTGTATTCACTGCCTGGATTCCAACCAACCTGTGAGCTGTTGTTGGTTTCATGCCACTATAACTGATTGTGCGTTTCAGTTTGACTCTCGACCTCTCTACATGCATTGATGCCCTTTTATTTTTCAGAGCCTGCAACGATTTTCTGTGAAATGCACATTCTCTCAGTGTTTCCGTGCTCTGGTGGATGTGATGGATGGAGAGATTGTAATAAATTTAATGCTGGATCCCAAACTCTGTTTAAATTGAAACTTTCAATGTGTTTGTTGGATTTTCTGAAAGCTTTATTTTGATAGGTTCCTTAACTTCACTATCCCAGAAACTTGGTAATTGGATCACAATAGTCACCTCATTATATGTCATTTCATTATTATATTATATTACTTGTTGGTGGCAGCTGATTTGCTTGGTTGTGTTAGTTGAGTGTGTCACTGATATTCCTTGCGTCTCTGCTAGACAGTTCCAATGTTGTGACTCTTCAAGCTTTTCCGGTGGATGTGTTGTAAATAGTTTTCACAGGTTTGCCGTTGTGCAAATTCCACAATATTTCCTCGGAGCAACTGTCCGACATCTTCAGGTGGTTCAACTTTGCTCGTGGTTAGGTACGCCTGACGGTATCAGCACACCGATGTCCTGTTTTTAGAATACGTGTGCGAAGAATGCGCAGCTGTGGAAATCGCGCATGTGCAGTGATTTGCCCTATTCAAACTCCTTCTGCTGAAAATCTCAGAGCAGCTCTCCCGCACGGTTATGTATTGCTTCCTTAATGACGCAGTCCCAGAAAGGTGATGCCGGGGATAAAACTTCCATCTTTTGATAAATCATAAGGTGTCCTGTATTCAGGCAGTGTTCCGCAATTGCTGACTTTTCTGGTTGACAAAGGTGTGTATGACACTTATGTTCATTGCAGCGTTCTTGTACTGTGCGGCATGTCTGGCCTATATGCGCTGCCCCACACTGACAAGGGATCTTGTACACACCATATTTCCTCAGTCCAAGGTCATCCTTAACTGAACCCAAGAGGTTTCTCAGTTTTGCAGATGTTTGAAAAACACACTTAAAACTGTATGTTTCGAGGACTCTTCTGATTCTTGACGACATGGCACCAAGATACAGCAAAAAGGCCAAAGTGGTGGGTGTCTTCGTATCTTCATTCTGCTTCATAGATTGAACTCGCCTGGGCCTGAATGCATTACGTATCTGTCTCTAAGAATAACCGTTTTGTCAGAACACTGTCTTCAAATGTTGTATTTCACTCGACAGGCTCTCAGGATCAGATACCACATGTGCCCTATGAACTAACGTACATAATGCACTACCGCATTGTGCAGGATGATGACAGCTTGTGGCCTGCAGATATAGATCTGTATGCGTTGGCTTGCGGTAGACGCTGTGTCCGAAGGTTACATCTGCTTTCCTTTGTACCAAGACATCAAGAAAAGGTAAAGTACCATATTTTTCCTCTTCCTTTGTGAAGTGTATATTTGGATGGAGCAAATTCAAATGCTGAAGAAACGTAGGTAGGCTATCAAGTCCATGTGGCCACACCACAAATGTATCATCCACATACTGCAGAAAACAGGAGGGTTTGAGAGTGGCTGACTGTAGTGCTTTTTCTTCAGAGTTCTCCTTAAAATAATTGGCCACCAAAAGAGACAGAGGGCTTCCCATGATGACGCCGTCCACTTGTTCAAAATATTGGTCTTGAAATAAGAAGTATGTTGAAGTAAGCAAGTGTTTGCATAATGATACTATGTCCTCCTCAAACTTGTTGCTAATGAGCTCCAAAAAGTCCTGCAAGGGCACCTTTGTAAATAAAGACACAACTTCAAAACTTACTAATAGATCCGATGATTGCAATCTACGGGTGTTCAGGCGACCTATGAAATCTTTCAGAGTTTCGAATGTGATGGTCGTGCTTTCCTACGAGAGGTCCCAATTGTGATGTCAGGTATTTGGCAACAAAATAAGTATGTGCTCGTATGTTACTTACAATGGGACAGGGAGGCACCCCATTCTTATAGATCTCGGGTGGGCCATAGAGTCTAGGAGGAACTACAGCCTGTTGATGCAAACCCTTAGCGGCTATCGCTGAATTGAGCTCTTCCTGATGAGTTCCACAGTTTTCCTCTGGGTCCTACCCGTTGGATCTTGGTGTTATATTCTGTGCGTGAGAGAAGCACAGTAGCATTTCTTCTGTCAGCAGGTAAGATGACGATGTCTTGGTCTTCTCTCAATTCTCGTAGAGCATTTCTTTCAGCTGAGGTGGTGTTGAACTTGGACCTTTTAGATGAAGCTTGAGTCAAGATGCGGCATACTTAGGAAGACTAAGACATCGTCATCTTACCTGCTGACTAAGGAAATGCTACTGTGCTTCGTCTTAAGTTTTTCTCCTGCCCTACCTCTGCCTAACACTCGAGATTTTCTAGCTCCCTCCCTCCACCACCTGCCTTCCCACCCTCCCTCCCTCCCTCACTCCCTCCCACCCACCCACCTTCCTCCTCTCTCCCGCCTTCCTCCTCTCTCCCGCCTTCCTCCTCTCTCCGGCCTTCCTCCTCTCTCCCGCCTTCCTCCTCTCTCCGGCCTTCCTCCTCTCTCCCGCCTTCCTCCTCTCTCCCGCCTTCCTCCTCTCTCCCGCCTTCCTCCTCTCTCCCGCCTTCCTCCTCTCTCCCGCCTTCCTCCTCTCTCCCGCCTTCCTCCTCTCTCCCGCCTTCCTCCTCTCTCCCGCCTTCCTCCTCTCTCCCGCCTTCCTCCTCTCTCCCGCCTTCCTCCTCTCTCCCGCCTTCCTCCTCTCTCCCGCCTTCCTCCTCTCTCCCGCCTTCCTCCTCTCTCCCGCCTTCCTCCTCTCTCCCGCCTTCCTCCTCTCTCCCGCCTTCCTCCTCTCTCCCGCCTTCCTCCTCTCTCCCGCCTTCCTCCTCTCTCCCGCCTTCCTCCTCTCTCCCGCCTTCCTCCTCTCTCCCGCCTTCCTCCTCTCTCCCGCCTTCCTCCTCTCTCCCGCCTTCCTCCTCTCTCCCGCCTTCCTCCTCTCTCCCGCCTTCCTCCTCTCTCCCGCCTTCCTCCTCTCTCCCGCCTTCCTCCTCTCTCCCGCCTTCCTCCTCTCTCCCGCCTTCCTCCTCTCTCCCGCCTTCCTCCTCTCTCCCGCCTTCCTCCTCTCTCCCGCCTTCCTCCTCTCTCCCGCCTTCCTCCTCTCTCCCGCCTTCCTCCTCTCTCCCGCCTTCCTCCTCTCTCCCGCCTTCCTCCTCTCTCCCGCCTTCCCCCACACTTCCCTGCCCTCCGCAGCTCTCTTGCACTATTCCATACTGCCCTCCCACTACCCGTCCTGTACTGCATTCTCATTCCCCCTCACTCCTCCTGCTCAGCTAAGTCTCTCCTTCCTACTTGCTCCTCCTGCTCAGCTAACTCTCTACTTCCCCCTCACTCCTCCTGCTCAGCTAACTCTCTACTTCCCCCTCACTCCTCCTGCTCAGCTAACTCTCTACTTCCCCCTCACTCCTCCTGCTCAGCTTACTCCTTCCCCCTCCTGCTCAGCTTACTCCCTCCCCCTCCTGCTCAGCTTACTCCGTCCTTCCCTCTCCCCCCCTGCTCAGCTTACTCCGTCCTTCCCTCTCCCCCCCTGCTCAGCTTCCTCCAACCCCCCCTCCCCCTAGTGCTCAGCTTCCTCCCTCATTCCCCCCCCCCAACAGACCAGCTACCGCCCCTTCCACCCTCTTGCTCATATTTCGCCCCCCTTCCCTCCCCATCCTGCACAGCTTCCTCTCCCCTTCCCTCCCCCTCCTGCTCTGTCCCCTCCCTCCTTCCCCTCCTGCTCTCCTTCCCCCTCCTGATCAGCTTCATCCCTCCTTCCCCCTCCTGATCTGCTTCATCCCTCCTTCCCCCTCCTACTCTGCTTCAATTCTCCTTCCCCCTCCTGCTCTGTTTCATCCCTTCTTCCCCCTCCTCAGCTTCCTCCCTCCTTCCCCCTCCTCAGCTTCCTCCGTCCTTCCTCCGTCCTTCCACCTCCTTCACAGCTTCCACCCTTCTTAGCTTCCTCCCTTCTTCCCTCCCACTTCCCTCCACCATCCTGCACTGCCTCCTCCATCCATCCCTCCCCTTCCCTCAACCCTCCTGCTCTGCTTTCTCCCTCCTTCCCTTCCCCTCCCTTCCCTCCTCCTACACTTCTTCCAACCTACTTCCCTACACCTTTCCCCCCACCTCCTTCAGTGTTCCTCCTTACTTGCCTTCCCCTTCCTTCCTCCCCTGCTGCTCTGCTTCTTCCTTCCCTCCCACCATGCCTCCCTCCAGCTTCTATCCCACTCCTGCTCTGCTTCCTCCCTCCTTCCCCACTCCTCCTCTGCTTCCTCCCTCCTTCCCCACTCCTCCTCTGCTTCCTCCCTCCTTCCCCACTCCTCCTCTGCTTTCTCCCTCCTTCCCCCCTCCTCCTTCCTCCCTCCTTCCCCCCTCCTGCCCTGCTTCGTCTCCCCTCCTGCTCTGCTTCGCCCCCCCTCCTGCTCTGCGTCGCCCCCCCTCCTGCTCTGCTTCGCCCCCCCTCCTGCTCTGCGTCGCCCCCCCTCCTGCTCTGCGTCGCCCCCCCTCCTGCTCTGCGTCGCCCCCCCCTCCTGCTCTGCATCGCCCCCCCTCCTGCTCTGCGTCGCCCCCCCTCCTGCTCTGCGTCGCCCCCCCCCTCCTGCTCTGCGTCGCCCCCTCTCCTGCTCTGCGTCGCCCCCTCTCCTGCTCTGCGTCGCCCCCCCTCCTGCTCTGCGTCGCCCCCCCTCCTGCTCTGCGTCGCCCCCCCTCCTGCTCTGCGTCGCCCCTCCTTTCCTGCTCTGCGTCGCCCCTCCTTTCCTGCTCTGCGTCGCCCCTCCTTTCCTGCTCTGCGTCGCCCCTCCTTTCCTGCTCTGCGTCGCCCCTCCTTTCCTGCTCTGCGTCGCCCCTCCTTTCCTGCTCTGCGTCGCCCCTCCTTTCCTGCTCTGCGTCGCCCCTCCTTTCCTGCTCTGCGTCGCCCCTCCTTTCCTGCTCTGCGTCGCCCCTCCTTTCCTGCTCTGCGTCGCCCCTCCTTTCCTGCTCTGCGTCGCCCCTCCTTTCCTGCTCTGCGTCGCCCCTCCTTTCCTGCTCTGCGTCGCCCCTCCTTTCCTGCTCTGCGTCGCCCCTCCTTTCCTGCTCTGCGTCGCCCCTCCTTTCCAGCTCTGCGTCGCCCCTCCTCTCCAGCTCTGCGTCGCCCCTCTCCTGCAGCTCTGCGTCGCCCCTCTCCTGCTCTGCTTCGCCTCCTCTCCTGCTCTGCTTCGCCTCCTCTCCTGCTCTGCTTCGCCTCCTCTCCTGCTCTGCTTCGCCTCCCCTCCTGCTCTGCTTCGCCCCCCTCCTGCTCTGCTTCGCCCCCCTCCTGCTCTGCTTCGCCCCCCTCCTGCTCTGCTTCGCCCCCCTCCTGCTCTGCTTCGCCCCCCTCCTGCTCTGCTTCGCCCCCCTCCTGCTCTGCTTCGCCCCCCTCCTGCTCTGCTTCGCCCCCCTCCTGCTCTGCTTCGCCCCCCTCCTGCTCTGCTTCGCCCCCCTCCTGCTCTGCTTCGCCCCCCTCCTGCTCTGCTTCGCCCCCCTCCTGCTCTGCTTCGCCCCCCCTCCTGCTCTGCTTCGCCCCCCCTCCTGCTCTGCTTCGCCCCCCTCCTGCTCTGCTTCGCCCCCCTCCTGCTCTGCTTCGCCCCCCCTCCTGCTCTGCTTCGCCCCCCCTCCTGCTCTGCTTCGCCCCCCCTCCTGCTCTGCTTTGCCCCCCTCCTGCTCTGCTTTGCCCCCCTCCTGCTCTGCTTCGCCCCCCCTCCTGCTCTGCTTCGCCCCCCCTCCTGCTCTGCTTCGCCCCCCCTCCTGCTCTGCTTCACCCCCCTCCTGCTCTGCTTCACCCCCCTCCTGCTCTGCTTCGCCACCCCTCCTTCCCTGCTTCGCCCCCCCTCCTTCCCTGCTTCGCCCCCCCTCCTTCCCTGCTTCGCCCCCCTCCTTCCCTGCTTCGCCCCCCTCCTTCCCTGCTTTGCCCCCCCTCCTTCCCTGCTTCGCCCCCCCTCCTTCCCTCCTTCCCTGCTTCGCCCCCCTCCTTCCTCCCTTCTGCATGCATCCTCCCTCCTTCCCCCCTCCTTCCCCCCTCTTGCTCTGAATCCTCCCTCCTTCCCCCCTCCTTCCCCCCTCTTGCTCTTATTCCTCCCTCCTTCCCCCCTCTTGCTCTGATTCCTCCCTCCTTCCCCCCTCCTGCTCTGACTCCTCCCTCCTCCCCCCCTTCCTGCTCTTATTACTCTACCATTGAGACTGTTACCAGTTTCAGCATGTTTGTTTGACAATTTTCAAGAGTTTTTGAAACATTATGATGCAGAGAAACAATGTCCAAATGAGAAAACTACAAGCCAGATGGGTTTAAAATGTTAAGTGCCCAGTGGTGTCATGAGAAACATAAGAGTGTCAAGAATCTGATTCTCACATGTTTCTACTGATATCCTTGGGCATATAATATTTTAAATCCACCTGTCTTGTAACTGTCTCATTTTGAAGCTTTTTCTCTTCAGCATAATTTTTCAGAGCCATTTGAACATGGTCTAATATAAAAGCTGAAACCATTAGTGCACTCAACAAAGATCTCAACAACAATGGGAGCAGTTCTTCATTAATTCAACAAACAGTTGCAGAATCAAGACATGGAGAAACTAATAATCTTTAGCTTATTGGCTCTGTCATGTCTCTTACATGTGCTATAATTCCCTTCGGGAGATCTGAATTGTGTTTGTACACGAGAATTGTTTCTATTACTGCAGCAGACTATGTTAACTATGGAGTGTTGTAGTCTAAAGGAACTAGGGATAATCTTATGGAGCTTTTAATGCATTGGCTTCCCATTGCTTTACAAGAAAAATCTGACACTGGGACTAGAGTACTGCGTTTTACTGGCTTGTTAAAACCAAGAAGTAAGTTGAGAAAAAGTGAATGTGAGTATTTCTTGATTAAATCTCCTTAACATTGTGTAATTAAAAAAAAAAAAAAAACGGTTTGCATGTAATAATATGCTATTTTGAATGATGTTGTTGTTGTTTTCAAACCAAAAACCGCTTAGTGTTTCCGGATAACTACTGTGACCTCGGTCCATCTGTACATGCTTACTGTTGTCTAACTGTGGTCTCCCTTTACAATTTTACGTGCCCAAACTTCCTTCCACGAACCAGTTAATTATTCCTTGATGCTTCAGGGTGTGTCCTATCATTAAATTTCTTTTCTTCTTGAACCAGTTCATTATCTCGTCACTAGACTCCTCTACCTACGCCTCCTGGTCCGCTTTGTCCCTCCCTACCTCCCCCTCCTGGTCCGCTTTGTCCCTCCCTACCTCCCCCTCCTGGTCCGCTTTGTCCCTCCCTACCTCCCCCTCCTGGTCCGCTTTGTCCCTCCCTACCTCCCCCTCCTGGTCCGCTTTGTCCCTCCCTACCTCCCCCTCCTGGTCCGCTTTGTCCCTCCCTACCTCCCCCTCCTAGTCATCTTTGTCCCTCCCTACCTCCCACTCCTGATCCACTTTGTCCCTCTCTACCTCCCCCTCCTGGTCCGCTTTGACCCTCCCTACCTCCCCCTCCTGGTCCGCTTTGTCCCTCCCTACCTCCCCCTCCTGGTCCGCTTTGTCCCTCCCTACCTCCCCCTCCTGGTCCGCTTTGTCCCTCCCTACCTTCCCTTCCTGGTCCACTTTGTCCCTCCCTACCTTCCCTACCTGGTCCACTTTGTCCCTCCCTACCTCCCCCTCCTGGTCCACTTTGTCCCTCCCTACCTCCCCCTCCTGGTCCGCTTTGTCCCTCCCTACCTCCCCCTCCTGGTCCGCTTTGTCCCTCCCTACCTCCCCCTCCTGGTCCGCTTTGTCCCTCCCTACCTCCCCCTCCTGGTCCGCTTTGTCCCTCCCTACCTCCCCCTCCTGGTCCGCTTCGTCCCTCCCTACCTCCCCCTCCTGGTCCGCTTCGTCCCCCCTACCTCCCCCTCCTGCTCCGCTTCGTCCCTCCCGACCACCCCCTCCAGGTCCACTTCCTCCCTCCCGACCACCCCCTCCAGGTCCACTTCGTCCCTCCCGACCACCCCCTCCAGGTCCGCTTCCTCCCTCCCTCCCTCCCTCCCTACCTCCCCCTCCAGGTCCTCCCTCCCTCCCTCCCTCCCAACCCCCCCTCCTCGCCTGCATCCTCCCTCCCTCCCTCTCTCCCTCCCCCTCCTGGTCCGCTTCCTCCCTCCCTCCCTCCCACCCTGCCTCCCTCTCCTGGTCCGCCTCCTCCCTCCCTCCCTATGCCCCACTCCTTGTCCGCTTCCTCCCTCCCTCCCTCCCTCCCTACATCCCACTCCTTGTCCCATTCCTCCCTCCCTCCCACCCTACGTCCCACTTCTTGTCTGCTTCCTCCCTCCCTCCCTCCCTCCATACGTCCAACAACTTGTCCACTTCCTCCCTCCCTACGTCCAACTACTAGTCCGCTTCCTCCCTCCCTATGACACACTCCTTGTCTGCATCCTCTCTCTCTCCCTACGTCCCAGTCCTTGTCTGCATCCTCTCACTCTCCCTACGTCCCACTCCTTGTCCGCTTCCTCCCCCCTCCCTATGTCCCAGTCCTTGTCCGCTTCCTCCCTCCCTCCCTATGTCACACTCCTTGTCCACTTCCTCCCTCCCTCCCTACGTCCCACTCCTTGTCCGCTTCCTCCCTCCCTCCCAAATTCTCACTCCTTGTCCGCTTCCTCCCTCCCTCCCAAATTCCCACTCCTTGTCCGCTTCCTCCCTCCCTCCCAAATTCCCACTCCTTGTCCGCTTCCTCCCTCCCTCCCTATGTCCCGTTCCTTGTTCGCTTCCTCCCTCCCTCCCTACGTCCCACTCCTTGTCCGCTTCCTCCCTCCCTCCCTACGTCCCACTCCTTGTCCGCTTCCTCCCACCCTCCCTATGTCCCACTCCTTGTGCACTTCGTTCCTCCCTTCCTCCCAACCTCCCACTTCTTGTGCACTTCGTCCCTCCCTTCCTCCCTACCTCCCACTTCTTGTCTGTGTGCACCCTCCCTCCCTCCCTCCATCTATCCCTCCCTCCATCTATCCCTCCTTCCATCTATCCCTCCCTCCCTCTATCCCTTCCTCCCTCCCTCTATCCCTCCCTCTATCCCTCCCTCCCTCCCTCTATTCCTCCCTCCCTCTATCCCTCCCTCCCTTCCTCTATCCCTCCCTCCCTCTATCCCTTCCTCCCTCTATCCCTCCCTCCCTCCCTCCATCTATCCCTCCCTCTATCCCTCCCTCCCTCTATCCCTCCCTCCCTCCCTCCATCTATCCCTCCCTCCCTCCCTCCATCTATCCCTCCCTCCCTCTATCCCTCCTTCCATCTATCCCTCCCTCCCTCTATCCCTCCCTTTCAGCTTCTTCCATCCCTCCTTCCATCTATCCCTCCCTCCCTCCCTCTATCCCTCCCTTTCAGCTTCTTCCATCCCTCTCTCCCTCCCACCCCATTTCATCCATCTCTCCCTCCCTCTCTCCCACCCCGCTTTTTCCATCCCACTCTCCGTCCCTCCCTACCTCCCTCCCACCCCGCTACTCCCATCCCTCACTTCCTCCTTCCCGACCTCCCTGCCACCCCGCTTCTTCCATCCCTCCCTCCCTCCCTCCGCCCTCCCACCCCACTTATTCCATCCCTCTCTCCCTCCCTCCCTACTTCTTCCATCCCTCTCTCCCTCCCTCCCTACTTCTTCCATCCCTCTCTCCCTCCCTCCCTACTTCTTCCATCCCTCTCTCCCTCCCTCCCTACTTCTTCCATCCCTCTCTCCCTCCCTCCCTACTTCTTCCATCCCTCTCTCCCTCCCTCCCTACTTTTTCCATCCCTCTCTCCCTCCCTCCCTACTTCTTCCATCCCTCTCTCCCTCCCTCCCTACCTCCCTCCCACCCCATTTCTTCCATCCCTCTCTCCCTCCCTCCCTACCTCCCTCCCACCCCATTTCTTCCATCCCTCTCTCTCTCCCTCCCTACCTCCTTCCGTCCCATCCGGCTTCTTCCCTATCTCCCTCCCTCCCACCCAACCTGTTTCTTCCCCCCTCCGTGCCTGTATCCCTCCTGTTCCCCTTTTTCCCTCCCTCCCTCCCTATCCCTCTTGCTCCGCTTCTTTCCTTTCTATCCCTCTTGCTCCGCTTCTTCCCTCCCTATCCCACTTGCTCCGATTCTTCCCTCCCTATCCCACTTGCTCCGATTCTTCCCTCCCTATCCCTCTTGCTCCGCTTCTTCCCTCCCTATCCCTCTTGCTCCGCTTCTTCCCTCCCTATCCCTCTTGCTCCGCTTCTTCCCTCCCTATCCCTCTTGCTCGCTTCTTCCCTCCCTATCCCTCTTGCCCCACTTCTTCCTTCCCTATCCCTCTTGCCCCGCTTCTTCCCTCCCTATCTCATTCCCCCTATCCCTCCTGCTCCACTTCTTCCCTCCCTCTTTCTCTCCCCCTATCCCTCCTGCTCCGCTTCTTGCCTCCATCTCTCTCTCCCCCCTATAACTCCTGATCCGCTTCTTCCCTCCATCTCTCTCTCCCCCTATCCCTCCTGCTCCACTTCTTCCCTCCCTCTCTCTATCTCTCTCCTCCTATCCCTCCTGCTCTGCTTCTTCCCTCCCTCTCTCTATCTCTCTCCTCCTGTCCCTCCTGCTCTGCTTCTTCCCTCTCTCTCTCTCTCTCTCTCTCTCTCTCTCTCTCTCTATATATATATATATATATATATATCCCTCCTGCTCTGCTTCTTCCCTCTCTCTCTCTCTCTCTCTCTCTCTCTCTCTCTCTCTATCCCTCCTGCTTTGGTTCTTCCCTCCCTCCCACCCCTATCCGTCCTACTCATATTCTTTTCTCCCTCCCTCCCTCCTTCCCCCCTCCCCCTATCTATCCTAATCATATTCTTTCCTCCTTCCTTTACTCCCTCCTTTCCTCCCTCCCCCTATCCCTCCTGCTCCATTTCCTCCTCCCTCCCCCTAACCTCCTGCTCCATTTCCTCCTCCCTCCCCCTATCCCTCCTGCTCCATTTCCTCCTCCCTCCCCCTATCCCTCCTGCTCCATTTCCTCCTCCCTCCCCCTAACCTCCTGCTCCATTTCCTCCTCCCTCCCCCTATCCCTCCTGCTCCATTTCCTCCTCCCTCCCCCTATCCCTCCTGCTCCATTTCCTCCTCCCTCCCCCTATGCCTCCTGCTCCGTTTCCTCCTCCCTCCACCTATGCCTCCTGCTCCGTTTCCTCCTCCCTCCACCTATCCCTCCTGCTCCGTTTCCTCCTCCCACCCCCTATCCCTCCTGCTCCATTTCCTCCTCCCTCCCCCTATCCCTCCTGCCCCATTTCCTCCTCCCTCCCCCTATCCCTCCTGCCCCATTTCCTCCTCCCTCCCCCTATCCCTCCTGCCCCATTTCCTCCTCCCTCCCCCTATCCCTCCTGCTCCATTTCCTCATCCCTCCATTTCCTCCTCCCTCCCCCTATCCTTCCTGCTCCATTTCTTCCTCCCTTCCCCTATCCCTCCGGCTCCATTTCCTCCTCCCTCTCCCTATCCCTCCGGCTCCATTTCTTCCTCCCTCCCCCTATCCCTCTGGTTCCATTTCCTCCTCCCTCCCCCTATCCCTCCAGCTCCATTTCCTCCTCCCTCCCCATATCCCTCCAGCTCCATTTCCTCCTCCCTCCCCATATCCCTCCAGCTCCATTTACTCCTCCCTCCCCATATCCCTCCAGCTCCATTTCCTCCTCCCTCCCCATATCCCTCCAGCTCCATTTCCTCCTCCCTCCCCATATCCCTCCAGCTCCATTTCCTCCTCCCTCCCCCTATCCCTGCTGCGCTTCCTCCCCCTATCCCTGCTGCGCTTCCTCCCCCTATCCCTGCTGCGCTTCCTCCCCCTATCCCTGCTGCGCTTCCTCCCCCTATCCCTGCTGCGCTTCCTCCCCCTATCCCTGCTGCGCTTCCTCCCCCTATCCCTGCTGCGCTTCCTCCCCCTATCCCTGCTGCGCTTCCTCCCTCCGTCCCTGCTGCGCTTCCTCCCTCCGTCCCTGCTGCGCTTCCTCCCTCCGTCCCTGCTGCGCTTCCTCCCTCCGTCCCTGCTGCGCTTCCTCCCTCCGTCCCTGCTGCGCTTCCTCCCTCCGTCCCTGCTGCGCTTCCTCCCTCCGTCCCTGCTGCGCTTCCTCCCTCCGTCCCTGCTGGGCTTCCTCCCTCCGTCCCTGCTTGGCTTCCTCCCTCCGTCCCTGCTGCGCTTCCTCCCTCCGTCCCTGCTGCGCTTCCTCCCTCCGTCCCTGCTGCGCTTCCTCCCTCCGTCCCTGCTGCGCTTCCTCCCTCCCTCCCTGCTGCGCTTCCTCCCTCCCTCCCTGCTGCGCTTCCTCCCTCCCTCCCTGCTGCGCTTCCTCCCTCCCTCCCTGCTGCGCTTCCTCCCTCCCTCCCTGCTGCGCTTCCTCCCTCCCTCCCTGCTGCGCTTCCTCCCTCCCTCCCTGCTGCGCTTCCTCCCTCCCTCCCTGCTGCGCTTCCTCCCTCCCTCCCTGCTGCGCTTCCTCCCTCCCTCCCTGCTGCTCTTCCTCGCTCCCTCCCTGCTGCTCTTCCTCGCTCCCTCCCTGCTGCTCTTCCTCGCTCCCTCCCTGCTGCTCTTCCTCGCTCCCTCCCTGCTGCACTTCCTCCCTCCCTCCCTGCTGCACTTCCTCCCTCCCTCCCTTTCGCCCTACTGCGCTTCTTCCCTCCCTCCCTTTCTCCCTACTGCGCTTCCTCCCTCCCTGCTGCGCTTCCTCCCTCCCTCCCTCCCTCCCTCCCTCCCTGCTGCGCTTCCTCCCTCCCTCCCTCCTTGTTGCGCTTCCTCCCTCCCTCCTGCGCTTCCTCCCTCCTTACCTCCCTTCTGCGCTTCCTCCCTCCATGCTGCGCTTCCTCCCTCCCTACCTCCCCCCCATCCCACCTACTGCACTTCCTCCCTCCCTACCTCCCCCCATCCCACTACTGCACTTCCTCCATCCCTACCTCCCTCCCATCCCCCCTACTGGACTTCCTCCCTCCCTCCCCCTAACCCCCCTGCTGCACTTCCTCCCTCCCTCCCCCTATCCCCACTGCTGCACTTCCTCCCTCCCCCCCCTATCCCCACTGCTGCACTTCCTCCCTCCCCCCCTATCCCCACTGCTGCACTTCCTCCCTCCCCCCCTATCCCCACTGCTGCACTTCCTCCCTCCCCCTATCCCCCCTGCTGCACTTCCTCCCTCCCCCTATCCCCCCTGCTGCGCTTCCTCCCTCCCCCTATCCCCCCTGCTGCGCTTCCTCCCTCCCCCTATCCCCCCTGCTGCGCTTCCTCCCTCCCCCTATCCCCCAGCTGCGCTTCCTCCCTCCCCCTATCCCCCCTGCTGCGCTTCCTCCCTCCCCCTATCCCCCCTGCTGCGCTTCCTCCCTCCCCCTATCCCCCCTGCTGCGCTTCCTCCCTCCCCCTATCCCCCCTGCTGCGCTTCCTCCCTCCCCCTATCCCCCCTCCTGCGCTTCCTCCCTCCCCCTATCCCCCCTGGTGCGCTTCCTCCCTCCCCCTATCCCCCCCTGGTGCGCTTCCTCCCTCCCCCTACCCCCTGCTGCGCATCCTCCCTCCCCCTATCCCCCCTGCTGCGCATCCTCCCTCCCCCTATCCCCCCTGCTGTGCTTCCTCCCTCCCCCTATCCCCCCCTGCTGCGCTACTTCCCTCTCTCCCTCCCCCTATCCCCCCTGCTGCGCTACTTCCCTCCCTCCCTCTCTCCCCGTATCACCCCTGCTGCGCTACTTCCCTCCCTCCCTCTCACCCCGTATCTCCCCTGCTGCGCTACTTCCCTCCTCCCTCTCTCTCCCCATCTTTCCTGCTGCGCTTCTTGCCTCTGTCCCTCCCTCCCCCTATCGTTCCTGCTGTGCTTCTTCCCTCCCTCCCTCTCTCCCCCTATCGTTCCTGCTGCGCTTCTTCCCTCCCTCCCTCTCTCCCCCTATCGTTCCTGCTGCGCTTCTTCCCTCCCTCCCTCTCTCCCCCTATCGTTCCTGCTGCGCTTCTTCCCTCCCTCCCTCTCTCCCCCTATCGTTCCTGCTGCGCTTCTTCCCTCCCTCCCTCTCTCCCCCTATCGTTCCTGCTGCGCTTCTTCCCTCCCTCCCTCTCTCCCCCTATCGTTTCTCCTGCGCTTCTTCCCTCCCTCCCTCTCTCCCCCTATCGTTTCTCCTGCGCTTCTTCCCTCCCTCCCTCTCTCCCCCTATCGTTCCTCCTGCGCTTCTTCCCTCCCTCCCTCTCTCCCCCTATCGTTCCTCCTGCGCTTCTTCCCTCCCTCCCTCCCTCCCTCTCTCCCCCTATCGTTCCTCCTGCGCTTCTTCCCTCCCTCCCTCCCTCCCTCCCTCTCTCCCCCTATCGTTCCTGCTGCGCTTCTTCCCTCCCACTCTCCCTCTCTCCCCCTATCGTTCCTGCTGCGCTTATTCCCTCCCTCCCTCCCTCTCTCCCCCTATCGTTCCTGCTGCGCTTGTTCCCTTCCTCCCTCTCTCCCCCTATCGTTCCTGCTGCGCTTGTTCCCTTCCTCCCTCTCTCCCCCTATCGTTCCTGCTGCGCTTCTTCCCTCACTCCCTCTCTCCCCATATCGTTCCTGCTGCGCTTTTTCCCTCCCTCCCCCTCTTCCGCTATTGTTCCTGCTGCGCTTTTTCCCTCCCTCCCTCTCTCCCCCTATTGTTCCTGCTGTGCTTCTTCCCTCCCTCCCTCCCTCTGTTCATCTGTTCTGCCTATCCGATTCAGATGTAGACCATTTTTGTCAAGACACTTTGCACTTAGATATTTTTTGGGAACAAAGAAAATGTCTCCTTGTTTATTACATTGTTCTTTTAATTGCCGTTTATTCGCTGCAAATATCTGTCGCTCACCGATCTCCTTTACATGATGCCACAGATTATTGTGGTGGAGGTGGTGTAAAGGCATCTGGCCATTCGAATAGGGTCAATTGTGTTGTTTATGATTTCTTCTTTGCTGTTTTTGAGGGGATTTTGATTTTGTTCGCACATGGATAAAATTTTTTTGTGTATTCCTGTTATACTTGTCAGCTTTACTCTCTCTTGAGTTTAAGATTATGTTTAAATGTTTATGCAACTGATGCATTGTGATTCCTGGTCGAATGTTGATTTTGGAGATAGGAGTGACTGTTTATTAACAGCGTGTAACTTGTAATAAAAAATTCACTTTCTGTCATCCCATTTCATATCCCTACAATCTATTACACCACATATTTGCATGAGTTGACTGATTCCAATTGTACCACATTAATATTACAGTGTTACTTTAGCCACAATGATTTCTACTAGAGAAATAATGGAATGGTTTGCCGTTGCCTTTTCCATCACAGTAACACAGCCACTATTGTATACAGTGTAGGCATGAACACTTAATAGTGCATAGGATAACAAATAAGAAGAAAGAGGTTTTCAAAATGTTGCTTATCGGTAAGTGTTAGAAGTATCTTCAACACAGACAATTACCAATTGAGAAATTCTAAGGAACACAGTCAGAACCAGAAAACTGGAGTACTTTGACTATATCATGAGGGGAGAAAAATTAAAAGTATTCCAATACTCTTAATGGAAGGAAAAAATCAGTAGGTAGAAGATGAACATTGTGACTATAGAATATGAGTGTCTGTTTTGGAAGCACTGATTAGATTGGCAGAGTCAAAATCAAGTTTAGCTATTATGACAATCAACCTCGGAAGAGGGATGACACCTGAAAAGAAGAAGAAGAAGAAGAAGAAGATGATGATGATTGGCAAGGGGTCATTTTGTTCCAGATATCTCATTACATGTGATCTCAGATCATGTTCAAAGATTCTACAATAGTTGGGCGCCAAGGATATCGCACAGTTGTTTTGTGATACTTCTGCAACACTTCTTATAACAATATTCACGTTATTGATTTCCTTTAGGTTTCCAATGGTGTGGGAACAGGAACAGTATTCATACTTTGCAAAGGAATGTGTGTGTGTGTGTGTGTGTGTGTGTGTGTGTGTGTGTTTATACTAAATTTTGCTCTATGACCAGAATTTGCATATAGTCAGCTGATTGAAAGCAAAATCTACAGAAATGTTAAAAGTATACAAAGAGCAGATGGGCTGACCAATACTTACCTCGGCCCAGTAAAGTTGACAGTCACACAAAACTGATGAAAATAAGTAAAACCTGCCTTCCATTAACTTGCCCTTTCGTCAGAGTCGAGAGAGATTGGAGGGAAAATGGGAAAAGAAGAGAAGGTGGATGCAGGCCACTCACAACCTGGGTTATGAGGTAATGGGGATAAAGGAAAGTCAAAGATGGAGTAAGGGGTGTCAAAGGAAACTCCAAGAAGGTGCATTATAACTACAGTGCCAGCTTTCAAGCAAAGAAGGTAGGCTGAGAAGTAAAGAGATATATGTGAGATGAAAAATAATAATAAGTAAGAAAATAAAGATAACAAAATACATAATGACCAACAGACACACACTCTCTCTCTCTCTCTCTCTCTCTCTCTCTCTCTCTCTCTCTCTCACACACACACACACACACACACACACACACACACTGCTTAACAGTGGGGAAGGTAAGCAAAGATGGAGTAATATAAGTCAAAGGTAGTGCATCAGACAAACTGTCTGCCTATGAGTGCCCAATATCTATTGCTGGAGCATGCCCTCCAGCATAACTCTGGGGATCTAGGTGCCTGCAACACCACACAAGCCACTTACATGCTCGCATCCAATACCAGTTACTTGGAAATGCACAGGTGGGATCTTGCGTTCCAACACACCCTTCCATCTCACCAACCCCCTGGACTCAACCTATGTTGACCTCTATACCTGTCTCCTCTTTGGTCTTTTACATCTGTGCGTGCACACAGTTTTGTGTGTGTGTGTGTGTGTGTGTGTGTGTGTGTGTGTGCGCGTGTGTGTGCACGCTCATGCCTGATACCCCTTTCTTGTTTTACACACTTCATTTTTTATTATTTATTTTATCTTTCTGTTCTCAGTTTATTCATCTCACATACACCTCTTTATTTCCTCATAACCTAGGTTCTGAGTGACCTGCATCCGCTTTCGCTTCTTCCCCATCCCACCCCCTCACCCACGCCCCACCGCCACCCTTCCTCCCTCCTCCGTAATGAAAGAAAAAATTTCTGAAAGCTAGGTTTTATTTATTTTCATCAGTTTTGTTTGACTGTCTGCTGTATTGAGCTAGGTTAAGTACTTGACAAGCCATCTCTTTCTTCATATATTTTTACATATAAACTGAAATTCATTGGTGTTGTGAGAGTTCTTTCTTTAAGATTCTGCAGTGGTAGTCAATGAACACTTTATACATTGACCTTCTGACAGCCAAACACATTTTGTGTAGCATCTCCCTACCTATTAAACCTATTCTTTTTTTATATACATATTGTGCAGATGTTGCCATTGTCTTTAAAAATTAGCAGTATAAGATGTAGACGGTCCCTCACATAATGAACTGTTCTACTAGGCATGTACCTATCTAGTGCACAGTCAGTTGCCTTAAAGAAAAAAAAAAAAAGAAAAACCTTGGACAAATTGAGGCACATTTCATCTCCATCCATCCCTCTGCCTGTCACTAATTTTTTCAAGTTTGGCATTGAAGTGTGACACTACAGCCTCTTTATATAATTTTCTGAACGTACATGTCCTTATACTTGTTTTAATTGCCCATCGTACATTGGTGAACATTGTTTCTATAGCTCCTCATGGTCATTTATATCAAAACCTGTGGTGTGAACATCCCCAAAGAGGTCTCATTTATTCATTTGCTGTTAGATTCAATATATTTCATTCATGAGATTGATTCTGAACCATCAGTTCTATTTAGTTTTCAGAGTAAGCATTTAGTAATGGTTTGAGGATGTCTTATTGCACCCATCACCTACAAAACTGTAATTATCTTAGGCAATTTTTGGGTGATTAATGTCTACTCTGATGATTGCAGTGTGATTGGGAAACATACTTAGCTGCAAACTGAGGTTTTCTCTAAGGTTTTCGGATACATGTATGGGTGAGTCTGGTAGGCAATTGAAGGTCCTAGTTACAAGTTAATTCCCATCCTTGATACTGATAATTGCATCAGCTACCCAGATACCTAAGGGATAGCCATTGGTGTTATTACTGTCACTATCACTGATACAGATAATTTGGAAAGGAACTGAAAAAAATGTGTTGCCTTTTTTCATGCAAACCAGAATTTACAGAGCTATTGCTGTGTCTTTCTCGTTCACAAATAGCAAGTCTGAAGGAAATAAAATAAACTGATTCATACATAAAATATCACATCATAAAGACTGCATGGAGATGCGTTGTCTAAATGAAGCATGTTTGTCACAGCGTGCATAAAAAGTTTCTATAAGGAACCAGGCAAAAGGGGTCATAATTTTGAAAATGCTTTATTTCCTAAAAACATGTCTGGCAGAGCTACTTGTTATGTGTTGTATAAGAAACATGATGTTATTTTCCTTGTATGTATTTGTCGTATATTCTCAGCATGAGCCAGGGAGTTTCAACATCAGTGTCTACCTGCATTTTCTGACCGCAGGCAGTTTCTACAGGTTATTTGTATCAACAAAAAACTTCATTACTAACTAAACTATTAGCCAAACAAAGAAATAGAGGAGGAATTTTTGTCTACAATCTTTAGCTTCTGCAAAGTGATGTTTTTGTGTGGGCAACGCCCCCCTCCCCACCCCCACTCTTACTCCCTTTCACCACACACACACACACACACACACACACACACACACACACACACACACAGCAGATGACTTTACTGACAGTCGTCAGGTACATTTTCTCTGGCATTTCAGTATATATTTGCAATTTTGTTGTTGAAGTGTGTAAATATAAGCATCCCAAATGAATACTAGTCATCATGTGTGTCACGTGATGCCCACTGTCAACAGAAAACATTAGTTTGTTCCTCGTTACTAGCAAAATGTGTTTTTTCCTGTTGACATTTTTATGCCCATTCTATATTATTTCCTGTAATTAGTCTAATATGATATTTGACTTAATGTCACTTCTTCACAGGGATGGCAAAACACAAGGGAAAAACTGTACTCCAGTAACGTCTATTGGTAGCAAACAAACAGCTCAACATAGGTGGCATACATGACAGAACAAGTTGGACGAGGAACACATTCAAACAAAAGTTTGCTGATATGACGAGTAGGACACTGTAGCTGTGTGTTTTTAAATCTTGGAACGTAGTACAACATTAGCAGAACATTAATGCTTTTGAGAAATGAAACACCAAGTCAGTAAATTTTGAAAAAGTACTCTCACAGGCTACATTAGTTCTACATTGTTACCTCTCCCTTTCCTGTTAATACATGCTTTTAAACTGAATATCATACTTACTACTTTTGGGATTATTCCACTGAATGGGCACATACAATTCCCATGTTGTTAGTAAAGGGAAAAACAGAAATTTGGAGGGGGGAGGGGAGTGAGGAAAGTCAGAGACTCTGGACATTACGTGAAGTGAAGTGTGATGAGCACTATTTGTGTGGGAAAACTCTATCTACATTATTCAAAATCAAAACTGCAAGCATTATTATTACATGTTAACATATTGTGTAGGTTACATGAATTTTTTGTTATAGGTTATTTAAACTTTCAAAAAAAAGTGATCATTAAGTAACAAATATTTTTCAGTAGTTTGTGTGAGGTATATAGCTGAAGGCCGGCCGCTGTGGCTGAGCGGTTCTAGGCGCTTCAGTCCGGAACCACGCTGCTGCTACGGTCACAGGTTCGAATCTTGCCTTGGGCATGGATGTGTGTGATGTCCTTAGGTTAGTTAGGTTTAAGTGGTTCTAAGTCTAGGGGACTGATGACCTCAGCTGTTAAGTCCCATAGTGCTTAGAGCCAATATAGCTGAAGGCATGTCACAAATTGTGGCATTATTTGTCCACATGTGCTTTGCTGAAAGATTTAGGTCTGGGATATTAAATTTGGAAATGAAATGAAATGATCGTATGGCATTGTTGGCCGGGAGGCCCCATTCACGGGAGTTCGGCCCCCGTATTGCAAGTCCTTTTTAGGTGATACCACATCGATGACTTGCGAGTCAATGATGATGAAGGACACACAATACCCAGTCCCCTGCTGGAAATCGAACCCGGGCCCCCTGTGTGGTAGGTGGTAATGCTACCACTACGCTACTATTTGGAAATAATACAGTTATATACAGGGTGGTCCATCTGAAGTTTCGGATGAAATTATCTCAAAAACTTAACATTGGGTAAATATAGTGGGTAAGACAAGTTCGTAAGCTCAAAGGTGGACATCACCTTGGGTGGGGCGGGGAGCAACTTTTAAATCTTTTAAATGGAAACCCCCATTTTTTATTGCAGATTCGAATTTTCCATAAAAAAGTAATCAAGTTTTGTCTGAAACATTTTTTCAAACCATTGACAGATGGCGCAGAAATTGAGAAAAATTAAAATTGGGGAAGAACTCTGATTTATTTAAAATGATACGAGAAGGACGCATCAAATTGATACAAAATGTGCACCAATTCTTTCATTATGCCAAATTAAACTTTTTATTTTTTACAAAATGTATCCTATCAGCCACAGTTTTTGATTGATGGAGGTGGAATGGTATTAAAATCTCATTAGAGAACTCTTCACAATTGCATTACTCACCTGACTGTGGAGCATCCATGGCCAAACTGTGAACTATGGCTCAGTATAAAGGTTGGTGCAATGTGATCAGGTGTCACTTCACTTTCAAACTGTGAACCGTAAACATCAACTGACGAAAGTAAATTATTCTTTAGTGAAACATGACTCACTATCCTTCTACAGAGATTGTTGATATGATGTTAATTTTAGATGAATGCCATAACAATTATTCTGCAGCTGTGCAATTGTATGCAGATCGTTTCCCAAACAGATGACATCCAAGTGAAAGCATTATTTGAAATTGCACTCAACGAGCTCAAAATGGATAAATGCACCGTCCACCTTGTCTTCGTAAATACAATGAAAATGATGCTCGTACCCTTACGGTTCTCGCCTGCATTCAACTGGATCCCAAAATGAGTAGTTCTACGATTCAGAGACAAACTAGAATACCGAAATCAAATGTTTTGAGGATTTTGAAGGCACATAAATATCATGCGTGTCATATCACGCTGACACAGACATTAATGCCGAAATATATGCAAATATGCGTGCATTTCTGCTAATGGGCCTTAGAAATGATAGAGTTGACAATGATTTTTTTAGATACATCATGTTCACCGATGAAGCCATATTAAAAAACAATGGCGAATTAAATTGTCATGATTGTCATTATTGGTCCCCTGTCAATCCACTCTGGCACAGACCCATTGACAGTCAACACAAATGGTGGTTAATGGTCTTGTGTGGAATTTGAAATGGTTACTTGATACGACCATATTTTTTTGATCGAAATGTTACGGGGGAATCTTATTTACAACTTCTCCGCAGTCATTTGTTGGAGCTAATGGACGATGTTGGTTTAGAAAATAGGCAACGAATGTGGTTCCAACAGGACGGAGCAGCTCCCCATTATGATAAAAATGTGCAGAACATTTTAAATTTATGGTGCCCTGGTCGGTGGATAGGATGCGGCGAACCAATTCAGTGGCCTCCACATTCATCAGACCTAACATCTCCTGTTTTTTTCTTGTGAGGTCTTTTAAAAAATATTGTTAATGACAGACAACCTGAAACAATATGGAGCAACACATTCGAAGAGCGTGTGTAGCCACACCATGGGACGTGCTGCTCAAAACTGTGGACAACTTTTGCAGATGATTGACTTTATGCATTGAAGCAAATGGGGATAATTTTGAACAATTTCTTCGTGGCTAATTTCATTAATTAAGCACCCCAAAGTGTGAGAGGCAAGGAGACTCTCACAAATGAAGCACCTCAACATGTGAGAGGCAAGGGGATACACACTAATGAAGCACCCCAACATGTGAGAGGCAAGGGGATTCACACTAATGGAGCACCCCATGGGAACACCATTCTTCTACATACATGTCGTCATTCCAGTGTAACGCTAAAAGTAGGATACAGTACATTTTGTACAAAAATAGCTTAATTTGGCATAATGAAAGAATTGGTGCACACTTTTTATCAATTTGATGCGTCGTTCTCGGATAATTCTAAATAAATCAGAGTTCTTCCCCAATTTTACTTTTTTCTCGATTTCAGCGCCATCTGCCAATGGTTTAAAAAATGTTTCAGACAAAACTTGATTACTTTTTTTATCAAGAATCTGATTCTGTAATAAAAAATGTGGTTTCCATGTAAGATTTAAAAATTGCCCCCACCCCACCCAAGGGGGTGGGGTTTGGAGGTCATGTGTAGTATCATTTGATGTCCCTCTTTGAGGTTACAAACTTGTCCTACCCACTATTTTTACCCGATGTGTAGTTTTCAAGATAATCTCATCCGAAATTTCAGATGGGCTACCCTGTACATTTCTTCACATACCTCATATGAAACTATTAGTTTTATGTACTGCTAGTTTTATACGTACCATACATTCTACAGCTTGTTATCTGCAGACAACAATACATTTTCTATATTCCTGTTTTCATCCATTTCATGCTGAGAAGTACTATATATCGCTTTATTTAGCATCTTGATTACTGTTCTTTTTATGGTGTAGGCTTGCTTCCCTTGTTTAATGTGTGTTAAAGCATTTTAATTACATTTGCTGTTCTTTCATGCTGTTATGCATGCACACTGTTTCTGTCACCATTTCGCATGTTGTTTAACTGTGTGTTGTTCATTTGTTTTGTTTGGAGGGTGTCACCCAATTTCAAAGTGTTCTGACATTTGAGATGTGTAGCTTGTGTGTGTGTGTGTGTGTGTGTGTGTGTGTGTGTGTGTGTGTGTGGTATTTTATCGGATAGTGACGTGTACTCATTTAGTAATTTCATTTCTTGAGTTATTGGTTTTTGAATGTGATAATTCTCATCTATTGTCAATTTTTAGACAAGCTCATTTTTAAAAAAATTTAATCAGTTTTCGTGTTTGTGGGATGGTGATATTGGGCTATTAACCCATTATGTACCAAATTAATTTTTTCAAAAAGAATACAAAAAATGTCCATAACCATAACTAGAGAGATGCCTTTAACTAAAAACTATCAATACTTTTCTTTTCACACTTCTCACTTTCTCCCAAAAATGTGTTGTGATATGGAAACGCTGGGCCAAACACAGGAAAATAATACTCCAATGCATTTCTCATTCCATACTAGCTTTTACTGTGTACAGACATGAGAAATTTCATTATAGACATGACATACGAACATACAGTAATATTTTACATGTGTTTTGGTACCTTTTTTTAAAATTTTAAATGGTAATTTTATGCATAGTCCAGTTTCACACTTTGAGCATGCAGTATGACCGATTGTGGAGCAATTTTCACCAGCACATCTCCTTTTCTTAACGTAGATTTTCATAAGGTGTATCTTGTAAAGCACACTTGCGTCCTGGGCCTTTGGATTTTTCTCCATAGTGGTTGCAGTAGTAGATGGCAATGTGGCAGCGAAATTCTAAGTGAGATATGATACGGTGGGCAATTCTATGTAGCTGCCATGCATTATGCACGCACACATCAACCAACTATGTAAAGATGCAACTCCACCATTTTTTACCACGATTCTCGATTAAATAAAGGTTTACATTCAGGTCCATTCGGTCCATGCCTCCCATTGATCTGTTGTATTCTTTGATAACACAGGGCTGGTTAACACAGATTTTCTTTTTGTGTTCTCTCGAATAACACTGCACCAATGAAACAGCACTCTTTCCATATGATGTCGATGCAACATTTACAACAGCATTATCTAACCATTTGGTGACAATTACACCAGTATCCTCCTCTTTGATAGAAGTAACATATCCTCTTGGATACTGTGCTTTCAAGTGGGCATTTTTCGGAATTCTGTTCTCACAGATAGTTCCTGTTACAGAGGACCCATGAGATTTCAGTTCTGCTAACAATGGAAATCCAGTAAATAAATTATCAAAATAAAATTGACATCTGTTTCAAACTCATCAATCATAGTCACAAGTGGAGCTGCTGATTTTCCAAATCTTGCTTCACACTCTTGAACTGTTTGTGGATTTTCACCCTGATATATTTCGAAATTTATTAGGTAACATGCTTGTGTGCATAAAGACCAAACCTTGTATCCAAATCGCAATGGTTTTCTCCTTTATAAACTGTTTACAGCCATGACATCCAAAGTACGCTATTGTACTTTCATCAGATGAAAGATTCTGCTTGGGATGGAAATGTTTTAGTGTATTTGCTTTCAGATGGTCTGTAATGGGATGTAATTTCCACATTTTATCCCCCTCACTTCCTTTTTTCTGACTGTCCTCAAAGTGAAGAAACTGTAGTATCTGTTGAAAGCAGTTTCTTTGCATAGCATTTGAGACCATTTCATTCTTTAGACCACCATCATTGCTCCAAAATGATTGTACACATGGGTGATAGTTGTATCTAGTTACATGTAAAAGGCCAATAAAGACTTTCAACTCTTTCTCAGTAATGTTAGTATTAGGCTTCCCAAGAAATAAAGCATACTTTCCTGACTCATCACAAATATGTTGTAATAGAGCGTCATTGAAAAATTTCTCAAATTGTTCATTGGGTGACATTCCAAAACAATCCTGGTAATTAGTGGGAGGAAATACTGCAGCAATTGATTCAGATTTGTCTTCCACCCATTTGAAATCTGCGTTCTTGTTGAATGATGGAATTGTACATGTAGACCTCGTTGACTGAACACATTGTAACTTCACTGAAGGCTTGCAAAATGGTTTGTTTATAATATCTCCATTATTAGTACTCACAGTTCGTTGAGAACATTCTAAAACTTCAGCCAAAATTTTGTCATCTATTCGACTTTCTGTTTCCATGTTTTGTTGTGATTTCATTTGTTCAATAGCTCAATACGGCTGCCACTTTTCATAACTATTTCACAATTACCTTTTAACTGTCCACGGCACACATTATATGGTAACCCACCTTCTTCATCTCCCTCATCCTCTTCTCTGCTAACATCTCCATCTTCGGGTTCAGGGGGTTGTAAAGACAATGCTGTTGGCTCGTCATCTTCACCCATAATTTCCCCGAAGTAATCAAGGGCTTCTTTCAGTGAAATGGGCCTAAAATAACGTGAAAACAGAGAGAAAGTTATCCATCTATTGTAATCAAGCTTCAGTTCTAAATAAACTATTCAAAACACTGTAAAATATGTAATAGTGTACCAAAAATGTCAACAATAGGGAGAAGCTCTTTATGACCTAGCATTGCCATATGGCAACAAAAATACAATATACCATAAAACTACTTTTAAAATACAGTTTTTTTTGGGAAATGACAATACTAAAATAAACACACATGTATCAACAAGAATCTCCAATAGGTATCATTACTGCATTGAATACGTAAATAATTCAAAAGTAACTTTTACCTTGTCATATACGAGGGATCATCTTTCTCCGACATCGTGCTGATTTTCCAAGTCTTCTCTCACTGATGGCAAAGCAACAACTGACCCAAGCTTGTACCAGATGCCTGCTCAAGTTTCCAACAATGTAATTCTGATGCGATTATGTGTGACGCAACAGGCGTGTAGCTCCAATTCGCAGAAACGACGACGCTTGTGCTGCGTTGCCATATGGCAGTGCTGGGATGATTTGGGTTAAGTGAGCAGCAAATGTTGTTCTGAGATGTTCTGTATATCTGGTTCTAAAAGTTCTACATGTTTGGCTCACATATACAGATTGACAGCAATTACAAATTAATTGGCAGATACAAGATTGGCTGCATTTATCATGTTACTGGTTTGTCTTCCAAGTCTGTTCTGTATTGTGTTGTTAGTTCAGCATGGTAGCTTGAGTCCTTGTTTCTTCAGTATGTTGTCTACATTTTGTGTGACTTTCTTGTTTATATCATTATGTCACATGTCATGTATATTGTACTGTTAAAGAGCTAGAATAGCAGTGGCTTATCCTGCATGGACCACAATATGTTTTATTGATAACCAGATGTGTCTCATAACCCAACTTCAGAATCTGAACAGTACTAAAGTGGCCATTGTTTCATGTATCTGCAACACATAAGAGGGAAACTGCTGAACTTTGTGGATAACAAAATGCTATGACTGAATGTATGAATATACAGTTAGTGTATCAAAAGGAGGGTTCACTATAGAAAACTAAAATTATGTTATCTTCAAAAGATGAAATTGAGGTACCGCTGATGGGCATTTGTTAAAATACATGACAATATTCTAGCTTTCAGAAATAATAGTTCCTTCTTCAGCAAGGAGAGAGGGATGGTTTGGAGAAGTTTAAAAAGGAAGGGCAGGTCAAGGCACCAGGATGAAGGGGGATTCACCTATTTTGAAGATGAGCCAATCACTGTCATCCTGGAATATGAGTGACCTGCCCTTCTTTGCTAAGGATGGAATTATTAGTCTGATAGCTAAGATACTGTTGTGTATTTTTGTATGTGCCTATCAGTAGAAATTATTTTTCACATCCTGTAGATAAGTACTGGCTAATAGTCTGTCTCTCATAATTTTATCGTATGGATACAAGCTTAGTGCCGTAGTATACTGTATTGCTGTGGTCCACCATTGAAAAAAGAGACATTTCAACTGCTAAAAAGAGCATATAGCATTAGCTGCAGCCACTGTTTCTTAAAAATTTCTAAGGACTGAAGTTCACTCTTAGTATTATGTTTCACCAAGATACTATCTGCTTTGCAATATATTCAAGCAAAACATTAACTAACCACTTTGTTGTGAGCAATTTCCAAGCTTCCGTCACGGCATAACACTCACCATTTCATCAGTAACACCCATTGATTGAAACTGTTAAAAGCAAGACTGACCATCATCTTGGTCAGTTTGTGACACTGAACTGTGAATTCTGATGAATACATACTGCTAGGCAGGCGCACATTCTTTTCACTTTTTCAGTATTGCAACATGAAGAAGCTGTTAATTGTTATTAATGATGGCTTCAAGAGAACTTTTTTGTGATGGTGTGTGCTAGATTTATGTCGATATTTGTAGTCTCAGTGTGGCACATGTTTTAACTTACAATGAATCTTCACTTCACTGAATGCTCTGAAAAAGAGAAAGAAATTTCATTATTATATTACTGTAAGTCATACACAAGATAAAGCTCATTCTCTGATATTCATTTATGGTTTTGCAGTTTTCTTATATCAAGACTGCGGAAAAATGGGCAAACTCTCAAACGTAAAAGCTTAGAGATAAGTGTTTCCATCCGTTGCTGGGTATGCGAACTATCAAAATTAACATTTCTCTCACGCATAAATATCCTAATGTGATATTTAGGGGTGAGACCGGTGTGAATTTTGATAGTTCCAATAGCCAGCAACAGATGGCAACACTTATCTCTAAGCTTTTACATTTGAGGGTTAGCCCATTAGGCCATGTGTGTCTTCATATATAGCATGTATTAACGCAACAATGGAAAAAGGCTCTCCATCTCATTTGTTTTAGCTGTGTGCCTCCACATTTTCAGGAATAAGTAAATAGCTGCTGTTTATTACTTTAGTTCATCTACACCTACCTGACTACTCTGCAGTTTACGCAAGTGCTTCACAGAGGTTATCTTTAGCAATAAAGAAAAGAGTTTCATTGCAATATCATTCAGTAGGAAAGTGCATTTAGTCGCCTCTAACACATAGTTCATCATAGTTCAGTAAACAAGAGCTGTAATAATTATGTAGGAAAATAGAATATATATTTCTATACACAATTTCATGCTAATCAGTTTATTTCCTGTAAAGCAAAAGTATCTTAACCACATTATATTATGTGAGTTATCAGTGAATTAAAATGTGTTGTGACTTAAAACTGGATTCAGTGATATGATTTGGTGCCAGTTTTGTGACTTAGTATCTTTTTTCTGTTGATTCAAGCAAGCAGTTTTACAAGGGTTGTCCAATGTCGTGTAAACCATACATGTTCGCTCCACCCTGCCCCAACACACTCATTCATATAATTTACTGGGACTACTTGCAGGCATGTCCTGAATTGTATATAACGTATGTCTTGTGAAAGACTGCTGTAAGTGTGGACATTCAAATATTTACAGCATGACGACCTCTGCCTAGTTTGTTGTCTGTGTTGGATGTCACTGATATGATTTGTAATTCATGTTTAATACAAACTTTCAAGATTGGAGATTGGAAAATAATTCAAAAATAGATTCAGAAAGTATGATCATATCTGAAATATGTTTCTGCAGAATCTCTTAGAATCTGTATAAATAACAGCTAGAAAATGTAAAAACAAGGGAATGTTATATGAACGTGGTGAATTGTGGTTCATATTTAAAAAAAAGTAAGAAAGAAAGGAGAAAAGAAAATGTGGTAGTGAGAATAATTTGCCAGTCTCTATGTTATGCAGATTTTAAACTTGTGTTTTCACAGAGAATCACTACAAAAATTAAAACAACTTTAGTCTAATGTAAAATTGTTTGTTCCAGGAATACTGCTACTGAAAGATTGGCTGCCACTGCATGCTGCAGCATGGAGATACGGGATTGATCAACGCCCAAAGTTTCAGCATGTGTGTCCGAGGTGTAAGAAACAATATAAGTTTCAAACGTCTCTCGCCCGTCACCTTAAATATGAATGTGGTAAAGAACCAACATTTTCATGCCCAGTGTGTCCGTACAGAGCAAAGCAAAAGGCACCAATGCAGAGACACGTCTTGCATGTTCATGGCTTAACATATTGACCATTTCTAAGTAGAAAATCTAGTATTTACACTGGAAAATTAACTGTGGTTTGTTTCATTATTTGTGAAAGAGTAGTGATCATGATTTTCATCGTGGTATGAATGCAGAAAATTGTTATATTTTTAGTCGACACTCCTTAGTATAATTTTTGCAGATAGAGATATGGTGTGAAAGACCACCACCTAAACAGTGTGTCTGGTGTGTCTGTTGTGCGTTTGTTTTTGTTACATACAGCATTTGTATATTGTCTAGTGTTCTCAACGTAGTTGTGAAGTGTGTCGAAACTCACTCATGGAAACAAATATTATTAACACATGGGTGTGAGTCAGCAACATAGCCTTAGGGTTTTATTGTGTAAATGAAAGTTTCATCCCCACATGTCCAACTATAATGCTCTTTTCTATTCTTAATTGTTTTGTGATCTGATTTAATTTAACAGTTAGGTTTGTCACAATTAGTTTTTTTTTTTTTTTAATTCCTTTTCCTAATGATGCCGATTTTTATGTATTTGTGTTATTTTCTTTAATTTTAAGTAAGTTTATTTACTGGATTGGGCTCTTGACTGGCTTTTTTCAATCCTGGTGATTCACTCCTGCCAGCAGCAGCTATTCCCCCCATCCTCTCTCTTATTCACCTGTCTAAACCAAAAATACTTGATAGATAAAATAGTGTATCTATTTCTGTCCACTGTTTAAACCAACACTAAATGGCATTTTTAGTGTGACTTTCTGATATGTATGTTAACAGTAAGAATGGAATACTAATATTTTTTGTGGGCGCTTTAAAGCTGACAGCAAATTTCACCCAAGTTACCCAGCAAGTGATGTTTATCATGTCTTATTGCGTGATTTCAAAACTTGTTGACTCTCCTTCTGATATTGGAATCCTGGAACACCCTACTGTCTTGACTGATTATTTTAAACTAAATATACCGCAGTGTCAAAATGCTTGCTTACATAGTTCTCATAAGCTGATGTTTAGATGTCATGAGGTGCCCAACCTGCATTTGTTGCCTCAAAGTTGTACTGTTCTCAGCAATGGCTTGTATTTCTTAACCTTTAATTTTACTATAGGCTGTGAAACTCTTGTTGTCATCTTTAATATTGGGATTAGCCCACCTGAAACTGCCTGAATGGGAACTACAGCAGTTAATTTTGTACTACTTTGGAAAAGTCACTTGAAACTTATCAAAATAAACCTTTGCTCTATGTGAAGTGGGACAGGATACTGTGCATTATTTAAATTACAAGTATTACATTTTACTACGTGGTTGTGCAGAAATAAAAACTATGCTGTAGCTGCCATTCCAAGAAACAGAGAAAGCGTTATCCCTCTATTGGATGCATGATGTATAGTGTCAAAGTGAGTTTGTGAAGACATCTTTAGATTAGAGAGATCTCCATAGTTTTATTTTGACATTTTGATAATATTGGTTGTCAAGTTTGGTGCAGGTATGTACATGTGGACAATCATGTTAAAAAAAGATTCCTGCCACCAGAAAGTGCATTATAATATTAAGGAGATTTGTTTTTGCAATGTAATTTATATGATCTGAAATAGCAAATTTAAGAGCTATATGGAGATTGCCACAAATATTTATAGTCTAAGTTTGTACAATAATGTTAGGCTTACTTTTTGTTATGTTATTTGCCGTAAAAACATGGTCAAGTCAAAATCAGGAAATTAAAGAAACTATTAAACATATACATATTTATTTTTATTAGTGCTATAAATAATAGTAATGATGATAATAATAATAATATTAATAACGTTAAGTGGTCAAAGAAATTTTTGAGCATTGATATCAAATCATATCAGTTTATTTCTCTGAACATCCGTCTATTGTACTGTGTTCAAAATACTGAAAAAAACAACATAAAACTGCATCTTGTTCTAAGTGTAGAGGACAAAACAGTTTTATAACACCAACAGTATAAATTTAGGAATTCTCATTATCTTAATTTGAAGCATGAATTGCATCTATACTGTTAGAAAAAGATCATCGTCTGAAAATGTCACACACTCTCCAATTTGAGACCTTAGAGTAAAATGTTCTTCTTGATTTTCTGATATCAATCAAATAATTTGATATGTATATTAATCATAAATATAATGTGGTTTGGAAATAAATGTTTGTTTACGTAGAGGTAGGTAATATATATTGATAGAAGATGGCAATTAATTTCTTATGTATATTTTTGTGTGAATTAGAAATACTGTGACAAGATAGGAAGTTTTTTTATCTTTGAGTCGAACATTAATTATTTGGAGTTCACCTAAAGCACTGAAGACTCGTAAGTGATCTTAGCAGTTTTTAACATAGACTGATTTTCTCATGTTACTTTATTGATAACTGGAGCAGTAGTGTTTTAATGTATGAAATATGAAAATTATATTTGACCATCATATCAAATCATCTTTTTATTTCGGTGATTTTCTGTTAACACTTTCTCCATGCGATGTAATCATTACAGCTCTTTGAACTCTCTCATCTCACTTTGAATGTTTGGCTTTCTGAACACAGAGCCAAATTAGATGAGTGTATCTAATCTCTACTGAAAAGTGTAAATAAGTATGAAAACTGAAAAGTTGAAATTTGAAGTAATACAGATTTCAGGTGTCTACCTGTTTGCTATTAAGACTGTAACACATTCAGCACAATTGTGAAACAGTGATAATACATAATGGAAGTATGGTCAGTGAGCAACATGTATGCACTGGATCTGATGTAGGTGTTAAGCTTAAGTTAATTATTATAGTGCATATTTTGTTCTGTTTTCAGAGTGAAGCATACAGAAACACAAAATCTTTAAATGTCAAAGTTGGAATAGTTTAGATAACAGCAACAAATTGGTTATTTTTTTTTAAATATTATGTTAACTTTTTAATAAGTTTCTTTTTAAATTTTGCTCTGGAGTTAAACATCTAGATTTCTGACTCCCATATGCATTTAACGTGCTATGCTGTGTGCCAATTTTCATATATAAATATGTATTATTCTGTTCTCTTATTAGCTGTTTCGTTGCTTTTGTTCAGTTCGCTTTTTCCACACTTTGGTAATAATTGCAACCACATTAGCTGGTTACTGCCCTAGGGATACTCCTATTGGGAAGTGACTGGTATTTTTAAATTTTTGGCTTTCATTGTTGTGTTTGTTTATTTATTGTTTTATTTATCAGCAGGATGTTGTATATTTGTGTGTGAGACATTCCCTTATTGCCGTAAAAGAAGAATGGCTAGGTTGTCCGTAAATTCATTCAGTAACTACTAATTTCAGTAGTGTTTCAGTTCACTTCATTGAAACATCATTCCCAATGTTTTAAACAATACACTTGGTCACATAAAAGAAAAAAGAAAGAAAAAATGAATTACATTTCTGAATATTTTCAAGGGTTGGTTTCAGGAAACTTGCAAAAAAGTGATTTACAGCAAGGTATATGTTTGCAAGTCAATTGGCATTTACAGCAAAGAATATGTTTATAAGTTACCAGTATGAATAATTTAAATATGAAATCATTGGTTTGCTCCAATAAAAATTTATCAACATTTTCTAAATTGTTATTGAAATTATTGTGAGCTTCAACTGTTGTTAAAAATATTGCAAAATTAATTTGTGTTACAAAAATTGCAGTACCATCAAGAAATTATCATAAAATTCAAATTTTCAACTGCGCATGACTTACAGTGATAAACTTTGTCCAGCAAATGTAGACAAACTGGCATTTACCAAATGCAGTATATATTACATGAAACTGAAGAAGATATAAGTGCTGCCTTTTGGAACCACGTATTCATTAATTAGGTTTACAAGAAATGCATTTTTCAAGTCTTCAGTAACAAAATTATCCAGGACATGGGTCATAAGAGAGATGGCAGATGAGGACATGAAGGAAATAAACAGTTGTGGTGACATGTCATAGTTTTTGTACTTATTATATTTTTGTATTATTCAAGGTTGTTGAACAACACACGATAATTAAGACAGCAGTCAATCTTGCTCAAAGTTCTTTGTTTCCTGCTGCATACCAAAATTCTTCTTACCCAGATAATATTACTTTCCATTTTTTAGATTGCAGGATCGGCTTGCTCCGTCTCGTTGTTAATAGTTTTCATTAAATCACCTCTGAGTAACACAGAACATCTATATAAGGTAGACAAATAAAAAATCAAATTCTTCTCTCACGTAAAATATACTTAAACTTTTCCAGAATCCAACACTTTATTTTAAAAATTCTGTAACTACTTTATCCGTCTTCTCATCTGGTAAAAATAAAATATATCTCTAGATGAAAATAATATTCAACACCTCAATAAATCAGTACATTACTTCCATTAATATATAACTTTTAATATGAGTAAACAACACCAACTCTCTTACAACTTTTATTATCTTCAAAGTTGGCTGACAAAGTCTCAATGACATATCAATAAATAATGAACTAAGATTTCCCAAATTCATTAACTTAATGTTATGAATTCATGATATGTCTCTCAGAAAAAGTAGGAACAATGTGATGAATTATTATGCTCCAAAAACATCAAGATACACAGAGACAATATGTGATTGTCGCTCTGAAGGATGATGACGTAGTGTGTGTTGGCTTGTGACCATTCGACAGTGTGACCTGTCTTCAAAGACATCACACATTCTTCATGTGATCAGCCATTACATGGAAACAGAAAAATACAATTTCTCTAATCACAAAAGATACGTACATGTAATTAAAAAGATAATAATAATTATTTGAATAAAATGTGTTGAACATATATGTGGTCAGCAATTGTGAAAATGCTTCATATTCTTCTTCTTCTTCTTCTTCTTCTTCTTCTTCTTCTTGCATTATGGCCTCAGTAGGACCACGGGTAGCCTCTTTGTGGACTGCATTTTCCTCTTCTTTTCCCAGAACCTCTTCATTCTTTCTCTTCTTCTCTCCCGCTCTTCTTCCGAGATCTTCAGATTCCATTTCTCCTGTTGGCTCCACTGGTGACACTCTGATCTTTTCCTGTATTCTTCTTTTCATTGATCTCCGGCATATTGGTCATTGCATATTTGTTCCTCCAATTTTCCTTTCCTTCGACCTTGATCCTCAATTCCAACCACTCCTTCCGAAGTTCAACAACCCACTTGGTTCCTGTCTTTCCCCATATCCTCCCCGTTGTTTCCCACACTCTTTTCATCATTTGGTCCATACTCATCCTACATGTCCAGCAAACCTTGCTCTTTTGAGTCTGATTTCCCCGGATATTGTTCTCATGTTCTGGTACAATTCTTCCCTAGGTCTTCTTTGCATCCACCTCTCTTCACCTCTTTTGGGACCTAGTATTTTTCTCTCTTCTTTCTTTAGTTGATCTGCCCCGTTTCTTCCTAGTGTCATCGTCTCAGCAGCATATAATACTGCATTCCTTACCGTTGCCTTGTAGTGGCTTATCTTTTCCTCTGTGGATATATTCTTTTTATTATATATCTCTCTCGTCATGCAGAAGGCTGACCTCATCTTCTTTATCCTCTCTGTTATTCCCTCCTTGCTCCTGTTCCTTCCTGTTATAAATTCTACCAGGTATTTAAATTTGTCCACCATTTGCACAGTGCCTTCCGGTGTTTCCCAGTCTGCAGTGGTATTTAATGTCGTTGTCTTGTTATAGGCGATCCTCAGTCCCACCTTTCTGGCTACCTTACTTAAGTTGTCGAGTTGTGTCTTTGTGTCTTTTTCCGTCTTGCTTATTATTACTATGTCATCTGGAAAGGCTAGACAGTCCACTTGTGCTCTGTTGTCTTTTTTGCCCCCACATGGGTCTTTGGTATTCCCATTTCCTCGTTTATTGCTCTTCACTGCCTGATCACTTCGTCCAGTGCTATATTGAACAACAGTGGTGACAATCCATCTTCCTGTTTAACACCAGTCTTGATCTCAAATTCTTCTGACAGCGCTCCTCTGAATTTCAGCCTTGGTTTTGTGTCTGTCAGAATTTCTTTTATGAGTCCTTGTGTAGTTCCATCAAGTCCTCTGTTCTTCAGGATCCTAACAAGAGTCTGTCTGTCGATGGAGTCATGTGCCTTTGTGAAGTCCACAAAGGTTATTACTGTCTTTTTGTTTTTTAATGCCCTATGTTCTATCAGTTGCTTCATGATAAATATCTGTTCTATACAACCTCTTCCCTTCCTGAATCCCGCTTGGTAGTCACAAAGTGTACTTTCTACCTGTTCATTTACTCTCTTGAGCAATAGTTTTGACAGCACCTTGTATCTCACCTCTAGTAGTGATATTCCTCTGTAGTTGTTTGCATCTCTCTTGTCCCCCTTCTTATGTCTTGGTAATACAATTGCATTCTTCCATCCTTCTGGCAACTTCTTTGTTCACCAGATCTGGTGAATTATGTTGGTCATGTTGTCTATTGCTTTGTTGCCTCCCCACTTTTTTATCATCTTGGCTGCTATACCATCTTCTCCAGTTGCCTTATTAGTCTTTAGATTGCTTATGGCTTGTGCGACTTCATCCCTGGGGTGAGGGCTTGACTCTCTCTCTTCTGTGTCAGTCCACAGTTCCAGCTTTTCTTGAGGTGGTTCACAGTTCAGCAGATTGTGAAAGTGCTCTGCACAAATCCGACAGTTCTCCTTCATACTGACAGCCAGCTCCACTTTCTTATCTCTTATAAACAGTTCTCTAACCCTTGTATCCAATCAGACTCTTTTTGAATTTCCCAAAAGAGTGTCTGCTGTTGTTTTCCCTGAAGTTGGTCTCAATCTCGTCCAGTTCCTGCTTCATCTTTTGTCTTCTGGTCCATCTTATTGTTTGAGCAGCTTCCTTTCTTGCTCCTAAGGAAACTTCCTATTTTTCCGGGTCCTTCTTGCTGCTCCAGTCTCTCCAGGCTTTCCTCCCGAGTCTCTACCGCTTCCTCACATTCCTTGTTCCACCACCAGTGCTTCCTTTCCCCATAGTTCAGCCTGTTTTGCCATATTTCACTTCAAGTCGTCCCATTCATTGAATGATTCAATTCCTTCCTCATATCTGGATTGATTGTGTCTTAATTTGTCTCTGTATACGTTTATGTTTTCTGTTCTTCTATTTGTGTGTGGCAGTCTGTCCCTGTCTGGAATCCAAAGGCACTTAACTTCTATAAATAGTGATCCGATTCTATTCTTGTGTTCTTTCTAACCTTTGTGTTCATGATATCTTTAGCATTTGTCCAGCTGATTGCTATGTGGTCAATTTGTTATTCCCCAAGGTGGGTGCATGGATTTGCCCATGTCTTTTTCTTACATGGTTTGGCCCTGAAGTGTGTTGTCATCAATCTCATTTTGTGTTCTCGACACAGTTCAGTTAGTCTTTCTCCATTTTTATTTGTCTGCTGGTGTGCAGGGTACTCGCCCACTACTCCTTTATGTTGCTTCTTTCTTCCAATCTGTGCATTATAATCTCCTACAAGTATCTTTACATGTCTATATGGTATGTTTTTCAGTGTATCATCTAGCTCTTCCCAAAAACTATCTGCAACTTTCTTGTCTTTCCTGTTTTTGTCATTTGTAGGTGCATGTGCATTTATTATTGTATACTTTTTGTTCCCTGCTTGAAATGTCAATGTTGATATCCTTTCTGACCTGCTCTTCATTTCAGTTATGCCATCCTCATTTCTCTTGTCTATTATGAACCCTGTACTAAAGCATCTAGGTGCATGTCTTTCCTTTCCCACTTTAACTCCTAGTTTCCCCTTCAGTATTATGAAGCCTTCTGACTCCTCTGTATCTTCATCAGTGTATCTTGTTTCTTGCATTGCTGATATTTCAATGCTTCTCTCTTTCATATCGTTTATTACCTGTTTAAGTTTACCAGTCTTAATCATTGTCTGTACATTTATGGTTCCAATTCTGAAAGTCTTTTTAGTTTTAATCTTCTTTGAGGTTCTTGGGAGCTCCGACTCTTCCCTTATGCACGTTTTGGCAGGTCCCCCAGAATCCGAATGCCCGCTTGCGTCGACCTTGGTCAACGGGGGATTGTCCCCCTAGGGTAATCTCGATTCCATAGTGCGATCCATTCCATGAGCTAAAAAAATTTTTTGATGGGACGGCTCATGTCCATCCAGTTACACGACTAATTGTTAGCCCCAGAAGATGGGTTCAGGCCACCCCTGACATGGGGACACAGACGCCTTTGGTAGCTGCCCCTAACATGGAGTACAGCCGCTACCTGTTTTGTTTCAGTGGCTCTTCCGCTCTCTCTGCCGTTGGGAAGCGACGTTCCTTTTCCGCCTTCGAGACTGTTGGCTGGGCTTCGCCTGTAACCCTAGGTAGGAGCCCTAACTGGGTGCTACCATCCGGAGCCAGATGGACGCAGGTTCTTTTACGAGGTTGTTACTCCTCCCCTCCTCCTTCCCCATGGCTTGTGAGATGGGGCACTGGGCTGGGAACCGGCAATGGCAGAGTTTGATTGGGAAAATTTAGTGTCACAAATAAATTTCTGATATCTTGCCACATATTAATTGATTCCTTTCTCTCTTTATTTGATTATAGGTTCATTTATTGATGTCCCTTTCATTAATAACCATGTTACTGGTACCTACTGTTTTTTGAATGTGCATCAAGCTTGACATTCCCCAGGGGGCTCACATCTCTTTTGTGAGTACGTGCTTGGCCACCACGGGGCCCCAGCCCTTGCAGTGCTACTTCCCTTTCTATGCTGCAAGTCTATCTTTCTCCTATTCTGGTTTTTCCTCTCTACCTTTCTGTTGGATGGTCTTCTTGGTGCCAATTTTGCTTGGACCTGGTTTGTGTTTTGGACCTTCATTTTCTTACGTTCTACGACATTTCGTTATTAATTGTATGGTCCCCTTGTTGCTGGATTTCCCTTGCTACTTCTTTTCTAAATTTCAGAGAAGTGCACGTCATGCATGGAAGGTTGCCCAGGGTGGTATATATTCCAAAATTTTGTCTTTTTCTACCCTTCTTTCTTGTAATGGCTACCACCCAGTAGTCACACCATTGTGCTGGGGAGGGGGGGGGGGGGGGAGGTCGCATTGTCAAGTGGGTAGCCCCCATGACCACACAGGGATCACACTGTTGGTGCCTGATTTGCTGAAAGCTCCCCACACAAGCCTTGTGCCCCTGCCCCCCCCCCCCCCCCCCCCCCTGTCTGGGTCAGTGGTATGAAACCTTTCCCTGTTCACCAGACTGCACCGTTTTCAAACGTGAAAAGAAAATCGAGGAATACAAGACCCGTGACCACCTCGCATATCAAGAGGCCAAGAAGAAATGCAGTCACCTACTTTGTATGAAATTTCCTACTACTATGATGACATTGCCTTCTTTAGTGCCTGTGCCATCACCCTCTGTGTCATCTACGTCAGGCCTCGGGGCCGTCCTACTGCTTCTCCCACACACCCCTTTGGGATCATCGACTCCCTATCCTCTGGAGATGACGGTCCCCAGAGAAGCAACATCCTACTCCAGCACCCCTTACCAAGAAGGGGTCCTTTCGGACACTCACTTCCCAGAGCTCTACTGCCCTGCAGCTGGATGCCAACAAGAAGCGGTAGGAGCCAAAACTTGCAGGTTGTAGGACTTTACGTTCCTCCTTTGTCCCAGAATATGGGGCAGACAAGTCCTCGCAGAAGTCTAAATCATCTAAGGACAGAAAGTTGTCCTCCAAAAGCAGGGATATTCTGATGGCCATTACACTTCACATGTTCCACCTCTGTATCCAAGGCAGTATTCTTGTTGGCACCTATAGCTCCAGCAACCCCCCCTTACACAAACATGCCTTGATTTGAAACAAATGTGTATTGATTGAATATCTTCACAGCCAGTGGCAACAGGTAGCACTGAGGCATGACGTGCCTCCTCGGTTCCTTCACACCCCAACAGGATACTGGTAGCATGACGCAATGGGACTGTAGCAGTTTTTTTCGCCAAGACTGAACTACAACATTTTTTATTCACTTCCCCTGTCTTTTTTGTGTGACCCCCCAGGAAATTTGTTTCCCAGCAATGAGGACCCCTCCCCTCCATGGCGGTGGGAGCTATTTTAAGAATTGCACTGACAATGAAAGAGCATCAGGTGGTATTTGCGTGTACATTCTGTACTCTGTCTACAGCTAACAAGTGCCACTCAACAAGACTTTGGAAGCTGTGAAGAAGTCTCTAGAATTTACCATCTAATACCTGTATCTCCCTTCTGACAATGAAACGTCCCAGAATGTTTTGTCTGTGTGGTTTTCTCAGCCCCCCCCCCTCCACTCCCCTCCTCTTTCCACCTTTCCTAATACTGGGTTACTTCAATGCCCATAACCCTTTGTGAAGTGGAACAATGACACTGGTCGTGGTAAAGTTGTCGAAAACTTTCTCACTGAGCTCAGTCTGTGACTTTTGAATACTGATGTTACCATACACTTCAGTGTGACATATGGGTCATATTCGGCCACTGACCTTTCTATTTGTAGCCCAGGTCTTCTCCCATCCATCCATTGGAGAGTCCATGATGACATTTGCAACAGTGATCATTTTCCGATTGTTTTGACCCTCCTCAGCATATTTGTGTGGGTGTCCTCCCAGACAGTCTCTCTCCAAAGCTGACAAGGTGCTTTCACAACAGCCATTGCCCTCAGCACAACTGCAACCATTCTATTCGCAGCTGAGACTTAGCGATCTCCTCTTCCTTGGGTACCCCTGTTGGAAGACAGTATCTTGGTGGACCTCTGATATCGCTGCAACCATTGGCGATTGCAGGTAAGTTCTCCAGTGTAAAAAAAAAAAAATTAAAAAAATAAAAAAAAAAATCCATCGTGGGAGCAATCCATTGCCTTTAAATGGCTCCATGCTCAGGTCCACCACCTCATAAAATGACACAAACAAGGATGCTGGGAGCAGGGTGTGGAAACCATTGGACCACATAGCCCCCCTTCGCAGGTTTGGGTGAGGATTTGGTGTCTCTATGGATACCAGTAGGCCATGGGTGTACCTGGTATCTCTATAAGTGATGATGTCTACACTGATCCAGACACTGTTGCCAAACATTCTGCTTTTCATTATGCATGAGCCTCTGCACCTGATAATTATCAGCCTGTATTTTGTACCCTCGTCGTCTGTAGCGGGTAGAGCGACTTCCTACACCATTTCCTGTGTGTCTTGTGGAACCTTATAATGCTCCATTCAGTGAGTGGGCATTCATCAGTGCCCTAACCCTTTGCCCTGACATGGGTCCAGGGCCAGACTGCATCCACAGCCAAACACTCAAACAATCATCAATAATGGATTAACTTCTCATGGTCAGGGTTCATAGTCATGTAGAACTTTTTAAAGGAGATTATATTTGCTGTTGACTGTAGAAATTATTTGTTTCACAATTGCAATTTTGGCTTTGGGCCATTTTCAATTGGGACTACAAAAGATTTTGCGTACTGTATTTCTACAATGAAAAGGCTTGTTTTTGACGATGTCATATATAGATGTCAGAGAATTTGAAAGTCCAACATGTGCTGAAGCAAAATCTTTTGCAGTGCCATTTGAAAATGGCTCAAAACCCAAAATTGCAACTGCGAAACAAATAATTTCTACAGTTATCAGCAAATATGATGTCCTTTAAAAAGTTCTACATGACTGTGAACCATGACCACCTTATTAGTGAATTGCCAGCATCACATCCTTGCCTATGCAACCATAACAGGATGAGTTCCCTAATCAGTGGCCAGAAAGTGTGATTGTATCATCCCCTTGTTATGGACAGTTATCGCCCAATTAACATCACCAATGTTCTCATGAATGTTCTCTGCAAGTTGCTCGATTGTATGGTGATGTGATGGCTGTGTTGGTACCTTGTGTCAGGGGTCTTCAGGTGCCATCCGAGAGCAGTTTTTGCCAAGGCCATTCTCCTGTTGACAGTTTGGTCTGCCTAGAGTCTGATATTCTGTCAGCTTATGCCTGGTACTGACATTGTCTTCCTTTGGCTGACATAGGACTTACAAGATGACATGTCATCACCACATCCCTTCTATCCTCCATGTGTAGGTGTTGTTGAATGCCAACTGCAGGGTGCTGTTCAAAATGCGCAGTCCTCGGCTGTCACCCATGGCTTCTGATTTTCTGCCGCAAAGATGTGTCATGCACTTCTGTTGCTGTCGTTCTGTCTATCCCCAACCAGAAATCTACTCCAAAGACCAAATGCTCAGTGTGGTGTAGTCTTATCATTTTTTGGTACTGGTCATCAATGCCTGGTTAATGCGGCATCCTCATCTTCCCCAACTTAAGCAAATGTGCTGGTCACACCTTAACACTCATCGCTGTCTCGGTTACACCAACTGCGGTGAAGACTGTTCTACACTTTTGGACTCTAAAAGGCTCTGATTCTTTCACATCCTGATTATGGAAGCCTGGCATCATCTTCAGCATTTCAGACACTGGCTGGACCCGATAAACCATTATGGTTTCCAACTTGCAACAGGTACCTTTTGGACTAGCCCTGTGAACAGCCTGGTCACAGAGCTGGCGTCTATACCATATAGATCGGTCGTCACCAGCTACTGCTCAACTGAGCATCTGAACTACCGTGTACTTTTTCCTGTTAGGGAGATTGACCTCCCATAACAGAGGTCAGGGTTTGGCATCATGATTGCAGTTCGCATACAAAATCTCTGCTCTGAACTCCATCTTTCTCCATTGTTACTTCGTGTCAGGGAGCAATCACATGCCGGCCGCAGTGGTCTAGCGGTTCTAGGCGCTCAGTCCGGAACCGCGCGACTGCTACGGTGGTTCGAATCCTGCCTCAGGCATGGATGTGTGTGATGTCCTTAGGTTAGTTAGGTTTAAGTAGATCTAAGTTCTAGGGGACTGATGACCACAGATGTTAAGTCCCATTGTGCTCAGAGCCATTTTGAGCAATCACATGCACTCCCAGGGTGTGTAACCCATTCTCAGATCTGCCTTGGCCTCTCCTGTGGACTAAAAGACTCTATAGACCCTGTGGTTTCTCACAACCTGTTCCTGGATGTCCTCAGTGCATTTCCAGGCTCAGACATGGTGTATGCTAATGGTTCTAAAGTCAGTGGGTGAACCAGGTTTGCCTACGCATATGCAAGGTGCAATGAACTACACCTGATGCTGAGTGGATGCAGTGTACTGACTGTGGAATTGGTAACCATTGCTCGAGGCCTGAACCACATTCATTCTTGCACTGGCAAGCCGTTCTTAATCAGCAGTGACTCTGTGAGTAGTCTTCAGGCTGTCGACCAGTGCTACCCTCAACACTCATTGGTTGTGATTATCCAGGATCTCCTGTATATCTCCACCATGCTGGATGGTCAGACATCTTTTTATGGGCCCCTGGTCACATTGGGATCCTTGGGAATGAATATGCTTACTGGGTGGCTAAATTGGCTACCAGGATGCCAACTTTGGTGGTGGGGGTAGCAGAACCAGACCTTCGGTTGACTCCATGCTGACAGTTGTTGGAAACTAGGAATCAATTGTCACATCATTGGTACAAAGTCAACTGCCATATCTTCCCTAACTTTAAGCCTTCTTCTTTTCTGTTAAAATTATTGTGATGTTTATAAATCTCTATGGCTTTTCTGTACGTACATGCATAATAATGCTATGTCATAACTAGCATGCTTTTCTCACTAAATTTTAATTCATGATCACCATCTTCAAAAACATGTTCTGCTACAGCTGATTTGTCAGTGATTCCCAGATGACAGTTTCGTTTTTGTTCGGTTAGGCGGATATTAACACTTCTTTTCATTGTTCCAATATAAACCTCAGTAGGGGATCCAGTAGTACTCACTATTGGTCTCAGTGGGACAGCAGGCGTATGCACCTTAGGTAGCCCATAAAATCTAGGAGGGTAAGCTGCTGCTTCTTCTTCTTCTTCTTCTTCTTCTTCTTCTTTTTTTTTCAAGGGTACTTTTTATCATCTGTAGGAATGGAAGACTTTTTTATTAAATGATTGGTAGCTGTTAACACTTTTGTTGTAGGACCCTTTTTCAACTTTTTGTAAGTGGTAGGCTCCAAAACATCACTGATCTTCGTATGGTTGCCTTCACTCTTCAAGTGCTATTGGATCCACTCCTCAAGAGTTGGCTAGACATCTCACCTTCTTTTTACAACTGTATATTGGAAAAACTAACCATCATATTAAGAAGTCTATGCACTTTATTGAAAAATTGAAGGAGATTACTGTCAGCCCAATTAATGTTCTTGTCAATTTTGATTTGGTATCCCTGTTCACCATGGTTCTGATTAACGAAGCTTTTTCTTACGTGGCTGATAAGTTTCCCACTGGTATGGTATCTTTGTTTTGACATTCCTATCCATGATTATTTTCAGTATAATTATGAGTTCTGTGAGCAGATTGAAGGAGTGACAATGGAAAGCCCTCTAAGTCCACTTGCTAATCTTTTTATGGAATTTTTTGAACAGCAGGCGCTGCAGTCAGCCAATAAAAGTCCTCTGAAGTGGTATTGATGTTGTGGATGATGCTTTTGTGATATCACAATGAAGAGGAATTGAATGGTTTCTTGGTGCATTTAAATAGTGTTAATCCAAGATACAATTTGCTAGGGGGTCAGAGAGCAATGGACAGCTTAATTTTTGAATGTTTCAGTAATTAAAAGGGCAGATTGGACCTTAGGTCATAAAGTATATAGGAAAGATACACATACCGACCATTACCTCCATAACGATTTGAACCATCATCCCAGGCAGAAGAGAGGTGTTATTAAAACTTTGATGGACAGGGCTAATGAAATCTGTGAGCCAGTTTATTTGCAAGAGAAACTAGATCATTTGCAAACAGCTTGTAAGAAAAATGGATACACTGATAATGAGATAGGCTGAGCACTCCATCCCAGAAGAAGTGTGTCCAAAAACATGCAACAACAACAACAACAGCACCCATTGACTGGGAAAATTTTTCTTCCATTTATCCACAATATCATGGACCGTATTGGGAAGGTTATGGCCCAAGTTTTCCAAGTTGAAACAATCTTTAGACACACCAAGAAGATTTATAAACACCACAATAATTTTAACAGAAAAGAAGAAGCCTTAAAGTTAGATAAGATATGGCTGCCAACTTTGACTGTCAGAGATAGTTTCACTGGTGACAGCATGTGACAAGTGATGGCACCCTCTATGCACTCTACATAAACGGGACCTCCACAGTCCAGGAGCCAGTTGTTGACTCACCTTGGAAGATGTTGCCTGCAGCTAGCAATGAAACATCAGCAAGAATTTCTACTGTTCGACCATGGCCTCTTAGCCCAGAAGTTTTAACTAATTAGGGAATCTACTGTCCTGGCCACCTTTTGGTGAAACTTTAAATATATTGATGCAATAATGCTGGTGCTAGCAGTCAACACCAGAGCAGTTGGTTTGGTTTAATTTTTTATTTGTGAGTTTAGTTTTTTGTCCTCTCTGTGTCATACAGCGCATTAGCCTCATTGGCTGCGTGAGGGATTGGAGGGGTGCCCCCATCACCTGCTCCGAACCGAGGGTCCCACGGCTGCCCTTGCTCAGTGGTCCATCATAGCTCATGCCCTTTTCACCTTTTTAAGTCATGTTATTCTTTCACATCTATTGTTGGTTGACAGACTTTAAGTAATTGTTCTCTTTCCTGAGATTTTATCTTGTCCATGTAGCTAGTTTACTTGTGGTTATAGAGGGTATGGCAGCACCATTCAGATGCAGAGGACTTGTTTCTAGCTGCATAATGTGTCACTGGGTCTCCAGCTGCTTCCTAGGCAGGGCAACTCTTCCACCTTCACCCTTTTACCCCTCTCTCACTTCTACTTGTTTCTGACTCTTGATTCTCAGATACAGTTGAGCCCATTGTGATTTGTCTTTTGTGTCCTTCCTCTCTGATTCCCAGATTGTCACACAAAGGATTATGGGAGTGGTGACCTCATGGTTTGGTTCCTTTAACCCCACCCACCCATCCATCCGTCCATCCATCCACCCATCCATCCATCAACCTTAACACTATTTGCTGTAAGTAGCAGCCTTAAATTAAAGATATAGTGAAATTATATGAAGTTATGGTTGAGATACCACAAATGAAGATCATGTGAATATGAGTTCACAGTTCACTGGTACATGACTGCTTGGTGATGAAACATGTTTCTTACACATTACGTTGGCAGCAAGCATGACAAACATTCATCAAGATCTGCATGTTGCTTCCTGTCAAGCTGGATGTCTCGAGGGCCCATAGTGTACCAGTATCATTTTAGCTCCTATCGATTCCATCTTCATAATGTGTGCAGGAAGAATGATTTTTGTCTTCTTCTGTATAAGTACAAATTTTCTTGGTATTACCGTCATGGATATTATCTGAATTGTGTGTGGAAGAAGGTAGTTTGAAAAATTCAATTATTTTGTGTTGTTTTCCAAATATCACAGATTGTTGTTTCACCAGCATTGTAAATCAGTGCCAGATTCTACTTATCGGTGTTGCCTTCTTCAGGTTTGTGTATTATTTACAGTTTCTGCTGTATCATGATAACAACACATTTTTGCTTTTAAGACTGTGTGTAGCAATAACAGAAACCAAATGACTACAGTATCCACTGCAACAGTACAGTCCAGCACTTGAGGTGTTTGAACAGCACGTTGTTTACTACACTCATATTGTAACATGACATTATCCTTCCAGGGAGAAGAAAAATTTTCAGCATCCAGCAGCTAAAAAAAAGGAAGGAAGAAAGTTGGGAGAAATAGGCCACATATAATCCGCTCGCAGATAATAGTGAGTTTACTATATACCTGAGTACACAAAAAGTTTTATTTTCTCTTTTACTGGTGTTTTTGGTGTGTTTTGTAAGATGCAGTTGATGCAGAGTTGCCAGTCAATTACAATCGTAGTTTGAATCCCTGTTCAACAGTTTTTGATAAAACTAGCCTGTAATGACAACTGGACTTACTTCAGAGAAGTTAACTGACAATTTCTCAACAAGATCGCCATATGCATCCAAATCCGCCACTGTTTTCAGTTTATTGTCAGTAAATCCTTCAGAGTAATGATTAATTTGTTAATTATGTAGTTAATTATTCATTGAAGTGGTTCATGCAAATACACTGTCAGCAGTATGTCTAATTGCTGTTTTTGTGGTTATTATTATGTATAGACAAATAATGTTGAATTGTTGCTGTCAAACGTTTTCACAGTTTTGAAGGGGGAAGATGAGTCTTAACATTCTGTTGATGGTTCATCATCAGGGTGAAGTACAAGCTTTAATTGGGGAAGAAAATCAGCAACATCCTTTACAAGGAACATTCTCAGCATTTAATGTAAAGGATATTAGAAACCACAGAAAATTTAGATTGGGATGATTGGACAAGGATTAGAAACTCCTGTCCTCCTGAATGCCAGTCTGGTCTCATATCCACTGTGGCAATTCACTCGATACAGTTACTTTTTGGGAATTCAGGGAATTCATTCTGGATATGACATGCATTAATACATGAGAATGCAAGTACAGTCTCGTATACACAATGGCTCTTCACTCAGTAAAACTACTTGCAGAGGGGTCAGAGAATTATTTCTGGGTGTGGTATTCATTAATGCATGGAGAAGTGTTTCTTGACATGGACTGGATATACCATCATCTTCCTGGTGTGAATGTTGCATGTTAAAATTTCTTCTTCTGATATATTTGCAGACAACCTTGCAGCCATCTTCAGTGGGAGTCAATGACAGAATTACAACCACTTGGCGCAACTCTTTGGGATAAATGTGCCTACATCAAAGATAAGACTGTCAGTGTCAGTCATAGACAAAACTTTGTGCTTCTAAGAATGAAATATAGAAGATGTCAAGTCAGTAAATCCACAGTGCTATTGAATTATGTGGTTAATTATTAAAATGGATTGCATGTGTTAGAATACCATGAGGGGAAGACTCAGAAGAATAATTACTCTGATTGCGCAATTTCTGTTTTGCGCAAAGTATGTTTAACGTGTGTGCAGTGCCCTCAGAATGTGAAAGAAGAAGGGTCAGTCCCAATAAAACATGACAAGGTATCAGTGTAGGACACCATACAGATGACCCTGCAACACCAAATAATGTAAAATCAAGTTGTTCAATAAACAAAACCCACTGATGGTGGCACAGAGGTGCCAAAACATTTTTGGGTAACAAGAAAATACAGTGTTTTGCATAAAAGGCGGAACCCATATCCAATAATTTTAACTGCGAACACAGAAAAAAATACAAGAACTGCAAAATCCAAAATATGAATAATTTTCTATTGGTTAATATGAATTTTTAAATGTGAAAATTTGATTACTATATATTAATGGATTGAGACTAATTGCTGTTAAAGGAATAATCTTTCCTAAAATGTAATTTGTCTCAATAATCAATAGGTACGTCTTGGACACACGTAGAGAATTGAGACTTTGTTGCGATTCTGAGAAGGGGTGATTCTTGTTCATCAGAAGTTTTTAAATATGGCTTGTCCATCATGTTTTTGTATGGAATTTATTTTTGGAAAAGAATTTGGGTACCTTTGCAGTCAGTGTCAACAAAAATTAACGAGTGAATAAGTAATGCTGTAATTTATTAACTATTTTTTCCATTAACGGCTTATAAATTCTACATATGTTGGCACAGTTTTTCCTTTTAATTTGTTTTCATTTTTATAAATTTGAGGTGTAGTGATGCTAATTTTTATTTTATAGACTATCATTATAAAAGAAAATGTAGTAATCTTGTTGATGTTATTATAACACAAATCTGGATGCTATTTACAAGAATCAATGTATTAAATGTGATTGCATATATCGTGAGAAACCACATTGTAGATATAAGCTACAACCACAATAATTATTGTTACAATGTTGGAATTTCTTTTGAGATTTAATTTTCATTTCTGTTATTTTATAGGTGCTGCAGTTTCCAAAATTAATTTCTAATTAAATTCCTTATTTATCTCCTTTATACAAAGCATACAGGCATCATTAAGTATATTAGACCCATATACGCGCCATTATTCAGTCACAAATGTATTCACACTTGAGCGCATTCCTGCGTTTCTAAAATATGTATTCAAATTATTTGTAGTTATCTGTGGATCAAAATGTTGGAGCTATAATGTCAGATACTGATTTTGTGTAATGATAAATGCGTTTCACTTGGTCATTTAGGCTGTAGTAACAGGAGAAACAGAAAAATCTTGTTCCTAAGGGAATGCATTTACATTTCAGATTTCAGTATATTGTTGTTACTGTTGAATATAAAATTTGAAATAAGTGCCACTCATGTGCAGCATTTACACAGACTATATTATATGAGGCTTATAGAGTGCTTATGTATCCATTATACAGTAGGAGAATACCTCCAGGTGCTCTGTGATGGTGTAATACAGGATAATCAATTTTGTAGGCCAGATGCTAACTGTTCCACACATACAAAGCTGGGCTGCTCCAGACAGCAATTGGAATCAGCAGTATTCATGCCCTAATTGCTTCAAAGTATATCGCTGGATGATCTCATTGCGCAGGCATATGAGATTAGAATGTGGAAAAGAGGGAAACCTTTGTTGCTCCATCTGCAGTCGTCGCTTCAAGCATAAGCATCACCTTGTTAATCACTTAGGTGTTCACAGACGCAGGTGGGAATAGCCACTTCTTGTTTATGCTGACAGAGAACCCCACACATTCTCTGCTCTATTCTTCTTTTTTGTTCTTTGTATCTTTGTATTATCGTTTCTTACAAGTAGCTTTGATGTTATGTATCATTTCTGACATTTACATCCAGTGTGCCTTGAGTAATAACTTCTGTATCATTTCACTCAATTGATACTGTAAAAGCAATGAACCAGTGTGTGATTTTTTTTTAATATTCAGCATATTAAATGTACATGTTTAAAACTCAAGTAACGCTTTTGTTAATATTAGAAAATTTATAGAATTTTACTGACATTTAGTTTTTCATTTAGGGATTACATGGCCAGTGGAAGCAGTTAACTGGTCTGAAAATTGTGTGGAGGGCTCTGATGAAAGAATTGGTTTAGAGGCAAGATTTGTGTGCAATAACTGTGGAAAATATTATCACCTGAATACTTCTCTCCAACGCCATCTGCGTGTAGAATGTGGACAAGAAGGAAGACATGCATGTTTCTCATGTGGTCGCAAATTTAAGCATAGGTTTACTCTCGCAACACATGTAAGAAGAAACATCTGTGACAGATTCAGGAACTTACAGTGAAATAAGAGCAATTTTGACTGTAAAAGGATTTTACAGTGTGATTGCAAGCATTTCAATAAATCAATATCGCATATGAGGCATTTTGTTGAGTCAGTTTGTGTGTTATTTTCCTAGTTAAGCACATCATTTTACTTACCATTTATTGAGAGCAAAGTCTGCTGTACATATATAAATTAAACATTATTCTTCAGAAAGTGTTAATTATTAATCACTGTTTAATTGTAAGTGATGAACTCCTGTGATTTTGGATAAATTAATTTGGAAGAGAAGTGTGATATTGTTGAACACACAAGAAAATGTGAGAATAACCCGAAATCTTCTGATATTCAACCATCGCACTTCAATAACAGCTGTTCTTTCTTTTATGAATGTCATACAAGTTGACACAACAGTAGAATGCTAAACATGATGACATGATTACAAACCAGACATTCTTGTTTGTATGTTTCTTTAATATGTTGTTGATTACTTACCACCAAGGATATCATTGCATCATCTGTAGCAATGGCCAGTCGCAATGAATGTGCACTCATTCACACTTTCTATTGCAGAGCTTCCATCAAAAAACTTAACAATTCAAATGTATAAAATCAGAGAGGTGTAGCTAGGATCAGCTGCTTTTTCTGACAACATTAATAGCAAACTATCACTATTGATCTGAATCTGATTGTTACATGGTAAAGGTACTTATTATGATACAGTATTTGCCATCGATATGAGCATAAGTAAATGTCTTTCAGAGTCAGTGGGAAGGCTACAACTTCTAGGAATACTATTCTGCTGTTATTCGATCAAAACTATGAACTAATAAGTAGATATACTCATTGCTGTCAAAAGATGACAGGTAATATGTAGCATATTCATTGAAGCTTATTATCATCAACCTCCACTGGTGTGTTTTTACAAACATTATACAAATATTTAGATAATTCATGGGAACTGCTTAAAACATAATATTTTAATTTAGTTTTCAATTTATGAAGGCTTACCAGTATCCTACCACTTTTTTGTGTACAACTTTCTAAAGCCTCTTAATTAAAATAAAGCTTGTCTGTTTGTGCAGAGTTCTTATGAAAATAATGTTCATAAATTGTATTGTGTTAATTTATGACATTTAATTTGAAATGAACTATGTTGTTTGTTGTGAGTAACATTGATGAGTGTATTTGTCAGACACGCATTTAAAAATCCCAAGATTCATGAAAATATTTCTGCACCATGCTTGATTATTTACTGTACATAATATTCTTATCAACAATGTTACAAGAAGGATAGATTGCTACTCACCATATAGAGGGTAGAATAGTGGGTAGGATATTCCTCATTGCAGGGCATGACGAGAGAGAATCGAAATTGTGGCAGAGAATGTGATTCAATTTCTCCAGTCCTGGGCAGTACTGAGTCACGAGGGGAATGTTCCTTTGTGGCCAGACGGTGGCTATGTGGGAGGTAATAGGTGACAGGAGAGACAAGACACAGGGGTCCTGTTTCTGTAAAAGTTGGTGGGTAACTTTGGTCTGTGAATGCCTCTGTGAGACCTTTGGTGTACTTGGAGAGGGGCTGCTAATCACTGCAGATGTGACAAAAGTGAGTGCCTTGGCCTAGCCATTATCCTTCCCAACTTCCCCACAGTGGTATTCTGCCAACCACCAAATGTTTGCAATATCCTTGTCCACCCGTACTCCACCTGTACTCCCAGCACCTTGCCTCATGGCTCATATCCCTGCAATAAACCTAGATGCAAGACCTGTCCCATACAATCCCCCCCCCCCTCCTTCACCACCACCACCACCACCACCACCACCACCTACTCCAATCCTGTCACAGATATCTTCTGTCCTACTAAAGGCAGGGCTACCTGTGATAATAGTCTTGTGGTCTACAAACTTAGCTCTAATCACTATGTGTAGAAAGCTGTCAGTCTGCATTAATAGCCACCAATGAACTGTGGCCAAGACGCAGCTGGACCACCCGAATGCTAAACATGTGGCCCAACACAATGTGCTTCTCAGTGACTGCTTCACAGCCTACACCATTTGGATCCTTCCTACCAACACCAGCTTTTCTGAACTGTGCAAGTGGGTACTCTCCCAGCAATATATCCTGTGTTGTTGTAACCCTTCTCCACTCTGGTCTCAACCTTTGCTAGTCCCTGTCCTCCACTTACCTATCCCCTTCCCTGCTCCCACTCCAGCACAATACAGCCTTCTATTTCACCAACACTCTCACTAGTGCTTTACCCCCTCTCTACTTTTCCACTCTCCCCTTCCCCCCCTCCCCCTCCCCCTCCCGCACACCCTTCCCCACTTCTCCATTCCCCCCCCCCCCTCCCGCACCCCCATCCCCATCCAGACCTTCCGACTGCAGATAGTAGCCCCTATTCTGTCCCCTCAATGTGCCTTTATGCTCCCACAAGCAGCACTATCCTTTCCCCCATGCCATCTTGTTATCCTTTCCCCCAAGCCAGCCCCCGGTGTGGCTGAGCGGTTCCTAGGCGCTTCAGCCTGGAACCGCGTGACCGCTACGGTTGCAGGTTCGAATCCTGCCTCGGGAATGGATGTGTGTTATGTCCTTAGGTTAGTTAGGTTTAAGTAGGTTTAAGTTCTAGGGGACTGATGACCGCAGATGTTAAGTCCCATAGTGCTCAGAGCCATTTGAACCAACCCCCAAGCCACCCTGCTATCCTTCCCTCCCCACACCATCTCCCCTCCTTACCCCCTCAGTCAAATTGCTGCTCGCATCAGGTACAGCTACGACTCAGTCTGGCCACAGCGGCCAGATCTAGTGGTGGCCAGAGATAGTGGTCATGTGTGTGAGAGTTGTGCTTGTGTGACTGTGTGTGTGTGTTTTCTGCTTTAGAAGGAAGTCTTTTGGCTGAAAGCTAAAAATGTATAGCTGTCTTTTTACTGTGTCTGTTTATAACTCATTGTTTCCTCTACGGGACAAGTATCAGTCTATCCTTTTTGATAATATAATGTAAATGGATACATAAAAAAATCTGCTCACCAAGCAGTGGCAAGGGAACTGTACCCCTTTCCTTAAACCTCTCCAGTCCTTTCCCTTCGTCCCTCTTGCTTCCCCTTCGACTCTTCTGCCAGAAGAAGCAGCCGCTGGTTCTGAAAGCTTGTAAACATTAAATCCTTATGTGTGTGTTCCCCTGCCGCCGCTTGGTAAGTAGATTTTTTATCTATCCATTTACATTATAGTCTGTCCTCATTATAATATTGCTGTTGTTCCATCTTGGAATTTCCATTGTTTAATATTCTTGTTACTTATTTTTGTAGAATAAATTTTTAGTACCCATTGCATCATTGTCCCCAGAAGGTAATTTTGAAATATACCAATGAGTGAAAAATTTAAGAATATGCTAATATATTTATCAGATAGTCCACACAATGAAAAATATTTCCCACATGCAGATCATTTTTTTTCAGGTTATAGATATGATGGTTTCATTTTAATTTGTTATCTACTTGAACACACAAAAATTTAACACATTGAATTTCTTCTCGTAAAACAACAACAGTGCTTAGCACAAATAAATTTTATTGTCAGATAGGATGTGTGTAATTTTTGTGAGATTTAATGATACACTGTTTACCGTAAACTTCTTACTATGATTGTAGCCTGGTATAGTTGAATTCAAGATTTTTATGCATCATCAGTAGGCAGTGTACTATTTTTTCTTTTTTGAAATGTTTACTGTTGACTCTGCAAGTACCGGTAATCTGTGTAAGTCAAGAACGTTAGCAGATGAAATGTGGTGTCATATTGAATGCTAAACTACATTTTCTTCCAAGTCAAGAATAGTTTTACCTATTTGTTGCAGCATGTCACTAGGACAAACTGTTTTCCATTTTGAATGCAATACTTCAACCATACAAATAGATTGCCATTGGTATGGATGTCACTTAGGTTATCTAGCAAAATTTTGTGATGATAACTCTTATAAACACTTCATCTGAAGATGAAATATGGCATCCATTGCTAAAGGAGCCTATTTGGACACAAGCTGAAAAGTGGTCTGTTTTTACTAAAAGTCACATGTGCAAAACATTTTTTAATCCTTGGGTATGTGCGCTGCTCTCTATAACATAAACAGTTGTGTGATGTACTTTGTATACAGGTCAAGAATAGCTCTCTGTTTTTTACCAAGGTAATCATGTATGAGGAATATCAGAATTCATCTTAGTTACTTTATTCAAACCAAATCACTTTTTAATTAAATATAATAAAATAAACTTTCATTATATCACCCTGTTGCCTCAAACAAGTGTTTCCCGCAGTAATGGCCAGCTCTAATCATTAACCAGAAAAGATGCCTTAGATCCCAACCAACCATTTATTCGATTGCTAATTATCTCGTAAACAGTTTCCTTGTTGTGGGATCGTGCTGCTATTTACATTACTACTGCTCTCTGGGGCATATGACAACATGTCACATTGTTAGTTGAAGCAATAATGAAGGCATACATATGAGCTCACAGTTGTAAAACAACAGTGGAACGGTACAAGACTGTGTTATTTGTAGTTGGTGCAGCACACTTCATACTTAGGCGTGCCGCTCGAGTGTTAAAAAGGAGTTGAAAAGAGTTACATTTTTGTTTTAAGAAAAGGTACCTCCTGATCTCAGTTTTCACCCTCCATGGTCTTGTCATTAACCAAAAAATTGTGCTAATGAGTAAAACCAAATGGACGTACATAGTCATTGTCCAAAACATATTATAAAAACTTTAGACATTCTTAACTTGAAGTCTGGTATACTTTCTGTCTATCAAACATTTTTTGCACAATGTGATGGTGCTTTATAAAGTCTGTTCAAAAATGTTTGAATTAGATGTGTATTGTGTGTGTGTGTGAGATATGTTTGAGATATGTAAAATACTATCATGTTTGTTCTCATCCTGGCACTTGACTGTCCAATGACAATGATATTAACATGATGTGTACTGGGTACACATTATTTATTCTATATTATATTCCTTTACAAGGAGACAGAATGGACGGCTCATACTTGTCTTCATGTTGCAAAATTCCAGTACTGCCAAAAGACAGGTGTGGTTTGGAATCTGAATGACTTGCTCTTCCTTTCTAACCTTCCCCAACCAAACTCTCTTTCATCCTTGAGAAAAAAAACTTGCAGTTCCAAGAACTAGATATAGCTTTTGTGCTTTTTGTATGTGCCTACTGGCAGTTCTTGACTAATGCCTCCTGAAGAAAAGGATTGGCAAGATATTTTGTCTTGTGTTTTTGTTTTCCTCGTCTGAATTTTCCTTTTGATACAAGATTGTATGTCTGAGATGGCAACTCTGGTAGCTGTAAAAATTCATCATCTGCCGTGTAGTGATGTTCTTTTGAGTCTGAAAAAATGTTTCTTAGTGGTAATCAGATTCTGTACTGTGAAATGAATGCTTTTTGTGGTTAATTATAATAATTAATTTTGTTTTATAAATGAAAAGCACAAAAATATGGATGTTCTAGAGTATACTTTTTTACCACATCCTGTGGAATATCTGCATTTTTTTTGCATTTGTTAATGAGTATGAAATTGTTCTACAAAGCAGTGATGGGAGAATCAATTAACCATTAATTTTATTTAAATTATTTTTGTGGAATACTGTATATTTTATGTATGTCATAGTTTATTGAAGTAAATAAAAAAAATATATGCCAGAATGGACTGTTATAGGCACAATAACTTCTCTGTAGATTTAAAGGATAAATGCTCTCTTTAAAGTTTAAAGTAGATTTATAACTGTGTAATTTAGTATTTGTTCCAACAATAACATGGTTACACACACACTGCTCGTTGCTGCCTTCCATTTACTAAATGTTGTATAACTGATGTAGAAGGTTAAAGCTGATCTCTATTTTATACTGCTAATGTTCTGCACGTATCATCAGGAATATAAGGTACTGGCAACAGTCGCCAGCTAAATAATGTACTGATGCAATGATTAAGACACAGAATTCATAGTCAGGAAGAGTATTGCTGAAATTGATGCCTGATTTTAAAAAAATTAGTTTTTTATGTAGTTTTCTTAAAATACTTAAGGTGAACGTTGGAATGATTCCTTAAAAAATATCGTGGTCAGTTTTTGGCCCCATCCTTGATCCTTGCCCAGCTTGTCACATATGCTGTCTCTAAAGAACTCATTGACTTTAAACTCTAACTTTCCCACCTCTCATCCTTCATCATCATCATCTTTTGGGTAGTTGGAACTACATACCTGCTATCTGTGGATCTCTTTCCTTTGCAGAAACTCTTGACTTATTAAGTTAATTAATGAAAAACCACCCCAGTTACTGTTGAGAACTTCATTGAGACTGTTACCAGTTTCAGCATGTTTGTTAGACAATTTTCAAGAGTTTTTGAAACATATGCAGAGAAACAATGTCCAAATGAGAAAAGTACAAGCCAGATGGGTTTAAAATGTTAAGTGCCCAGTGGTATCATGAGAAACATAAGAGTGTCAAGAATCTGATTCTCACATGTTTCTACTGATATCCTTGGGCATATAACATTTTAAATCCACCTGTCTTGTACCTGTCTCATTTTGAAGCTTTTTCTCTTCAGCATAATTTTTCAGAGCCACTTGAACATGGTCTAATATAAAAGCTGAAACCATTAGGGCACTCAACAAAGATCTCAACAACAATGTGAGCAGTTCTTCATTAATTCAACAAACAGTTGCAGAATCAAGACATGGAGAAACTAATAATCTTTAGCTTATTGGCTCTGTCATGTCTCTTACACATGCTATAATTCCCTTCAGAAGATCTGATTGTGTTTATACATGAGAATTGTTTCTATTACTGCAGCAGACTATGTTAACTATGGAGTGTTGTAGTCTAAAGGAACTAGGGATAACCTGATGGAGCTTTTAATGCATTGGCTTCTCATTGCTTTACTAGAAAAATCTGACACTGGGACTAGAGTACTGCGTTTTACACTAGAGTACTGCGTTTTACTGGCTTGTTAAAACCAAGAAGTTAGTTGAGAAAAAGTGAATGTGAGTATTTCTTGATTAAATCACCTTAACATCGTGGAATTAAAAAAAAAAGGTTTGCATGTAATAATATGCTATTTTAAATGATGCTGTTGTTGTTTTCAAACCAAAGACCACTTAATGTTTCCGGATAACTACTGTGACCTCGGTCCATCTGTACGAGCTTACTGTTGTCTAACTGTGGTCTCCCTTTACAATTTTACATGCCCAAACTTCCTTCCACAAACCAGTTAATTATTCCTTGATGCTTCAGGGTGTGTCCTATCATTAAATTTCTTTTCTTCTTGAATCAGTTCATTATCTCGTCATTAGCTACCCTCTCTACCTATTACAATGTAAACATTCTTCTGTGCAACCACATTCCAAAAGCTTTTAACTTCCACGTTAAGCTGTACTCCCATCATATATTTTAGAAAATGATTTCTGAACATTGAAATTTATATTCAGTATTAATTTTTATCCAGAATAATTTGGCATGCTTTTGCCAGGCTACATTTTATATCTCCTTTCTCTTATACCCTCATCAGTTTTTATGTTGCACAAATAGCAAAACTCTTCTACAAATCCTAGAGTCAGAGTTTTAATCAAGTTTCCGTAGTATCATTAGACTAAATTCCATCATCTGTGTTTTATTGATATTCATGTTATCGCCTGTTTTCAAGTCATCATCCATTCCATTCAACAGATCTTTTGAGTCCTAAGCCATCTCTCACAGAATTACAGTGTCATTGACAATCTTAAAACTAGAATTTCTTCTCTCTGAACTCGAATTCCTCTTCCAGCTTTTTCCTCCCTTTCTGTTACCATACTTTTGTTGTTCTTTTTGATCCTGTCTAGATTCCTCCTAGGCTTAACTAGACCTTTATGATTTTACTTTCCTATATTTGTCTTGTTTCTACATTTGACATACTCTCATTCTTATCAAATTTTCCGGTGTTTTGCGATAACAGGAGGGTCATACCAGATCCCCCAACCAATTTCAAATTATGATTAGACAATAGCTTTACACATGGTTTGCAGTTTAATGTGTTTTTGTGTGATTTTTATTATGTATTTAAATATGGATACTTGATTATTGTTTATACTTGAATACCATGAAGATAAAAAAAAATAGTTTAATAACACAAGTAATTTTGCTGATGTTTTGAGCAGCACTAGTTACAGGTTTGTAAGTAAAAACTCTTCTCTGAAATACAAGCAGTTGTCCAAAATTATCTTTTTCACCTTGTTTATAAATCAAGTTTAAAATGATATTGAACTAACTTTTCTGACACATGTGCTGCATTAATAGGAACTGATTCAAAGGGATACTCTAGGTAATATTATGAACCAGGAGAGTGCAGTGGATTGGAGACAGCTGCTTCACACTTAAAATCTTCTCCTACAGTGTAACACAATATTTTGCATATAACCATTTATTCTTCCATTTTACATCCCATCATTAACCACAGAGCAACCAGTCACTGGGTTGTATGTTACTTGCATAGTTCCCAAAGTGTTCAGAAAATTAAAAAAAAAAAAAAAAAATATTTCTATCAGTGAAATATATAGAGTTCTTAATGTGTGGAACTACTGATAAAAATATGCAGTGGCTAAAAATGGTATGTCCTTCTGACTGCTTGTTTGTTATGAGACCAGTTTTTTTGTTTTATTGTTGGTGGGAGCTGATTGATTCCAAGTTGCTTACAATTCTTGATTGGTCATTTAGGCCTGAGTGCTTTTCTAATTTTGATGTATACAGCCCTTTTATCTCATACACACCTTTGTTACTCATTTTTTTTGTGGCTTCAAATAATTTTTTTATTATTTAGATAATGTTTTAAGCAGTATTGTGTTGTATGATGGGAAAAAGGCTTGCATTGAAAATTTCTAGCAGACTAAAACTATGTAGACCAATTGCCTGAAAAAAGGCAGATATTTCAGGTTCAAGTTTCAGTCCGGCGCACAGTTTTAGTCTGCCAGGAAGTCTCAGATCAGTGCACACTCTGCTGCATAGTGAAAATTCATTCTAGAAAGCTTTCAGTGCTTGAAATGTGTTGCAGACAAATTTTGAATGCCCATCTTACTTGAGTGTATTTTGTATGTTCGGTAATTTGTGTTACAGCAACATGCCCCTTAATGAAGTCCAATGAACAATGTAAATAGTTTCTTTTCTTTCACTATCTTGTTGAGCTCCATTTAAATTAAGTTTTAACTAACTTAATGTTACCTATTAGGATATACTGTAAGCAGTTCACTGTTGTAAGTAAAGTGCTTTTTATTACTTAAATGTGTCAGAAATGTGTTGTTATGAAACCTACTTGTGTTAATGTATTTTATTTGTGTGACAGCGATCACTGTAATTTACATTGTAGTCACATGTTGATAGAAATAGAGTAATGAACAATATGCCAGTTATAAATTAAGTAAATAATTTTTACATTTTCTGCAGAGTCATATCGAAGAGAAATGAAATTTCGAGGAAAAGCACTGCTGCCTTCAAATATCTACATGAAGCTTCTCACAACTGGTGTATCTGCATCTACTGCATATCAGCATCAAACAGTAGCCAGCTTTACTTGTTCACGCTGTGGTAATTCCTATGCGAGACCTCACAGTTTGAACAGGCACCTGCGATTTGAGTGTGGTGTCGAGCCTAAGTTTGAGTGCCCTATTTGCCATAAGAAGTCAAAACACAAACATAATCTTTTGTTGCACATGCGGACACATCAGAATCGTTAAAAAGTTTTAGTTATATCTACAAAATTTTTAAAATGATAACTTATCTCATATGTTTTTTGTTGTTAAAATTACTGCTCTCTGAATAAGCAGTAAGAATTTGAAAATAAATATGTAGCTGGTGCAGATATTAAATCAAATGTAGGTACTGATTAGAAGAAAAGTTGTAAGTTGAAAGCAGATGTATGGATAGCCGGTAAAACTACTAGTACTCAGCAGAATAAAAATTGAAACTATTAGTTCCAAATTGTGATTGCAAATATATATTAAATATAGGAGATTGTGAAAAAGAAACAGAAGTAAATGAAAGAAACAGGTAAGAAAAGGAGTTATGAAAAGGCATTCAAGAAAGAGCTGAAGAACAAAAGGTAAAGACAGACACTACACTTTGGTCACTCAGTGCCATATTGTAAAAGTCTGCTACAAAGTTGAAGTTATAATACTCTTGTGACTTTGACGTGTGTGTTCCAGCTTTTGTGCCATTCAAAATGTTGTGTATTATTAACATTGTACTTACACCATTGTCACAGAATCTGTGAATTGTGTGTTTATGGTAGCATATTTTTCAGTAAAAATTTATAAATAAATTATATTTAAGTGTGTATTGTACAAATCTCTGTATAATTTGCATCTATTGATAAAATAGCCTTTGTAGCAAATTATGCCTTTCTACTTTACAGGTTTTGCTCTTTATTGTTTCTGCCTGTTTAAATGGTTGGCAGTAGTTGATCTGAAAGCATTTTAATGTGTGGTTTCACACTGTTGTGATAAAGAATCCCACTTAATAACTCTTGCATATGAAATTGCATATCTATGGGATACCTACCAGGTTTGTTACCTCACCAAATACTTCTTTATAGGCAGAATATGTTATTCTGGATACAGAGTTGTTCACAGTAATTTGAGGTGTGATTCAGGGAAATGTAATAGGATCATTACTCACCATCTCATATATTAATTATGTAGTGGATACTATTAGTAGCAATTCCAGACTTTTTGCTGTTGACAACATGTCGTTGACTTCTGCATCAGAATATAAAACTCCATTCTGAACACTAGTCCAAGATGCATAGTCCATTAGGAAATCATTTCTACTTCTATGTATGGTGGTTGTGAATCACTTTGTTGATCGTAAATTCACTCATGTTATTAAACACAAGTACCATTAGGGAGTATATGTATTAGCATGGAAGTGTAAGAATTCTTAGGTCCCTTAAGAGGTCTCTGTAAGATGTTCAATTAGCTACTACACAACATGTATATTACACACTTCTATAGAATAAATTCTCCTTAGCTGCAATGCTCCGAAGATTGTGCCATAGGATGGAACTGAACGAAATTATACTAACAATCCTGTCGGTGATTCAAAGCAATGAAAAAGATTCTAAGTGCAAAGCAGGCAGAACTGAACCATTTGCTGATTCTAACTCAGTTTATTATCCATTAGCATGCCCAGGAACTTCACACGTAGAGTCCCATCCAGTGTATACCCATTGATCTCTACTCTAGTACCTGTATGTCGTTATGATTTGTTTGGAGTTGTACAATGTGAGATTTTATAAGGGACATGATGATGTCGGAGAATCAGTTGTAAGCTTGTTTCATTATTCTTCTGGTTGTGTCTATATGGATGGGATTTTGGTCCTTTAACAATGTACTTGTGTTATCAGCAAACTTTAGATTTTTTGAAGCATCCTCCAGTGTTGAGGGTAAATTATTTATGTAGACTAAGAACAGGAGTGGGCTGAGCAGCTGAACATTGCAGCTATCCATATTTGATGTTCCTACACTTCGAATTTAAACTTATCCCTTTTTTCTAATGTGACCCTTTCCTTTAATGCCATACCATTTTAGTTTCTGTAGCAGAATTTTGTGATCTACTCAAACATCTTGGCAGGATCACAGAAAATACCAGCAGGGTAATTTTTATTGTTCAGTTCTTCTAGAATCGCGTTCATGAGCTCATATATTGCCTTTTCAGAAGAGAAACCAAACTGAGCTGTTGTTAAGAGATTATTTGCAGAGAAGTGATGCAGTAATCTGTTGAACTTACTTTCTCAAAAAATTTTGAAAACTTGGGAAGGAGGCATATCACACTATAATCAGAGGTCAGTACATCTCTCCACTTTTGTATATTGGTCTTACTGCTGCATACTTCAATCCTTCACTAAATACACCTTGACTCATTGATTGGTTGCAAATGTACTCAAGGATGGTGCTGCCAAGTCAGTACAGGATTTCAGTGCTTAAGGTGATGTAGCATCATAGCCAGAAGAGTTGCTACCTTTTACTGACCTAATGATTTTTGTGATCTTTCTATTAACTGAGTTGGAAAGCTGGAATTTTTTTGTTCTCATGTTTACAGCTACTGTTATGAAAAATTCATTGAATTTAGTAGTCAGTGATTTAAATTTAACTGTCTTAATTCAGGAGCTCAGTATCGTGTACCCTGCAGAGTTTGTCTAGTGGCTAAAAGTGCTCCGAAATTGACCTTGCTACATCCTTGTAATTTTGAATTTTTAGTGTGTAGTGTTTTAGTTTTTGCCATTTTTATGGCATGCAGAATAATTTTGTAATTCTGCTTTTAGTGCAATTTGAAGTCTTGATTAGAGCTAATCATTTGCATTAAATGAAGCCCTTCCTTCCTAATAGATGACAGTTTGATATCAGATGTTGGCCACCCTTTTTCTCAGCTTCCACTGTAAATATCCCTGACTTGCTGTAAAACAAAACTGGATTCATAATGTTGTAAAAATATTCTTAGGAAGGGATTAAATTTCTCGTATACTGTATATCCTTGGTAAAGTTCTTCCCAATTTCCATCTTGTAAATTATCTTTGAATAGTGTAGCCAGGATTTACACTTTTGTAAAACGTTTCTTTTCTTTCTTAGCTAAATCTGTTTGATGGAATGCTTTATAGCTGCCATTTAACCATCACGTTCAGCTAAAGTATTTATTATGAGGGTCCCATCTGTTCATTAAAGACAGTGAGATTCAGAAATAAACGCTCTGTCGCTGTTGCACTGTGTACTTCTATTCTTGTTGGGAATGTTACTGCGGCAGCCACACTAAAGGTGGACATCACTAACTTGAGATGCCTTTGAAGAGAAATACCTAAGATGAAATTGATACTGAAATCTCCACAGACACACACCTCCAAGTTATTTATACTAAGCCTTGTTAGTACCCCATTTAATTTCTCAATAAAGTAAAAACCTGCTGGGGGCTTATAGACTATGAGAACGGCTATCTTGTTTGTTACGCAGCCTGTTACTGAAGTACAGCACACAAATAGCTGTTCAGTTCAGAGTTTTAATGCTTGTGTCTTTATTCCACTTTTTATCTATACAGCAACTTCTTTCCTGGCATTATTTCACACACACACACACACACACACACACACACACACACAATTTCTGCTTTTTTACCTGGAACAGATCAGTAAAAAGATTATATACTGGTCATACTATGTCCCAATCCTGACATATGCATCCAAAACCTGGGTCATGAATGGAAGAGAGAAAAGCAAAGTACAAGCTAGTGAGATGAAATTCTTGAGGAACAGTATTGGAGTGACAAAGACTGACAGGTAAAGAAATGAGAGGATCAGAGAGTAAATGAAGGTGGAACCATTGCAGGAGGAAACACAGAAATCAAGGCTGAGATGGTATGTGCATCTTAAATGAATGGAGGAAAAGAAGATACCCAGGAGGATACACGAGATGAAACTGGAAGGAAAGAAACCAAGAGGAAGATTGAGAGACAGATGGCTGAAAGGAGTGGAGGAATTAATCCAAAAGAAAGGAGAAGACTGGACAAAGGTGAAGGCGGAGAGATGGTGGCAAGACAAAAGACGATGGAGAGGCTTACGTTCCAAACAGACCTGGCCAGAGGCTGGAAACTGTCCAGGATGATGAGGATGTCCTGGAACAATCAGCATAATTAAAAATAGTTCCAGTCCCCAGGTCCTGACAAGGGGTTTTGGGAGTTTTCCCTTGTTTGTAAAGCAGATGCCACCATTGGTAATCTCCCCCCTATTTGATTTATTCTCAATTTGGAATCCCTCTGCCCCACTGCTAGCTAGCCTGATATTTGGTTGAAAAGATCTGAGATTTTTTAATGGGCTGATTCTTAAACTGGCCAGTCTATCCCTTGTTAAAAAAAAAGTTTCAACATTCATACATCCATCTTGCTCAAAGAAATTTGCACAGATATTTGTTTATACAAAAAAAGGGGTCACCTTTTAATCATATTGCAAGTATGTGTGTTCTTGTGATTTGTAGAATTAAATGACTTTGAAAGTATACAAAGGAGGACACAGACAAAGGTGTTTTCTGTACAGAATGCTTCTTTGTCTTAAATTATTAACTTACACTGTTTCCTAATAGGGCAAGTATGTGTTATTGTTCTTTGAAATTTCAGTTGTATTCTGTTTTATAATACAGAATCCCAAGCCACCATTCTTTTGACAGAGTGGACAATATATTCTGACAGTGAAGTTCTATAGTGTTGCCACTGTTTTAACTTGTATTCGTTACTCTACTTCTTGGTACATTACAAGCATTACAACAGAAAGCCTCTCACTGATTCTGTCTAAATTAACAACAGAGATTATAGCATTTCAAATAGTAAGATAACTAAAGCAATCATATACACAGACATTCAAGAGCCATTTATATCTGCAGGCTATAATATGGCACTTTTAAGTGTAGCCACCATCCTTGGCTAAACGTATATTTATCTACATCATTATTTCATGCGTAGAAGACAGCTTTGTCAAGATATGAACCTGTACTAAATTTACACACACACACACACACACACACACACACACACACACACACCACATGGCCACTAGAGTTTCCAGGAGCTTGGGTCTCACTGCAACTGTGTCTGAATTGAGCAGCTGTCTAGCTAGGGTAGGTAGGTAGTGGGGGGGATAGAAGAGGTGTGGGGCAGGGATGGGAAGAGATAGTATGGAGAGCGGGGTGGCAGGGGGGGGGGGGGTGACGGGGGCAAGATGCTAATATTGTCTGTGGGAGTATTGGATGTGCTGCCAGGTGCAGTATTGGGAGGCTGCTGCTGAGGGGGGAGGCCGGCCACTGTGGCCAAGCGGTTCTAGGCGCTTCAGTCCAGAACCGCGCAACTGCTATGGTCGCAGCTTCGAATCCTGCCTCGGGCATGGACGTGTGTGATGTCCTTAGGTTAGTTAGGTTTAAGTAGTTGTAACTTCTAGGGGACTGATGACCTCAGATGGTAAGTCCCATAGGGCTCAGAGCCATTTGAATCAGAGGAGGGAGGGGACTGGAGACAAGAAGAGAAGGGGCCAGGACTATGTACATGCATTGGCGGGATAGAAGGCTTATAAAATACTGGAGTGGGAGTGGGGCAGAGGATAGACAAGACAGGGTCTAGTGAAGGTTGAGGCCAGCGGGTTTATAGGAACGAATGATGTGTTCCAGGAAGAGTTCCCACCAGTGCAGTTCAGAAAAGTTGATGTTGGTGGGAAGTATCCATATGGCACTGCCTGTGAAGCAGTCGTGAAAGTGAAGTACCTTGTGTTAGGTGGCATGCTTGGCAAGAGGGTGGCCCAGCGGTCTCTTGGCCACAGTTTGGTGGTGGCCATTCATGCAGACAGATGGCTTGTTAGTAGCCATGTCCACATACAGTGAGGTACAGTGGCTGCAGTTCTGTTTGTAGACGGCATGCCTGCTTTCGCAGGTGGCTCTGCCTTTGACAGGATAGGAGATGCCTGTGTGAGGACCAGATTTGGTGGAAATGGGAGGATGTATGAGAAAGATCTTGCTTCTATGTATATTTTAGGGACATGAGCCTTGTGGTTGGGAGAAGGTGTGGAGTAGGAATGGCCAAGGATAAAGTGTAGGTTTGGTGTGTGGCGGAATACCATTTTGTGAGTATGGGTAAGATTGTGTGGAGGCTTTTTCTAATTTCAGGCCATGATGAGAGGCAGTCAAAACTGTGTTGGAGAATGTTATCCAGTTGCTCCAATCCTGGTGGTACTGTGTGACATGAGGAGTGGTACTTCGTAGCTGGACGTTGAGTGTGTGGACGGGTAGGTGACTGGGGAGACAAAGTATGGGAAATCTGTTTCTGGCTAAGATTGGGAGGGTAATTATGGTCTGTGAAGGCCTCAGTGAGACCCTTGGCATATTTGGAGAGGAGCTGCTTGTCACGACAGATGCAACGACCATGGGTGGCTAGGCTGTGTGGATGAGATGTCTTGAGTGTCAGCAGTCAAAGTGGAAGGACATTAGACTCCCACTAATCCGGCCCCCAATAGTGGAACCTCTCAGAAACTGGCACACATACAAAAACAAGTGCACAATAAATTATCGGGCGAAAAAATTCTTAGTTACACAATGCTTTATATAAGTTAAATTGAGGTGGTAAATTGTTTGCAATGACTGAAGGTTGGCTATCAAACTGGAAAAAATGACAAGGCATTTGACAGCTGATAGTCACTGGGGAAAGTCGCTCAGCTAACGATAAGGATGCTGATGAGTTTGTAAGCAATCTATAGAAGATAATACAGGAAGAAGATTTAACTGCTGATTCCTTGTATAATGCTGATGGAACAGGCCTCTTTTACAAGATGCTTCCTTCAAAAACATTAGCTGCCAAGAACGAGAAGGAACCTCATGGTTACAAGCAACAGAAACAACACGTAACATTAATGGCGTGTTGTAATGCAAATGTGAGTCATAAACTATTGCTTATGGTGAATGGAAAATCCCAACATCCACATTTTTTTCAACACACTGACATAAATTCTCTACCAGTGCAGTATTGCACTCGGAGAAAAGCATTGGTGGACAGACAAATATTCTCTCGGTGGTTCCATGAAATGTTTTTACCAGCAATGGGAAAAGAGCTAAAGAAGAAAAAGCTTTCACTGAAAGCTATCTTTATAATTGACACTGCCCCCACTTACTTCAGATGTTTTTCTAAAATCCGATGGTATACATGTACAAGCACTCTTCCTCCCACCCGATGTGGTAGCCCTAATTCAGCCCTTGGGCCAGGGAATTTTGGAATCAATTAAACATCATTATCGACATTCACTTCTCGTCTCCTTGCTGAATGAAAGTGAAAACGACTCTATTGAGACAATGCTGAAGGTGTGGAAAGCAATTAACATAAGTGATGTTTTCGAAGCAGCCAAAGCATGGGATGAAGTGGAGAGCGCTACCATAAAGAAGAGCTGGAGGAAATTGTGGCCATCCGTTGATGCTGAGTTGGGTCCAGTAGTGAGTGGCAGCGATGTGCTAGTCAATTCGGAATTATCCATTACTTTGTACACTGACATGTAGCACAACTTTCCAGGAGGAGGAGAAATTGATGATGAACATGTTACTAACTGGCTGAATGAAGAAAACTGTGGTATAGACCAAACTTTAACAGATGAAGAAATAATCAAAAGAGTGCAAGAAAGTAATGGTGAAAGTGATGAAGAAGAGGACACAGGGGGAGACAGTATGAAGATTTCTCACACTGCTGGTGCTGAAGCTGCCAAGGTCTTCCTGGAGTACAATATGCAACAACCATATACAGACAGTACCGATGTAATGCTTCTAAAGTGGTTGCGTGATAAAGCATGCCACCATTGCGTATCATGATTGCGACAGTTAAAAATTAGAGACATGTTTCATAGTGAGTGATGCGAGTGTATAATTATGTACAGTATACACTCAAGGACTAAGGTTTCTTTGAAAATTAATGTATTTTTGGATTTAATAAAGTATATCCTCTGTGTTTTAAAACTGTATCCTTAATTTTAATAAAGTACAGTACACTGTATCTGATATGTTTTCAAAATAAATAAAAAACAAAATAAATGAATAAAAGAAATTTCAGACACTCAATAATCCGGCACTTCTGCTAATCCGGCACCCATATGTGCCAGGAATGGCCAGATTAGCGAGATTCTAGTGTATCTACATCTACATGATTACTCTGCAATTCACATTTAAGTGCTTGGCAGAGGGTTCATCAAACCACAATCATACTTTCTCCCTACCATTCCACTCCCGAACAGCGCGTGGGAAAAACGAACACCTAAACCTTTCGGTTCGAGCTCTGATTTCTCTTATTTTATTTTGATGATCATTCCTACCCTTGTAGGTTGGGCTCAACAAAATATTTTCGCATTTGGAAGAGAAAGTTGGTGACTGAAATTTCGTAAATAGATCTTGCCGCGACGAAAAACGTCTTTGCTTTAATGACTTCCATCCCAACTCGCGTATCATATCTGCCACACTCTCTCCCCTATTACGTGATAATACAAAATGAGCTGCCATTTTTTGCACCCTTTCGATGTCCTCCCTCAATCCCACGTGGTAAGGATCCCACACCACGCAACAATATTCTAACAGGGGATGAACGAGTGTAGTGTAAGCTGTCTCTTCAGTGGACTTGTTGCATCTTCTAAGTGTCCTGCCAATGAAATGCAACCTTTGGCTCGCCTCCCCACAATATTAGCTGTGTGGTCTTTCCAACTGAAGTTGTTCGTGATTTTTACACCCAGGTACTTAGTTGAATTGACAGCCTTGAGAATTGTACTATTTATCGAGTAATCAAATTCCAACGGATTTATTTGGAACTCATGTGGATCACCTCACACTTTTTGTTATTTAGCGTCAACTGCCACCTGCCACACCATACAGCAATCTTTTCTAAATCGCTTTGCAACTGATACTGGTCTTCGGATGACCTTACTATACGGTAAATTACAGCATCATCTGCGAACAACCTAAGAGAACTGCTCAGGTTGTCACCCAGGTCATTTATATAGATCAGGAACAGTAGAGGTTCCAGGACACTTCCCTGGGGAACACCTGATATCACTTCAGTTTTACTCGATGATTTGCCGTCTATTACTACGAACTGGGACCTACCTGACAGGAAATCACGAATCCAGTTGCACAACTGAGGCGATACCCCATAGGCTCGCAGCTTGATTAGAAGTCCCTTGTGAGGAACGGTGTCAAAAGCGTTCCGGAAATCTAGAAACACGGTTATCAACTTGAGATCCCCTGTCGATAGCGGCCATTACTTTGTGCAAATAGAGCTAGATGCATTGCACAAGAACGATGTTTTCTGAAACCATGCTGATTACGTATCAATAGATCATTCCCTTCGAGGTTATTCATAATGTTTGAATGCTCCAAAACCCTACTGCAAACTGACGTCAATGATATAGGTCTGTATTTCGATGGATTACTCCTACTACCCTTCTTAAACACTGGTGCGACCTGCGCAATTTTCCAATCTGTAGGTACAGATCTATCGGTGAGCGAGCGGTTGTATATGATTGCTAAGTAGGGAGCTATTGTATCAGCGTAATCTGAAAGGAACCTAATCGGTATACAATCTGGACCTGAAGACTTGCCTGTATCAAGCGATTTGAGTTGCTTCGCAACCCCTAAGGTATCTACTTCCAAGAAATTCATGCTAGCAGCTGTTTGTGTTTCAAATTCTGGAATATTCCATTCGTCTTCCCTGGTGAAGGAATTTCGGAAAACTGCATTCAATAACTCCGCTTTAGCGACACAGTCGTTGGTAACAGTACCATCGGCACTGCGCAGCGAAGGTATTGACTGCGTCTTGCCACTTGTGTACTTTACATACGACCAGAATTTCTTCGGATTTTCTACCAAATTTTGAGACAATGTTTCATTGTGGAACCTATTAAAGACATCTCGCATTGAAGTCCGTGCCATATTTCATGTGTCTGTAAATTTTAGCCAGTGTATTGTTGGTGATTAGCAGGTTTGATGTTGACAGAGGTGCAGATGTAGCCATCCTTCAGGTAGAGATAGACATGAGGGATGTGGAGGACCAGGTAGAGTAGATAGGTGAGATGGTGTAGAGGTTTTGGAGGAATATGATTGATTGTCCTCGCCCTCAGTCCAGATCATGAAGGTATCCTCAGTGAATCTGAACTAGGTGAGGGGTTTGGGATTCTGGATGATTAGAATCCGATGGTTAGAAAGGATTGCTCTAGATGGCCTATGAATAGGTTAACATGCCGGTTACCATTGCTGTACCATGAATTTGTTATCCTCACCTATGGTTTCTGATGCCTTCCACGTGTACCGGTACAGATAAATTTCCATATTCCTAGGCAGAACTGTACTCCTGCATTGTATCCTAGCTAATGGGATTCCCCCAAATGGCCTGACCATCAAAATACACATCACCAGCTGCAATCCCTCCTTCCACAATGACCCCTAGCTGTTCAAATTACATCAGTCCATAGCCCTCACCAACCTAGTCCTGCAAAACCATATAACTTAGGCTCAGACCTTATTGGTCTACCTTCTCTCCATCTGTAAAATTCTCCCCTCTGCAATATCAGACTGCTGCATCCCATCTCTCAGATTGAAACCTTTGCGCTCCAGGAAGTGGTGCAGCAAGCACAAGGCCACTTCAAAAAACTCTTGAATCACTTTGCCTAATACTCCCACATTGGACTGCAACCATCCATCAGCACTACAAGAGCCTCCATCAAACCTCTCCCACAGTTACTCTTAGCCACCAAACTGTACTTTGTAGACATACTAGGTCTTCCACACCCTCAGAAGCTCTTTCCTTTCACCCTACAGAACCTGTAGTCTAAAGAGCACTGTAACACAATCATGAACCTGTCCTCCGAAAGCCTCTTTCTCACAGAAATATCAGTCCTTTCCAAAGGCCTTGTTTTGCCCTACTTCCAAATGCATTGATGCTGGGCTTGTTAAAGGTCTTCTCTACTTCTCCCAATCCCTACAGTGGAAACATTTTTTTCATCAATAACACTATCAGACTCAATCCAAAATCAACGGTGAATCATGACTGATTCAATTTACTCTATCCCCGCTGCCTCCAAAGTGTTAGCTTTTCAGAATTTCCTAACTGAATCTTGCCTCACTGTCATTCCCAATACCCTCATTTCTGCAGAAAGAGTCACACTTCACCATATCAAAACTGATCCTGACCTTATAATCCTACCTGTTGACAAAGGTTCCACCACTGCAGCTATGAACCACAGGAATTACCTGACAGAGGATCTCCCATCAGTTTCGGATATATCCACATACGAACCCTGACACGGTATTCCCATTCCAGAAATTCAGCAGGATCGCCATTCCCTTCTCAAATCTTGAGTTCCATCCCAGATCCTCTCCCCTGGTTCTATATCTTTCCTCACAATCACCACTTCCTGCACCACCACCTTCTGTGTGCTTCGTAAAATACATAAATGTAATCACCCTGAACAACCCATTGCTGCCAGTTTCTGAGCTCGCACAGAGAGAATCAACTCCCTTGTGGACCAGCACTTTCAGGCTATTGCCTGTAACATACTAACATACAAAAAAGACACCAATCATTTTCCACAGTTCCTTTACCACCCAGTGCCCTGCTTGTCGCTGTGTGTACCACATCCATCTACACCTTTGGTTCCCAACCTTTTATTTCTGGTGCCCCCCTTTGCAATCCCAGAATGTGTATATCTCTCTCTGTGTGTGTGTGTGTGTGTGTGTGTGTGTGTGTGCGTGTGTTGATATTGTTTTGAGTAACACCTTTTACATCTATAAATTTTTTATGTGATGAAAGTCGCAAGAAAAATTCAGAACATCAGTGAAACAGTTGAAATTGTTTTTCTTTAATCAGCTCTCAAATGTTTGGTTTCACATTCTCTACATTCAGGTGACTCCGGTGTTTTGTTTTCACAAGGCTAGCGTCAGGAATCCAGTCTCAGACAGATATGTAGATGAGAACTATGTGAGAACTTTTAAGATTTCCTTTGCCACTCCTGGATAAACAGTAAGGAAACTGACCCAAAATTCTCCCAACCACATTTTTGAAACTATTCTTTAGCATTCATATCACATTTCAGTTCAGTTGCATCAGGAAGTGTATGCCCATCAATTGTGTATGTTGATCTTGCTAATTTGCACTGCCAGTTTCTGTAGACAAATGAGGAAATTAAAGTTTGAACTCTTCCTGAAGCTATTCCAGGTGTTCACTGATGATAACTCACAAGTTGTTGACATTGCTCTGTTGTCTATTTTAGAGGTTCATTGAATTGAGGGAATGATGAAGAGATAGTAATGGGAGCATCCAGACAACAATTCCCATAGCTGTGTCCTTTCCAAGAAAGCCCTCATGGCATCATTGACATCCATTATTGTGTTGTTTCCATCTTGAAGTTTCAAATTCAGATTATTCAGAGTTTCAAAGAAGTCTGCAAGGTGTGCAAGGAAAAATATGAGTGTTAGCTGAAAAGTAATGCCTCTGATTTTTTAATATGGAAACTCTTAAAGCTTTATAAATAAGACAAATTTTATTAAAATCCTACGTCTTCACTCTTCACATCTTCATATTTGCAGCCTTCTGGGACTAGAGGGCTCCAAATGGTAACATATAACATGGTGGATGTAATGTACCTAAGTCAGCACATGAGAAACGACGTGCTGTAATCGTGTTTAGAATTCAAAGAGTTTGTCCACACATGGAGCACCCTCTCCTTCAGTCTGACAATGCCAGACCACACATGAGCACAGTGAAATCTGCAACACTCAGTGCCTTGGGTTCACTATCATTGATTGTCTTCTGTATGGTCCCGACTTGGCCCCCCTGACTTTCATCAGTTTCCAAAACTTAAATAACACCTTCAAGAACTTCACTTCCATAGTCATGAAGCAGTGAAAGTGCAAGCACAGGTAAGGTTGTGGGTCTGTCTACAAAGTCATACACTCTACAGTGACAGAATAAACTAACTTGTCTCTCATTGGAATAAGCGTATTCCTCGCCAGGGTGACTATGTTGAGAAATATATATGTAGAAATGAAAAATAAAGAGTTAGAATGTTAATAACATAAATCTGTCACTGGTGAATGAATGATGTAGTTCAGCTTTTCCTTGACTCAAAAGTAGTAGTTTTACCCTTGATTTCAATTCATACAGCCTGCTAAGCATATTGCCCTTTGAAAACCACCAGACTCGTGTATGAAAGATCAAAGACTGGTGTTCAGCATTGAAATCATTACAAAGGACTCAGAAAAAAAGTGTTTTCACAGCATTTGACTTAATTGTACTAACTACAGTGACACCTTATTTCGGCTCAGTGTTCAGTTTCTCAGATAGAGTTAAACAAGGCAGGGCTTGTTTGTGGATCACACAGTGAGAGCCAATATAACTAGGATTTTTTCCTTGCCAATACTTTGGGAGCCAGGACATGAACCTAACATGGCTGATGGCCTGTCACAAGGAATTCCCATAACTCTGTCCCCAAGATAAACCATTTCCAACTAAGATTTAATTAACAGCAGAAACAACACCAGGACATTTTGACACTGTTTCCAAGTTTTTAGAAAACAATAGTTCTTCCATTATTTTCTTAATGTCCATGTATTGACAGTATACTATTAAGTGACGTTGAGCTGCATCAGTAGAATCATCACAATGCAAGGCAAAAAGTGGAGACAAGGGCCATTTCTTCCATCCTACATTGCACACGGTTGTTTGAAAGAGATATATTGCCCATTTCGTTTACTATCTACTCCAAAAACCAATTCTCGTTGCTTTAAGACTGGAAAGTTTGACTTACAACTCGCTGACATAATGAGGTTTACTGTTTTTGCTATTACGAGAGAAGTTTCATATGATGTTAGATAACCTTCTGATGTTCCTGCTGGAAGACACCAGAAGAGTCCAGTTTCATGTGATTTAAAGATTTCCTTCTTCCTACAAAAATCTCTCAATTTATTTTTCATTGTGGGTGAGCTGTTGTTAGATGATGATCTAGATCAGGGCTTCACAACATACGTGCTCGCGGAGCAAGCTGTGAGCAGCAAAAGGCGCGAGCACGGAGCAGCGCGAGCACGCTATCCCCACTACCGGACCAGATCGGAGCGTGGGGAAAGTCACGTGGGGCACACAACAGCTGCCGCCAGTCAATGTAAATCTGCAGCCACCTGCAGGGATATCACTCACGAATTATTACTGCAACAAATGAAACAAATAAAGGAGAATGTACACATGCCACATAATTTTATTAGCTTAGTGTATGCCTCTACATTCGCATTAATTTGTGAACTGTTACACAATAAAAGGTGTCACTGAAGTGTGGGATTCTCGGTTATCTTGTATTTTTTGCCCTTTAAAACTGTGTCTATGTTCGGAGTAATTGTTCTTGTGCATTTTAGACGCAGCGTGCAGTTTAAATTTCGATCAGACAATGCGTTTTTCAGGCGCGTCTTGTTACATTTCATTGCAGAGAACAGTTGTTCACAAACATACGTGGAACCAATCATTGATATTATTGTAGCCGCCAGTTTGTGCAAACGAGGAAATCTATCCTGAGGGAAGTGTCTGTAGAATTCCAAAATGTTTTTCTTGTTCTGAAATTTGTCTCTGTATTCTCTGTCACACTGCAGGTCAATAATTTCTTGCTGCAGCTCATGACGAATCTCTTAAATATTCGCTGAATATGGAGAGAACAGATCAAAATCACTGTCTAGTGCTGTCAGATCTTGAAAGCGCTGATCAACTAAACTATGTGAATAACGTTCACAGTCTTTATGAACATCTTGCTTGGATGATAATTTAGGAAAATGAGCTAGATTTCCTGTTTCCAGCTGACCCACCCAAAGTGTCAATTTCATTTTAAAAGCTTGTATTCGATCTATGAAATGAGTAATTAGCAGATCTTTACCTTGTAGTAAAATGTTCAAAGCATTCAGATGGCTAGTTAAATCTGCTAAGAACGCGAGATCACATTCAGACGTGCGTGCGCATTTCCCCTCCCTCCCTACTCCGCGACCTTGCACTTGCTTGCGAGCACGTGCCTGAGCAGACCCGAGTACTCGCGCTCAAAACCGGCCAGTTTTTAAGCCCTGATCTAGATGTACAGGCCACAATGAGTCATTACTGACAAACAACACACTATGACAGTTGGACATTGCCTTTTTCAGTAAACATAAATCCATACTTCATATATGAATGCATGGTTTTGCAACAATATGTACCGATGAAACTCTCTTGGGATTCCATCCGCGTCATATGGTTTAAAATACAAAAGTTTTGGCCAAGTGCTCCTCGGCCACTTTCAAGTGGTGCCTGGAAAATGATTGCTGGTGCCATCCTAATATAGCCATGCTGCCTTCAGTGTAATCAGTGGTGCTCGCTCCAGTGCCGTATATGGTACTGTTTTCATTGTGCGATTGCCGCACCGGCTTCAACCTGCCAGCTCCAAGCTGTGCTTTGGTGCATTTCGCAGTCTTTATTGAGTTTGTTGTCAGAAATTTTTATTCCGATCGCTTCTTTTGTGGTGCTGTCCCAGAAGCTGTTATAGTGTGTGTAATAACAGTTGCCTTCTGATCTCTACATTGTCTTTTGCAGACCTCATTAGTTGTCGAATTTTTGCTGGGGCTCTGAATACTAAATTGATTTTGTGCCTCTATATGAGCCAGCTAATCGTTGGTGTTATTGAGCCACAGAATGGCAAAAATGCAAGCTGCTTCATGTTCTCCTTGGGAGCCTTCTGCTTACATTTCTTTTGCAAGATGCTTATGAAATCAGGAGGTTGTTGCAGCCATTTTTGTTGAATACTTTTCACAAGTGCCTCAGTTCTTTCAGAACATTTTCAGCATCTGAACAGCTTCTGCTCAGTGCACCGAGGTTCTCAGAACAGAACTTTACTGCGAAAGGTGGTGATAGCTGGTAGCATGCAGACATTGTTCCATGTGGGTGCATTTCTGGTAAGCACTGTGGTTGAAACAACCATTTTCTTTGCCGTGGCTGAGGACGTGCAATCTGTCTCTGCCTCCACCATGAACTTGATGTCATCATGGGTACTTCTGATGTGGGCCAAGAGATCTCCTGGCATTTTGTGTCCTTGAGACCAGACAACAAACATGTTGTTGACGTAATGATAAAAGCAACTAGGCTTTGCAGGTCGTCATGCCCAGGGTGATGTCCTCAATGTACTCCGTAAACAAAGTAGCTATAAATGGAGCTAATGGGCTTACTATCACGATGCCATCAATCTGGTTAAAATATTCTCCATCATACAAAAAGTATGATGACTTCAGTGTATTTAAGCCATTCCACAACAGTGTCATAAAATTACTGGGAGAGCAGATCTAAAGAATCTTTCATTTGAACATGCATGAACTATGGAACCTCATCAAAGATAGCTATCATGTCTCCTTTTCCAAGAAGCAAGCATATAATTAAATTGATGAAGTCAATCGTATTCTTGACATGGTACACACAATGACCAACATGCAGAGTAAGGGGGCTGTTAAGATGTTTTACAGAACTGTGAGTTAGTGATCCAGTGATGCTCATCATGGGACAAAATGGTTTGCTCCTCTTTTGAACCTTTGGAATGCCAAACAATGTAGGTGACCCAAGTGCCTCAGGGAGTCACTCTCAGCTTTGGCTTGGGTTAAATTGATGCAGCTACAGTAGCACAACATATGTCATCACTGAGGAACACCACTGAAGGGCAGAAAGGGAAATTCAACCAGCTTTCACAGCAGCAGCAGCATGGAGTAGAAAGTACAACAGCAGAGTGCACTGTTAGCAGGCATGGAGTATAGTGCATAACAAAAGAGTGCACCATTATCAACATGATGTTGAGAAACAGTGATGCGGGTGCCACGTTATCTCTTATGAAGGGACTTAACTTTGCACCATCATGATGTGAAACTGCAAAAGAAATTCATTGAGAAACAAGCCACTTTCTTTCAACACCCAGGCTGCTAGTCTTGTACACGACAAGAGTTGAGTGTAATGGCCGGTGTGAACTTTGCAATGATCCTTTCACCGTAGTTCTGTCAGCAGACAAGGGAAATTCAGCCATCATTATGGAACAAGCTGACTATGACATGTAGATCCTATTGATGCTGGAGGAGGTGACCTATCAATTTTTAAGGGACCCAACATCCAGAATACTGAGGAAGATGTTGACACTTCTTAAGTGCTCTTCGTTGGAAGAGAATGTCATTGAAAAGCTCCTCCTTCAGGCCCCTCGACCATCTACATTTTATAGGTTTCTGAAGTTTCATAAGAAGAGTACACCTCGACATCCCATCGTGAGCACCATTGGATCACCATTTACAGGCTCGCAAAATGTCTGACAGCCCCTTACTCCACAAATTGATCATAGTGTGCAACCACATCAAGAATAAAGACAACTTCATCAGTTGAATTAAATGCTTGCATTTTTGAGGAGGAGATATGATGGTTAGATTTGATATGGCGCCATTGTTCACATGCATTCATATCAAAGATTCTATACATCTTTTCTCCCACTTATTTGACAACAATGTTGAGGATTTATTTAAGAACATAGACATCTTTTTTTATGATGGAGAATATTTTAACCAAACGGATGGCATCGCGACTGGAAGCCCATTAGCTCCAGTTATAGCCAATCTGTTTATGGAGTACTTTGAGGACATTGCACTGTTCATGTTCCTGCAAAGCATTATGTCGATGACATGTTCACTGTCTTGTCTCATGAATGTGAAATGCTGGAGAATTCTTAGAACACAACAGCTGCAGCCATGACAACATCAAGTTTATGGTGGATGTAGAGACAGATGGTACCTTGCCTTTTCTTGATGTCCTTGTCCATCATAAAGAAAATGGGAGTCTCAGTCACAGTGACTGCCGGGAACCCACCTGCACAGACTGATGTGTGCATGCAATCAGCTATCACCATCCTTGTGCACTAAGCAGAAGCCATTTCAGAAACTGAAAAACTTCTGAAGGAACTGAGCCACTTACGAAAAGTATTCAAGCTAAGCAGCTGCAACGACCACCAGATATTGCAAGGCATCTTGCCAAAGAAACATAAGCAGAAGCCCCCGAGGAGGACAGGAAGAAGCTTGAGTTTTTGCTGTTCCATGGCTCAATAACAGGAAAGGTTAGCTAGCTCTAAAGATGCATAAGCCAATTTGGTATTCAGGGCCCCAGCAAAAATTTGGCAGTTAATGAGGCCTCTGAAAAACAATGTGGGTGTCAGAATGCCAGGAGTATATAAAATACTATGTGGATATGCACAATTTTATATCAGACAGACTGCATTATACTAAACAGCACCTTGTATAACATGAGAAATGTTTTCACCTGTGATATCCAGAGAAATCGGCAGTGGCAGAACATGCTCAGGAAATGGAAAGCTTATTGTAGTCACTGTGATAGATAGTATTAACGGACTATAATAGTTTCTGGGACAGCATCATGAAAGAAGTGATCGAGATAAAAATTTCTCACAACATACACAACAAAGACTGCGGCATGCAGCCAAGCACAGCCTGGAGCCAGCCATCAGCAGGTTGTAGCAGGCATGGCAAGCAAACAACAAAAATATTACCATATATGGTGCTGGAACGCGCACCAGTGGTGTCACTGTTGGCAGTGTGGCTATATAAAGATGACAGCAGCAATCTTGTGGAAGTCACCACTTGACAGTGGCTGAGGAGCACTTTGCCAAAAGCTGATGGATTTTAAACAACTTGACATAGCTTGAAGCCTGAGAGAATTTTATTGTACTTCATATAATCTTCATATTACAATCTTCTTTTAGCAGACATTTTCACCCAGTATACAAAAGCATTAAAATTCTATTTACTTCTATAGAGCACAACAGGCATAATATTAACATTTATTAAGATATTAATAATAAGAATGCAATAACTAAGTGATGAGCGAGACTAAGTTGTTGCTGGCAATTCTAAAGGAAAAGATGCACTTGCGAACTGTAATAAGAATACAAAATTTTTGACTTGCGTGAGTGTGTGTTTCTACTTGCTGCTGAGCTGATTGTGCTCCCTCCTCTCTGTAAATCTTTCACACTGCCCCCATCCACTCACCACCCAGGTTAGGAACTCTTGATCTCTACCTATCATCCGCAATGCCCATGACCTTGCTGCTATTGAGCACTATGTTCTCCAATGCAAAACTGCCTCCAGACCTACGACCTCCTTTGTGGTCACCATGACCAAATATGTTCTCATCCACAATTACTTCTGCTTTAATGCATCTCCAAACAGATCCCTGATACAGCAATGGGCACCCGCATGGTACAATCCTATGCTAACCTACTTATGGGCCATCTAGAGTAATCCTTCCAAACCACCCAGAATCGCAAACCTCTCACCTGATTCAGATTCATTGATGATCTGGACTGAGGATGAAGACACCTTATCCATATTCCTCCAGAATCTCAATACCTTCTACCCCATTCACTCCATCTTGCCCTCCTCAGACCAACAATCCACATTCCTCAATGTCAATCTCCATCTCAAGGCTGGCTTCATCAGTAACTCAATTCACATCAAACCTACCAACCACCAACAATACCTCACTTTGACAGCTGCCACCCATTCCATACTAAGCAATTCTTTTCATACGGTCTAGCCATCTGTGGTTATCACATTGTTAATTATGAGCAGTCACTCTCCAAACAAGCCAAAGGGCTCATTGAGGCCTTCATAGTCCACAATTACCCTCCCAACTCTGTCCAGAAGTGTATCTGCCAGAACATGTCTTGCCAGTCACATACCCACTCTTCAGCCACAAACAGCCTGTGATTCAGTACCACCTAGGACTGGAGCAACTGGATCACATTCTGTGCCAGTGTTTTGACTACTCTTATCGGGTCATGAAATTAGAACTATCCCTGTCTGTCCCTACTCAACCCCTGCTACCAACCCCGCGCCTCAAGGCTCATATCCCTACAGTAGACCTAGATGCAAGAATTGTCCCATACATACACTACCACCTACTCTGGTCCTGTCAGAGGCATCTTCTACCCCATCAAGCAGGGATGTAATCTACAAGCACCAGTGTGTTGTGTTCAACATGGGCGTGACTGTTAACGAGCTGTCTGCTGACATGAATGGCCACCGCAAGGCTGTGGCCAAGAGACTGCTGGACCAACATGTTGCTGAGCATGACGCACAACACAGTGTGCTTTATTTTAATGGCTACTTCAAATGCTGCACCATCTGAACACTTCCAGTACCAGTGCCAACTCCAGCTTTTCTGAACTGCAGAGGTGGGAACTCTTCCTGTAAAATATCTTCATATCCATAACCTCCCTGGCGTAAACCTCCATTAGCCCAGTTCTCCACCTGTCTATCCCCTTCCCTGCTCCCACTCCAGTACTACATATGCCAATGCAAGTACATAATCCTTTCTGTTTCTCTACTTCTCTCTGGTCCTCCCCCTCTCTAAAGCAGCCTCCCAATGCTGCACCTGACAGCCCCTGTCCTGTTAAATGCTCCCACAGGGAGCACCAGCATCTTTCTCTACCCCTACCCCTTTGCTACTGTCCTCACCCTCCCTTCCCCACACATCTTCTATACCCCTACTACGTACCGCAGCTAGATGCTCACCTCAGACGCTTTTGTGGTCAGGGTTTATCACCCAGAGATACCTGTGTGTGTGTGTGTGTGTGTGTGTGTGTGTGTGTGTGTGTGTGTGCGCGCGCGCGCGTTTTCTACATCGTTGAAGGACCTAGTCCGAAAGCTTAACATTTCTAGCATTCCTTTCCATTGTGCCTGTTAGTGAATGTCTCCTCTATATGGTGAGTAGCAATCTAACCTTTCCATATTGTCGTTATTCCTTCCTAGACAATCAGTGAGAGTGTTTCTTCAATCTTACAAAATATAGAAATCACAGAGTGCCAGGTTAGGCTTTAGTGAGGGTAGACCAGCCATTCTCACCAGCCAGAATCCTGCAGCTGTGTTGATCACAGAGCATCACCCTTGAGAGCAATAATTTTTAAAATTTTGAGTAACGGAACGAGCATTTCACTGGTGAATGGTGTGCAACCATTATACGTCAGCATTATTCTACCATTATATGGGTGGTCAGGTACTGCATAGATTCATGCTATGAGTGCACAACCGCCATTGTATATTGTCATAAAATATGCTTGGAAAAGCGTTGTTAATTTTATAAGTAATTATGTCAACTATTAAACTGATGTTATTTTATTATTGATTCATTGTAGGGACATTGCCCCATAACAATGAAGTAAAAAGTTAGAATCTATAAACTAAATAATAACTTTGAAAAGAAGATAATTTTTGATATGATCATATCGACTGAAGCTCTGTAAAATGAGTATTCATTAACAGTCTTGCAAGCTAGTATCAGGCATTGTGCCTGTTTCGTGGTTATAGAAAGTAAAACAGAACTATATAACATATAGATATTACATAAAAATTATTCATAACTAGTCTAAAGCACTGTCAATCTTATAAAGTACTTGCATTAAATACATTCATACTGTGCAAGATACACTACACATTCGTATTTATCATCATAGTTCAGGTACATGTCAAGAGTGAGCTAAAACACAAACATGTCTATTGAAGATAAATCTAGTAGCAGAGAAGTCAGTAGAGCTTCAAAGGAGTCAATAATTTGTATAAGCTACAGTAAAAAACAAACTAAAAACATACACTGGTTCAGTAATAAAACTCTCAACTTGAAAAGTATTGAACATATGACATAATGTTCAAAGAAATTTTGGGCTTGCAGCTGATTATCATCAACTACATTCCATGATATTTCGACTGGGCACTTGTCAGTCATCCTCATGTGTCCCATCAGAGGCTGACAATTATGTCCTCCATTCTGCAGTACATAGTGTGCTGTGAGTAGTCTCGCATGCATCAATATCACATTGACGGATGGTCCACACTGCTCAGTGGCTATGCCCTTGCTGGTGGAACTTTCGAACTCAGCTTCCTCAGCAGTAACATTTGTGATGGCCATTGGCGTACTGTGTCATCTGTGATTTGATCAAATCCTGGACATAATAGGGTTCCATGCATAATTCAGCTGTTAGCCACTGTCACGGTTGACCAGATTTTCCGCCATATGTATTTCCTTGGGCCTTTAATAGTGGTGTCCCAAAAACATGTTGTTGCATCCAAAATTATTGTTTAATCATACCCTGCTGAATGTCCAGTAGACATTTGAGAACTATCTGGAAAGTAACAGACGTTTTGAAATAAAAAATTAACAATTTAGGAAACAAAATTTGATTATATAAATTTTAAATGTACACTCTTAAGCTATTTTTCTACATAATCACCAGTGAAATTGAGACACCTATCATACGGTGGCACAAATTTTTCAATACTCTCTCTCTAGAAATCTGACACCTGCAATTGCAATCACTGGTTTACACTGGCATGCAGTTCAGCATCATATCAAAACATTGTGGGGGAACATTGCTGGGAAGAGGTGGTAGTCACTCAGCGTCCAATCGAGGCTGTATGGTGGATGATTAAACACTCCCATCCAAAACCCCATAGGAGCTCTCGAGTATGATTGGCCATATGTGGTCATGTGTTGTCACGAAAAAACAAAAACTTTTGTGCTAAGTTTTTCCGACGCTTGTGTTGTATAACCCACCTTAACCTTGTCAGTGTTTGACAGTACCTCTCTGAGTTAATTTTTGCGCCATGTTCAAAGAAATAATGAGAATCACTCCCTTAGAGTCTCAAAACACAGTATCAATGATCTTTCTTTCTGACAATGTTTGCAAACACTTCCTTGGTTTCTTTGGAGAATTTGTGTTCCTCATTCCATCAACTACCTTTTTATTTCTCAATGGACGTGCTTCACCCACATCACATCCCCAGTTACAATCTGATCGATAACTTTATAACCAATTTTCTCATAATCTTCAAAGAAGGTCAGTCTCTGTTTTTTATGGCCTTTTGTTAGAATTTTGGGAACCTATCTAACACAAAATTTGTGGTAACCAAGTTTCTCCACCACAATTTCATGCACCAGAGTCCATGAAATGTGGGGAAAATGTTGCAAAAGTTCCATAATCTTTGAAACGACGATTTTTATGAATTTCATCATTGATTTTCATCACCAGTTCCATCAGACACAAGGCTAGGCCTAGCACTGCAGTTCTCATCATGAACACTGGTACAGCCATATTTAAAATTAGTATGCCATTGTCTCACTCAGCTTTTGCTCATTATTCCTTTTCTGTACATGTCACAAAGGTCATGATAAAATTTAAATGGTTTGCAGTTTTTTGCCAACTAAAACCTAATCACGGAACACAGCTCACAAGTGGCAGGATTTTCTGTTACAGCACACATTTTAACACTTCAAAGAAAGCAAAGTAGCAGAGACAGACCACACACTACCGCTGCTGGATGCATACTGAGTGTAGGAACGTCATAGCACCAAGCCAGCAGCTGTAGCTCCAGCCACCACCACAGTAGACCAAAACATCTGTTACTTTTTGAATAGTCCTTGTAAAATTTTCAGCAGTAGCAAACTTTCTTGGTTGTGAAAGGTAAGTGCAGCATTGATGAGGTATTTTATAAATTCCAGCATTTAACAAAAACAATTTGTCCTCCACTGATCTTAACAGGTTGGCAAACTTAAATGATGGGCAGAAAACCACTTTCACCTGAAAATTATGTAGGATTCTTGCTATTTTAAATGAAATATTACCAATGAATGGAGGAAAAGCTAGAAATTTGCTGGCATCCTCAGCTCATTATTAACTTTCTGGTTACTGGTTAACTGACATTGCTCTGTTAATCTGCAAGACAGAACAGCCATTTTCCTTTAACACTGTCCTTATGTGAGCAAGCACACTCATAGTTTGTGACATATGATGACAGCGTAATGATCGTAAATACAAATTGGCATAAGTGTGCTTACATAAACTATACGCCCTAGAAAGCCATCGTTCTGTCTAACCTAAACATCCAGGAAAGGCACACAACCATCTTTCTCAAATTCCGTAGGGTACCGGCTCTTTAGATGACCTCCATCAGTTTATCTGTTCTACAAGGCCACAATATGGAAGTATCGTCCACATATTTCCAAAATACAGTTGATTTAAGGGCAGCTGATTCAAGTGCTCTCTCCCCTCAAGTCTTCCATAAAAGTGCTGGTCACCAAGGGAAACAGAGGGCTAAGCATAGCAACGCCCTTAGTCTGTATATTCATTGCTAAACATAGAATATCTTGAGGAAAGAGCATGCCAAAACAAAGCAATGATGTCCGCATGTACAGACCTGTGAGTTTCCTTACTTGGCCATGGTAGGTTTTATTTGTTTTACATTGCAACTTTCATAAATTATGTAAAATAAGGGAATGGCAGTCAGTCACTTATAGGGGACTGGTGTGTGGCACACGGAAACACATAACATAAAATGACTGACTATAGATTTTGAGCTCTTGCCCTTTTTCTAGTAAGACTACACACACACACACACACACACACACACACACACACACACACACACACAAGGTTGTGCATGTGCGGAGGGGGGGGGGGGGGGTCACGTATGTGTTCACTTACTAGAAAAAGAACAAGAGTTCGAAAGATAGTGTTAATGTTTTTCTATTATTGGTTACTGTGTGCCATGCGCCATGCATCTATTGGTCAGTGGTTGCTAACCCTTATTTTATGTATCTTTCCATGCAGTAATTTTCATTATTTCATTATAGTTATATAAATTATAGAATACTCTGATTCTTGACCAATGTACCTGCTGCTAGAAGTCTCCTCAATAGGCAATGTACATTTCTGATCACACTCCCTATATCAACTAATCAGAGTTTCCATCATCTGGCTGTTTGCGAGCCTGTGTGAGCTTCAATTCAAGATGATCAGGGATTGAAAGAATAAGCCTTTAGCAAGAAAAAATATTTTGACTTTGACATAAAAACAAAACAGTAAACAAAATAATGACAACCTTTTAAAAATGCTATTTTTGCAAATCTGTGAAATTAGAATCTGCTGTTGGATAAAATTTAGTATTATGTTGTGCTATCTTCTGCTAGGTAACATTCTTGGATCCTCCTCTGTGTGCTGTCCACAAGTTGAGCCAGGTGTTACGGGTCAGACCAGTTGCACTCTTCAGTCAGCCCACATGATGTCAGGAACGTTACTGTTATGATGAAATTTCAACTGCTCAGCAGGCACCATAGGTCATTTCATTTGGTTGACACATGTCTTCTGGACAAGAGTGTTCAGAATTTGGAGGTGGTGTGCTAGTGTGTTATCTTCTTGAAAAACAAACCTATTGCTGAAATGTTGGCTGTAGGGCTGATCATGTCCCCTTACTGCACTGCCTTCAAATCACCCGTGATGTCATTGAGACATACGTGCTGTATGTTTAAAAAAGACTGACCTACCATCCAGTTAAAGGGACTAAATACCTGGGAAGTTCATCGATATTGCGCTGTCTTCTACCTTCTCTACAAAGTCAGGCAAATCCTGCTTTTGCCAGGGAAAACAGAGAGAGAGAGCTGGGGCGGGAGGGGGGGGGGGGGGGGCTGTTGTACCACCTCAACATGAAATAAATGAGGCACCTCTTATTACTAAGGAACTATCTGTTGCAGTGTACTAGCATGTGACTTCTCTTTCAATATTGTGCTGTGTCTCTACACTGTGAAAAGTTTCACAAAAATTCAACTCAGTGCCAGGATGCACAGTTTATTGCAGATATGTCCTTATGTTCCACTTGAGCATGATGTGTATGTGTTTTGACACAAAAGGAACAAGACTGATACTGTGAAAGTATTTAATTACCAAATATGCGCAGTTAGTGGTGATTACCTAAACCCTCGAGCGGGCGCACCTGTGTATAAAGTGTGCAAACTAAAAATAAAATTATTTTTTGGTTGACAACTGCAGACCTGTACCTATTCCTTCATTATTGCTTCAGGTAACACAATGATAATTTGTGTTGCCGTATGTCGAAGTGAGCAGCAGTAAAATAAAATACAAAGTGAGCTAGGCAGAAAAAATTTAAGATCTGTACAAAAAAAAGGTCCCTGATTATGAGCTAGCAGCCTAAAGCCACATTGAGGCAGTTGTTTACAAGATAATTAGTGATCGAATAAGCAGCTAGATGGGATGTGATGCCACTGCACTGCTTAATGCTTCGAATGGGTCATTACTGTCCCTGTAACACATGTCCTTGGCAACAGGGTGTTGTACTGAAAATTTATTTCATTATTGTTTAATAAAACAGTGCTATAGCTCATATTATGTAAGTTTATTTTCTTGTTGTTTAAATAAACTAAGATTAAACTGTGAGTTTGATCATACATGCCTCACCTTGGCAACGTAAATGAAGCTATTCTATACATGTGTACGAAGTGCACCGCGCACCTGCTCATGTTACGAAAAATGGCGCACCCGCTCGAGGATTAAAGACAGTATCTATTCATGGGAAGACTATTTAAAAGAGCTTTGACACAGATCAGAAACAAACAACTGGAGTATCTGAATAATGTGAATGATAGTGAGAAAGACTAAGGAAGATGTTAAGATTGCAGTAACTGCAAATAAAAACGGGCAAGCAGTAGGTACAGACACAATACCAGGAAAAATATGGAATTGTTTGAACCATGAAGGAATAAGAGAGATACCAAAAATATTGTTGCCATTGTCGTCAGTCTGAAGACAAGTGTGATGCATTTATCCTTGTTGGTCTGTCCTGTGCAACTCTCTTCATCTCTGCCTAACTGTTGCAGTGTATTTCTTCTTTAACCAGCTTACTGTAAGCAAGCCTGGTCTCCCTCTACAACCCCCCCCCCCCCCCCCCCCACTTTCCTCCACTACCCAATTGACTGTTTGCTGATGCAGCAGGATATGTCCTATCAAATGATCCCATCTTTTATCAAGTTGTGCTACAAAAGGTTTTTTTAAATTCAATTCAATTCAGTTTCTCTTCTTTAGTTATTCAGTCTACTCATTTGATCTTCAGCAGTCTTCTTTGAGACCACATTTTGAGAGCTTCTATTCTGTTCTTGTCGCAGCTGTTTATCACCCATATTTCACTTCCATTCAAGGCTAAAGTTCCGATGATTACTTTCAGAAAATACTTGCTAACATATAAAATTGTATTTTATATTGACAAATTTCTCTTTTTCACAAATGCTTTTCTTGGTATTGCCAGTCTACGTTAAATAGCCTCTGTACTTCCGACATCTCAATTATTTTGCTGCCCACATAGCAAAGAGCATGTACTACTTGTAGTGTGTCATTGCCTGATTTGATTCCCTCAGCACAATCTGCTTTAATTTGACTGCATTCTGTTACTCTTGTATTACATTCGTTAACATCATCATATAATCTATTTTCAGTATGTTATCCATTCCATGTTGTGAATCTTCAGAGTTATTTGGCATCTCTGGCATATGCAAATCTCAGAGTTTTAATTTCTTCTCGCTGAAGTCTAATCGCTTTTCCAAATTTCTCCTTCGTTTCTTTTACTCCTTGTCCTGCACACAAACTGAATAACATTTCGGACAGGCTACAACCATGTCACACTCTTCTCAGGTACTGCTTCCTTCTCATGTCCTTTGACCACAACTGCAGCCCATTTTCCGTACACATTATAGATAACCTTTTGTTTCCTGTGTTTTTTCCCTGCTACTGTCAGAATTACCAGGAGTGTATTTCAGTCAACACTGGCAAAAGCTTTTTCTAAATATGTAAAAGCTATAAACGTATGTTTGCCTTTCTTCAGTGTGTCTTCTAAGATAAGTTATCAGACCACTGTGGACAACATGTTCTTGCATTTTGCAGGAAACCAGTCGGACCTTCCCTGAGGTGGACTTCTACCAATCTTTCCATTCTTCTGTAGATAATTCATTTCAGTAATTTGCAGTTGTGACTCATTAAACTGATGATTCAGCAGTATTCACATCAATCAGCACCCACTTTCTTTGTAATAGGAACTGTTAAATGTTTCTTAAAGTCTTTGCTTGTCATCTCACTGTCTTAACATTCTTAAAGGTGCTTCTCACAACCAATCAATTATGGTCAAGAGACCACATCCAACCATGGCAATTATTGTAGTTTAAAATTCGGTTTTGAAAGCTCTGTCTTACCATTATCTAATCTATCTGAAACCTTCCAGTGTCTCCAGGACAGTAACCAATAAATGGAGTGAGCCCAGGGCAATTAGCTTCGTTTCACATGTAGCCAAAGTTAAGTTAAGAATTGTGAATAAAGCCCTGGAAAAGGTAAAGGCTTTTGGCTAAGGTGCGGTTTGGTTTTAAAGGTATACAGGCACGAGAGATGCGATAGAACTCTTTCAAATTTTGGGAGAGACGCTTATTGAGAAGAGAAAAGCCTTATACATGTGTTTTATAGACCTGGAAAAGGAATCGACTGTGTGACTTGGAATAAGCTTGCAGCTATGATATGGGACTAGGACAGAAGCAGCTGGCACATACATTCTTTATATTGAAAGGAAAAAGTATCACTGAAGGTTAGAGTAAAAACTATCAACTGGACTGAATTAGGAAAAAGAGTAAGACATGCTGTCTGTGTCCTATAGTTTTCAATGTCTTCTTAAAAAATATGATTAAGTTATGCCCACTAGATAACAATGGGGTAAAAATTATAGGAAGGAGGATATGGTGTTTGAGATTTGTAGATGACATCTACATTCAACTTAGTACTTCACAAGCCACTGTACAAAGCTTAGAGGAGGGTACATCTTATCAATAATATCAGTTTTCTTTCCTATTCCAGTTAATTATTGGGAAAAAAGAAAATGATGTATAAATTCTTCTGTTTGTGCCCTAATCTCTCCATCTTCTTTTCATGACCCCTACTCAATACGTACATTGCTAGCAACATAATGGTCACAGAGTCGTCTTCAAATAAAGGTTATCTAAATTTATCCAACAGTATTTTGCAATACCTGTGTAGTCTAGAACATTATTCTGCAATTGGTATTCTGCATCTTGTACGTGATTTCAGATGCATCCTGCTTTCCCAGAATGCTTCCAAGAAATCTTAAGTCTTTCCTTCGGTAATACTGATTTTATGTTATCCTACCATTTCAAATCACTTCTTACCACTAAATACTTATCCAGTGTGACAAGCTCAAAATGTTCTTGTTGTTGGCATTATCCTACATTTACAAGGGACTTTTCATAAGTAATGCACAGATTGTTATTACTGTGGATTGTTTGATGCAACAACAAAAGAACATGTAAGATGTAGTTGGGAGCTTGAGGAAGAAGCACAGGTTTTTGATTTTTCACTGTGTGCTCTAACATAAAATTGGCGAGAGGTAGACATGGGCTCTGCAGGGGTCTCAGGTACTGTGACTGTTGAAGCCCAGAGGTCATACACCAAGATCGAAAATTTGTTTGATAAAAACCCAACAGAAATCCACAGTGCATTAAGTTACATTTATGGTGAGTTTACAGTGAACCATAGTACACTTTCACATTGGATTAATCGTTCTCTGATGATCATATGAGCATAGACAATAAACCAAGACCCAGAAGGCCAGAAACATCAACACATGCATGAAGTGTGAAACATGTGGAAGATGCTCTTAAAAGATCACTTTACAACTTCTGATGGGCTCTCTGAAGCCATGGAGTCCCCCCCAACATCAGTATTCCATTTTCTAATAAACTGTTTGACTGCTGAAGAGAAGCAGAAATGCCTGGACATAGCAATCTTACTCAAACAACGATTCGACCATGAAGGTCAAGAGCCTTGTGTTAAATTGTTGCTATTGAAATGTGAAAGAGTTGAAATCGCAGGCCAATGAGTATAGAACTTCAGATTCTCTGAGCACAAAAAACTTTTGCTGCACTCAATTAAAGCTCAAGCAAATGATAACTGCATATGATCACCAAGGAATCATCATGACAGATAGAGTCTCATGTGGAACAAGTGTCACAGCAGTGTATTATCATAACTTCACGCAAAACCTGCACAGAAAAATGTACAAAACCCAACCTCAGTTGCTCAAGGCTGGGCCACCCATTCTCCACAATGCTCGCCCATGTATTGGAAATGTTGTAACCCAAAAACTGGGAAAATGTGGATGGGGAGTGTTGCCGTATCCTCCAACAGCCCAGACAAGAGTCCACCAGACTTCAACTTGCTCTCAAAGTTGAAAAAACCTATGCGTGGATGTCATTATCTTTCACTAAAAGAGCTTTCTACCATCATTACCCGAACCATTCGACAGATGAACAGAAATGGTGTGCAGGATGGAATAAGAGAGCTTCCAAGACATTGGGATTCAGTCGTAGAGAAGCAGGAGACTATGTTGAAGGATCAGTTAGACGATCAGTGAGAGTGCACCGCTAATTCCTGCTACTAATAAGGCAAGTACACCACTCGTTTGTTGCATATTTTTGTGAGCTTCAAACAGCAGTGACTTATTTTCAGTTATCTGTGTAGTTACTATTTTTTTTATTTTTGTAATTTCTTCTGTGTTCGAGTGCTTACTAGGCACAACCTTTCATTTCAATAACAGTGTAGTGTACAGTACCGCCGTTGCTATCGACCGTTGTATCAACCCTCGTATCGTACAGGCTTTTCTTTCTTACGCTGCTAATAAGGTGAGTACTTCGTTAATTGTTATATATTTTTGAGTGCTTCAAACAGGAGTGTCTGCAGTAATGGATAGGAACTGTGATTGTTGTGTACAGATGTGAGCTGAGTTGGCGACCCTTTTCTCGCAGCTCCAGGCTGCGTTGGTTTCTGTCACACAGCTTGAGGCTGCTGCCAAGGGGCGGCACTGTGGGGGATCGAGTGCGGGGATGCGAGGGACGTCGACCACATCCCAGATGTCCCCCATTCGGTCCACTGCTGTGGCCGCCCCGGTTACTGCCTGCACTGAGGTTGACCCCTCACCCGTGGTGGAGTGGGAGATCATTCCAAAGTCTGGCAGGCAGCGAAAAACTTTCTGAGGGGCCAATCGTAGGGCCTCCCCGGTTTGTTTGACAAACAGGTATTGGACGTTATCTGTGGCTGACGATGTCTCTGAGTCGGATGCAGTCGTCCACCTTGTTCCAGAAGAAGCTTCTCAGCCTGCAAGGTCTGGGCATTCACAGAGGGTGGGTTTGCTGGTAGTTGGGAGCTTCAACATTTGGCGCATAATGGGGTCCCTTAGGAACATGGCTGTCAAGGAGGGGAAGGAAGCCAGTGTGCACTCTGTGTGCATTCCAGGGGGAGTCATTTTGGATGTGGAAAGGGTGCTTCCGAATGCCATGAAGTGTACAGGGTGCAGCCAACTGCAGGTGGTGGCTCGTGTAGGTACCAATGACGTGTGTCACTTTGGATCGGAGCAGATTCTGTCTGGTTTCGGGCGACTAGCGGAATTGGTAAAGACTGCCAGTCTTGCTTCCAAGATTAAGGTGGAGCTCACCATCTGCAGCATCATTGGGCGACTGTGGTCCTTTGGTGCAGAGATGAGTGGAGGGTCTGAATCAGAGGCTTAGGCAGTTCTGTGACCGTATAGGCTGCAGATTCCTTGACTTGCGCCATCCGGTGGTGGGTTTCCGGGTTCCACTTAATAGGTCAGGAGTCCACTACACACAGGAGGTGGCTACATGGGTAGCAGGGGCTGTGTGGAAGGGACTGGGCAGTTTTTTAAGTTAGAGGGTCTCAGGGAACCACAGAAGGTGCGTCCGTCTAAAAGGGGCAGGTAAAACACAGTAAGGTAGTTCTAGAAACGAGTGGTATTCTAGTTGTAAATTGTCATAGCTATGTTGGGAAAGAACCAGAACTCTGAGCCCTAATAGAAAGCACTGAAGCTCAAATAGTTGTAGGGACAGAGAGTTGGCTAAAGCCAGAAATAAATTCAGCAGAAATTTTTTCAAATGATCTAACAGTGTTCAGAAAGGATAGATTAAATACAGTTGGTGGTGGAGTATTTATTACTGTCAGAGGTAGTTTGCCTTATAGCGAAATTGAAGTAGATAGTTCGTGTTAAATAGTATGGGTAGAGGTTTTACCTGACAATCAGACTAAACTATTAATTGGATCATTTTACCAACCTCGCAACTCAGAAGATATAGTTGCTGAACAGTTCAAAGAAAACTTGAGTCTCATTTCAAATAAGTACCCCGCTCATACACTTATACTCACTCACGTGAGTACTAAAAGAAATCCACTAAATTTTGATTACGCGATAAGTCACCCAAATCTGAAGGCTGTAAATTCAACTTAATTACAAATAACCAAAATTGGAACGATCACATGGATAATATTGTGGGTAGAGCAAACCAAAGACTGCGATTCATTGGCAGAACACTTAGAAGGTGCAACAGATCTACTAGAGAGACTTCTTACACCATGCTTGTCTGCCCTATTCTGGAGTATTGTTGTGTGGTGTGGGATCCGCATCAGGTGGGACTGACAGATGACATCGAAAAAGTACAAAGAAGGGCAGCTCGTTTTGTATTGTCACAAAATAGGGGAGATAGTGTCACAGACACGATAAGTGAATTGGAGTGGCAATCATTAAAACAAAGGTGTTTTTCATTGCGATGGCATCTTCTCATGAAATTTCAATCACCAGTTTTCTCCTCTAATTATGAAAACACCCACCTACATAGGGATAAATGATCATCACAATAAAATAAGAGAAATCAGGGCTCTCACAGAAAAATTTAAGTGCTGGTTTTTCCCTCGTGCCGTTCAAGAGTGGAATGGTAGAAAAACAGCTTGAAGGTGTTTCATTGAACCCTCTGCCAAGCACTTTATTGTGAATAGCAGAGTAATCACGTAGATGTAGATGTAGACTGTGTGTGAGAAAAAAATTAGTATGCATTATTTATGATGTGTCCACATGTAATGAGATATACCAATCATTACATCAAGTGGAAATTTGGTCCAAATCCTCCTGTAGTTCCTTGTGATCATCAAAGAGTAGTACTTGATGTACACAATCACATTGTCAGTGAACAGTCTAATAAAGCTGTTGATGCTGTCTGATGAATCATTTGTATTAGTGTAAACACTAGTCTCTTTTCTGCAGTTTTGCCCACGTACGCATTTGACACATCTATTGAAACACAACACCCCGCTCCCAGTCTCTATGTCCACCTCTTCTCGCTCTGTCTGTGCACCACAGCCTTCCACCTCTATCTGTCTATCCCCTCCTCCCGACTCTTTGTGTTTCTTCATCTCATCTTCCCCTTCTCTCTGTTTCTTCCTCTTCTCTTACTCCTCTCTGTGTTCCTTTCCTCCTCCGTCCATCGGAACCTGTCCTCAGCCATGCTCATCAGCATGTGTAGCCTCTGCAGTACAGTTCAACTTGCCCAACTAGCCTGTCATGCAGGGCACGCTAGACATCAGGGGATATGAAAATCGTTCATTTGCCCCTGAATTAGAGGCTGCCATGCAAAGCAGCTTGGGGAAGCAGGCTGAAACTACTCCAACACAACACCCCTGTCATGCAGAGCAGCCTACACAGTGGGACTCAGAAAACTGTTTTTTTGCCATTGACAAGTAGGCTGTCTTACAAAGCAGGCTGTCCTACTAAGCAGTTGATTTAGTTGCCCAGAACAGTTCGCACATAATGTGCCTGTTTTGCAGGGCAGTGTATACACCAGGGGCTGGGAAAACCACTTTGTTACTATTGGATCTAGGACGTATAAACCCCATTAACATTGTTGCAGGTATACCATCAATACCTGCCGATTTGGAATTTTTTAGTCCTTTTATTGCTTTAGCTACTTCATCTTGTGAAACAGAACTGATGTACATTGATCCTCTACATGCACTTATTTTATATTCATTTGCCTGGGTGCTCTTAAAGTTTGATTGTAACATATTATCAGCAACACCTGTGAAAAAGTTGTTAAATGTGTTGGCTACTTCTAAGGGGTTTGTTGCTTTTTTATTTTTATGTGATAGTGTTATATTTTTGCAAGATTGTCTGTATTCTCCAGATTCTTTTTTTATAACACTCCACATAGCCTTTGATTTATTAGCTGAATTATAAATGATTTCATCATTATGCCTTATTTTTGCTGCTTTTATTACTTTTCTTAATATTTTGGAGTATTTTCTATAGTATGCGCGTACTGCAGGTGAGGAATTTTTTTAGTTACATATTTCATGAAGTAGTCTTTTCTTTTGGCATGAAACCCTTATTCCCTTTGTGATCCAGCTGTTTGTTCTAGAGTTCCCCCGTGTGGTAAATGTTTTCAGTGGGAATGCAAGTTCAAAGAAATGAGTTAATGTATCAATGAAAGTGTTGAATTTTTCATTTATATCGTTCATTTTGTACACTCCTGACCATTTTTCTTTCTGTAGTAAGTTGTTGAAGTAGTTTACATTATGCTGATTATAACTTCGATATGCTGTTCTGAAAGACATGTTAATAATACTGCCTTGTACTTTTATGCTTAATATTTGAGCAAGATGGTCACTGAAACCTGCATTGAAAATTTTTAGTGAGGTGTTGTGTAAACTCCTCTTGACTAGAAACTGATCAAGAGCTGTTTGGCAAGTTTCTGTTACTCGAGTAGCTGCTTTTACTTCAGCCTTTAAATTGTAGGACGTTGCAAGGTTCTAAATGGTCTCCCTATTTCCACTATTCGTGGGGAAATCAATATTGAAGTCACCACAGATGATCAATTCACAATCCATTTTATTTACTTTATCTAGCAATGACTCCATTTTGTTTAAGAAAAGTTCAAAATCCCCGGATGGTGGTCGGTACACTGTAGCAATAACCAGGTTGAACTGAGTAATTTTTATAACTGCAGTTTCATAATCCTTTTCGATGTTTGCCCTAGTTAATTCAGGTAGTGTAATAAAATCTACACTATCCTTTGTGTAAATTGCTACCCCACCCTGCTTGCTGTTTTTCCTGCAGTAGTAAGCAGCCAAAACAAATTTGTTTATTTTCGTATTCTGGATTAATTCTGGGTTAAGCCAGTGCTCAGAAATGCATAACACTGAGATATCATTAAGTTCATGTGTTAACAGTATGTTAATTTCATCGATCTTATTACACAGGGATTGCACATTATGGTGGTAAATTTTTAGTTCGGGCGTATTCACGATTTGGTAATTGGGACTCATATTTACAGCATCACATACCTCTAGTTTAAATTAGGAATGTCAGCAGTGTTTTATTTTAGTTCTTCTTTCTTGTTTATTTTGTTTTCCTCGCTGTTGTTGGAAGGATGTTCAGGAAGCTGATAAGTTGTTCTATCCCTTAAAAGTCTTTCTTTATTATTTCACTTGACTAACACGATCACAAACAAACCTTTTCCCTTCATAGTTCAAATGCATTCCATGCTTCGTGTGCAGATTTCGATGCATATTGAGAACACAGTTTCCTTATTTTAATGTTTGTTTTCTGAATTTTTTTGTTCACACACGAACTATAAATCAGATCATGCCTATGAGGAATTGTGGCAACTACTGTGTTGTTCCAGGCAGCTGTCGGATAAAGTTTTCAGTATTACTTTCTTTCTAGCAACAAATGAAAAAGAATTACAGGGAATAGCTAAAGGTATGAGATATATAAAGATAATAATTACAAATGAAACAAAAGTGATGCCACCAGAAGGAAGTAAAAAGGTGTAGATAACACTGAATGGAAAAACATTACAGCACAAGCTAAGCTTTGAATACCCAGGAACAAGGGTAGAATCTGAATGGAAGTAGCATGGAAATTAAAGGAGGGTAGCAATGGCGAGATAGGTATTTTGAAGAAAAGGGTAGTTTTTTGCACCAATAAGGACAAATATTTGAGGAAAACACTCATCAAGTGTGTTGTAGGGAGAGTCCTCCTGTATGGTACTGAAATGAGGATGAATAATATAGCAAGGCTTGAAGCTTTTGAGATGTGGATGTGGCAGAGGGTGTAAAAAATAAGTTGAATGGGTAGGTGAAAAGTGAGAAAATATGTAGAACATATCTTAAGAAAGAAGGGTGTGGATGAAAGCAGGTGCAAGAGTAGAACAGATTTCAGATTCTGGATGATATGCTGAGCTGCAGCACATACAACATTCGTCCAAAAAGTTATGAGACTGATTTTATTCCTGGTGTGTAAGCAACATCAACACAGTAACTAAGGTGGCAGCATGAACTAACAACTGAAAACAACAGGTGTGGATTTGAGCAGTTAGTTGTGAGGATGCAGTGTTAAGTTGTGGATGTGTGGCTATAGTGTGCCAAGACTGTTGTGTAACAAATCACAATGTAGCAACATCTCTAAATAAAGTGTTTAAGACATTCTCTAGAATGTTTTGAAGAAGAGAGAAGCTAGTGCAAAGTTTGTCCCACACACCCTGACTCCTGAAGAAAAATAATGATGTGTGGCACCTGCCATGACTTGATTGAAATAAAAAATGTGGTCAATCTATTTCTGCAAAAAAGAATCACGTGTCATGAGACTTTGTGTTATCAATATGAACCTACCAAAAGATTACAAAGTGCAGAAATTCATATGAAGGGTCAACAAATTGGTGAAAACCAATTCAAGCCAGTGTGGTGCCCAAGTCGAACAACATCACAAATAAGGATTTTTCTGATAGCTTCACATGTTTTTATGAGTGTTCTGTGCATTGTACTCAATTCTTTTTTGGGCGGGTGGTGAGGGGGGGGGGGGGAGGGGTAAGGAGAGGGAGAGAGAGGGGGAGAGAGAGAGAGAGAGAGAGAGAGAGAGAGAGAGAGATGTATTAAAGAAGTATTAAGAAGGCAAAGGTGGACCACTAGAAATGGAGACACAGAGGACCTGCTAACATAGTAGAACATGGATGATGATGTGATTATGATGGTGGTGATGATACATGCATTCATTCACTCCACTTCTCACACCATGTTTAGATGTCATTTTCAGTGAGGTCGCACAGGAAATTTGCCTGTCTTTGTCTTATGCAGAGTGCAAACTGTTCATCCCCTTCACCAACTTGATCATCTTTGATAGAACTAGTACAAGGGCACAATTCGAGGCTAAAAAACAGTCACACTTATGTTCTTGGTGAAATGTTATACTAACTCCACTGTAAGAATCATATTCAGCATTCCATATTTTTCCCATCAGTGTCAAAATTGTTAATTCAATAAATCAACACACAGGGTATGTGTTTTGCCACAGAGGGAGACCAAGAGATGAATACAGTATGCAGATTCAGAAGGATATATGTTGCAGTAATTATTCGGAGTTGAAGCATCTGGCACATGATAGAGTAGCATGGAGGGCTGCTTCAAACCAGTCTTAAGACTGAAGGCCACAAGAACTAGAAGAAGTCATAAAGTTTTAAATATTGCCTTGAAAAAATAGTTATTTCTTGTTTGTTTCCAAGTACATGTCTGCATGCCTGGTGCACATTGAATTCCCCATTCCAATGTATCCTAGAATGCTGCTAGAGGAGCTGAAACAAAATGATGCATCCCATTCATAACCTGAAATTTCTGTGGTAACCCATTTTCAGAAGCAGTTGAAATGTTGCTTCTGCATCAAGTAAATCCAGATAACTTCTGTAGCAGTCTGAATTGTCCTGACACAGCCGAAAACTTTCGCTGATCTTAGAAAGAAATTATCCTACAATATTCTGTGTGCTACATTACTGTGGAACATGTATTACAGTGTGTACCAGGATTGTGGACAAATACTGCAAATTACACATCTTTAGTTTTTTGAGGTGATAGCTAAAACTGTATGATCATCCCTCATAAAATTTAGGATGACTGAAGTAAAGAGGATATAAAATGTAAACACATAAAATGTAAACTCACAAAAAAGAAAAATAAGTTAGCATAGAATATTAATTAGTCTGTCCTGAAAGGATGTGCTTGGAGTGTAGCCTTGTAAATAAGTGAAATGTGAGTAATGAACAGTACAGACAAAAAGAGAATAGGAGTTTTTAAAAGTGGTGTTATGAAGGAGTGCAGAAGATTAGATGTATAGATCAGATTACCTCTGAAGAGATACTGAAATGTATGTGGAAAAAAATAAATTGATGCCACAACTTAAAAATGTTACACCAGTTTTACTTTGTAATAAAAACTGGCAGTTGAAGAAACAGTACACTGAATGTTAGTACTCCTTATATCTAGTCACATCTGTACAAGGAAAAATAATATCAAAGAAAAGAAGGGGAACATTTTTAAGCATACAAGAAACATGCCAACATGCAAGTTTATGCAATGAGGGGTTCCTCCGTTTAGCAACCAAAAGAAAAAGATTGCAAGAAAAGTGGGTGTGCAGAATATTAAGCATGTAACATACCATGAATGTGGGATTGAAACATACACAGGAGGGTAGAAAAAGAAATAAATAAAAGAGTTACACATTTTTCAATGAAGTATTATTTTGAAGGCTATAGATCTCAACCATTGGACACTTTGTCTTTGTATGTAGCTCTCCAGGATGTTGCTGGGCTTACAGACCATGAGAGTGATGAATTTATTTATTTTTATTGACTGGAGTTCACTGGCTCTAATTACTTTCTGGAAGATGTTGCACGTTTGATTTTTAAAATTACTGCAATTTAAGCTGTTTGTACATTCTCAAGGAGAAAACAGTGAATATTTTTAAAATTTGACATGTACTGAAGTACAAAATTTGTCTCATGTTCCACTTGGAAATGGCTTAATGGCGAGAATTGCATGTAGTGGGTATTATATCATCATCATCATCATCATTTAAGACTGATTATGCCTTTCAGCGTTCAGTCTGGAGCATAGCCCCCCTTATACAGTTCCTCCATGATCCCCTATTCAGTGCTAACATTGGTGCCTCTTCTGATGTTAAACCTATTACTTCAAAATCGTTCTTAACCGAATCCAGATACCTTCTCCTCGGTCTGCCCCGACTCCTCCTACCCTCTACTGCTGAATCCATGAGTCTCTTGGGTAACCTTGCTTCTCCCATGCGTGTAACATGACCCCACCATCTAAGCCTGTTTGCCCTGACTGCTACATCTATAGAGTTCATTCCCAGTTTTTCTTTGATGTCCTCATTGTGGACACCCTCCTGCCATTGTTCCCATCTACTAGTACCTGCAATTTTCCTAGCTACTTTCATATCCATAACCTCAACCTTGTTGATAAGGTAACCTGAATCCACCCAGCTTTCGCTCCCATACAACAAAGTTGGTCGAAAGATTGAACGGTGCACAGATAACTTAGTCTTGGTACTGACTTCCTTCTTGCAGAAGAGAGTAGATCGTAGCTGAGCGCTCACTGCATTAGCTTTGCTACACCTCGCTCCCAGTTCTTTCACTATGTTGCCATCCTGTGAGAATATGCATCCTAAGTACTTGAAACCGTCCACCTGTTCTAACTTTGTTCCTCCTTTTTGGCACTCAATCCGTTTATATTTCTTTCCCACTGACATTACTTTCGTTTTGGAGATGCTAAACTTCATACCATAGTCCTTACATTTCTGATCTAGCTCTGAAATATTACTTTGCAAACTTTCAATCGAATCTGCCATCACAACTAAGTCATCCGCATATGCAAGACTTCTTATTTTGTGTTCACATATCTTAATCTCACCCAGCCAGTCTATTGTTTTCAACATATGATCCATAAATAATATGAACAACAGTGGAGACAGGTTGCAGCCTTGTCTTACCCCTGAAACTACTCTGAACCATGAACTCAATTTACCGTCAACTCTAACTGCTGGCTGACTATCCATGTAAAGACCTTTAATTGCTTGCAAAAGTTTGCCTCCTATTCCATAATCTTGTAGAACAGACAATAACTTCCTCCTAGGAACCCGGTCATATGCCTTTTCTAGATCTATAAAGCATAGATACAATTCCCTGTTCCACTCATAACACTTCTCCATTATTTGCCGTAAGCTAAAGATCTGGTCCTGACAACCTCTAAGAGGCCTAAACCCACATTGATTTTCATCCAATTGGTCCTCAACTAATACTCGCACTTTCCTTTCAACAATACTTGAGAAGATTTTACCCAAAATGCTGATTAAAGAGATACCTCTGTAGTTGTTACAATCTTTTCTGTTTCCATGTTTAAAGATTGGTGTGATTACTGCTTTTGTCCAGTCAGATGGAACTTGTCCTGACTCCCAGGCCATTTCAATTATCCTGTGTAGCCATTTAAGACCTGACATTCCACTGTATTTGATGAGTTCCGACTTAATTTCATCCACCCCAGCCGCTTTATTGCACTGCAATCTATTGACCATTTTTTCCACTTCCTCAAATGTGATCCTATTTCCATCATCATTCCTATCCCATTCTACCTCGAAATCTGAAACATTACTGATCGCATTTTCACCTACATTGAGCAACTCTTCAAAATATTCCCTCCATCTGCCCAAGGCATCCACAGGATTCACCAGCAGTTTTCCTGACCTGTCCAAAATACTTGTCATTTCCTTCTTACCTCCCTTTCGAAGACTGCTAATTACACTCTAGAATGGTTTTCCAGCAGCTTGACCCATAGTCTCCAACCTGTTTCCAAAGTCTTCCCAAGATTTCTTCTTGGATGCTGCAATTATCTGTTCGGCTTTGTTTCTTTCTTCAACATAACTTTCTCTGTCTACCTGAGTTCTAGTATGTAGTCATTTTTGATACGCCTTCTTTTTCCTTTTACAGGCTGCCTTGACTGTATCATTCCACCAAGCTGTTTGCTTCATCCTACTTTTACACACTACTGTTCCAAGACATTCTTTAGCCACTTATAATACTGTGTCCCTGTACCTTGTCCATTCCTTTTCCAATGACTGTAATTGACTACATTCAACTAACTGGTACCTCTCTGAGATCTCTGTTATGTACTTGTGCCTGATTTCCTTATCCTGAAGTTTCTCCACCCTTATCCTCCTACATATGGACCTGACCTCCTGCACTTTCGGCCTCACAATCCCAATTTCACTGCAGATTAAATAATGATCAGTGCCATCAAAGAATCCCCTGAATACACATGTGTCCCTCACAGCCTTCCTGAATTCCTGATCTGTTATTATATAGTCAATGACAGATCTGGTTCCCCTGCCTTCCCAAGTATATCGGTGAATGTTCTTATGTTTAAAAAAGGAGTTTGTGATTACTAAACCCATACTGGCACAGTAATCCAAGAGTTGTTTCCCATTCCTGTTGGCCTCCATATCCTCTCCAAATTTACCCATAACCTTTTCGTACCCTTCTGTTCGATTTCCAGTCCTGGCGTTAAAATCACCCATGAGCAGAACACTGTCCTTGTCCTTTACTCTAACAAGTACATCACTGAGTGCCTCATAAAAACTATCCTTCTTATCTTGATCTGTCCCTTCACAATGCGAATATACTGACACAATCCTAATTTTCTTGCTAGACCCTGTCAAATCTATCCACATCAGTCATTCGTTTACATACCTTATTGCAACTACACTGGGTTCCATTTCTTTCCTGATGTAAAGCCCTACACCCCATTGTGCTATTCCTGCTTTGACTCCTGACAGGTAGACCTTGTATTCTCCCACTTCCTCTTCTTTCTCACCCCTTACCCGAATGTCACTAACAGCTAAAACGTCCAGCCCCATCTTACTTGCAGCCTCTGCCTGCTCTACCTTCTTCCCAGAGTAGCCCCCATTGATATTAATAGCTCCCACATCTCATTACCATTTGTTTGCCAAGTCGTATCTTAGTAGTCCCTGGTTTATCAGTTAGAGGTGGGACTCCGTCACCTCCAAAGGTCCGAGTCATTTTGCTCTGATTGTTGCCAGCATCATATTTAAAGTACCAGGGAAGCAGGTTGCTAGCCTTACTTGCCCCAAGTCCCATTGGGTTTTACCCCTAACGGCTGAGGGACTAACCGGTGGGTTTGGTAGTCTTTGCCGTGTGAGCACAAAGGTGACCACGACTCAGAATATGTCCGAGATGCCCAGCCTTATTCCAAAGTAACTGGTATCCCAACTGTACTTGGCCACTCATACGTTGCCTGTGGTTCATGAACTAGGACATGACTACAGGAACCCACACCATGAACCACAATACATGGGTATTATAAATAGATAATATTAATATTCAGTGGTGAGAATGATATATTCCAAAAAATAAAAGTGGTCATTTGATTACACAATACTGTTACAGGAGAGAGAATTGAAAGCAGAGCAGGACAAACAATAATCCTGGATGGAAATTAAAGTGACCAGGAATTAGCAACATAGATGTTACACAAAACATTTAGATTTTTTTCTGTGTTTTGACTGACTTTTGTTGACAATTTATGGCCACAAATGTAAATTTCAAGCCATTTGGGATAACCAGACTATAAGAGTTGATCGCAAAAAATAATGCATTAGGGCAAACCCAAAATTAATGAGAATTTCTTTCCTGCATTTGGAACAGTGGTTGCGATAAGGTGTTCCATTAAGTATGTACTATACATTGTTTTGAGTCAGATGACCAACTATCATCCCCATGGAGTTATCAACTTGGATTGATTGTTTTTGCTTCACATGTGAGAAAAAACAGGACAAGATGCTCATGCTTATCATTAGTACCAAGTTTTCTAGATATGACCCAGAAAAAGAGTAATAATCAAACCAGTTGAAGTCTGCTTACTCATGTCCAAAGAAAGGAATGTAGATGAGAACCACCATGAAAACAATATTGAATTGTATGGATTTCAACTTGAATACAGCAACCAGCCACAAAAATAGTATAAAAAGTTTATTCACATTGAATCAATACTTATGAATTTTCAATCTGCAGCAAGGTGTATGCTGATTTGAAACATCCTGGCAGATTAAAACTGTGTTCCTGGCTGGGACTCAAACATGGTACCTTTGCCTGTTACGAGCAAATGCTCTATCGACTGAGCTGTCCAAGGACAGCTCGTGACACTTCCTTGTAGAACTCTACAGAATTAAAAAAGATTATATAAGTTTCTACATGACCGTCTCTGTTGGGAAAGCATTGGTAGATACCCTCAGCCCATTAGTGTGTTACCATATTTTGGAATGAGTCAGTTTTTAGGTAGTTTCATTAGAGACTCTTCTTGGAGACTGACATGTGGTGGCACATACACATGCTCTACATCTACATATGTACTCCACAAGCCATCATGTGTGCATAATGGGGGGTACCTTGTACCACTGTAGTCATTCCTTTTCCTGTTCCACTCAAAGGTGGAGTGAAGGAAGAAAACTCTCAATATCCTTACTGCACATCACTTATACACTGAAGCATCAAAGTAATTGGTATAGGCATGTGTATTCAGATACAGAGATATGTAAACAGGCAGAGTATGGCACTGCGGTCATCAATGTCTGTATGAGACAGCAAGTGTCTGGTGCACTGGTGAGATGGGTTATTGCTGCTACAATGGCAGAGTATCAACATTTAAGTGAACTTGAACATGGTGTTATAGTTGGTACACGAGTGATGGGACACAGCATCTCCGAGGTACCAATGAAATGAGGATTTTCCTGTATGACCATGTACCATGACTATCAGGAATCTGGTAAAACATCAAATCTCCAACATCATTGCAGCCAGAAAAAGATTTTGCAAGAATGGGACCAATGACAATAGAAGAGAATCGTTCAACATGACAGAAGTGCAAACCGTCCACAAATTGCTGCTGATTTCAATGCTGGGCCTTCAAGGAGTGCAGCGTGTGAACCATTCAATGAAACATCATCGACATGGCCTTTCAGAGCCAAAGGCCCACTTGTGTACCCTTGACGACTGCACGACACAAAGCATTACACCTCGCCTGGGCCCGTAAACACTGACATTGGACTGTTAATGACAGGAAACAAGTTGCCTGGTCTGACGAGTCTTGTTTCAAATTGTATTGAGTGGATGGATGTGTATGGGTGTGGAGGCAACCTCATGAATCCAGTGACCCTGCATGTCAGCAGGGGACTGTTCAAGCTGGTGGAGGACCTGTAATGGTGTGGGGCATGTGCAGTTGGAGTGATATGGGACTCCTGATATGTCTAGATATGACTCTGAGAGCTGACACGTACGAAAGCATTCTGTCTGCCCACCTGTATCCATTCATGTCTATTATGCATTCCTGCGGACTTGGGCGATTCCAGCATGACAATGCAACACCCCATGCATACAGAATTGCTATAGAGTGGCTCCAGGAACACTCATCTGAGTTTAAACATTTCCACTGGCCACCAAACTCCCCAGGTATGAACGTTATTGAGCATATGTGGGATGTCTTGCAATGTGCTCTCCGGAAGAGATGTCCACCCCCTTGTGCTCTTATGAATTTATGGACAGCCCTGCAGGATTCATGGTACCAGTTGCCTCCAGCACTACTTCAGACATTAGCAGGGGCACTTCTGACAGTACCTGCATCTGTCATGCACATGTGCCATACAGGACAATGTACTGGTTTTATTACTTAGAGACTTCTTAAGCCACTCAAAAATCTGAGAACCTGTTCTGTTTGTTCAGATTTTTGTTAATAGTCTCCAGTATGAGACTGTGCCAGATACTTTCCAGGAGTCTAAGAATAAGGAACTTGCTTGTTGCTCCTCATTCTTGCTTCAGAGGATATTGTGCAACATGTCAGAGAAACAAAAGTGCATAACACATATTTCATAAATGAAGTGATATGCCAGTGTGCCTTCCATAGATACAAAGAGTGGTCATCAAGGATGCAGGACAAGAAATATTGTGCACTTTTAATATACACACTCATTAAAATACTCACCTAAATAATTTAAATAAATAGATGGTGAAGTGGATCAGACTATTGCAGCCAGTCATCATTTAAAAAAAAAAAAATTGCAAAGCTTACTTACGCAGATTGCATTACTGCGCTGAATCTGTGCCATTGTCAGATATTACATAGGCATTTATATTATGTATGATGTGGTTAATTTAAAGTATATGAATTATTTCTGCTTAGAAATTCCCTAGGATCATCTTAAGCTGTACTTTTTATCATTGTTGGTAAGGTATTGCAAGTGTGTATATCTGAATAATCGACACCCTTCAGGAACAAAGTGAGTGCACAGCTTGGATGTATATAGTGGTGCACTTGAGATTAAATTTCAAGTTAGATATAGCCAGTCCAGATATTTACACCAGGTATTCATAAAATGTAAGTGCTTTCAATAATAACACACACACAAGATCATCAAGAACCAAGCATATAAACAGCAGTGGACACCAACTTGCAAACACAGAATGGTTGAAGTAATTCATCAGCTAGATCCATATCATAAAATGGTTTTATTTGAAAAGCAGGATATATTAACATTATAAAATATTTGAGGGTAAAAGTTGATGTGTGAAATCTTTGGTGTGTTGCAAGTGTTCTTAAAAAAATTGCAGTAGAATGGAGAAGAAATACATGTGTAGTGAATTATATAACGGAAAATAACATTCTTTGTATTACTGAAATGTACCCTGTGCTGAGAAAGTAACTACTATACTCTATTATCAATGTATAACAGTGTAGCTCTGTTATTAATAGACATTAAGTCATGGACTGTATGCAACTGTGACTTCTAGGTTAGGAATTATTAATTGATACTATTCTGCCATCAGTCACAAATTTTATTTTCTAATTGCTGTACAACTCCTTTTCTAGCCTCTGCCCAGGGACTAGGTGTTTGTGTTGTCCTCATCATTTCATCATCATCATCATTTGTTAGAGTGTCTTCATTGGATTGTTAGAAGAAAATGGACTGTGTAAAAATTTGGACTTTTTACAGGCACTGATGACTGCGCAGTTGAGTGCCCCACATACCAAACATCATCATCGTCATCATCATCATCATCATTGTTTTCTATAACTGTGTAGGTATTTTGGGTATTACATGTGCTTCTGTTTTCCAACTTCATTTGACCACATGACTTTTGTCTTCTGAACTGGTGACACACTTCCCCAGTTGCACTTATATTTTGAAAATATTTAAAATGTTTATTACAGTATTATTTTTATAAAGTACTACATACTACTTGAGTGTAGTCAAACAGTTTCAAAATGTAAGTGCAAATGTAAAAGTATTTTACCACTGCAGAAGATGAAAGTAATGTGGTCAAATCTAGTAGAAAAACTGAATCAGATGTAATGCCCAGCATATCCATACAGTCCTTGAAAATGCAATTGTAGCTCTAAAACATGTTGGACAGTAATTGGGAGCTAAAATTTGTGACTGATGACAGTATATTATTAATTAATAATCCGTATTGTAGCTTTGTGTCTGTTTGGTTTAGGTTTCTGGTTTTGACAATGCAAGTAAACTTTGTGAATGTAATTTGCGTGTGTGAGTTTCTACATAGCAGTAATCTCAAAATTCTTTTAGTAAAATAATGTTTCTGCAGGACACAAAACAATGTAATGATAAAATTCGTGTGTTGTCATCCCAATGAAACTTCCAGAACACTACAGGAGTTCACACATCAACTTTAGTTGAAATTGGCATTTATTTTCCAGGGAATGTGAAGTGGAAGATGAATTGGGCAAAGAAAAAAGCCGTGACTCAGCAGGAGATGGTTTTTGTAATAAAAGCTAAACCATTAGTGTTTCCTTCAGTAACACAGATTTATTTTGACATGTCTATCTTTCAAAACTGCCTCTTTAAGTCTGGTGCAATAAATGTCAAAATTATTGGTGGCTGAATGGATTTGTAGCCCTCTTTGACTTCAAATTATTTATGCATTTGGTCACATTTACTGCTTTTATTTGATTTCTGTTTGTGAAATACTGAGCAGTCAGTACACCAAAGAAAATCAGTTTCTAAATATTTGATAGTGAAGACTTGAAGATGGAGCTCATGCACTGGCTGCCTACTTTTAGAATTGCTCATGCACTAGCTGCCCACTTTTCCCAATTGCTTCCAGGCCTTTGTTAGTGAAAGCGGCTTGTCCAAACCTTTGCTAATAAAAAATCTCAACAATTTTTTATTTCGAAGTCATACTTTGAGCTAGACATTATCCTTTCTGTTGAATTTTAAAACAAAGGTCATAATTTTTTCATATTTTCCACTGGCTGCCATCGAAATATGACTATTTTTCAAACAATTCTCCCCATTAGAAGTTCTGAAACAATACACACAGTCACTTTACAGTGCTGTACTAGATTCCAGTGTGTACTGTAATTCAATTTTTATCTATTAATCACAGACTTGGTGTCAGGAGCTACCTGGCTCCCTGAAACTGCCTCTACAGAGTGTGGTTCCATCCCAAAGTAGTCCGCTGATTTCATTGTTCCTTACATACTACCTCAACACAAAGGTAACTAGGGTCCTTGAATTATTAACCCTTTAACATATTGATTTCTATTGCAAATTATGTTAAAAAATTATAAATGAAAAAATCTTTTAGTGGTTGATGTTGCATAGACATATAAAGATAGCTTATAAAGCTCAAAATAATGAGTTACAAAGTTTCGAAGATCACCATTAATAAAATCCCAGGTATTATAGTCGTACACCGGAATTTGACCAAAGTATTCTGAAACTTAGTCATCTTTTTAATTTCTGTTTTGATTTGAAGTCAAACCATATATTTCACAATGGCTTCCTGTTCTTGTGAACAGAAATCTTGGTGGACCTGATTGAAGCATAATAGATGTATTTATATTGTACTATTAGCAAGAACTTTTCAGTCATCTGGCAAATTGTCATCACTTTCAGTCGCTGAAGAAGTAACATCACATTCTTCTTCTGTTTCTGAGCGATTAATTTCTCTGTCAAACTCAGGACCAGTGTAACTATCCATTTTTGTAAGCACTGCCTAACAATGAAACAGGGCAGAGGTTGAAAGTGCGTGTTTTGTTGTTGATTATCCAAAGCTGCAGATGGTAAAGGTGGTATCTAATGCCAAAATCTCAAATGAAACATGGCTGTCAGGCTACAAATTGTAGGGTAGGATGCTCTCTAATCACCAGAAACTTAACTACCAGCACTGAAATGGATATAAGCGAGGTTTTATTTCTTGAAAGGACTATTCTTAAATTGCCCAGGTATACTCATGATTTTAAGTTTCTGTCAAAATAATAGTAACAAGATGACTTGGCCTTGATGTTAAGGGGTTAAGGATCCATTTGTCTTAGTGTATGAATGCCTGAAAGTTTTTCAATCTTGAGATATGTTTATACACTGTGACCAGTTTTATCAAAATTTAACAACTCATTGGCGTTGGATGGTCATTTTACTAGAGAGATGATCTTTTGCTACTCTCGAAAGCAAAAATTATGTATCTCTGGTGCAGTTTCATGGAAAATTATGTGCAGAAATGTAAGCAGTGGGAGGAAGGAAGAAAGGAATGGATGATATTTATTTTGAAAGAAAGCTTTAATAAAGGTAAAAATTTGGTAAGAACACAGATTAGCAATGTCAGCCATGTTTTTTTTGTGCCAGATCTAGCATATAACATTTTTGGATGGAGTGCAGGAAATGTTCATGGTAAACTACTAGCCCACTGCCACTTAAATGGCTGGTTTTCAAGATAATTGACAAAGGTTAAGAACACAATTAAAGACAGAAAAGCAGTTATGCTCCAGTACTTCTTGACAGATAGTTCCTATACAGTATGAGAAGTCTCATTTATTTTTATTTAAGGTTCTGGCAAGTAAGAGAAGAATCCCTTTGTCCCTGAAGAGGTTGTTGTGAGGTGTTCATTCATTAACTTTACATAACATTCTTACAGCACACTTTTCTAGAATAAATACCCAAAATGCTAAACCACAGGACAGGAAAGAATGATTATGTGTAAACAATATGTCAGCAGTCCCACATGCAGCTCAACTTAAGGAAAGATTTTTATGCAGACAGTTTCATTTAGTGTGTACCCACTCAAGAGTGCTCCAGTATCTCAAAGGTGAGTGGTACAACTCTGTTAGTTTTAAGATTTCGCAACAAATGTCTCTGGCTTTTTTCAGACTGATGTGTGTCTGTCTTTGTTGTAGGGCAAGATGAAAGTTCAATTTGCAAAATAAACTTTTCTTGTTAGGTACGTCTGTATGCCAGTCATCTCTTTTTCTGGTACTTGTGACTCTTTTTATTTGTTTGAAATTACACAAAATGAGTTTTAGCCATTTTAGTGGGTAGCTGTTTGCTGTGAACCATTGTAAGCTTGTTTCAATGTTCTTCTTGCTGTGTCTGGTATGGAAATGCTTAGGGCTTCTGTTAATTTACATGTACCATCAGTGAATGTTATATTTTTTACACTGCTTTTTAATTGTTTTAGGCACAATCAAAAAATATGATTTCAAGTTTACAGGTTTTGATGATACAGTGGCGATCATCAGAATCTATACGCCATAGGCAGCATATGGTGAACAAAGCATTCATGAACATGCATTGCCATATTCATGTCATGAATGATATGTTTGCTGTATGCTGCTTCTGAAGATGGTCATCATTCACAGTTGTCTGTATTCAGTCTGTTTCATTTCAAATCACATTTTCAAAGGGTCCTCCAGTGTCTGTGGTAAATTACTTATGTTCTCACTGTATGAGATTTCAGATATGATCCAGGGTTTTGGCATACGGACAGCTAATGGTACTCTATTCTATCACCTCTCCTCCCATTCTCATCCGGTTTAGGGTGATTTGTGACTACTGGGTCAAGTATTGATTGCTAGTGTGCATTAGCAGCCTCAGCTATGTAGGTAGGAAATGTTATTGAATGAAGTTGACAATTAATACTTCTGCAAGTTGTATAATAAATTTGATAATTCCAGCTCTTTTTCCACCTTGTAAGGATACAGAATAGAGGTTATAAATGATATGACAGTGAAAGTGGTAGGAGTTAGTCGTCCAGGTCAGTTGAGTATGGAAAAAACCAGCCACCACCAGTAGAGCAACAACAATAATTCTAGGGCACAGCAACTTCTTTGGAAAGCCGTTGAAGCTACAAGACTTCATTAAAAAATTCAGATGATGAACTGACAGCATGGTATAGTGTACAGCTTTTGTTTTGCTTGGTGTGTGTATGTCTGGAAGTGAGAGTTGAATCTGTGTTAGTTGAATATTGTAACAAATTCTCATTTTGTTGAGAAACAGGAGTTTTAAAACTGATTATTAAATTAACTCAGATGTCAAAATAAACATAGAATTTCCAACCTCCAACTAATTTGAGGTATCTTTATTATCGCAGAAACCATATTTATCTCCCAACTCTTCTCTACATTTTTACCTTCTTAAAATCAACTGAAAACTTTTAAAACATGTGTTTGATATAGTTGTTTGAATAAAAACATTATTCTGAAACATTACAGCATATTAGAATTGTCCCCCCTCCAATTTGCCCATCCATACTATTGATCTTTCCTGTTGACTGTTATGTGCCAAACCTGATTGCACATGAATTGGAGTTGTGTGACACAGACTATCAGTGATTCTCAAAACATGGTTCTTAAATAAATGCCAGTGCTGAATGACATCAATTGGGATATTGTGAAACACATATAAATTCTCTCTTTAAATGTAGCTGCTAACCCACAGTGTATTAACTTTCAGCAATAAATACAAAATTTTTGACAAGTTGCCAAAGTAAATTTCATGAAAGAGCATAAAGTCAAGAGATGTTTAATTAATCAATACAAAAAATTTCAATAATTTATGTTAGGTGTCTTCTTTGTGATAAGTTTGTTGGCACTGTACGTGGAAGTGTGTTACATTTAATTCATTCATTCATTCATCATGTTCCACACATTTTATAATCAAGGTAACATTCAGCAATGTGAAATGAGTTAAGTGATACAGAGACTAACAGCTGTCAGGAACTAATTCTAAGGATTGCGTTAATGATAAGGTATCACTAAACTGCAAAATGCTATTTGTGGTTATAATAGCTAAAAATGTTATAGAATAGACCTTTATCAAAGTCGGAAACGTGATGGTATGCATTTCTCCTCCTTACACGAGGCATCACAACAACGTTTCACCAGGCAACTCCGGTCAACTGCTGTTTGTGTATGAGAATTCGGTTGGAAACTTTCCTCGTGTCAGCACATTGTAGGTGTCGCCACTGGCGCCAACCTTGTGTGAATGCTCTGAAAAATCACAGCATCTTCTCCATGTCAGTTAAATTTCGCGTCTGTAACACGTCATATTTGTGGTGTAGCAATTTTAATGGCCAGTAGTGTAATTTTTCTTTTCAAAATACTTAGATCTCCAGTTTAGTAGTTCATGTCTTCTGGCAGTTTGTTAAAGACTTTTGCACCAGAATGCAGAATCCCACTTTGAAAGTTAGTCAAGAAGATGAAAGCTGGTGTGGAAATTATTTTTGTGTTTTGTATTATGTTTGTGTTTATTTCATTTCAGTGGCTACTTTCTTCTTTTCCTCATTCAGCTAACAAAATGGGAAGGTTATTGAATTTTTGGTGATGACAAAGTCTTGGTCAAGTAATTGTCCATTTTCAGATTTTTAATTTTTTTGGTCAATACAACTTGCCATGATTTCCTCTATAGAGCGGAGTAACAACCAGAACCCTCCCATTCATGTGATGTTGAAAATAAGGAAAGAGGAGGGTGGTGGTGGACACGTCTGCCCAATGTATTTTGAAATCTTGTTTGAAAACAAGATATTCTATGTGGAAAATAGCTAAATAGTATGAGTATGTAATATGTCATCCTGATGTACATATACACTCAATTTTATTTTAAGCATGTTCTCAATTCGATATTTTGCAGAAATATACATGCCTTAAAATCAAAGTGAATAATTCCAAGCAGCTGAAGAATACTTATGAAATGAAGGTAATGATTTTTGATGTACAGTTTGAGTGTGCCCGTCATGTTGCAGAACAGTGTATAAGCTGCGTAAGTGCTTCACTTTAATAGTGCAAGCTTTAAAATTCATAGAAAATAATTCATAACAGCATTGTTAACAATTAAATAGTGCTACTCTACTTCTTTAATGCCACACTTATTCATTTCATTCATTTGCATTGCATTTGTGAATCAAAGCATAAAACTGTTCAGAGAAAAGAGATCTCTAGCACTAGCTACAGCCTAGAAGAAAGCATGCTACGAATGCCAAAACAATGTTTCATAAACTTCTTACCTGTTTCACTGTGCAGTACTTCGCACTAGGGCATGAAGCAGTTGCAGTGGGGCAGAGTAAGTGACAAGCTGTGTGCATGCATGTTTAAAAGCTGTATGTTCATACGGTTATAAACACTTACTATTACAATTATGGCCTAAATTTCCAATGCAATTGATTTCTATGGCTGATATCATACAAGTTTCCTGTTTCCCCTTGAAATATGAGGTCACGTTGGTGCCGTTTCCCTGCCAGTCTGACACTTACACACAATGCCCTAATTATTAGTTCTGTATATTCTAATATGTATCTTTCCCTACTATTTCTGCGCTATTTGGCTCCATCCAGTGCTAAGGAAATTATTTTGTGATGTCTTAATGTACACCCATCATCCTAACCCCTTTTCTAGTTAGTGTTTTCCATATGTTACTTTCCTTGGACACACACTCGCGCATACACATGTGTAAATTTACACTTATCAGTGTGTTAAAATTATTACTGACAACACATTCTCATACTCTCTTCATCACCTGTGCAATGAGAGGTAAATATTTTATTGTATTTGCAGTAATTATATTTCAATAGACTAATGCAAATACCACATGTTTCCTTGTTGTTTCATGTAGAGTTAACAGGCATCCTGACAATGTGGGATCGCCTTTTTCACTTGACATGGACCTTTGCATTGTTGATTAGCATGATGTTTTAGCCAATGGTCAGTGTTACAAGAAAATGACAGTTGTGTTTTCAAGATCTTTGCTGAAATTTATGAAAGAATTTAAAAAAAATGAAACAATGGCTTTCATTGTAATCAAACCCTCTAATGTAATATAAAGAAAAACCTATCATATGTCAAAGGAAGCAGAAGAGGAATGTATTTTAACAGCACTATCTACCGTCAGAAGATTAACAAGCTTTGAGTATAAACAAATTTTTCAAAAATAAAATAATATGAAGGTGTATAATTTTATTTATGTATATATTTCTTTCCAGCTAAAAACTGAAAGTTACCTGCTGCTGACTGAAACAAAGTGAAAGACGAGATTTGCACATACAGTTATTGAAAATCATGCAATCAGAGAGTATAATATGAATCTATATTGTAATTGCAAACAGCAGTCATTTGAAGGAAGAATTACTGAATATTTTCAATGACATTTTTTTTCCCTAAGAAGCCTTCTATTCTCTATGTTGTAATATTTAATGAAAAGCTAATGATTTGGTTTTTGCATATTAATATGAATGATTGCAGAGAAATTAATAAGGGAAGATGATACAATTATACACTGATGCTTAAATAATCTACAAGCAAAGCTGATTGTTAAATAATTTGTCAATTCTAATTAATGATTTAGTATGAGGAAAACAGACACCTGCTGTGAATTTACAGTGTAGCTTGTAACTAAGTGGGTAAGTGCCAGTCAAGAGAGGGTGGAGTGCCCTAGGAATTTTTCTGTCACTTAATCATTTCTTTCAGTTCTGGTGATGCTTCGCTTATGTGAAAAAATTCAAGTTGAGCCATGTTTTGGAGTCCATGTTAAACTGTGTGGCCTCCTATAACAAAATGGGTAAATCAGTTCAAAGGTTGTAGGAAGGCAATGCCATACCACCTTCATTAGAGCAATACCTATTAAATCCCTGCAGTGTTAAAATCTCCAGGTTAATGACAAATTTATGCACAAACCTACTTATGGAATTACAGTTTTTATGATGTGAACTTTTTCTTTCTGAGTGAGATTGAGAGTTTTTGCCTATATTGATGCACACAAATGATTTTTGAGGTTGATGTCATGGACAAAGTAGAAAGTGAAAATATTTTCTGCATGCATAATATACCTTCAACAGTAAAATTGCAGAAGAGGCGAAACAAATGGAGAATAAATGTGTAATTCACTGTTTTTGTTCCTTTGGAAAATGAGAACAGTTGCAGGAATTGCAGAAACCTCTTATAATCTGTACTTTCAAGGGTTACCGTATCTTAACTTTCAGTCTGTTTTTTTAATAGGTTCAGATACTAATGAATAAATTAATACCTGAAACCAGACTACGATAATTATGTAATGTTTTAGACTAATTTTGTTTGTTGCAGTGACACTTTTTTTATGTTGCCTTAGTGTCTGTGGAAAGCAAATTATTTTTCATTCTTGGTGGCCACAGTATACATAACTTACCAGTTCCTAACATTAGTTAAATGCACACCCTCAGTCTAATTTCTCTCTGTATGTGTGCGTCTCTGTGTGAGCGTGCTTATGATAATGATATAGTGCTGTAGCTGATTTGTTACTCTGATGTTCTTCATGTGATCATGGCCGATATCATGAGAAGATACTCACTAAATCCAGGAAATATATTTTCTATAGGAACAAACAGAATTATCTTTTCCGTATGCTGTTATATAAGAGGCAGCCAAATGAAATGAGACAAAGGAAAAAATTAAGTAAACCATTTATTATTTCAAAGATAATCACATTAATTGTTAATACACAAATCCCGCTGTGAGATAAGATGGTCGCTGCCTTAATGGCAAAATTTTTGCGGTTGCCTATAGAACCATGATTGTAGCAGGTGTGTGCTCTTGGTCCAAAGTAAATCAACGGCCACAAATGTGGGCAGGCACACATGTCGCCAAGGGTGTTTCGAGTACTGCAGAGGTTTTGGTAGGAACCCTTACAACTTCTCCACACAGTCCAGTTCTCTTACCAAGTTATTTCCATATTTTTGGAGCCCTGACAAAAGACATTCATGGCTGTTGATTTGCTTCGGATGAAGAGGTGCAAACCTGGGTACAGTCATAGTTCCAAATGCAACCACAGGTATTTTTGCATTAAGGCAGTGACTGTCTTGTGTCACTGTGCAATAAATATATTAACAGTTATGGTGATTAATTTTGAAATAATAAACAGTTCACTTACTTTTTTCTGCCTGTCTTGTTTTCCTGTTCCTTGTAGATTGTTTAGTGATTTCTGAGAACAGTAATTATGCTGAACACTAGTTCAGTTCCCATCATGTGCTTGTGGTTTCTAGGTTAGGAAACTACACATGAATTTAAACACTGAAAAATCCAGGATGGAATGTAACAATATTATGGAAAGAATAGTTACTACTCACCATACAGCAGAGATGCTGAATCGCAGATAGGCACTCTGCGACTCAGCATCTCAACTATGCATGAATTTATATATCCTGACCATTGGAAAATGGGTTTGTCACTTTTACCACAAGTTAAATCACGGAATGTCATACATTTTCTACATTTGTAAGCAGTGCATAGTATTACAGCCTGAAACTAATTAATGACATATTATGCTTCACAAAATACTGTGTATGTTTGCTTGCCTGCTCTTTTCACATCTAAGATACACAATATGTCAAACTAGAATGGCGAGTTGTTAAAACATCAGAATAGCAACAGGTGGGACTTACTTACAGACTGGGACATCATTACTAATCATTTGTGGCGTGGTGATCATTTTTATTTGACTCCCTTTCTTACACAGTGAATAAATATGGGTAGAATGAAACCAGTTAGCCACCTGAGTGAGTTTGATTCAATTTGCTGCATGCAGAGATTGATGTGCAGGAAGTCAAGGAGTAACTTTTTATTTGTCTATTGACTGTTTTTTTTTTTTTCCTTCTGTTTGGGGGAAGTGCTGTGACAAAAAGAAAAATGTTCTTCCTTAATATTTTTTGAAATATCCTTGTTTATATATAACCTGTTTGAAGTTCATGTATTTATGAAATAAAGCCAAGTCCTGATAAAACATACCATTCATAAATGAAACCATGTTCGTTGGAATTAAGAATTTGTAACGTAAGTTAATGCAGGTGAGTAGGAAAACAATCCTGTAATGTTTGAAGATAGTATCTGTTGTGCGCTGCTTGAGATAGTCATGCTGATTAATTAAGTGGGTAAAATTTTGCAAAGTGGTATAAAATGGAATGAGTATGTGAAGACAGTAATAGGAAAGGGAAATGGCCATCTTCAGTTTATTTCAAAAATTTTAGGAATGTGTGCCTATCTATAAAGGACACTGTGTATAGAACACCAGTGTGACACCAATTCTTGAATACTACTCAAGTGTCAGGGATGCCTGCCAAATCGAATTACAGGAAGATATTTAAACGATTCAAAAGCTGCAGTCAGCATGTGAGTGCTATGGATATGCTTTATGAATTCAAATGGGAATCCCTGGCAGTAAGACTACATTTTGTTCATGAAACACTATTGAGAAAATTTAGAGAACCGGCATTTGCAGGTAACTGCAGAACGATTGTACTGCTGCCAGTTACATTTCATGGTAGGACTGTGAAGACAAAATAAAAAAGATTAAAGCTTGTATGGAAGTTTATAGACAGTCATTTATCCCTCATTCCATTTGCGAGTGGAACAGGAAAGGAAATAAGTATTAGTGGTACAAGGTAACCATTGCCGTGCACCATATGGTGGTTTGTGGAGTATGTAGTTTTAGAGAAAAGTGACAGTGGAAGAGGGAATTGGAAAAGAGCAGCAGATTACTCAGATCCTACATTGAAAGGCATCCGTTTGTTGTGAGGAGAAAGGGGAAAAAGATATAATGAAAGTTGTCAGAGAGAGATCAAAGATAGCAAATTTGTAAGTAATGTTCCAGCTTCAGATCCGAGATAAAATAATGGACAGTGCAAACAAAAGATGGACAAAAGAAGAAGAAAATAGAAAAATGGAGTGAACCATGCAATTAAGGAATAGGAATGGAGATGGAAAATACATTGTAAAAATGAGGCTTACTATTGTCTAGCTTAAATGTGTCTTTCTCAGTGCTACTAATTTCTCCTCCTGACTGCAATACTGGGCAGCGGCTCAATCTCTCTGCAATTTAACATTTTCCTCAATTGAATTTCTACATTGATGCCAGTAACTGACTTTTCATGTCTTGAAATTATTTGACTAGTACTTTTTACAGTATTTTTATAATTAAAATTTAACTTTATTATTATTTATGTTAAAATGTATGGGAAGGGAATGTTTGTGTGTAATATTCTAGTTTTGTTACAAGATAATTATTACATATACAACACCATTCAGCAACTTAGTACTTTGTAAGACCTTCCTATACAGAGCACCTATAATTTAATTTTTTAATTGTTCCTCCAAAGGAGGCTGGAATGGAGAAGAAGCTGTCTGGCTTTCATCAACATCAGGGTTCCATTGCCTTCGCTGTGGAAAGAAGTACATGAGTAAACGGTCCTTATGTCGACACTTGAAATATGAATGCAGCACTGAACCTAAATTTGCATGTGAAATTTGTGGCCTAAAGTATCGTAGAAGATACATGCTTTCAACTCACTTTCGTATGGCACATGTAAGTGATACCACTCTGGCAAAAGAGCCCCTAGAGATGTTCTCAGTATAGAGGAAAAAGTTTCATTTGGAACAGAGAAAAAAATCTTCTGTCACTAATAACACTCAGGCTCATCATGTGATTGATTTTTCTGTCACTTTGGAATTTTCAGTGAATGTTTTTGTGACCTTGAGAGTCACTTTCATTTTGTTTCTTGGTTTGGTTATTGCCATGCAACACAAGTATCAAATCTTCATTATGTGTGAATAATTTTTGCATATGATCCATTCTTAATTTGTTTCAGTTATTTGCCTTGTGAATGTAACAATAGAAGATAAGCATAAGTTAGTGCTTTCAATAAGCGGACAGTTAGAGCATGTGAAAGAAAATTTGGCTACACGCAGTATTGTCCATATATCACTTTTTAATGGATTTACATTTAATTTTTAAGCATTTAAAAAGAAATAATAAAAACAGTCATGTTAATTTTCAGTAATTCAGTAATTGATTGCATCCTGAAACAGCATTGTACAAGATGAAACTGTTAGATTACTATATTAATAATGTATGCTCTGTAGTCATTTAAAGACTGATATTATTTGATTGCATTTTGTCTCAGAGGTCTTGTGTTTGAACATCAGCAAGAAACAAGAAACCTAAGTAAAACACAAACAATAAGAGGGACCATTCGAAAAGTGCATTAATAGTGCATTAATAAATTCATATTAAAAAAAAATGAAGATTCAATAACAAAATTTTAAGTTTTCCATTGGATGTTATAAAGGGAGGAACAGTCTCTGTGAGAAGCATGTTGTTAATTGATGTGTAACATCCTAAGGTATAGCTTTCATGTGTATTTTTTGTATAATGGTTGTATTTAAATGTCAGATTTTGTAATAAAATAATTTGTAAGAACATCTTCCTTGAGTATACAGTAATTTGTGGTATATATTTGTTACCTTATTCAGATGTCTTACATATTTTAAACGTGTTCTTATTCATCACAGTTATTTACAGGTTACTGTGAGATACACAGTACAGCAGAAGCCATATATATCTTTCATAAGTCAGACAAGAGTGAGGTAGCTCAGTCTTTTTTCCAGAAGTTTCCATTTTTTAGCACCTAGGAGCATTTCAGTAACTGACAATGTAGCCCTGAAAGCCACTCAGAAGTCAATTGGAAGAGGAAACAAAAATAAATTAATTTCAAAATCTGCACGAGGTCTGATTCAGATCCTTTGAATTCATTTAAAATACTGCTCCATTCCCAAAATTATACTGCATACATTTGAGATTAACTTTGATAACAATCACAAAATTGGAAAGGTAGAGTGTGGGGGAGAATTATGTGTGAGAGAAATTAAAAAAAGAGAGAATATGATAATGAGATAGGATAAAATGGCAAATATGAGAAAAAAGGAAAGGAAGATTTTGGCTTAACTTCCTATCAACAATAAGGTCACAAGAGATGGAGAGCAAAGAAGGATTGTGATGAAAGTGATCCACGTCATTTTCAAATGATTTATAGTAGCATTTGTTCTGAACCACTGTTCTCCAGAATAAAAATCCAGTGTCTTATCACTGCAGCACCTTGTTCAGTGAAAATAATAAATTGAGAGGGCAGGTAAATGGGAATGGGATGAGGAATAATGATAGTAATATTAATAATAATAATAATAATAATAACAACAATAATAATTGTAAATTATAACAACATTCATTTTGGATTGATTGATTGTTTCATTGGTTCTTGGTAGAGTATTTTATACATTATGAATGGAACATTCACAACACTGGTATAATATTCTACAATATTTATTCTGTGTTGCATGAACCAATTTTCAGCTGTTATGATATCATCAGATACAAAGGCAAGTATGTGGTGCAGTGAAATTATGTTGGATCTGAGAGTTTAAACGATTGCGTTTCCATTTCCAGAGATGAAAAATATTAATATTAGAATTATGACTAAAACAAGAGGGCTTTTTCAACGTAAATGCAATGTAAGATTATTTAATAAGATAAAGTATAAAACTTCGTGTTCTGCCATATGGCAGGTCTTGTCATGGGGGAAGCCTTGTCAGAGAGGTCCATCACAGGAGTGTCTAGGGAAGTAATTCCAATGATGATTTCCCATTGCCTTCCACTGATGATGATGAAATGATAATGAGGACGACACAACACCCAGTCCCTGAGCAGAGAAAATCTCCGACCCAGCCAGGAATCGAATCTGGGCCCCTTGGCGTGACAGACTGCTGCACTGACCACTCAGCTATCGGGACAGACAAGATAAAATATGTATCACATTAGTTTATGGACTACAGACAAATTACAGTAGTGTCCGCTCCTGGCAGCTGAGTGGTCAGCGCGACGAAATGTCATACCTAACAATCCGAGTTCGAAACCAGCTGGGTCAGAGATTTTCTCCACTCAGAGACTGGGCGTTGTGTTATTCTTATCATCATCATTTCATCCCCATCGATATGCAAGTCACCGAAGTGGCATCAACTTGAAAGACTTGCACCAGACGAACAGTCTACCCGACGGGAGGCCCTAGCCCCGAGACATTTTATTACAAAAGTTGTACATAGAAGAAAATCATTAATAATAAACTTTGGTGACATATTTCAAAGATATGGCGGAACAGAATAATCTTGTCTTTAATAGATCCTAAACTACAAACAGTTAAGATATAATAGTGATATAAATCAGGTGAGTGAAGCAGCTATGATTATAGAAAGTAAAAATTTTTAACACAACAAAAGAAATTATAGTAACTGAAATAAAAGAAAATGGTCCATGGGAGTAAGGGGGGTAATTTACAACTTGGCCTGGATGGGTTATGAGTAGTATATGCAGTTAGAAGTGGTGAGTAACGGAACTGTGTGTGGTCATTCAGTACTAAGCTTGGTTGATGTACATGTGTTTATTCATTTTCATTATTTCAAGATGGTGCATCTGTCTTCCTTTATGTCATGTAATACTTCACATTTTGCCTTGTAACTGTGGCCTTCTGTAAGCAGGTGGTCTGCAAAAGAGTCTTCTTTTCTATGTTTCCAAATTCTGTGCTATTCCTTCAAGCAGATACATACTGCCCTTCCAGACCGACCCATATAGAATTTACCACACTTACAAGTAATTTCATATATTACTCTCTTTCCAATGCTGGAGTGCTGTCTTTAGTGTTGGGCAAAAAGTGTCTAACAGTGTTGTGCACATAAAATGAAGGTTTTACATTCCTGGTTTTAAGCTTTGTGACTATGTCCAGAAAGGCCTTTCCTAAGTATGGAGCTGTACACCATTTATTGCATCTCACTGGATTACTTTTACCAATTATGGGATTGTACACCATTTATTGCATTTCACTGGCTGTAGTCACAAAGCTTAACACCAGGAATGTAAAAACATCATTTTACATGCACAGCACTGTTTGACTGTCTTTTTGCCCAAAGGTAATGACAGCACTCCAGTTTTGAAAAGAGTGAAGTATATAAAATTACTTGCATTTGTTGTAAATTCTATTTAGGTCAGTCTGGCAGGGCAATATGTACCTGCCTGAAGGTACATCAGAAAATTTAGGAACTTAGAAAAGAAGACTCTTTTGCAGACAGCCTGTTTAAAGAAGGCCATAGTTACAAGGTGAAACATATCCACAAAGGAATGAAGATGAACTGTCTTAAACTAATGGATATTAATAAACACATGTCCATCAACCCAAGCTTAGTACTGAATGACCAGACAGTTCCCTTCCTTGCCCCTTCTAAGTGCATATACTACTCATAATCCCATCCAGGCCATGTTGTAAATTATCTTTCTTACTCATATGCCCCATTTTTTGATTTAAGTTACGATAATTACTCTTGCTGTGTAAAAAAAAAATTACTTTGTATAATCACAGCTCCTGCACTCACCTGCTTAATATCATTAGTACATATTATATGTTTGTAAAGTAGGACCTATAAAGACAAGATTATTTTGTTCAGCCACCTCTTTGCAATATGTCACCAAAGTCTATTGTTCAATTATTTTCTTCTGTGTACAACTCTTGTAATTTGTCTATATATATTTCATTAGTTAATGTGTCACATATTTTATCTTAGTTAAATAATCTTACATCACATTTACACTGAAATAGTCCCTCGTTTCATTCCTAATTCTAACATTAACATTCTTCATCTCTGGAGATGGAGATACTCTGTAGATGTGCTAGTTTAAACTCCTTGATCCAACAAAATTTCACTGTACCACATACCTGATGATGGCATAACAGTCGAAACGTGGTTTGTGTAACAAATAATAAATATTGCAGAAAATTACACCAATATCATATGTGTTTCATTCATAACATTCATTTTATTGCTGTTAGACCATTACAGAACAAACTTTGTTATCTTAATGCATGCAAAAGTAACAACAATATAGAAAGGATAGATTGCTACTCATTACGTAGAGGTAGTTCTCTGGTGCAGATAGACACACTGAAAAAGACTTCTGAAATATTAAGCATTCATTGAACAAGTGAAAGATGTGGAAGATATTTTCATGTAAAACCAAAACCTGACACAAATATTCAAATGTAAATGCACTGAGGGGCATAAGATAATTCTGAGGCTATAATAGCTACAAAACGTTAATCAGAAAGCAGTTTACAACATATATTTACATGACATAACTGTACTGAGGATGTGCAGAAGTTAGATTTTACCTAACACTCAAAATATTTTATTATTATTCATTCTGCAAAGAGATCTGTTGATGGATTACAAGGCACTGGTAACCAATAAATACAAAATTGTTAAGGCTTTCATGGCCACTTGCTGACAAACTGCCTATTGGCTTCTGTCTCGAGTTCTTTGGCTGAACGCTCGTCCGATGATTTTACTGATGTTTCACTAAGACAAGTGGCAGGCATTGTCAAAGCTTCATCTTCCATTGCTGGTTGTGAATGGGACCAAGCTCGTGGCTGCAGACAATATGTACCTGGCACGCCAACATCCAAGGGTTTTTCCGTGGTCATTTCCGGTGTGCTTCTACTGTTATTACCTGCGACGGTCATTCGCTGCAGTACGGGAAACCAGGATCTGTTCACCTTAAGGCTTTCTTCTTTCTAGTTGAAGCTATTCCTGTGTTTTTGTATTTATAAAGCCCCTCTGAACAAGGGGGTGTGATAGTGCTTCTCTACAGCCAGAACTTCCGTGTCGGCAAATTTTTTTACGTGGTCAGTATCACACAGTGTGTGCTCTGCCACGGCTAATTTCTCCACCTGCTCCAACCTTGTTGGTTACGGTCTTTGTGCCATACATTCCCAGAGTGACTGACAGAACTGGCCATATAATATGGAAACATGGCATAAAGACAATTTTCAAACTGATAAAGAGGATCAAAGAGTGTCTTAGATCAGCAAAGGAGAAAAGGGACCCACTTGCAATGTCGGGAATATACCGCATACCATGCACATGCGGAAAAGTTCATGTCAGAATGACTGGATGAACAATCAACACCAGGATCAAAGAACATAAGTGGCATTGCAGGTTGGAGCAGGTGGAGAAAGTGACCGTGATAGAGCCCACACTGTGTGAGAATGACCACATAGTAAAATTCGCCGACACGGAAGTTCTGGCTGTAGAGAAGCATTATCACACCCGCTTGTTCAGAGAGGCTATAGAAATACAAAAACACAGGAATAGCTTCAAATAGAAAGAAGAAAGTCTTAAGGTAAATGGATCCTGGCTTCCCATACTGCAGCGATCAACCGTTGCAGGTAGCAAGAGGAGAAATGCTCCGGAAATGACCACAGAGAAGCCCTCCGATGTTGGCACGCCAGGTACATATTGTCTGTGGCTGCGAGCTCAATCCCAGTGCACCACCAGCAACGGAGGGTGAAGCTTTGACAATGCCAGCCACTTGTCCTGGCGAAACGTCAGTAAAATCAGCCGAAGAACCCGAGACAGAAGTCAATAGGTAGTTTGTCAACCAATAAATCCTTTGTAGTATTGATTCCAAGTATGGTAAGATATACACTGTAAGACAAGTGCCTCATGAATGAATCATCCGAATGGGACAGAAATCAATAGATGTGGTGTACAATTGTACATGTACAGACAACCAAATAGTTACAGTTTCAAAAAATTGCATGATTTATTCAAAACAAAGAACTTCACAAATTGAGCAAGTCAATAACATGTTGATTACCACTGGCCCTTATGCAAGCATTTATTTGGCTTGACATTGATTAATGGTCCAGGTTGTGAAGCAGCTATTGAAATCTGGATCCTCCCTTCCACCACCAGCTTTTCTGAACTATGTAGGTGTGAGTTGTCCTTAAAACACATTCTCTACTCCCAAAACCATCCTGGCCTCAAGATACAGTAACCTACTATCCCACACCCTCAACCCAACATTTTCTGCCCCTTCTGTCCTATCACTTCCTCCTAACTCATGTCCCCTCAGCCTCATTGTGCACTGCTGTCTGCCAGTGAACCCACCAATCTTCTGCCCTCTGTGCTCCTCTCCTTTCTGTTCCCCTTTTCTTTCCATCCTTCCCTCCCCCACAGCTTCCCAATGCTGCACCAGGCAGCCTTGTCTGCCACCTCTAGTTCATCCATGTTCCACCAGCCATCACTGTTTCCTCTTCCCCCATCTGTATCCTGCTATCCTTCCCTGTTGCCCACTCTACTAGAGACTGTTGCTCCTTTTCAATGCATTTCAGTCTGGTCTGAGCAGCCAGATATAGTGGTCATGTGTGTGAGGTATGCTTGCTTGTGTGAATACGTTTGTGTTTTTCTTTTGTAATGAAGGCCTTGACCAAAAGCTTACAGTGTAACAGTTGTTTCATTGTAACAGTTATTTCAATGTGCCTGTGTGCAACTCAGCGTGTCTTCTTTATGGTGAGTAGCAATCAGTCATTTCCATAATTGTTGATGTATTTAGGATACTGTATGTGAAAAATGCAAATTGTGTTTTATGTAATTTTTCATAACTGTTGCTGGTTTTCACTGGGAAGGTTAATTTATTCAAATAGGAATTATTTTTTAACTGAGTATAAATCCTTTGTATTACTGTTGCATATTTCTGTCAGGAATTCGACTGAGTCGAGGTCATAATTGAGTCTGACTGTGAAGTTATTCGGACATTAGTAACTGGCGTAGGTGAACTCAGGTTAATCATTGTATGTTTTTATCAGCAACCTGATTCCAAGTGTATATATTCATTGCAGGTGGTACAAACAGTCAGTCTTTTGAAGTAATTGTAATCAGATTTTCTGAACTCTTGTCTTTTTAAGCTAATTTGACAACCCACATGCAAATGAAAATATTTTAGACCTTGTAACTACAGATAGGCCTGACTTTATTGATGGTCACTGAGTACAGACAGGAATTAGAGGTCATGATGTCATCATAGTGATGATGGTTATTAGTGTTAATAAACCCATCAAGAGGGCTAGATGCTTTTTTATGCTGGAAAGAGCAGATAACCAGTTGTTAGCATTGTGCTCAAACAATAAATGGACATCATTTATACCCATCTGGAGAAATTACAGGCAAAGTTTAAACAGATTGGAAATCAAGCCCTGAATAAGTGCTGAATAAGCATATTAAGGATGGAAAAGATCTAATACAGTTTCATAACAAAATTTGGAAAATGCCAAGGAAACAGAGATAATAGCACTCTTGGTTCACGAAGTAATGAGCAAATTTCAACAACAAAATTAGTAGAAATTCGTGTGTCTACAAAAATATTGATGCATGAAGCATACGACAAGTTCCTCTGGCATTCCTTGGTGAAAAACCTTGCCAAAAACCTGAGAAAATTCTGGTCCTACATAAAATCGAAAGCTTCTGTCCATGCATTTGTAAACCAGCCTTCCTAATCATCAAGAATCACAAACCCCTCACCTGGTTCGGATTCACGATGACATCTTCATGAATGGACTGGGTAGGGTACCCACACACTTTACTCCAGAACCTTCTCTCTCATTTACTTCAACTGGTCCTCGTCAGTCCAACAAGCCACCTTCCTTGATGTCAACCCCAACCTCAAGGATGGCTACATCAGTACCTCAGTGCACATCAAACCTACCAACCACAAACAATCTCCCCTTCAACAGCTGCCACCCATTCCACACCAAGAAGTCCCTTCCATATACCCTAACCACCTATACATCTGTAGTGGTGAGCAATGCCTCTCCAAATGTGCCAAGCATCTCATGCAGGCCTTCACAGTTTGAAATTACTGTCACAACCTTGTCCAGAAACAGATCTCTCATGCCTTGTTTCATTGGTCATGTACCATCCGTGACGCATTCACAGTGCAGCCACAAAGGAGCGCTCCTATCATGTCTCAGTACCTCTCTGAACTGGAGCAACATTCTGTGCCAGGATTTTGATTACATCTCAGCCTGTTCTGAAATGAGAAATCTCTCCCTACTATCCTCCTCACCGCTCCTACAGTGGTGTTCTGCCTACACAGTGCACCTACACGTCTACCCCCGCATTCTCCCTTCCATTTCTACCTCCCCCCCCCCCCCCCCCCCCCACCCCCAGCATAGCCACCCAATGCTGCATCAACTAGCCCTATCATGACCACATTCCTGCATATGCCCATGGAAAGCACTTAACGGCTTCCTCCACCCCTACCCTTTTATCACTTACCTTTCCCAGCATATACTTTCTCCTTACCTCCACCACCAACCCCAGCAGATGGCTGCTCATGTCAGGTGCAGCTGCAGTTGGACCTAACTGCCAAGAGACACTTGCTGTGCCTATGTGTGAGTTGTTGTTTTTGTGTGTGTGTGTGAGAGAGTGTTCTATTTCTGAAGAAGGACTTTATACTTTACCTGAAAGCTTAAATATTTCTGTGACTCAATGCCTCATCTATCTATTGAGTAGCAATCTACCATACCATATTGTTGTTAGTCCATCTTGGACATTCCATTGTTTGATTTTAATGATGGTAAAATGATGGACACACAAAATTAAAAGACCATTATTTTTAACATCAGTTTGCTGCAGAATTCTTGAGCACAGCCTGAGCTACAAGGGTTGTACCAAAAGTAAGGTTCCCAATGAGCTGCAGCCTCAAGGCAACGTGCTAGGCTAAATCCGACAACAGTGCCGTGCACAGTGGTTCTCCCACTCTCGAGCCCACTCGTCCATGATTTGCTACGTCGCTCAGTGTTGGCTTGGCTGCTGTCACAGATGAAAGTGTTGATAACCGCTCCCACTAACTGCGAGGTTCGAGCAGTACTCACGTTTCTCCATGCAAGGAAGTTACTGCCTGTGGAGATTCATTAGCAACATGGGTGGTTCATGGTGTGGGTTCCTGTAGTCATGTCCTAGTTCATGAACCACGGGCAACATATAAGTGGCCAAGTAAGTGGTCCCGACAGTCGGGATACCAGTTACTTTGGAATAAGGCTGGGCATCTCGGACATATTCTGAGTCGTGGTCACCTTTGTGCTCATACGGCAAAGACTACCAAACCCACCGGTTAGTCCCTCAGCCGTTAGGGGTAAAACCCAATGGGACTCGGGGCAAGTAAGGCTAGCAACCTGCTTCCCTGGTACTTTAAATATGATGCTGGCAACAGTCAGAGCAAAATTCCTCGGACCTTTGGAGGTGACGGAGTCCCACCTCTAACTGACAAACCAGGGACTCCTAAGATACGACTTGGCAAACAAAGGGTAATGAGATGGGGAGCTATTAATATCAATGGGGGCTACTTGGGGAAGAGGGTAGAGCTGGCAGAGGCTGCAAGTAAGATGGGGCTGGACGTTTTAGCTGTAAGTGACATTCGGGTAAGGGGTGAGAAAGAAGAGGAAATGGAAGAATACAAGGTCTACTTGTCAGGAGTCAAAGCAGGAATAGCACAATGGGGTGTAGGGCTTTACATCAGGAAAGAAATGGAACCCAGCGTAGTTGCAATAAGGTATGTAAACGAATGACTGATGTGGATAGATTTGACAGTGTCTAGCAAGAAAATTAGGATTGTCAGTATATTCGCATTGTGAAGGGACAGATCAAGATAAGATGGATAGTTTTTATGAGGCACTCAGTGATGTACTTGTTAGAGTAAAGGACAAAGACAGTGTTCTGCTCATGGGTGATTTTAATGCCAGGATTGGAAATCGAACAGAAGGGTATGAAAAGGTTATGGGTAAATTTGGAGAGGATATGGAGGCCAACAGGAACGGGAAACAACTCTTGGATTTCTGTGCCAGTATGGGCTTAGTAATCACAAACTCCTTTTTTAAACATAAGAACATTCACCGATATACTTGGGAAGGCAGGGGAACCAGATCTGTCATTGACTATATAATAACAGATCAGGAATTCAGGAAGGCTGTGAGGGACACACTTGTATTCAGGGGATTCTTTGATGACACTGATCATTATTTAATCTGCAGTGAAATTGGGATTGTGAGGCCGAAAGTGCAGGAGGTCAGGTCCATATGTAGGAGGATAAGAGTGGAGAAACTTCAGGATAAGGAAATCAGGAACAAGTACATAACAGAGATCTCAGAAAGGTACCAGTTAGTTGAATGTAGTCAATTACAGTCATTGGAAAAGGAATGGACAAGGTACAGGGACACAGTATTATAAGTGGCTAAAGAATGTCTTGGAACAGTAGTGTGTAAAAGTAGGATGAAGCAAACAGCTTGGTGGAATGATACAGTCAAGGCAGCCTGTAAAAGGAAAAAGAAGGCGTATCAAAAATGGCTACATACCAGAACCTACGTAGACAGAGAAAGTTATGTTGAAGAAAGAAACAAAGCCAAACATATAATTGCAGCATCCAAGAAGAAATCATGGGAAGACTTTGGAAACAGGTTGGAGACTATGGGTCAAGCTGCTGGAAAACCATTCTGGAGTGTAATTAGCAGTCTTCGAAAGGGAGGTAAGAAGGAAATGACAAGTATTTTGGACAGGTCAGGAAAACTGCTGGTGAATCCTGTGGATGCCTTGGGCAGATGGAGGGAATATTTTGAAGAGTTGCTCAATGTAGGTGAAAATGTGATCAGTAATGTTTCAGATTTTGAGGTAGAATGGGATAGTAATGATGATGGAAATAGGATGACATTTGAGGAAGTGGAAAAAATGGTCAAAAGATTGCAGTGCAATAAAGCGGCTGGGGTGGATGAAATTAAGTCAGAACTCATCAAATACAGTGGAAAGTCAGGTCTTAAATGGCTACACAGGATAATTGAAATGGCCTGGGAGTCAGGACAGGTTCCATCAGACTGGACAAAAGCAGTAATCACACCAATCTTTAAACATGGAAACAGAAAAGATTGTAACAACTACAGAGGTATCTCTTTAATCAGCGTTGTGGGTAAAATCTTCTCAGGTATTGTTGAAAGGAAAGTGTAAGTATTAGTTGAGGACCAATTGGATGAAAATCAGTGTGGGTTTAGGCCTCTTAGAGGTTGTCAGGACCAGATCTTTAGCTTACAGCAAATAATGGAGAAGTGTTATGAGTGGAACAGAGAATTGTATCTATGCTTTATAGATCTAGAAAAGGCAGATGACCGGGTCCCTAGGACGAAGTTATTGTCTGTTCTACAAGATTATGGAATAGGAGGCAAACTTTTGCAAGCAATTAAAGGTCTTTACATGGATAGTCAGCCAGCAGTTAGAGTTGACGGTAAATTGAGTTCATGGTTCAGAGTAGTTTCAGGGGTAAGACAAGGCTGCAACCTGTCTCCACTGTTGTTCATATTATTTATGGATCATATCTTGAAAACAATAGACTGGCTGGGTGAGATTAAGATATGTGAACACAAAATAAGCAGTCTTGCATATGCGGATGACTTAGTTGTGATGGCAGATTCGATTGAAAGTTTGCAAAGTAATATTTCAGAGCTAGATCAGAAATGTAAGGAGTATGGTATGAAGATTAGCATCTCCAAAACGGAAGTAATGTCAGTGGGAAGAAATATAAACGGATTGAGTGCCAAATAGGAGGAACAAAGGTAGAACAGGTGGACGGTTTCAAGTACTTAGGATGCATATTCTCACAGGATGGCAACATAGTGAAAGAACTGGAAGCAAGGTGTAGCAAAGCTAATGCAGTGAGCGCTCAGCTACAATCTACTCTCTTCTGCAAGAAGGCAGTCAGTACCAAGACTAAGTTATCTATGCACCGTTCAATCTTTCGACCAACTTTGTTGTATGGGAGCGAAAGTTGGGTGGATTCAGGTTATCTTATCAACAAGGTTGAGGTTACGGATATGAAAGTAGCTAGGATGATTGCAGGTACTAGTAGATGGGAACAATGGCAGGAGGGTGTCCACAATGAGGAAATCAAAGAAAAACTGGGAATGAACACAATAGATGTAGCAGTCATGGCGAACAGGCTTAGATGGTGGGGTCATGTTACACGCATGGGAGAAGCAAGGTTACCCAAGAGACTCATGGATTCAGCAGTAGAGGGTAGGAGGAGTCGGGGCAGAGCGAGGAGAAGGTACCTGGATTCGGTTAAGAATGATTTTGAAGTAATAGGTTTAACATCAGAAGAGGCACCAATGTTAGCACTGAATAGGGGTTCATGGAGGAACTGTATAAGGGGGGCTATGCTCCAGACTGAACGCTGAAAGGCATAATCAGTCTTAAATGGTGATTATGATGATGATGATGATTAGGTTTATGGTGAAGAGTGCATGTCCATTCAGCACGACTACAAATGGTGCAGGGCTTTTGCTGAAGGTTGCATGTAAGTTCACGATGAAGAACAGATTGGAAGACCGCCAGTTTCGGGTGCGATTGTCCAGGAGATGAACAGTGACCTGCTCAAAGATCGGAGGGTCACTGTCCGTGAACTTGTTGATCTCATTCTTGAAGCTTCCAACAGCGCTATTGAAAGAACTTTAACAGGAACATTGGATTATCACAAGGTATGTGCTCACTGGGTTCCCCGGATGCTGACTGACAGACACAAGCAACGCCTTGACTGTGCTCACAAGTTTCTTCAACAATGTGAGGGGGAAGGCAACAAGGAGAAGTTGTTGGAATCTGTCGTCACGGGAGATGAAATGTGGGTATTTCATTACACCCCCCAAAACAAAACAACAATCTCGTCAGTGACGTCATTCCGGTTCACAGTCACCAAAGAAATTCAAACAAAACGCAGTCGGCAGGAAAGGTTATGGTGACTGTGTTTGGGGTCTGAAGGGGGTATTCCTCATCAATTTCGTGCAATCTGGGATGACAATAAACTCAGACAGATATCGTGAAACACTGACCAAATTCCAGCAAGCAATCCAGAATCACCGAAGAGAACAACTGATGGAGGGAGTAGTGCTTCTTCATGACAACGCTCAACCCAACGTCGCTCGCCAAACACAGGAGCTTTTGAAGAAACCTGGGTGGACTGTTATGCCCCATCCCCCACACAGCCCAGACCTAACCCCCAGTGATTATCACCTCTTCCTCAAGCTAAAGGAACACTTAGGTGGCAAACGTTTCAAGAGCAACAATGAAGTCCGATCAGAGGTCACACACTTTCTCAACAGGTTGGCGGGAGACTTCTTCGACTTAGAAATACAATAGCTGGAGCACCAGCTTCAAAAGTGTGTCAAAAGAAATGGAGACCATGTTCAAAAATAGACAACAGTGTAAGATTTTCAATGACATACAAATTAATAACAATAAACACTGTCTTATATTTGTAAAAAATATGAGAACTTTAATTTTGATACAATCCTTGTAGAAAATAATAAATGTTCTTGAGAAGAAAAAGCTTCCATCCACAAATCAGCATGGATTTAGAAAGCATTGCTTATGCAAAACTCAGCTTGCCATTTTCTCACACTATATCCTGTGAACAAAGGATGAACAACAACAGGCAGGTTAAATATTCCTAGATTTCTCAAATGCATGTGACAGTGCCCCACTGCAGACCTTTAATGAAGGTCTGAGTTTACAGTATAGGGCTCCAGATATGGATACGAGATTTGTCAAATAATAGAACCCAGCACATTGTCCAGGATAGCAGTTGTTTATTGAAGACATGAGTATCATAAGGAGAACCCGGGGAAGTGTAGTGGGTCCATCCTTGGTCTCTGTATACATAAGTGACCTGACAGATAGGGTGAGCAGCAACCTGTGACTGTTTGCTTGTAATGCTGTAGTGTACACAGGAAGGTGTCATCATTCAGGAAAAAGGATGACTTACATCTACATCGATACTCTGCAAACCACATTCAAGTGCCTGCCAGAGAGTTCATTGAACCACCTTCACAATTCTCTATTATTCCAGTCTCGTATAGTGCGTGGAAAGAACGAACACCTATATCTTTCCGTATGAGCTCTGATTTCCCTTATTTCATCATGGTAATCATTTCTCCATATGTAGGTTGGCGTCAACAAAATATTTTCGCATTTGGAGGAGGAAGTTGGTTACTGGAATTTCATGAGAAGATTTCTCCGCAGCGAAAAATGCCTTTTTATTAATGGTGTCCTGTATCATTTCAGTGACACTCTCTCCCCTATATCATGATAATACAAAATGTGCTGCCCTTCTTTGAACTTTCTCAGTGTAATCCATCAGTCTTGTCTGGTAAGGATCCCACACCATGCAGCAGTATTTTAAAAGAGGATGGAAGAGAGTACTGTAGGCAGTCTCTTTAGTAGATCTGTTACATTTTCTGAGTGTCCCACCAATAAAATGCAGTCTTTGGTTAGCCTTCTCCACAACATTTTCTGTGTGTTCCTTCCAATTTAAGTTGTTCATAATTGTAAATCCTAGTTATTTAGTTGAATTTACAGCCTTTAGATTTGACTGATTTACTGTGTAACCGAAGTTTAATGGATAGCACTCATGTGAATGACTTCACACTTTTCATTATTTAGGGCCAATTGACAACTTTGGCACCATACAGATATCTTTTGTAAACCATTTTTCAATTTGTTTTGATCTTCTGATGACTTTACTAGTCGGTAAATGACAGTGTCATCTGCAAACGACCTAAGACAGCTGCTCAGATTGTCTCCCAAATCATTTATATAGATAAGGAACATCAAAGGGTCTATAACACTACCTTGGGGAATGCCAGAAATCACTTCTGTTTTACGCAATGACTTTCTGTCAATTACTATGAACTGTGACCTCTCTGACAGGAAATCATGAATCCAGTCACATAACTGAGATGACATTCCATAAGCACGCAATATCACTATAAGCCGCTTGTGTTGTTCAGTGTCAAAAGCCTTCTGGAAATCAAGAAATATGGAATCAATTTGAGATTCCTAGTCAGTAGCACTCAACACTTCATGTCAGTAAAGAGCTAGTTGTGTTTCACAAGAACGATGTTTTCTAAATCCTTATTGACTGTCTGTCAATAGACCGTTTTCTTCAAAATAATTCATAATATTCAAATACAATATATGTTCCAAAATCTTGCTGTACATCGATGTTAATGATATGGGCCTGTAATTTAGTGGATTACTCCTACTACTTTTCTTGAATATTAGTGTGACCTGTGCAACTTACCAGTTTTTCATTACAGATCTTTCATCGAGTGAACAGTTGCACATGATTGTTAAGTATGGAGCTATTGCATCAGCATACTCTGAAGGAACATAATTGGTATACAGTCAGGATCAGAAGACGTGCTTTTATTAGGTGATTTAAGTTTCTTCAGCCCTCCGAGGATATCTACTTCAATGTTACTCATGTTGGCAGCTGTTCTGATTCGAATTCTGGAATATTTACTTTGTTTTCTTTTGTGAAGCCATTTTGGAAAGCTGTGTTTAGTAACTCTGCTTTGGCAGCACTTTCTTCTATAGTATCTCCATTGCTATCGTGCAGAGAAGGCATTGACTTAGACAGAACTTATATTTGGAGTGAAAAATGGCAACATAATCTAAATGTAGAAAAATGTAAGTTAATTCAGATGAACAAGAAACACAATAAAGTATTAGTGTTGTGCTGTTGCTATTCAACACAATCACATGAATTAAATATGTAGGCATAACATTGCAAAACTATATGTAGTGGAATGAGCACATAAAGTCAGTAGTAGGGAAGGCAAATGGTCATCTTTGGTTTATTGGGAGAATTCTAGTAAAGTGTGGCTCATTAATAAAAGAGACAGCATACAGGACACAAATGCAACCCATTGTTGAGTATATTTTGAGTGTTTGGGATCTATATCAGGTCACATTAAAGGAAGACTTTGAAGCAATTCAGAGGCTTGCTGCTAGATTGTTACCAATAGGTTTAATCATCATGTGAGTGTTTCGGAGATGCTTCATTAACTCAAATGAAGTTGCTGGAGGGAAGGCAACACTATTTTTGCAAAACTCTATTGAGAAAATTTAGAGAACCGAGATTTGTGACTCAATGCAGAGCGATTCTATTGCCGCCAATGTACATTTTGTGTAAGGACCCCGAAGACAAGGTAAGAGAAATTAGGGCTTATACGAAGCATAAAAGATAGTCATTTTTCACTAGCTTCATTTGCAAGTGATCAGTCATATTCATCTTTATTGAATAAATCATCATAATGCATACAAGAGAAGGTACTATTAATTGTACAATATTTTGAATTATTTTTCCTGTTCCACCATCCATAAGTGGGGCATTGTAAAAATGAATTGAGCGATCATTAATCTAGTTATCACTTTATTATCTCTACAATATCAGTAAATAAGAATGAAGAATATTTGTAGATTCTGCCATGAAATATGTGTCTTTGAAATTTGTTTTGGCAAAATATTAGCTATTTTTCACTAACAACAGTTTGAAAGTGATAGATTGCTACTCACCACATAGAAGAGGAATTGAGTGGCAGATATGCACACTGAAAAAGACTGCTAGATATTATTCATGTATTCAACTTAGTCCTTCATCAGACATAGACAAAACAAAACACACACTTATTCTCACATGCATAACTCTCATACCCATGGCCAAAGTTTGGAGTCTGACAGCAATGAGTTGTGCATGTGTGAATGTGTGTCTTCATGTCCTAAGGTTTGGGGATGACAGTAGCCATGTGTATGTATTGTGCATGTATGAATGTGTATGAGTTTTCTTTCTGTCTATTTCTGATGAAAAAGTAAGTTCAATGGCCGAACAATATTTAGCATACTTTTTCAATGTGCCTGTCTGTAAGTCAAGCCTCCTTTATATGGCCAGTAGCTATACATCCCTTTAAAACTGTTGTTATTATATCCCAGATTTTTCATCTTTTTAAATATTTCCAGAATTTTGTTGCATTCTCTTGTCAGTAAAACAAGACTATGAATATGTAAACTGTTCTTCTGTCTTGTCAAATCATAACAATATTTTAATACTCTATCATCATAAGTGAAATCACAACGTTTGATTGTGAAATGTCTTTTGCATATATTAATGAATTTGGTTGTTGTTAATTTAATTTTAATTAATGCATTTATAATAACTATTAAGCTATTTTAGTTCTTGTATCATAGTGATGACAATATGTTATTTTGGTGCAGGAGATATGTCATCATTATGTGGTCTCCGCTTTTATTGCCATCAGTGTGGTCGTACATACAAGCACAAGGATAAGTTGAGACGCCACTTACGTCTGGAGTGTGGAGTGCCGCGACGCTTTACATGCTTTGCATGTTCAAGAAGCTTTAAGCACAAGCATCACCTTACTCACCACCAGCGCCAAAGCAAATGTGCTTCATTAATCAGAAGTTCTTTGCTTAATGATGAAACATAGAAACTGATTTCATGAAGGATATTTGGTTGAATACCTTAATCATTTGACCTCTGAATCACCCACACTCATTTGTTGTTGATGCTGTAGAATTCTTATTGTTAGTTTGTTTATTTCTCTCTCTCTCTCTCTCTCTCTCTCTCTCTCTCTCTGTGTGTGTGTGTGTGTGTGTGTGTGTGTGTGTGTGTGTGTGTGTGTGTTTTTTTTTTATGACAAAAACCTTTACATGAAACAGTCACTACTTCAAAAGAACTTATGTTTTGCATATTCAAATGTTTGGCTATTGCTCATTAGGCAATTTAAATTTTTGTATATGTTTATGTAGATATAAAAATTTGAATATTGGTTTATTAATGTAAGTATGAGTCCATAGTTTGCATTGCACAGTCTGGTATGAGGCATTTGGAAATCAGTGTTATAGATAGGGCATTACTTGTAGAGCAACTGGTTACAAGGAACACTTTGAATACCTTCTTTGATATCTATGGTTCTTGCCTTTTTGTCTCATCGATATAGTTCCAGCAGTTTGAATAGTTTACATGTAAAAAATTTCCTTTGTTAGAGCCATTATTAATCTAATTTTATATCTGTGATCTCTTTGGGATTGTTATGTTGTGAATTGAAGAATATTTATAGATTCTAGCATGAAATACATTCTCTTTTTTCGTTCAATATATTATTCATTTTTCTTTGCATATCTACCAATTCAAATTTTTCAGGATTTCCTTTGCATTCGTGCACCAATCAAACATTCCTGTGACTACTTGGACTGTCTTTCATACAATCAAATTCAATTTAATTGGATGGATTGAAAAAATACTCACCAAATGGTGGCAGGAGAACACACATATAAAAGGTAATATGTATGCAAACTTTCAGAGCCAGTTGCTCTTTCTTCTGGCAGAAGTGTTGAAGGGGAAGGATTAGGGGTGAAGGAAAGGGACTGGCAAGGTGTAGGAAAAGGGGCAGAGTTTGGAAAATTCACCCAGAACCCTGGCCCAGGGAAAGTTTGTTCTCCTGCTGCCGTTTGGTGAGTAGATTTTTTTCTATCCGTTTACATTATATTTTCAAAAATTGATTATTTTCGTTGATGTAGTATCAGATCTGAAATACTTGTCCATCATAATCAGAATTATCATATTTAGTGACATAGTGATTTGCATAATCTCTTTAAGGATTGTATGAATGTGAATTCCCTGCATTTTCCAGCACAAAGGTTTTATCACTTGTGGGAGGTTTTTGGGTAACAGTAATCACTCTGGATTTTCAAAGATCTTTATTTGGGAAATTATTATTTTTGAAATGTCATTGAAATATATTTATTAATATTAAATATTACTGTTACTGATTTAACTACTGAATATCCTAGTGCTGAAAATATGTTATGTTGATGCAGGAGAGACATCATCAGTATGTGGCCTCCGCTTTTATTGCCATCAGTGTGGTCGTACATACCAGCACAAGGATACATTGAGACGCCATTTACGTCTGGAGTGTGGAGTGCCACGACACTTTACATGCTTTGCATGTTCAAGAAACTTTAAGCACAAGCATCACCTTACTGACCATCAACGTAAAAGCAAATGTGCTAAGTTAATCCAAAGTTCTTTGCCAAATGATGAAATTTAGAGACTGATTTGTTGAAAGATGTTTCCTTGGATACATTAATCAAAGTTCTAAGTAATGCTTAAAGTCCTTCTACTGGTGTTTGCTGCATCCTTCAAAGGATTTTAACAGGTCTCACTTGCTGAAGCTTTAAAATCCACACACATGCACAGAAAGAGACTTTAGAGGTAAGTGTGGCATCATGAGAAAGTTTAACAAGTTTCAGTGGCAGCCTAAATTTTTTTGTGTATGAAGTTAGATGTTTATTCACAGACTTCCAAAATGTTGGCATTATGTGTCCTATCCTCATCCATATACATCCCCAAATATTAATTTGCCACTTCCCTACTAATTGGAGCACCATCTAATACAAGGATTTCTGTTTTTTACTTCTTTCCCTATAGCATCATGTAAACAGTCTTGTTTACGGCAGTCCTTAAATTGTTTTATTCTCACTACTTTTGAATCATTGCTACGCCAGTGACCATTGGACACTTCTGTATCATTTCCATTGGTGTTTCTATCACAGTATACCAGATGACAGGGCCACATAAAGATCCATGAGAACATCTTTTTGTTACTGCACTTTTTTGGGCTGTGGTAGAGAGAGCCACGCCAATTAATGCTCCACAGATTGCAAGAATAAATGAACTTTATTTACACTCCAAAACTGAAAACAATAACAAAGCTATTTGGATGTGAATCTGCCCTGCTTGGTTCCAGTCCTCCATTTCTCTCTGATGTTGCACTGGGAAAGTTCTTACAAGGGCACATCAGTGCAGCCATATCATTAGAGGTGGTGGTCCAGGAGAGAGGTCCCAATGAGACAGAAGCTAGTAGTCAGTCAAGAGATAGCATAGCTGCATGGATGATGCAAAGCGATGAGCTTGGCCAGATGGGTCATCAGAGCTATGGTGAGTTGTGCACTGATGGGGTGTAGGAGGGGCTGTCGTCATGGCCATCGTGGTAAGCTCAGATGAGACCCTGAGTGAACACTGAATGAAGCTTGGAGGATACAGTTGTGCTGTGGCAAAAGGGTGCTGTAGGCCCTCAGCCCAGGGAGACTCCTGATGTGAACTGGTGCAGAGCAGCTGGGCAGTGTCCTTTACAGCCAGCAGGTGGAAGAGTACTGTGGTGGCAATCAGTAGGCCTGTGACCTGTGGAGGAAAATTGCTGTGTGCAATGGCAGTGTTGATTGCAACAACTTTCACACTCGTAGTGGTGAAGTCGGCACCATTTGGTACCACGGTTGCCGCAGGAGATGCAGCTGATAACAACACGATATGCCTATTTTACTGTTGTACTGTTTTCTGCGATCTCCTGCCATGGTGTTGCCAGAGGCCACAGAAGTGACAGCCTACAGTGCATGCCTGTGTTGCTTGGAGGTGAATCCGAGGTGGATACAACTCATTTGAATATTGGTAAATGTTTTTTTTTTTTTTATCAATGTAAATATGATAGGATATTTTACTTAATATTGTACAGCACAGTCTGCTAAGAGACAATCAGAAACAAGTGTTATTGACAGTGTAAAAGCAGCTGGTTACAATAAACATTTTGAAATATATGACCTTTTTATCTTGTGTAGATATAATTACTGAAACTTTAATGTTTAAGAAATCAGAGACTATGTGTGGTAACTATTTTTATTTCCCAGACTACGGTTATGCACATCATAATATGAATTTTAATTTTCAAACATAATCTGTGTGTAAATCAAAAAGAACATATTCTGTAAATGGAAATGTACAAAATAGATTTACAAAAGATGTAATAGAAAAATGCTGTCAGTGTGCATAAAATACTTGGATTGCTTACTTTTGTTAAATAAATATTTTATCAATTTGTTACTGTTTCCTGAGTTATGAATAAAACATCACTAATTTCAAGCAATTTTATTCGCCCTGGTTCAGTATTATTATCCTGCATTTTCAAATGACTCACAGTCTCTATCTGGAGAAACTGATTAATTTTTTCTAAGTATTCTGCTCACTTGATGTTTCATTTTACCATGCAGTATTCTAAATATTGTTATAGTCACCTAAATGGGATTTGTCATTATCTGGATTTCAACCTCTGGCCGACTCATTTACATGGCATTTTGTACTCAGTTACTGTTACAACACATGCGTGTGGTTAGATAAATTTGAAGGAGGCTACTCATCTCATACATTCAATTTCACATCATGTTCCACGAATCCAGTCATGATAGGGACATTTCAGACATGTGAAATGAGACAAGCAGCCCACTTCTATGAATTGTCTCTCTTTCCTAGCACTTATATTACAATAATGGATCAACTGTTTTCGCAGTTTGGAAAATTCATTTCATTATATTTTGCTTTGCAGCCAGATGCCCTACCTGCCACACCAGTTGTCAGTTAATCTAAGAGAGAAAAGTCATGCACGATCTGTCTGTGAATTGTGTAAACCTCATTCTGTGTGTTATTGTATTTTAACTGTTTTTATATTGTATTTTCTGAGATGGAAATTGGTGACTAGTCTGCCATTTGCCTAAATCAACATGGAAAACTGCCAGAACCCACACTCGGATCACCTGGTGTACAGACCAGTGCTCATTAACTCACACCATGAATTCAATCTATGTATGACCTGTCATGCCATATAGTAAGCTAGGGCACTGTGTGTTAAGGTATACAACCAGGACTTTTGTGAAGTATTCTAACAGCAAACTACAACTAGTGCTAATATACTCGCACAATAATTGTGGGAATTATTTCTAAACCACAATGGATATATGTTATGAAAAGAATAGTTGCTACTCACCATATAGCAGAGATACTGAGTCGCAGATAGGCACACCAACAAGACTGTCACAAAGCAAGCTTTTGGCCAACAAGGCCTTTGTCAACAATTGACAAAAAACACACACACACACACACACACACACACACACATGTACCTGTCAGATTGTGTGTGTGAGAGTTGTGTTTGCATGAGTGTCTGTGTGTTTCTGTCATCTATTGTTGTCAAAGACCTTGTTGGCTGAAATCTTAAGCTGAAATCTTATTTTCTGACAGTCTTTTTGTTGTGCCCATCTGCGACTCAACGTCTCTACTATATGGTGAGTAACAACTAACTTTTCACAATATTGCCACATTGTATATATATTTTTATGAGAAAATCAACAGCTTTTTTAAGTAGCCACTGCTTTTCCTATTATGCCTCTCCACTGCTCGTTTTTATATACTACTTCATTTTAAGGATTGATGTAACTTTACTGATTTTAGATAAAGCTATTGGATTATGCCTAGGGCTTTAATATGTTATCAATAAAGAACATTAATAGTGTTAATTATGTGCTTTAAGAATTAATAAATGGTATTTCTTACTTGACAGGTAAACTAAGAAGTAAAAAACAGATCTGCTTTTTCCTAAATATAATTCTGATATGAGAATAGTACTGTCTACTCTGCAAATAAGATAAGAAGCCAGAGTTTCTACAGTAATTATCTTGTACTGAAATTGTACAGATCATAATTAAGCTGGAAACAACATTTTTTAATAATCCAAAAATAGTGCTCTCAGGAGGAAACACACATAAAAGTTATGAAAATGTGCAAGCTTTCAGAGCCAGTGGTTCCTTGTTCTGGCAAAAGGGTTGTAGGAAAAGGGCTGGTGAGATTTAAGCAATGGGAAGAGTTGCAGAAAATTCACTCAGAATCCATTGTCAGGGGAGACTTTCCACATGGGTAGGTGTCATCCCATGCTGCAGGTCTCCCCTGACCCAGAGTTCTGGGCAACTTTTCTGTAACTCTCCCTATTTCCTAAATCGTACCAGCCTTTTTCCTTCATCCCTCTTCCTTTCCCTTCAACCTTTCTGCCAGAAGAGGGAGCCACTGACCAAAAACTTGCACATTTCATAACTTTTATATGTGTATTATCCTGTCACCACTTGGTGAGTAAAATTTTTTATATGTCCAATTATATTTTCAAAAATTGATTATTTTTGTTGATGAAACAGTACTTTCAATGTAGGAAATCAAGAATCCTTAAAGCTATCTCTGTGAAATTTTGTTTTCAGTCCTGGTTCAGCAAACAGTTTTAATCTGCCAGGAAGTTTCAGGTGCAACAAATACACTTCTGTAGTGTGAAGGTTCATTCTGAAAATAACCTCTGATCTGCAGCTTTGCCATTTCTATGTGATAGCCTTCCTTTGGGGATTGCTAATTCAGCAGGATATGCAAGAAAGCTTCCAGGAAGTTCAGAAAATGGAAAGAAATGGCTGTACTGAAGCTCCACGAGTCATTCCTGAATAGCTCAGTTAGTAAGAGCATTGCTTGTTAAAACAAGGTTCTGAATGTGAGTCCCAGTCTGGCATACAGTTGTAATTTACCACAAAGTTTTGAAACAGTACACACTCTGCACTTGAGTGAAACATTCATTATGGCACCTGACCCACACCAATGTTTATTAGCAAATGTACCATCATATGAGGATAAAAAACATTGTGACTGGATTGAGAATTTCTTGATAGGGAGGGAGCAGTATCATCATGGATAGAGAGTCATCAACAGAAGCAGAGATAAACTTCAGGTGTGTCCAAGGGAAGTGTGTTGGGACCATAATGTTGTAGTTATATATTAATGGTGTGGCAGACAATAGTAACCTCAGACTTTTTGCAAATGAAATAGTTATCATTAATAAAGTACTTTGTGGAAGACAGCTACAATTATCCAGTTAGATCTTGATGAGATTTCAAAGTAGTACAAAGACTGGCAACTTGGTTTCAGTGTTGAGAAAAGTAAAATATTGAATGTCACAAAATGCAGAAAAGTAGTATCATATGAGTGCAATATCAGTGAATCACAAATGGAAGCATCGACACATACAGATACTTGGGTGCATCAGTCTGTGGTGGTATGATGCGGAATAATCTCACAGAAGCAACTGTAGTTAAAGCAGGTAGTAGACTTGGTTCATTGGAAAAATACTGGTAAAATGCAGATGGTTACAAAGGAGATTGCCTACAAAACACTAGCGCAGTCCATCTTAGAATATTGCTCAAATGTGTGGTACCCCTACCAAATAAGAGTAATACTGGATACTGAACATGTTCATAGAAGGGCAGGATAAATGGGCACAGATTTGTTTGCTTCATGTGAGGGTGTCCCAGAAACCTGAAGGCAATAGCGCAGTGTCATGTGTCTGAACCTGAATTGCCGAACACTTGAGAACAGACACGTATTATCCCATAAAAGTTTGAAGGGCTAGTATTAAGTGAGTAAGCCAGAAATATATTTCTGGTCCCTCTGTATTTATTCACATAGAGACAGTGAAGTTGAGATTCAGTATGGTTACTTTGTGCACTGAAGTGCTAAAGCGGTCATTCTTCCTGTGTTTCATATACCATTGTAAACAAGAAAAAAATCCTAACATGATATTCAGTGCTAGATACCCTTTTCCGTAGATTTCACAGTTGTTTACAGAGTGCTTTCATAGATGTAGAAGGAAGCTATTTGTTTGTTGAATTTCTGAAGAACTCTAATGGCACGGAAAAGTTTGTTCTTATGAATGGATTTTGTCAATAATTTTGAAATCCCTCAGTACTTCCCTGGTACAAATGGTGATCTGATGTTGGTCTTCTCAGACCTGTGGATAATATGTCTAATGTATAACAGTGTCATGTGACAAATACTAACAATACTAGGAAAAATATAGATTGCCACTCATCATAAAGATGTCCTGTTGAGTTTCAGACAAGCATAACAAACAGTCTGTCACACATTATAAGTTTCAGCCAAAGCCTTCTTGAACAAAGAAGAACAAACACTCACACAAGCAAGCACACTTCAAGCACACATGACTGCAACTACCGACATTTCAGTCAAAGCTGCTGGTGATAGCAGTCGTGTGCATGAAGCATGCTTGCTTTTGGGAATGTGTGTGTTTTCTTTGCTGAAGAATGCTTTGGCCAAAAGCTATAATGTCTGACGGTCTTTTTGTTGTGCCTGTGTGCAACTCAATAGGTCATCTTTATTGTGAGTAGCAATATATACTTTTCCCAATATTGTTGATATTCCAATCTGGATCTTCCATTATGTGACAAATTCTGATTACCATGCTTCAAAATTATTTACTTGACACATCTTGAGAGTCTGATGAATAATTATGCATCAGTGATCTGTTAATTTCTTAATTTATTTTTCATTTTACCTCTTCAATGACGTATTTACCTGTTTAATGTGTAAAATAGTCATACGTACCTATACAGATCTATTTTACTTCCAACTTCTTGTTTTACTTTTTAGATTAGATTAGATTTACTTTCATTCCAATTGATCCATAGTGAGGAGGTCCTCCAGGATGTGGAACATGTCAGAAAAACAACAATACGTGACAAATATTTACAACTAAAACAAATAAGCTAATGTACCATTCCACAGGTCCCAAGTGGAATGATTGCCATTTTTTAATGAACACTAAGAGTCATTTTACAAATACTAATGTACTGAATTTAAAATAAAAAAGTTTTTTATTTATTTATAAGGTAATAAACATGTAATACAACTACTGTAATACTTATTTACAATGAACACCTTACTCCACTGAAATGGTGCAGAAGTTAGATTATACTCACACACACACACACACACACACACAAATTTTCAGTGAACACATTACTGCACTGAAATTGTGCAGAAGTTATGTTGTACTTATATACAAATCAGTTGGTTTTACTAAGAAATTCATCAATGCAGTAGAAGGAGTTCGCCACCAATAAATCCTTTAGGCTTCTCTTAAACTGAATTTCATTGGTTGTTAAGCTTTTTATGGCTGCTGGCAAGCTATTGAAAATGTGTGTTCCTGAATAATGCACATCTTTTTGTACAAGACTAAGTGACTTTAAATCCTTGTGAAGATTATTCTTATTTCTAGTATTGATTCCATGAATTGAGCTGTTGGTTTGAAAAAGTGATATATTTTTAATGACAAATTTCATTAATGAATAAATGTATTGGGAAGCTGTAGTTAGTATCCCTAGTTCCCTAAACAGGCTTCTGCAGGATGTTCTTGAGTTCACACCACATATAATTCTTACTGCACGTTTTTGTGCCCGGAAAACTTTAGCTTAGCTTGATGAATTACCCCAAAAAATAATCCCATATGACATTATGGAATGAAAGTAAGCATAGTATGCCAGCTTTTTCATTTTTATATCCCCTATGTCTGACAAAATTCGCATTGCAAACAGAGATTTGTTAAGACGCTTCAGCAGTTCTGTGGTGTGCTCCTCCCAGTTGAATTTATTATCAAGCTGTAATCCCAAGAATTTAACACTGTCCACTTCTTCTATCTTCTTGTCATCGTATGTTAGACATATATTCTTGGGACACCCCTTACAAGTTCTGAACTGCATGTAGTGTGTTTTTTCAAAGTTTAGTGACAAAGAATTGGCTAGGAACCAGTGATTAATGTCCACAAATATTTTATTGGCTGATTTTTCTAAGACTACACTTGATTTGCTATTTATTGCAATGTTTGTATCATCGGCAAACAAAACAAACTTGGCATCTGGTAATGTTACTGATGAAAGGTTATTGATATACACGAGAAAAAGTAAGGGCCCCAAAATGGAACCTTGTGGGACCCCACATGTAATTAGTTCCCAGTTGGATGATGCCTGATAGCTTGATACATGTCTCTTTCCTAATAACACCCTTTGTTTCCTGCCAGAGATATAAGATTTGAACCATTTTGCAGCATTTCCTGTTACGCTATAATATTCTAGTTTACTTAAAAGGATATTGTGATTTATACAGTCAAATGCCTTTGACAGATCACAAAATATACCAGTTGCCTGCAATTTTTTGTCTAATGAATTAAGCACATTTTCACTGTAAGTGTAAATAGCCTTCTCAATATCAGAACCTTTTAGAAATCCAAACTGTGACTTTGACAGTATGTTATTTGAGATAAGATGGTTATAAAGACGACTGTACATTACTTTTTCGAAAATTTTTGAGAATGCTGGCAACAGTGAAATTGGATGGAAATTTGTTGCTATTTCTTTATCTCCCTTCTTAAACAGTGGCATAACTTCAGCATATTTCAGCCATTCAGGAAATATTCCACTGATAAACGACTGGTTACACAGATAGCTTAATATGTTACTTAGCTCAGAATCACATTCTTTAATTAACTTTGTTGATATTTCATCATACCCACTAGATGCTTTTGATTTTAAAGATTTTATGATGGACATTATTTCTGTTGGGGTAGTGAGGGTCAAATTCATATTATGGAAGTTACTTGAAATGTCTGGTCTAAGGTAATCCATAGCAGCATCTACCGAACCTGACAACCCCATCTTTTCAGTAACAGTTATAAAATGTTTGTTAAGAAGTTCTCCAACACTATACACATCTGTCACCAATGTATCATTTACTCTTAATGCTATTTGTTCCTCTTCATGTCTGGTTCTACCGGTCTCCTCCTTCACTATATCCCATATTGTCTTTATTTTGTTATCTGATATGACTAGCTGGGGTACAGTAGGTACTGGGTACAGTACAGTACAGTACAGTAGGTACAGTAGGTACTGGGAGATGAAGAAGCTTGCACAGGATAGAGTAGCATGGAGAGCTGCATCAAACCAGTCTCAGGACTGAAGACCACAACAACAACAATGACTATCTTTTCCTTGTAATATATTTGCTTTGACATCCGTATTACAGTCTTTAATATTTTGCAGTATTTCTTATAATGTGCTATAGCATCAACATTGGAAATGTTTCGGATTGACAGATACAGTTTTCTTTTTGTTTTACAAGATACCCCTATTCCTCGAGTAATCCATGGCATCTTTGTAGACTTTGCTCTAACCTTGGTAAGTTTTGGGGGAAAGCAGTGTTCGAATAAGGTAAGCACTTTATTAGCAAAAAGGTTATATTTTTCATTCATGCCATGAGCACTGTAAACATCAGTCCAGTGAATGTCTCTGAGCAGTGTCCTAAAATAATCAATTTTTGGCTTACTGATTACCCTCTTGAGCTCAGATTTAACAGATTTTATATCCTGTTCAGTATTAACATTTAACAGAAGGAACTGCATGTCATGGTCTGAGAGGCCATTGACTATTGGTTTTGTAATATAATTTTGTTCATTGGACTTTTCTATAAAGATATTATCAATGGCTGTTTGTGAGCAAGTGGCTATCCTAGTGGGGAACTTTACTGTGGGAATTAAGTTGAATGATAGTGTTACTAACTCACATAAGTTCTTATTGGGAGAGTCTTTAAGGAAATCTACATTGAAATCACCAGCAACCACTATTTCTTTGTTTTTGGTTGTTAAATGGGCCAGTACAGCTTCAAGGTGGTTTACAAACAGATTAAAGTTACCTGCAGGTGCTCGATATACACTTAATATTATGAAAGATTTTTTGTGAAAATCTAATTCTGTTGCACATGCTTCCATATGCTGTTCTAGGCAAAATTTATGAATGTCTATGTTCTTAAATTTATGACAGTTCCTGATGAATGTGGCAACTCCTCCTTTCTCCATTTCTGATCTACAAAAGTGAGATGCTAACCTAAACCCTGTAACACTTAAAAGTTCTATACCAGTGGTCACATGATGTTCAGAGAGGCAGATTATGTCAGCTGGGTTTGAAGACTCTAATTCATCTATGCAGATAGTTAATTCATTAATTTTATTTCTCAGTCCTCGAATATTTTGATGCAATAAAGATAGCTGACATTTCACATTGACTGAGTTAAAATTGGGTGGAGTTAAAATATCTGCTGACAGTTGAAAATTCTTAGCCAATGGCTGTTTATGCTGATGTAATTAGCTGGAATTATGTTTTTTGATTTCTTTCTCAAACTGAAGGTTTGTCAATCAGAAAGTGAATTTTTCTCACCTTCCTGTTTTGAATATTCCATGTGGGCAGAGTAACTCAGTTTCTTTATATTTTTGTGATTTCTTGTACATGGTGATCCCTTGTGATTCCTTGTATATGGTGATTGCTTGTATATGATATATTCTTATATTTGCATTTTCCATTTGCTTCAGCCATTGCTCATCATATGATGTGGTGATTATCACATGAACACAAATTCAGTTTTAACTTCTTGTATAAACGTATTTTATAAACTCACATTGGTAAGACAACTTTACCACCTGCATGATAAACAAGTTAATTTCATACATATTTCTGCTAAAACCTTTTCCAACTAGAAAAAGATACACCTCATACTGTACTGAAGTTATTCCAACCTGTAATTGTTTGCAACTGACTGACAACAACAGTACTCTACTGATAGTGCACAAAACAAAATTATTGTTGCATTACATCAATTCTAAGGTACAACTCAAGAATATTCATTTATGTAGCCCCGTGTTACTTTTCGCATGTAACCCCTGGCTGTATTCAACACATCCACATTTCATTGTGCTACTGAGCATGACTCATAGACTGAATGAGAACTTGAACATTCCATGGATCTCTCTTTCATTCCAACTCTGCAGATGTTCTATTGGTGTACTGTAAGGTTAACACCTGTCATAGAATGGAAGCAGCTGGAAGTTTGTTTTATTCACAATGCCATTGTTGTTGTTGACAGTAAATTCTCTTGCTCTATGTAAAGTATACACTATTCTGTTTGTAATGAGTCAAAATTATGTGCCACACTGGTACTCAAAACATAGTCCCTTCCCACATAGGGCAGAAGGAGAAGGGAGAAGTTGACAATTTTAGTTATTCTATGGCATGCCCTCACGTGACATAATTGGTATTGAATTGTCTAGAAAAAGTAAGGATGTGGGTTGGAATAATGGTCTGGTAAACAGTTTTAACTTGTTACACCCAATCAAGATACCATATATACTGCATAGAGTAAAATTTCCATTTTCATCTACGCTTTTTTTTAATTTGTTGCTACGGGAATGTTCCAGTGTCTATAGTCACTGATTGATGAAATCATAACACATATTTCTTCATGTATTTTCTCATGTTACCAATTTTTTAATAATTTTAATGTGTTTTTTTTAATGCACATGCAATGCACATTGTATGGATGGCGTCAAAATTATATAACAAGTGTGGGAAAGTATTCAGTACTGTCTAATAAGTTGTTTGTTGTTGTTATGGTCTTCAGTCCTGAGACTGGTTTGATGCAGCTCTCCATGCTACTCTATCCTGTGCAAGCTTCTTCATCTCCCAGTACCTACTGCAACCTACATCCTTCTGAATCTGCTTAGTGTATTCATCTCTTGGTCTCCCCCTACGATTTTTACCCTCCACGCTGCCCTCCAATACTAAATTGGTGATCCCTTGATGCCTCAGAACATGTCCTACCAACCGATCCCTTCTTCTGGTCAAGTTGTGCCACAAACTTCTCTTCTCCCCAATCCTATTCAATACTTCCTCATTAGTTACGTGATCTACCCATCTAATCTTCAGCATTCTTCTGTAGCACCACATTTCGAAAGCTTCTATTCTCTTCTTGTCCAAACTATTTACCGTCCATGTTTCACTTCCATACATGGCTACACTCCATACAAATACTTTCAGAAATGACTTCCTGATGCTTAAATCTATACCCGATGTTAACAAATTTATCTTCTTCAGAAACGCTTTCCTTCTAATAAGTTACAATTAGCAAATTATAATAATACTTGCTGAGTACCTGACATTGCCTAGGTATGTATTTATTCTAGTTTTCTATTAGTTCTTTTCCTATGTCCCCCTCTCTCTCTGTCCATTCCTCCTCTACCCCCTGTTCATCTTCTCATTCGCCTCTCTGACCATCTCCTTTTCCCCCCTCTAAGTCAATTTCCTCCTCCCTCTCTCTCTGTCCTCCTCCCCCACCCCTCTCCTCCTCTCCCACTCAAAGTCCATTTCCTTATCCCCTCTCTGTCCATTTTCTCCCCCCAGTCTCTCACTCTCTGTCCATTCCCTCCTCTACCCCTCTCTGTCGATCTCCTGCTCCCCCCTCTCTCTGTGCTTCTTCTCCTTCCCCTCTTTCTGTTCGTCTCTTCCTCTTTCCTTTCTTTGTCCATCGCCTCCTTCCTCCTATCTATCTGTCCATTTGCTCCTCACCCCTCTCTCTGCCCCTCTCCTCCTCCCCCCCCTCTCTCTCTGTCCATCTCCTCCTCTTTCCTTTCTCTATCCATCTCCTCCTTCCTCCTCTGTCTGTTAATCTCCCCCTCACCCCTTCTCTCTCCATGTTATCACCCACACCACAGTAGGAGCTTTTCATTCATCTCGATGTTTATGATGCCATACCTCATGAACTGTGCATTGTACAATCATAAAGTTTTAAAGATACATTCAGTGATACATGTGAATACTGTCTGCAAAACATGTTGCGAATAAAGTTAATAGTAAAGAATTAATACGTTAAAATGTCATGCCTGATGCAGCAGATTTGATGCATGAACAGTGGAAATGTAATAAGCGATAAAATTTTTTCCTGTTATCATTGTGTGAGGGTGGGGAGGGGGTTCAGTGATATGAAGCTTGAATATCTCTGACCTTTCCTCCATATTGCTACTCAGGCCGGAGGGGAATCCAAATCCCTGTTGCATACTAAATGCATGGCTGGAAATGGCCCAGCCTGTGCCAGTTTCATCAAGTAAGGGAAGGGAAAGATGTTGGAATCCTCACCAAAGATTCCCAGGGATTTTCCTCATCATGATCAACTGATTTGGGTCTTGGCACTGTCTATGAAACTGTTGGCAGATTGATGATTTCCGGGGCACTGCTTGGTCCCACCGGTGGGGGAATTGGTGCCAGTTGTAGTTCAGAGGGAGACAATGTTTGGCCTCCCTGATCATCCAAGAATGCTCAAGCTTCACTGATTACATGGCAAGGGGTATCTCTAGCATAGGTGGAAGGTGGATGTGGCTAAGGGGGTGGTGGTAGTTGCACCTCCATTCACTCCTATCACTAGTGACTGTGCATCCCTGTTGCTACCTAAAATGAGGGTGGAGGTTGTAGCAGTAGCAGATAGTTTGTTGTCCAGGCATGATTGTGCGAGTCATGTCCAGTCAGAGGCAGAGGCTGGAGCTGATTGCACAGGCTGAATATGTGCTCTTGACCAGCCACAACTTAAACACTTGCTGGCCTCCATTGCCATTGACAACACCCAAGGTTCTTGACAAAAGCACAAGCTGATATATGGGAGTTCACACAGTAATAAGGCTGCGTGCCTGGGTGGTGGGCCCGCTTATTTGGGTGCAGCAAGTCAAAGAGGGCACAGAGTCTGTGCCCATGTAATATGTCCATTTTGCAAGGAAGCTGGTGAGTTATTCCTGTGAGTTGGCTACTGTCATTATCTTATGAATGTGCATTTTGAAGGCCCTGAGCAGCCACTCAGCCTCCCAATTGGATGCTGAATGGAAAGGTTGTCAGTATCATTGCATTTATAAAAATCTTGGAATGCAGATGCCATGCATTGATGGCTATTGCTGGGAATTGGGGTGGAAGGTGGACACTTGCTTGGCAGTTCCAGGCCATATGTTTCATGATGGCATCAACCCTGGGCCAGCACATGACAATGTGCTATTGCCTTCAGTTTGCACGTTCCCCAATGTGTAGTGTGCAGGAGCATCAGTATGCTAAGACAGAAAGTGAGCAGAACTACCATCTGGCATTCAAATAGTTTGTCCCTGGGTGACAATAAGACCACATCAGTTTTGTTTAGCTGGTGTCAGAACAAAAATTTTGTGCACCATGATGGGTATGTGCCCTTAGGCAGGCACTCCAGCCAACCCTGCTGTACAGCATATAATGCCCTGCAGAGCAGCAGATTACAGCCTGTTTCTGTTGCTACTTCAAACGCCATAATTGGAAATTCATCAAGGGTGCATCACTGGTTGTTTTCTCAGGCAAAACACATGGCAAGTGGGAAGTGCATCTATTCTTGAGTGCTGTGTGGTCGACCATAATGGATCTCATCATCGCATTTTCTATGAAATTGCAGCCTCTGTGCTGTCTTGCTGTGAAATTTTGAGTCAAGAGCAAATAGTGAAAGAGAGAGCTAGTGATTGGTGATTAGGTGAAATTTACTGCCACAGAGATATACATGAAATATCTTGAGGCTCTATATAATAACCAACACTTCATTCTCTGTTTTTGAGTAATTCTGCTGTATCACATTTATAGTTTTGTTTGCAAATGCATGGGCTGTTCTGTGCCATTAGGGCATTTATAGGCAAGCACTGCACCAACGCTGCAATCTGAGGCACCAGTGGTTAGCATTAAGCATTCACCAAGATTGATGATTGCTAAGCAAGGGGTCAACCTAAGGTACTTTTTAAATTGCAAGAAAATTTTGTGGCATGCCTTTGACCATGTGAATTTAACTCCAATTTTACACTATTGATTAAGTGGGTAGAAAATATGGACTGCGTTGGGAATGAATTTAAAATAATAGTTAACTTTAAAGAATGAAATTTTCACTCTGCAGCAGAGCGTTTGCTGATATGACACTACCTGGCAGATTAAAACTGTTTGCCGGACTGTGACTCGAACTCGGGACCTTTGCCTTTCACAGGCAAGTTCTCTATGAACTGAGCTACCCAAGCATGATTCACGACCTGTCCTCACAGTTTCAAGTTTTGTCCTTCAAAACTTCACAGAAGCTCTCCTGCACATCTGCTGGAATGAGTGTAGTTCCTTGAGGTTCTTAGGGGCTATTAAGTGATTGACTGTGTCCAGATTTTCCTATGTGGGCGTGAGCCCTTCTTTACTTAATATATGCCTCACATACTTTACACTTGATGCAAAGAAACTACATTTGTTGAAGGAACAATGAAGGCTATGGGTTTGATGATGCTCAAACAACATCTGTAAATTTTTCAGGTGTTTCTTCTGCGTATCTGTGGTAGTTATCAAGTTACCTAGATAATTAACACAATAAGTTGCTCGAGGTATCTCTGGAATATAGTGGGAGTGCTTGCAGCCCAAATGGTAGTCAGTTATAACTGTACATGACAAACAGCATATGAATCAGTAAAGACTGCTTTGCCTTATATCTACAGATGATTGAAATCAGTAAGATCTATTTTTTAAAAAATAGGACTGTACCAATTTTGCTAACAATTCCTCTGGCCTATGAATTGGATACATATCTACATTGCTTGAGCATTAATGGTGGACTTAAAATAATCACAAATTCTAAGCAATCCATTTGGCTTCTTAACTACTACCACAATGTTGTCCACTAGATAGATGATACTGGGGATATTAATCCCATACCTTGCAATCTATCTAGTTCCACTTTAATTTGACTGTGCATAGCAAAACGTACTGGATGTACTCTATAAAACTTAGACACTGTTGTTTGCTTTAAGGATGCATGGGCTTGGAACACTGTTACACAATGAAATGTAGGTTCAAACAGTTGCTTATATTGCACACACAACATATCAAGCTGTCTGAATGGTGTCGCAGTTGAAATTAGATTCACTTGGTCTTGCATTAGGAAACCAGATGTGCAAAAGTGTCTAAGTCAGAACTGTTAGTTGTCGTCCAGAGTTTACTGCCAGCAGGTTAGTTGCCAAGTGACATTTGTATACTTCCTTGGACTGTGATCAATTGTATTTCACCACTTTGTGCTGAGGATATGGCAGCAGTGGGGAACTGGTGTGCAGGTAAGTGTCCACGTCCATATTAATCAGAGATGAGTCTGCACCTGTGTCCAGCTGGATTTTTACCATTGCCCTATTAATTCCCTGCTGCAACACAAGCTTTTGCATCCTATCTGCTGCTGCTATTGGTAGTGGCAAGATAGCATGCAACACACTGTTGGCTGTTGTTTTCACCAACTGACCAAGGCAGGCACTTGATAAATGCCTCTGTCTGCAACAAGCAAAACGGGCGATGCCAAGGAATGGGAAGTGACATCTTTGATGCCTTGGGCTGTAGTCTGGACATGGTTTGATTGCTCTAACTTTTCTATGGCTCTTTGAGAATGACGCGGAGGAAACTTTTATGAGCTTCTGCCCATTTTGGTACATGCTGATAGTGAACAAAGCATTTCAGTATGTGGGTGTCTGCCAGTCATGAGGATGATGGATTGCTAACTACTGCTCAAACTACTGGATCCCACTTTGGCAGACTATTAGATAATCAGCTGTTCATTAAATTGGATGATGACACTGACTGGTTGTCATCAGTTGCTCATAGAACATAACAACAACTACTGCTACTAAGGAAGTCAACATCAGAAAATCATGAAAGATAGATTGTATTGTTGGTGTTACTTCATGAGCTAGGTGATTTTCAACAATATGCTCATTATGGAATAATGAACTCACACAAGCACTAATGGAAAAAAAGAAACTTTATCTGACTGGGATTAATGGGAAGAAAATAGAAGACGTCATACTGTATAAGAAGCAGAGGGTGATAGTTCATACACTTGCCAGATGAGCAAACAGATAGCTGGGAAAGCACTCTTAAAAGAATAGAATGTGATTTAACTAGGGCTCAGATGGTTGGGTTCAAAACTTTGATAAATTTGTGTTGTGAAATCAATGATGAAAAAAGATAGATATAATGCCAGGAAAGAAATGGTTGCAGTATTACAAGCAGCTATTAGTCAAGGAATATGAGCTCTCCCTACTATGCCAACACTGTGCAATCACAGTGACAGATGCAGAGTGTTGCTTAAAGAAGGCCAGGAAAAAGAAGGCTACAGGAACAGACGGAATAAATCTAGAACTTATAAAATATGCCTGTATTAAATAGGGACAGTTATTTGTGGAGTTGCTGAATGATATTTGGTGCTTGGGAAAAATTCCAGAGGAATGGGAGGTAGCAAGGATCATAAATATGTATGAGAAGGGAGATAAAAAGGAATTTTCAGATCACAGGCATATATCCATTTTAAGTGCTACTCATAAAATCAATTTGTCTATCATTAAATGGAAATGGCAGAAACATTCTTACAAAGGGAGCAATGCAGGTCTCTCAATGTGCAGATGGAACTTTTGTTTTGGAACAACTGATAGAACAGAGACGAGAGTTCAACAAGCCACTATTTCTGCACTTCCCAGGGACTAAAACAAGGATATGGTCTCTCTCACCAATCCTTATACACATCAACAAAGTTCTAGGGGAATGGAATTCTAAAACCCCAAAGGAAGGAAACAAATGTATTAACACCATTTTAATATAATTGACTGGATTTTAGAAAAGCTGAGTAATCACAAACACCTCTTGAATACTCATCAAACATAAAATCTTAAGACATTTGTTGCATTCTGTGGTTCATAATTATTGTGGCTATTCATATGCCAAAATGTTTACTGTCTGTTGGAACAGTAAAATACAACAACAGAATTACATGTGTGCCTATCCTTAAGCATAATAAAAAAAGCATCACTGTGGTACATGGGCAAGAGAAATTGTACCTTTCAACATATTAAAATATTTGTTTATCCTAAAAGGATAATGTATCAAAATTACAGAAAAAATTTGTCTTGATTCATTGATCAGAATCGTGTATAGGGAAGGACTATACATTGCAAAAAAGATAACATGTCATAACATGTTTCACAGCCAACATTCCCATTCTCCAAGTTTAAATTAGATGTAAATCCTTTTGGTTCATGAATGAATGAGTAAGGAACAAGCTGTCAAGTTATTTTTGCTATGAAATGGTACGTATTGGTTCTGACACTTAGTTCGATTTTGCACTTCCCTGTTAACATTTGGTGTTTTATACAAAAAATAATGTAAAACTAATTATTTGTTATATTGTTTACACAACAAAATCTGATGATGGGCAGAGCTTGAAATATGTCATTTGGAATAAATGCACCATAAAACAACTAGAATGAGATTTTCATTCTGCAGCAGAGTGTGCGCTGATATGAAACTTCCTGGCAGATTAAAACTGTATGCCAGACCGAGACTCGAACTCGGGACCTTTGCGTTTCGCAGGCAAGTGCTCTTCCATCTGAGCTACCCAAGAACGACTCACCTGTCCTCACAATTTCAATTCTGCCAGTACCTCGTCTCCTACCTTCCAAATTTCACACAAGCTCTTCTGCTAAGTTTAGAAGGTAGGAGACGAGGTACCGTCTGCCACGGCAAGCAATATATTTCAGTGAAACTGGAAACAGGATGTAGAATGACCAATGAAGAGATGGAAATAATAGGTTTGTTAAATTCCTTTTGTTTCGGAACAGGCCAACACCCACTCTTTGAAATGGGTGAAGAAACTCAAGGTTGCATCAGATGACTCTAAAACCTTTGTACTAACTTCTCTTCAGATGTTAGGCATATAACAAAACATCACAGATTAACAATTCTGCATACAGTGCACCACACTATTTACAGGGTAAATCATACATGCATGTTAAGTCTTGCAAGTTGGCAGCCTATGTTGTGTTTGTTTTCTCATGTTGCTCGACACATTAATTAAATTTGAGCATAGTTGCAAATAAGTGGGTTTGGTGATCGTGATAGTCAGTCAGCAAATCAAAAACAGAGATCTGAGAGTGGACATAGGTTTTTACACCATTCTATACAATTTATTGTTGGAAGATATTAAGAGTGCACTCCGACTTTCAGGCACAGTTATTTTACTTGCCTTGCAGTGAAGAAAACATGACATAAGCAGTATTCCCAACTCTCATTTGCCTCATTGAAGCAAGCAGATGGTTGAGAGGAAGATAATGATACTGCAGTTGCAATCTGCCATTGGCTTTGCTATAGTCTTAAGAGAAATCCCCCTTGTTGCTGTCATTGCTGCTCGAATTCCCACTGCTTTTCTTGCTGTTGCTCCAGTTGTTATTGCCGCAGCCGCTTCAGAAACTCATGATGCATGCTACACAGTGAATAACAGCACAATAAAGTTTATGATCACTCACACTGATGGTGATGCATAGACCTGTGAAACAAAGTAGTTCCCGTGGTTGATGAAGGCAGAGTTCACAAAATGAATGGCTAGCTAGAAGTGAAGTCCAGGGTGTAGTGAAAGTTCTAAGCATGTGCAAACAGTTTTTGGAACAATCCAATTTGAAAAACATTAACACAGACAAGGTCAATCACTCTACTATCAGTTATGAATGTTGGAGGCTTCAGTGAAGTCTAAGAAATTCAAGTCGTGTGAGGCTGCAGTATTTATGGACACTGTCATTTCAGTGGATGGGCTCATGTAATGTACTCGTGGCAGCAATGCCCTCTGCAGGAGCAAGCTGTGGCCATAAGGTGATGCTCGTGCTGGACAGGGAATCTGGATCGCTGTCCGCTGCTGGAGCGTATGAAAGGCATAATATAAAAATAGCCAGTATTTGTATGAAGAAAGCAACATCTTCAACACAGTCCTTCGGGTATATAAATACGTTATTAGTTAAAGTTTGTTTGGCATTTTAAAAGAATGTATTTTAGCAAATTAAGCAAATTCATAAAAGGCTTGTCATCAATCATGTAGGTGAAGTACATATTTATACGACAGCAGCTGCAACAGTGATCCTTTGTTCTTATAACTATTGTTGAAATTAAAAAATTACAAACATGTACAAGCATAGATTATACTTCCATCAAGCTGTTGGATACCTGCTGTGATAAAACATGCAAAGGTTTGTCACATATTAGCAACATTTTCCTGCAACAAGGAGTAGTTCCAGAAATAATGAAGTGTGCTGTTGTTAAACCTCTTTATAATATGGGTGTAGCGGCACTATCGTTTGGGATAGGACAAGTTAGTTTTGATGCAATATTTCTGAGCGTGCAAGCTACAGTCAGGCGTGGGCCTGTTTACAGTGAGGTATGCTCACCAGCAGTTGTGAAATATAGGCCACAGGGGCATGGAACCACTGGAAAAAGTACACACAGTGGTTGGTTTGTGGGATTAAAGGGACCAGGCTGCTACGGTCATCGGTCCCTTTACACACAGTGGTTTGCAAGGTGCAAGTCACAGGCAGAAGGGGCCCACTGGCAGACTTAAGTGTTATGAGTATGTGACAGGGAATGGTGCATTCAGAAAAACATAGGCGCACAGCCGCGTATAAACAGGTAGCAATTCACTAACAAAGCATTCAAGTGTGGCAGCTCTCCTGGACGGTGGGGCTTGTCACACCACTGGCTACACACAGCAGGAGATGGGGCGCGAGCATTCCAGTCCGTGGCGGGTCACTGGTTCAACCCTCTGAGGCTGATCGGGGTCCACAGCCATCCAGCGACAGTCCACTCCACGGCAGTCATATTGGCTCCCGAGACATGCCAGAGGCTTCCTGAGGCGAGGGCTGCAGATTCGGATGCCGGATCGTGTGCACTTCTTATCGCCGTGATCTTAACCATGATGGCGGAGCAGAAATGCAGCAGGCCTCCTGCAGCTCACACGAAGTGGCACTGAAGTGATGGGGATGCAGGCTACTGAGTCGGCTGCCAGCACATCCTGACGACATCACAACTTTGCGGCTGTACAAGGCCGACACACAGCAGTGCGTGCATGGGCCGCTGAGGCAGCCATCCTGCACCAAGCCGTTTCGCGGACAGCGAAATGGTGTCCTCAGCATTGAAGTGACGCAGACCTAGCGGAATGCGGCACTGTAGTTGTAAACAATAAATCACTTGGAAGGCTCGGACGAATCTTAATATGGTGCCTTCTACCTCTTCCCACTACATTTGTGTTTCTGTTACATTCGTTGTCAGAAGTTGCCACTACATTTGGTGTCAGAATAGCAGACATTGTCTGTAGAGTATGATGTTCGAGCCCACCACCTGCATTACACTCACAGAATGTGGTGAGTTTTGACCAGTTTTCTTTTGAGTGTTGGATGTTTTCTTTCTTTTTTGTGTTTTTGAGTATGGCTCATGGCATGCCATTTTAGATGTTTTGCATAGGCATATTATTATTATTATTATTATTATTATTATTATTATTATTTGTCAGAATAAGTGTTAGTGTGTTTGGGGCAGTAAGATCAAGTTAAAGTCCAAAACCAAATTAACATCAAGATGCAACGGCCTTAATCAAGACCACCCTTTGTGATGATCTTGATAAATATTGAGGGATTCTCTAGTCATAAGAGTGTTTTATTAGCAGACATGTGCTCTAAGCATAAATGCAACATATTGTTGGTGCAGGAAACACACCAGGGAGCCACCAGCCACAGACCTAAAATAGCAGGAATGGATTTGGCCAGTGAAAGACCTCATGACAAGTATGGGAGTGCGATTTTCATCAGACCCGGGCTCAACGTAACATCAACCGCAATAACCGAAGTAAATAACATTTAAGTACTTACCATTTGCGCCCAGAAGTTCTCTGTGACGTCTGTGTATAAACCACCAGATGTGGGCTTTGTTTTATGTGAACCAAACAGTTTTACATATGACCATATTAATTTTGTCATGGGCGATTTCATCTGCCATGGTGAAGCATGGGGATATAATGAGACTGATGAGAATGGTGTACAGCTTGAATCCCGGGCTGACACTAATGACCTACAACTCATTCATGACCCAAAACAGCCAGCATCGTTCAACAGCAGAAGATGGAGAAGGGGATATAATCCTGACAACATCTTTGTGAGTAGGAAGTTGGCAGCACAGTGCATGAAGCTTGTTGAAGAACCTATCCCAAGTACACAACACAGACCCGTCATTTGTGTTCCATGGTTAAACCAGAGGAGGTGCCTTTCCGAAGAAAGTTTAATTTAAAAAAGGCAGACTGGCAGAAATTTAAAGAGCAATTAGACGAAGAGACTGAGAAAATCCCTCCTCGACCAGATGAGTATGGTAGATTTATCGATCTTGTGAAAGGGATCTCAAGAAAAAACATCCCAAGGGGTTGCCGTACCCAGTACATCCAGGGTCTGACCGGCAGCAGCAAGGTCTTATTTGACAGGTACCAAAAGCTGTTCACTCAGGACCCCTTCAGCAAAGATACGATGGAGGCTGGGGAGGAACTAATGCAGGCTATTGTTGAGGATAAGAGATCACGGTGGTGCAAACTAGTCGAGAATCTTGACACGAACCAAAACAGCAGACATGCATGGAAATTACTGAAAAACTTAAGTGGGGACCGACCACCAGCAGAAGAACAACGGGGTAACAGCAAATCAGATTGCTAGCCAACTTCTGAAGAATGGGAAAACCAAAGGGGAAAGAGGAAGGGAAAGAGTTATACCCCAAGAACAAAAAGATTACGGACTCCTCAATGCTTCATTCAGAGCAACCGAACTGGAAGATGCCATTCAGAGTATGAAACTGAATAAGGCCACTGGAACTGATGACATTAGAACGGAGCAGATAAAACAGTTTGGGCCCAAAGCTCGAAACTGGTTACTACAAATGATGAACATCTCTATTAAAGAGCTGAATATTCCAAAACTATGGCAGCAGGCGAGAGTGGTGGCTTTACTAAAACCTGGCAAGGAGATAAAGGACCCCAAAAGTTACAGACCAGTGACACTTGTATGCCATCTCTATAAGATACTGGAGTGGATGATTCTCAACCAGGTGGCAGAAACTATAGATGGAAAGCTCATAAAGGAACAAGCCTGTTTCAGACCAGGAAGATCTTGTTGTGGGCAAATACTTAATCTGACACAACATATAGAAGATGGGTTTGAAAAAAAAATTAATAACTGGAGCAGCTTTCATAGATCTTACTGCTGCATACAACACGGTAAACCACAGAAAGCTACTGCGCAAATTACATCACATCACAGGGGACTGTAGGTTGACAATGGTTATTGGTAGTCTTCTGCAGAATCGAAGATTTTATGTCTCCCTAAATTGTAATAACAGTAGATGGCAATTGCAGAAGAATGGCTTACCACAAGGAAGTGTACTTTCTCCCATCCTTTATAATGTGTACACTAATGACTAACCTATACCTCAAGATGCAAGACTGTTTGTATATGCTGATGACACAGCTGTGGTGGTCCAGGGGTCCAATTTTGATGCAACATCTGGAAATCTCTCTAGAGCACTTGAATAACTGGCTCAATACTACGATGCCAATCACCTCAAGCCAGACCCTGACAAAACCCAAGTATGTGCTTTCCATCTGTGCAATGGAGATGCTGGAGTTGAGCTCGATGTTACATGGCAAGGTAAGAAGCTAAAGCACTGTCCAACACCTAAATACCTTGGGGTTGTACTTGACAGAACGCTTTCCTTCAAGCAGCATTGCCAAAACACCAAGGCTAAACTCTGCTCCAGGAATAACAAATTATGAATGCGGAGCTCAACCATCAGTACTGAGAACATCAGCACTTGCTCTGTGTGTTTCTGCAGCAGACTATGCAGTGCCAGTATGGGAAGCATCTGCACATGCTAAACAGGTTCATGTAAGTGTAAATGAGACAATGTGAATTGTTACAGGCATCTCAGACCCACACCAACGGGTAATTTGTACCTACTTGCTGGAATTGCCCCATCCAAGATCAGAAGGCAGGTGGCAGCAGACTCTGAGAGAACAAAGAAGGAAACAGATTTTCGACACCCACTGAATGGGCACATCACTCAGGCTCAGAGGCTTAAGTCTAGAAATAGCTTTATTGCAAGAACCAAGATCCTTGATGGTTCACAGGAAGATAATAGAGTCCGTAAATGGGAGAATGAACAAACCGCACTGCAGATAATACCAAAAGAGCAAATGGCACCTGGAAACAAACTTCCTTATACAGTGTGGAGAACACTAAATAGGCTGAGGGCTGGTGTATCCAGATGCAAAACTAATCTGTGCAAGTGGGGACTGCTGACTAACGATGACAACGTTCTTTGCAGATGCGGAGAGGTACAAGACGAGACACATCTGCTCATGTGCCAACTACTGCCGGAGGCCTGCAGTTTTAGTGACCTGCTAAAAGCCAACAACAAATCTGTAGTGGTGGCTAACTATTGGAAAAATAAAATTTGATCTGGACACGGAAAAGTAAAGTAAAGGGCAGTAAGATGTTGTTTTTCGTGGCATTAGTGACAGTGGAGTTAGTAGAGGTGGACAATCGTTAAACAGCAGAGGGGGCCCAAGACCCACCTAAGGGAGCTCCCGTTTAATTTCAATGCTACAAATACGTATGCAGAGGTGGAATGTTCAGTGGTAGGATCTGTAGGAACTAAAATGTTTAAGATTTTGTTGGACACAGGGGCGCAAGTGTCAGTAGCTACTAAGAGTTTAATGGGATGAAGGGAAGACCCACCACATTATAGGCTGCATGTAGTGGGGGATAAGGTCACACCTTTGGGGTCAGTGACAGTTGACTTTCGTATAGGGAAAGTCTGATTTGATGCATGCAAGGAGGTACTACCATGGGTAAGCGAGGGCTACAACATGATCCTAGGAATAGTTTTCTTGCATCAACATCACGCCAAAATTAACCTTGGACAATGAACAGTGGAACTTGGTGGAATGTTATTTAAGCTAGGGGAAACCGTTGTCAATGCAGAGCTGTCGTAAGGGGTGTTCAACATAATGAGCAAACCAATTGAACTGTGTACATTAGCATTAAGGCTTAATTTGCATGAGAGTGTGTCTGGTGGCACCGGGAAGTCACTTTGGGTAAGTGTAGAGTCAAATCCACCCACGGGTACAGTATGTTTTATTGAACCATTGGAGGATAATGAAGTTTTGGGTCCATTGGTTTGTTTTGTGAAGCGTAGTATTGTACGCATACAGGAGGGGAATGATGGGTGAGTAGCTCCCGTGAATGTGGATAATTTTAGTGCAGTAGAAATGAATTTTTAGTATCACATTTGGATGTGCTAGATGACGAAGACTGGTGTTCGAGAGGTAGGCAAAACGATAAACCACTAACTACTGATAGAACTGCATTGCATGACAAAATTAAGCATTTGAAAGGAGGAGAAAGAGAGCATATGGAATTATTGTGGGAATTTAAGGATTTGTTTTTTCTGCAAGGGCCGTTGCTAGCAACTCCATTAGTTCAACATAGGATACCAACAGGGAATGAAGCACCTGTTTACTATAAACCATACAGAATACTGAGGTATTTGTAGCTGATTGTGGAGGATTTCATTGATCAGCAGTTTGTGGACGGTATTATAGAGCATAGTAATAGTTGCTGGGGAGCGGGCATTGTAGTTGTGCATAAAAACATCAAAGGATGGAACTATGAAATACAGGTTCTGTTGTGACTACCGATACCTCAATAACAAGACAGTAATGGATGCATACCCCATTCCAAACATATCGGACACTTTGGATCACTTTGGACAGTGGATTTGACTAGTGTTTATCATCAGTTAGAGGTGGCTCCAGTGGATTGTCCAAAAACTGTGTTCTCTATTCCAGTACATCAGAATGCCATTCGGTTTGAAAAACACTCCAACAACTTTTCAGAGGTTGCTAGACAGTGTCTTGAGGGGTCTGAAACCAAGGCAGTGTCTTGTCTATTTGGATGACATTATAGTGTTTTTGAGTAGTATGGAGCAACATAGACAGCGGTTAAGGGAAGTCTTTAAGAGGTTAAGAACAAGTCATTTCATGTTGAGCCTGGGGAAGTGTCATTTTGCTTTAGAAGAAGTAAAATATTTCGGTCATATTATCAGTAAGGACGGAGTGTGAACAGATCCGAGGTTGGTATAGGTTGTAAGGGATTTTCGGGAACCGAAAACAGTTAAGAAAGTGCAATCATTCATCAAAATTTGCAATTACTATTGAAAGTTCATGAAGGGTTTTGCAGATTTAGCACAGCAATTGATGCAATTGTTACAGAAGGGTGTGAGCACACTGGACTCACATTCGGGAGGACGACTGTTCAATCCCGTGTCCGGCCATCCTGATTTAGGTTTTCCGTGATTTCCCTAAATCGCTCCAGGCAAATGGCGGGATGGTTCCTTCGAAAGGGCACGGCTGACTTCCTTCCTCTTCCTTCCCTAATCTGATGAGACCGATGACCTCACTGTCTGGTCTCCTCCCCCAAAAACAACCCAACAACAGAAGGGTGTGAAATTTGAGTGGACAGAAGAGTGTCAGAAAGTGTTTGACAAACTGAAAGAAGTGTTCCAAAATGAAATTTTCACTCTGCAGCAGAGCATGCGCTGATATGAAACTTCCTGGCAGATTAAAACTGTGTGCCGGACCGAGACTTGAACTCGGGACCTTTGCTTTTCGCGGTCAAGTGCTCTACCATCTGAGCTACCCAAGTACAACAAACGCCCCACCCTCACAGCTTTACTTCCGCCAGTATCTCGTTTCCTACTTTCCAAACTTCACAGGAGCTCTCCTGTGAACTTTGCAGAGCTAGCACTTCTTTCTTCCAGGAGTCCAAGTCCCAGTGGATTGGATACCGAGGGCATGAGATGAGTAGGGTTTGATCGATCAGTGGTCATCCAGTAAGGAATTTTTACGTTTTGTTTCATGTCATGTGTTTTAAGGGGAGCCAGGCCACATTTAAGTTTTCTAAAAGTAAGGAAATATGTCATTAGTGCCAACCCAAACAAGTTAAGCATTAGTTAAAGGTTGACCCAGGGACCGAGTCTTTTTGAAGCGGGGAATAATGTAGCGGCACTATCGTTTGGGATAGAAAAAGTCAGTTTTGGTGCAATATTTCTGAGCGCGCAAGTTACAGCCAGGCATGGGCCTGTTTCCAGTGGGTTATGCTCACCAGCAGTTGCAAAGTAAAATAGAGGCCACAGAGGCTTAGAACCACTGGAAAAAGTACACATAGTGGTTTGCATGGTGCAAGTCACAGGCAGAAGGGAGCCACTGGCCAACCTAAGTATTCCACGCCAAGCCGTTTCACGGACAGCAAAGTGGTGTCCTCACTATTACAGGACCTGGTGACACAGACTGAGGAGAACGCAACACTGTAGTTGGAAACAATAAATCACATGGAAAGCTCAGATGAGTCTTAATACGGTGCCTTCTACCTCTTCCCACTACATTTGGTGTTTCTCTTACATTCGGTGTCAGAAGTTGCCACTGCTTGGGATATGCTACAAGTGTATCAAGTTATTGACCCATCTCACTGTTAACAACATTTTCTGAAGTTCTTCAAAAAGTTATACACAACAAGATACTAGCGCACCCCTGAAACTTAAACATCAGCCAAAATTTTGGTTCTCAGAAAGGGATTTATATACATTAAGCAATATCCTCATTCTCCAGTGATGTGCTAGAATCTCTCAACAGTACAAATTTGCCAGTTGGTGTCTTGTATGATCTCTCAAAGGTCTTTGATTGTGTAGACCACAAATTACTGCTAGAGAAGGGCAGGCATTGGGATCAGAGGACTGGTGTGCAACTAAGTAAAATTATTCCTTGAATTATGGTAGAAGAAGATAAATATTTAGGAATGAAGGAGACCTCTCACTAAATAGCAGAGGTGTTGAGTCATCACACACACACACACACACACACACACACACACACACACACACACACACCTCTGTGCATCAACATCTTGCTGGCTGGACACACAGTCAAGGTAAAAGATAGTTATTATTGATGCCCCAAATGCCACATCTCAAGATATGGTTGCTTCCAAGAGGAGAATAACACAGAATGGGCTTCCTCAGGGTTCAGTGCTTCAGCTCACTGTTCACGACATATGTGAATGACCTGGCTCTGTCCATCAGCAAAAAATATAATTTCACAGTGTTTGCAGATGATACAAGCATTGTCACAGATAACACATCAGTTACAAAATTGGAGCCTGGTGCCAAGGACATATTTGGAAAAAAATACTGGTTTTGTTCACAATCAAATTCTTTTTTGTTACTCTAAAAAAGTCGGTATTTATTCATTTCTGTGCAAATTACAAGCCTCAAATGAGGTAGTTTGGCTTAAAGATCAGGTAATAATGCTAGTCACTGCAGTGTCTCAAAATCAGCATATTTTGGCTGTTTTCATTCAGTAACATGTTATGGCATAATATTCCAGGGCAAGATGCCAGTGAGTGTGTGTATATATATAGTCTGTAATCCTCTCAAACAATTTTATGTAATGACTACAGTATCTCAGTATACATTACTCCTGATATGTTTTATCATAAATGACGTAGCTCAGTATGAAAAGAAGTTGCCAACACCATGTCCATAAAACAAGAAGGAAAAACAATCTCCATTCTAAGTTGAAGCATTTAGTACTCCTACAGAAAGTGATGAAGCACGCTGGTACTAAAAGTTTTAATTTACTGACAAGGCACAAGAAATAATATATCCTCATTTGTGAATGTATGCTTTCCCGGCTTATACAGCTGGTGAAGAGTTCTCGGGCTTCTACCCGGGTGGCGGGGTCTTCAAACTGCGACGTTTCGATGAGTGACATACTCATCATCTTCTGGCGAAGTTTAATACTAATTTAAAGAAGTACTTGCTTGACACCCTATTTTACACTGTAGATGAATTATTTTGCAGTAGCAAATAATATATTTTATGTGATGGTTAATTTTTTATGCAATAATGGAAATTCCTGCTAATTGTCTGTGACAATACATAAGTGGTATGTCTAAGAAGTTCGATGAATGGTGTCATATCTGAACAGCAACTTGGCACATGTGTGCGTGCATGTGCATGGGTATTTAGAGACCTGATGAGAATCAATACACAGCATGCACTGCATGTGATTGGCTGTGTAAACAGACTGCGACCAGTCAAACAGAGTCAGTGTGAGGGCAAGTGTCACAGCAAAATGGAGCAGTAAACATCAAGTTCTGCTACAAATTGGGAAAGACTGCAATGGAGATACATGGAATGTAGGTGCAGGTGTACGAGAGAGAAGCCATGAGCAGAAAATCTGTTTATGGGTGGTTTAAACGCTTCTGTGAAGGAAAGGAAACAACTGAGGATGAGCCACGTTCAGGTTGGCCATCTACAAGCAGAACCCCATAAAAGATTGAGAAAATGCAACAAATGGTGGCACAGGTTTGGAAATGGATGCTCAGATTGATTGCGGAGGAATTGGGCATTAGCAAGGACATGGTACACACCGATGAATCCTTCTTGGGTTATCAGCCGAGTGGTGGTGTCGTCTTGTTGCAACTTTGCCAGAAGATGATGGGTACGGAACTCATTGAAATGTTGTGACAAGATGACACGACCACTCGGCTGATAACTTGAGAAGAATTCATCAGTGGAATTCACTGAGAAAGACTGCAATCGCATATGGTGCACACCATCGTCTCCGATGATTTGGGTAAGCAGAAGATCTTCTCCCGATTTGTGCTGCACAAGCTCACAGATGAGCAGAAAGCAAAATGGATAGAAAGTGCTGGTGATTTGATTTTCATGTGTGACCAGGATCCATTGCTTCTGAACACCATCGTCATGGGAGATGAGACCTGGTGCTACTAGTTCGATTCAGAATCAAAACGGTGTGCCACTTCTTGTGGAACAAAATTATCACAAAGTACCTATTCTGGAAATTGTGCACCATATGGGTGCTGAAGCAGATGACTCCAGAATACAAAGAAAAGTCATGGAGAGTAGATTTGAATTTTCTGCTGTGGTACCATAAGGCAGCTACAGGTTTCTAGATAAAATCATCAAAGGTGATGAGCTGTAGGTTGCACACAGTACCTCAGAAACTGTGCAGTAATCAATGCATTGGTATCACAGTGGCTCTCCCTGCAAGATGAATTTTAAGCAGACTGTGTCAGCATGTAAAGTGCTGTGCTCAGTGTTCTGGAACAGACAGGGAGTTCTCCTCATTGAATTCTTAAAAGGGGGTAAGACAATGAATGCAAATGTTACTGTGAAACAATGTGGCAATTGTGATGGGTCATTCAGAACAAGCAGTGCTTAGTGCCAGTGTTGTTTTGCTCCATGATAATGCTTGGTCACAGCCAGCTCAACAGACAACAGAGCTCCTGTTAACATTCATCTGGAAGTTATTTGATCATGCACCCTATAGGCAGGACCTTGCTCCCAGTGACTTCCATCTGTTCCAGAACCTCAAGAAATTCTTGTTTGACCAGAGTTAGCATTTTCAGACTGACAGAGAGACAGAGATGACTGTGAAGCAAACGTTCCAAGCAGCAGATTTCTACAACACTGGGGAACAAAAGTTGATCTCACTGTATAAAATATTCGCATAGTAGAATCTTTCTGTAACCAGCTCCAAATGCCATTTTTCTATTTCTCAACAGTGCTTCATGAAAAGGACATTGTTTCCCATTTGAATCCATAAAGCATGTGCGTAATACTTGCATGCTAATAGAATCTACCGGTAAAACGTTTTGCAGCCTGCCTCTGAATTGCATCAATATCTTCCTTTCATCCAACATGGTTGAGATCCCAAACACTCAACCATTACTCAAGAATGAGTTGCACTAGTGTTCTACATATGGTCTTCTTTACAGATGAACCACATTTTCCTGAAAGTCTCCAATAAACTGAAGTCAACCATTCCCCTTCCCTAATACTGTCCTTACATGCTCGTTCCATTTCATATTACTTTGCGATATTATGACAAGATGTTTGATCAGTGTGACTGTGTTGAATAGCATACTACTAACACTGTATTCAAACATTATGAAATGTTTTTGCTACTCATGTGCATTAACTTACATTTTTCTACATTTAGAGCAACTTGTCATTCAACAGACCATCTAGAAATTTTATCAAAGTCATCTTTTATCATCCTACAGTCACTGAGATAAGTGGAAAAACAGAACACCAGGCAACTGATTTAAAGCAACTACAGAAAAACAAAATATATCAGTTTATTAATAAAACCAAGGAACAAATTATCAAGTTAAAAAAAAGAGAAAAAGTTATCAAAACTGTAAAAATTTAATAAACAGAGAAATTTCTCTCCTTTCCGCTACTTACCCCCTCCCCCCTCCGTACCTTCTCTTCTGCACTCTGTCTAAACTGCAACACTTCACTGACTGCCACTCCCACCATACTATCCCTCCGCCTCCCCGCCCCAGCCTCGTCCTTAACCCCACCCAGTCACCACTCCCATCATGCACTGGTGCTGTTGTTCACGGTGTGGTTTCAGCTCTCTGAGACTGCAGACATGTGTGCAAGTTGTGTTTGTGTGTGTGTGTGCACGTGTGTGCGAGTGTGTGTATGTGTGTCTACTGCTGACAAAGGCCTTAATGACCAAAAGCTATAATTGTGTGAATCTGTTGTGCCTATCGCGACTCAGCATCTCCGCTATATGGTGAGTAGCAACTTTCCTTCTCTGGTATTGTTACAATAAACATCTTAAGTATATCACCTGATCCAACTTTTGTTATGTAGAAAAATATTTAATATTACAAATTTTATTTTTCATTCATTTTAAGTAATGTTAATTATATTATTGGTAAACATAACTGTTATCATTATTACTTAATTATATAAAATATATGTTTGACTGGTTCGGGCAGACATAGAATCACTGTTATATTTATGGTGTTTTCATAATATCAAATAGAAATAAAAACACCACACGACTATATACCATGTAAAGTTATGTAATGAATATTAGTAACATACTTGGAAAAGTAATTAAATTTTTATGATTCGCAACTGTTAAAAATGCATGTTGGAAAACTGAAACTAAATTGATGCTTTTTTCTTAACTCTGACTAGAAAATCTCTGTTAACATTTTATGAAGAATGCCATGGTGTATTCCAATGAGATTGTAATTATTTTTAGCAGTTATAATCTCGTAAAGAAATCTGTTGTCGCTAGTACTTGCATTACTTGTAACGGTTAAGAATATACAAATACTTTGGCAGCTGCACCCACTAGATCAGTGCAAGTTTAGTTCATGATATGAGCTGTCAAATTGTATATGTTCATACACATATGTTAAAACTGTTAAGGTTTTGTGGTTTAACCTGAAGGAGGAGGAGACTAGTGTTTAACGTCCCGTCGACAACGAGGTCATTAGAGATGGAGCGCAAGCTCGGGGGAGGGAAGGATGGGGAAGGAAATCGGCCATGCCCTTACAGAGGAACCATCCCGGCATTTGCCTGAAGCTACGAGGGCAGTTCAATAAGTAATGCAACACATTTTTTTTCTGAAACAGGGGTTGCTTTATTCAGCATTGAAATACACCAGGTTATTCCCCAATCTTTTAGCTACACAACACTATTTTTCAACGTAATCTCCATTCAATGCTACGGCCTTATGCCACCTTGAAATGAGGGCCTGTATGCCTGCATGGTACCATTCCACTGGTCGATGTTGGAGCCAACTCCATTGATTGCCGTTTTGTTTCAGGTTCGAAGTGATGAACCCATGTTTCATCGCCTGTAACAATCTTTGACAAAAAATTGTCACCCTCAGCCACATGACGAGCAAGCAATTCCGCACAGATGGTTCTCCTTTGCTCTTTATGGTGTTCGGTTAGACAACGAGGGACCCAGCGGGAACAAACCTTTGAATATCCCAACTGGTGAACAATTGTGACAGCACTACCAACAGAGATGTCAATTTGAGCACTGAGTTGTTAGATGGTGATCCGTCGATCATCTCGAACGAGTGTGTTCGCACGCTTCGCCACTGCAGGAGTCACAGCTGTGCACGGCCGGCCCGCACGCGGGAGATCAGACAGTCTTGCTTGACCTTGCGGCGATGATGACACACGCTTTGCCCAACGACTCACCATGCTTTTGTCAACTGCCAGATCACCATAGACATTCTGCAAGCGCCTATGAATATCTGAGATGCCCTGGTTTTCCGCCAAAAGAAACTCGATCACTGCCCGTTGTTTGCAACGCACATCCGTTACAGACGCCATTTTAACAGCTCCGTACAGCGCTGCCACCTGTCGGAAGTCAATGAAACTATACGAGACGAAGCGGGAATGTTTGAAAATATTCCACAAGAAATTTCCGGTTTTTTCAACCAAAATTGGCCGAGAAAAAAAATTGTTGCATTACTTATTGAACTGCCCTCGTATTTAGGGACATCACGGAAAACCTAAATCAGGATGGCCGGAGACGGGATTGAACCGTCGTCCTCCCAAATGCGAGTCCAGTGTGTAACCACTGCGCCACCTAACTCGGTTTTAACCTGAAAAATTTCGTGTTAATATATAATGAAAAGTATTGTGGTGAATTCCAAAACAGCACATAAGCAACCTAAATGAACAGATGAACATATCTAAAAGTCAAAAGCTGACCAAATTAATTTTTGTTTTAAGAAAAACAAAGATAACCAATAACATCTTTAACATATTTTGCATTATTTTCAAGTGTGCATGTTCAAAAAGTCCTTACATTCTTCACTCATAATAGCAGTCAAAACATGTATTTGAACTTCTATTATCTTTGAGCTGGTTTGTCTCAAATATGAAACAAACTTTTCCTGATAAAAAAATTAGTTCTTTTCAGTAGTGATGCAAAGAAAAATCAAATCCAAGATGGCCCTTTTGCAATATAGCCGTTTGGAAATCAGACAAAATTGATGAGCAAATGTTTTGAATTACCTTTAGTCTTGCATAAGTCTGTAATTCTTTGAGTAATCAGTATGTCATGTGCACAGTTTTACAACATGTTGGTTGCCTGCAAATAGGGAAAAAAATCAGCATCAGAAAGTCATTCTGGCAAAAGATACATGCTGCCAACATGTGATCAAAATTTGTCATGACAAGACAAATCAGCTACCATGACAGCAAATAGTGATAAATCTGCTGTACACTCAGTACATGTTCAGCAACTAGGCTGTTGTACCTCAAAAGCTGAGCAGAACTACCATGTTTGAGCTTGGAAGTCCTGTTAGATAACAAGCATCAGTAAAGCTAACTTGGTGATTTATTTGCATCCTTTGCAACATGAAAAATCTGGCCTTTACCAAAGCATGGCTACTGACCTTGCCATACTACTTATCAAGCTGTCATTTTGTGTGGCTTCATGGATGACCTGCATGTATACTCTGTAAAAAGTTTGTCAAAATTGAGGAGGGTTGAGTGTGGATCATAGGTCACTTGTCACGAAATGACCCAATAGAGAACAAGGAATCATTTACAGATCACACTCATCAGTAGGTGATGATTTAGAACATATATTAAGCAGACCATGGAGGCTGGGGGCTTAGGTTTGAAAATAATCCAGGGCAACAGAATAAGGTTAACAAAACCCTTTTTTGTAAAGCTGCTAGAATTTGCAGAAAGGGTGGTGAAAGTCTGAATCCACTGCCTAAACCATTTGTGAGTAAACATAAACCAGTAATAGAACTGATGCAATGGGAAAGGGCTATACAATTAAGAAGAAGAATGTTCATGAAGAACAAAAATATAAACATGCCTTGGTGATAGAAGAGAGTTTTGTGACACAAAATAATCAAAACAGGACTACAATTAGATCATTTAAGGAGAACAGGCAAGCATTGAAGTTAGTTTGTGAAGTGAATGGAATTAGGTGCACAATGAAATGACTAAATAATTTTGTTTGGAAGCTGGCAAAAGAATGAATTGTGGGAATCTGCAGAAGCTGGAAGGAAGGATCCTAGAAAACGGAGTAGTAAAAGAAGGTGAAGAGACCTTATTTGTTTTTGACGAAGTGGTAGCAGGAAGAAGCTGGTATCAGTTAGTAAATAGATGCGTGGGAGAGATGAGTGGTGATGCTGAGATCAAGGTAGAGAAAGATATTGATGATGCTGAAATGGGAAGAGACAACTCAAATGTTTTAATTTGTTCTTAGTTGAGAGATTATCAAGCTAGGGGCTTAAAGCCATAGAGGCAATCTTGCTGATGAATGTGTAATCTCTGGTGAAGGAGAATGTTTTGAAAGACCTGAAGTTATGCATCAGTCATTGAAAGAGCCTTAATCAAAATATACTGGTGAAAAATCAGGACAACCAATAAAAGAGGTAGAAAAAGCCTCAGGGGACTTCCATTCTTTGCAATGTTGGGTGACCAACAATCACCAGGTGACAAAGTAATTGGGAATACTACTTCAAGTTATTTTCTTGTCAATCTTCAACTTGTGTCAGCCTGAAATTTATCCTTCTTCTTTAATTTTCTTCTTTTCCTTGGAGGTTTGCTGCTAAGATGCTAAGTAGTGTATTTTGCAATCAGAAATTAAGAAAGTAATAGGAATTTTGTAAAATGAATAATAAAAGTTTTATGAAACAAAGAAGTTGAGAGAAGGTAAGAATGAGAAGATGTTTATGCAGATATTTTGAGAAATATTACTGTGATCATATACCAATGTTTTGGTGGTAGATGGTGATAAGTGTGGTAAGGGTAGCAAAAGTTTTTCCATAAAATAAGTAGTGATGAATGCAGGAAGTAATTTTTTGAAATAGTGACAAAAAGTAGTACTTCTATCAGATGTTGGATTGGAGCTTCCAGGAAAACGTAGGTACATATTAACAGTTTCTGTGGTATCAAGAAACAAAATTATTCAGAAGAACAAAAACATTCAACAACATTGTGACAATTTTTGTAAATAATATTTATGTATTTATATGTACAGTGTACTTTTGCTGTAGCTGAAAGCTTGTAAAGATGGAGACATCTGGAAAACAATACATCTACATCTACATCTATACTCCGCGAGCCACCTTACGGTGTGTGGCGGAGGGTACTTATTGTACCACTATCTGATCCCCCCCTTCCCTGTTCCATTCACGAATTGTGCGTGGGAAGAACGACTGCTTGTAAGTCTCCGTATTTGCTCTAATTTCTCGGATCTTTTCGTTGTGATCATTACGCGAGATATATGTGGGCGGTAGTAATATGTTGCCCATCTCTTCCCGGAATGTGCTCTCTCGTAATTTCGATAATAAACCTCTCCGTATTGCGTAACGCCTTTCTTGAAGTGTCCGCCACTGGAGCTTGTTCAGCATCTCCGTAACGCTCTCGCGCTGACTAAATGTCCCCATGACGAATCGCGCTGCTTTTCGCTGGATCATGTCTATCTCTTCTATTAATCCAACCTGGTAAGGGTCCCATACTGATGAGCAATACTCAAGAATCGGACGAACAAGCGTTTTGTAAGCTACTTCTTTCGTCGATGAGTCACATTTTCTTAGAATTCTTCCTATGAATCTCAACCTGGCGCCTGCTTTTCCCACTATTTGTTTTATGTGATCATTCCACTTCAGATCGCTCCGGATAGTAACTCCTAAGTATTTTACGGTCGTTACCGCTTCCAATGATTTACCACCTATGGCATAATCGTACTGGAATGGATTTCTGCCCCTATGTATGCGCATTATATTACATTTATCTACGTTTAGGGAAAGCTGCCAGCTGTCGCACCATGCATTAATCCTCTGCAGGTCTTCCTGGAGTACGTACGAGTCTTCTGATGTTGCTACTTTCTTGTAGACAACCGTGTCATCTGCAAATAGCCTCACGGAGCTACCGATGTTGTCAACTAAGTCATTTATGTATATTGTAAACAATAAAGGTCCTATCACGCTTCCTTGTGGTACTCCCGAAATTACCTCTACATCTGCAGATTTTGAACCGTTAAGAATGACATGTTGAGTTCTTTCTTCTAGGAAATCCTGAATCCAATCACAAACCTGGTCCGATATTCCGTAAGTTCGTATTTTTTTCACTAAACGTAAGTGCGGAACCGTATCAAATGCCTTCCTGAAGTCCAGGAATACGGCATCAATCTGCTCGCCAGTGTCTACGGCACTGTGAATTTCTTGGGCAAATAGGGCGAGCTGAGTTTCACATGATCTCTGTTTGCGGAATCCATGTTGGTTATGATGAAGGAGATTTGTATTATCTAAGAACGTCATAATACGAGAACACAAAACATGTTCCATTATTCTACAACAGATTGACGTAAGCGAAATAGGCCTATAATTATTCGCATCTGATTTATGACCCTTCTTGAAAATGGGAACGACCTGCGCTTTCTTCCAGTCGCTAGGTACTTTACGTTCTTCCAGCGATCTACGATAAATTGCTGATAGAAAGGGGGCAAGTTCTTTAGCATAATCACTGTAGAATCTTAAGGGTATCTCGTCTGGTCCGGATGCTTTTCCGCTACTAAGTGATAGCAGTTGTTTTTCAATTCCGATATCGTTTATTTCAATATTTTCCATTTTGGCGTCCGTGCGACGGCTGAAGTCAGGGACCGTGTTACGATTTTCCGCAGTGAAACAGTTTCGGAACACTGAATTCAGTATTTCTGCCTTTCTTCGGTCGTCCTCTGTTTCGGTGCCATCGTGGTCAACGAGTGACTGAATAGGGGATTTAGATCCGCTTACCGATTTTACATATGACCAAAACTTTTTAGGGTTCTTGTTTAGATTGTTTGCCAATGTTTTATGTTCGAATTCGTTGAATGCTTCTCTCATTGCTCTCTTTACGCTCTTTTTCGCTTCGTTCAGCTTTTCCTTATCAGCTATGATTCGACTACTCTTAAACCTATGATGAAGCTTTCTTTGTTTCCGTAGTACCTTTCGTACATGATTGTTATACCACGGTGGATCTTTCCCCTCGCTTTGGACCTTAGTCGGTACGAACTTATCTAAGGCGTACTGGACGATGTTTCTGAATTTTTTTCATTTTTGTTCCACATCCTCTTCCTCAGAAATGAACGTTTGATGGTGGTCACTCAGATATTCTGCGATTTGTGCCCTATCACTCTTGTTAAGCAAATATATTTTCCTTCCTTTCTTGGCATTTCTTATTACACTTGTAGTCATTGATGCAACCACTGACTTATGATCACTGATATCCTCTTCTACATTCACGGAGTCGAAAAGTTCCGGTCTATTTGTTGCTATGAGGTCTAAAACGTTAGCTTCACGAGTTGGTTCTCTAACTATCTGCTCGAAGTAATTCTCGGACAAGGCAGTCAGGATAATGTCACAAGAGTCTCTGTCCCTGGCTCCAGTTCTGATTGTGTGACTATCCCATTCTATACCTGGTAGATTGAAGTCTCCCCCTATTACAATAGTATGATCACGAAACTTCTTCACGACGTTCTGCAGGTTCTCTCTGAGGCGCTCAACTACTACGGTTGCTGATGCAGGTGGTCTATAGAAGCATCCGACTATCATATCTGACCCACCTTTGATACTTAGCTTAACCCAGATTATTTCACATTCGCATTCGCTAATAACTTCACTGGATATTATTGAATTCTTTACTGCTATAAATACTCCTCCACCATTGGCGTTTATCCTATCCTTGCGGTATATATTCCATTCTGTGTCTAGGATTTCGTTACTGTTCACTTCCTGTTTTAACCAACTTTCCGTTCCTAGTACTATATGCGCACTATTTCCTTCAATAAGAGATACTAATTCAGGAACCTTGCCCTGGATACTCCTGCAGTTTACCAATATTACGTTAACTTTTCCTGTTTTTGGTCTCTGAGGACGGACGTTCTTTATCAACGATGATAATGTCCTCTCTGGTAAGCCGTCAGGTATTTTATCGTTTCGCCCAAGGGGGGGTCCCTCTAACCTAAAAAACCCCCGTGTGCACGCCACACATACTCTGCTACCCTAGTAGCTGCTTCCGGTGTGTAGTGCACGCCTGACCTGTCTAGGGGGGCCCTACAGTTCTCCACCCAATAACGGAGGTCGATGAATTTGCAACCATTATAGTCGCAGAGTCGTCTGAGCCTCTGGTTTAGACCCTCCACACGGCCCCAAACCAGAGGACCGCGATCGACTCTGGGCACTATGCTGCAGATATTAAGCTCAGCTTGCACTCCGCGTGCGATGCTGGTTGTCTTCACCAAATCAGCCAGCCGCCGGAAGGAACCAAGGATGGCCTCAGAACCCAAGCGGCAGGCGTCATTCGTTCCGACATGTGCTACTATCTGCAGCCGGTCACACCCAGTGCGTTCAATAGCTGCCGGAAGGGCCTCCTCCACATTACGGACGAGACCCCCCGGCAAGCACACCGAGTGCACACTGGCATTCTTCCCCGACCTACCCGCTATTTTCCTGAGGGGCTCCATAACCCGCCTAACGTTGGAGCTCCCTATAACTAATAGGCCCGCCCTCTGTGACTGTCGGGACCTTGCCGGAGAATCGGCCACTGGACCAACAGGCGAGGCATCCTGTGGTGGCTCGGAAACGATGTCATCACCACTAGGAAGCATCCTGTACCTGTTCGAAAGGGGTAAGGCAGCTGCCACGCGGCCAGATCCCACCTTCGCCTTTCGGCCAGGCACGCGAGAGCCCACCACTGTCCGCCATTCACCCTGGAGTGATGGCTGACCGGTAAGATGCTCACTGCCGGAAGACGCAGCGACATCAGGGGTTCCATGCGATTCCAAGGCCACCGAAGTAGGCATAGGTCTCACCACAGTTGCCCCAACGCCACTACGAGCCGACGCCTGCGCCTCGAGCTCGATGAGCCTAACAGACAAAGCCTCCACCTGCCCCCGAAGAGTGGCCAATTCTCCTTGCGTCCGCTCACAACAACCACAGTCCCTACACATGACTATGTTTACCCTACCCTATACGGTGACAAATTCCCAAGATAATCTTCTGATGAGCTACTCTGATAATCAAGAAACACTCACTGAAATACGAGACGCGAAAACTACGCTAGGTTTTCCCAGAAAAACTATTTAAAAGCTAAGCGCAGCAAATAAGTACAAAAACGCTTTATACAAACAGTACTCGCTGCTGCTGGTGCTCTCGCTCTGGCTATCACAAGACAACTGCTGATTCAGGTGACTAGTGGCTAACGGCCGCGAAACAAACAAATGACGGTTTTAGGGCGCTTTCTGTTCTAAACGATCAAGAAAACACTAAGAAATCTAACACGAAAACTACGTAAAGTTTTATCAAGAACTGTTAGTTACTATGCAGAGCAGATAAACACAAATAGAATCCCTTCCTTAGTGGAAGGTCGTAAACAGAATGCAAAATAAACGCTTTATACAAACAGTACTCGCTGCTGCTGGTGCTCTCGCTCTCGCTGTCACAAGACAACTGCTGATTCAAGTGACTAGTGGCTAACGGCCGCGAAACAAACAAATGACGGTTTTAGGGCGCTTTCTGTTCTAAACGATCAAGAAAACACTAAGAAATCTAACACGAAAACTACGTAAAGTTTTATCAAGAACTGTTAGTTACTATGCAGAGCAGATAAACACAAATAGAATCCCTTCCTTAGTGGAAGGTCGTAAACAGAATGCAAAATAAACGCTTTATACAAACAGTACTCGCTGCTGCTGGTGCTCTCGCTCTCGCTGTCCACCATAGATGTTACTATGTACAAAGTTAAGGAGAGAAACATATGGCAATTGGTAACTGTCATAATCTGTTTCTGTATATGTATAATTTTATTTTATTCAATTTTTTACAGAATTTTGTGTAATGCTTAAGGCAAATACCTTTTATTAATTAAATAAGAGTCAAAATGCTTTCATTAGCAATCAGATGTTGCTAAAGTGTTTCTGAATTCTGTCTTTGAGAATAGTTTTTCATATCAGTTCAATTTTGGCTGCTACTTATGAGTGCCAGAAAGTACAATACACTGTTAATTCTCTTTTTCTGAGAGAAAGATTAGGGGTTTCAATTTGTCATTTCAAAAGTTGCAAAAAAGGGACTAGATAAGTGAGAAATTAGCAGGCATACATCATGTTGCTGAATGACGTTATGCTAGCGGCAGAGGTGGAATGTCATTAGGCTCTTACCAATCAGCCAACAGCCTTGGAGGGATTTGGATTGACATTAATGTCAGTTGCTCTCTCTCCTTTTCTGTAAGCATCTTATCAATACTATCTTCTATTCCATAGAAGAATTTTTATTTATATAGTATGTAAAAGGTGATGGGAAAAATGTGTAAATAATCATCATGTAGCTATATCTGATTTTATTTATTTGTTTATTCAGTCATCATTTCACAGTGATATACGATTTTCCATCATAATACAGTGAAATTAAATAGTGCAAAATATACATACCAGTATGCATAAAATAGACAAGGTGTGTGAAAAATGTAATGAAACTGACAATGCTGTGAGCAATCTGGCAATGCTCTGTGTTCTACTTTTATGGCCCTTCCAGATGCTTAATCAAAGTTTCAGCTTTGTACAGGCATCATGTGATTTTTCAGAGCACCATCAGTGAAGTTTTATTTTTGTTATGTGTTACAATAATGGAACAGTTGAATTTACAGAAACTTTTTGGGGATGCCATGAATGTGACTTTTGAAAAGTTGAAACAGATCTATGAAGAACATTCCTTATCAAGAGCACAAGTTTTATACTGGCACAAATTATTTTTGGAAGGCTGAGATGAACCCCTCTCATGGACACCTTCAACTTAAAAAACTGACAAAAATGTCTTGTGACATCAGACTAATGTTTAACAATAAGAATAATGGATAGCTGTTAAACACTTGCATTGTACATCAAATTTTGAGTAAAGTTTTGCACTTGCGGAAAGGTTTGTACCAGAATGGTGTCAAAAAACCTCACAATTGAGCAGAAGGACAATCAAAGAAATGTGTTCATTGTTCTTCTTGAGAGGATTGCCAACAACCATGAATATTCAGTCGTGTGATTACAGTTGATGAATCCTGGATTTTTGAGTATGATCCTGAGACAAGAAAATCAAAGATCAAAACAATGCTGATTTACAGTAGGATGTTGTAAATAGAGAATTTGTTCCTCCACAATATACTGTCAACCAAGTATTTAATAAAGATGTCCTTCAAAGGCTCAGGAAAAGTGTGAATTGAGTGAAACCGGACATCGCAGAGAAGTTGATGCTGCATCATGACAATGCCTCATGTCACTCAGCCACTTCCATCATGGAATATTTGACATCAAAAGCCATTCCTGTCACTCCACAGCCACCGTATTTACCTGATCTGAGTCCTTGTGAGTTTTTGCTTGTCCTGAAATTCAAAAGAATGCGAGCAACATGTTAAAGGCCCTGCCAATTGAAGCCTTTCAGCACTGTAACAAGACTGGAAACAATAACTCTGCTGGTGTATAGCTGCCCAAGGGTACTGCTGTGAAGAGGACAGTATTGTTTGAAAAAAATGAAAACTTTGTTAGATAAAGAACCAGCCCTGTTATTTTTCTCACATACCTTGCATAAGTTTGTTTGTATAATGGTAGGAGAGGTGTTTAGTCTTGTCTTTCTGGAGAAACTATCCTGCCATTTGCCTGAAAAAAAATTAGCACTATCATGGAAAACTTAATCATGACGTCTGTATAGAACAAACTCCTACATCTCAAATATGAAGTGGATGTTTTAAAAATTTGTTTGGTCCCTATTATACAATGTTCTTTGATTTACACACAATTTGCACAAGATAACTTATAATATAAAACATAGTTTTGTATTGAACTGACAAAAACACTAGTGACACCTGCTGGTGGCCCCTGGACCCATGGCTGGTTTAGGGACCAAGCGATGCATACCACCACTTGGGTCACCAAAACTGAGAAGGGTGCAAGAGGCACCACAGCTGTAAGATTTCTATACAGGGCATATCACAGATAACAGCAGTTGCTTGAGGCACCACACTGAGAGGGGCACCCAATTGCTAGGAGTGTGTATAACAATTAATAGCAAAAACTGACACACAAGAAAGTGTATGAGGGGAAAAGGGGGAGGGGGGATGGAGGGAGGAAGGGCGTCAAATGCTGAGTCGCTTGTGTGGATAAATGATCTTGGACTGGTCCTGCCTGGAGCATGAATGCACGAATGCGTAATAAGAATGTAAAATGACTCATTAAATATCATTACAATTAATCTTACAAGTGGACCATGGAACATAAAACTAACTAATTTACTAACTCCTATAAATTGGAGTGCTAGTCATGCTCTACTTCCAATGTTATTTGTGGAAAGTAAGTGATTTGTGTACCAACTTTGGTTTAAGTTACTCCTCACATTTCTTACTTATGGTTTAGCCCTCAGGGGCTCAGTATTCATTTGCTGGGTATGGGCTTGGCAACGCCGGGGTTCCTGGGCTATGGACTGATGTGTATTACCAGTCCTCTGTCACTGTAACGTCTGGGTATGCTTCAGCATGCCACAGGGACCAGGGATCTCAGTTTCACTTTCTGGATCATGAGGATGCTATAAAACTCTCTCTGTGTGTGTGTGTCTTTTTTAAGCAAAAAAAAAAAAACGAAGACACATTAGGTGTGCCATGCACTGATGAGGTGGAATAGTGGGTGACCTCTGGGGACCTGCCACACTTCATTTGTATAAGGCTTCTACATCTACATTTATACTCTGCAAGCCAACCAACGGGTGTGGCAGAGGGCACTTTACATGCCACTGTCATTACCTCCCTTGCCCAGGCAAGCGTAGTCCCATCTGAGTGGACCCTTATTTCCCTAGATGCTCTTGGGACCAAGATGAAACTCTGAAAATTAAGTTCAGCTCTCAGTGTGATGGGTGTACCATCTGGGAGTACTCACACCCATTCATCCACACAAATGAGGGAAGCTAATCTCTGTGCTAATCATATTGTATTTAGCAACTAGACTCAGGGAGTGATAAATCAGAATGTGTTTGTAGTGCTCAAGAGGAAGAAGGGGACTTTTGAAAAAAATATCCCCTTCTATATTCATAACAGCTTAGAAGGGCTTGCTGGTACCTTAAAGTCCATTGATTCGTTACAAAATGGTTCTTTGTTGGTCAAGACTAACAGGCAAAAGCGGGTGAAATTTCTTAGGAAATCAGAAAAATTGCGCGACTACGACGTAACTCTTGAGTTCCGTAACTCCCACAAATCAAGCAACCTTTTGGTCACACATCATGATATTATGGACATAGACAATTTGGAACTTAAACAAGAATCACCATCACAGCAGATAGTGGATGTGGAGCAAAGGACATGAAGAAATAATGGAGAAATTGAGAAAACCAGAACCTTCATTGTGACCTTTAAACCTCTGATGATGCCTGAACACATTATGGCAGGGTTCCTCTGACTTAGGCTTAGACCTTACATATCTAACCCTGTGTGGTGCTACAGATGCCAGCAATTTGGCCATACAGTGCTGAGCTGTAGATGTGAAGGGACCTGTGGGAATTGTGGAAAGGCAGCCCATGAATTCTGGGCTGACTGCCCATCTCTAGCAGTACACATTAATTGCACAGGGAGCCACTCAGCCTGGCACCATGACTGGCCCTGTTTTTGCTGAGGGGCACAAAATTCAGCAAATAAAAGTGACCAAATGGATCCTCTGTGCAGAAACCAAGAAAGACTGTAACGCAACAAAATCCCCTGTTTTTGCCAGTTTCTATTCTTCCACGGTGCAAAAAACTGTTCCTAAGGTGGACACTTCAGATGCAGATGACATCCAGCAGAACAGTATCCACTACCAGCAGCTGTACTTGCTCATGAACATGCCAAAGCAAAGTGAGTAAAAGCATAAAGATCCAGGCAGCTATAAGAGAAGATACCTGAAACATTTTTGCAGTGAGCATTGAGAAGGCACACACAAGCAGAGTGCCTCTCATCACGCTCTTTCCCCATCAGCCACGAAGGGAAAGGGAGGAGGGAAAGGGTCGCAACATTTGGGTCAAAAGCTGTCCCAGACACTATCAGACATCATTCTGGCACATCTGGCTGCTGAGGAGGACATCATGGATTTTGATGCCTTGTCACCAGCCCCAGGCAAGCTCCTCCACTCGCTCTTGCTCTACAAGTGACTCACTACTCTGGTGCAAAGATAGGGGTAAATCAAAACCACACTGCTGAAATGATTCCCATACTCAGTAGAACATGAATGGATACAGGAGGGGCTGAGACTTCTCATACAGGATAGACCTTTTTGCCTCTGTCTCCAAGAGACTAGTGCACCTGTACTTGTGGACTATTACCTGTACAAACGAGACAACCTTCTTGTGACATGGTGAAAGGTGAGGTAGCAGTTTTCATCAAGGACACATGCAACCAACAGGATATATTTTTTAGATAATAAATCATATTTGTACCAAATTTGTTTGAACTTGCTCCAGGCATTACAGAGTAAGAAGACATGTCATCCCTCTCTCATGCACCCGTACAAACAGGAGTGTCAATTGTGTCTTACCCCTGCAGTATGTTTTCCTAATTAGTAAGTTTGATTAAAATTTATCCCTGTGTTCGACAGGTATTCTGGCATGTAAATCTTTTCTTCCCCTACCCCCAACCCTAATTTCCAGGACTGCTAGGGGTACCACAATGCCATAGCATTTTTATCGAGACAATAAGTTGTGGAAACAGAAGCATTCCAGAACTATGTTCAATGTGTCATATGTCACACCTTCCCACTGTCACCCTGACTCCTAAAGGTTAAATTTTGTTGGTACTGTATTTAGGTAGCATAACTGCCACAAAACTATAGATTCAACACCCTCATCTCTAATTCAAGATTAAATTTTTCCAGATAGTAAGTTATATATGTACCAAATTTAATTTTAGAGTTATGCTTACATGTCACCACTTTCTCACTCCAACCTTACAGCTACAGATATCTTACTCTCACATTAATTGTCTCCTGGTACTAACAATAAGTAATATGTGTATTACAAGAAAAAAGTTCTGCATTCTGCCTTGAGATGGGTCATTAAGGCCCAACCAACCACCATGTCATCCTCTGCCAATGATGTCACCGAATACGGTTCACTCGTTACAATATACAAACCAGAGATGATAATCATGGGATGTTGTGTAATAAAAGAAGTACGCATTAAAATCCGCTTGTTCCTGGAAAAAGTTTCTTCAACAGTTGCCTATTAATATAAAGCAAGCCCACAGAAATCTTTTTAAGGACAAGTTGAAACAGATATTAATTCAGATATGTTTATCAAATTAAAAAGAGAGAGAACTGCTTGTCAGTACTTACTATCAAGAGGTGAGAGAACTTTTTTAAATATATGTATTGATACTACTGGAATGTCATCTTCTGTAGGTAAGCACTGGCAGCCATTCTGTGTCAGTAGTTTTATAGTTGTCTCAAGAGAATTTGCTTTTAATACTCTACACTTAAAAGATGTTTATACTCATTTAAAATATTCCTAAACATTGTTATGTGTACTAATATTTTTGGTGTATACTCAGATACAGTATATTAGAGGTAGTAAAAATTTATGTAATGGTATTTAATGTGCAATGTGCAACTTTTTTATGCACGTCTATTATATGTCTGGTGTGATTTTATTAACACAAATGTACAAAAATGATGATGTTGAAGACAGTAAGTTGTGAAATGCAAATAAAGATTGTCATTATTCTAACAACAAAACATACCAGGTGTGGATCCAAGGAAGAAGGAAGTCTTGGAGATCATGACACCCTCCCCCTTCCTCCTCCCCTCACAGATAACATTTTGCTAAAAGTATTTATATTTTTCATATACTGTATTAATTTTCAAATTCTTCAGTTGACTTAGGAGATTACAGCATCATGTGAACTAAGAGTCTTGAATGTGACAAACAGTTCTAAAAAAATTACATGGTTTGTATTTTTTAGTTGTGTTTCTGAGAGTTAGATGATGTGCATTTGTTTCCACATTGACTAGCTGTAGAAATATTCCAGCTGGAAAAAGATCACTGTTTGCAGGCTAACCTGCTGCAAAACAAATATGAGATAGAATCAGTAAAGCACAGGAAGCTGAGGGAAGGAAAGACAGAAGGAGAAAGATGGTTCTCCAAGAAAAAATAACAGAAACACTGACTTTCTTGAAAAACCACTGATGTAAAGAAACTATATAAAATGTTTTAATACAGTAATAATAATAATAATAATAATAATAATAATAATAATACAGGGTGATTCAAAAAGAATACCACAACTTTAAAAATGTGTATTTAATGAAAGAAACATAATATAACCTTCTGTTATACATCATTACAAAGAGTATTTAAAGAGGTTTTTTTTTCACTCAAAAACAAGTTCAGAGATGTTCAATATGGCCCCCTCCAGACACTCGAGCAGTATCAACCCGATACTCCAACTCGTTCCACACTCTCTGTAGCATATCAGGCGTAACAGTTTGGATAGCTGCTGTTATTTCTCGTTTCAAATCATCAATGGTGGCTGGGAGAGGTGGCCGAAACACCATATCCTTAATATACCCCCATAAGAAAAAATCGCAGGGGGTAAGATCAGGGCTTCTTGGAGGCCAGTGATGAAGTGCTCTGTCACGGGCTGCCTGGCGGCCGATCCATCGCCTCGGGTAGTTGACGTTCAGGTTTCATAACTAACCTTTTTCGTAGGACTCTCCATACAGTTGATTGTGGAATTTGCAGCTCTCTGCTAGCTCTGTGAGTCGATTTTCCTGGGCTGCGAACAAATGCTTGCTGGATGCGTGCTACATTTTCATCACTCGTTCTCGGCCATCCAGAACTTTTCCCTTTGCACAAACACCCATTCTCTGTAAACTGTTTATACCAACGTTTAATACACCACCTATCAGGAGGTTTAACACCATACTTCGTTCAAAATGCACGCTGAACAACTGTCGTCGATTCACTTCTGTCGTACTCAATAACACAAAAAGCTTTCTGTTGAGCGGTCGCCATCTTAGCATCAACTGACGCTGACGCAGCGCCTCAAGCGAACAAATGTACAACTAAATGAAACTTTATAGCTCCCTTAATTCGCCGACAGATAGTGCTTAGCTCTGCCTTTTGTCGTTGCAGAGTTTTAAATTCCTAAAGTTGTGGTATTCTTTTTAATCACCCTGTATATTGTTGGTACAGTTTTGAATATGGCTGTCTCTCTGTAACCATATATAAGTTCCCACAAACAAATACTACAGCTAACTGGCTGCAAATAAGTTTTGATACGTTGCCCTAGGTTTCAACACCTATGAGAATGTCTTCGTCGGAATGAAATTTTAACAAACATCAAAAATACATAGAAAAATAAGTTTGACAGAAACATTAACAAAGATGAAAGTGTCATACTATAAAGGTTACTTACGTAAAGTTACATGGTGAACAGGCAATAGTAAAAATAATGAGCAGACATGCTCAACTCAAAAATTTAAAATGTTCCACAGATTGTTACGTATAAATTGTAATGAACAACACAAGACTGATTGGCCCTGTGGCTTATGTTGCTGCCACGAAAACAGGATACAAGTTGTACCACCTATTGGTTGTGTGCAGTGACATATGCCAATTTGAGACATTACAACAGAAATAATCAAATTAAACAACAGTTAATTATTAAAAAACAAAAATTCAAAGGATGAGGACTTAAAAATTTTTTAAAGTACAAAAGAGTTAAGTAAATGAAATGCAACTGAAAGCCATGTATCAGGCTTTAAGGAAATGACCATTACATAAAGTACAGAATATTGTAGCTGCAGAGTAAAAAAGCTCTGAGCACTTTGGGACTTAACTTCTGAGGTCATCAGTCCCCTAGAACTACTTAAACCTAACTTAACCTAAGGACATTATACACATCCATGCCCGAGGCAGGATTCGAACCGTAGCGGTCGCGCAGTTCCAGACTGTAGCGTCTAGAACCGCTCGGCCACCCCAGTCGGCAGCTGAGAGACAGATTAATGATCTTAATGTACAAGCACAGAAGATTGGCCTCCAAATTTCATTTGAGAAAACCAAGTTTATAATGAACATAAATTCACCACCAAGGGTGCTTGTAGTGGGTCAAGGCAAAATTAAGCCCTTGTATCACACATGAACAAAATAGAACTGGCATTCCATTTAACCAAAAACATCTGCAACAAAAGATCAGTATTGTTCAATGCAACGTTAAGGCATTACTGCAGTGTTATCCATCCGGAGGTCTTGTACGCTTCTGAAAGCCTGGTAATGAACCAAAAAAGGCCTAATCGAAAAACTGGAGGCCAAAGAAAGGAAAATTTTGATAAAGATCTTAGGTCCCATCAAAGAGAATGGGGAATATAGAAGACATCATAATCATGAAGTGTATTCCCACATAGAGAAGATAATCGATACCATCCGGAAAAGAAGGATTATGTTTTATGGACATATGAGCCAAATGAGTCCTGGAAGACTCGCGAATCATATGATTACCTATTTTCAGGAGAAGAAAACAAAATGAGCCTGGTTCACAGACATGGAGAAAGATCTTAAAGAAGTGGGTCTCACACATGATGACATCTTGGAGCATATCCCATTCAAGGAGAAACTTACTGCTTGGCACAGTATCCAAGAAAAGCCAAAACTAAAAACAGGAAAGGCTTGGACACAGGAGAGGAAGGAGCAACACTGAGAATGAATGCGGGAGCACTGGGCAAACATCAGAACACGTAAAGCAAGACTGTTGAAATAACGTGGTCCAAAAATGGTCTACACAAAATGAATGAATCTGCATGATGGAAACTTTTAGTAGTACATGTCTGTATGAGATTTGAAAGAAGATATGTTTTGGAATAGGGGAAGGAAAGAACAGCAAAAAATATATGAATCAAATTTTTGTGAATAGTGCATTATAGCCATTGAAAACTTTTTTGTTACGTTATCGCAACTGATTGCTAAAGTTGACCCATCATTCTTAGCAACATGCTTGAAAATTTCCAGCTCTTTGAATATGTTGTGCCAGTGACCTTTCTTTTCTCTATGTAAAATGGAAATCTTTTCAACACTTTTCAGTCTGTGACCAGAAGTTAACAAGTCATCAGCAAAAGAGGGATTATGTACATTAGTACCTCTTTTTTCCAATAAATGTTCCTTATACTTGACTGGAAGATTTCCAGTTTGTCGTATATAATAGAAAAGACACATATCGCAAGTGATTTTATAAACCCCTGGACTGAGTATAGGAGCAACTGTGGACTTAAGATTGTGAATAAGATCTTTCTGCACATTATTGTTAGTAGAAAAGGCAACATTGTAGCCATATTTTGTAATTACATGATGATGAATTCCATAAGAAATTGGACATAAAAATGAAACTGAATTTTTTTTGTATACTTATTACTGTCAGAAACAGCACTGATGCCTAAAGTCGTAACTTTAGCACCAGTTTTCACTCAGATGATATTTTCAGGTAATGATGGATTGTAAACATTACTGACCGCAGTAGTTTTTATTAAATTCATCTCATCATTAACATTGTCTGGTGGCAAAGGTACAGAAACTGCATGATGAATGATTGAATGGAAAAATGCTTTTTTATGGGAATGAGGATGCACTGAATTAGCAGGCACAATCTGATCTGTATCAGTGGCTTTTCAGAAAATATCCAAGGGAAGTATGTTGTCATCTATGACAATACCGAGGTCCTAGCAATGTAGCTGGTGAACCCCATTTTCTAATTCACAAGTGCAGCTGGTTCTTTTGTGAAGACAATTAAAAATTCCAAGCAGTTGCTCAATACCTTCCCAGGAACAACTGTATATAATTAACATGTCGTCTATGTACCAAGAATATCACAAAATATCCAGACCAATACATGAAAAATTATTGAAAATATTTTACTTTAAACAGGGAATGCAATTTTGGAGCCTGTGGATTCATATCAACAATTTTTTGGAGCTATATGAGGATCCTACATCCATGATCCAAAAAGAAATTTGCCTCACTATTAATAGTGCTTTTTTTGCTTTTTGAAATAATTATTCTGTCATAAGTAGTCAAAACCTAGTCAGTAAAACCAAAAATTTGCAGTGTGATCACGACACTAAATTGTTTTAACTAGATATTATGAACCTAAACTAATGTATCCATTTAAACAACTATTGATATCATTGAAAAAAGAAAACTATGTACTTTTAAAAAAATATATTTTTGAGGAGCAAATCAATGACCTAATTTGTTTGCTAAGAATAGTCATGAAATACAACTATTTTGCTTTCAATGGCAAACTATACCAGCTGAACAGCGTGGTAATGGGTAATCCGCTGGTAGGCATCTTGGCCAATATTTTCATTAATTAGCTAGAAGAAAAATTCTTCAATAATTTTTCTGAGTATTTTGTCATATTTTCAGTATGTAGACAACATTTTGATTATATTCAGTGGTTCCCAGGAAGGTGTTGAGCAATTGCTTGGAATTTTTAATAGTCTTCACAAAAATCAGCTTCATATGTGAATTAGAAAATAATGAATGTCAGCTACATTACTTGGACCTTAGTACTACAGTCTACAGCAGACTTGCCTTAAACATATTCCAAAAGCCACTAATATAGATCAGATTGTACTCACTAGTTCAGTGCATCATCATTCTCATAGAAAAGCATTTTTATATTGAGCCATTCATCATGCGGTTTCTATACTTTTGTCACCAGTCAAGTTTAATGATGAGATAAATGTAATAAAAACTATTGCAGTCAGTAATGGTTACAGTCCCTCGTTACTTGAAAATATATTCTGAGCGAAAACTGGTGCTAAAATGACCACTTTAGTCATCAGTGCTGTTTCTGATAGCAATAAGTATATTAAAAAAAATTAAGTTCCATTTTTAGGTCCAATTTCTTACAGAATTCATCATCACGTAATTAAAAAATATGGCTACAAAGTTGCCTTTTCTACTAACAATAACGTGCACAAACATCTTATTCACCATCGTAAGTCCACAGTTGTTCCTATATATAGTTTAGGAGTTTATAAAATTGCTTGAAATACATGTCCTCTTTATTATACAGGACAGACTGGAAATTTTCCAGTGTCAGGTATAAGGAAAATTTATTGGGAAAAAGAGGTACTAATGTACATAATTCCTCTTTTGGTGATGATTTGTTAATTTCCAGTCACAAACTGAGAACTGTTGAAGAGATTTCCACTTTACATAGAGGAAGGTCACAGGATCAACATACTTAGAAAGCTGGAGATTTTCAAGCATTTTGCTAAAAACGATAGCCTCATCTTTAACAGGCAGTTACAATAACGTAACAAAAGTTTTCTCAGTGGCTTTAATCAACTACTTGCAAAATTTTGATTCATTTATTTTTTGCTTTGTATGTCTTTCTCTAGTTCCAAAACATATCTTTCTTCAAATTTCATACAGACATGGACTACTAAAAGTTTCCTTCATGCAGATGTTGTTTTTTCTTCTTTCCTTCTTTTTTTTTTTTTTTTTTTGCTAAATATTCTGTACTTTATGTTACAGTCATTTCTATAAAGCCTGTTACATGGCTCACAGTTGTCTTAAGTTCTCAAAAAGCTTTCAATTTTTGTTTTTTTATAATTAACTGTTGTTTAATTTGATTATTTCTGTTGTAATGTCTCAAATTGGCTAATGTCTCTGTCCACACCCCATAGGTTGTGCAACATGTATCCTGTTTTCATGGCAGCAATGTAAGCCACACGGCCAATCAGTTTCATGTTGTTCATTGCAAGGTATACGTAACAAACTGTGGAACATTTTTAATTTTTGAGTCTGCTCATTATTTTTACTATTGCCTGTTCGCCATGTAACTCTACATAAGTAATCTTTATAGTATGACATTTTCATCTTTGTTAATGTTTCTGTCAAACTTATTTATCCATGTATTTTATATGTTTGTTAAAATTTCATTCTGATGAAGACATCCTTAGTGGCGTCGAAACCTAGGTCAATGTATTAAAACTATGGGAATGGGATCTGTAGTAAAGATATAGAAAACTTAATTCCCATATAGGTCGTAGCTCATATATATTTACACTTGACACTTCGTCCATACAGAATGATATATAACAAAGAACTGACTAAAGTAAAGTTAAGATGGAGGCTCAACAGAGCACTTAGAGTTCACAGATATTAAGTTTCATCGTCGATACGAAATATCAACACCACACAGCCACTCCCCCTCCCCCTCCCCACAGTACGGAGTACTACAGATGTCCAAGGATGAGGGCGTGTGGGTGTCGACGTCAGTGGAAATTGTGCGCGTAGGCAAGTGCACTACAAGTACTTCCATCTCAAACAAGATGGTTTGTGCAGGTGGAGCAGCGAGAGGCAGGTCCACTTCATTGTCAGTCAGCCACCGTGACCGGATGAGATGGCAGCTGGCCTGGGAGTAAACGGGCGGCGCGGTCGATGGCATAGTGGAGGCATGTGTGGCTCTTAACTGAATCGAGCCCTCCATAGAAATGAAATCACATAGAGATGCTCAGTCACACTCACATGGGAGTGTGAGATTATGTGCAACGTTGACGTGTAAGGGACCGTCCAATGGCGGGGCATCGGTATCTGTCAAAAGAATGAGCACTCGGTCGTCGAACGTCACTATAGAAATGTCATTCACTCAGTGCGGGGACACGCAGCAGGACAAACTGATAGTAGATGTGTGTGTCTCTGACGTTGGAGGTAAGGGCGCGAAACCTGCACAAGGTGAAACGGAGTGAGGTCGGGAAACCAGCGAACGGTGGCAAACAGTTTTCAGCAGAGAGGTGTGTGGTGAGGTTGATGGGAGCACATCTTCATTCTCGATCGAGAATGGATCATCTGCAGAGTCTGACTGCGGCAGTGTGTGACCATCAGGGTTGACAAAAGCTGGTTTTAGGCAATGCAGAGAAACTGTCTGTGTGTAGTCTTTAATCATGATATCAAAAGTCATGTCCCCCCCGCCTGCAGGGCCTTGTGGGGGCCAAGATAAGGAGGTTGAAGGAGGCTGCCTAACCACATCATTACGCAGCATGACATGGGAGCAGTCGAATAGTGCGGTGGGAACATAAGTCTCAGGTGGTGAGTGACTGATCTGCAGGTGCAAACACGTTTGTTGAAAATTAATGCGCATCCGACTCATGAAATCTGATGAGGAGGGAAGTTCCTTGCTAACATGAAGAAAAATAAGTTCCCACAGTAGCACTGGATTCTTGCCGAATACATATTCAGATATAGTCCCCTGTAGGTCAGGTTTATAGGTCAAGCGTAGACCAAGTAGGGCCATCTTGAGGGTGCGGTGCCATCTCTCTACCAACCCATTGCTTTGTGGGTGATAGGCAATAGTGTGTATTTTTTTAATACTGCAGATATTGCAGAGGGTGGTGAAAAGGGAGGACTCGAACTGGCGACTCTGATCATTGGTGATAGTGGTCAGGCACTCGAATCGAGCGATCCACAAGCCAATGAAAGCCTTGGCTACCATCTCAGCAGTAATTTTAGGGAGAGGAACAGCCTCAACCCAGCAAGACAAATGGTCGATAGTCGATAAGATCTATCTATGAGCCTCTGAAGGAGGAAGAGGTCCGATCAGATCAATATGTATGTGACGGGATCGTCCTGCGGGAATGTCGAACTTGCCTAGAGGCAGAGAGGTGTGGTGGTGACACAGCTGCGTGCCCAGGTTTGACAGTCTCGTTAGATATTCTTGCAACGTTCTAACATGAGACGTGTGGTGGCTCGAACGCCCAGGTGGTCTAGGTTAGGCAGGGCGTCGAAAACCTGTCGGCGCAGCCCGGGTGGAAGCAAAGGGTGTAGGGTGCCAGTCGAAGAATCACACCACACCTTATCAGAAATGCCAGGAAATTTAGCCTTTGTGAAAACAAGTGATGTTTGTGGGCCTCGTAGGAGAGCCTGAGAATCTTCATCAGAAGCTTGCTGCACCCTTGATGTAACAGATGTCTGGTGTGAATTGAGAAACCAGATCAAAGTAGCGGTAACATCGAGGGGGTGGGTCCTCAGGTGGGTTGCAGAAAGCTTCTGCCATTGGTTTGTGATAGATGTGGACGAAAAACGAATGTCCCTTGATATCGCGGCAGAAATGTTTGATTGCCCATAAACACCAAGGAGCTCTCTATCGAATGCAGAATATTTTCTCTGAGTCGTAAATACACTCATTAAAATTGCTACACCAAGAAGAAATGCAGATGATAAACGGGTATTCATTGGACAAATATATTATACTATAACTGACATGTGATTACATTTTCATGCAGTTTGGGTGCATAGATCCTGAGAAATCAGTACCCAGAACAACCACCTCTGGCCGTAATAACGGCCTTGATACTCCTGGGCATTGAGTCAAACAGAGCTTGGATGGCGGGTATAGGTACAGCTGCCCATGCAGCTTCAACACGATACCACAGTTCATCAAGAGTAGTGACTGGCGTAGTGTGATGAGCCAGTTCCTCGGCCACCATTGAGCAGCCATTTTCAATTGGTGAGAGATCTGGAGAATGTGCTGGCCAGGGCAGCAGTCGAATATTTTCTGTATCCAGAAAGGCCTGTACAGTACCTGCAACATGCAGTTGTGCATTATCCTGTTGAAATTTAGGGTTTCGCAGGGATCGAATGAAGGGTAGAGCCACGGGTCGTAACACATCTGAAACGTAACGTCCCCTTTTCAAAGTGCCGTCAATGGGAATAAGAGGTGACCAAGACCTGTAACCAATGGCACGCAATACCATCACGTCGGGTGATACGTCAGTATGGCGATGACGAATACAGGCTTCTAATGTGCGTTCACCGCGATGTCGCCAAACATGGATGCGACCATCATGATGCTATAAACAGAACCTGGATTCATCCGAAAAAATGACGTTTTGCCGTTCGTCATTCGTTGTTCGTTATTGAGTACACCATCGCAGGCACTCTTGTCTGTGATGCAGCGGCAAGGGTAACCGCAGCTATGGTCTCTGAGCTGATAGTCCATACAGCTGCAAACGTCGTCGAACTGTTTGTGCAGATGGTTGTTGTCTTGCAAACATCCCCATCTGCTGACTCAGGAATCGAGACGTGGCTGCACGATCCGTTACAGCCATGCGGATAAGATGCCTGTCATCTCGATTGCCAGTGATACAAGGCTGTTGGGATCCAGCACGGCGTTCCGTATTACCCTCCTGAACCCACCGATTCCATATTCTGGTAACAGTCATTGGATCTCGACCAATGCGAGCAGCAATGTCGCGATACGATAAACCGCAATCACGATAGGCTACAATCTGACCTTTATCAAAGTTGGAAATGTGATGGTACGCATTTCTCCTCCTTACACGAAACAACACAACAACGTTTCACCAGGCAACACCGCTCAACTGCTGTTTGTGTATGAGAAATCGGTTGGAAACTGTCTTTATGTCAGAACATTGTAGGTGTCGCCACCGGCACCAGCCTTGTGTGAATGCTCTGAAAAGCTAATCATTTGCATATCACAGCATCTTCTTGCTGTCGGTTAAATTTGACGTTTGTAGCACGTCATCTTCATGATGTAGCAATTTTAATGGCCAGTAGTGTACTTTCTTGGACAAGAAATGAAGGGGAGAAACCACGTCGCCCTTGCGTTGTTGCAACACTGCCCCCACCGCAATGTCGCTGGTGTCCGTAGTGATGAATGACTCGGCTGAAGGGTCGGGGTGGGCGAGTGTCACAGTGTGAGTTAAAGAAGTCTTCAGAGCCTTGAAGGCGTCTAGCATTGGAGCACTCCAAGAGATGGGTTTGATACCGGAAGTTTGTTTGCCTGATAGTGTGTCCGTCAGGGGTGCCTGAACAGTGGCGGCGGAAGGCAGATGGCGATGATAGTAATTGATGGTGCCGATGAAATGGCTTGTCTCTGTTGACCTTGACACCATTGGAGTTCAAGGTCTGGAGGACCATAGACAGATTATTTTCATGTTCCTCTGCTGAGCTGCTGATAATGAGAATGTCATCCAGATAAGCAAACCAAAACTCGAACTATTGCAAGATAGAGTCAATGAAACATTGCCACGTTTGCGCTGCATTCTTTAGGCCGAATACGCATGAAGTGGTATTGGAATAAACTGAGCGGCATGATAATAGCCGTCTTAGGAATGTCTTACGGCGCCACGGGAATCTGGTGGTATGCACATTTACAGTCAATAACACTGAAAATTGTGGCGCCCGATAACATATGAGTGAAGTCATTGACGTTCAGTACTGGGTAATTGTCCTCGATGGTACAAGCGTTTAAGTGTCTGTAATCGTCGCACATTCGAAAAGATCCATCATGTTTGGGAACGAGGTGGATTGGTGAAGAGCAGTTGCTGTCTGAAGGTTGCAGAACACCTGCCGCCAACAGTTCATTAATCCACTGCTGGTCTGTGTGAAACTTGATAGGGTTGAGGCATCAGATCTTATGCCTAAAAGGATGACTGGCAGTGGTAACTATCTTGTGTGTCATTCCATCAGTGACGGAAGAGACTGATAACTGCACACAACATTGGTTAATGTCCTGGCGACGAGTATTTGGATGAGTTGGGCGCGACGAGGCATATTCATTAGCGTGAGTGGGGAAAGGTAGCACAAAATCCACATGTGTCTTACAGGATCATGGCATGCGCTTGTGTGGAGGGGGTGAGTGCACGCACAGCACCGAGCAAAGGGGAATGGGCGGCAACTGTCCACATTTAACCTTGCACTGGACAAGTGACGTGGGCAACAGCAGCACTGGCGTCACATGTGGGACCACAATGGTCGCTGGGTTATGTGGCCAGTAAGTGGGAGAGGGGGAATGTTTATCAACACGCACGGTAGCTGTCAGAGAGGTGGGCATGGTTGCAGTGCACACGCGATTGTCATTAGCAACACTGTTTGAAACACACGGCGAGCACGATGTGGGGGGTTGGAACGACACATGCAAGTAAAGTTTGTGGATTAACCCGGTGAGAGTTCCAGCTAGGCCCAGCCAAGCAATCTTGTTTAGGTCGCGGCACTGTGGAGTGCAGTTGCAGAAGCGAGGTACAAGCCACGACGAGCTTGCCGTAAGTGGATGCGATGTGTTGTTTCAGCTTCTCATTGTCCTGGCGGAGATCATTGCCAAGTCGTATTCTGACAGTAGGTTGGTAAAGCAGGTCACAATGTTGCCCATGACGCCAGAGCACTCGCGTATGATATCGTATGTTGCGATGGAAACAGAGCGTTGGACATAGGTGCAGGTGCACGGTATGTGAGTGTTCGTAGGATGGTGGAGCATTGAACCCTGTATGATGTTCAGAGATAGTTCATAATGACACAAAAAATCCATACTGAGGATCAGTTCATCGATGTCAGCAGTGTAGATCATCCACAGAAAATGTAGAGAAGGAGCTGAGGTCACTGTAACCTTTACTGAGAGTGAGGTAGGTAACTTCGACGCTTTGGCAGCTCGTAGAAGTGACTTCGTCTGTGAAGAAGCAGGTGGAGCCTTCAAAGTAGGTATGATCAACATGTCAGCACCAGTGTCGGCCAGAAAAGCTAGACCTGATGCAATTTCAGTCACATAGAAATGACCAATCAGCCGGGCGGACGAGTGAACGGAGTGTAGTGTAAGAGGACGCCTATTAGGTTCCCCACAGGACTCAACGTTTCTTAGTTCATGCTGTCGGCGTTTGGGTGTGTGCATGGCAACCTGAACTTCTTGACATCATCGCCGAACACTTTGTGGTACCAGCAGAAAGGGTGAGGAGGAGGTGGAGACTGTGACAGCGGGGGCAGCTTGTCCTCGTTGATTTGTTCCGGTAAATTGACCAGTACATAAGGTGCGTGGGCGATCCTGGAGTGTTCGGACAGTGGAGAGAGTGAACCGATGCTGCCAGGAGAAGTGGACGAGGTGACAGCCGAGCAAGCATGCTGGCCAAAGGTTGGTATGCGGGGGTGGGGGGGAGGGGGGGGGGGGCTGTGCCGACTAACATTGTGGAATGAACCGGCTGATGTTGCTGCAACTGCGAATACAACTGGTCAGTGATGTGTTGGCGGGAGCAGATGGACTAAAACGAGTGTGGTAACAGATGGATCTGTAGATCATTAGGTAGTTTGGCAGACCACACAGCCAATAGCGTGACATCAGACATGGTATCCTCATTCATGAGCAATCGAAGGCGGCGCAAGTGTTGTGAGGGGGGTGCATTCCCCCAGGTGCTCCTTGCAGAGAATCTTGATTATTAACTCTTGTGGCAAGCAGGCAAGTCTTTCCATTATAGTCTTCTTTGCAAACTCATATTTTGGTGCAGGCAGTGAAAGGAGCAGGGCATAAAGCAAATTCGAGTGGTCGTTGGGGTGTGTGAAGAGGCAGAGAAACTTTGAGTTGTCATCACACACATGATGTAACTAGAACAGATGCTCGACAAGTGCAAACCACAATGCCGGGTTGTCCTCATATAAGGGCAGTAGCTTCAGCAGGCGGCCAGGAGGGGATGACTACGGTGGTTTCAGTGTCTCCTGGGGTAGCAGCTGAATTGATGTTAAGTCAGAGGCTGGCACGGTAGGCCTGGATTTAAACCAGGCTAGTGAATCTGTTGTAGCAGCAGCTGGCATAGTTGAATGTGTGTCACAAAAACACGGCGCGGCAGGCATGGTCGGTACCATGGAAATGGGCAGATCAATGACACAAGGGGGGGCCCAGAAACTGGACCGTGAGTGGCGAGCGCTGGATAGAAACGACCCACTTACAAAACAGTGCGAGAAACCGGCACAGCAGACACAGGCGGTGCTGTGGGAGCAGCAGGCGGTTGAATGACCGGGAACGGGGACCCCCACAAGTGAGGGGAGGGGTGGTGGTGGTGGGGGGGGGGGGGGTGGTGTTTGAAGATGCCACACACATGCAAACTATCTGATGCATAGCATGCCTGTAGTGCATGTGGCGGGCCACTGAGACAAGGTAAGGGGTCAATGTTACGCAAAACACCGAATTGTGTATGTAAATTAGACACAACTGGAATACCACGTGCAGGGAACGGATCCGGCACAGTTTGTAGTAATGGCGGCGTTGCACATGGCCCAACAGTAACTGATGTAGCATGCCAGTGGGTGGCTAAACACATGTTCAAATGGAGAACACTTTTTTCTTGAAACACTCGATTTGAAGAGACACAATTTGAAGTATTGTTCAGTTCACATTTCACTGTCGGATGGGCATAATCCGGTGACGTGAAGCCTGAGTCCATTGTTCGCTCTAACAGCATAGTTGTCAACCATTTAAAACTAATGAGGTTAGCACACGGCGTTGGTTGTGAATGCAAATCTCTGTGTGTGAATGATGAATACGCCATTGGCGAAGAAATAACGAAACTCGGTGAGTGGAGTTGTGCTTCCACATCTTCAAACAAGGCATTGTTTGGCATGGTCATTGCGTAGTGCATATAACCTGTTGCATAAACACCGGTGCGGAAGACGCAAAACACGAACGAACTGCAGGGTCACCACTATGGGAACAGGATTGGTAATCGGGATATAGAAAACTTAATTCCCATATATGTTGTAGCTTGTATATATTTACACTTGACACTGCATCCATACAGAATAAAGTATAACAAAGAACTGACTAAAGTAAAGTTAAGATGGGGGCTCAACAGAGCATTTAGAGTTTACAGATATTAAGTTTCATTGTCGATATGAACTATCAATGCCACAAAACTTATTTGCAACCAGTTGGCTGCAGTATTTTTCCACTGAATGTATTGTTATAACTTCTAAAATATTAGGCATCTGTGGCTTGTTAAAAGTGATTGTGACAGCCAGTCATATTTGGAGAGGTGGGAAGGGGAAGACTGGGGGCCAGTAACAAACTGCGGTCCTCTCTCTCCTGTTCCAGAATAAAACTCTAGCTCCACATCTAAAATATGGTGAACTGAACTGAGATTCTTGATTAATATATCTGTGTGTTGATTATGTTTTAACTTGCTATCCCGGTGGACCACAAGAAATTTTACACGGGGGGTGTAATTTAGTTAATAGCCATTAGTGTCTACTTCTGGTGCTAGAGAATTATTTTTGTTTGTCTGAAATCGCATAATAGGATTCTTTGTGAGGTTGGCTATGAACCGCTTACATTCTTGTCCAACTCTCATAATAGCTGTATGTGGTGGAATGGAGTATGGACACTCAATGTGCTTGTGTCATCAGGTGACATAACAGATTTTGAAATGTCCTTCAGAGTCATTTGAAGATCACTTATATATGAGGCATGTGAGAAAAACAATTATATTGACAACACTGATAGTTATCTGGCAACACTGTGTTGTTCTTCTTGTGTAGGCTGGTGTGATCATTTGTTACAGGTACTCAGTCTGAGTTTCAGTTCTGTACAGTCATCATGTGATTTTTAAGAGTGCCCGCAGTGAAGTTGTGTTTTTGTTATGCGCTACAAAAATGGAACAGCAGAGTTTAGAGTAATTTTATGCGATCAGGTTTTCATGTTAAAGTTGGGGAATCGACAAGTGTGACCTCTGAAAAGTTGGAAGAGCACTATGAGGAACATTCCATATCAAGATCACAAGTTTTCCACTGGCACAAATCTTTTTTGAAAGGCTGAGAAGAGATTGAATATGAACTGCCTCAGGAGACCTTCAACTTCAAAAATCAATGAAAACATTGAATGTGAGCATGCTCTTGTGAGATCAGACCTACATTTAAAAGTAAGGATGATGGGCGGTCTGTTAAACTTAAACACTTTCACCATATGTCAAATTTTGACCAAAGCTTTGCACTTGCAAAATGATTGCGCCAAAATAGTGCAAAGAAACCTTGCAGCTGAGCAGAAGGAGAATTGAAGAAGAGTGTGCGTTGATCTTCTTGAGAGGATTGCCAATGACCAAAAATGGTTCAGTCATGTGATCACAGGTGATGAATCCTGGACTTTTGAGTATGATCCTGAGACAAAGTGGCAAAGTCAGGATTGGCACACTGAGACATCTCTTTGACCGAAAAAAGCTTGCATGAGTAAATCAAAGATCAAATCAATGCTGATTTGTTTCTTTAACTGTAGACATGTCATGTATTAAGTATTTGTTCCTCCAGGACAAACTGTCAACCAAGTGCTTTACAAATGTGTCCTTCAAAGGCTCAGGAAAGCCAAGTGGGTGCTGCATCATGACAATGCCTCATGTCCCATAGCCACTTCCATCATCTTACCTTAAATTTTTGACCTATTCACCTGATCCGAGTCCTTCTAAGAAATATCTTAAAAGGATATCATTTTGGGACTCGGCAAACGAATATGACTGACATGCCAGAGCCCCTAACAGTTGAAGTCTTCCAGCACTGTTACCAAGACTGGTAACAATAAGTCTACCAATGCATAGCTGCTGGAGGGAAGTACTTTGAATGGGACAACATTCTTTAAAAAAAATTAAAAGTTGGTAGATGAAACAACTGTCTCATTGCTTTTCTCATTCACCTCGTAGATTGACCTGTGGACAAGCTTTCTGTTATGCAAATGAGACTCCACCCATGCAAGACGATGCCTTTAGTATAATAACACATTTATTTGTCAAGAAGAATTTTGTAATCATATCCTTTGGCGTGGTCACAGAATGTACCAACAGGATAATTTGTCTTGCTTAGCTAATACCAACCTTCATATTTGAGTTCTTGTATTGCTTTCTGTGTGGAAAATCTTTTATGAAAGGCAACTTGGGAGGCAATTAATGAGTTCTGTCGAGTTAAATTAGCCAGTATTCTGTCATAGGCCACTTTCTCAAACACTTTTAAAAATACTGGGAAGTCCAAAGTAGATATGTAATTACAGGTGGTTTGCTTATCTCCAGTTTTACAAACAGATGTTACTGCAGCATATTTAAGTCTGTCTGGAAGTATTCTCTCAGTCTTTGATAGATCGCAAAGATAGTTTAATGCTGCTCCTATAAAAAAAAGTCGTATTTTGAACCTACAAGAGATGCTGATGGAGCAAACCTTTCTTCACTATCATCCACTGGTCATCAGGCTGCATGGTGTTGTTCTTGCTGTAATGTCAAAAAATAAAATAGAAAACCATCCTGCATCACTGAAACTGTCATCAATAGTAAAATGTAGTAATGTAGTTAAATAATCTTAATATACTAAGGTACACAGAGGAGGACAGGAGGATGGAACTTTAATATAGTCGTACTCAGATTTTTTAACTATATTAATCCATGTAACTGTTGACTGTACTTATGCTTTTACCCATTGATGTCAATTATAGTGATGCAAGATTTGTTTTTAATTTCATTTTTTGATGTCATGATAACAATTATAATATACAGACTGGTGTAAGCAGTTTCTGTTACCTAATGATGATGACTGAGTGAATGAATGAAATTAAACTTGAATTTCGACTTATTATAATTATGGCAAATAACAGACTAAGTTACTTTTAAATGTTCTATCCAAAACTGAACATGTGTCTTTTTGATGCAGGAGAGACTTCATCATTGTCTGGACTCCGGTTTTATTGCCATCAGTGTGGTCGCACATACAAGCACAAGGTTACACTGAGACGCCATTACCGCCTGGAATGTGGAGTACCACGTCGCTACATGTGCGTTGGGTGTTTAAGAAGCTTTGTACACAAGCATCACCTCATTAAACACCAACGCAAAGGCAGATGTCCTGACATAAATGAGGGCACTTCCCTAAATAATACAGAAATTTAGAAATAAATTTATTTTATGCCTTTTGTTGGAACAAATTAATCAAAGCTCAAAGATTTGCTCTCTGATTTCTGTATACACATATATTCCTAATAATGTAGATATTATTGTTTATATCTCTGTCTGTGTGTGTGTGTGTGTGTGTGTGTGTGTGTGTGTGGGTGGGTGGGTGGGTGGGTGGGTGGGTGGGTGGGTGGATGGGTGTACGTACTGTGATAAAACACTGTTTTCTAAAATCTGCTTCTGTAAAAAAAGTAAAAGATAAGTCAACTGATATGTACTAACTAGTATCACACTCATAACTATAAATAAATAAAGATGAACGATTTATGTGAAAACCCTGCGTCTTAGACAGTGTTTGTTATCACGAAATTTTCTTTTACTTGGAGAGATATATGTACAAAATGTGTTGGAATAAGATTCCTACTTCCACCGTTCCTGAAATAAAGATTAAATCAGTTTTTCATTTATACTCTCAATTTATGCATGAAACTACTTGTTGATCTATTAGTTGTAAAATACTGTATTCCGAAATCTGCTTCTGTAAATAAAATAAAAATACTTCAACTGTTACGTACTAACTAGTATCACACTCAGACCTATAAATAAATAAAGATGTCCTACTTATCTGAAAACCCTGTGTGTCAGATGGTGTCCGTTATCATGAAATTTTCTTTGACTTGGAGAGATATATGTACAAAATGTGTTGGAATAAAATTCCTACTTCCACCATTCCTGAAATAAAGATTAAATCAGTTTTTCATTTATACTCTCAATTTATGCATGAAACTATTTGTTTATCTATTAGTTGGGTGGGGTGGTGGAGAGGGTGCAATAATCAGGACACACAGGAGAATATGGAGGGGAGATCATGACACAGTGAGGCTAGGGGTTAGGTATCCCACTATAATAATATTTCAGCCTCTATACTAAAAATTTATGATAACCTGTTCTCTCATACATGGAATTGTGTGCATCACTGTCATAAAGATAACTGGTGAAGAGTAACAGAAAGGTACTGATCAGCAGCTGCACTTATACACAGCAATGATTTAATAATCAGTTTCAGTCAGCTCATGTATACTGTGTCTGTCTGTCTGAACACAATAATCTCCAAAACTATAAGATGAACTTTCATGGGGTTTTCACAGGTAACTTCAGCATAGCTTGGCACAACATAAAGACTTTATTTCATCACAATCAGCTTTATTTCACCAAAGTCAGTTTACAGAAAAAAGGTCTTGTGATATAAAGTTTTATGAGAAACTATTGTTTCTGTCTGTTTCTGTTTGAAGATGCAAATATCTAAAAACTACTACAAGAATTTTCATCAGATTTTCACAGGTAGTTTGAGGCAACAAATAGGCTTTATTTCATTAAAATCAGGCGATGGAGGAAAAAAAATCATAATATAATTTTTTAGAAGTCTGCTCAGTTTAGTAGTCTGGGTGTTTACCTTAATACATGAATACGCTCAGAGGCGGGCAGGGATGGGAAAATGGCTTACGTGCAGGCAGTTTTGCAGACAGGCCATAGTGTACACGATCATTGAATCCAAGTGGCATGAAATTGTTGGCTTTATAGTTTAGAGCACCCACAAATCTCTCCTAATTACATGGGGTTGGAGAGAGCCACTGGGTGATGGCAACAACTACTTTCTTAAACTGGTGTCAGTCTTCACATGGAAAGTTCCATTGCTACTGCAGGACTGAGGCGACTAGTGTAAGTTTTAAACAGCACTAGATGATTACTGGTCTGTATTGGCTGTGTGGGGAAGACACGACAACTTTCCTCTCTGTCACATTTTTGTTGCTGACAGTGGCGAGAAAACTATGTAGAGATCAAGAGAATTATCATTTTGCCACCTGCCAGATCTGAATGCTCCTGGATGCTTAGCATTGTTCAAACCAGCCCCTGAGACTGGCTATTTTTCCATCTTCTTCTATGTTTCCCTGCTTGTTACTTGGTGGCTAGCTCACATGCTAAGATGATTATGTCTGCTGATCTGTCCACACAAATTACATTGAAATCTGTACATTGTAGGTTGACATATATAGCTATTCCATACAGGTTATCATTCATGGTCACAGCAATAATAAAGGCATATACAGGGTGGTCCATTGATCATTACCGGGCCAAATATCTCACGAAATAAGCGTCAAACGAAGAAACTACAAAGAATGCAACTTGTCTAGCTTGAAGGGGGAAACCAGATGGCACTATGGTTGGCCCGCTAGATGGCGCTGCCATAGGTCAAATGGATATCAACTGCGTTTTTTTAAATAGGAACCCCCATTTTTGATTACATATTCGTGCAGAATGTAAAGAAATAGTTTTAGTTGGAACACTTTTTTCACTTTGTAATAGATGGTGCTGTAATACTCACAAACATATGGCACACAATTTTAGATGAACAGTTGGTAACAGGTAGGTTTTTTAAATTGCAGTACACAACGTAGGTATGTTTGAACATTTTATTTCGGTTTTTCCAATGTGATACATGTACCTTTGTGAACTTATAATTTCTGAGAACGCATGCTGTTACAGCGTGATTACCTGTAAATACCACATTAATGCAATAAATACTCAAAATGATGTCCGTCAACGTCAATGCATTTGGCAATACGTGTAACGAAATTCCTCTCAACAGTAATCCGTAATGCACATGCATTGACAATGTGCTGACCCATGTTGTCAGGTGTTGTTGGTGTATCATGATAGCAAATATCCTTCAACTTTCCCCACAGAAAGAAATCTGGGGACGTCAGATCTGGTGAACGAGCGGGCCATGCTAAGGTGCTTCGACAACCAATCCACCTGTCATGAAATATGCTATTCAATACCGCTTCAACTGCACGTGAGCTATGTGCTAGACATCCATCATGTTGGAAGTACATCGCCATTCTGTCATGCAGTGAAACATCTTGTAGTAACATCGGTAGAACATTACGTAGGAAATCAGCATACATTGCGCCATTTAGATTGCCACCGATAAAATGGGGTCCAATTATCCTTCCTCCCATAATGCCGCACCATACATTAACCCACCAAGGTCGCTGATGTTCCACTCGTCGCAGCCATCGTGTCTTTTCCATTGCCCAATTGTACATATTATGCCGGTTTACGTTACCGCTGTTGGTGAATGACGCTTCGTCGCTAAATAGAACGCATGCAAAAAATCTGTCATTGTCCCGTAATTTCTCTTGTGCCCAGTGGCAGAACTGTACATGATGTTCAAAGTCATTGCCATGCAATTCCTGGTGCATAGAAACATGGTATGGGAGCAATCGATGTTGATGTAGCATTCTCAACACCGACGTTTTTGAGATTCCCGATTTTCATGCAATTTGTCTGCTACTGGTGTGCAGATTAGCCGTGACAGCAGCTAAAACACCTACTTGGGCATTATCATTTGTTGCAGGTCATGGTTGACGTTTCACATGTAGCTGAACACTTCCTGTTTCCTTAAATAACGTAACTATCCAGCGAACGGTCCAGACACTTGGGTGATGTCATCCAGGATACTGAGCAGCATACATAGCACACGTCCGTTGGGCATTTTGATCACAATAGCCATACATCAACATGATATCGACCTTTTCCACAATTGGTAAACGGTCCATTTTAACATGGGTTATGTATCACGAAGCAAATATCATCTGCACTGGTGGAATGTTACTGGTTTCTCCCTTCAAGCTAGACGAGTTTCGTTCTATGTAGTTTTTTCATTTGATGCTTATTTTGTGAGATATTTGGCCCAGTCACTATCAGTGGACCACCCTGTATATTTCCTGTCCTGTACAGATCTGCAACATCCTTAGTGTGGGTCCCCCAGTATTGCCATTACATCTACACCATTCTCCACAATCAGAAATGAGAGATATATTTTCTGTTTGTTGGGGAGATTGGCTCAATTTTTAAATGACAGATTCATAAGCTACAACCAATGCCAGTTGTGTCCTGTGTCTGATGGTATTGAGGAGGACTACTTGTGCCTGTGCTTCATTGTATATTCTCTGTTGCTATGTAGCAGCGTCTATTTGGAAGAATTTGCCAGTGTTATACTTCGTCAAAGAGACACCCAACTGTCATTTCCACAACTTTTTGGAAGTTTCTCTCATGTCGCCAATGACAAGATAAAAAAATATGTATCAGAAAGTAATTATCATGGCTGTTTCTTTTAGTCCTGTTATTTCTTTTCTGTACAGAGCAAACTAAAAAATATTTAATGAAAAGAGGCAACAGGCACTAAAGAAAGGCACATGATAATTATGCACTGATGTCCAGTAACATACGCAAAGCAGCTTGCAAAATAGTTAAATCAGAAACTAGGGTTGCTCCAGGAATCTGAGCTGTTCCATTAAGTCCAGATGAGCTCAATAACTGTTTCATAAATGCTGAAAAATTTTATTTGACAAATGAAGACAATGCAGACATTAATTATGAAAATGCAAACAGGCTGTTCATGCAAGGAAAAATGAACCAATCATAGGATTAGAAACTTCTCAGAAAAAAATGGACTACCTTCAGGATGTAATGGATGTTGTCATGAAATGGAACAACTCAGTGACAGAGGATATATATGGTTTTTTCAGCTTTATCCTTAAAAAGATAGAAGGTATGATCAGTCACCCCATCAGTTTCCTCATAAACTGTATTTTTAAAAAGGAAACATTTCCAGATTGCTTAAAGCTAAGCACAGCCTTGTCTCTGTATAAGAAAGAAAAAAGTAGAAATACACCAAAAAACTGCAGACTATTGCAGTAGTGCCTGTAACATAAACATTCTTGAAGCTATAGTGAAAAAAACCACCTAAATAATTCTTTTGAAATTGACTACCACACAAGCAAGACCCAGGATGTATTTCAAAATTATAATTGAAGTAGTTCAAAAAGTTGTATTCTCTGCCTTACATGGCTTTGAAAATAGACAGTAACATTAATCCACTCTAGTGGACCTTACAAAAGCCTTCAGCACTGCATCACATAGTATCTTAATAAACGAACTTGAGCAGTATGGAGTTAAAGGTAATGGGATACTTACTCTGAAATCCTAGTTAATCAAGAGAGAACAAATGCTGATCATAAATCCAAACAAAATGATTTAAAACATGGAGCCCGATGTGGTTGTGTGCTGGGGTCTTTCCTGTTTATTATTTATGATTGTGACTTGCCAAACATTTCAGCATTTAAAGTGGTAATGTATGTGGATGACAATACTTTCATTACATCTCATAGAGATATGAATGTCATGATACAAATGCATAGCTTCATTATGAAAGAGGCAACTTTGTGATTCAGAGATGACAAATTAAAGTTAAATGATGATAAAAGTGAACCCATACTCTTCTCCCTCATGAATCCTGATAATGACCCACACAATCTCTAGGAGAAGTTAGCCATGTACCTAGATTTTAAGTTACACTGAAACACCAAGACAGGAGAGATCAGTAGTAAACTGTCAAGAGCAGTATATCTCACGAGTGAACTAATAAATGTGTTGGTCAAGATATTTTTCTTAAAGTACAGTCATTTTCCATTTTTAGTCCTGTTATTGTCTCTGGTGAAATTCTGCACAAATTACAATGTATTCTTCTCACAAAAGAAAGCAATTAGGCATGTTTTTGGTTTTTGAAGCCCAAACCTTGCAAAAAAATATTTCAGCTGAAAACAGAATACCAACTGTTCCAAACTTCTACATATTCCATCATGCTATATGAAAATGCTGATACTTATGAAACTAAGATCAGTGTCCACTGTTACAGAAACAGAAATAAACTTTAATTAATAGTGTATAGTGCAATCAGTGTAATACACTCCTGGAAATGGAAAAAAGAACACATTGACACCGGTGTGTCAGACCCACCATACTTGCTCCGGACACTGCGAGAGGGCTGTACAAGCAATGATCACACGCACGGCACAGCGGACACACCAGGAACCGCGGTGTTGGCCGTCGAATGGCGCTAGCTGCGCAGCATTTGTGCACCGCCGCCGTCAGTGTCAGCCAGTTTGCCGTGGCATACGGAGCTCCATCGCAGTCTTTAACACTGGTAGCATGCCGCGACAGCGTGGACGTGAACCGCATGTGCAGTTGACGGACTTTGAGCGAGGGCGTATAGTGGGCATGTGTAAGGCCGGGTGGACGTACCGCCGAATTGCTCAACACGTGGGGCGTGAGGTCTCCACAGTACATCGATGTTGTCGCCAGTGGTCGGCGGAAGGTGCACGTGCCCGTCGACCTGGGACCGGACCGCAGCGACGCACGGATGCACGCCAAGACCGTAGGATCCTACGCAGTGCCGTAGGGGACCGCACCGCCACCTCCCAGCAAATTAGGGACACTGTTGCTCCTGGGGTATCGGCGAGGACCATTCGCAACCGTCTCCATGAAGCTGGGCTACGGTCCCGCACACCGTTAGGCCGTCTTCCGCTCACGCCCCAACATCGTGCAGCCCGCCTCCAGTGGTGTCGGGACATGCGTGAATGGAGGGACGAATGGAGACGTGTCGTCTTCAGCGATGAGAGTCGCTTCTGCCTTGGTGCCAATGATGGTCGTATGCGTGTTTGGCGCCGTGCAGGTGAGCGCCACAATCAGGACTGCATACGACCGAGGCACACAGGGCCAACTCCCGGCATCATGGTGTGGGGAGCGATCTCCTACACTGGCCGTACACCACTGGTGATCGTCGAGGGGACACTGAATAGTGCACGGTACATCCAAACCCTCATCGAACCCATCGCTCTACAATTCCTAGACCGGCAAGGGAACTTGCTGTTCCAACAGGACAATGCACGTCCGCATGTATCCCGTGCCACCCAACGTGCTCTAGAAGGTGTAAGTCAACTACCCTGGCCAGCAAGATCTCCGGATCTGTCCCCCATTGAGCATGTTTGGGACTGGATGAAGCGTCGTCTCACGCGGTCTGCACGTCCAGCACGAATGCTGGTCCAACTGAGGCGCCAGGTGGAAATGGCGTGGCAAGCCGTTCCACAGGACTACATCCAGCATCTCTACGATCGTCTCCATGGGAGAATAGCAGCCTGCATTGCTGCGAAAGGTGGATATACACTGTACTAGTGCCGACATTGTGCATGCTCTGTTGCCTGTGTCTATGTGCCTGTGGTTCTGTCAGTGTGATCATGTGATGTATCTGACCCCAGGAATGTGTCAATAAAGTTTCCCCTTCCTGGGACATTGAATTCACGGTGTTCTTATTTCAATTTCCAGGAGTGTATTTAAGTATAAATTGTTTTTCATAAGCAGTGCAATATGTAGGTAAAAAGTAGTATATGTAAATAAAGTAATATTTCAGTGTAATTTTTGATATGTAACCATGTTTTACAAACTGTATGTAAGCAAAATGCCTGTATACTGTCACTGTCTCATACAATAGTAATGTTGCCTCTATACTAATAAATTGAAACTGAAAAAGACATGACATGCAATTCCTTATGTTACAGATTAATACTGATCATAAATTTGCTAAATCTTAGTTCAGAAAAGTAGTCAGTCCAAAAATTAATTATTTTATGAAACTCCTCAAAGAAATGAAGTGGTGTGAGGCCTCATAACACGAATGAAAAATACAATACATTTCTTAATATACCCTACTGCACATTAATTTCAATACAGGCAATAAATGACAACTAGTTCTCTATAGATAAGGTCTAATACTGTGGATACAGTTGTCAAAGCAAAGGAATAGTAGACCAGTTGTACACATGTCATGATTTTTGTATGTGGTCATCAAGATACTACAGCATCCAACAAAAAAATGTTGTCTACCATAAATTTTATGTACCTATCTGATATGTTTGTTTACCTGTCTGCTGACAGATGCCACATTTGGTGCACCTGTGTTGTTCCCTGTAGTGATGTGATGCCCGCAGCAGATGGAAAGCATTGCTACGATACATAACTTGTGGTTCCTGCACGTCAGTTCCTTCATGACATTGAAGTGCACACATCATTAGTATGTCCCCATGAGTGGAGATATCCACAGAAAAATGTGCTGCAATTGTAGCACTTAGCCAAGCAGGTTTATCTATTCTGTTATGGGTGGGTGCCAGGAGGTGCCATATTAAAACTCATCCGAGCTTTTCAAATGATTTATTTGCTTCCACTGCAGAGCTCCGTTCACCTCAGTCCACGTCACAGGGTCCCACAATGCTGAGGCCACCTCCCCAGCGACCCAGTGCAATGCGCTGTGTCGAGCTGGCCTTGTACGCCAGCAGCCGACTCAACGGTCACCATCCCCGTTGACTCCAGGCTGTTCCGCCGGGAGCTATAGGCTGGCCCCGCTGCCACTTCTTCCTCTCTGGCATAGCTAAGAACGTGGCAGTAATGACTGCCCGCGATCCGGTGTCCGAATCTGCGGCCCTCACCTTGGAAGTCTCCAGCGTGTGTCGGGAGCTGAGACGACTGTCCACGGTAGCAAGCCGAAGAGTGGCCCGCCGCTGGCTGGCTGTGGACCCCGCATTGGCCTCAGAGGGTCGAAGCAATGACCCACTGTGGACTGGGATGCTGGCGCCCCATCTGTTGCCGTGTGTAGCCCGATGGTGTGACATGCCTCACCATCCAGGAGAGCTGCCACACTTGAATGACTCTCATTAGGAAACAACACCTATTTATACTCAGCTGTGCACCTCTGTTTTGCTAATGCACTGCTTTGCATCACGTACACATAACACTTAGGTTGGCCAGTGGCCCTCTTCTGCCTGTGACTAGCACCATGGAAACTCCTGTGTGCGCCGTCTCAGGCAGTTCTATGCCCCTTTGGCCTCTATTTGCCTTCGCAACTGCTGGTATGTGTAACTTACTTCAATCTGGCCTGCACCTGGCTGTAACTCGTGCTCCAAATATTGCACAAAACCAACTTTCCCTATCCTAAACGGTGGTGCCGCTCCAATTCACCCAACTGCAAAACAGTGTAGTGTGTCTATAGGGGGAGTGCAATACACCCTCCACCGCCAGAAGAGACGTAAGGACATACCACGACCAGAACGACTTCGTAAAACAACAAAAAGTGATGATAAATATATCAGAATTAGATTCAAAACAGCACCCTGAATTCATGCATAATTTGTAGAAATGAACACGACAGTAAAAAGGAGACTGACTGAAGCCAGCTTGGAAGAATGTGTTACAGCACGAAAACCCCTTCTAAGGCCCATAAATAAACAGAAGAGACTTCAATAGGCTAGAAAACATCAAAATTGGACATCATAAGAGTGGATGAAGGTGCTATTCACCAATGAATTGAAGTGTGAGATTTTTGGGACCATAAGGAGAATATTTGTTCGCCAATTTGTAGGGGAAAGGATAGTCCAGCGGTGTGTACTACCTACAGTTAAACATGGTGGAGGTTCTGTTATGATTTGGGTATGTTTTGCCAGGGATAGAGTTGGCAATATTTTGAAAATAGGATGATGTGTGGATCAGTAGCAGTACCACCGCATACTTCAGTATCATGCAATATGATGTGGATTGCACTTAATAGGGAAAGGGTTCACCTTACAACAGGGTAATGATGCAAAACATCGGTCGGCATACTGTACGAACTACATTGCATCAAAGGAAAAACAGAAAGCACTGAATGATATGGTATGGCCATCCCAAAGCCCCAATTGTAATCCCATTGAAATGGTCTGGGATGAAGTGGACCAGTATATCAGGGATGTTAATATACCTAGCAAGGAACATCTCTGGAATATTATTAAGAATTGTGGAATCATATAGATTAATGATAATAATAAAGGTATCTTGTAGTAAAAAAAGGAAACTGCAACTACAAAAACTGATTGATCGCATGCCTCAATTTTGTGAGACAGTCATTAAATCCAAAGGAGGATACTTTGATGAAAGTAAAATGTAATGTTTGTGATTGTGATTGTATTATAAATGTGGAAGTTAATATAATTATATTTTGTGAAAAATAACATTTGACTCATGTTGTAAATCTGAAATACTAGGGTGAATTGAAATTAATGAACGGTAGTGCAGGTCTTACTTTATTTAAAAACTATCACCCCCCCCCCCCCACAGGATAACTTAGATCAAACCATTGTCTAGAAAACACCATGGAACACTTGAGCAGTAAAGGTATCTTGTAGTAAAAAAAGGAAACTGCACCTTACAGTCAGAAACAGCTCTGATGTTGATGGTACATCTCATTATGAGGCACAGTGAAAAATACTGAAGAAAGTGTTTACAGAATAATTTATAGGCATTACAAGAAAAGGATAACCAGATCAGATTACATAAAAACAATGTGGTTCATAAAGGAGGAGATTTTTGCAATCATAGATGAGGAGTGTGCAGTGTTGCAAAAGTTATAACAAGCATTTCGTAACTGTTCTGGAAAGATGAGGTTATCAGGCTCTGTAGATATTCCCATGGAATATCTCAGACAGGCCATTATTCATAACGTCAGTAATAAATGTGGCCCTTATCACACCAGTAGAAGTAATGTGCACCATAAAGTGTTAAGCATAAAATTTTTTTATTATCATTCTCATGTCAGAAACATGTTCATTTACACAGATTTTCAGGGCTATTCAAATAACATACAATATTATGTTGTAACATGAAATGCCATAAAATAGATCATTTGCATCTTTCTTACAGAAAACATAGGATATCAAGCTATGTGTCACCATCTGCCTGGGAACTATTTACATGTTGTGACTCTCAAGGTTCCATCTTAGAGCCATTGCTTTTTGTTGCATATGATACTGACCTTGCATCAGTAATACAATTAGGTGGCAAGTATATTTTGCTTCCATGCTATACAAACATTGTAATTAACAGAAGTCAACTATAATTTCAGAAAGAGTTATTAGTGAAATTTTCAAGAGTATAAATGGTTTCTAGCCAATTCTTTGTTACTAAATTTTGTTAAGATTCACTATAAAGAATGTAGAACTTGTAAAAGGGCTCCTCTTAACGTGTTTCTAAAATATGATGTCAAGACAGTAGAAGAGATTGAGAAGTTAAATTCTTGATGTTACAGCTTGATAATATATTCATTTGAAAGGAAATAACACAGAACTGCTGAAACATGTAAATTAATCTTTATTTTCAATGTATATGTTATCAGAAAAAGACTTCATTCATTCATCCACACATCAAGTTACACAACTCCCGTGACGAAGTAGAACTGTCAGGTCCATGAAATGAGTGAAGTTGTACATTAACAGGGAGAGCAACCACTTGTAGCTTCTGTGTACGGTATACTAACAAAAAACAGAATTTGACTTATGCTAATCGCTAATCTACTTAAACTGATAAATAATGTGAATACCTATAGATTAAACGTTCTCAAAAATAACTGCAACCAGTCACTTTTTGTGATAATTCATTTCTTATTACATGATAACTGGTTTCCGTATGCCTAGTGGCTAATCAAGAGTTGGTACACAGTTTTTGTGATTGTTTGTAGTGCTGTGGGGGTTATTGTGTAGCTGTGAAAAGACAGAAAAACTGAAACAATTAAGTACTGAATGTGGCAAGGTATCAGAATTATTTACATTGTATGGTCAACTTGAAGGCATTACTTACAGTTAATAGCATCCTTATATGGATAAAAAGCTCTTTCTCCTATACTATCTAACTGCAGCTTTTACGTAATACTTCAAACAAAACATAAATATAACTTTACACTGACCGCTATTAGCTTTCTAATATACCTGCAAAGTACAGATCCACCTAATGCAAATATTAGAGTTATGTGGAATTTATGAGATCTGTTCAAAAAATCCTGGAACTTAATCCACAAAATTTTTCTGTAATTACCTTTCACTTAGTGTTGATGGTCTCCTTTGATATACTCTCCTCCACAATTGATACACCACTCCCAATGCCATTTCCACTTTCAGAAGCAATCTGGGGGTATGTGTCTTGCTGGATCCTGTGAAGATGGATCTGTGATTTTTTTTATCTCATCTATAGTTTCAAATCTTCTTCCTTTCAGTGGGGTTTTCAACTTTGTAAATAAAAAAAATGTCTACAGGGGCCAAGTCTGGAGAGCACAGAGGATGAGGCAGCACAGCGATTTCATTTTTTGTGCAGTTGTGACTCATTAACAGGGATGAGTGTGTGGGTGTGCTATTGTGATGCAAGAGCCATGAATTGTCTTGCCACATTTCAGGCCATTTCCTTGTCACATTTTCTTGCAGGCGTCACAACACTTCCCAATATTACCATCGATTAACAGTTTGCCATTGTGGTATGATTTCATGATAAACTATTCCTTCAAAGACAAAGCAAACAATCGTCATGTCTTTGACATTTGACCTGGCCTGATGAGTTTTTTTTGGTCTTAGAGAATCTTTTCAAACCATTGTGAAGATTGAACCTTGGTCTCGACATCATAACTCTAGACCCAGATCTCATCACCAGTTATGATTATCTTAAGGAACATCTCGTTCTCATTTGCACGATACAATAGCTCTTCACAGACTGTGAGGCAAAGGTCTTTCTGGCCATGACTCATGAGCCGTGGGACAAACTTGGTGGCAACACAATGCATTCCAAGATACTGTGTCAGGATTTCATGACATGATCCAACTGAAATGTTACATTTTTCTGCAACCTCTCAGACAGTCTTCAATTGGCATACACAATTTTGTTCATGTTCCTGAGATGAGCATTGTCGGTAGACTTTGAAGGGCATGCTGAATGAGGGTCATCTTTAACTTCTGTCTGGCCATTTTTAAACCATGTGAACCATTTGTAACACCAAGTATGGCTTAAGCACTCATCATCGTAGGCTTTCTGCATCACTTGGTGTGTTTCTTGAGTTTCACAACAAATTTAATGCAGACACATTGCTCTTCTAACACTGCCATCTCAAATTCAAAAAACTGTGCAACACAACATTCTACTCAATACAGTACTGAACAACAACTAACAGTCATACAACAATGAAACTTCTTGCAGCTATACATTAAGCACAGGTGTGTGCAGGGATACAAACTGCTTTTCACTCTAACACAACACTGGCACGAAATTATGAATGTTCTGGAATTTTTTGAACAGGCCTCATATATTCCAGATTTCAAACATTTTGAGAAATTTTAGAGAGTGACTAGCGAATTATTCTTTTATTTTGTTTTTGAATATTAGGGTATTTTTCAGTCCATGCCTAATGTCCACTCACAACATGTTATAGACTTTCTGAAATACTGTGTAAATGGAAGTTATTTGTACTTCCAGTACTGTGCTTATGATTTCTGAATTCATCCTAAATACTCATACTGTAAAACTTAAGAGTCTTCCTGTATACTGAATGTTCAAATAACTTATGGGAATTCATCTGCAAAAGATAAAGATTGTGGTTTCAAGTCCATTCCAGTACACATTTTTAATCTGCCAGGGAGGTACATATTAGCCGACACTCCACTGCAGAGTGAAAATTAATTCTGGAAACAAGTCCTTAGCCTGTGACAAAGCCATTTGTCTTTGGTATTCTTCTTTTCTGGAATAGTAACACTGCAAGTTAGGCAGGAGAACTTCTGTGAAGTACAGAAAGTAAGAGAGAGGTATTAGCTAAAGTGAAGCTGAGGATATCAAAAGTCAGTAGAGCATTTGCTTGTGAGAGGCAAAGGTTTTGGGTTTGAACCCTAGTCTGGCACACATTTTAATCTGTCTGGAGGATTCAAATCAAAGCACACCCCACCGCAGAGCGGAGATTCATTCTGACTTACTATTCTGTTAACAAATTTCTTATCAAAGCTAACTTAGGAAAGCTTATAATGTATATACTGCAAGTTAGCACTAAGTATAACGCCCTCACAACTAACATTACCCTCTGAGAGAAATTTAGAATTGTTTGACCATATGTTAACCTAAAGGACAGAGGGTATCGAACATGGATTTTGTTACTATGGCAGTTAATAGAAAGCTGAAAGACTTTAATTTTGTAAGTAATGAAAGAAGCAAAGTTCACGTAAACGAAATGCTAAATGGTCGCCAGCCTAATTAGGCATAATACTTTGAAACATTAAGTTTAAGGAAAAATGATCATGGATTGCTGAAGAGACTTCCATTAATGCTCCTTTTAAACAGTGTAATAGATACACACAACTAACAAACAAACTACATAGTGGTTAGCAGTAGATAGCTTTTTACACAAACCAGCAAACATAGAGAACTAAATAATACTTTACTCATACTAATAAAAGTTACTATTGCAATCATTAATTAATTCAGTACTAATTTAACATCAAGATGTTACTAAAGATATACTGGAATGAAATTGGGCATGGAAAGAGTTCTGACTTCAGCTAACACATACATACCACAAATGAAATTAAATAATCCTACACCTGTACTTATTATGCCTTCATTATTAGCAATGCCACAGATTTCTTTTAATAGGAACAAAGAAAAAAAAACCAAAAAACAAAAAAAACCATCTTTAGTTTGACTTTCTCATAGTGGGAAAGAATATAGTGGGGGCCCATAAACTGTCATTTACTCTATAGGTAAATTCTGTAACTATTTCAGGGACAAATGCATTACACTAATGTGGATTTCTAACCCCACTTGAATTTGTTTATATTTCAACACTACATAGCAATTTACTCAATTACTATTTTCAAATAAAACTTCAGAAATTAGTTCCTAGTAATAGTCACAACAAAGTTAAGTTTTATGAAAGTTCAAATTATGTGTCTCTTTCATTACCTCTGGAGCAGGTGATTTAACTACCATCATTTATACACTTTAGCACTGAAACTTTGGCACATTCAAAATAGAAACAAATCACTGATTATTCAGAAACAGGATACTTGGACTTCAGCATGTTTAGGATAAGACCCTGAATAGGTTTTATGATCAGGGCAATTCCAAAGTTGAAACACTTATTTTTATCACCGAAATTATTATTGAAAAAACACACACAAATGTACAGGTCCATACTAAAATACATATCTGATTTCCTGAAGTTAGCGGAGCAGTGGCGCAATAGTGGTGGCCAGCATGTGGTGGCTATCTGGTCTCACCTCTTGCAGGATGACGGTTCAATCCCGCATCCAGCCATCCTGATTTAGGTTTCCCATGATTTCCCTAAATCGCTTCAGGAAAATACTGGGATGGTTCCTTTGACAGGGTACGGCCAATTTCCTTTCCCATCCTCCCCTAATCTGATGAGACCGATGACCTTGCTGTTTGGTCTCTTCCCCCCAAATCAATCCAACCAGTCATATCATACAGTTTAAGGCTCTTTTCAGATTTCAGATTTCTTCTTGGTGACGTATTAATCATTTCAGAGCCATTCCATAATACAAGAGCACCAAATTACAGCCTAAACCACATCCAAGGCAATGTCAACATAAACTGGCCTCCAAATGCCTCACTTGATATCTATGGTGTTGACTGTACAACTGCTGGCCACCGACAGTGTAAAGTGCTCTCTCTCTTGCCACCCAGATTGACCGCCAAATCCACCTTTTCCCGCGTGCCAAGCCCCTTCTGCAGTGGAGGGGGTTCCCTACACCTTTTCTTTTATATAATTCTACTTCCCTCAGTATGAACCAGTCCTTTTTCATTTTCTTTGTTGTTGCTTGTCTGCCCAGTAACATATTTGGCAGTCCATTTATTCATACTGCAACATTCCCTTATTGCAGTTCTTACACACACCATAGCCAGGAACTTTCACATACAGTACATCTCATTTTGTTATACAGGGTGTTACAAAAAGGTATGGCCAAACTTTGAGGAAACATTCCTCACACACGAATAAAGAAAAGATGTTATGTGGACATGTGTCCGGAAATGCTTAATTTCCATGTTAGAGCTCATTTTAGTTTCGTCAGTATGTACCGTACTTCCTCGATTCACCGCCAGTTGGCCCAATTGAAGGAAGGTAATGTTGATCTCAGTGCTTGTGTTGACATGCAACTCACTGCTCTACAGTACTAGCATCAAGCACATCAGTACGTAGCATCAACAGGTTAGTGTTCATCATGTACGTGGTTTTGCAGTCAGTGCAATGTTTACAAATGCGGAGTTGGCAGATGCCCATTTGATGTATGGATTAGCATGGGGCAATAGCCGTGGCATGGTACGTTTGTATCAAGACAGATTTCCAGAATGAGGGTGTCCCAACAGGAAGACGTTCGAAGCAATTGATCGGCGTCTTAGGGAGCACGGAACATTCCAGCCTATGACTCGCGACTGGGGAAGACCTAGAACGACGAGGACACCTGCAATGGACGAGGCAATTCTTCGTGCAGTTGACGATAACCCTTTTTTATTTATTTATTTATTAATGTCAGCATCAGAGAAGTTGCTGCTGTACAAGGTAACATTGACCACGTCACTGTATGGAGAGTGCTACGGGAGAAACAGTTGTTTCCATACCATGTACAGCGTGTGCAGTCACTATCAGCAGCTGATTGGCCTCCATGGGTACACTTCTGTGAATGGTTCATCCAACAATGTGTCAATCCTCATTTCAGTGTAAATGTTCTCTTTACAGATGAGGCTTCATTCCAACGTGATCAAATTGTAAATTTTCACAATCAACATATGTGGGTTGACGAGAATCCGCACGCAATTGTGCAATCACGTCATCAACACAGATTTTCTGTGAACGTTTGGGCAGGCATTGTTGGTGATGTCTTGAATGGGCCCCATGTTCTTCCACCTACGCTCAATGGAGCACGTTATCATGATTTCATATGGGATACTCTACCTGTGCTGCTAGAACATGTGCCTTTACAAGTACGACGCAACATGTGGTTCATGCACGATGGAGCTCCTGCACATTTCAGTCAAAGTGTTCGTACGCTTCTCAACGACAGATTCGGTAGAGGTAGACCAATTCCATGGCCTCCACACTCTCCTGACCTCAACCCTCTTGACTTTCATTTATGGGGGCATTTGAAAGCTCTTGTCTACGCAACCCCGGTACCAAATGTAGAGACTCTTCGTGCTCGTATTGTGTACGGCTGTGATACAATACGCCATTCTCCAGGGCTGCATCAGCGCATCAGGGATTCCATGCGATGGTGGTTGGATGCATGTATCCTCGCTAACGGAGGACATTTTGAACATTTCCTGTAACAAAGTGTTTGAAGTTCTGTTGCTGTGTGTTTCCATTCCATGATTAATGTGATTTGAAGAGAAGTAATAAAATGAGCTCTAACATGGAAAGTAAGCGTTTCCGGACACATGTCCACATAACATATTTTCTTTCTTTGTGTGTGGGGCATGTTTCCTGAAATTTCGGCCATACCTTTTTGTAACACCCTGTATAGAATCTGAAACTTACAGACAGGCATTAGAAATCTGGTAACAGAAAAGTTCCTTCCAACACAATAACATTTGATAATTCAACATTATGAATAACAACATATATATTAAAGTACATAGACACTTTTTCATTTGCACTCATTATTATTCACTTCTGTGGACATACAGTTTTAGTTCTAGAATGTTGCGTGCCCCCAATGGTTTCTTAGACTTTGGGTACACTAAATAATAAGCATTTGTGTGTGGATTTACTAGCACTTCAAAAGGACCGTTATAAATATATTTAAATTTAGAAATTTCTTGGTTTATCTCACTGGATTTTTCGTGAGTTTTTACTAGAACAAAATCCCCAATACTGAATTTAGTCACTTTGAAGCCCTTATCATAACTTTTATATCTGGATTCTGCTTTTTCTTTCATTCATTTTCTGACCAATTCTTTTTTTTTTTTTTTTTTTTTTTTTTTTTTTTTTTTTTTTTTTTTTTTTTTTTTTTTTTTTTTAGATCAAGTTCTACAATGGGTGGAAATTGTAAAGTCTCTTCAATTACACTTTTATTTTTACAATTTAGCAGGATTTCTTCAGGTGTGAAACCTACAGTTTTGTGATAGAGGGTATTCATTATATTTTCAAAATCCATAACAAACCTGCCCCATGCCTTGTGATTGTGGTGGCAGTAAGGTGTTATTTACTGACCAATCACCTATACCTGGTGGCTTCTTTGGTCTCCTACTTTTGCCATCTTTCACTATCCTGTTCAATTCTTGTGATCATATCATATCGTCAGGTGGCTCCTTTGGTTTTGAAAGTTCAAAATCTTTCACTACTGTAATCAATTCTTGCTCAGCATTGTATCATCTGGAGGCTCGTTCTTCTTTGGTTCAGTCTCTACCGCCAGATTTTACTTTGAAAAAACATCTTTTAGCATTTCATATTCATTTTCGATAAAGTTTTGTTCCCTCTCCTCTATTTCTTTGTATTCTTTCTCTGTACTATCACCAAGTTCTTCTTCACCATCTGATTCAAGCATGAATGCAACCCTAAGACAACGAGTTAATTCATCATTTGATCTTTTGTTATTTTCAGTTTTCTGATCATCTCCTAAATTCTGCACTTGATTTACGGTTACAGGTACTTCTTCAACATTACTTTGGATGATGTCAACTTTTACTTTGTACTCGGTATAATCATTGCGGAATTCAGTGGTTCACATGTAATTGTTGGAATCAACATCTTCATTACTATTGCTTATAATTGTTTGTGCAGGATGTTTGTCAGTCAGGATCGCATCTACACTGTTGAGGATTTCATCCTCCTTTGATTTTTACTTATACTGGCCATTCTACTATTTGCTACACCACTTTCCCTAATAATGGTAGCTCATGTACTTCGTGCAGTGCCCTCTTTTCTCTCACTAACTTCTTCTAAAGTTGCTGCACGTGCACCTTGTGTGGCGCTTCCTATTTTCACCTCATTTCTACCTATGGATAACATCTCTGTTCCAATGTTTCCTTCTTTTATCACATTTTTGGCCATATAACTTTCTTCAACATTTCCCTGTTCAAATTGCTTTACACTGTTAATTACATCAGCCTGCTCTTTTTCACTCCCTGACAACATGTCCCCCTTTTCACTTCTACTAATTAACATGTCTGTCTTTTTACTTGATTTGGCGATATTCTCCAATGAAAGAGTTCCACTGACCTCTTTCATGATGTCATCTCTTTTTATTGCAGCTATTTCAGTCTCATAGTGGCCAGCAGATCACTCCACAAGGTTCAAAGATGCTGAGGCCTAGTTTCCTTGCTACTGGCTGTTGCTTTGTAGCCCCTGCGTGACTCATATATGTCCGCACTTGTCATTTCGTGTACACCGGCTCGTGACGCATTTCTACCATTAGCTAATGTCTTTTGTGGTTGCTTACCACATATCATTTCAAATCCACTGGGAGTTTTTTTCCATAGCTCCCACACTATCTCAGACTCTGCCTAGTTCTTAAATGGGTCAATTTCCTGTACCACATTTCACAGAATTCTTTCATAGAGTTCCTACCTCTATTATCATGTAGTCTGGCCATAATAAATTCTCACCATTTGTAGTCCTGCTTTTGTTCTCACCAGTATTCTTCAATAAATTTTTGCTTAAACCCTTCAAATGACATTGGTTTGTTTCTAGATTTAGTCCCCATCTTTTTGCGTCACCTGCTAAAGCACTGATCACTACATTAATTTTCTCTTCATCTGTCAAATAATCAGCGAAATTTCTCTCACAGTTCTTCAAAAAGTCTAAAGGATGCCATCCGTTATGTCTTTTTGATGGGTCAAAACATTCTTTGCCATCTAGTAATTTGCTATAACTTATTCATTCAGCAGTATAATTAGGTTTTTCTCTCATCTTTTGTTCAAGGTCGCACATTTTGCCTTGAATCTGTGAAGTGTTTTGCTCACATTTCTGTTCACAGGTTGCTACTTGGTTGCGCAATTCACTTTCGGACTCAAGTCACCGTTTGTCTCAATTGAGAAATTTCAATGTTGCATTTAGTTATTACTTTGGTTTTGAGATCGAACACTTTTTCGTTAACTTTAGTTATTACTTATCTTCAATTTTCATTATTTCAGCATCAAATCTATTGTTAATTTCATCAATTTGTGCTTGCATAGTGGCAACATTACTATTAATAATATTCATCTCACTTTTCAGATCTCTAATTGCATTGCTCAGTACACCTACTCTTTAATTTACTTCATCAATTTGTTTACTGATCTTAACCCCTTGCAATTCAATTTGCTTACTTTGTGTTTTCCCAAGTGTTTTAATTTGGTTGTTAATGTCACTACTCTGAGCTGCAATTTGTTTGTTAATGATCCGACCTTGTTCTGCAATTTGTTGACCTTGTGCTTAAGTCTGAGCAGCCAACATTTTTAACAATTGAGTCATTTCTAATGGTTTTTTGGTTTCCTGTTCTGATGCATCCTTATATTCAAAATCTCCTCCTCACGACTCACTCACTTCACTTTTGACCTTCAAGGAATTAAAAATATCCATTGAGTCATTGATATAACCACTATCTTCGATCGTGTCCTCTTACCTGCCTTGTGTCATTTGCAACAAGTTCATTATTTGAATCTGATTGTTTATGTGTGTATGATACTCCACGTAAGCCTGCTGCCATCTCGTGGCATCATCTATGTTTGCACCTAGCGAACTACTGCCACCTAATGCACTCTGTACTTTCCTGTCCCATCACCCTGGTCTACTTTCGTTTTTGTATCCATTTTAGATAGGCGTAATAGTGGTGGCAAGCACTTGGCAGCTATCTGGTCTCACCTCTTGCAGTTTAAGGCTATTTTCAGGTTTCTTCTTGGTGATTTATTAATCATTTCAGAGCTATTCCATAATACAAGAGCACCATATTACAGCCTAAACCACATCCAAGGCAATTTCAACATAAATCAGCTTCCAAATGCCTCACTTGGCACCTATGGTGTTGACTGTACGACTGCTGGTCACTGACTGCATAATGTGCTCTCTCTCTTGCCACCCAGATTGACCACCAAATCCACCTTTTCCCGCGTGCCAAGCCCCTTCTGCAGTGGAGGGGGTTCCCTACACCTTTTCCTTTATATAATTCAACTTCCCTCAGTATGAACCAGTATTCCAAGTACAATTTCTCTTTTACAAGCATACATATTTTATGAAGTTTCATTATTTTTAAACATTATTAAATCTTTACAATATATACATCATAAACTTCCACTTTCCCTCTGACAATTCAAAGATCTTAACTAGTATAGAACAATCCCTTCACAGTTACATGCACATAACAACACTGTATAAACTACTTGCAATTGATAATGGTGTTACAAGCTCGCTGAGCAAAATGTTAGTCACTCACTTAAAACAACACACTTGTTTGGATGGTGTAGAACTCATACAAGGCAGTCATGTGACCCTCCACCACTGTGTAAGTCATGGCAGTAGGTTGAATTTGAACAGTAAGATGAGTAAACATAGAGTATAAAGAAATAGCTGAAAGGAACAATGGTGTTTGGGCGTGACCATAAGTAGAACATGATTGAAGTTGGCTGGTTTGTTGGTGTATCAGCAAGAATTGTCTAATGTATGTGAAGAAGTAACATTCTGCTCACAGTCTTGTAACATAAAAAAAGAACAGTGGTCAGAAAAGATCCTAACAGACAGGGACAAGAAACCTAGTGCCACACCTTGTTAATGACAATTGGTTACATACACAATAGGACCTTGTTAATGACAATTGGTTAGATACGCAATAGGAATTGATGCAATCACAGAATGCAGGTCTGTCTCAACATGTTCCTGGGTGAACACTGCCAAGGGAACTGCATACAGTTGACATTCAGAGTTTGTCACCTCACAGAAGGCCATTGCTCACCATGGGAAATAACGTTGTGTGTCTTCAATGGGCCACACAACACAGAAACTGATCTGTAGTGGATTGGAGGAAAGTTGTGTAGCCTTGTGAATTGCAATTTTGCTTATTTTCAACAAACCAGTCAACTTCAAATGATTCAAGGTGTGACGTGGATGTAATAGGTGCAGCAATAGCTCACACTCGTGTGAGGTTTGTGGATGTTTTGCAGCACCATGACCAGCCCTCGGTCAATATGGCTGTCAACTGTGTTAACAGAGAACTGGGGCGGGGCTACTGTTGGCAGAAACTAAATCTTATATCTGTGCTGTACCTTGTGAAGGCATTGCTAATTACGCATATAATTTTTTTTTTTTTCATGATTTTCTTTAGATTTCTATTCTTTTTCTTTTGTTCATATGGGCATTTCTAATTGTGACTATGTAACATTCTACTGTGGTTTATAAATGTAAAGATGTAATTGTGATTATTTTGTTTGCCAATGGATAAATATGTTTCTTGCTTTGTACCTGTGGTAAAGTTCTCTTTTGGAATATTATTAATTGTGAAAAATGCAGTAAATAACCTTTATAAAGGTTTATGTAATTTACAATAATGATATAACATCTATAGACAGGGGACAGCGATAGTGATATCGAGAGTCGAAAGGTTGTTGCGTAGTAGAGGGGATGGTGCGTGGCGTGTCGGTGAAGCGTGCGCGGGAAAAAAAGTACCGTGTTTCATGAAAAGCATACGTAGTTGTATGGACAGTGATACCGAACTATCAGATTGTTAATTCTCTTTACCACTGCGGTATGTAATGCCATCACCAGCGAACTTTAAAGAGCAAATAAACCGGACTGTGAAAGTGCTGCTAACATTACTTTGTTGGGGCCGATACGAACTGTGCTTTTATGCGAATGAACTTTGCTGGTATTGGTTTTGGGTGGTGGAGCTGTTGTATATCACATTCTATCAAACCATGAAAGTGAAGACTAATTAACTGTGCAATATAAATGGCTTTTAGGACGTTGTCCAAGTTTGAAATGCGAGAACAGAGTGGACATTGTTTACGGTGTGCTTCACACGCAAGAACAATTCTATGAACTGTGTATTTGTGGCTAAGACTATATGAATGTGACGAACCATGTAATTATGGACAATAGCGTCACGGACAGTGCATAAAGTGTAAAAACGAGCGATATCTACGTCATGTACTTTGAAAGAGAGGACATGTCAACAACGTTCGTATACTGGCGTCTCGTGGTTTGTTAATCACCACGGGGTTAATGATACCGTTGTGCCGGAACTTTATTTGCGTTTCACCGGAGAAGATTAACCAGCGGGACTGTCTGTATCCTGCTCTCATCATCGTAACTCGCAGACATCGTGCTGCCTAACACAAAGCTTCGTATGCAACAAAAAGTTAAGGGATTTCGCCGAACGTTATCCCTGATGTAGAAACTTTCTCTAGTAAAAGTATAAGAATTACAGACTCTATTTAATTAAATTCTTTGTTTAGTTTGTTTGCTTTCTGCTAACGGAAATAAAATTACAATCAGTGAATTAAAAGTTGCCTGGTAGTCATTGTTGAAACACCAGTAAATATAAACTTCTTCCTCTCATTAGGACTAATTCTCCTTGCATGTCAAAATTATTGTAGTTATTTTATGTAGTTTTATGTATTGTTATGAGACTAGATATATGACAGTCACTAATAAGAGTATTTTGTCTCGAAATATGGCTTCGCGCGAAAATTACGGCAACCGCCATAATTGCTTTCGTTCTGACCAATAACGTAAAAGCTGCTATTCCCGTATTGGTGCTTTTCCTGACGTGAGCGGGAATTATAAATGTCAGCTGTCAAATCACGTAGTGACTGTTTACCCAGTAATAAAAGTTTTTGATATTGTATTGCTATGAGTCATAGTATTAAGAGACACTGGTTATGCTCAAAAGTGGGCAGACGTATGGCGAAACCTCAGTATTCATGCGATTGTTAACAGTATTGTGTGTGATTTACGAAATTTTGTCACTTTTTCTAATTCCTTTCAGATATTGTCTTAGATGTCTTTGAATTTTCAGAGAATATATACACAATTTTGTCGGTTCAGGTAAATTTCAGAGCAGTTTCTCGTGAATATTAGAGTTTACAGTTCATATAAAAAATGGGATGGTGACCAATTGAAAAGTATAACAGAGAGAGTGGTTTTCCAACTAGAATTTTGGATGACTTCACAGTTCAGATTTTGATAATTATTTTTCCTGTGGGTTGAGGTCATCACAACCTGTTGATGCAACTGGGAGTTAGGGTTAACTAGTCATGGCCTGCACCTGAATAGGAGGGGGAAGGATAGATTAGCTATTCTTCTTGCAGAAAATGTAAGGGGAGCCATGTGCACACAAGACAAAATACCTGTGATTACTGTAGTCATGGGGACACATTTTTTAGGTTAGAGTCAGGTTACAGACAGAGAATATTGGAAGAGATTAAAACAGAACAGTGCCATAATGTCTGTAGCAGTATCCAAATAAATAAAATTTGTGTGTTTTGTCAGAACATTAGAGGACTGAAAAATAAGATAGATGAGATTCTTGTATGCCTAGAAAATGCGGTAAGTTCTGAAGGTATAGATGTTTTGTGTCTCTCTGAACACCCTATAATCACAGAAATGGATAAGTTAAATTTAAGGGATTACATATTAGCATCTTATTCATGTAGAGTCAACATTGAAAAAGGAGGAGTTGCTACTTATATAAAAACTGGACACAAAGTCAAAAATATTGAAACAAATAGTTTTTGTGTAGATCAGAGCCTCGAAGCATGTGCTTGTGAGTTGCCACTGCAATATACTTCTTTAGTAATTGTAACAATCTACAAATCCCCTCAAGGTAACTGTCAGCTATTCATGAAAAAATTTGAGGCATTATTGAGCTACCTGTTAGACAAAAAGAAGCAGTTAGTGGTTTGTGGTGATTTTTATGTAGATATCGTAAAAGATACGGATAGGAAAAATTAGCTAGAATCTTTGCTTGGTTGTTTCAACTAGTATCTGTTGTAAATTTTCCAACTCATGTGCAGCAGGGTAGTAGGTCACTTATTGATAATATTTTTATAGACAGTGCTCAGACAGAAACAATTAATGTGTACCCAATTGTTAATGGGCTATCTGATCATGATGCACAGTTAATGGAAACAGCACATATAGCACCTTACAGGATTCAGTCCAGCTCATACTAGGCACAGAGGTTTATTAATGGAAACAGGATACAGAGCTTTAAGTGCAGCCTAGAAGAGGTAGAATGGGATGAAGAAAATGATGCTGATGCCAAATTCAATTTATTCCACCACAGATTTGTCTCAATATTTGAGAGTTACTTTCCTGAAACATTATCCAAAAAAGCCATTACAAAGACAAGCAAGCCATGGAGTACTAAGGGAAATAAGATCTCATGTAAGAGGAAGAGGGAAATATATGGACAGGCCAGAATTAGTCAGGATCTGAGGTTACTTGCTTAGTACAAAAGATACTGTAATATTTTAAGGAAAGTCATTAAGAAGTTGAGAAGCTTATGTGTTCTGACAGAAATTAATAATGTGGATAATAATATCAAAACTATATGGAATATTATCAAATGGAAGATGGGGCAGCCTGACAGTGCACAGCATACCATAGCAATAAAGCTAAATGATGATGTTGTGAGTGATAATTCAGAAGTTGCAAGTATTTTTAACAATCACTTTCTGAATGCAGCAGCAAAAATATTGTTAAAGGGTTCAGTTAGAAAACCCAAAAAAAATGTCATTCCCCAGGACTTTAGTACTTTTGAAATAGCACCAACATCCCCCACGGAAATTAAAGGAATTATAAATATACTGAAAAACAAGGGCTCATGTGGTGTTGATGCAGTCTCTAACAGCATTTTAAGTGTAGTTCCAATTTAATAAGTGGAGTCCTTAGCAATATATGTAATGCTTTGCTGGCACAGGGAATTTTTCTAGACAGATTGAAATACACAACTGTCAAACCACTTCATAAGAAAGGGACAAGAGTGACTTAAATAATTATAGACCAATTTAATTGTTTTATATCTTCAAATTTAACACAATTTTCGGACAACACAACAACACATATAAGTCACTGAGTAAGTTGACCTGTGTACAAGTTGGCATTCGATTAACACTGAGTCTCAGTCTAGCGGCCGCTGCTCGGCTGGCTGCTTAGGTGCCGCAGCTGCTGCCTGGCTGGCAGACAGCGCCGCACATAGAGGACGTGCGTAATTGTGCGGCAGCACTTTGAATAATCGGCGAGTCACAACACTTTTCCCCACTTTGAAATTGTTGCACTGGTCTTGATGGAGGTGTCCTGGAGATGGCTAACGTCCATAGGCGTTGTTTGACTCGCCGTAAAGTCTCGAGGAGGAGGGTTCCCCGTACGGACAGAAGTGTCCCCGATGATAACGGGTCGAGATGACAGGAGACGTAGGGGTTGAATCTGCTGGGGCCCCCTGCACCAATCTGCCCATTGCGGCAAGTCCAGTTGATATGACAGGAGACATGGGCGATGTGTCGGCGTCTGTTGGAGGAGGAGGCGAGTAGATGTACTCTGACAGAGGACGGTCCTCCGGTTCCTGCATGGGCACGTCTCCTGGTGGCGTCCGTTCTGGTGCCGGCATCGCGATGACGGTGAAAGGGCTGCGTTGTGAGTATTGAGAGATGCCAAGATCCCGAGCATCAGGTAGAGCCAAAGGTGGTGTGGTGGCATTCGGAACAGGTGTTGCTGGCACCCGAGGCCGAAGCTGGTCCGAATGACGCACTGCAACACCCATGTCCGTCTGGATTTCATACAGGTGTCTGCCACGGTGTCGTAAGATGCGGCCCGGGCTCCATTTTGGCCGCCTGCCATATCCCCGTACCAAGACGAGGTCGTCGGTGGTGAACCGGCCAAATGAAGGCACCCGCGGCCGTGAGGTGGGAGGCCGCAGAAGATGAAGTAGCGTGCGGGGCTGTCGGCCATGTAAGAGCTCATCTGGGCTGTGATCGCCATGGGGGTGAAACGGTAAGACGCCAGGAACTGGAGAAGCGCATCATCAGCAGCAGAAGAAGTCAGAAGTTTCCGCATCTGAGCCTTAAATGTGCGGACCAGTCGTTCAGCCTCACCGTTGGATTGTGGATGGAACGGCGGGGCCGTGACATGCATAACGCCATGACGAGCACAAAAATCCAAAAAGTCGGAAGAGGCAAATTGCGGACCATTATCAGTAACAAGAGTAGAGGGGAGGCCTTCCAAAGAAAAAATGCGGGCAAGAGCACTGGTGGTTGCTGCGGTGGTAGGTGACATGCAACGGACAATGAAAGGAAAGTTAGAATAGGCATCAATTACGAGGAGCCAATAAGTACCTATAAAGGGTCCCGCAAAGTCAGCATGAATGCACTCCCAGGGCTTCTCAGGCGAAGGCCACGGTGACAAAGATGACTTCGGAGCAGCGGCCTGTGACGCACAAGGGCCGCAGGCAGCGACCATGTGTGCGATGTCAGAGTCGATGCCAGGCCAGTACACATGACGGCGTGCCAGAGATTTTGTGCGAGACACACCCCAGTGCCCCTGGTGAAGGAGGCGCAAGACCGAAGCACGCAAAGACGCAGGTACCACAACACGCGGCGAAGCATTGTCAGTGGAGAGGAGGATAACACCATCCCTAGCCGTGAGGCGGTAGCGCAAAGTATAGTAGTTCTGCAACGGATCAGAAGTCTTAGCGGACGGGCGATCTGGCCAACCCTTCTGAATACAGCGTAAAACCCGGGAGAGGGTAGGGTCAGAACCCGTAGCAGCTGCCAGCCTGTCCCCAGTGATGGGGAACCCGTCCACAACCCGCTGCTCGACAACATCCAGGTGGAAACACAAAAGTTCGTCCCTATCAAATGCCTGATCAGGACCCATGGGAAGGCGAGACAAAGCATCAGCATTCGCATGTTGAGCTGTTGGCCGGAAATGAATCTCATAATTGAAACGGGACAAGTAAAGAGCCCAACGCTGGAGGCGGTGTGCAGCCTTGTCGGGAAGTGATGTTGATGGATGAAACAAGGAAACAAGCGGTTTGTGATCCGTAACAAGATGAAATTTTGAGCCATAGAGAAAAACACCAAACTTACGAAGAGCATAAATGATGGCCAAAGCTTCTTTCTCAATTTGAGAATACTTTTGTTGGGCATCCGTGAGCGTTTTGGAGGCATAAGCGATGGGTTGTTCCGAACCGTCAGAAAAACGGTGCGCAAGGACTGCACCGACCCCATATTGAGAGGCGACTGTGGCAAGAACAAGATGTTGGCCAGGTCGATAAGTAGCCAGGCACGGGGCCTGTTTCAGCATAATCTTTAATTTCCGGAAAGCCGCGTCACATGACGCGGACCAGTGAAAAGGCACGTTTTTATACAACAGGCGATGCAACGGCTGAGCCACCGACGCCGCAGACGGTAAAAACTTGTGATAGTATGCTATTTTCCCCAAGAAAGCCTGCAGTTCCTTAACAGATGTAGGGCGAGGAAGGGCATTGATCGCAGCGACAGTTTGCTGAAGCAGACGAATACCATCCCGAGAGAGTTGAAACCCCAAGTACGTGATAGATGCCTGAAAAAATTGTGATTTCTGAAGATTACACTTAAGACCGGCAGTCTGTAAGACATGAAAAAGTGTGCGGAGATTTTGAAGATGTTCTTCAGTGGTGGAGCCAGTGACAACAATGTCGTCCATGTAATTGATACACCCAGGGACAGGGAACAATAATTGTTCCAAGAATCGCTGAAAGAGAGCAGGGGCGCTAGCAACCCCGAAAGGCAAGCGTTGGTATTGATAGAGGCCGAAAGGTGTGTTAAGGACCAGAAACTGCCAGGAAGCAGCATCAAGAGGAAGTTGATGATAAGCTTCCAACAGGTCAATTTTAGAAAAATACTGGCCTCCAGCAAGTTTAGTGAACAGTTCTTCAGGACGGGGCATAGGGTAAGTGTCGATGAGGCATTGAGAATTTACAGTGGCTTTGAAATAGCCACAGAGACGAATATCACCATTTGGCTTAGCAACGACAATGACAGGGGAGGACCACTCACTGGAAGTGACAGAAAGCAAGACCCCTGAAGTAGTGAGACGATCCAGCTCCCGTTTTACCCGATCACGAAGGGCCACAGGAATGGGCCGAGCCTGAAAAAACTTAGGCCGAGCAGTGGGTTTGAGCGTGATATGAGCTTCAAAGTCGTTTGCACCACCTCATCCAGGAGAAAAAAGGGACGAAAATGTCGTCGACAAGGAATCCAATTGAGCATAAGGAATAGCATTAGATACAATATTGACAGAGTCATCTATGGAGAACCCAAAAACGCGAAAGGCATCGAAACCAAAAAGATTTTCTGCATTGCTCTGGTCGACCACAAATATGGGAACAGTGCGAACGACGGATTTGTAAGAGACCTCAGCATTAAACTGCCCCAAGAGAGAAATCTTCTGTTTATTGTACGTCCGTAATTGCCGAGTGACAGGGGACAGGAGTGGAGAACGCAGCTGAAGATACGTCTGAGAATTAATTATAGTGGCAGCAGAACCGGTATCCACTTGCATGCGAACATCTCGACCAAGGATTTGAACGGTGAGGAATAACTTTCCTGAAAGGGAAGAAGTGCAATTGACAGACAACACAGAATCAGAATCAGCGTCATGTTCATGAACATCATGTGTGCGGTCGGATTTACAAACTGAAGACACATGACCTGTCTTGTTGCAATTGTGACACACAGCCCAACGTTGGGGACAATCCTCGCGTGAATGTTTCGTAAAACACCGCGGACATGAAGGAAGTTGCCGAGGATTTTGCTGCAGTTTCTTAGTGGGTTGTTTACGGCTAGGCCGAGGCTGCGCGTGGGAGCATACTGCGGCCACGTCGGCCGGCGGGGACGCGCCACACGTTTTGTCAACAGTGCACAGAGGTTGTATTTCCCCGACGTCACCCCACGCCTCTATTTGCGCCCCAGCGGCGTGAGAAATTTCAAAAGACTGTGCAATAGAGAGAACTTCATCTAGAGTCGGATTCGCCAACTGAAGGGCACGTTGCCGAACTTCTTTGTCGGGTGCCGACCGGATAATAGCATCCCGTACCATGGAATCGGCATAGGATTCTTTGTGAACGTCAGTAACAAATTGACACTTTCGACTGAGGCCGTGTAGTTCAGCAGCCCAAGCGTGATAGGACTGATTTGGTTGTTTTTGACAACGATAAAAGGCAACTCGAGAGGCTACCACATGCGTTTGCTTTTGAAAATAGACAGACAGAAGGGAGCACATTTCAGCAAAGGACAAAGACGCAGGATCCTTCAAAGGAGCCAATTGCGACAACAACCGATACATTTGAGGTGAAATCCAGGAAAGGAACAGAAACTTACATGGTTGTTCGTCCGTGACATGAAATGCCAAGAAGTGCTGTCGAAGACATTTTTCATAATCAGACCAGTCTTCCGCCGTCTCGTCGTAAGGTGGAAAAGGAGGTACAGCCAATGACGAGAAATGCCCCGCATTGGACGCCGCGACAAAATCGCGAATCGCCACTGTTAGAAGCGTTTGCTGTTCAAGGAGATTTTGCAAGAGCTGCTCGACAGTAGCCATGGAACCCTGTGAGTCAACGGTGAAAAGGAAAAATCCACTACCTCGTCGCCAATTTTTATATCTTCAAATTTAACACAATTTTCGGACAACACAACAACACATATAAGTCACTGAGTAAGTTGACCTGTGTACAAGTCGGCATTCGATTAACACTGAGTCTCAGTCTAGCGGCCGCTGCTTGGCTGGCAGCTTAGGTGGCGCAGCTGCTGCCTGGCTGGCAGACAGCGCCGCACGTAGAGGACGTGCGTAATTGTGCGGCGGCACTTTGAATAATCGGCGAGTCACAACAAATTACTGACTTCATTTTCTAAAATATTCAAAAAAGTTATGTATTCAAGTGTAGTCTCACATTTAAGTGAAAATAATTTACTCAGCATGTCACAATTCGGATCCTGGAAGGGTTACTCGACTGAGAATGCTATCTACACATTTACCCATCAAATAATACAAGCCCTAAACAACAAATTATCACCAGTTGGTATTTTTTGTGATCTCTCCAAGGCATTTGACTGTGTGGATCATACCAAACTCTTAGAAAAATTTAGGTTTTATGGAATTGAAGGCTATACACACAGCTGGTTTGAATGATAGTTAATGAACAGAAAGCAAAAAATTGTGCTGAATAGCACAAATAATGTTGGGATGGTGTTAAATTCTAGTGAATGGGGAGTTATCACAGAGGGAGTCCCACAGGTTTCAATTTTAGGTCCTCTGCTGTTCCTTATTCATGTGAATGACCCCCCACTTAACGTTCAGCAAGTGGAACTAGTACTTTTTGCAGATGACACGAGTGTTATAATAAACCGCATTCCAGAAAAAGTAGCTGAAGATACTGTTAAGGATGTCTTTCATAGAATTATTAAGTGGTTGTCAGAAAATGGACTCTCTCTTATTTTCGAAAAACTCACTAAATCCAGTTCCGTGCACCAAATAAGAGTCATACTGACAATTGATGTACCATATGAACAGGGCTCAGTGAACTAGGTAGATTTCTCCAAATTTTTGGGTGTTCACATTAATGACAACTTGAACTGGAAGAAGCTTATTACTGAGCTTCTCAAACAACTAAGTTCAGCTACTTTCGTTCTTCATATAATCGCTAGTCTTGTAATAAACAGATCAGCCTCCTAATGTACTTTGCATATTTCCATTCAATAATGTCTTATGGAGTAGTTTTCTGGGGTAACTCACCACTTAGACATAAAGTACTGATTGAACAAAAGAGAGCAGTGAGAATAATAAGTGATGTTCACCCAAGGACATCATGTAGGCACCTTTTCAAAGAGTTAGGTATTTTAACAGCACCATCAGAGTACATATATTCGCTAATGAAATTAATTACAAATAATCCATCTCAATTCGCAGAGAACAGTGATGTTCATACACACAACACTAAAGGGAAAAATGACCTTTCCTGTCCATTACTGAAGCTGTCAGTTGCTCAAAAATGAGTACATTATTGAGCAAAGCAAAATCTTTGATCATTTGCCCAACAACATAAAGTGTCTGGCAGGTAGCAGATCAAGTTTTAAATCTAGCTTAAAATCATTTCTTTTGGACAACTCCTTCTACACCATGGACGAGTTTCTGTTTCAGAAATGGTAAAAAAAAAAAAAAAAAAAAAAATTACCTCTAAATGTAGTTGCATGTGTAGAACTAAAAATTTCAGTATTATTTTATTAATATTAGCATTATTCATGGACCTTGCCGTAGGTGGGGATGCTTGTGTGCCTCAGCGATACAGATAGCCGTACTGTAGGTGTGACCACAACGGAGGGGTATCTATTGAGAGGCCAGACAAATGTGTGATTCCTGAAGAGGGGCAGCCGCCTTTTCAGTAGTTGCAGAGGCAACAGTCTGGATGATTGACTGATCTGGCCTTGTAACACTAACCAAAACAGCCTTACTGTGGTGGTACTGCGAACGGCTGAAGGCAAGGGGAAACTACAGCCATAATTTTTCCCAAGGGCATGCAGCTTTACTGTATGGTTAAATGATGATGGCATCCTCTTGGGTAAAATATTCTGGAGGTAAAATAGTCCCCCATTTGGATCTCCGGGTGGGCACTAGTTAGGAGGACATTGTTATCAGGAGAAAGAAAACTGGCATTCTACGGATCGGAGCATTGAATGTCAGATTCCTTAATCGGGCATGTAGGTTAGAAAATTTAAAAAAGGAAATGGATAGGTTAAAGTTAGATATAGTGAGAATTAGTGAAGTTCGGTGGCAGGAGGAACAAGACTTCTGGTCAGGTGAATACAGGGTTATAAATACAAAATCAAACAGGGGTAATGCAGGAGTAGGTTTAATAATGAATAGGATAATAGGAATACGGGTAAGGTACTACAAACATCATAGTGAATGCTTTATTGTGGCCAAGACAGATACAGAGCCCATGCCTACCACAGTAGTACAAGTTTATATGCCAACTAGCTCCACAGATGATGAAGAGATGATGGAATGTATGATGAGGTAAAAGAAATTATTCAGATAGTGAAGGGAGGTGAAAATTTAATAGTCATGGGTGACTGGAACTCGATAGTAGGAAAAGGCAGAGAAGGAATCATAGTAGGTGAATATGGAATGGGAGTAAGGAATGAAAGAGGAAGCCGCCTGGTAGAATTTTGCACAGTGCATAATTTAATCATAGCTAACACTTGGTTCAAGAATCATAAAAGAAAGTTGTATACATGGAAGAAGCCTGGAGATACTGGGAGGTGTCAGATAGATTATATAATGGTAAGACAGAGATTCAGGAACCAGGTTTTGAAATTGTAAGACATTTCCAGGGGCAGATGTGGACTCCGACCACAATCTATTGGTTATGAACTGCAGATTAAAACTTAAGAAACTGCAAAAAGGTGGGAATTTGAGGAGATGGGACCTGGATAAACTGAAAGAACCAGACATTGTAGAGAGCTTTAGGGAGAGCATTAGGGAACGATTGACAAGAATTAGGGAAAGAAATACAGTAGAAGAAGAATCGGTAGCTTCGAGAGATCAAATAGTGAAGGTAGCTGAGGATCAAGTAGGTAAAAAGACGAGGGCTAATAGAAATCCTTGGGTAAAAGAAGAGATATTGAATTTAATTGATGAACGGAGAAAATATAAAAATGCAGTAAATGAAGCGGGCAAAAATGAATACAAATGTCTCAAAAATGAGATTGAGAGGAAGTGCAAAATGGCTAAGCAGGAACAGCTAGAGGACAAATTTAAGGATGTAGAAGCTTATCTCACTAGGGGTAAGATAGATACTGCCTAAAGGAAAATTAAAGAGACCTTTGGAGAAAAGAGAACCACTTGCATGAATATCAAGAGCTCAGATGGAAACCCAGTTCTAATCAATGAAGGGAAAGCAGAAAGGTGGAAGGAGTATATCGAGGGTCTATACAAGGGCAATGTTCTTGAGAACAATACTGTAGAAATGGAAGAGAATGTAGGTGAAGATGAAATAGGAGATATGATACTGCATGAAGAGTTTGACAGAGCACTGAATGACCTAAGTCAAAACAAGGCTCTGTGAGTAGACAACATTCCATTAGAACTACTAACAGCCTTGGGAGAGCCAGGCATAACAAAACTCTACCATCTGGTGAGCAAGATGTATGAGACAGGCGAAATGCCCTCAGACTTCAAGAAGAATATAATAATTCCAATCCCAAAGAAAGCAGGTGTTGACAGATGTGAAAATTACCGAACTATCAGTTTAATAAGCCATGGCTGCAAAATACTAACATTAATTCTTTACAGACAAATGGAGAAACTGGTAGAAGCCGACCTGTAGAAATGTTGGAACATGCGAGGCGATACCGACCCTATGACTTATCTTAGAAAATAGATTAAGGAGAGGCAAACCTAAGTTTCTAGCATTTGTGGACTCAGACAAAGCTTTTGACAACGTTGACTGGAATACTCTCTTTCAAATTCTGAAGGTGGCAGGGATAAAATACAGGGAGCGGAAGGCTATTTACAATTTGTACAGAAACCAGATGGCAGTTATGAGAGTCAAGGGACATGAAAGGGAAGCAGTGGTTGGGAAGGGAGTGAGACAGGGTTGTAGCCTCTCCCTGATATTCAATCTGTATATTACCAAGCGGTAAAGGAAACAAAAGGAAAATTTGGAGTAGGAATTAAAATCCATGGAGAAGAAATAAAAACTTTGAGGTTCGCTGATTACATTGTAATTCTGTCAGAGACAGCAAAGGACCTGGAAGAGCAGCTGAACGGAATGGACAATGTCTTGAAAGGAGGATATGAGATGAACATCAACAAAAGCAAAATGTGGATAATGGAATGTAGTCGAATTAAATCGGGTGATGCTGCGGGAATTAGATTAGGAAATGAGACGCTTAAAGTAGTAAATGAGTTTTGCTATTTGGAGGGCAAAATAACTGATGATGGTCGAAGTAGAGAGGATATAAAATGTAGACTGGCAATGGCAAGGAAAGTGTTTCTGAAGAAGAGAAATTTGTTAACATCGAGTGTAGATTTAAGTGTCAGGCAGTAGTTTCTGAAAGTATTTCAATGGAGTGTAGCATTGTATGGAAGTGAAACATGGATGATAAATAGTTTAGGCAAGAAGAGAATAGAAGCTTTCAAAATGTGGTGCTACAGAAGAATGCTGAAGATTAGATGGGTAGATCACATAACTAATGAGGAGGTATTGAATAGGATTGGGGAGAAGAGAAGTTTGTGGCACAACTTGACTAGAAGAAGGGATCGGTTGGTAGGACATGTTTTGAGGTATCAAGGGATCACAAATTTAGCATTGGAGGGCAGTGTGGAGGGTAAAAATCAGAGAGGGAGACCAAGAGATGAATACACTAAACATATTCAGAAGGATGTAGGTTGCAGTAGGTACTGGGAGATGAAGAAGCTTGCACAGAATAGAGCAGCATTGAGAGCTGCATCAAACCCATCGCTGGATTGAAAACCACAACAACAAGAGAACAGCACTATTCTATATATATATATATATATATATATATATATATATATATATATATATATATATATATATATATATATATATATATATATATATATATTAAAAAGAAAGATGATGAGACTTACCAAACAAAAGTGCTGGCAGGTCGATAGACACACAAACAAACACAAACATACACACAAAAATCTAGCTTTCGCAACCAACGGTTGCCTCGTCAGGAAAGAGGGAAGGAGAAGGAAAGAGAAAAGGATATGGGTTTTAAGGGAGAGGGTAAGGAGTCATTCCAATCCCGGGAGCGGAAAGACTTACCTTAGGGGGGAAAAAAGGACAGGTATACACTCGCACACACACACATATCCCTCCGCATATACACAGACAGGTGTCTGATGGATCCTTCCTGTGCGAACATTTTCATGGGTAGCTTGGAGAGGGCTTTCCTGGGATCCAGAAGCCTTCAGTCCCTGGTTTGGTTTAGCTACATTAATGACATCTTTGCCACATGGACTCATAATTATGAGACTGACCTGTTAATATTCTTGGAGTCTGTAAATACATTTTCCCAATTAAATTTCACATGGTCATATTCTGAATGCCATGCCACTCCCCGTGATGTTAATCTCTTCCTCACTGAAGGTCAGCTACACACTTCTCTTCACATTGAACCCACTGACAAACTACAGTACTTACATTTTTACAGCTGCCATCCTTTCCATGCCAAATGTTCCTTCCCATACAGCCTGGGTATTCGAGGCAAACATATTCGTTCAGATGCGGACTCATTATAGCAATACACCACCATTCTCAGCCTTCACTGGATGTAATTACTCTACCAACCCTTGTTCAAAAGCAGATTTCTCAGGCCATCAAATCCTATCCTAGTACTACTGATCCCTCCAAAAAACAACTTTGGAGTACATTAGTTTTCAATCAATATTATCCTGGTCTCGAATGTATTAATCACCTATTTTGACAAGGCTACAACATCCTAAAATTGTGCCCTGAAATGTGGTCCATTCTGTCCAGCATTTTGCACACCACACCCAGAATAGCTTTTCATCACCCTTCCAACCTGTGCAAAATGCTTGACAACCATATGCTCCTTCTGCACTCATCTCCCTATCCTATGGCTCCTACCCCTGTGACCATCCTTGCTGCGAGACTTGGTCTGTGCACCCTCCTGCCACGATCTATACCAAACCTGTAAGAGGCAAAACATATACAATCAAAGGGAGAGCCACCTGTGAAGTGACACATATTATACACCAGCTATTATGTAAACACTATTTGGCCTTTTACATTAACATGACAAACCTAGTTATTAGTTAGGATGAATGGGCATAGGCAGAGGGTACATACAGGCAATACCTAACATCCTGTTGCCAAGTATGCTCTAGAACATGGCAGTCATGACCTTGGTGTCTGCTTCACCACATGTGCCTTCTGGATTTTTTCCCTAGACATCCATTTCTCAGAACTTCATCATGGGAACTGGTGCTACAACATGTCTTCGTCTCTCGCCACACATCTGGCCTTAATTTATGTTAATTTATTTTGAAACTTCCTGGCAGATTAAAACTGTATGCTGGACCAAGACTCGAACTCAGGAACTTTGCCTTTCATGAGCAAGTGCTCTACCATCTGAGCTACCCAAGCATGACTCACGCCCCGTCCTCACAGCTTTACTTCTGCCAGTACCTCGTCTCCTACTTTCCAAACTTTACAGAAGCTCTCCTGCAAACAGCTTGCAAACTATACCTTTATATGTGTGTTCTCATGCCACTGCTTGGTGAATAGCTTTCCAAGTGCAGTTTATTACAGTCTCAAGTTTAGTATTACCTCTTAAATGTAATATATTTTAGATTTTTTACTTATTCCTTATTCAATGGGACCATTTCAGTATAAATCTCTGTTAGAATCTTTAGCATATGTATTTTTTGTAAATATATTTATGCCTTTATGTAATTTTGTTTCTATGACAATATGTACATCTTTGATGATCTTCCCACAATGGATATATGGAACAAAAAGTATATCTAATCTGATCTTCAATCCACTTGTGGCTAGCTGGTCAAATTGTCATTATTTAGGCATCAGGTGCATTTAAATGTGACAGCTCTTCAATCTTGGACTGAAAGGAAATCACAAGTGTTGTCATGATTCCGGGTGACCAGGTCTGATCACACTGAGGGAGGATTAGCATACTACATACCAAGCACATTGTAGCCTCCTTCACATCTGCACCTGCCAAATGGGCAAAAGCAATGGACTCACTAAAACAACCCATGTCATTGCACACCACTGGTTGGAGACTAGCAAAAATCAGGTCATGAATCACCATCTAATGTAGGGGTTGTCATTCACACCAAAACACAGACTTTGTTGTAGTGCTGTACTGTTGATGAGTGGTGTCTCATCAGTTTCAGTGATGAACGTAAGTTTTACAGTACCTTGAATGACAGTTGCCTGGAAGTAAGACAGAACTAATGGAGATAACACATTCTGGCATTTTTTGAAGACATTTCCATATTCATTTAAATTGAGATAAAATAAAGCAGATTTCTTCCTGCTGATAAGGGATTATTTATGTTGCTTAGCTTTCCAACTAATGTTGCTTACAAAGAGACTGATCCTTACGAGGGTAGACTGCAATCATTATGTCTGTTCCTACACCATTTGTTATGAAACAGAAAAACATAAATATTAAATGATCTCTTACTAATTTATGTAGTAAAAGTAACAACTCACTGAATTTTTGAGGTGCTGAGTTATTGATATGCACGTATAAATGAGACTGAGAACTTCACTAGACCTAAGACAAAACCTTGTTCGGAGTTATTGAGTACACACATGTTCTGCAGATGGACTGAGGTGAGTGTTTGTGTCGGGTGCAGAAGGTGAGAAGAACAGAGCAGAGAGAAACTGTGGGGAAAAGTAATTCTGGCTGGGAGGGAGTAGCAACAGGTGAACACGGCAGGAATGTGACACCCATCTAAATCTTTGATAGGGATGTTGGGAGTAGGTGTAGGGTAAGGTGACTAGGGTACTGCACATATTGGGTGGGTGGGGGAAGGACAGAAGAGTTGTGGATAGGATTCCACTCACGATGTGCAATGATAAGTAATCAAAGTCCTAGTGAAGAATATGCTTCAGTTGTTCCACTCCAAGATGGTATTGTGTGACGACGGGATGCTCCTTTGGAGTTGATACTTCAGGGTAATCATAGGATGAGGAATGTGTGGGGATATGGCACAGGAAATCTGTCATCTGACTTGAGTGGGGGATAGTGCATGTCTGCAAAGACTTAGTGGGACCTTCAGCATATTCTCATCGCTGTAGATACACCATCCACGGGTGGCCAGATTATATGGGTGTGATTTTCGGTGTGGAAGGACTCACATATCTCAATTTAGGTACTGTTGATAGTTGTTGGGCTTCATATGGACAGAGCTATGGATGAAGCCATCTCAGAGGGGGAGGTTAACATCCAGCAAGATGGTCGTCTCCTCCCTAGCCACTTCTCCATATCATCATCGTTGCACTTTGTGTGGATTCACAGGTGCCAGTGCCCATGTTGCAGTCCTATCCCATACATTGTCTACTTTTGAATGACTCGACACGTCTACTGTTCAGTGAGTTGTTACGTTCATACTTGAATTATTTACTTTCCATTGGGACTCCCCAACACCGTATTTTAAATCATTTTTAAATCTGTCAGGAAACATGCCCTGGGTCATTGGTTAATTACAAACATACCTTAAGGATGATTCTATCAAGATACTTAAACATTTTAATATTCTACAAGAAACACAATCATAGCCAGACCAGAGAAATCCTGAAATGTACTCATGCACATACACACGTATCTACTCCACACATAGTAAGAATGAGTGAATGAAAGTGTACTTCTTATTTTGACTTATTATAATTCAAATATCAGAATAAGTTATTTTTAAGTGTTGTTTCCCTATACTGAATATGTGTTATATTTGCAGGAGAACCATCATCTTCCTTTGGTCTGCGATTTTATTGTCATCAATGTGGTCGAACATACAAGCATGAGGCTAAGTTGAGACGCCATTTACGTCTGGAGTGTGGAGTACCACGGCACTTTAAGTGCTTTGGATGTTTAAAAAGTTTTATACACAAGCATCACCTCACTAAGCATCAGCGCAAAAGCAGATGTATTGAGAGCTAAATCAGGGTTTCATCACTAAATAATACAAAAATAAAAAAAATTTCTATAATGACATTTGCTTGAAAATATTCATCAGAACTCCAAGACATGTTCTCTAAATTCCGTTCACCCATATTAATTTTAGCTCATAGAAATATGTGATTTTCAATATTTGTGTGTTTAGAAATCGTTTCTTTACTCATATTTCTATAATGAAATATTTTACTCCGTAAAAGTGCCAAGAACCATTTGGAAATCCATATGCGTGCTAGTTAAGTAATAAACCTTACACTTCTTTATTGACAATTATACCTTTGTTACTCTTAATTTTACATTTACTAGAAGTAGCTTAAACAGTTGTGAACTCAGAACTGTTAATAAGATGCAAAGTGTATGTGAAACTATTTCCATATCTCAGCTAGTGTTTGTGTTCATCACAGTTAACTATAAAACTCACTTTTAAAAGATAAGGAAAGCAAAAATACAAGAAAAGAAAAATTGAAAACGTCAGTTTGCATGGAGAGAGATGTCTAGAAAATGTATTGAAATGAGATTCCTACTTTCATCTTTTCTGAAATAGAGATTATTCAATTTTTTTCATTTATATTCTCAGTTCATGCACCAATTAACTGCCTGGTATTTTAATATAGAATCTGATCATCTTTATAAAAATATAGCAAGTAGTTGTGCTGAGCAATCTTACAATGTGGGTTCCAACATGTGGTGTCCTATATTCTGTTAAAGGTGCCCATAGCTTTGTATTGCTAAAACTACTTATTGACCTTACTAATTGGATGGGGAACTCAGCTGCTGTTTAATAATTCGTGTGTATTTCATGTTTAAGTATGTTCATTTGTTTTTAATGTACAGTACATTGTTGCATTTTCCTTAAATTAGATAAGTGCACTGAGAAGGATTTAAGTACCGAGTAAGTTTTGTAAAATAAACCAGTGATGTTATTTGTCTTGTAAAACTTCCATTGTATTCTGTTGGCATGGGAAGTTCTATGCCGTTTTATGAGTTTTGCGGACAGTGTAGAGATCCTGTCATGCTTTGTTTTCTACATCTGGTTATTTAATATTGCCTGTCTGATTTCTGTGGATGATATGTGTATTATGTAACTTGTAAAATGAAGTAAATTATCAGGCAGATGTCAACACATGATGGATGAGCATTGTCTATTACAGATCCTTGGTAAGTGCTGGTGGATGTGTAAATGATAAAGGTCTGTCACCTTAGGCTAACTTAAGTCTAATTCCCTTTAATGAGCAAGTTTTGGAACAGATCACTGGAGTGGCTATGGGGAGTCCATTATGACCCATAGTTATGAAATGTGTTGTATGGAAGATTTTGTGGACAGAGCTCTGGGAACAGCAGCTTTGAAACCAATCTGTTTTTGGAGGTATGTAGAATATACTTCCATGATGTGGTCGTGTGGAATGACTGCTCTTAATTAGTTCCTGGAATGCTTGAATTCTCTTCATTCCAGCATCAGATTTACTAAGGAATTTTTCTTGGATATCTTGATTTATAAAAGAAATCACAGAACTCTAGGACACAGCATTTACCACTAACACATGCACACCAACTGTCAATTCTTGATTGCCATATATTGTTTCTGCCATAATTCTTCACTGATGATGTTGCATGTGCAGTCTGCTAAGGACAGAACTGACACTTTGTGGCACATTTACCATGAGCTTTTCATGACCTATATAGGGTGATTGCTCCTCTGTCCTGGCAGTTCATCTTTGCATCTAAAGATGGTGTTCAGTTGAAATGCCAATTTTTTGTTTCATATCGATTTGAGGATCCAGCTACATCCTCAAGAAACATACCAGGTATTACTGTGGTGAGAAAATCTATTTAGTCACACAAAATTAAGTGTGTTTGTAGCCATTCACATTTTGTGGAACTATATGCAGAGTATAACAATATTGGATACTGAATATATGTGATGGGAGCTGGAATATGATTAATAAATATAAGTCAAGCATCTAAAAAAGGAGTCACAGAACGTGCAGCTTGTCCTGTTTATTTTAATTTGTTATTAGTTTTTTACGAAGTGTTTCAGAACCAGTGATTGTAGATAAATGCTGTACTGCTCCACAATTTAAATATTAATTCTTGAAAGATGTGATTCTGTTATCTACTCAGCAATGTACAAATTCGTTTTTAGAGTATGTTACAAGTGCACCAGTACTTTTATAGGCCACTATCAGTGTGAGCAATGCACAAACTAATTATTTGCTGACTTGATTCATTTTTTTGTCAGAAGGAATCACCACTTTAAGGTTGAGCATCCACCAGAATGGTGTATGTATGACTAGTTCGACAGCTGTGTATGACTGCACTTGGCCAACTAATCCCATGACACATTGCCATACTGGCATGCATCTACTGCACACGACCAAGACAGCTCAAAATGGCCATACATGGCCAGCTGATAGATGAATCCCAGTAAAATGAGATTGATCATACATAGTCAGAAGTATTTGGTGTAAGCAAGCTTATGCTGTAGCTTGTTTCTGGGTGTGATCACTGTCCAGTATTCAAGACAAGACATATCACCACCATGATTTACAGAGGAAACTATGATTGAAAATTGCAGAGGACATGAGTGTGGAAGATAAGTGGAATGATAATGTAGCAAAAAACATAATACTGTGTGATAAAATTTATTGATTACATGATATGTGACATACAGTGTACATTCAATAAGACTGTTTATTTAATTCTAGAAACTGTCTTCAAAAACGTGGAAGAAAGAAGCTAAAGACACTTCAAAATACAGTCTTGCCTACATCTGTCATATCATCCTAGTGAGGTGTAATAACAGAAACAGTACAGATTGTGGGCTTTCTAACAGAAAATGTATGAAAGAAATGGTGTGATGTTGGTGTGATGAGGTGTGTGGGCCCTCAACTACGTACCCTCCGACTCAGAGTTGTAATATTAAAAGTTTTGGCTGGTTTCATCATCTAGGGGCTGTGATACATGGTTGCAGCATTACAGGCCAAATACTGCTGATTCTACAGTATATGATAAGAATACACACATGAATCGAATGGTCGAAGGTTTCTATCACTCCGCAATTGTGAATTATGAAAGTAATATAGACATTTATAAATGAAAGATTGCAATTAAATAAAATCTGCAGGTTCTATCTTAATGACTTTAAGTTATGAGTACAATAGTAGTATTTTTGAGAATGCGATATATTTCTGACAAACACTTATTGGTGTCAATGGTCCAGCAATTAAATAAAACATAAGTTGAATAACAGGGAAACAATAGATTCCTACTTCATGTAATTAGTTATGAACAACATCATAGCTCATGAATTTTCATTTCTGAACACATATTATGACTGAACTGCAGAAGCCATGGAAATCACACAAGAGCACAGGGTGGCACTCTGAAATATTTCTATCCTATGTGACCACACGCAAACTGCTCCACTGTCCAAGTCTTTCCGCCGACTCCACGTCCAGCGTGCCATCACATCCAGCAATTCCCATGTCCTGTGCCTTCCTGTCCAGAACTGTACACTGACCAGGACTCCCTTGAAATGATCCACCTCCCCCACTTCCATACAGTCTCACCATTAACGAGCACTGTGATTGGATAGAGCGTTCCCTCCATCTCTCCAAGCCAATGTACACTCACAAACATATTTAAACACATATAAAATACTGGAGTGACTTGAAATTAAATAAATATTCCTATGGCTGGACCATAAACACACTCTAACACACATTATTAGATATATAAACAAATTAAATAAACATATATCAAAGGAATAGAACAAAAGGTAGGCCAGTACCCTAATGTCTCTGTGCTTTCTAAAATACAGTAAATATTTAACCAATTTCTTCATGAATAGTATATATCAGATATAAACAAAGACATAGATGAATAAATATATTTATAAGCATGCTGTTACCATTTTTTGTGTAACTGTGGCGTACTTATGGCCTGATGTGATCGATAGTAATCAGCCACTTTGACCTCCAATAACTCATGTACTATTCAAGTTACATGCCTGTAATTCATACCAATGTAGGTTTACGCTAATAGTTTTCTAAAGACAAGGTGATTGACAAAATTGGATGAAGCATTTATATTTTGGAAATTCATTGCTGGGTGTTACTTGTATAATTTACCATCAGATGCTAAACTTTAAACTAATAAAGATGTTGAAAATCTGGTTACACCATCAGAATCATCATGCAAATAATAATAACGTACATGTTTGTTCTTGTGGTATCATGATTCATCTGGCTACTATTAATTTCTATATGAACTGTGAAATGGCTGCCATCATGGTTTCACAATGTCCGCCATCTTTGGCACTCCTGGTGTGTCTCCTTCATTGACACAGCATCACAATGGAATTCCTAACCACGGCGTCATAATGTCTTGAAGTGTCAAGGCGATGAGAGGCAGAGGGTTCCAGGCACTTCTGCTCCAGACCTTTCGATGTTGCCGTGGGCGCAGTGCTGGCCCACCTGCACCAGACTTTACCCAAAGGTTTGTGCACCGGGACAAATTCTAAGTTTGCCCACAGCACCATAACACTATTGTGATTCACACTACTTGTTTTCAGTTAATCTGCTTACTACCATAATAATGATTTGTTTTAACTCATTACTGAATGCATTTTAAAAGGTGACTATTGTCAAACAAGGAAAATTGAAAATTCCAACATAATTTTGTGATTTTACAAAGCATAATATAACTAATAATTTTCTTAAATTATTGGGGGAGGGCTCCACCCCCTCCCCCCAAACGAATTTTTGAGGCGGCTTGGCCCCCCTCAGGCCCCATGGAGTCTGCGCCTCTGTATATAACTAATCTCAGATTTCAAAAGTTCCGTGAAATGTACACATTCGCTAGGAAAGGAAGGCTCTAAATCTGTGTCATATGACGCTTGGAGTTTTGATGCATGTTCAGCAATATCATCAAGTGAATTGTCCTATAAGGTTACTGAAAACTGTGAAGGAGTCCAAAATTGTTCTATAGCTTTCCTTCTTCCTCAGTAATTCAGCATACAAGTTGTCGAGTACTGGGAGAAATATTTTGACTCTAAATTTTTCCCTTCCAGTCAGAAAAACTTCTTCAGAGTCCTCTTCTTCATCGTCACGAAGTTTGCGTTTTCTTGATGTATGAGTGTGGTTAAAAAACAATGACAATCTACACAGAAATCTGCTCGTGTCAGGACACCTGAAGAAGAAGAAGAAGAAAAAGAAGCATTGTCACCACGATGGCAGAGTTCCACAAGTTGCCGTAGCCATGGAAGGACTGCGGCCCATGATCTGTCATGGGGCGCCGCGCTTCCCCATCACCGAGCACTGCCCTTCCCCCACCACTGGCCATGGACCTCTCGGAAATGCCCAGACGGAGGCTGCGGGAGAGGGTTGGAGATTATATAAAGTCAGCATCCATCAGAGATCAGTCAGACACCAAGAATGTCTGAAGATGGCAAGAAGTTGACTTGTTGAAATATCGTGCCTTTTGGACGACGCTACCCGGCTGAATACCCAAGAAATTTTCAAGATTTCTGTACATCGGGAAAACCTCAGATCACACAACATGTACCTCTACAGGGAGGAGATGCACGGCAAAATCAAGAAGCTGGACAAGTTTTGGAACAGGAAGGAGTGCCTTTTGGCCTCTCTTGCCTTTCTACTGAGGTGCCAAGAGGACTGAATCATACCATCTTTTTTGAAGGTTACTCATCATATCAAAACCGCAGCCACCAACTAGATCACCAGAAGATCTAGCCTGGCCCTGGTCATGGAGAGGGTCTGGGGACTGGTACACTCGACGAGGCCTCTAGAGAACTCTTCTCACTCCACTTGCAGCTTCCCTCGACACTCTGTGCTGACTCAGGGGAGTGGGTAGATGCAGTTAGTTGGTCTCAAGTCAACAGTGCTTGGCAGTCAGCCACCTGTAGACAAACTGCAAAATACAAACTCCTTGCAGCCAAACCACCTCAGGAAGAACCACAGAGAACTGTCATCAGCTGCACAGGGAAAGTAATTTACAATGCTACCTTATCCATACTTAAAAAGGGGCTGAATATCACACCAACACCAACAACATTAACAACAAAACAATTCATCATCATGGTGGAACAGGCCAGTCTTGCACTTCCACGTGACACTGCATAGGAAATGCATAGGAAATACGACGGGAAAGATGCCGTGTACTCACCAGGGCAGCACCCCCAAAGCCAAACATCTCCAAAGAAAAGAGGAAAGCACTGAAGCACCTCCGAGAAGTTGCTGGACTGTCATCCTGTCCTTACATCAACATACTTTCTGTTTGATGGGAACTATTACGAACTACCTGATGGAGTAGCGATGGGCTGTCTGCTAACACCAGTAGTGGCCAATGTGTTTATGGAGGCTTTTGAAGAAGAAGCTCTCGAGTCAGCAGAGTACAAGCTCTCTTGCTTTTTTTGATATGTAGATGATACATTCGTAATCTGGGCGCATGGACGATAACACCTCCAAGACTTTCTGCAGCATCTGAACTCGCTGCACCAGAATATCAAGTTCACAATGGAGGTAGAAGAAAACAACCAGCTTCCATTTCTGGATTTGTTTGTCAGGCAACGACCGGATGGCACACTAGGACACAGCATCTACTGTAATTCGACACATACAGATTTGTACTTGCATGCCTCCAGCTGTCATGCTCCTTCACAGTGAGAGAGTGTTATGAGCACACTGGTGCACAGAGCATGTGAAATCGTGGACTGTAACAGCTGAATTGCAGCACTTGCAAGCTGTGTTCCATGCAAATGGTTACAACAAGCGGCAGATAAAATGCGCCTTAAGACCATAGAAGCTAAGACTGCCGCCTTACGAGGACAAAGACAAGCCAGTTGCAATGGATTATACCATATGTTGGGGACACATCAGCAGAGATTGGCAGAACACTCAGAAAATATAATGTCAAGTGCATGTTTTGCCGTCCATCCAAAACGAAAACATTATTAGGATCAGTCAAGGATGTCTTAGGACTCCGGAAACTGGGAGTTTACAGCATCCATGACAGTGCGGGAATATGTATATAGGCCAGACCATCTGGACGGTACAGGAGAGATGTAGTGAACATAAATGCCACACAGACAACGCACAGCTGACCAAGTCCGCCGTGGCAGAGCACTGCATCTCACATGGACATGACATGAACTACGATGGCACAAAGGTGTTACATTGTCTCCTCAAAGAGGCAGTGGAGATCCGGCTGTATGACGAACTAATAAATAAAGACAGCAGTTTTCAGTCAAGCAAAGCCTGGGATCCAGCTTGGAGTATGATTAAAACACAACAACAGTCTACATGGAAATCCACTCCTGTCATAACACCTGAAGAAGAAGAACAAGAAGAAGCATTGTCACCACAACACCACAAGTTGCTGTAGCCGCAGAAGGACTGCGGCCCATGTTCTGTCGCATGACGCCGCACTTCCCCCACCACCCAGCGCCGCCCTTCCCCCATCACTGGCCGTGGATTGCTCGGAAGCGCCCGGATGGAGGCTGCGGGAGAGGGATGGAGACTATATAAATATGGCATCCATCAGAGATCAATCAGACACCAAGAACACCTGAAGAAGGCAAGAAGTCGGCTTGCCGAAATATCACGTATTTTGGACGACTCTGCTCTGCTGAATACCCAAGAAATTTTCAAGATTTCTGTACGCCAGGAAAACCTCAGATCAGACATGTTCTGAATATTCTTGACACTGTCTTTGTAACTTACAAAGCAAATAATTTTTGCAATTTCTTGCAGTGAAATGTGTTGGATCGACTCTTGTCCCACTTATTCTTATAACATTTTAGCTGTTTCTGTGGGCGTAGAAGACAGACTACAAAATTTAAGTAGTCTTGTTGGCAGTTGATGTGGTGTGTTGTCATCTGTGTGAACACTGCTGATATGTCTACATGCAAATGCACCTTTTGTTCCAACATAAAATAAAAATAACCTGTACTTGAAGAAAAAAACCTTAGTTAAGAAATTTGACATAAAATTTGCAATGCCACATACTATTCAATTGCACAGAGTGGGAACTTTGATATCATGTAGGTTGCAGCACAATAAATGAGTCAAGTGAAAGTTGGTTTCTTCTTCTTTTTTTGCCAAAAAAAAGTAACTGAGTAAATAAATAAATAAAATATTTAAACTGTTGTGATGTGTATTTCACACATTATTAGATATTCTGCTTATGTTCTTTTCATATAAACATGAGTTTAAAAATGTAAAATATTCCCAATAACAAAATGTTTTGTTAAACAGGTGTCATTAAATCAAAGTTCAGATACTGAAGACCACAGAGCTTTCACATTAATTGTAGTAATGGAAGATTGACTTGATACTTCCCCATAATTTCTACAAGAAATTTAAGTAGAGTGGGGTTTTACATACTAAGGACCACACATGTTACAGTATTTAAGAAACTGCTGATTAGTTTATCACAGCTTTACAGGGGTCCCAGTATTTTCATGGGGAAAATATGGTAGGATTAAGTAGAAGCTGACAACATTCTCAGAATAATAAATTGTAGATTGCCGTCCTGACAGCTCACTTCAAAATATTTTGAACAATCATGAAGATGATACCAGAGAGAAACCGAATGTTAAATTTCGATTCGGTCACAAAGTAAACTATGTATATTTCCAAGCTTGTATTGTCAAATTTCATTCTTAAGGCTTATTTAAACTAGCAAGTTGTTTAACAGTATTAAAATTTTTTGTCATTTATAAGTGCAGTTATTTTCAAACCTACAAAGTTAAAATATGTACAGAGCAAAAAATTCCACCCCCCTTAAGGTGCTGCCCCTAGGACTATGCCTAGTGGGCCTGTACGTAAATCCACCACTGGCAACTGTGACAGATGTGTAATAAACTCTTCATGAAATCAGAGTTGCTGGTTGTACATCAACAAAATGTTGAAACTGCGTACAAAAAATGATTGTAGTCACTTTGCACCTTCTCATTAAATTATCAATACAGTTTTTAAAAAGTTAGTAACAACATTCATGAATCCATGCCTACATTGGTTTTGCAATGTGACAAATATTATTAAGTGTCATAAATACTTATGAAATAACCAATTGTGGTTACTCATCCACTAGCATTATTAGGTAAGGATCAGAAAAAGTCATGCTACCTCCATGTCATGAGTAACTGTGATGGATTAGTAGTATTTGCATATCATCTTTCAACAAATTCATCAGTAATTCTTGATACACATGCCTGATTTGAAAAGTCGGATGTTGTGGTGTTTACTGACATTGTCATCTTTCATATGACACATATTATGCTCAGATTGCTCCGGTGCTTTGTTTGCTATAAATTTTATGACATGACATAATTAAAAACAATATGAACTTTTGTAATAATAATCCAATAATCTTGCTTAAAACTGCAATCAGCTCATCTCATCATTGCAATTTCCGTGGTGTTTCATCTTCTGTTTCATGTTTGTAGGGACTGTAATGTATTTTCATAGAAATTATTTCATCTTTCATGCCATCCGTATTAGCTACATCCTTCTCAGCCAGCAAGCCAACTCTGGCCCTCAGGATAAACCAACATCTGCCCACTCAGACACTTGATTCCAACACTGCCTCACTTGCTGGCTAACTGACGAGCCATCAAATACACTCCAATGTCTCTTGCTCTCTGAGCCAGCTTCTCATAATGCTGCAATGAGCTGAGCTAATTTTTATAATTGCATAATTTCTTATCTCCAAAAATATTTGAATACCACCATAGGTATTTTTTATGTATCATCTCACAATTAATGTTACATATTTTTTTATATATCATCTCGCAATTAATGTTACTTCCTAATGGTCTCACAACTTGTTTATTTTGAGATCTTGAACCTTCCCATCCTTCATCATTTGTACATATATCCCACCTTATTTCAGTTTCTCACCTTTATTCTGAAATTTTAGAAAACTCAGATACATGTATATCTGTTGGCACTACTTTTAGAGTTCAACTTAATCAGCTGATAAGATGACATTCTCTGCCTATCTGTTACAGATCACACACATTTACATGGCCCCTGATTGCAGGATGTAGGGAGCAGAAGCTTGCATTTGGCTCATAGTACATTGGCTATTAGAACAAGCCTCATTGCCTTCTTCCAGGGCAAACAATGTATAGCTTAAGTACACTTTGAATAACAGTCCTCCATTTTCACAAAGGAGTTGTCAGAGTATGTGGGGTTGGTGGTTAGCCCATAGAAGGATCAGGTACAATCCCTTTGATGAGCTACATTCTGCCACCTGCTTAATTATGGCTGATTTTATGTGATCATTCTATGTCATATTCCCACAAATTGTTACACCATGTTGTTTGTGTGAGATGACTGATGAACAGTGATTCACTGATATTGTAGTCATAGGATACTACTTTTTTGTGAAATGTACAACTTTAATTTTCTATACCTTAAATCAGGCTGTCAACCTTTGTACCATCTTAAAAACTTATCAAGATCTAGCTGTATATATGTGCATGGTTTTCAGATAGTACATCTTCATAGATAATTGCAGCATCTTCAGAATCTGTGTTTTTTCTCCTAATAATCTCTTTCAGGGAAAATGATCTGAAAACATTATTTGAATCCTACAATCTGATCTCACTAACTATCTTTTCATGGCCGTAGTGATCTAGTGGGTGGCCCTGAGGTTTCAAGTTCGATTCTGAAGAGGGGTCCCCACCTAGCAACACAGCAAAGAATGGCTGCACTCTTCCTGCACACAGGCTGATAGCCCAGTCACAGGCTTGTGGCACGGACTTCACTGTACTTTAATTAACTTTCTGACATAAGTGAATAAAGACAGTAGTATCGTAATTGATCATGTTTTCTGTGATGAAGCTCAAAGCAAGTATACTCATTATAATTTCACTACCTGCAGAACCTACACATGATTTGTTGTGGGAAAGTTCTAGTGGAATGTAAGCTTGAAAAAGGATCACTCTGGAAGCTAGCAAGTTTTCTTTCTTTTTAAGTGTGACTATTGAGAACTCTTAAGCTTCTGCTTTAGTGTGAGTGGTTCCCAATAAATGATTTCATGTAGCTAAAGAATGTTTCAGAAATTATGTCATATTATCACTTTTAAGTGCTGCTTTAGCATAAATTACAGCTGTCTGAGCACTTGATCTTTCTCTCATGGGAAGTGAAATTTATAAATAACATCCAGTTTCTGGTACTTTGCTTCCTTTCTTGGTGACTTGAACATAGTTTGCAGATACTTTGTTTTAAATCTCATTGTCTAGGGGTCCTGAGTTTTTACAGATGGCCATTAAAACACCATTTTTCCAATAATCCAGTCATTTTCTTCTAGACATATTTTCTAAAAATCACTCTACAGAAAGACCTTAAAATGTTTTACAGGAACTGCCACAGGACTTTGCCTACCACAAACTGTTGATCTACTGATGGTATTGACATATGAATGAATGGCAGTCCAATAACAACTGAGCCGCTATACATTCAGTTCACGTGATTTTATATATTTATGGTTTAAAGTTTCACACGTTAATGTTCTCACTCAAACAGTATTTTCATACTGCTATAATTATGTAATGAAGATTATTATAATAACAGTCTTTTTATAAACAGAAAATTAGGGCAGTTAAACAGTGACAATAAATGTTTTACATAACTGCATTTTTGGATTAGAAACTTCTGGGAAAAACATAAATTTTAAACACCACAAATGAGTTTTCTGTTACAATAAAATGTTTCCTTGCAAGAAGATAATAATAATTTTCAATTTTGGTGTGTAAAAATTAATTGTTATAAATTTTTATTTTGGATAAATGTTATAAATTGAGACCGGATTATATTCATTTGTATATTTGGTCCCTTTTCACCAGTTATTGCATATTTCAACTAAAAACTAGTGACAATGCACATTTTTGCTCTATGTTTACAATATTTTAAAAATTTAGATTGGCACGAGATTCCATGGTGACTCACGTTACATTTTTAAATCAGTGTTTTATTATATTGACTTTTTATCAGTCTATAAACCCATATTTTCTTTTGTAAATCATCATTATAAATTGTGTTGCTCAGGAAAAGATCTCGAAGTGTTATTTAAGCAAGAACAAGAATGTAATTTATGTTGTGACTCATGTTACAAATTTGGAACATCTTATTCCTAATGTGCATTTTAGGTCAAAAGTGTATTTAAACTTTTAAGAGTTTGGACCTGGTTTTTATCACAGAACATGCATATTAGGTTGGCATTCAAATGATGCAACTACAGTTGTCTAAAAATATTTATACCATGTGAAATACTGTAATATATTGAAAACGGCATGTGACTCAATGTTATGTGGTTCATGTTACTTCCTACTTATTGTTTGGAAAATCTTTTTTCCTGCAAGCAGAGAAATGAAAATATGACACTATGTGCCAAGTAAGATAAATGTAACATTAACATTTCAATTTTCAAACACTATGAAAAATTATAAAAGCATGACCTCTGGGAAAATGAACTGTAAACTCAATAAAAGTCATAGAGCTGGAAATATCCTCTTTCATTGACATCAAGTGGATTAATTTTCTTTATAATTTCATCACATTTTGCAGGCCATTTCCAATACTGACCAGCACACTCCATTGCACTGATTAGGTAAGAATTTCCAAAAAACTGCACATACTTCTCCAGCATTGAATTTACTGTCATATCCTACTTTGTACCAGTCTCCAATTTTCACACTTTCTATAGTTTCTTCAGTTTGATGATCTGCAGCAGCGAAATTCCTTGGAAACAGCAGATATGTTTTTAGTACTCCTTTGTTGTTGTGAAAGCAGTGAATGCTTTTTTTATTTGGTACTGGTGATGCTGAAGAAAATATTTGAGCCAGATTAAGTTTCACATTGATTCCTTGAATTTCATCAATAGACGTATCAGAAACTTGCATAGTCCTGATACTTGCAGCTACTTGAGTGAACATTGATGTATCACCTACTGTGAATATTCACTTTTTTACTGCATTCAGCACTAGCCATTCCACAACTGCACCAATTCCATCTACGGATCCTTTACCATGGGATGTAGCAAATAAGTTCCAATAGATTTCCACATTATGAAATGGTTGAAACTGAGGTACAGCAGCAGTAATACATTTGTTTTTAAGTTGTGGGGAAGGTCACCTAACCAGATTGAAACTACCTTCACATTTTCAGATATAGTTGACAGTACCTTGCTAAAGTAAGGAATTGCAGCACTTGAGTCATGGCTTTATCCAGAGCACTATGTGACTTGCCTTTCTGATCTTGCATCTTATATTGCCTATGTTTTCTAACACTCTCTCTAGTTTTAGCTCTGCTTTCTTCTAATAACAGTTGTTGCTTATGTTGACTGTGCTATAGAAACTTTTGTTTCTGCTGGCTTTTTCCAGCTTCTTCCAGATGCTTCTTCTTAAATTATTCATATTTTCGTTCACACTTTAACTTTCTCCTCCTCCTCCTCTGTCGTTCTGCTGCTGCTCCTTCTAACATTAAAATAATACAACTGTGGCTCATATTACGTGACTCAGGTTACACATTTAATTTTCTGTTTTTACAATATTGGTTGAAATTGGGAAATTTTTAGTAGTGATATTAGTTACAAATTCATGCTAAGAAGCAAATTACTGAACAAGATAAAGTTATCTCTAATATATCTCTTGGTTTAAAAACTGAATTACATGAATGTGACTCATGTTACATGTAAGTTCATGCTGTTGTAATTACCTACTTCAGTTTTATACTCTTTATGCAATACATTAGGGTATGTAACAGTAATATTACATGCTAATTCTTATCTGCCAGTTAGTTGAAATGAAGGTCCAAAATCTCCAATAATTCACACTCTCATCACATGAAGAACATATGGCATTATAAAAATGGCTACAAATTATGGAGGAAAAGCAATAATGGGTAACAAACCATTGTTGCCATACAGTAAAAATTCCAAACTTCTCAAAAAATACCAAATTTTAAACATCATAAGTGTGTCCTTCTTTACATGTAATATCCCTGGTGGTCTCTAGGTCAATCTAGTTTTGAAGTCTGATAGATTGACCACGACCTAGAACGGCATGCAATCGCTAACTGAGAGACTGCTGCGTAGTGAAATCTTTACAAAAGAGGAACAGGAACAGGCAGACAGAGACTATGCTCCTGCAGCCCCTGTTAATCCCCTCTGCTGTCTTACCGCACACGTTGGCAACAATTAAATTAAACTACACAAGCTTTTAGTCGCACATCCATTGTTTCAGTTTAGTCTTCTATTTACTTGTACACACTACACAGTTGAATGTGTTTACGACGTGTACTGTGTTACGTGTTGTGCGCCATGCTGACTGAAAAAAGAAATGTCAATTCGTTGATAGCTGACCATCGTGGATCATTTATGTATGACAGAATTGTTTTATATTGTCAAGTTTGCAAGAAGAACGTTTTGTGCAAAAAAAAAAAAAAAATCAAATAGACCAGCATGACAAGACAAGTCTTTATATTGCAGGAATGCAAAAGAAAGGACCACAACAACAATTTCTGACAACAGCAAGTTGCAGTAGCAGGGATTTGTCCAAAATTAACCAAAAATGTTGGTTTAACATGGATATATGTGAAGCATTCATTGCAAGTAATATTCCTCTTCACAAACTTATGAACCCTATCCTCATAGGCTTCCTGCCCAAATATTACTTAAATCAAAATATACAAGATGAATCAACATTGCTTGAAAATTACATACTGACAACTTACATAAATGATGTGGTAGAAATACATAATGTACTCAAGGACAGCATTATCTGGATTTCAGATGATGAAATTACAGATGCTTTTGGCCATTACATTGAAAATTTTATTGTTGGTGCTTTAAAAGAAGAGCATTCTTCTTCCTATTTAGCGGTCTGCAAAGAACTTGTAAAAGTAATTCACTCTCTGATTGCCAGATTTGTGAATGAGGGTAGGAAAAATATTTACAGAATCTTCTGCAGATGAAAGGGTGTTTGTGTTTATTTCAGATGCTGATTCCAATATGATCAAAGCAGAAAGTCCTCTGAGTATTTTATCCCAATTTGATTCATGTGACTGGCTTTGCTCATGGAGTACATCGCCTTGCTGCAGAAGTACGTAACGCATTTGTGAATGAAAGTGAACTGATTTCATCCACAAAGAAAGTGTTCCTAGAGGCTCCTGCTCGAATCAAAGATCTACGAAGAAAACCACCAAATGTGCCTTGACCTCCCAAACCAGTGGTAACTCCTTGGGGTACATGGTTTGAAGCTGTGTTGTTTTACAGTAAACATTTCAAGGCCATTAGAGGGGTAGTAAACAATTTCAATAGTGCAGAGGCTTTGGCAGTTCGCCAGTGCGAGGAAGCTTTTAATGATTCCAGTATTAAAAAAGACATTGCTGTGATTAGCATTAATTTTTCCCATTTACCTGCAAGTATTAAAAAGCTTGAAACTCCAGGTTTGGCGTTGAATGAATCTATTTGGTTAATGAATAAAATTACTCTAGTGAACTCGTCATTGCCTGAGATGTTCCCAAGGAAACTTAAAAGTTTGAAAACGTTTTAGATAATAACCTAGGCTTTGAACCCTTGTGCAAAATTGATAGTTTTATCAATGAGATGGGTAAACTTTTACCAGAAACATTAAGTGCCAATAGAGCACCCAAATTCAAATAGTGCCCAGTTACCTCAAATGATGTAGAATGGTCCTTTTCTGCTTATAAAAATGTTTTGAGTGATCAAAGGCACAACTTACTACCAAACATTTGGAACAGTACTTGTCGTTTATGTTTGCAATAGTAGAAAAATGTTAAATAAATTGTAAATGATGCTTTGGTCCAATAGTATTAATTAAAAGTTAATGCTATTCAAAAAAATTCATGATAGTCTTTTGTTTTTTAAATAAAATATTACAGAGTTTTCAAGCATGCGCCTCTGAATGTGATATCTCTCGAAGTGGGTCCTGGTCGCTGTGACTCACTTGCATTGCATGCGCTTATTACCATCAACAGTAGCAATTTTTGAAACATGGTATATGTCTCCATTTTGCAAATTTTTAGAAAATAATGACAGAAAGGCCCCCTTCCTAGCCTCTACTAGAAAGTATTCAGAAAATGATATCACATTCTAAATGCACCAATTTTTCGTGTGGCATGTGCTCTTCCTCATAATTGATATGCACAGATTCAACTTTGAGATATAATGCATGCATTAACTATAATTTTTTTTGTCTTGCATATTTCGTCACTTTTTGTGCATTTTTAAGCATTTTTCATGTATATTTGCATGCATATTTTAAGATTTTTATGATGCATATAAACCAGTCTCTAGTTATAAAATATGCCTTGTATACAAGAATATGATTCACGTAATACAGCCAACTGGTTGCAATAATATTTAACTTGACTTGGTTTCGAGACGGACTATGGGTGTCTTCATCAGAAAAACCAAAAACAATGCCATGTAATTTATTTATTCTTTATTTGTCTGTGGATCATTTCTTATGATATTGGACACTTCATGTTTCTTGCATATACATAGCTAGTTACAAAAAGATAGTACATATCCATATGTTTTATAGAATTTTCACAGAAAATGTCATTAAACTACATTTAAAAAATGTATATTGACACACTATTTAATTTTTTATTTCAAGATATTCTTTAACACTGTAAGGGCAAATATTGATCAGATGCATTTTTAATTTTATTTTAAAAAGAGACTTACTTTCTATCTTCTTTATACATTGTGGTAAACTGTTGTACAGTATGCGCCCAGCATTTACATGTTCTTTTTCTGTTAATTTTAGCCTACTTCCTCCTGTATGACAGTCATTTTTTACTCTTGTATTATGTTTGTGATATTGTCCATTCAGCAATGCAATGCAGTTAGTTTTTAAGTAGTGTGTATACTGATGCTACTGTAAAAATGTTTAGTTCCCTGAATTTATTTCTGCAGGATTGCCTAGGTCATACTTTTGTGATGCATCATACGGCTCTATTTTATAATCTTAATACCCTTTGTGTGTGTACATAAGCAGCATTTTCCCATGCCAGGATGCCATATTAGAGGTGTGAATGGACTAGCCCATAATACATTGTTTACACAGTGTGTCTGTTTACTGACTTTGACATTTTTCTCATCAGAAATATGCTTGAACATATTTTGCTTCACACGTTATTTATGTGATTCTCCCATGTCATATATCTATCTACTATTACACCTAGAAATTTATAGCTGTCTGTCTCCTTTAGTTCTAGGTCTCCTAGCCTGACTGCGATGTTGTCCAAAGCGTGTTTTTTGTTTGCAATGTATCTGCATATATGTTGTTTTGTTTCCATTTATAAAGAGATTCTTTTCTCTGAAATAATTGTTTCCACTTTTCATATCTAGCAAAGCCTTCTCTTGCAGGTCATCTGTTGTAGAACTGGTAACAACAAATGAAGTGTCATCTGTATACATGGCACCTATATTTTCACCTGCTGGTACAAAAAATCCTGCTCCTTGAAATGCTTTTGATTTTTTGTTCTTTCTCATCTCCCATAATGAAAGTTTTATATAAGAAGATAATTTAGCATATAAATCAGTTTTCATCTCTCACTACATGTAATTGTTTTTGTTTTTCTGATGAAGACACCCTAGTCGGTATCGAAACCAGGTCAAGTAAAATCTTGGCTGTATTATAAAAATCACATTTTTGTTCATCTTTTGATTTTCACTTATATTTCTTTAGATAAATTATTTTTGATGAAATACTGTACTGTTTTATTCAGCAAAGTGAAAACTATATCTATTGTAATAATTTTCTAAGTAAAATTGTGTAAATTAAATTTTTACAAATTCATAAAATAGCATGTTCCAAATAACATATTTAACAGTATGTCAAAAAGAAAACCGTTAACTGACTGCATGATCATTTCTATTCTTCCATTTTATTGTGCTTGGTTATTCTACATGAAATGATGGGATGACAGACTTTACTTGAGAAGTATTATGTTTACATATTGTGCAAAATCATAACTGAATGTGTGATGTCTGGCAAGACATTTGTACAATCCACATAATATATGCAAAAAAATTATCTGTGTTCTTATATTTCATTTCTGTACAAACAGTTATCAATTATGTGGATTCTGTATAAAAGAAATAATCACTCTGCATTTTTATGTTTGTATAATATTATGTATGTCAATTTTGCAAATAATGTCTGGAGTCAGTGAGACTGGAAACGAACGCAGACAATGATAATTAAAAATATAACAAAGATACATATATATTACCATATTAAATTGCTCATAAATAGCGGAAACTTAGACATTACTCTCCCTGTCTTCTTGTAGCCATGAATTTTGTAAGAGCCTGGAATGCTTCCTCAAATGTTTAATTCGCTTTCATTTGTTTTTTCATCAAGGAAGATGCCATTGGGCACTGATGTATAAAATAGGTGCATACTTTGAATTTTATGTTAATTCTTTATATAGAAATTGTCAAAAATACTTGTAATAATTTGTAACTAGCTTTTCCAGTACTTCATCTCACATTGTTAGCCCTTTTCAGCAAATTTAGCATTTTTTGTGATGCAGTGCTGCGTCACAATCACGAGAGCCACGGCCGCGGCAGATTGAAACTATAATTGAATGAAAGCAGTTTTCCCATAACTAAGCAGGCAGGTAATTGTACATTCAAATTATTTCTTTCAGCCTCCCAGAGACCACAGTGGTAAACTGCAGATTTTATTATGTCATTTTCAGATGGACATAGGTAACTGCTAGTACAATATCAGTGACATAAATAATTTACATAAATCAGAGAGTTAAAACTTTACTTGTGTGAGATCAAAGACTGCTGCGTTGAAATATGGTGTGGCTAATAATATTAAAATCATGTTCATTTTTAGTTTCATTCTTTCGTGTTAGTTGTGGCAGTTCATAATGTTCAAATATTAAAAAATCCACTGCAGCTTTTATGTCTGGCAAGCATTGCATACTCTAACTTCTGTGCATGTAATAAGAGTAATTTTCAGTGCATTTAAGAGACTAAAGTAGAGAAAGACATGTTTAATTTTGTAATCAGTTACAGTAATGATACACTGTTTCATTTTTAATGAGCCAGATCAGAGTTATGAGAACATAGTTTTGCAAATTAACAATCATACATTCACAGCAGGAAATCTTTTCCTGTTGAACATATCCCCACATAATAGATCAGAGTGCACAAAGTTAAAATTTAAACTACAGAAACGAATAGTGAAAACTGCATTTTATCTTTTGTGTTTGCAATGATAATAAACACTTGGTTTATTTAAAGTGCTATGCAATATAAACTGTATTATAACCAAAGATCATACAAGTTCAATCCATGATTTTGTTACTACCAAGCAAATGAATTACATTCTTTTACATTCAATCAAACTGTATATAAAATCAAAGTGCATGGGGATACGTAACAAATGGAATGCTCACATTAATTACTGACAAGTGCGTAATTCGGCTGTAGACATGTACTGCAAACAACTAATCAAAAAGTGTATCATGCAGTACAGTTTTTGTTTGGTATCATATATTAAATGTAGCCCTTTCTCTGATGCTTTGTATCAGTAACAAACACACTCACCAATCATGATGCACAAGTATTTAAGATAAATAAGATAGTACCTTACAGTATAATTCCCCCCCCCCCCCCCCAAGTGGAATTTACTTAGAACAATTAATGACTCCAGAACAAACATCTTTAACAATACTTTACTAGAGATGATCTGAGATAAAATGTATAATGAACCAAATCTTGACATAAAATTTGATTTACTCCATTGTAACATTACAATTTGCTGTCAGCTCTTTTCAGAATGTGAAGATTATAACTCTGTGTTGTGCTTCCATTAAATATGACACACAAATAAAACTGGATAGCAGTAACGTACAATAAATAGCTGTTATACCTAACTTCCATGTCAATAATGAGACTGAGTTACTCGTTGCTATAAGTGAATGTATCCCAGGTCTTAATTGTCTTAGGCATTTTTTAGGACTTTACAATGAAAAAATGATAGCTCTGTTTAATTTTTGACTGTGTTTTTTAATGAAATGCAGTAATTTTTTTGGAAGTGCTGGTGCTGATTTACAACTCACAACTGACTACATTACACTGACTCTGACTGTGCGATCTCAAGTGCCCAACTCTCTATAAGGTTTTGACAATCAAGATTTGTGTATGTATGTTGAAGTTACAATTTTAGCAAATTAACAATTTCAAAAGGCACTTTAGTTTAATTAATTGACACTGTGGCATACATGATGGGCTGTTAATGTACAAGGATTTCCCAAAATTATGAAGTACTTCATGAATTTATCTAAAAGTTGCACAGTGTGCAATTTTAACAGTATTAAGTCACTAAATCTTAAACAATTGTCTTCATATACAAATTATGTGTGAACATAAAATGCAGTAATGTTTTACATGACTGATAACTTGAGCCTTTACATATCTCAGAAAAGAAACAAACTTTACAAATAATGATCATAAAAGAATAGGAAAATTTGTATAATGAATCAGAATGTGGTATTGCTTTGCCATATTGTAACAGAACCCCCCCCCCCCCCCTCCACACCCACCCGCCCCCCCCCCCCTCACTCCCTCCCAATGCCCCCATAATGAGTGAGTATGAACAATGTGGCAAGGAAAGTTCTGGTAGAATGTAATTTATAGATTTATGTCCCTATTACATATTCCAAACATCCATTATTTAGTATAACTGAGGAAACAACAGATATCTTTTTGTATTTACATTTATTCAAAAATTAAACCCCTCTTATTAATTTCCTTTTTTTATTTGTTGGGAGCACAAAATATGTAGCACTTTAATTATTCTTAATTAACTTTTAAAGTATGCAGAAACAACTTTTAGGAGCCCGTTAGATTTGTAAATGCTTGCCTTGTCTGTCATTTCACATAAGGTTTTCTTCCTTCATAATAAACTCTATGGGCAACTATGAGTAAATTAATAAAAATAGGAAAAGAGCATCATACAAATGAATTTTTTAAAATCTGAATCAAGCAGATCCTTGATCTTTCTGATTTAAACAGTTTTGTTTTGCAGATATATTATGCATGAAACTCACATATTAGATAAAAACTTGTTGTTTAAATCTTAGCTATGAGAGAAAACAAATAAAGCAGATGGACAGCTACTGGCTGCAAGAGTATGTGATCAACCAGATCTATAGATTTGTTTTTACTTGTCTTAACGACTTGTCATTTGAATGAGAAAATAAGAATTCTGTTCTCAGAAGGAATTGTTATGGTTTCAGGCACTGTCCAATATGTAAGCTTAATCTCTCAGGAATGTTCACAATATCTCCATCAGTCTGAATTGTTAGGCTTCTTTATTTAAAAAAAGATTATTTCTGAGTAGTGCTTTACACACAATTAATTAACTTAGACTGTTATATTAAGCTGTGAATTTTTATATAACTTTCTTGTTGAAACTCAGTACTGAATTATGCGTTATGTTGATGCAGGAGAGATGTCATCACTTCCTGGCCTCCGATTTTATTGCCACCAGTGTGGCCGGACATACAAGCATAAGAACCACCTGAGACGCCATTTGCGCCTGGAATGTGGAGGGACACGACACTATACATGCTTTGCTTGTTCAAGAAGCTTTAAACACAAACATCACCTTACTGACCACCAACGCAAAGGAAGATGTGCAGAGCTAAATCAGAGGTTTTTTGCGAAGTGATACTAAAGTTTTGAACTATTTAGATGGAAGACTTGTATATGTTATGTAGAAAGAGAAGACAGTGTCATGACAGTGAAGGTATCACACATTCATAGAGTTTACGTTTCACTAATATATTGTCATACAAATTTCTAGTATGCAATAGACATTTCTATCTGCACCTTGGTCAAAATATTCAGGTAGGTCATGAGAAAGCATTGTAGGAGGTTTCTCAACTAAATATGTTTCAAACATATTTTCTCTCCACCTGTAGTAGAGTTGCTTTACATGTATATCTCCGTAGATAATATATATTCATGACAAACATATATATTCATGACAAACCTTTATTCATATTGTAATGTGAAACTTTGTTATTAAGTGTGGTAGATTTAGTGAAGTACTATTCCATGTAAATTACTTCATTAATGAATGTAATGAACCTATAGATGTTTCACATAAACTGTTTTACATTTTATGACAATGTCACTGTTTATAGTGTACAAATCATTGCCCTTTTTCACTTTCACAAGGACTGGATTAGGAGAGACAGTAATATAGAGTTTTTATCTAGGATGATAAACATCTCTTGTCTCATATAGTTTCCAGAACTGAATTGGAATTAGAAATGGAACTGTTATTAGCATATGCAGTATTCACACTCAGCTGGATCTTAGTTACATTCTCTATTACTTTTTAAATATGTTCATCATCCACTCATCATGTATATGATATTGGTTTTGTTAACTTCACACAATCTTGGTAGTGTACATATGTCATGCACAATTTTGTAAATCCCTACATATACACAGTTTTACAAATGCAGCATAATATATTACATACACATATCTACTAAAAGTAAACTCATATATCGGTGACAGAATTATAATGCTATTTACAAGATGAACAAACATAGTGAAATTACAAATTTCTGTGACTGAAAATGACAAATATATTCTCATCTTAATATTTACACATGATCTACAAGGTTTCATTGCTGGTCTGATTTCTTTTTTTTTTTTTTTTTTTACTTTACTTCTGGTGAAAGAAGTTAATATTGTATTGTGAGGTATAATTTGTAAGTGGCTTTTGTTTCATGTGTCATAGGAATGGTGATTGAACTTTTTGTATAGTGACTGTAAAAACTGCAGTGTGAAACAAATCCAATTAAATATGTATTGGCATACAAAGGGTTGGATTTTAAGCTGTTAGAAAACTAGCCTACAGTGTTCATACTTCTGATTATAAAATAGCATTCTTACTGCTTAATTATGTAATTTAAAAATGGTAGAAAATTCAGTTCTATTTCTCAGAAAATCAGACAATAGCCTAATAACAGATTCAAATAATGCATGTTACATGAGCTTTAATGTCTCTATATTAGTTGCCTCTCAGACTGATCACTGTAAGAAATAGACTTTGCTAAGCTTTCTTGATAACATGTCTGTACTGATGTGCAGTCGAAGAAATATACTGTCATTTGCTGTGCAAATGTTGTTTCTAGGACTGGACAGAGTCAATTTTTTCTTTTGTGGAAGCTAACTCTTATTATTTTTTGTGCATTTATTAATATACTATCTGTCTGAAAACAAGACTGTGAATGGGCGCTGTTTTCCTGCAGTATTTCTTGGAGTGTGTCCTCACTGCCAGTTATAAGTATATTTGTGTCATCTCCATACATGAATGAATTAGATTTGTTCTGGATGGTCATTTATGAACAAATAACCAAACCATTTGCTAATTTTTATCTTTATTTTCAATGCATTTATCTGCTGGTATGTAAAACTTACATAAAATCTCAAGTTGTTATTTAGACTAAATTTTATTGGGTTTTATTATTCAGATTATTATTTTGGCTATTCTGATTTAATTGCTGTAATTAGTTCTCATTAGGGCATTCAATTATAAATAATTGATGACATAATATAGTTTGCTACGTGCAAAACTTTGTGAGCTATTCGAGGTATTTGAGAAGGGCTAACTGTGCCATTTTAAAGTTAAGCATTCTGACATTACTGTGAAGAATTTTAAATTACCTAAACAAACTGAAAACTAACTATCTTTCATGGTAATTAACATCAAAGTTCATAGCCAGCCCCATTTATCATTGCAGACTTCATCAGAACCATTGACAAAGTCTTAACTTTGAGTACCTACTGTTATTACCATAATTCTCCTGTATAAAATGACATACAGTATTGACTGATTAACTCACTAATTAATAATTTCATGTACTTGACTCTAATTTGCAACACACACACACTCACACATACAAAGGTGATTCACATTGTGTAAGGACAATATTTCCATTTTCTGTAATTCAGATTCACATTAGTTTTTATAGTTCATCAAGAACAGCAAATCAAACCAACCCAGTTTTCTAAGTCTGATGTAATTTAAGAAATTACAGTTTGTTGTTATGGCCATCTACAAGTAGTCAGACATCACTCATAATTGCCAGTTCATGGTTTGAGTGTTAATGAATAAGACCTACGTTCAGGTGCTCTTTCAATGCCAACTCACAACACAGATATGTTCATTCTGTATGCAAAAATTTGTCCACTAGTCACAATGAAACTCTAGACTAATGTTTAATAATTTTCAAGTGACCTTTATAACTTAAATTAATGAACACTTGAAATGAACTGGGGTATAATTATCAAGAATATGTAACATTGTGGTGACTCCTTCTGTCACCTCCACTTGTAGCACAAGACTATGGGCTCTGCAGACTGAAAACAAGTGATCAGTGAAGCACCTGCCACTCAAGGTATCACTGCATCCTCCTCAAAACCCTTGCTGGTCAGTTCTGCTGGAGGTAGAGCTTACACAGCCAAGGTTTCCAGATGTCACACACACCAAACCATCACTGGACCAGTCTCTTCTTCCATTTCGACGAGGCAAAACATCCTGGCCATGGTCTCAGCAACTCACCCCGCGCAACACCACATGTCTCACATCATCATCTACCACACTTCGCCAGAATATGCACAAACAGCAGGAGTCTTTCCCCACGTCCAATGCCAGTGTTTTGCTGTGGTTAATTCAATGAAAGATTGCTGCCATGTTTTCTGCGCATTTCCTCGGGGTACTTCCATTGACTGCAGCTGTCCAAAGCCTGATGCCAGTTGCCTGATCTATCCCCCAGTAGCAGCGTATGGAATACTGTGTGCAGTGTGGTGTAAATAGTGCAGTGAAGTGCAGTATGCACCAGGAATACCAAGATTTTTTACCATTACATCCCCAGCTGTCTCGGCATCCCTTCACTGACAAGCTTACCACTGCAATGGTTTATCCCATGTGGCCTGATGACACCCAACAAAGGCTGCAAGCCATTCACAATCCACCTTGTTCCAAGGCTCCACCGCAAGTGAGGGACCTCCTCAATTAAAAGGTAGTTACTCCTTAATTTTACTGTAACTGTTAGCTTTAAGGAAAATATCTCTGAACCAGTTCATATGGCTCTTCCAGTATGCTCCGTTACTCATTGTTATCTTTCTTAATTGGTGCACCACTATAGGCATGTATGCCCTTAGGAGCACAGGAGGGCACCTAAAATTTTCCTTCACTGGTGACCCCCTCTGACCACCTCTATACCAAAGCACTGTCTCATGACTGAAACATGCTGGTTTTCTTTTTTTATTTTTCCAATTACCACACCTCACGTGGTCATGAAATCAGTTCCCATTACATTGGCCAGATGCATCCCACTTGCATCCCAACCCACCCCTTGCCTTCTCCACCGTCTCCCACACACCTCCACAGCCACCATCCCTCCATATGCATCATCAGCCTCTTCATGCCCCTCTCCCTGAACCCCTCTGCATATGCTGTCCCTTAGTGCATACCATCATGTCCCTCCGCACCCCACCCACAGCTGACATCCACTTGCCCAGGCAAGCCACAGCTTCACTGCGCAGCATACTGGACCCTCCTTTCCACTGCAGCACACGATGGAGATTGTATTACATGGCCCCCTCCATGCATTCTCTGCCTGCCCAATATTGCTTGGAGCATCACCCTGCATGCCGCAACATGCTGCCCACACTGTTAAGTCACAATGTCGCTGCCATTCCTATGGTGGTCACACCCAATAGGCACTCTATCCAGCAGCCCCCAATTACCCCCTCAACCCCAACACCTACGAGTACTTCTGAGATTTCAGAACATCGATCGCAAGTGTCAGCACAACAGAACTGCTTGACTTAGCTGACCAGAGGGGCAGCATGCCCAGCTCATTCTGAATCTGCAGATCCTCCCCCTAGTCACGTGGCTGCTCACTTGCCCCACTTCAGCCCACAAGACTAGTGCCTGTGGTTTGCTTCCATTGAGGCAGTTTTCATAGAGTGCTCTATCATGTGTGATGCAACAAAACTTGGGCTGATGATTGGCCACCTCAAACTGACCACCAACGACCAAGGATATCTCACACCCACCCCCTTCTGGCATCTATGTTAAACTGAAAGAATCTGTCATATCCAGCTTCGTGCCTTCAGAGCTGCAGTGGGTACATAATCTGTCATCATACAAGCAGTGCAATGACATGCACTTGTCCCTGTTGCTGGATCACATCTGACCACCCATCAAACCATACACCTTCCCCAAGGCCTGCTCCTAAATTGCTAGTTTGTTCACCTTCTTGCCAGTATACAGGGCTGCCCTGGCCTTCCATACCCATTTATCATCAGGGACACAATGGTCTTGGCCCAAAAAATGTTCGAAACCCTGAGTCCCTTCCCCACCGAGGCTGAAGCTGATAACACCAGCTACCACCTCGCAGCTCCAGCTGGCTGTTGACTCACCCAATTCCTCCTGTCCAGCTTGCACATGTGTGACGTCACTCAAACCACCTACCACTAACAACCCTCCACGCAGCATGCAGGCATCTGACCTCTACCAGATTTTGATTCACCTGAGCTCCAAGATGGCACAACATACCACCAGTGTGACCTGCCTATATTTCATGATCCCACCACTAGGCACTGAGCACCCCCACCCATGCAAAGTTGGCTCATATACCACACTGGTGCAATTATAACCACCACCCTGACAAACACATGAGCTAGGCACAGCTTGATGGTACCTACAGAAGTTTGGCAAGATCGCCACCAACTGCAAACCTCCTTGCTCCAGGTCCTCAAACCCCGGCAGCCATTAGCAATAGGCCGGCTCAGTTGATGTACCACTTCACAGTGACTATTCATATTGGATTTGAATGGCAGTAATCCCCATATCCACTACATCGTTGGCACTGGCTCCAATTTACCCATATTTCCCCACAGACTACTCCTAAATCCTGGCAATCCACTCTCCCCTCCTTATCATTGCCACCAACAACTCAGCCATCCCTACTCACGGGGTGCATACCTACTTGCACGATCTAGACTGTCAGCATAAACTCCCATGTACCTTCACAGTCACAGACATTACTGATCCCATTCTGGGTGCCAAGTTACTCAGCCATTAGAGTCTACTGGCCAATGTAACAAAGTTAGCCAATGTTTAGTTGATGGCACTTTTGGAAGGATCGTCTGCTGCTTTTCCCACCCTGCCATGTGGTTCACTATGAAACAGCTGGCAGTTTCAGGCCCATGTGCTCAGCTCCTTCCAGAATTCCCCTTCCTCATCCAGCCACCCACACCCACTGCCCCACATGAAGTTCAGAATGACACCATGCATTGTATCGCCACTACTCCGTCCCCCACCTCTAACCCAGCTGTGTTCTATGTCAGCTCCCTCCCCATCACAAGTGCAAAATCGCACAAAAGGGAGTAGAGCTGCTTACTGCCAGCGTACTTCACCATTTCAAAAGTCCCTGGGCTTCAGCACTTCACATCACCCCCAAGAAGGATCCTTGTGGAGATTACCACAAACTCAACTTCTGCACCATTCCTGACTACTATCCTGTCCCAGTCCTCCGTACCTTCGATGGCGCCATCTGAAGAATCATTATCTTCAGTAAAATAGACTGCATTAAAGCTTGTACACAAATTGCAGTTGCCCCAGAAGACACTGAAAAAACAGCCATAATCACATGTTTTGTCATGTTTGAGAGTGAATTCATGACATTTGACCTCCACAATGACACAAAAATGCAGCAGCAATTTTTGGACAATGCCCTCTGAGATGCTCCAGGGTGTTTCATGTACCTAGTTGACACACTTATCCACTCCAGGAACACTGCTGAATACCACCAACCCATATGTGAAATTTTTTCCTGCCTACAGAAAGGTAGGAGTTGTCCTCGAGATGGCAAAATGTGTTTTCAAGTGGACGAGTTCGAATTCCTCGGCCACTTAGGCTAAGCAGAAGTTGAGATGCATATAGCACATGTGATGTGACATGACACTATAGTGTGACACGCACATTCCACATGTTATGCTGGTCCAACACATATTAAGACGCATACACTACTGTGCACGCGCCTGTTGGCAAAGCTCTGCGCTGACAGAAATGAAGTGTGTGCTCCCTGAAATCTTTCTCAAAGGATTTCACAGAAATTATTAAGTAAAAATAATTGATTTTTGCCTTGCTTGTAGCATCATATGTCACTTTTGTGGCAAAGTGCACATCATCTCACTAATGGTTGTACTGTAACAGTTCTGATACTAAATGTAACTGGGTTTTCTCTTTTGATGCTAGTCAGTTGTCACGGTGAGCATCACTGCAATGTGCATTTAATTCTAAAGCATTATGTCAGAGTGAAAATACTAAATAAATTAATTTTTCTCTCTTAACAACATGTGGGCAGGGTGGGTTCTTCCTTGGCTCGGGTATGAGGTAGAATGAAACAGCATTTTTACATAAGATATTTTTTATTGAAGATTTGTACAACTGTTTCCTTACTCGATGTCCTGGCTCTGAGAGCGGCAGCTGTGTCGTTTGTGAAGCCTTCTGCTGCGGCAGCGGCGTCTGATTACATGTGGCAGTGTGTATCTCGTGTCACCGTCTCGCCCAGTTGACTGGAGATGCACAGTGCGAGGTGGCCCGTTTAATTATTGCGAGCGAAGTCGTGCATTGGATGGTGATACCTTGAATGTGGCGTCCCAGTGTTTCTCTTCTCTAAGCGGCTGCGTGTGTTGTATGTCGGCCAGTGGAGCGGCACAGCGGGGGAAGGCCAGTGTCCCGGACTCGAACAACGGACTCCTGCTTGCCAGTCTTCGTTTGTCAGATCTTCATCCCAGCTCACAGGTGACTGCTGATGTGAGGCAGTCTCCTTCCCGTCCTCACGAGTCACCCGGGTATGTAAAACTCAGCCTTCAAATACCTTTTAACTTCTGTCTTCTGGTGCCGAGGCTGCTGCTTGCTATTCCATTACAGCAGCGGACTTGGTGCATCTGTGTATGATGTAGTCTCTTCTTGCATGACGGTCTTCAGCACTGAAACTGACTGAAAACTACTGCTACTCTTCTCTCCTTTTCTTCTTCCTCCATCGGGCCCACTACGTCTCGCGTATTTATTCATTTCAGTCCACTGGAGGTGAACGACTTCACGGTCATTGCCTCGTCTGTCACGTTGAAAAGCTTCTTGATGAATCTTCTTAACGTCGGTCATTGGCTCTTGGAATGTAGGCGAGGGCCTTTGATCACATGTGACAACTGAGAAACACGTGAGTTGGTCATTGCCTCTTCTGTCACGTTGAAAAGCTTCTCGAAGAATCTTCTTAACGTCAGTCATTGGCTCTTGGAATGTAGGCGAGGGCCTTTGCTCACATATGACAACTGAGAAACACGTGAGCCGATCAGGCGATGCTCTGACGGCTGAATCGACAGCGTCCGCTTATGTGGAACTTGCTGATTTCATGGTCATTGTCTCTTCTGCTCTGCTGTTCTGCCCGCTGTTTGCCAGTGTGTAATTCTTCTAAACTAAACTAAGTTTTTCATTTATTTTCTAATTTGTACTTCACTTTGATTTCACTAATTTATTTACTTAAGTACCACTCAACATTCCTCCGCCCTTCGGAGAAATTCGCCCTCGAATTTACCACTCAACATTCCTCCACTCTTCGGAGAAATTCGCCTTCGAATTTATCACTCAACATTCCTCCACTCTTCACACGGCAAAAGCACTTCCACAAGCAATGAAAACTCTCTACTTAGACGATTACACACGCTTCACATTAAGTATGTTGAAAATAATTTATCACTTTACTAGAGCACTGTACGCTCATGAATCACATAGTTCATACATAAATTGTTATAATAAGTGTAACAAATCTTGATGACAATGAATAAACAAGAATAGATTTTTCACTTAGAAAATTACATAGCAACACCTCTTTAATCTACCCTATATTAATGAAAGAATATCTATTCCACAGTATTGTTTATTTTAACATGAGACTGTTTAGTAAAGACTGAAGTACAATAAACAAAATTAATACACTAATGCTCAAAAGTAACCACTGAAGTACACCAATTGAGAGTGTGGTATCCAGTTAACAGGGATTTGATGAAGTGGTATATTATTATTTGGCTTATTTTTTCGTCTTAAATAAAGGAAAACTGTACAAAGCAGAAACACCAACACAAAGGTTCCAGATATACCCGTTCCTAGCATTATAATTTTAGTTTTGTGTTCACCTTTTAATTTTAAGACATTTTGCATCATAACAATGGCATCAATTTTGCCCTGCTGTGAGTTTATGAACATATCTAATGACTTCAGAAAGGAACTGTCAAGGGAGTCATTGAGGTAGGATAGGAAAAGTAGGAATACATTGTTAACTACAAGATCTACATGTTTCTGCGTTCAACTTTTCTTTCTTAAAAAATAAACCATTATCATGTATTAATTATTTACATTTGTATACTATCCACAGTCTACTATGATTCAACTAGGACATTCGCACTCTTGGTCGAAGATTGTATGGTGCCGTGTCTGTATGTTGTGCTGGCGTGGCCACTCTTTTTCCTTTTCGGGTACTTCCTCCACCCTTCAGAAAAGCAGTCACTATTGTTGAAGGAATTACATCTGGAGCGCCCTTAAAAGGTTTTTAATGACTTGCATGGACAGTAGTAGTTCGGGTGGGATCACCCACTGACCGATTTCGTAATTTGGATTTTTAGCTTGGGCATTACCTAATCTTTTCTGTCATTCCAAAGCCTTTGTATTACATTTTTGAACCTTTTTCCATACATCCTTCATCATTCTACAGAAATCTTTTACTGTTTCTCCAACTTTTCCGTTTTTCTGCCTGATTACATCAAAAGGGGACGGCATTTTTCTCCCATAGACCACTTCATAAGGTGACATGCCAGTTGCTTCATCCATTTTGGCGTTGTATACCAACACGATTATTGGTAAATATGTATCCCAATTAGAATGTTGTTCGTTAATATAATAACTAATCATCTTGCCAATTGTCCGATGAACTCTTTCTGTGCGTCCATTGCACTGAGCGTGTAATGGAGTTGTGCGTAATTTACATATTTTTAGTAAGTGGCATAGCTGTTTCATTAATTCAGACATAAAATTAGATCCCTGATCTGTGATAATAGCTTCAGGTTCGCCAAATTTAAGTATCCAGTTGTTAACTAAAGCTTGGGCAACTGTATTTGCTTGCTGATCTGGGAGACTCACCATAGCTAGATAGCGTGAAAAGTGATCTATAATTGTAAGAACATACTTATTACCAGCAGGTGTTTTATGATATGGCCCGTATAGATCCAGTCCACAGATTTGAAATGGACATGAAGCCTCGGGGAGCCTCTGTAAGGGTATTTTTGAATGAGAAAGTTCAGCTCGTTGTGCACACACAATGCAATTACGAACGTACTGCGCAACATCCTGCTTGCTTTCTGATTTGCCACCAAAATCGCTCTGCTACACGTCTTTCAGTTGTCCGCTGTCCACCGTGTCCTGCAAGGATATGTTCGTGGGCCTCTGCCATTATTTCTTGTCTAAGGTGTTGGGGAACATCAATTCGTGGTCCAAGTTTTGTTTTACGGTGTAATACACCATCTTCAAAGCAAAATTGTTTTTGAGTTGTGTATTTTTTGCACTCTGTATCCCCATCTTGTGCCTTTCTCCCGTCCTCAGTATCTTGGCCTGTTGCTTCCAAAAGTGCTGGTTTCCGACTTAGGCAATCTGCATTCGTGTGTTTTTTGCCTGGTTTGTGGATAACTTCGAAATCCATTTCGGAAAGACATAGGGCCCAACGGGTGAGACGACTAGATGGATCCTTTAACCCAAGCAACCATTTTAAAGCTGCATGGTCTGTAATGACCTTGAATTTCCTACCATACAAGTAGCATTTAAAGTATTTGATGCCATAAATAACACTTAACAATTCTTTCTCCGTTGTGGAATAATTTCTTTCTGCCGTTGTTAGTTGTCTCAAAGCATAGGCTATGGGGTGTTCCGCGCCATTAATATTCTGACTCAAAACAACTCCTACTGAATGACCACTTGCGTCACAGGATAAAATAAATTCTTTATTATAATATGGGTAGGCTAATACTGGACTGTGTGTTAACTTATCTTTAAGGGTTTGAAAAGCTGATTCACAATGTTCAGACCAATGAAATTTTGCACCCTTTTTCAATTGGGTTAAGGGTCGGGCAACTTCAGCAAAATTTTGAACATATTTTCGGTAATACGATGCGAGACCAATGAAACTTTGTACTTCCTTAACGCGTTGTGGTGTTGGGAAGTCCTTAACTGCCAAAATTAATCGAGGATCTGTTTTAATTCCTTCCTCACGAACGACATGCCCTAGGTATGTAACCTCTGTCAATGCAAACCTACATTTTTCGATATTTAATGTTAATTTAGCTTTTCTAAGTCTCTGAAAAACATTACGCAGATGCACAGCATGTTCATTAATGTCTTTGGAGAATACAATAATATCATCTAGATATACACAACATTGCTGAGTTTTGAGTCCTCGCAATACTCCATCGAGTAGTCTTTGAAAAGTTGCTGGTTCATTTTTCAAACCGAAAGGCATTCTTTTAAATTGCCAGTGGCCTCCAGGGGTAGAAAATGCTGTTTTCTGCCTATCTTCAGGTGCAACTTCTAATTGATGATATCCGCTATGTAAATTGATTGTTGAAAAGTATTTACTGTTACCCAAACTGACAATGATATCTGTAATGTTTGGAAGAGGATAAACATCTGAGATAGTTTGTTTGTTAAGGCGTCTGTAGTCACAACAAAATCTATATTGTTTTGTACTGTCGGGAGACTTCTTTGGAATAATTACAATATTTGAATTATAAGGCGAATCAGAGTATTCTATAATCCCATCTTTTAGATGTTCTAAAAATTCATCCAGTACTGGCTGTAAGTGATGAGGAACTCTATAAGGCTTCCTATAAACTGGGAGGCTATTTCCTGTTGAGATCCTATGCTGTGTGATATCTGTTGCTGGCAATGGACCTTCTGAATTAAATAAATCTTGGAACTCAACTAAAACTGCTTCTATCGTGTCTCTATCATTTCCTTTCAAATGCTCTATCTTCTGGCGTAATGCGGTTTTATAGTTGTCTGGTTTCTGACCATCAGTAATATCTGACCAAATGAAATCTTCTTCTTCAAAAGTACTGACTGTAGCTACTAATATTCCCTTATGCAACTCTGTCCTCCACTCTGAAATTGTCAATATGTACTGGTACTTTTCTTTCTCCCTCAACGTCTTGAACCTGTACAACACTTCTACGTACAAAACAATGTGATACGTCTAATTCCTCATATTCCTCTAGTGGCTCTATTAGCAGACTGTATCTGTAGGTACTTCAGGGTCAACGGTCATCAAGAAAAGTTTTCCTGAGCCAAATGGTATCTTATACCGCGAATCAACCTTCAACGACATTGCACACAGTGTAGTTGATTTCGTCTTCCGGTTGGGGAAATCTTGCGGCAGCGGGCCCTTTGCAGCGGTGTCACCTAGCTGAAACACTATTCCGCTAAGTTTTACAGTTTGCTGTCTGAGGTTGATTTTAGCATGATGTTTATTCAGGAAATCCAACACTAGGATCGTGTCGTACCCGTCAGTTACCTTTGTTACCACTTCTACATCTTCTTGAAATTGTGCACCATGAATATAGAAAATCAATGTTGTACATCCTAATGACTTCACTGTACCTCCTCCTACCCCACTCAATCTATACCTTGGAGGGTCATATTTCTTTTCTCCAATGCATTCATTACTTACTATTGATACATATGCGCCTGTATCCACCAGTATCCTTGCCTCTTTATCCTGTATGGTAGCAGATAACCAGCATTCCGCCTTCACATTCGCCTTAATGGCATGAAATTTTATTGGGAACACCTGGCGGTGGCTCCGACATTCCCATTTTAGTTTAACTGATTTCTATTTCCAAAAACTTTCTTAGACCTGCATTCCTTGAATGTGTGACCTATTCTTTGACAATTAGTGCATTGAGGTTGTGTGCAATTTTTTGCTATATGTCCCTGTCGATCGCACCTAAAACATCGTACTCCTGCTGAAAATACATTTTGCTTCTCCTTGTATCTGGTGGCAATGTCTATTTCTTCAAAAGCCGTTGCCACAGATACAGCTTCTGCTAAATTTTTAGGAAACTCTGTCCTGACACGACGGGACATTTCAGGAGGTAACCCACGTAAAAATGTATCCAGAGCTCTATCTTCTGCCTGTTGTAAAATAACTTTATTCGCTTCATCACTAGTTGTCAACTGATAGGTGTTAATATTAACTTTTCTAATCCTATCTACAAAGCTTTCTAACGACTCGTTTTCCCTCTGAGTGATAGTGTTTAACTGTTCCCTATAAAATCTACAGCTGTTCTGTTTTTGAAAATGTCTAAGCAATCCTTTCTTCAATTCCTCAAATGTTGGAGCATTCCGTAATTCTTCGTGGTATAATACGTGTGCTTTAGCCTCTCCAATCTTAACTTTGTCATTTGTAAGAGCTGTTCATCTGACCATGATCCTAACTTTGCAGCTGCTACTAAATCATCAAAAAAGGCTGTTATGTCCTTGCCAGGTTTACCTGAAAAAGGAGTTACTAAGGCTGCTGCTGAGGAATCTAGGATGGGAGGGATTGAACTGGTTTGCCTAACCTCACTCAACTGTTTAAATAATGCAGTATTATAACTTTTAAGCTGTTCTATCTGATTAACTAAGATCTGAATAGCTTCATCAGTAGAAACCGCTTGTGGTGCTGACTCTGACTTTGTACGATTTCGTGTCATCATTTTACAAACTGGTAGTTACACAATATTACCACACTGAATTCAAAAGATGTTTAAATATTTTCAACAAACTCTTAAAATTATGAGAGAGAATATACTTCTAAATAAAGAAAATATTACGACTGCTATACAAACCTCTATCCTTTCACACATTAAACAATACTAACTGTGGACCTTCAGTGACTGTCATTCACACCTCATATTGAGCCAAGGGTTTTCCTCTGACACCAAATGTAACAGTTCTGATACTAAATGTAACTGGGTTTTCACTTTTGATGCTAGTCAGTTGTCAGGATGAGCATCACTGCAATGGGCATTTAATTTTAAAGCATTATGTCAGGGTGAAAATACTAAATAAATTAATTTTTCTCTCTTCACAACATGTGGGCAGGGTGGGTTCTTCCTTGGCTCGGGTATGAGGTATAATGAAACAGCATTTTTACATAAGATAACTTTTATTGAAGATTTGTACAACTGTTTCCTTACTCGATGTCCTGGCTCTGAGAGCGGCAGCTGTGTCGTTTGCGAAGCCTTCTGCTGCAGCAGCGGCGGCGGCGTCTGATTACACGTGGGGGTGTGTATCTCGTGTTGCCGTCTTGCCCAGTTGACTGGAGATGCGCAGTGCGAGGTGGCCCGTTTAATTATTGTGAGTGAAGTCGTGCATCGGATGGTGATACCTTGAATGTGGCGTCCCAGTGTTTCTCTTCTCTAAGTGGCCGCGTGTGTTGTGCGTCGGCCAGCGGAGCGGCACGGCGGGGGAAGGCCAGTGTCCCGGACTCGAACAACGGACTCCCGCTTGCCAGTCTTCGGCTGTCAGATCTTCATCCCAGCTCACAGGTGACTGCTGATGTGCGGTCGTCTCCTTCCCGTCCTCACGAGTCACCCGGCTATGTAAAACTCAGTCTTCAAATACCTTTTAACTTCTGTCTTCTGGCGCCGAGGCTGCTGCTTGCTATTCCATTACAGCGGCGGACTTGGTGCATCTGTGTATGATGTAGTCTCTTCTTGCATGATGGTCTTCAGCACCGAAACTGACTGAAAACTACTGCTACCCTTCTCTCCTTTTCTTCTTCCTCCATCGGGCCCACTGTGTCTTGCGTATTTATTCACTTCAGTCCACTGGAGGTGAACGACTTCATGGTCATTGCCTCGTCTGTCATGTTGAAAAGCTTCTCGAAGAATCTTCTTAATGTCGGTCATTGGCTCTTGGAATGTAGGCGAGGGCCTTTGATCACATGAGACAACTGAGAAACACGTGAGCCGGTCATTGCATCTTCTGTCACGTTGAAAAGCTTCTTGAAGAATCTTCTTAACGTCTGTCATTGGCTCTTGGAATGTAGGCGAGGGCCTTTGCTCACATGTGGCAACTGAGAAACACGTGAGCTGGTCGAGCGATGCTCTGACGGCTGAATCGACAGCGTCCGCTTATGTGGAACTTGCTGATTTCATGGTCATTGTCTCTACTGCTCTGCTGTTCTGCCCGCTGTTTGCCAGTGTGTAATTCTTCTAAACTAAACTAAGTTTTTCATTTATTTTCTAATTTCTACTTCACTTTGATTTCACTAATTTATTTACTTAAGTACCACTCAACAGTACTTATAGTGACATACAGATTTTAGTAAGATGCTATGCAAAATTTGAAAAGTTTGCAATGAAAATGAGGGGTCACTATGATTTTGCATTTGGTGTGTGTTACATCATATGTTGCTGCATATGAAACTTAGCTAACATGTTGAATTTTTTTTAGGCTTGGGAGGAGGTCTCTATCTGCCTCTGCTCTCAAGAAAATGGATCCTATGTAGTGTGCTCACTCCCGATCTCATGCCCGCAAGAATAAAATATTCACATCTCTCATATCTCCAAAACTGCTTGAGACATTGATGATGATAGTGCACAAGGAGGAGAGTGAACATATGGAACTTTCTTATCTATGGTGATAAATCAGTAGCTGTTCTTCCTTTTTTATTTTTTTCACTCCCGTGACTGTAATTTAAGGGTTACCAACAGCTAATAAAACAAGCATTTCCTAGTATGATAATAAACACAAAATTTCTTCTCTTATATTACTGCAAAGCAACATTATGAGGTTTTCTGTAAGCTGTTGAGCTACCTGATTACCAATTACTTGTTTAATGAGGCACTCTGTTTCAGAATTCTGTCGCAATAGCTGCTGTAAGATGAGTTTGTGCAAATTATATTGTGTTTTGGCAAAGGAAGTACAACTAAACCTGTCAGCAAGAAAAATGTTGCCGTTACTCATAAATGGTGATGCTTCTACAAATGAAAAAAGGTTAACAATTCACACAAAAATAAATTGCCAGTTTTGCTGGAATTTTGGTTGACTCCTGTAACCCATTGTATTTTTAACACTGAACGACTGGAATACAAACTTACCAAAGGATTTTGTTCCTTCTCTTGAGCTGAGCAGTATTAAAATAATAATGAGCGTTTCCTTCAGGCGGAATGATAGGTGCATGATGCCAGATGCTGGTTACCCACCTACGGCTTGCCAAATTGACAATGTGTGATTCACAAATAACGTAGTTGTTATTGAGAGAAATAAACAATTGATCTGTTGCACAACACAATGTCGAGTCGCAGATTTGATCTGGAGGAAGTGAAGGCTCGACTTGCTCTGCTGGGAATGTGAGGGGTTCTCCATACGGTACTTCTGCCAGGGACGCACCAAGGTCTTCTTTGTATGCGGCCCGAATGCTTAACATTACTCATGGTAAGGCATCGGCCCACTCACCTATGTGGCACATCATGGATTCTTTAAGCATTTGGTGCCAGCATTTGACAAGCCCATTGCTCTGGGAGTGGTATGCTGTTGTCCTAAATCATTTCAACCCACACAGTTCACAAAGCTTTCAGAAGAGGGTGGACACAAACTGGCGGCTCTGGTCAGTGGTGATAGAAACTGGGCAGCCGAAGCACGAGATCCACATTAATAAAAGGGATCAGGCCACTGCGTCGGCTGTGATAGTAGTGAGAGGAATTACCTCTACCCTGTGGATAAACCTGTCAATGGTGGATAGTCTGTAATAGAAGGGGCACAACGGGGGTAACGGCCCGACGATATCAATGTGTATCAGCTGGAATCTTCTTTTTGCCGCATCGAACATATCCATGAGGGGCTGTGCATGATGTCCTAATCTTGTGCGCTGATAAGCCACACACGCTCGTGCCCTACTGCAACATTGTTTCATAACCCCGGCCAAATGAAACGTTCAGATACCAGATGTGCAGTGGTGCATATGCCAGGGTGTGCCAAGTCATGGATACTATTAGAAATGTCCCAGCAGAGAGGTGCAGGAATCACCAGATGTATGCGTCCTGTTGAAATGTTGCATCAGATGGGTGACAAAAACCTAGGAAGTGTCTGTAACTCTAGTTTGAGTCCTGTTTTAATATCAGAGGACAATGCAGTGATTTCAGTATCCTCAGTTTTCAATTTTGGGAGCTTACTGAGGTCCAGTTGTGAACATAAAACCAACACACAAGATAGAAAATCAGCAAAGACATTGTCTGCCCCTCTGATGTAATGTAAGTCATTCATAAACTGATATATGAGGTCCATATGCTGAAAACATCTCAAGGATGAGTCCTTGCCTGGGTTATGGAAAGTGTATACTAGTGGCTCATAGTCGGTAAGTACCACGAGATGGCGACCTTCATTATCGTCTTGGAAATATTTGGTATCGGCATAAATAGCAAATAGTTCGTGGTTGAAGGTTGACCATTTACATTGGGAAGGGGACAGTTTGTGGGAGAAAAATCTGAGTGGATATACAACAGAACCCCCGGATTGCTGAAGTACTGCCCCCACTGCTACTCAGGAATGGGGTGAGCATGTGTAACGGCCATCTGTAAGGCTGACTTTAGGTTATCAAATGTGCGACGCATATCTTGAGTCCACGTGAACGCCCAAGCCCCTAAAGTGTTTTTTCCTGAGAGAGCATCCATCAGTGGGGATTGTATGTTGGCGGCATGGGAGATGCGTTTGTGGTAGTAATTTACCATTCCAAGGAAGCAGCGGAGGCCCTGAAAATCTTTGGGCGGCTTCGGTGGTGGGTGCGAGGAAGCGGTGTGGAGGTTGGAGGTGTGGCTGTGTGTGACAGCTGGGTGACCTGCTTACTAATGGCCTGTACCCATTTGGGTAGGGGGCAGATGCTGTTGGCAGAAACCCTGTGGTCCATAAAAGTGACACTAGTGCAGCGGAGTTGTGACTTAGAATTATTCACTGTGACACCATTTGCTTGTAATAGTTGAAACACTGTATTTAAATGGAGTTCATCTTCCTTGAAGGAGGAAGAAAAAATTAACAAGTTGTCCAGGTACACATATGCAAAGTCCAGTTTTCCAACTAATGATTCAGTGAACCATTGACACATCTGTGCAGCATTTTTAAGGCCAAACGGCATAAATAAATACTTGAACAACCCAAATGGGGTGATGATAGCGTTTTTTTCAATGTCCTCCAGTGCCACTGGCAGTTGCTGGTGTGCCTTGTGACACTCGATTACACTGAAAACTTGTGCCCCGTGCAGTTGGGAAGCAAAGTCTTGAATATTTTGGGTGGGATAATTATCTAGAATTGTTCTGGTGTTAAGCGCCTGATAGTCACTGCTGAGACGGAAAGTGTCATCTTTCTTGGGCACCAAATGAATGGGTGACAACCAACTACTAGAAGAAAGGTGAATAGTCTTACTGTCTAAAAGTTCCTGAATAATAACTGTGGTGTGTTTAAGTTTTTCTGGGTTTAAATGCCTAGCCTTTGCGCATACTGGTGGAGCTCCCATGGTATTGATTCTATGGACAGTACTATTGTTGATCGCAAACTCCGATGGGGATGATGGACCCACACTCAATGCAATATGATTAACCTGTCATGCTCATGCTTGTGTGTCCCAGGCCGGTGGGTCAGCAGCAGTGGCGGTGATCCACTGGTAGTCCTTGTCATGGAACTCGGTGGGGTAATTTTGAGTGTCGTGGGCACAGATTCTATCCGGCAGTAGAAACGTCACACGGCTTCAGTGGTGGGTGCGAGGAAGCGGTGTGGAGATTGGGGGTGTGGCTGTGTGTGACAGCTGGGTGACCTGCTTATGAGCATCTCTGAGCTTGGTTTGCATGGCAGTGATGTGTAAGTGGAAGGCTTCATTGCTGTCCCAAAGTTTGGCATTGTGTGCTCTAAGAGAGAGCACTGCAACAGCAGTTTTGGCTAGCTCACACAATAGGATGGAGGGAATAGATATCTGAACCGGTGGTATTGTCTATTGAGTTAAAGGTTAGTGTACCTCATTGTAGGTTAGGTAATGTGCATGGGCTAAGAGAAAATCTACCCTGAGCACGGGTTCATCCACATCCACAATAACAAAAGTCCACTGTAAGGGGTATTAATGTCCCACAGTTTATGGCTTAAATTAGTTATTCCATGGGATTGGATCAGGGAATTATTGGCAGCTCAAAGTGGGGGGCAAGGCTGATGCTCAAATTTAATACCTGCCGACAAAGGTATCACACTAACCTTGGCCCGTGTGTTGACTAGAAATGATAGGCAAGACACTGCGTCTTTCACATACAAGTGTCCTGGCAAGTGAGGTGAAGAAGCATTAAGTGATAGGCATCTGTGCAGTGCAACGTGGCCCTTAGTGCCTGAATTGGGTCGTGTTATTAGTTTGGGAACGAGCATGGAGAACGACATTTCTTATCTGCGTCACCAAAGTGGGAATGACATGGCATCGTCTGTCCTGCTGGCTGAAGCTGAAGTGTCAGTGGAGGGGGATTTGTTTGTAGATTCCTCCAATGACAGCATTGCAGTAGTACTGGTAGGAGAGGAGTTACAGCGGTGGCTCCCGGGCAGCGTTGGGTCCACGCGCATGCACAGAGCGAGTCGTACGCATTCTGTACCACACAATGGAAACTGCTGTGCAGGTGTTCCAACCCCTGAGGCCTGAGGATCCCCTGGCGGGGGTATGCGTGGGGGAGGGGGGGGGTGGGCAGTATGTTGTAAACCTGGTCTGCGACCTTCAGCTTAGAATCTAGTGGGGCCGAAGTTACATGGAGAAGGTGAATTTGAACTTCCAGTCTGGCATGTGATAGGAGATGGTGCCACGGCTGTGACGGGGATCTGGAACCCAGCAACTCATGACCGATGAGGCGGATAGCTTCCTCTGTCAATGTGGACAGTCGCTCGAGGATGGTGCATTGGGCGAATGCATATTTCTCTGTAGTGGGTGGCGAAGCCACAATATCGCAGATGAGGTCCAATTCATCATGGAGGTGACACAGTAAGCAAAGTATCTTTGAATTGTCATCAGTGACACCGTGTAGCTGCAGGACGCGGTCGACCAAGGTAAACCATGTGTATGGGTGATCCTTGCAAAGCCGGCCGGTGTGGCCGAGCGGTTCCAGGTGCGTCAGTCTGGAACCGCGTGGCCGCTATGGTTGCAGGTGTGAATCGTGCCTCGGGCATGGATGTGTGTGATGTTCTTAGGTTAGTTAGGTTTAAGTAGTTCTAAGTTCTAGGGGACTGATGACCTCATATGTTAAGTCCCATTGTGCTGCGAGCCATTTGAACCCTTTTTTTTTTTTTTTTTTTTTTATCCTTGCAAAGGTGTGGTAGCTTGAGCCAATGGATGGGGAAGTCTTGACATAACTGTTTGTCAGAAACTGTCAGTCCCTCTCCATAGCTCTGCAGCATAATTGGCTCAGGTGCAGTAGCAGTGCACCAGCCTCCAACACTGTCAGTGGCACGCAGCATGGTAGGCACAAGTGGCTCAACCTTGGTTGAGAAATCAATGAGTCAGGCATTCGAAAGAGTAATGCCAACAGGCATAGAATGGACCAGCATGGTAGTCGACTGTAGTTGACCGAAGTGTGGAGAACGACGGAGTACAGTTTCCGGCTTTCCCCCTACAAGTGCATTAAAATTGTTAAAATAGCCTAATGGTTGTGGAACACACGTGGCAGGAATGGTGTGTGTCACTGGAAACAGTCATAAAGCAAACGCTGGTAGTGTGTGTGTGTGGGGGGGGGGAGGGGGGGGTTAGGTGTTGCTGGTGCAAAATCTGGAGTTCCGGGATAAACATGAAATTTCCTGTGTCGATTTGTACCACCACTGATTCAGGTGGAAAGTTTACACTGGCACTTGGGAAACCCATCGACATAGTCACTGGTGTCTGAGCACATTGTGTCGGCCGTTGTTGAGCACTTGGAACACATGGAAAGTTCATATTCAACACAAAACGTTTGCATTCAAAGTTTTGCGTGTGAAAAATGTTCTGATGGTATGGAACACTGCCACACAACTGCTGACTCATGTACAGCAACGAAAAGTTATTGTTCATACCTGATACTGGCACATGTGGCTGTAGGAATGTAGAAACACTGTCCTGTTGAGTACAGCTAGTAGGTGTGTTCGGGAACTTCGTCGAACTATTGCAAACACAAGGTGGATAATAAGGAAACCATGCCGAAGTGTCATTGAAAAACCTATTTGGCATGTGTGTAGTGTAGCAGGCAGCAAGCAATCCATTGTGTACTGCTCGATGGTACGAGAGTACATTGTAGCACTAATGAACAAAATTCGGGGTGACCAGTATGTGTTTAGTAATGTAGGACTGCCGGATCCAATTATGTACACTATATCACATTTAATAAGCACTATTTTGTTACTCAGAAGCACACATATACAGTTATATACATTCTTAATATTTGGTGCATGTGTGTTACAGATTTCTCACTAAGAGCTTGCCAAACAAAGATATTACATGCGATTTCATTGATAGTCACCACACATTTATCGCATTTTGAGAGAAGATGGCAAGTGACTCCATGGAAAAATGTTTGTGGTTGTCTACGGAAACATAATTGTACCTAGGCTTGCAAATCTTCCTTCAAAGCAAATCACTGGCCCCAATTGTCTTTCTTCAGGGCTACAAAAATATGGAAATTGCAGGGTGAGAGATCAGGACTGTCTGGAGCATGTGTATGGGCTCCCCAACAAAACTTCTGCAGCATACTCAAAATAACCTTGGCAACATGTGAGCCCACCCATATTCATTGCTGTCAATTTGCTACAGATAAAGGGGTGCATGCTAGGGTACAATCATAGTTCTTTAAGTGACCGCGAACATTTTTCGGTGAAGGCATTGACCACCTTTTCTCACAGTGTGATACATGTTATTAACAGTTATAGTGATTATTTTTGAAATAATAAACAATTCACTTGCTTTTTTCCATCTGCCTCATTTTCATTTGACTGCCCCTTATAGATCTGAGTTTGGACCTTTCTTAAATTTGATTGTGTTTTTAAGTATGACAGTATGAACCTGTGGTTTCTATTACAACTGTAAAGCTCCATACATGCAGAGAGCTGACTTTAATGTGGCATAATTTTTCTTGCCCAAGTTGGATTATTTGTGAGGTCACAAAAAAGTCAGAACAGTAGGTTTTCTTATGATCTTTGCCTCAATTTCATTTCTGACTTCCTTTGTGAAGAATCTTGTAAAAAAGACAAGACGTGCAGAAAGTTATAAGTTGTAAGACGTGCAGAAAGTTATAAGTTGTGCATTGAAAAATAAGTCAGTACTCACTTGTAGATCTCTTCTTCTGAGGTAGGTTCACCTACTGGGTGCAGGACATGTACCGATAGTAAAGATGTCACAATTGTGAGGCAATAATACTTGCTTGTATTACACGTCTTACTAGATACTCACACAGTCAGAGATTCTAAACCAAACTGCCTAGTCACTCTTTCACATAGATATCCCACTGTGCCATGTGAGTTCTCTGTTCAGAGACTTTGCAGTGCTGGTATCCTCACAGACACCCACCTACCTCCCACCTCCCCGTTTCTCAGTGTTGGGTGAATGTAGCAGTTGTGACCAACAGTTCTGTGACTGGCTGCAGAGCAAGGAATGGTTGGGCCATTTCTCATTGTGAATTTGCTAACGGCAGTTATTTATTTATTTCTTTCGAGTTCTGTAGATATGAGAATATATCTCTGGATGTAGAACAAGTCAAAGTACACAAGTACATTGTTCTTATCACATAAATAATAGGAACAGGTAAGCTAACATATAACCTTACATATGAGTTATTACACTTGACTTCTGAATGAATGTACAGTTATACATACAGATGTACATACATTTCAATTTTAAATTACACTGTAAACAGACAATGAATGGTGATTAAGCCATAAAGACCATAAAAATTGGTTTATGTATACTCAGGAGGTACTATGCATTTTGGCTTAGAAATTTGTCTATCCTATAATAAGATCCATCTAGAAGGAATTGCCTCAGTTTTTCTTTAAACTTGGGTGTCTTTCCAACCAGTTCATTAATTACTGGTGAAAGGACATTAAAAATCTGGGTGCCATTGTATTTCTTTTTATATCATAATGAATATCAAGTTTTCTTCTGGTGTTATAATTATGCTATGAACTATTGATTTTAAATAAGTTACTATTTTCTGAAACAAAGCACATCAGGGAAAAAATATATTGAGCAGTTGTTGTAAAGATTTGAAGATCTCTAAATAGATTTCTGCATGAGTGCCTAGGATGTACTCCACACATAATTCTTATGGCTTGCTTCTGTGAATGGAACACTTTTCTTGCTATTGGTTGGTTTCCCCAGAATATTAAACCATAGGCATAAGTTGATGGAGATAGCCAAAGTATGCTGTTTTTATTGTGGTCATCTCCTACTGTCTGATATGATTCTCAAGGCAAATGTTGCTGAGCTTAACATTTTGCACAGATCTTGAATATGGTAGTGGCACTTAAGTTTGCTGTCTATATGCAGATCCAAGAATTTGGAGGACCCAATCTTTATAATCTCATGTTCTCCCATTTTTAGATTCATTTTGTTGGTAACATTTGTATTAGAGGAAAAAAGAACATAATTTATCTCTTTTAGATTTATGGAAAGACCATTAATTTTGAACCATTTTGTCATCTGCAAAAGCCTTATTTACTATCTCATTTGACACATTCCCCAAGGGATTATTAACTGCTATGGTAGTGTCATTAGTGAACATGGTGATTTTCCTATGCTCTGTGCATAGTGGCAGAGCATTTATAAATATTAGAAAAAAAGAAGTGGGCCCAATACTGAACTTTGAGGTACTCCAATGGTTAGAGCCCCAGTCTGAAGACACATGGTCACCATGCAATCCTTCCATCATAACTTTCTGCTTTCTACCATACAGATAGGATTCCAGCCATTTGCCTACTGTTCCACTGTATCACTTTTATTAATATCTTAGTGTACACTTTATATTGCCTCATCATTTCAGTGTTGTTAGACAATCTGGCTGACACATACAATTCTCTTTTTGTTTTACATGAAACTTTAATGCCCTGGGTAATCCATGGCTTAAATGTAGTTAAACTGTTTTTCTCCGAGTCTTTTCTTTGGAAACACTTCCTCATGAATACTTGATTAATAAATACCTTAATTGATTAATAAATACATTAAATTTTGGGTTAACATCTGTTGAATTATATACTTCAGACCTGTCTATTAACTGTAGCTTCTGCCTATATGTCTCCATTGTTTCTTTATTTATTGGTCTCGCAGTTTTCCAGACAGGTTTTTATTTTATCTCAAGATCAAACTGAGGGATAGTAAGAAAAACAGCATCATGATCTGACAGCCCATGTAAGAGTTGACTGCCTGTCAAGCTGTTGTGCCTAGACTTATCGACAAAAACATTATCAATTAGAGTACTACAATGGTCAGTTACCCTAGTGGGAAATTCTACTATTTGCACTAAATTGTAAGAGCTCACTAACTGCTCTAATTCTATTCTGTCAATATTTTCAGTCATGAAATTTACATTAAAGTTACCTAGTAATATGATTGAAATGTGTTTTTATACAATTTTGACAAAACGACTTCACTCTGTTTGTGAAAAATTCCAAGATTCCCTGTAGGTGCTTTGTAAATTGACAATATCACAACTGGTCTCTTATTTGCTGTCAGCTCTATACCACACACTTCAAGTGTTGCTCAGTAAAAAACTTGCTTAAGTCTAGGGCTCTAAATTCTGCATTATTTCTAAAATAAATCACTGTTCCACCCATCTCCATGACGGATCTACAATAATGGGATGCTACACTGAATCTGTCAATGGACAACATTTGAAAATCACTAGTGACATGGTGTTCAGTAAAACTTAGAATGTCTGGTTGCTTTACATATTCAGTATCATTTATATCCTTTACTAGCTGGTCTATTGAATTTTTAAGTCCTCTTAGGTCTATATTCTGCTAGAAAATTGTAATAGATTTAGACACATTTAACCCTCTGTTTCCTCACATAAGAAAAAAATTACTTTTTAACATTTTCTTTGCAGAATTTATGCTATTGTGGGCTCAAATGACGCTAGGATTTTTTGTAAAATTTTATTTTATTTTTCACAACTTTTTTCTCTCCTGGTACTCAGAAGTACCGTCAGACTCCATGGACAGAATTACAACATGCGCAGAAAAATGCTCCAATTTTTATAATTTGTACCTTATTCCACATAAATAATAAATATTTTCACATTAGAAAATTAATTAACAGAAATTTGATATTTCTGATTTTTTTTAAAATTTCACATAAATTTATTCTAGAGCAACTTTACAATACATAGTAACTTAGCTATACATTTTTGACAGTATATACGTATCACATATTTAGTGATACCTCATGAAATTGTAGGAAACAGTTCTTTTTCATATTGCAGCACAAATACACTTTACGTGTACTACATTGTGAATGTGGTCTCGACTGAATTTTATTTTTCGCACACATTTCGCATCGTCCTCTTCTACAACTGAACACTACAAAATGGTTTCCTCGGTTGCGAAGACGTACATCCTCCAGAACAGAAAAGTTATCCTTCCTTCTCTTTGGGAGAGTTATTTCATCTCTACCAGAGTTTCTCTTTTTGAGATTTGGCACTTGCTGTTCATTCATTAGCCCTAGTGCCACAGCACGCCTGAATTCCAGCAGTGGCAGTGCCCCATGTAGATCACTGAAAATGACGTAAGCATTGACAAAAGAAATTTCTATTGCTCCCCAGAAGAGACGGTGCCACCATTTCCTTGATCGCTTGTCAAGACTATAAGTTGAACGTAATCTGTCTGCATGATCCACACCACCCATGTTTTTATTGTAATCCCATACAATAACTGGACATGGTATAGTCATACTAGTTCCATCTTTCTGTTTTCTTGTCATTACGCTCTGTTCAGTGCCATGGAAGTTTGACGCAAAATACACTACTTTATTTTCCTTCCAACAAAATACTGTTAGGTCTAAAGATGACTCTCTGTGATTTGATTTAGACATTTTCCTTTAGGTAAATTCCCTGGCAAACCTTTCCTGTTTGTTCTAATTGTTCCACAGGCAAATGTACTTACGGATTTCTGTGTGAGAACAAGTGGACAGAACAACTAGTGAGAGGTAACACATTGTTGCCACAATAAAGTGTTCGCACAACCTGACGGTACTAATAAGTCCGCCTTCTATTTTCCACTTTATCTCATTCACTTGTAACGTAATGCTTCAAACTATTATAAAAAAACAAAGAAGGTAAGTACGTACAATGGAAAACTCAACGGAAGTTTCAATAAATTGCGCACAAATTCAGGCAACACCATGGAAACAAGCACATACAATCTTCTGTTTTCACAGCAGCGCGCGAATAACAATTTCAAGCTCTGACCGCCAGAGAGGTCTATGTATTGCACAATAACATCTATGAAACAGTAGAGCAGAGTTACTGTTACGTACCGACAGGCTCTCAGATCACAAAACTGCACCACGAGAAAATAATGAGAGTCAAAACTTACTGGTACTTTTAAGTACCGTCCGGCAACAAAGGGTTAAATATGTACCACTTTCAGAGTTAGGCTTATCAGGTATCGTGGTACTTTCACTGAGGACACAAATTGTTGGTTTGAGCTTCTAGTCTGCTACATCCTCTTCCTCTGTGTGAGATGATAGGGTGCTAAGTGTCAATGAGGTCAGCATGGGCAGCTGTGCTGGGATACACTTGGTTCTGGTGGAAATGGCAGTGGGGGGCCCCTGGACAGACACATCAGTAGATGGATCTACATGTGTCTGTGACATATCTTGTGATGGCTGCCATTGTCATTCTCTTGGGTCTGTGATTGTGAGTATGACACCTGTTGACAAATGTAAAGGTATAGCCACATAGTCGGCATTCATTGGTAATTGATAGGTGTGCACATACGAGTGAGTACACAATCCACTAGCTATTGTGTAATTGTGATCATAAGCACACACTATCAGGTCATTGTCTAAAAGTTTCACACTGATATATTCAGACTCAAAGCTTAGCATGTTAAGTATATTGATGACTAGACCCTTGGGGTCCCACAGGTTGGTCATCTACATATTGAGGGTTAACTGATCACCCAAGTCACTGCCTATGTCACACACATATGAGTGTTCATTATGAATCCATGTGGGTTTAAAATGATTTAATGAGACCATAGTTACCATACCATTGGCCAAAATATCAAATGTGTGGGTGTTTCATTTTACAGCTGTTTATGGACACAAGTAGACTGGCTGTAAGGGTGACACGAGCGCAGCAGACACATCGTATATGCATTGCTGCGGCACTGTGTTGCCAGTTCAGAGTGTACACCAAGCTTTGCAATTGTCTATATACAGCTGGTGCATCATCATTTGGTTCTCCATTGTTGCAATGAACTCTGTCAGTGGATTACAGGACACATCATGATGATGCTGACGCCCAGTGGGGCATGAGGTAGCATTTGATAGATGAGAATGCTCTGGGGTGAAGAGCCCCAGGATGAGTTGTCTGGTGTCACGTTGTAGCAGTGCTGCATTTTTTAAGTCTGGTGAGAGGCAAAAATGCCATAAGAAGTTGATTCCAACTACTATTTCACGCATCTCTTTAATGATTAAAATCCATGGAAACAGTGGATCCTGGCTTAGTTCCAAGGTACAATTAGTGATTCCATGCACAGTAATTTGCAAGTCATTTGCGGTTCGGAGTTTTAGGAATGTTGTGGTGAACAGTGTAGCAGCTGTGACCTTTGGTAACATGCTGATGTCTGATCCCATATCAACAAAGAAATATTTATATGTGTTTCAATCAAATATATAAAGCCTTCCACTGAATAGTAGGAGTGACATGGAGGTCTGACCCACACGGTGTGGGCATTCATAGCTTAATGTTGGCATGGGCAGGTGTACCTACTGCAACCCATGTGTGTAGTTTGAGAAGCTGCAGAGAGGTCAACAGTTAAACGAGAGTTATCATCCAAAATGTCCATTGAAGTAAACATGAATTCCACTGTGGTGAATCAAAGTGCTAATTGGTCTGGGCAGAATGGTGGCCGCTTGGGTTGTGTTCCAAGTTCCTGAGCTGGATGTGACTCAGTTGTGGTTGGATTGATGCTGTTGTGTGAAATGGTGTAAGTGATGAAGTATCGTGGTGCACTCGCAGCGTGAATGCAAATCCATAAATTGTGACTAAGTAGTGTGAGGCCTGTTGCACTCTGTCATATGTGTCTGTCATACTTGCTAATAGTGTTTGTGATGTGGATTAGATTAGATTAATACTAGTTCCATGGATCATGAATACAATATTTCGTAATGATGTGGAATGAGTCAAAGTTTCCAATACATGACATAATTAAGTTAATTTAACAACATAATTAAGTTAATATAACAACTTTTTTATTTTTTTGTTTTTTTTTAATTTTTTTAATAATTTTTTGTTTGTTTTTTTTTTCCTTTTTTTCTTAATTTATATCTAAAAATTTCTCTATGGAGTAGAAGGAGTTGTCATTCAGAAATTCTTTTAATTTCTTCTTAAATACTTGTTGGTTATCTGTCAGACTTTTGATACTATTTGGTAAGTGACCAAAGATTTTAGTGGCAGTATAATTCACCCCTTTCTGTGCCAAAGTTAGATTTAATCTTGAATAGTGAAGATCATCCTTTCTCCTAGTATTGTAGTTATGCACACTGCTATTACTTTTGAATAGGGTTTGGTTGTTAATAACAAATTTCATAAGAGAGTATATATACTGAGAAGCTACTGTGAATATCCCTAGATCCTTAAATAAATGTCTGCAGGATGATCTTGGGTGGACTCCAGCTATTATTCTGATTACACGCTTTTGTGCAATAAATACTTTATTCCTCAGTGATGAATTATCCCAAAATATGATGCCATATGCAAGCAATGAGTGAAAATAGGTGTAGTAAGCTAATTTACTAAGATGTTTATCACCAAAATTTGCAATGACCCTTATTGCATAAGTAGCTGAACTCAAACGTTTCAGCAGATCATCAATGTGTTTCTTCCAATTTAATCTCTCATCAATGGACACACCTAAAAATTTTGAATATTCTACCTTAGCTATATGCTTCTGATTAAGGTCTATATTTATTAATGGTGACATACCATTTACTGTACGGAACTGTATGTACTGTGTCTTATCAAAATTCAGTGAGAGTCCGTTTACAAGGAACCACTTAGTAATTTTCTGAAATACATTATTGACAATTTCATCAGTTAATTCTTGTTTGTCAGGTGTGATTACTATACTTGTATCATCAGCAAAGAGAACTAACTTTGCCTCTTCATGAATACAGAATGGCAAGTCATTAACATATATTAAGAATAACAAAGGACCCAAGACCGACCCTTGTGGAACCCCATTCTTGATAGTTCCCAAATTTGAGGAATGTGCTGATATTTGCATATTATGAGAACTGCTTATTTCAACTTTCTGCACTCTTCCAGTTAGGTACAAATTAAACCATTTGTGCACTGTCCCACTCATGCCACAATACTTGAGCTTGTCTAGCAGAATTTCATGATTTACACAATTAAAAGCCTTTGAGAGATCACAAAAAATCCCAATGGGTGGTGTTCGGTTATTCAGATCATTCAAAATTTGATTGGTGAAAGCATATATGGCATTTTCTGTTGGAAAACCTTTCTGGAAACCAAACTGACATTTTGTTAGTACTTCATTTTTACAGATATGTGAAGCTACTCTTGAATACATTACTTTCTCAAAAATTTTGGATAAGGCTGTTAGAAGGGAGATTGGACGGTAGTTGTTGACATCAGATCTATCCCCTTTTTTATGCAAAGGTATAACAATAACATATTTCAGTCTATCAGGGAAAATGCGCTGTTCCAGAGAGCTATTACACAGGTGGCTGAGAATCTTACTTATCTGTTGAGAACAAGCTTTTAGTATTTTGCTGGAAATGCCATCAATTGCATGTGAGTTTTTGCTTTTAAGCAAGTTTATTATTTTCCTAATTTCAGAGGGAGAAGTGGGTGAGATTTCAATTGTATCAAATTGCATAGGTATGGCCTCTTCCATTAACAGCCTAGCATCTTCTAATGAACACCTGGATCCTACTATATCCACAACATTTAGAAAATGATTATTAAAAATATTTTCAACTTCTGACTTTTTGTTCGTAAAGTTTTCATTCAATTTGATGGTAATAATGTCTTCCTGTGCTCTTGGTTGACCTGTTTCTCTTTTAATAATATTCCAAATTGTTTTAATTTTATTATCAGAGTTGCTGATTTCAGACATGATACACATACTTCTGGATTTTTTTAATAACTTTTCTTAATATAGCACAGTAGTTTTTTATAATGTTTGATAGTTTCTGGGCCACTACTCTTTCTTGCTGTCAGATACATTTCCCTTTTCCGGTTACAAGATATTTTTATACCCTTAGTAAGCCATGGTTTGTTACATGGTTTCTTACAAGTATATTTAACTATTTTCTTGGGGAAGCAGTTTTCAAATGCATTTACAAAAGTGTCATGAAATAAATTATATTTTAAATTGGCATCAGGTTCACGGTACACCTCATCCCAGTCTAACTTCTGTAGGCTTTCCCTGAAATTTTCAGTTGTTAAATCGTTGACTGAATGTACTACTTTGGAGGACTGTTTAGTACTGCTGAATGGAGCTATATCATATATTGTAACTAGCTGTGCACCATGATCAGAAAGACCATTCTCAACAGGCTGAGCATTTATCTGGTTGAACTTATCTTGGTCTATAAAGAAGTTATCTATCAGTGAGCTGCTATCCTTTACCACCCGAGTAGGAAAATCAATAACAGGTGTCAAATTGAAAGAACCGAGTAATACTTCAAGGTCACTTTTCTTTTTACCCTCTTTCAGAGAATCTACATTGAAGTCCCCACAAATAATAATTTGCTTCCCCCTGTCTGACAGATAGCACAACAAGAAGTCCTAATTTTTCAGAAATAGATGAAAATTTCCTGATGGGGACCTATATACAGTTACAATTATAAATGTGCCTTTATTTAATTTAAGCTCACAGGCACATGCTTCTATATCTTTCTCTACACAAAACTTTTTTGTTTCTATACTTTTTGCACAATGATAACTTTTGACATATATGGCAACTCCTCCTTTCTCCATATTTTCTCTAATTACATGTGCAGAGAGCTTATATCCACTTACATTTACCTTATCCATATCAGTAACAATGTGATGCTCAGACAGGCATAGTATATCTATTTCATCCTCAGTTTCTAAATCTTCTAAACAAACTAGAAGCTCATCTATTTTATTCTTTAAACTCCCAATAGTTTGATGACATATACTAACATTATTTTTAATTATACTTTTATGAGAACCTTTCCTTATTCTAACATTTGCAGTACTCTCCTGTCTGAGTTTCTCATTGTGCTTAGGCCTAGTTCCTATACCGGTGGTCACATGGTGTTCAGAGAGGCAGATTATGTCAACTGGGTTGGGTGACTTTAATTCATCAATGCAATTACCTAGGACTGAGATACAACTTGGTGGAGATAAAATTTCTGGTGATTGGTGAAAATTTATAATTGACAGCTGTGATTGGTGATCCAATGTGCTAGAATTGTGTTGTTTAATTTCTTTCCTAAACTGAAGATTTGTTTCAATCCTGACCTCTCATAGAACTTGACGTCTTTCTGTCTTACCTATCCTAAAAAAGGTGCTGCTCCAACACCTGTAACCACTGGTATTTTACCATTCATGGCAGTGCCTCCCCCGTAAATTTCCTGCTATTACCCCAGCCAGTTTACCCTTCCCTTTCCTGTTGAGATGTAGGCCGTGCCTGGTATAGTCCCACCTACTGAGAGAATCAACAGGAGCCACACCAATATGAGCCCCCGCACCCGACCCAAGCAGCCATTCCAACTCCAAATTAACTCTCCCAACAGAAGAGTTCAAATGAGGCCAGTCATGGCGTCTCAGGACAGATACAAATTCAACATTGGTGTGTCTCGATGCTGATGCAGTCCTTACCAGATCACACTCTATACTGTACCCAGGATCTCTGTCGATACTGTTCCCTGGCTCTCCCACAATAACCACGGTGTCTTCCCTGGTAAATCATTTACAGAGTGAACCTAAATCCTCTGTCACCTGATCCAGACTTGCACTTGGTTTGAAAAAATTTGTGACCTGGTATTCTGGTCCTAATTCCTCCTGCAGAAGTTGGCATGAGAATTGCCTGGCAACAAAACTTTCTTCCTCTTCGATGACTTTCCTACATTCTTTTTCAATTTCCTATTGAAAGTTTGTTGTGTCCTGTCTACACCTACCTCTGCTTGAGGCTCATCAGTTTCTAACTGAAGCAACAGGTCAAACTTGTTTTTGACATTCACCACAAAACTGTCAGACTTAGTTCTAGGCCTGTTCCTTCTGTTACCTGTTGCCACTTCCCACCTCTCTTTGCCCTTCTCCCTCCTTAACCTGTCCAGACCTTCCCTAGCCTGACCTAGCTCAGCCTGAAGCACAGCAATTTTCCCCTCCTGTTCCACTATCTTCCTATCTCTGCTGCAAATCCTACATAATCACTGATGAGCCTGATCCACTTTCCCGACACCCTCGCCACTACAGTCCCCCCAATGAAAAAAACTACTGCATCCATCACACCAAACCCCGGAACTAACAATTCTACAGCTAGTCAGGCACTTCTCACTCATGGCAAAAATAATGCATTAGGTAGAATAAATCAATTAAATTACCGAAAATAAAAAAAGACGTTACAAGAATTAAGCCTATTCACAAAAGTATATAAGCAAGTTTCTAATTTAAAATTCCGCTGTTTTTCTGAGATCTGTATTAAAACAGCGAAGTTATACGCTATTTATGATAGTTTACTTACTTGTTACTGAGAAACTAGTCAAATTACCATGAAACAAGAAACAAACACATTTACAAAATTTAAGCCTAAACGCAACTTCGCGAAGTTACGATCTTTTCGTGTTTTCTGAAAAAATACGCAAAGAAAAGTGAAACCTTTAACGGCAAGACTAAATGATACACTAATGCACATATTTAATTTGTTGTTGGTGTTAAACTAAATTATATTCCTGTCTAAATCACTTATCTTTCTGGAAACAGTTTCTGGCGTCACTTACTCGGCGGCCATCTTGATGTGGTTAGGGTGGGATTCATGTTATTGTTCAGTTTTAGTCTGACTTGTCAAGCTGGTTCGTGAACTGATGCACTTGGTGTCAAACTGTTCAAAGTCAAACAATAGCTGATTCAGAGCCAGCCACTGCCATGGTATCTCAGTGCGTGCATTGTTTTGGGAAACAGCACCTATAATTATATTTAGTACATAACTGAGCACAGCTGACAGCTGTTACACTGAAAACACTAATGATGAACATTACTCATGCTAATCCCTGAGGCACAGTCTAGAGGAGCTGGTAATGCAGTGTTATCAATGCAAGATGACTGAATTGTTACAGCATATTATAACTGAATGTTACAAAACATATGTGTTGCACAGTTGTTGTGGTCGTCACGGGTCACCAGTGTGGTAGGTTAACCTACTGGGTGCAGTGAATGTACTGAGAGTAAAGATGACACACTGCTGTGACAATAATAATTGTCACATATCATACAACAATACATCTACACAGTCACAGGTTCTAAAGTGAAGTGCCCAGTCTTTCTTACATGCAGATAGCTCACTCTACTGTGTGAGTTCTCTGGTCAGAGACATTACTAGTGCTGGTGTCCATACGCTTTCGTTTATTTATATTATATTTAAGGAACTGAAATTCGCTAATGACTGGAGATGACTTTCTTATCTACATTTTTGTGGAGGAATGTATCCATTGCATACTCCAGACATACTTCATTTAGTATAACTTAAGAAACAACACTTTTTTTTCAATTTTAATTTTTTTAAGATAAAGCTTTCTTATTCATTCCATTTACTTCTAGTTGTTGGTCTTGTTGTTGTTGTTGTGGTCTTCAGTCCTGAGACTGGTTTGAAGCAGCACTCCATGCTACTCTATCCTGTGCATGCTTCTTCATCTCCCAGCACTTACTGCAACCTGCATCCTTCTGAATCTGCTTAATGTATTCATCTCTTGGTCTCCCTCTACGATTTTTAACCTCCACGCTGCCCTCCAATGATAAATTTGTGACCCCTTGATGCCTCAGAACATGTCCTACCAACCGGTCCCTTCTTCTTGTCAAGTTGTGCCACAAACTCCTCTTCTCCCCAATTCTATTCAATACCTCCTCATTAGTTACATGGTCTACCCATCTAATCTTCAGCATTCTTCTGTAGCACCACATTTCGAAAGCTTCTATTCTCTTCTTGTGCAAACTATTTATCATCCATGTTTCACTTCCATACATGGCTACACTCCATACAAACACTTTCAGAAACGACTTCCTGACACTTAAATCAATACTCGATGTTAACAAATTTCTCTTCTTCAGAAACACTTTACTTGCCATTGCCAGTCTACATTTTATATCCTCTCTACTTTGACCATCATCAGTTATTTTACTCCCCAAATAGCAAAACTCCTTTACTACTATAAATGTCTCATTTCCTAAACTAATTCTCTTAGCATCACCCGACTTAATTCGACTACATTCCATTATCCTCATTTTGTTTTTGTTGATGTTCATCTCATATCCTCCTTTCAAGACACTGTCCATTCCGTTCAACTGCTCTTTCAAGTCCTTTGCTGTCTCTGACAGAACTACAATGTCATCGGCGAACCTCAAAGTTTTTATTTCTTCTTCGTGGATTTTAATACCTACTCTGAATTTTTCTTTTGTTTCCTTTACTGCTTGCTCAATATACAGATTGAATAACATCGGGGAGAGGCTACAACCCTGTCTCACTCGCTTCCCAACCACTGCTTCCCTTTCATGTCCCTCGACTCTTATAACTGCCATCCGGTTTCTGTACAAATTGTAAATAGCCTTTCCTCCCTGTATTTTACCCCTGCCACCTTTAGAATTTGAAAGAGAGTATTCCAGTCAACATTGTCAAAAGCGTTCTCTAAGTCTACAAATGCTAGAAACGTAGATTTGCCTTTCCTTAATCTTTCTTCTAAGACAAGTCGTAGGGTCAGTATTGCCTCACGTATTCCAATATTTCTATGGAATCCAAACTGATCTTCCCCAAGGTTGGCTTCTACTAGTTTTTCCATTCGTCTGTAAGGAATTCGCGTTAATATTTTGCAGCTGTGGCTTATTAAACTGATTGTTCGGTAATTTTCACCTGCTTTCTTTGGGATCGGAATTATTATATTGTTCTTGAAGTCTGAGGGTATTTCACCTGTCTCATACATCTTGCTCACCAGATGGTAGAGTTTTGTCAGGACTGGTTCTCCCAAGGCCGTCAGTAGTTCCAATGGAATGTTGTCTACTCCCGTGGCCTTGTTTCGACTCAGGTCTTTCAGTGCTCTGTCAAACTCTTCACGCAGTATTGTATCTCCCATTTGGTCTTCATCTACATTCTCTTCCATTTCCAGAATATTGTCCTCAAGTACGTCGCCCTTGTATAGACCCTCTATATACTCCTTCCACCTTTCTGCTTTCCCTTCTTTGCTTCTGGGTTTCTATCTGAGCTCTTGATATTCATACAAGTGGTTCTCTTTTCTCCATAGGTCTCTTTAATTTTCCTGTAGGCAGTATCTATCTTACCCCTAGTGAGATAAGCATCTACATTTGTCCTTTAGCCATCCCTGCTTAGCCATTTTGCACTTCCTGTCGATCTCATTTTTGAGACGTTTTTATTCCTTTTTGCCTCCTTCATTTACTGCATTTTTATATTTTCTCCTTTCATCAATTAAATTCAATATTTCTTCTGTTACCCAAGGATTTCTACTAGCCCTCATCTTTTCACCTACTTGATCCTCTGCTGCCTTCACTACTGTGTCCCTCAGAGCTACCCATTCTTCGTCTACTGTATTTTTTCCCCCCATTACTGTCAATTGTTCCCTTATGCTCTCCCTGAAACTCTGTACAACCTCTGGTTTAATCAATTTTCCAGGTCCCATCTCCTTAAATTCCCACCTTTTTGCAGTTTCTTCAGTTTTAATCTACAGCTCATAACCAATAGATTGTGGTCAGAGTCCACATCTGCCCCTGTAAATGTCTTAGCATGATCAATATGTAGTACTTCAAGGATTCTGAATTAATATTTAAAGCATACAGAATGCATTTTTGGCATCATGTTAGCTTTGTTAATGCACACATTGTCAGTAACCTTACTCAAGGTTTTCTCCTTCACAATAGAGTCCATTGGCTGCCATGAGTAAATGAATAAAAATAGCATCATATACAGGACACTTCTAAAATTTCAATTAACAAATCCTTGATCTTTCTGATTTAAATAGCCTTGTTTTGCAGACATAGTATGCATGAAACTCACATATCATATAAAAACTCACTAAGTCTTAGTCACTGAAAAAAAAAAACAAATGAAGTAGGTGTTCAAATACTGGCTGAAAGTGTTAGTGACAAACCAAATCTGTAGATTTGTCTTGCTGACTTGTCATTTGAACGAGAAACATAAAACTTTATTTTCACAAGTACTAGATATGGTTTCATATACTGTCTGCTATGCAAGTTTAATTTGTCAGAAATGTTCACAAAATTGTTTTCAGTCTGAATTGTCAGAGTTCTTTACTTATAAAAAGCTTATTACTGAATTGTACTTTACACATATTCATTAATTTACCCTGTTATACTGAACTGTTGATTTTTTCTTAACTTTCTTGTTGATATTTAGTACTGAATTATGTGTTATGTTGATACAGGAGAGATGTCATCACTGCCTGGGCTTCGATTTTATTGCCACCAGTGTGGTCGGACATACAAGCACAAGGGGAACCTGAGACGCCATTTGCGCCTGGAATGTGGAGGGACATGGCACTATACATGCTTTGCTTGTTCAAGAAGCTTTAAACACAAGCATCACCTTACTAACCACCAACGTAATGGAAGATGTGCAGAGTTAAATCAAAGGTTTTTGCAAAATGATACTAAAGTTTAGAAACTGTTTGATGAGAGACGTGTGTGTGCATTTTTTTGAAGGTGACATTGATTCATAGATTCTACTAATTCATAGGAACTTTTAGTATGCAACAGACATTTCCATCTGAATTTTGCAACAAAATATTTCAAGTAGGTCACGGGAAGATATTGTAGAAAACTTCTCAATAAATATGTTTCAAACATATTTTCTTCCCATTTGTAGCAGAGTTGCTTAGATGAGTATCTTTGTAGATAATATATATTCATAACAACCTATTTTTGTCTTATTGTAATGTGGAATTTTGTTATTAAGTGTTGTGGATTTAGTGAGATAGTGTTTCATGTAAATTATTTCATTAACGAATGTAATGAACCTACAGATATTGTCCATAAACTGTTTTACATTTATGTCAATGACACTGTTTATAGTGTATAGAACCTTGCACTTTCTGTATTACCAAGGACTAGATTAGCAGAGACAATAATTTATCATTATTGTCTAGACCGATAAACATGTTTGTGGCATATAAAACTTCACCATTTTGTATTAAGAATGATTGGATTAGCAGAGACAGTAATTTAGAATTCTTGTTTGGACTGATAAACCTCTCTTGTCTCATAAAGTTTCCATAATTGTTAAAAAATATGAATGGAATTGTTACTGGTATCTGCAATGTCCACACTCAGCTGGGTGTTAGCTAATTCAGTACTATGAGCTGTGTTCTTTTGCAAATATTACGATGAACTAGTAGTAACAGTTAGTAGATAGCAATGGAAATTGCTTGTCAACACAAATAATGATTAGACTTTAATGTTATAGTAACATAAGTGAAGTGGAACACAAATATTTGACAGTATAATTATGTAAGCATGATAACTTAACCATAGATGATCATGAAGGAATTTTTAATATTTCATGTAAAAAAAATATATCTCATATGCTTTTCTGGTAACTTTTTCTCTTGTGTGTTTCTCATCATGGTAAATGCATGTTGAAGAGTTGCAGAAAATGATTTCTAACATAGAAATAAAGCCACACTTCTTGGTATATTAAAACTGTGTGCTTGACTGATATACAGTTTTTGTACCAGGAAGTTTTAAAACAGTACACACTCTGTCACAGATTGAAAGATTCCTAAGTGTGTGATTCAGAACCTAGATCAAACGTCCAGTCTTCTGGTAAACAATATAGAACAACTAACTTTGATTCCATAAGGAGCCATTGTACACAGTGAGCGTAGACTACAATGAAGCAGAGGCACACAGCAATCAGTCACAATTCCATTAGTTTTTATTTTTCTTGTGAATATAGATTTCAGCTATACTTCTTCATTGCATCTGAGTTACTATTCAACAGACTTGCAGCAATACATGTCATCATTCACAATATACATAAATGACCTTGTGGATGACATTGGAAGTTCACTGAGGCTTTTCGCAGATGATGCTGTGGTGTATCGAGAGGTTGTAACAATGGGAAATTGTACTGAAATGCAGGAGGATCTGCAGCAAATTGACGCATGGTGCAGAAAATGGCAATTGAATCTCAATGTAGACAAGTGCAATGTGCTGCGAATACACAGAAAGATAGATCCCTCATCATTTAGCTACAAAATAGCAGGTCAGCAACTGGAAGCAGTTAATTCCATAAATTATCTGAGAGTACACATTAGGAGTGATTTAAAATGGAATGATCATATGAAGTTGATCGTTGGTAAAGCAGATGCCAGACTGAGATTCATTGGAAGAATCCTAAGGAAATGCAATTCGAAAACAAAGGAAGTAGGTTACAGTACGCTTGTTCGCCCACTGCTTGAATACTGCTCAGCAGAGATAGAGAAGATCCAACGGAGAGCAGCGTGCTTTGTTACAGGATCATTTAGTAATCGCGAAAGCATTACGGAGATGACAGATAAACTCCAGTGGAAGCCTCTGCAGGAGAGATGCTCAATAGCTCGGTACGGGCTTTTGTTAAAGTTTCAAGAACATACCTTCACCAAAGAGTCAAGCAGTATATTGCTCCCTCCTATGTATATCTCGCAAAGAGACAATGAGGATAAAATCAGAGAGATTAGATCCCACACAGAAGCATACCGACAATCCTTTCCACGAACAATACGAAACTGGAATAGAAGGGAGAACCGATAGAGGTACTCAAGGTACCCTTCGCCGCACACCGTCAGGTGGCTTGCAGAGTATGGATGTAGATGTAGATGTAGACCATATGTTCTTACAGGTGTACAGGCAAAAGAGTTTCCTTCTGCTTATACATCTGTAAGAACATATGATGACATGTACTGCTGTGAGTCTGTTGAATTGTAGCATCTGTCACCAGTAAATGTTTATGTATTTGAAGAGTTCCAATAGAAAAATTCATTCAGGTCATACGACACCCAGAAACAAAAATCACTAATTGCCAAATCTGTGGTTTAAAGATTTGGGAAGCTAATTTATATATGTTAAAAACAAAAGCAGAGCCAGTATTGAACCCACAAAACTACATTTGCTTCCATTCTGAGTTTTGTTGGTGCAGTATGTCATTGTGAACCTCAGGTTTTTGATAGAGCTGTAAGGCTCCAGCCATATAGCGGGTTGCCATTAATGTGCCAACATTTTGATTTCACAAGTTGAATTCCAGAATGAAATTTTCACTCTGCAGCAGAGTGTGCACTGATATGAAACTTCCTGGCAGATTAAAACTGTGTGCCAACCCGAGAATCGAACTCAGGTCCTTTACCTTTCACAGGCAAATACTCTACCGACAAGATGAGATACTGGCAGAAGTAAAGCTGTGAGGATGGGTTGCGAGACATGCTTGGGTAGCTCAGCACTTGCCTGCAAAAGGCGTAGGTCCCAAGTTCGAGTCTCAGTCCGACACACAGTTTTAACCTCAGGAAATTTCACAAGTTGTGTTGTTTGTAAGGTAACAAAAAATACAAGCATCATGGTTTTTGTTATTAAGCTATGCCTGAACTTCATTTCTGATCTGATATGTGATTTCATGTGTGAATAATCTTGTACAAAACACAAAATGTACCGAAAGTTATAAGTTCAGCATTAAAAAGTGAGTCAGTTTTCAGTTGTATGCTAGTTCTTTCATTTATTTTTATAGTATTAAAGGAACTGAAACTTACTAGAAATCAGAGATAACTTTCTTGTCTCCATTTTTAAATTGGGATTTCTCTATTGCATGCTCCAATCATCCATTATTTAATATAACTGAGGAAACAACAGTTTTCTTTTTTCATTGTTTTTAAAGTGATTCACACTTTACTGGTGTTTGCACAAACAACATGTAGCATATTAATGATCCTTAATTAATATCTAAAGAATACAGAATTAGTTTATGGCAGCCTGTGTGTTTTGGTATTGTGTACCTGATTACCCACATCACTTAAAGTTTTCTTCTCCATAGTAGCACCTGTGGATCACTATGAATAAATGAAGAAAAATAGAAAAAAGAGCATCAAACAAAGGAAACTTTTAAAATATGGATTAAACAGATCCTTGATCTTCCATATTTAAATAGTCTCGTTTTGCCAATAGTTAGTTATTTAGTTAGTTACAAGTTCCATTGATTTATTGCTTATTTAGCCTGATCAAGTTAGAGTTCTAAGGCCCTCTATATCTGACCAAGAACAACACATATCAAAGATTTTACAAACATATTCACAATAATTAAAATAATAATAATAATTATTATTATTATTATTAAGACTAATGATAATAGTAAAGAGCAATAACAATATCATGAAAAGGAAAGTAACTACTCAAAAGGAAAGTAACTACTCACCACATAGCGGATTGGCTGAGTTGCAGAACTGCCTATCTGCGACCCAACATCTCCGCTATATGGTGAGTAGTAACTTCCCTTTTCATAATATTGTTACATTCCATCCTGGATTTTCCATTGTTTAAGGAACAACAAAATCGATATAGTTTAGTTTAGCACATTTGAAGTTATGTTTAGTATTATCAGAAGCAGAAGGGGTAAAGAAGGAGGAGACTATTGAAATGACTCTGATAGTGACTGTTAGGAAAAGAATGGAACTTAAATAATAATCTGCTGACTAGAAGGAGTGAAAAATTGTGGAGGAGGGGGGATTGGTGAGAGTGAGCTGCCGACTAGTGTGTGGGAGAGATAGCTATTGTGATTGAAGCTGGACCATTAGCTTTGTTTTGGAGGAATTTCATTTCTCTGACATTTTAAGGTAGATTGTTCCATTGTTGGGTTCCTGATACAGAAAATGATTTAGAGAATGTTCCAGTGTTATGTGATTGCATGAAAGGGATTTTACTTTGCTGAGAATGTGTATTTATGCTATGCTATTCAGATAGTGGTGCACGAGTTGCAGGAAAATTGGAGAGAGTGCAATAATTGAGAAGATGATGGAGCAAACATAGGGTATGGTAATCTCTATGCTTATTGGCACATACCCATAATAATTTTCATAGGCAAGAGTGATATGGTCTGTCACAAATATGTCATACACAAGCATTCATTGCCAATTCTAGCCTGTGTGAGCTTTCATATGAAAGTCCTTGGAGAATAACATCATCACAATCAAGTATGGGGAGGATTAGTGACTCCATGAACTTCTTTTTAAGCTCAAAAGGAAATACTTTTTTACATTTCTATGAAGTGATGCTGACACCTTCTTAAAGGTTGCAGTTGTGTGTTCAGTCCAGTCAAAGTCATGATTCAGAATTATCCACAAAATTCTTTGCAGAAGGAAAGGTTATTTCTGTGCCATTTAGGATTAATGGTGGAAGAGATTCTTTGAACTACAAGACAATGAGTATTTTATGAGTGACTAAGATTGCTTGCAGTTTAGATGGATTAAGTTTCAACCCTATGTTCTCTGCCCACTCAGACAAGATAATTAAATCACCTTTCACATGCTAGATGACTGTTCACAGGTTTTTTGGTGTTGCACTTAGATATAGTTGAAGGCTGTCAGCTTATAAGTGGTATTTGCAGTAGGAGAAAATGGTTGACACTTCATTAATATACACTCCTGGAAATTGAAATAAGAACACCGTGAATTCATTGTCCCAGGAAGGGGAAACTTTATTGACACATTCCTGGGGTCAGATACATCACATGATCACACTGACAGAACCACAGGCACATAGACACAGGCAACAGATCATGCACAATGTCGGCACTAGTACAGTGTATATCCACCTTTCGCAGCAATGCAGGCTGCTATTCTCCCATGGAGACGATCGTAGAGATGCTGGATGTAGTCCTGTGGAACGGCTTGCCATGCCATTTCCACCTGGCGCCTCAGTTGGACCAGCGTTCGTGCTGGACGTGCAGACCGCGTGAGACGACGCTTCATCCAGTCCCAAACATGCTCAATGGGGGACAGATCCGGAGATCTTGCTGGCCAGGGTAGTTGACTTACACCTTCTAGAGCACGTTGGGTGGCACAGGATACATGCGGACGTGCATTGTCCTGTTGGAACAGCAAGTTCCCTTGCCGGTCTAGGAATGGTAGAACGATGGGTTCGATGACGGTTTGGATGTACCGTGCACTATTCAGTGTCCCCTCGACGATCACCAGTGGTGTACGGCCAGTGTAGGAGATCGCTCCCCACACCATAATGCCGGGTGTTGGCCCTGTGTGCCTCGGTCGTATGCAGTCCTGATTGTGGCGCTCACCTGCACGGCGCCAAACATGCATACGACCATCATTGGCACCAAGGCAGAAGCGACTCTCATCGCTGAAGACGACACGTCTCCATTCGTCCCTCCATTCACACCTGTCGCGACACCACTGGAGGCGGGCTGCACGATGTTGGGGCATGAGCGGAAGACGGCCTAACGGTGTGCGGGACCACAGCCCAGCTTCATGGAGATGGTTGCGAATGGTCCTCGCCGATACCCCAGGAGCAACAGTGTCCCTAATTTGCTGGGAAGTGGCGGTGCGGTCCCCTACGGCACTGCGTAGGATCCTACGGTCTTGGCGTGCATCCGTGCGTCGCTGCGGTCCGGTCCCAGGTCGACGGGCACGTGCACCTTCCGCCGACCACTGGCAACAACATCGATGTACTGTGGAGACCTCACGCCCCACGTGTTGAGCAATTCGGCGGTACGTCCACCCGGCCTCCCGCATGCCCACTATACGCCCTCGCTCAAAGTCCGTCAACTGCACATACGGTTCACGTCCACGCTGTCGCGGCATGCTACCAGTGTTAAAGACTGCGATGGAGCTCCGTATGCCACGGCAAACTGGCTGACACTGACGGCGGCGGTGCACAAATGCTGCGCAGCTAGCGCCATTCGACGGCCAACACCGCGGTTCGTGGTGTGTCCGCTGTGCCGTGCGTGTGATCATTGCTTGTACAGCCCTCTCGCAGTGTCCGGAGCAAGTATGGTGGGTCTGACACACCGGTGTCAATGTGTTCTTTTTTCCATTTCCAGGAGTGTATAATGATAAAAGTAATGGGCCCAGTACTTGTCATTGTGGTACTCCTAATATTATATCCCTCTATTCTGACTTTTTTGTTCCAAACATTGTACACTGTTGGAAGGATGTAAGGAATGAGTGGAACTGTTGTACAACACTTGAAGAAAAAATTTTGACTAGTTAGTTTAGCAAATAGAATGTCAAAGTTTACAATGTTGAAAGCTCTGCTGACATACAAAAAATGCAGATGATAGTCACCTGTTATTTGCAGTTGTGGTGCTGCAGTTTAGCCAAAAACCAGACTTGTATTCATCTAATTATTGATGGTGAATAATTAGTAAGCTGTTTGTGGACAATGTATTCTAAAGCCTTGGATAATGCTGGTAGAATTTAAATGGGCCTGTAATCAGAAGGTTGTTTGGTAGAGCAGCTGTCAGCTGAATTCCTGCAATGGATTTCCTGACCATTGTAACAAAACTGATTGTTATTTGTGGAAGACAGTGAAATTTTTCTGGGTGTAATTTTTCAATCATGAAAAAGAGATCATTTGATTTAAACAAAAAAACCTCAAAAATTTGTTGTTATTCTTGTGTTCCAGAGACATTAATAAACATGTGATCATGGGGGTGTTTCTTACTGATCATATTGGCCTCCAACACTCAAGGAATTATTTTGAGACAAATGCAAATATTTTCTGCTAGAACAGTTTCCAAAACATTACACTTTAGTAATTAGTTCTGCAGTAACACTTATATAGTTCAGTTGATTTCTTATACATATCTTAGATTGGTGTAATTCGGAGTACTCTGCTTCCTGATCCTGCTGGTGCTGAAGTAGTCGTTGCCAAAGTCCATTTCATCTGCTAACTGGATCAAGTTACGTGAATTCCATGAAATAATCCAGGTACCAAGTCATTTTATAGTGTTTTATTTATGACAAGCTGCACCTTTTCTTCTTAGTGGGAGCCCACGCCACATAACAGGCTACATATTCACAGTACTGTATTACAACAATTATATTATTGCACAGATGTGCTACACAGTGGTTGCATCTTCAACTATCCATTCTTGAGTCTTGGGCTCCTCCTATTTATATGTTTGGTAACAATGAAGTCAACAAAACTACAGTACAAATTTATGAAATTAACTATTAAAAGTTTAAACAATGGAAAATCCAGGATGGAATGTAACAATACCACAGAAGAAAAGTTGCCACTCTCCATATAGAGGAGATGCTGACTTGCGATAGGCACAATAAAAAGATAAAAACTGTGTGAATCTTTTTATTGTGCCTTTCACGACTCAGCATCTCCGCTATATGGTGAGTGGCAACTTTCCTTCTCTGATATTGTTACAATTAAAAATTTAACATTTTTATGAGTAACTATCCACAAAACCTTGCTTATTTTATGCTGAAACTGGCAAATACAATAGAAAAGAGTTTTACATAGGATATACATCACATTATCTAAAATACTGAAAGATAACAATGCTTACCTAAATTTTCTTAATTATGGCTTCATTTGTTAATGCAAAATATTGCGAACATATATTGGACAAGCATGACCTACTAGTAACCAAATGGAATAATAAATTTTATGAGATTTAATGTATTATGTGAAATCACCATTGGAATTATGGTACTTCCAAAACATGAATGTAAGACCAAAGGGTTATTTTATTTCAACAACCCCCCAAAGAGGTTTGGGTATCTGTGAGAGCCAAAGCTCTTCTTTAGAAATAAAAAGTTTTGCTTTCGATCAAGAGTTTTTGAGGCATTGCTTTGACCTGAAAGTTCCAATCTGCATCATCTCCCAAACTACTGGTAGATAAAAAATATATATAAAAAAACAAATACATATGAAAAGATCAAATGTCATTAAAATATTAAAAATTACATAATTGGATTAACATTTAAAATAATTATTTTATAATATTCATAAGAATAGTTTCTTTATCATGTATCAGTCATACTCATTGGGATAATTTGTCCTTGACAAAAATGGTGACAAACAGTTTATCAATGCAATGACTTTCACTGTAAGTAATGTGCTAGACCCTGTTTTAATCTAACACAAAATAATCAAGATCCTTCCTCTTAAACAACATTAAGATAAAATCTGGCAGTGTTAATGCAAATTAGATAATTCAATGGCAAACAGGTCAGCTATTGATAAAAACTGACACCACATAAGCAAATTAAGACCAACTTTAGATAAACCTTTATTATTATTCTCATAGCAAAAGCATATTTGAGGTTCTACTCCATCTCTTAGAAAACCTTTGAAGTAAATGCAGGCAATTTCATGTCAGAGAAACAAAATTATGTCAGTGGATTCAGTTATTTCACAACTTATTTCCTTTCTCTTTCATACATGTGGCTACGTTTTAGCAACTGCTCATCATCAAGTGTAAAAGTCATGTATGAGTAAAGCAAGAATATATATTAGTTTACTCAAATTCTCAACATCTTTCTTCCTTTCTTTTGCTTGTGCTGTTTTCCCGCAGATACACCGGGTCGGCATGGTTAATCGGATGTGGCAATGTTAGTTGAAGGGGTGGCTGGATGCCCTTCCTGCTGCCACCCCGTACATGCCAGGATGGAATTAGTGTACCCCAACTGTCTGCGACTAGGATAATCCATGGAATAGTGCAAAAGTGTTCAGATGTCTGCGAGCCATGTAACTGAGGTGGGAAATGGGGACCAGCCTGGTATTCACCTAGGGGAATGTGGAAAACTGCCTAAAATCCCACATCCAGGCTGGCTGGCACACTGGCCTTCATTGTTAATCCGCCAGGCGGATTCAATCCGGTGCCAGCGCGCCTACCTGAGTCCAGGAAGCAGCGCGTTAGCGCGCTTGGCTAACCTGGCAGGTTCAAATTCTCAACATCATGGTGTAGTAAATTGTATTCAAGAAGCATATTCTGTAACTATGAAATTTAGTACACAAAATTCAATATAGTAACTTTTCAAATCTGCTCACATTCATATAATGCAATTCATAATGTGATGCCCATGTTTAAAAAAATGATAGTTATTTTCAATTATTGATAGATGTGTAATTAAGCTGTGGAATGTGACATTGGTATGTTTCTGTTAAGCGAATGTCACATTAGCTGGGGCACCTTGTGTATGCCCCACGCGTGGTACACAAATTATGTGTACCCCCGCCTGAGGATTTGCAGCTATTGAAAATATTTCAGCTGAGTAATATTTCTTAATTCAAACTATTTCTTTGACCTGGGGTGTACCAAATGGTAAGCATTTGGATGAGGTTTCCTCATTGGACACAATTTTATAAATTTTGAAAACAGATCTACTGCAACTAAAATAAATCAATGCCAATTATTTCAGACTTACCTTTTGGGAATATACTTTGCATAAAACTGTGATGCTTTTGATTGGACACTTTAACTCTCTAACATTCATCACAGGTTAACAGACGATTCCTAACTTTCCTAGATATATTGTTGAAATATACATTTTCCTTCAGTTTTGTACACATTTCATTATGCCATAGTGTCCATAACTTTGGTGTATGTATTTAATTTATGTATCTACATGTTGTTTGGGCCAACATACTTTCCAACTGTCTGAGTCAGGAGTACTTCTTCAAAATAAAATCCCTTTAAAAACTTGATAGTATAATTTCACTTTTTCATATGCCATTTTACACATATAACTCTTTACTAGTTTCCATTCTTCATCTAGATTTTGGTTACTCCTTAACCGATTACAGATATTAGTAATTTCCTTTTCCCCTTTTATCCCCTGAATGTACATGATCCGAAATTTTTTGTTGTTCTGTAAGTTTTCATTTTCTTGCTCACCCCCCACTGGTAATCTACACAGAGTGTCCGCTATCACATTTTGGTCTCCTTTTATGTAACGTATTGTGTAGTCAAATTGTTGTAGGAAAATATCCCACCTGGTAATTATGTAACGAAAAAGTTTGCATTGCTGTATGTAGCTCAAAGCTTTGTGGTCAGAGAAAACTATTGTTTTATTACCAGCTAGGTAGCTCTTAACTTTTTAAATCCTCAGACAATAGCTAAAAGTTATTTTTCTGTGACAGTATAATTTCTCTCATGTTTCTGTAATCCACTACTAGCAAAACTGACTGACAAGTGTTCTATAGCCCCATTGATTTATTTCTGCTGAGAAAGGTGTACTCCAAACCCATAATCACTTTCATCTGTCATAAGACAGAATGGTAATGCCCAATCAGGCCTATGAAGGATTTTACTGTTGCAAAGCAGCTTCTTAATTTCATTGAATGTCTTTTGACATTTAGTTGTCCATTCCCATACTGAATTTTTCTTAAGAAGTTCTCTGAGACATGGTGCATTAAGTGCCTGTGTACATCCATATTTTTGGTAAAAGTTCGCCAAACCATAAAATGATCTAAGTTGCTTCTTATTTTTGGGTATCAGAAATTCCTCTATGGCCATGAGCTGATCTTTGTCAGGCAGAATCCCCTTTTCATTAATAGTGTGGCCTAAAAATTTTAATTCTGTCACTCCAAATTTACATTTCTCTAAGTTCAAAGTCATATCCCCCTGTCTAAACTTTCTTCCAATTTGCCTTAAAGTTTCAATATGTTCTTCCCACGTGTTACTAGTTACTAGAATATCATCCACATAAGTTACCAATTTGGACAATAATTCCCTACCTAAGATATAATCTAAAGCATGGACAAATTCAGCAACTGAAATGGTAAGTCCAAATGGTACCACACAATATTGATAGCTTTTTCCATTATATAAAAATGCAGTATACTGTCTTGAATTTAGGTCCAAAACAATTTGGTGAAACCCTGATTTCCAATCTAGACTGGAAAAATATTTTGTGTCATTGAATTTATTCAAAAATTCCTCCATGGATTCAGGATGGTCAGTTTCCCTTTAATGGAATTTTTTCAAATGGCAAGAATCCAAAACAAGCCTAACACCTCCATCTTTCTTAGAAACAACAACCAGCGGGTTATTGTACTGGCTGCTGCTCCTTTCCACTATCCTCCATTTTAGCATCTTCTGTAATTCTCTGTGCACTAATTTTCTTTTGCAAATTGATTTGCAAATTGGGACCCCATATGGTTTGATAAAAAATGAATCATGCTGTCTCATTTTTAATTTGCAGACATAATTCTTCCTGGCTTATTACAAAAAAGTCGCAATAGTCTCACAGAAACTGATCTAAATCTTCTCTCTCAGAATTAGATAAGCCATCTCCAATATTTACTTTATCATTGAATAACTGTGAAACATTGTCATCATTAACATCAACATCATCATCATCATCTGAGTCACATGCATCTGCATGGATCTCAGCTACAATGTCAAATCTCTCTACTACTCCATCATCATCATCTGAATCATCTACTAAAGCATCAATATTTTTGGGTACAATGTTATCATTTTGGCTTCCTACTACATCAGACAAAGCTGGATTATCATCATCATTAACAAACAAACTAGCAATACTATAATCAGCATCATAAATATCCTTGGATACGCACTTGTTGTCAAATAACTTTGTCAGGTCCTCATTACTAAGCTTATAACTATTTTGTGTCATCATTACTCATTGATTTTAACATATAGTTCCAAAATTCATAGTGCTTATTTACTTTATTAGCTTGGTTGTTCCTACTGTTATCTGTGTGGTGTTGGTGGTGTTACCCATGTCTGTTTCGCCTACTCTCAATCTGGTTATGAGTTTTTCTCCTCACCTCAAACTGACAGGCCCCCAATGAGGTGGTTATTTGTTTTCCTGTCTACACTGTCTGTTCCTATACTGTCTGGTGCTACAGAAGAATGCTGAAGATTAGATGGGTATATCACATAACTAATGAGGAGGTATTGAATAGGATTGGGGAGAAGAGAAATTTGTGGCACAACTTGACTAGAAGAAGGGATCGGTTGGTAGGACATGTTCTGAGGCATCATGGGATCACCAATTTAGTATTGGAGGGCAGTGTGTAGGGTAAAAATTGTAGAGGGAGACCAAGAGATGAATACACTAAGCAGATTCAGAAGGATGTAGGTTGTTGCAGTAGTTACTGGGAGATGAAGAAGCTTGCACAGGATAGAGTAGCATGGAGAGCTGCATCAAACCGTCTCAGGACTGAAGACGACAACAACAACTGTCTGTTCTGATTTGAGTTGGCATTTTGTCTGTAACTGTTGCTATTTTGACTACTGCTACCATAGTTATTTTGACTGTTACTGTTGTGATAATTTTGATTTTGAGAGAACCCACAACTCTGGTGTTGGTACTCTCCCCTACTTTGATAGTTTGACCTGTCATGACTTTGCCATGCATAGTCTAGCTTATCCACATACTTCAAAAATTCTTCAATTGAGTCATGTGGCCCATAAACTTGGCCCCACTGAACTCGGTTTGGTAGACATCGTTTCAGTGCATCAATCTGAATTAACTCATCTAAAGGTTTGTCTAAATGTGTCCGTTTTCTTAGCAGCATTTCACAAAACTTGTGCGTGCTTAATTTGCCTTCTCTATATTTGCTGCTGTTCAAAAATTCAACCTTTATCCTAGCTTGTCTGCTTTCTGACCAGAATTTATTTAAAAACAATGTTTCAAACTGATCAAAAGTCATTTCAGGGCTTACATTCTGATTTGCCCAAGATTAAGCTTCACCATCCAGAAACCGCTTAGCTACTTACACTTTTAATGTTTCTGACAAACCAGGTGTGAAACTGTCTTTGCATTGATATAAGAAATCTACAGGATGCAACTTGACATCTCCAGGGAAAGTTTTTAACCATACATTGTTACATGGGTTGGCGAATGGACTGTTGTTATTCTAACAATTAGCAACAGCTTATATAGTTCAGTTGATTTCTTATATGTATCTTAGTTCAGTGTAACTCCGAGTAATCTGCTTCCTGCTGCTGAGGCTGCTGAAGTAGTCGTTGCCTTGGTCCATTTCATCTGCTAACTGGATCAAGTTACGTGAATTCCATGAAATAATCCAGGTACCAAGTCATTTTATAGTGGTTTATTTATGACAAGCTGCACCACTTCTTCTTATTGGGAGCCCACTCCACATAACAGGCTACATAGTCACAATACTGTATTACAAAAATTAAATTATTGCACAGACTTGCGACACAGAGGTTGCATCTCAAAACTGTCTCCAACTGTACATTCTTGAGTCCTGTGCTCCTCCTATTTATAAGTTTGTTAACAATCAAGTCAACAAAACTACAGTACAAATTTATTAAATTAACAATTAAAAGTTTAACATTTTTATGAGTAACTACCCACAAAATCTTTCTTATTTTATGCTGAAACTGGCAAATACAATAGAAAAGACTTTTACACACGATACACATCATATTATACAAAATACTGAAAGATAACAATGCTTACCTAAATTTTCTTAATTATGGCTTCATTTGTAAATGCAAAATATTACAAACATATATTGGACAAGCATGACCTACTAGTAACCAAATGGAATAATAAATTTTATGAGATTTAATGTATTACACGAAATCACTTATTAGATACCACTGGAATTATGGAACTTTCAAAACAGGAATGTAAGACAAAAGGGTTGTTTTATTTCACCATGTCAGAGTTTAGTGGATGCAGAATAAATTTTCCATTTGTACCAACCAGTGACACGTTAAGGGAGTCGATGGTTTGTGCCCTTGTGCATTGGTCAAGTAAAGATGTCAGCATGGTGAAATACTTATTTAGAATCTCAAATGGAACTGGTGGTTCACTTGCAGATATTTATAATCTGCCTATTCATAGACCTTGTAGATTTTTCCAGAGAACTGTGGGTTAGTGAAAGTGCTCATTTAGCAAGTGAGCATATCTGTGTTTTGCATATGTCATAGACTGACTCAGTTGCACAGTTGCTGGCGGGTGAGATGGCTGTCAGAGGTTGGGTGCCATTTGTATGTCCTGTGTCTCTGACACTCATAAAGTGTTTGAGATAGTTTTTAATTAATGGTGCAAGTTTTTTCCTTACACTTACTGTTTGTAGAGGAGCACATTTATCATATAAATTATTGACTCTGTTAGTGGAATTATGTACTTCATTATTTATGTAAAAGTTATTTCCTGTCATTGTCTGTCAAGAAATATCTTAGGGATCAGGTATAAGCTCATACATATTCATGCTCTTAAAATCTGTAAGTCTCCACTCGTGGTTTGCTCTTTGGGCATTGGAAATGGTAGGTCATGAATATTATATCATGAGTGGACAAGCCAGGTGCAGAATACTAATTAGTGTAAATTATTCTGTTTGGAGATTTGGTATGAATATATCAATAAATGTATGAGAGTCTGCTGTATGGTGATTAGACCCAAGAGGAATCTATGCAAGAATTGTGCAGGAAAGTGTAACATGAATTTAGATACGCAAGGACTATTGTTTAGAACGTTTATGTTCATACCTCTGGCTGCAATTATGTCTTCACATAAGGATCAAAGATTCGAAACCAGGAGTGGTGCTAGAATTTTCAGGCCACTGGCAAGTGTTCTTAGGACCCTTCCTCCAAATTTTTAAATTATTTCTAGGGTTTTTTGGATGTGAACTATTTTGTAATCCTGGTATAATCTAAAGAGTGGAATAACTTTAACACTATTGTGACCATAGCTAATCCAACATCCTGCTCTTGCCACATCACAGTTCTCAAACAATTCTTAACTCTCGTAAGGATGTTGAATAACCACCCTGCTTACACAACAGTAAGAGGCAAAGTGTGGAAAATTCTGAAAGCTAGCATTATATTTGAAAATGTATAATAAAATTGCACTTGTGAAGAGCATTGAGAGGGTGCAGAGGGGGAAGTGGCTCTGATCCGAGATTAGTTGCATGAATCTTTTTTAACGATGACATTTCTTATTTCAAATCCTACTTATTAATATGTACACTGTACAAAGATTCCATGTTTTCTACACACTCTGATAGTGTACAATGATCTATGCTTTTGTACTTCCATAAGAAACCAAATGTATCCATCATATTTAGGGCAACATGCCTTATATTTAAGTTTCTACAGCTGTATCTAAAGCAACTTTGAAAAAAAATTAGTTTGAAATTGTCCTCTGTGCTCAGACTTAAATGTTATTTTGGTGTTTCATCCACAAAGCATTTTAGTTTGTCTTTCCATTTTTCTGTGCTACAAATTGTTACATTCAAGTCAGGTGATATTTCAATGTTTTCTGCTATCTTGCAACATTTTCTGTAAATAGTATCCTAACTATTTCTCAATTTATTTACTTCTACCGCTAGACTCTTAATATTGGTGCTTTCAGCATCTACTGTCACTTTCCTTGCTTGAACCACAACAGTGTTTATGTTTATGGCAGCTAATACTTTGAACGATATTGATTTCAAATTCTTCTGAATGCCCTTCAGTTCAATATATGCCTCCAGTCCAATTAAATGTAAAAGTAAGCTCAACCTCCCTTTGTAATCCTGGCATACGCTCAGCTGTACAGCATCTGTTTGTGCAGACCCTCTCATTTCTTATAACCCATGAAGGGATGATGAAATACTTTCTTTTAAGACTTCTCCTCTTTAAGGACTATAACAATATTAGAGAAGGAAAGTTGCTACTCACCACATTGTGGATATGCTGAGTTGTGATAGGCACAACAAAAAGATTCACACAATTATAGCTTTCGGCCAGTATGGCCTTTGTCAGCAATAGACACACATACGCGTGCACACACACACACACAACTTACACACATGTCTGCAGTCTCAGACAACTGAAACTACACACTGTGGTTTCAGTTGTCTGAGACTGCAGACATGTGAGTAAGTTGTGTTTGCATGCGCGCGCACACATGTGTGCGTGAGTGCATGTGTACGTGTGTGTGTGTGTGTGTGTGTGTGTGTGTGTGTGTGTGTGTGTATGTGTGTGTGTGTGTGTATTACTGACATAGGCCTTAATGGCCGAAAGCTATAATTGTGTGAATCTTTTTGTTGTGCCTATCACGACCCAGCATCTCCACGATATGGTGAGTAGCAACTTTCCTTCTCTAATATTGTTACATTCCATCCTGGATTTTCCATTGTTTCATCTTTAAGGGCTAGAATGAAAACTATACATGTTTTGAAACAATTCTAAAATGAAGTGACTACATCAATGCAACTCTTCACAACATGGGCACCACAAGGATTTAATGAATGAGTAACACAAAGGAAAAAAATTCCACTAGATTTTCTTTAATGTATGCACATGAACTTCCTGTAGATGCCAGTGATATAGCTCCCTTTGTCTGGAAGCTGTAGGGCGTAACATTTCAGCTGATCACAACATTGTGTCAGTTCAGCGACCAGTCTTCTGTTCACAGTCAACAAACTTGAAAAAGCACTCCCTAAATCTGTATTGATTTTCTTCATCGAGGGCTATGTAAAAACATTTTGTCCATTTGGGTTTCATCGGGAATCACATCTACCTCAACAGGGAGATATTTATTAAATTTTACCTCAGTTGGAAAAGTCTGGCTACCAAAGTCTCCAGCTATTTCAATAAATTCATTCTGAACATCATGTCATAGTGAACCAGGTGTTTTCCTCCTTGTTGCGATGCTTCAGTTTTTCTTAAATGCTCTTTCATAACTGGATCAAACTTCACAAAAACCTCATAAACTGCCATTTTGACCATTTCAGATTATGCCACTACCACCCCTCAAAGTTGAACCTCTTTCTGCAGGGAAAAAAATCGCTTCAATTATGCCATGCAGTACTTTGAACCAGTACTGCCCTTCTCATACAATGTTTTGGTCTAAAAGATTTTGTGTCGATGAACTACTATTTAGCATATTTTGTAATTTGCACCATTCTATGTATGAGGTTTTTTCCTCAGCGCTGCTTTAATGGCTACTCACTTTTGTGTTATCTTTTTCAAGCCTCCCCAGTCATAGCCTACAGCCAAATCAGATTTAGAGACATCTGTGCTTTGCAAAAAGAATCAGTAAGCAAAGCAGCACAGGCTTACTTGTCTTTGCTCCAAACAAGGCAGTCTCCTTTTGAAATTTTCCTGTTTTGTAAGATGCACTCAAACAAATTTGAATGGAAAGGCTGATTACATTTTTGATCCAGTGGCAATCTTTTCAGTGTTTGCTCAGGTTCTTGTTAGCTTTTCCTAATTCTAAACTGCAGGAGCATCCCCCACCCCCCTCCTCCCCACGACATTACCCTGACTTGGCTCCTTTAGATCATCATCTTTCCTCTTCCCTGAAGCCACATATGAGTGGAATTAAATTTTCAACCAATGATCAGGTGCAGAAAGAGGTTTTGAAGTGGGGGGAGGAGCTGGCGGGAGACTTCTTCGAGGAAGGCTTCAAGAAGCTTGCGCTACAGCTTAACATGTGCACTGAATGGAATGGCCGTTCCAGGGAGAAGCATGGCCCAGCACCTTGTAGAATGCAGTGGGGAGGGGAGAAGAGGGGTGCAGAGATCCTAAAAACAGGCAGGTAGGGGTCTCTTAAAAGAGGGTGATTCAAGGTCAGATAGGCGAGCCTAACACAGAACTTGAAAGCTGCATGAGCTTTCCCGAGATCAATAAAATACAAGAAGAAAGTGAATAGTTTATAAAAGTATGAGAAAATAGTGATAAAAGAGTGATTGTACTGAAAATAATAATGTAAAAGGAAATAGCAAGAATAACAGATTATACTGAAACAGGTATAAAATAATAATGTAAAAGAAAACAGTAAGAGCAGCAGAGAATCAGTATTTCTATGATTATGTTACTAATAAATAAAATAATAATTTGAAAAGTCCTCTGAGAAGAGCGAAATAATAGTGATTAATGACTATATTGGTATTAGAAGTACAAAAATTGAACAGAAAATTTGTAACTACTACTAAAAGTAAAGCTAAACAAACAAATGATAATGGAAGAATGGAAAGAAGGAAGGAGGATTGGGTTTGCTGTAGCATCAACATTGAGATCATTCGAGAAGGAGAAGAAGATCTGATTGTGTAAGGAAGTTGGCAGTGCCCTTTCAAAAGAACAATCCCAGCATTTTCCTGGAGCAATTTAGGAAATCACGGAAAATCTAAATCTGGATAGCTGGACTTGGGTTTGAACTGTCATCCTCCCAAATACAAATGATAACAAAAGGAAACTGTTTTAAGGAAAGTACTATGAAATAAAATTTTTCTTTATTAAATAAAGACATAAAATGTACACACAAACTAGTGGCAACAAGAGCTGACATCTTCTTTGCTCCTAAAGCACAGGAATTAAAGTTTCCATTGCAAACTGATCTTTTTCCATTGTCGGTCTTCACCATTATCCTTCCATCATTTGTCCATATGTTTTGTAGCTCAAATCTTGAGAGCATGCTGTTCAACATTTCTAGTCTTTCAGAGGTGAAATCCTCACTTATTGTCAGACCTGTCTTCGCGAATTCCTTCTTTCGTGTGAAGATCTTAGATCTTTTCCTGTATGACACAGACCTCACTATTATGGGCCTAGGTTTTGTAGATCCTCGCGTCTTATGTCCCACTCTACGGCTTCTGTCAATGTCATTCAGCATTACCTGCAGGCCTAGCTTCTCTTGCACAAGATTCATCACTAATTCATCTGTATTCTCTGTGTTGTTATCACGAACTCTGACCAGCCTGAGATTATTGCACCTCTGATATTGTCCAAACTCATCACATTTCTCAATCAGCTTTTGGTTGAGTAGTTGTGCACTATCCTCAGTTTCTTTTAACAGTCTGTTCAGAGCATGGACCCCACTCACATTTGCCTCCAGTTTTCTGTATTCTGGCCATGACTGCTGCAGTGACAGCATCAGTGATAGCCTGGACAACCAACCTGAGTGTATCCTGTTTATGAAGCATGATCCCTACCTGAGTCATGGTGAGTGAGACAATGTCGGCGATGCCAGACAGTGCAGCTACAACCCTTAGTGCCCACTCAACCCCACTCTCTCACAAGTCTGGCCATCAATGGTGGTGCACATTGTTCAGTTGGTTTCCATTTTAAATGCTGTTCCACCTTACAGATTCTCCAAATGAAATGCTAATGTGACACTAAGCACTTGCCACATGAATCTTGCAATGTACAGAATAGCCTAACTGCTTAATAACACATACAAACTACAGGTAAACTTGCAAGCCAAACTGACTTGCTTCACTCACTTGCTACCATTTTCCTATTATAAAAATAAATAAGTACATAAGAACTTTATTTGTAGAAGGAATAGTAATGACTTCAAGCACTATCCAGAATGCAAATTTAGTCTGTCTGGATTGTTTACAAAATGTTTATCAGACTGAATTGTTTAGAGATCTTTACTTATAAGATGTTTATTTTTGAGCTGTAATTTACACATATTCATTAACTTACACTGTTATGCTGAACTGTTGATTTTAACTTAACTTTCTTGCTGATACTCGGTACTGAATTATCTGTTATGTTGGTGCAGGAGAGATGTCATCACTGTCTGGCCTCCGATTTTATTGCCACCAGTGCGGCCGGACATACAAGCACAAGGACAACCTGAGACGCCATTTGCGCTTGGAATGTGGAGGGACACGGCACTACACTTGCTTTGCTTGTTCAAGAAGCTTTAAACACAAGCATCATCTTACTGACCACCAACGTAAAGGAAGATGTGCAGAGTTAAATCAGAGTTTTTTTGCAAAATGATACTCAAGTTTAGCAACTTCTTCTAAAAAAGATGTGTGTGTGTTATATTGAAAGAGAAACAGTGATGGTGATATGAAATTGTAGCTTTTACATTTTACTAATACACGGTTGTTACAACTTTTTGTATGCAATAGACATTGCTATCTGAATTTTGCAACAAAATATTTCAGGTAGGACACTTGAGAATATTGTAAGAAATTTATAAACAAACCATGTTTTCTCTCCACCTGTAGTAGATTTGCTTTCCATTGTATCAGTGTAGGTAATATATGTTCATAGCAAATATTTTTTTGTCATATTGTAATGTGAAATTTTATTATTAAGTGTGGTGGATTTTATTTCATTAATGTACAAAATGAACCTATAGATACTGCACATAAAATGTTTTACATTTGTGTCAATGTGTGTATTAACAAGGACTGGATTATGTAATAAAATGTGGCAAAAGCATTTGTGTGAAGTTTTGGGTGTGTATCATAGTTTAACACAAGAAAAACAATGTTCAATCACTACCTAATTATTTCATACCACATTTTACAGAACATTACCAGCATTCAGATAACCCTTCACCAGTTTTATACATCTCTTGTTTAATCTGGGGTGCTGCTTCTTGATGCTGCCATAGGTTAATTTTTATGTTACTGCATCGTTACATGGATAATATGAAATGGTTGAAATATGTCTTAGTGGTTCTTGTTTACAAAGGTTTTTATTTCACATGCTAGGTGTTCAGCAGCACACATGTTATACAACGTAGAATTTATGTCTTCTAGTTATGCAACAGTTTGGTTGCGCGGGATAGCCATGCAGTCTGAGGCACATTGTCACAGTCCGTGTGCGGCTTCCCCCATTGGAAGTTTGAGTCCCCCCTCAGGCATTGGTGTGTATGTGTTGTCCATAGCGTAAGTTAGTCTAAATTAGATTAAGTATTGTGTAGGCTTAGGGACCGATGACCTCTGCAGTTTGGTCCCATAAGATCTTACCACAAATTTCCTATACAACAGTTTACACTGTGACAAAGTATGTCAACATACTGTTGATACAAAATTCGGCCTATGACTGAAGTATGGCAGCATACAAATTGCCTCTATTTATATGGTTTTAAGCAATTACTATCATTGTTACATATTGAATTTTGCATAGGAACAACTAAAATTATTACAAACATCTTCCCAAGTTACATAGAAATTTACATGTTAATAATTCCATACAAAGGCAGGAAAGAATCCATTTCTATTAAGACAGTAAATTAAATGTTTTATCATTGCAACAATATATTTTGTTAATTTGCATATAGTAATTTATTGACATTTATTGACTCAAAGAAAAATCATGCTAACATTTTCAGTTGTACAGAGTGATTAGTTTTATTGAATGAAAGGCCTAGATGCAACTAATTAATTTTTGTACAAGTAAAATTTACATTTCTATATGATCATAATTACAGTTCTATTTACTAACACCAGTTAAAACATGAGTATGATTGATTGTGACTGAAAAATCATTGCGTCATATTTTTGTTTGGGATTCAAATGATTTCTAGCTTCAAAACATGAAAATAGCTGTCTCTATATGAGTTGGAGATATTGGAACTTATTAATTACTCCACAATTACATTCCTACCAAGTTCCTGAAGGTTGTATTGCACGTAAATTATGATGATACATTAGTTTTTAAACCAACATGTTTCCTTCATTTCATTTACTGGTGAGACCCAATGTAAACAATGTCAAAACAACAGTTTAATTAGTGTAACTTACTAATACGAGGGTCACTCCAAAAGACATGCATGCTATTTTTTTTTAATCCATCTTTTATTCTACATGTTTGAAAGTTTTACAGTGTAGATACATCATTTAGGGACAATATTTTCATTTCTCCACATAATTTCCATCCCTGTCAACTGCCTTATGCCATCTTGGAACCATCGCCTGTATACCCGCACGGTAAAACCCTGGACTAACCCGTTGGAACCACTGTTTGGCAGCGTGCACAAGGGAGTCATCATCTTCAAACCTTGTTCCACAAAGAGAGTCTTTCAGTTTCCCAAAGAGATGATAGTCACATGGAGCCAGGTCATGACTGTAAGGCAGGTGTTTCAGAGTTGTCCATCTGCGTTTTGTGATCACTTCCATGGTTTTTTGACTGACATGTGGCCGTGCATTGTCGTGCAACAGTAAAACACCCTGCTTTTGCCGATGTGGTCAAACACGAAGTTTCTTCAGTGTTGTCACATATGCATCAGAATTTATGGTGGTCCCACTTGGCATGATGTCCACAAGCAAGAGCCCTTTGGAATTGACAAACACCATAGCCATAACTTTTGCAGCAGAAGGTGTGATTTTGAATTTTTTTTTTTTTTTTTTTCTTGGGTGAATTTGCATGATGCCACTCCATTGATTGCCTGTTCATCTCTGGTGAAAAATGATGGAGCCATGTTTCATCACCTGTCACAATTCTTCCAAGAAATTCATCTCCACCATTCTCGTACTGTTCCAAAAGTTTGCTGCATACCGTTTTTCTTGTTTCTTTGTGAGCCACTGTCAACATCCAGGGAACCCGCCTGGCACAAACCTTTTTTAACGCCAACACTTTCAGTATTCTGCAAACACTTCCATCCCCTGTCCCAACATAGCATGACAATTCGTTCATTGTGATGTGTCTGTCAGCAGTCACCAATTTATTAACTCTCTGCACATTGTCTGGAGTGTGTGCAGTCAAGGCCTGCTGCTGCAAGGTCAATCCTCAATATTGCCGTGTCCGCTTTCATCATGTTACCTGCTTGCCCACCGACTAACTGTACTGCGATCGACAGCAGCATCTCCATACACCTTTTTCAACCTCTTTTGGATGTTTCCCACTGACTCGTTTTCACAGCACAGGAATTCTATGACAGCACATTGCTTCTGACGAACTTCAAGTGTAGCAGCCATCTTCAAGACCTGCTGCGATGGCGCCACTCATGGGAACAAGTTGAGCTAAGTTTGAAAACAAGCGGGAAGGATGTATCTATTCATTGTAAAACTTTCACACTTGCAGAATGAAAACTGTATTTTTACAAAAATAGTGTGCACTTCTTTTGGAGTGACCCTCGTATTACATATATGGCTCTTCGAGAGAGTGGAGATGAGATTGGAATAGGATATAGGGTCCCAAGGGTTTGTGGTATTACAATTAACAGAGATAGTAATTTATTGGTGAACTGTGATTTATTTATTTCATTACATATGCTAATCATTTGGTTAGAGTACAGGAGGCACATCAGGATATAAAGTTATAGTTAAAAAGACGAAGTTGTATTAAAACATTAATACAACTTTTTGCAAAAAGATACTTTTACATATTCAAATAACAGGACAATTTATAAACTACACCCTGCTTAAGTATTCAGTTCATCATTCATGAAAGCTTCAGCTAAGTAGTAGCATCACTGAAGCAGAGTATCACGTAGATTTCTTTTTAGTGAATCTGCATTCATACTCAAAATGTTCTTGGCTTTTAATTGACTACAAATTTTCATTCCCATATACTGGGGAGTCTGAGCATATAAGTGTAAATGATGAGCAGGGAGAATAACATTTTCCTTATTTCTTGTATTATAAGTGTGATCAAAGCAGTTCTCCTTGTATAATTCCAAACTGGTACACAAAAAAGATAATATCATAGACATACAGGGAGGACACTGTTAATAATTTCAGATTTTTAAATAATGGACAACATTATTTTCTTGGATGCACAGCATACATTTCTAATAATTATTTTCTGTAATTTCAGTATGCACATTAAGTTATTCAAATTTCTCCTGAAAACAATACCATAACTTACAACTGACTGGAAGTAGCTATGGTGCACAATTTTCCTTGTATCCATGTCAGTGGAATTTGCCAATATTTGCATTGCAAATGCAATGCTACGTAGTTTGTTTACTAGATATTTGAAATGTTTGTTCCAATTTAAATCTAGGTTTATCCTAAAAATTTCATAGACTCCACTTCTTCTGGATTTTGATTTTTATGGTTTATTTTAGTTTCATGGGATGTTGACTGTTTATTTCTGAACTGGATCACATGGGTTTTTGAAATGTTCAGAGTTAATCCATTGAGATGAAATCCTGTTTGTAAATGACCTATTGTATTGATGATGACAGGGATAGTTTCTGGTTCATGCTCCTGAACTGATACAAATGTGTTATCTGCAAATAAAACCAATGGGACCTTTGACAGAACCTTGAAGAACACCTTGTGTTACTGCCTTATGTTTGGAAGAATAATTTGCTGCATTTGTAGAGACAACCACTCTTTGTTTCCTATTGCACAGGTATGATGTAAGCCAGTGTAGAACACTACCCCTAATTCCATACCTGTCCAATTTGTGGATAAGAAGTGCATGATTTACTGACTCAAAGGCTTTTGTGAAACCACAAGAGATTCCTGCAACTTTATTTTTATTATCTAATGATGTGCTAGTATTGTCAACAAACTTGTTAATTGCATCTGTAGTACTTTTTCCACACTGAAAGCCAAATTGATTTTTCAAAATAATCTCATACTGGATGGCTACTATTTTTCTAAATTCTTTTGACAGGACTGGAGGAAGAGATGCTGAATGATAATTTCCCATACACTCTCTTGACACTTTTTGAATACCGGTTTTACTTCTGCGTACTTTAGCACCTGTGGGAAACATCCATGTTCAAAAGGTTGGTTTATTGTTTAGAGTTATTGTCTACCCTGATGAACTTCTCTTGTTTCTTAAAGTTTCTAGAACTAGGATGAAATTAAAATGGAATTTACACTCAATTGGATATTGGCTGTATTCTTTATTGTGTGCTGCACTCCTTTGCAAATACTCTAATGAACTAATAGCAAATAACAAACAGCAGAGGGAATTGCCTGTCAACACACGTAATCATGTGATTCATGTGTTGTGTTAGATGAAATGGAACACAAATATTTGACAATATAATTATGTCAGCATTATGACCAGATAGCCACCACGTGCTTGCCACCACTATTGCGCCACTGCTTCATCTACTTTGGAAAACAGATATGTATGCCAGTATGAACCAGTATGTTTGTGTGTGCTTTTGCAATAACAATCAGTGTTGCAAAATACGTGTTTAAACTTTGAACTGCCCTCTTCATGATACCAAGTAGGGTCCTACCCTAAGAATGCTAAAGACTGAGTATCCTATATATGAAGAAATTCTAACTTGTTTCCATTTAAATGTGCCTGAGTTTCAGTTTTCAAATATATAAAAGTTGCTAGTTAAATCATTTGTTTCATAGATAAAGAGAGAGGCACATTATGTTAAACTTATGAAAAGCTATAATTTGCTATGAATTGCTCTTAATTCCGAAGTGCCAAAGTTTTAGTACTAAAGAGTATAAATATGGTTAGTTAAAATTACTTGCTTCACAAGTGGTATTATAAGGCACTTAATTTTGATCCGATTTGAAATTTAACTCTTACTTGAAATCATTTTGAAGTTAATTAAGTATATTGCCAATGCAAATGATTATAAAGCTTTGCAAGATAATTAATATCAAGTGGGAGTGGAAATCAGTGTTATTGTAATGAAAAGTGTTTCTATAAGGTGTGCATAGTTGATGATAAAGGAAGTAACAGTTTAAGGGCCCTCACTTTAATTTATACCAGCAGGAGGAAGTTAATTTGAATCTGGTTTTTCCTCATGAATCTGAAACATTATCACTGTGGAATGAATATGAAATGTGTTATTTCAGTGTTATATTATTGCACTTGTGTTGTGTATATGTGTATTAGTCAAATTTGAACTCTTGTCAGGAGCCACTTAGTCTCATGTTCGTCTTTGGGGAACAATTCCTGTGCTGAAGTAGTTGAAGGTTGAAGTGATGATTGTAGTTAACATGGGTAAAGTCTATTTCACATTTCTGTGATTGCTAACCTTTACTTTTGATAATTACTGATACCCACAGTGCAGTTTGTCTGGTTGTTGTAGGTGTTCATTGCACTTTACTAAGAAAGAATTTATGAAAGTTACTTTTGCAAGAGTATACACAAATCCATTGAGAATAATGTTTGCACATTATTATGCCTAACTAGGCTGGCGACCGTTTTTTTGTTTCTTGTACGTACATTTTCTCTACTTTCATTATTTTCTAAATTATAGTTTTTCTCCTTTCTACTAATTGCCACGCTTAAGAAATTCATGTTTGATTTCCTCTATCTGTTGGATTAAAGCATGCTCAAACAGTAAAATTCCTCCCAGAGGGTAATGTTTACTGCATTTTAAGGTCATATTTGGCCTTATACATTATGCGGCAGTGTTATACTTGGCTTTCCTGTGACAGAACTGGAAGCTCTGTTATTAGGAAACAGGTAATGCGTGCCACCAGTAACGTTATAATCTTTCACATATCACAGTAGTTATCTTATTTTGTTAGGTGGCTGCTTCTTTATAATCTTGCTGATCTTGGCAGAAATAGATCCCATATAGTGAAGGTAAGCCATGGTCTTTGCTTCACTTGCTCTTCATCTGTGCTGTGTGACATATTGACTGGTTGAAAGGCCTTCTGATCCATTTGACCGTGTATCCATTTCTGCAAAAAGACTGCAGAGATGCTGTATTGATGATATCAAACTATCTTCATTTGACAAAGTTTGTGCCCTGTGGACAAGCGTCTTCAGAACTTCTGACTGTCCCCACCCTCTTGTTACCCAAAGTTGGTTTATTAAGGTTTGGAGTAAGTAATCTGGGTGGCCTATCACATTTTCACAGCACTTGCCACATTGAGACAGTGACACACAGCAGTGAGTGAGGGGGACAGTCAAATTTAAATAACCAATTAAGTTAATAATGAAAATATTTTTCTTTTTTGTTGCTCTTCTTTGTTATGTATTGATGGCTCATTGTTCTTCTCCTTTCTGGGGTTTATCTTTCTAGAATCATCTAGAGGATGATCGGGGTGGTATTTCAGCAATAACACGAATTCTGGTGAGCTTTCTGCAAAAGTGCACATATATTTTCAGTCATTTCAGTTCACAATACAAATAAATAAAATACATATAGAATGAGATTTTCACTCTGCAGCGGAGTGTGCGCTGATATGAAACTTCCTGGCAGATTAAAACTGTGTGCCCGACCGAGACTCGAACTCGGGACCTTTGCCTTTCGCGGGCAAGTGCTCTACCAACTGAGCTACCGAAGCACGACTCACGCCCGGTACTCACAGCTTTACTTCTGCCAGTACCTAGTCTCCTACCTTCCAAACTTTACAGAAGCTCTCCTGCGAACCTTGCAGAACTAGCACTCCTGAAAGAAAGGATATTGCGGAGACATGGCTTAGCCACAGCCTGGGGGATGTTTCCAGAATGAGATTTTCACTCTGCAGCGGAGTGTGCGCTGATATGAAACTTCCTGGCAGATTAAAACTGTGTGCCCGACCGAGACTCGAACTCGGGACCTTTGCCTTTCGCGGGCAAGTGCTCTACCAACTGAGCTACCGAAGCACGACTCACGCCCGGTACTCACAGCTTTACTTCTGCCAGTACCTCGTCTCCTACCTTCCAAACTTTACAGAAGCTCTCCTGCGAACCTTGCAGAACTAGCACTCCTGAAAGAAAGGATATTGCGAAGACATGGCTTAGCCACAGCCTGGGGGATGTTTCCAGAATGAGATTTTCACTCTGCAGCGGAGTGTGCGCTGATATGAAACTTCCTGGCAGATTAAAACTGTGTGCCCGACCGAGACTCGAACTTGGGACCTTTGCCTTTCGCGGGCAAGTGCTCTACCAACTGAGCTACCGAAGCACGACTCACGCCCGGTACTCACAGCTTTACTTCTGCCAGTACCTCGTCTCCTACCTTCCAAACTTTACAGAAGCTCTCCTGCGAACCTTGCAGAACTAGCACTCCTGAAAGAAAGGATATTGCGGAGACATGGCTTAGCCACAGCCTGGGGGATGTTTCCAGAATGAGATTTTCACTCTGCAGCGGAGTGTGCGCTGATATGAAACTTCCTGGCAGATTAAAACTGTGTGCCCGACCGAGACTCGAACTCGGGACCTTTGCCTTTCCCGGGCAAGTGCTCTACCAACTGAGCTACCGAAGCACGACTCACGCCCGGTACTCACAGCTTTACTTCTGCCAGTACCTCGTCTCCTACCTTCCAAACGTTACAGAAGCTCTCCTGCGAACCTTGCAGAACTAGCACTCCTGAAAGAAAGGATATTTCATATCAGCGCACACTCCACTGCAGAGTGAAAATCTCATTCTGGAAACATCCCCCAGGCTGTGGCTAAGCCATGTCTCCGCAATATCCTTTCTTTCAGGAGTGCTAGTTCTGCAAGGTTCGCAGGAGAGCTTCTGTAAAGTTTGGAAGGTAGGAGACGAGGTACTGGCAGAAGTAAAGCTGTGAGTACCGGGCGTGAGTCGTGCTTCGGTAGCTCAGTTGGTAGAGCACTTGCCCGCGAAAGGCAAAGGTCCCGAGTTCGAGTCTCGGTCGGGCACACAGTTTTAATCTGCCAGGAAGTTTCATATCAGCGCACACTCCGCTGCAGAGTGAAAATCTCATTCTGGAAACATCCCCCAGGCTGTGGCTAAGCCATGTCTCCGCAATATCCTTTCTTTCAGGAGTGCTAGTTCTGCAAGGTTCGCAGGAGAGCTTCTGTAAAGTTTGGAAGGTAGGAGACGAGGTACTGGCAGAAGTAAAGCTGTGAGTACCGGGCGTGAGTCGTGCTTCGGTAGCTCAGTTGGTAGAGCACTTGCCCGCGAAAGGCAAAGGTCCCGAGTTCGAGTCTCGGTCGGGCACACAGTTTTAATCTGCCAGGAAGTTTCATATCAGCGCACACTCCGCTGCAGAGTGAAAATCTCATTCTGGAAACATCCCCCAGGCTGTGGCTAAGCCATGTCTCCGCAATATCCTTTCTTTCAGGAGTGCTAGTTCTGCAAGGTTCGCAGGAGAGCTTCTGTAAAGTTTGGAAGGTAGGAGACGAGGTACTGGCAGAAGTAAAGCTGTGAGTACCGGGCGTGAGTTGTGCTTCGGTAGCTCAGTTGGTAGAGCACTTGCCCGGGAAAGGCAAAGGTCCCGAGTTCGAGTCTCGGTCGGGCACACAGTTTTAATCTGCCAGGAAGTTTCATATCAGCGCACACTCCGCTGCAGAGTGAAAATCTCATTCTGGAAACATCCCCCAGGCTGTGGCTAAGCCATGTCTCCGCAATATCCTTTCTTTCAGGAGTGCTAGTTCTGCAAGGTTCGCAGGAGAGCTTCTGTAAAGTTTGGAAGGTAGGAGACGAGGTACTGGCAGAAGTAAAGCTGTGAGTACCGGGTGTGAGTCGTGCTTCGGTAGCTCAGTTGGTAGAGCACTTGCCCGCGAAAGGCAAAGGTCCCGAGTTCGAGTCTCGGTCGGGCACACAGTTTTAATCTGCCAGGAAGTTTCATATCAGCGCACACTCCGCTGCAGAGTGAAAATCTCATTCTGGAAACATCCCCCAGGCTGTGGCTAAGCCATGTCTCCGCAATATCCTTTCTTTCAGGAGTGCTAGTTCTGCAAGGTTCACAGGAGAGCTTCTGTAAAGTTTGGAAGGTAGGAGACGAGGTACTGGCAGAAGTAAAGCTGTGAGTACCGGGCGTGAGTCGTGCTTCGGTAGCTCAGTTGGTAGAGCACTTGCCCGCGAAAGGCAAAGGTCCCGAGTTTGAGTCTCGGTCGGGCACACAGTTTTAATCTGCCAGGAAGTTTCATATCAGCGCACACTCCGCTGCAGAGTGAAAATCTCATTCTGGAAACATCCCCCAGGCTGTGGCTAAGCCATGTCTCCGCAATATCCTTTCTTTCAGGAGTGCTAGTTCTGCAAGGTTCGCAGGAGAGCTTCTGTAAAGTTTGGAAGGTAGGAGACGAGGTACTGGCAGAAGTAAAGCTGTGAGTACCGGGCGTGAGTCGTGCTTCGGTAGCTCAGTTGGTAGAGCACTTGCCCGGGAAAGGCAAAGGTCCCGAGTTCGAGTCTCGGTCGGGCACACAGTTTTAATCTGCCAGGAAGTTTCATATCAGCGCACACTCCGCTGCAGAGTGAAAATCTCATTCTGGAAACATCCCCCAGGCTGTGGCTAAGCCATGTCTCCGCAATATCCTTTCTTTCAGGAGTGCTAGTTCTGCAAGGTTCGCAGGAGAGCTTCTGTAAAGTTTGGAAGGTAGGAGACGAGGTACTGGCAGAAGTAAAGCTGTGAGTACCGGGCGTGAGTCGTGCTTCGGTAGCTCAGTTGGTAGAGCACTTGCCCGCGAAAGGCAAAGGTCCCGAGTTCGAGTCTCGGTCGGGCACACAGTTTTAATCTGCCAGGAAGTTTCATATCAGCGCACACTCCGCTGCAGAGTGAAAATCTCATTCTGGAAACATCCCCCAGGCTGTGGCTAAGCCATGTCTCTGCAATATCCTTTCTTTCAGGAGTGCTAGTTCTGCAAGGTTCGCAGGAGAGCTTCTGTAAAGTTTGGAAGGTAGGAGACGAGGTACTGGCAGAAGTAAAGCTGTGAGTACCGGGCGTGAGTCGTGCTTCGGTAGCTCAGTTGGTAGAGCACTTGCCCGCGAAAGGCAAAGGTCCCGAGTTCGAGTCTCGGTCGGGCACACAGTTTTAATCTGCCAGGAAGTTTCAAAATACATATAACTCGTTCTCCATCCTCACACTTCAAACTTGTACAACCAACTGCACAAAAGAATAAAGATTTACCTCTAACAACATATAGCAAATAAATTACTATTGTATATCAATCTATGTATACAAAACAATCTTTGGGACATACATTTCATATATAAAATACAATTAATTGTTTTTTAGAAGTCCATAATCATCTTTTTAATTACATTAAGTATTTGTACACATTAACCTTTAAACATTTTCGCACAGCTTTGTATTAATGGATATTGGTTTTTGTCTCTTCAGTGCGATATTCTCCACTTCAAATGATTCAGAATTGGTTAAATACATTTATCTAATGATAATCAGTTTTATTACAAACTCCATTCTTCTGTTGTCCTATGGACAAAGTGGATAAGAAGACCAGGGCTTTCTTGAAGGCAACAGGCATGCCTGCCAAGGTCATCAAAAGACTACACTTTAGATTGCCAGTTCCATCTAAACTGTATGGACTACCAAAAGTACACAAAGAAGTTGTGTTGCTACATAACCAACAGCTAAGTATTTGAAGCAACTGCTGTACTCATGTGTGGGGAAGTGTATTCACCACATCTACAACTTGGAGGACTAATTGCAGTGTCTCAGAAAACTATGTATCATGAAATCTGGTATAATGGTCAATTATGATGTGGTCTTCATGTTTACCAAGGTGCCACTTAAAGAATCGCTAGAACTGATTGGAAAGAAATTTGACAATGCTGTGATGGACCTGTTCAGCCATATTACTGACTTCAGCATATTGTAATATTACGAGGAGAGAGAAGTGGCCATGGGCAGCCCCCTCCCTCCAGTGGTTGCCAATCTCTTCATGGTGCAATTTGAGAAGGAAGCTTTATAGATGACTAGACACAAACCAACATGCTTTTTCAGGTATGTTGCGACGGATTTATACGTGCATGCATGCAATGCACCAGTTGCGACGGATTATTACGTTGCTGCTGCAATGCAATTTCTTTTATAATTTTTGTCCACCTACCTCTTTACAGTGGTAGATCTTCGCACATAAACTCCTGACTGCACCTACTTACGAGACCACAGAAAAGCAGTGTTGAGGAAATTGTAACCTCATGGCTACACACCAGAGGCCGCTATAAGTAAACTTTGCTGAAAATTGTCTGTCTACTTTAAAGAAATGATTCGGAAAGGGGATGTCACTCATACTTTAAACATGAAGTTCGAATTTAAACCTCCAATGGATCTGTATTACCGTTAAGCGAGATCATCAGTCCACATTTACGAAAATTACTAAAGTTTCTGCTCTCAGTTATCACCATACCCAAAACAGCCAGAACTTTTACCTTCCCAAATTCTGAAACCAATTACTTGTAACACAGTCAATTACTTCTGCACATCATATTCTGTGGTTGTCTTTAGTAAAAGTTTATGCTCGCCATAAAATACTCAGTAAGAATATAATCAGTACTGCCACGCTATATAATTCAAAGTTCACTCACGATTTTCGTCGGAACGAATTATCACAACACTCTAAAGTTTTCATAAACAGTTTCTGGTCACTACCAGATACCATTAACACTGGACCATAATGCGGAAGTCATCCCAAGACTTCATCTTACACATAATGCGAAAAGTCACATCCAGGATAACCGTCTCCAATCAAAGCTAGTTCGTGACTCTCTTCTCACTCTCCGACACTCAAAACTATAGCTCCTCACCAGGTGGTCAACCATCTCACTTCTCATTGGCTGTCAGCACTTACGACCAATGAGAACTCACTTTTAGGGTGCGGCTCGTGCCAAAATCTAGCAAGCACCAACCACTTCTCTAGGCTCATTGACGTCATCAAATTAAGTAACACAAAACTCTCTAATTAAATAAACAAAACAAAATGAACTATAAGCTTTACTCTATATCTGGAAATTTATTATGTAGTCGCAAATGTTCTGGCTGTCTTATACATAAGAATACATACTTGGACATCCGACATTCAGTAGTAGGGGAACCACTAGTGGATTCGTTCCCACGTTAGAGAGTTGGAACACTTGCCAGTTCCTGTAGAGAATTACATGAATGATTTTTAATAATGCCGAACATCCCACATACTCTCACGCACACATTCTCATTCACATACACCCTAACAAACAACACACATATTTACTTAGAATTCTTGACATTATTATTATGGAAAAGTCACAGAGGTTTTCTGAAACTAAAAACTTCCTAAATTTATATATGAACACTGAAAGTCTTATCAGATCATCGTACATAGTCACTGAAGGTGAACTATTACATCACTGTATTTATTTAAATTCTTGACTGTCGGAAAATTACATTTTTTTATGGAATTTTACTAACTTCCAAAATACAACTATTTTTAATCTCAGACTTTGACATATTGTTTGTTTTCACAACAGAAAGATGTACATCAAATATGACGTTCCTCAGGTTATTCCTTTATTAGTTATTAATATTTTTAGTTTCATATAATGTAAGTGGCCTGCCAGCGCTACTCCACTGCTTTCACACGCGCAGCTGCAACAGATGGTCGTGACGTCAGTCTCCAGGACACAACTCATCCGTTACTGACCATATACTCTACTGGCTTACATTGCAGCCCACATACATTCTGAAGTAAAGCTTTTAATAGACAAATGGGTGATCGCGCACTAGTTGTGACGCCACAATGTGGATGATACCTCTGCAGTCTGGCCAAATATAAAGTTTCTCGTGGAACTGGAGAATGATGGTTAGCTCTGTTTTTGGACATACTTGTCAAAAGGACATGAGATGGGTTATTTGGTCACAGTATGTATCGCAAACCAGCACACATGGATTTGTACCCAGCATGGATGAAGAAGAGCGAGATGAAGCAAAGGCTATAACTTACATGTCCTATGTAGGATCTATTTCTGCCAAGCTCAGAAGTAAGAAATGTGAAAGATGACATTCACTTACAAAAATGAGAAATTTATAATATACCTTGCCAATGTGGTATGTCGTACGTTGGCTAAACAACAATGACAGTGTACAGCAGATGCTGAGCACATCAGAGGCACAACCTGCTGAGTAGACAATTAAATCGACCATTGCAGAGCACTTTCTGGAAATTAATCATACCATGATCCACAAAAATATGAGGATTCTGGCACAGGCCCCAGATACTGGGATAATATTACAAGAGAGTCTATAGAGATAACTGTGGTGGAAAATATCCTCATGAGTTGTGACACTATGTATCAATTCAACAAAGACTGTAATCCTGCACTAAAGTTGCTTAAAGTGCAATAGATGCATCAACAGAACTCAACAAAGAGAAGAATTGAAAATGAGAATATGAGGAATGAATCCCAGACATCAGGTGCAAGATACTGAGAAAGAAACACCAGATCACTGTCAGGCATGCTGGACTGAAAACAGAATGCCAACTCAAAGCCAGGCCCTCCAGGCTAAAGATGGACTGTCTCAGTACATTTCTACTGGAAACAGACCATAGACAGAGCACCTAGAACTGACCAAGGGGGTGCACCAAACTGAAAATGAAACACCAGCTCAAAGACGGAATATCTCAGGATGTCTCTAGTGTGAATGGATGTCAAACAGAGTGCCTAGAACCGACCATGGAGAGGGAAGACAGTAGGTACAAATATTGGGTCCATTCTACTCAACTGGCAGTGTAAGGTAGCACCTGACGAAGATAATGAGTCACAATGTTGCGCTGTTGTACATGGATGACACTGATATCTTGCAGAGCTCCCACCAACACAACATCAGCAGATCATCAGGGAAGTCTTAAGATGTCTGTAATGAAACTTTTCTACGGTTACAGCCAATATTGTTGACACACCTCATGAAAACCTGACAGTTGCGACTGACCTGTCCTAATGCCAGTTACCATATAATTCTCAATGGCATGATTAAACATTGGAGACAGTTGGATAATGGAGGGCTCTCTTTCGAATACTAGCTCAATATCATTGCTGGATCGAATGGTATGTTGTCTGCTTTCATGCCCAGCAGCTAAACTCGCTGTGAAAATTGTATTATCATGTCATCCTTTGGTCAAATTCATTGAAGCATAAGAAAATAGTGTGAATTTAAATAAATACAAGTTGCAATAAAACAAAAAGTTAATAAAAAGGTAAAAAGGACAATCTTTCTGCCAAAACTCTGACCTCTGTAAAAGTCTCTGTACTTTATAAAGACCTCGCTGTTATGACCCAAACCTAATTTCAACCATGTTGGACTTGCAGAGGACCTTCTATCCTTTACTTGTTCTGTGCAATGGAAACGTTTCTCCGCTGCATACACCACTGGCAACAGCCAACCAAACCTCCACTGGTAATCTTTCAGGGATTCCTCACTTCTAACTTTGCCCCACCTTCATTTCTTAAATCCATCACTGGTGAATTGAACATCACTTCTATGGAAAACACTGCTATCCATAACCTGAAAAAGAATCAAGACCTTATCATTCTTCATTCAGACAAAAGCTTGACCACAGTGGTTATGAATCATGGTGACTATGCGGCTGAGTGTTCTTGCCAACTTTCCAACACCTACACATACAGACCTTACAATGACAGTCTCATACCAGAAGTCCAACATGACCGAAAGCAGCTCCTCAAAGTCTTAGGTCCACTTCAAAACCTGACACATAAATCCATCTCCCTCCTCATACTAGCAACTCCACAAACCCAACCCCACACGTCTCCCTACTGGCCATCGCATTGTGGCTGGGTATGAGGCTCCCACAGAATGAACCTCTGCCTCTTGTTGACCATCACCTCCAAACTACTGTTGTAACCTCCCATCCTATATTCAAGACACTGCTCACTTTCTTGACCACCTCTCCACAGTTCCTGTCCTGTTACCAACAGACGCCTTGTTAGTCACTGTGGACGTCACATCCTTGTACACCAACATCCCCATGCCCATGGCCATAGGGCCATTTTGACAGCTTATGGCCATGGAATGCTACCTTTCCCCAACATCCTCCTCCTGATGCTAAACCCACCATCTCTTTCCTAATACTCCTAGCCAACCACAACCTAACCCATAATTATTTCACTTCCAAGGGCAACATTTATAGACAAATCCATGGTATCCCCATGCGTACTTGCATGGCACCATCCTATGCCAACTTATTTATGGGCCATCTGGAGGAATCCTCCTTATCCAGTTAATACCCAAAACCTCTTGTCTGATTCAGATTCATTGATGACATTTTCATTATCTGGACTCATGGAAAGAACAACCTCTGTTCAATCCTCCACAGCCTCAACACTTACTCCTAAATCTGCTTGTCCTGGTTCTTCTCAATTCATCAGGTCACCTTCCTAGATGTAGATCTCCAGCTCTCAGATGGCGCCTTATATATGCCTGTCCATATCGGATGCACCAGCCACCAACAGTACCTCCATTTTGACAGCTGTCATCCACTCTATGTCCGAAAGTCTTATCCTTACATCCTGGCAATCCCTGGATGCTGCATCTGCATAGGAAAGCAGGAGTTTTGTAAGTATGCTGATAATTTTAACAGGGCTTTTACTGACAGACAATGCACTACCCAGCTCCTCTGATACCAACGAATCTCTTAACCAGCCAGTGACCAGCAGTCCTTTGACCACTCAGTATCACCCTAGTCTTGAAAAGCGAAACCTTGTCCACAACCAGGGCTTCAACTACCTCTCATCACGCCCTGGCATGAGAGATAGCCTAACCAAAATCCTACCTGCTTCACCAAAAGTAGTGTTCCGCCACCCACCCAACCTGCAGACCCTATTCCAAACTGAGCAAGGTGGTGCAGTGGTTAACACACTGGACTTGCATTTGGGAGGACTACAGTTCAAATCTGCATCTGGCCGATAGTTCCTTTGAAAGGGCATGGCTGATTTCTTCCCCATCCTTCCCTCATCCGATGGGAACAGTGACCTCATTGTTTGGTCCCCTCCACCAAATCAGCCAACCAACCAACCCTATTCCAGTCCTACTCTCAATCCCGTACTGCAGGGGTTACTCCCCTGTTGTTGGCTCAGGTGCATGACCTGTCCCATTCACCCACACAACTCCTACCACAGTCTGGTTACAGGAATTTCTTGCCCAATAAAAGGCGTGGCCACATGTGAAAGCAGGCTTGTCAATATCAGCACTGCTGCAATTACTGTACAGCATTCTATGTGGGTATGGCACGTAACCAATTGTCTTCTCAAAGGAATGGTCACCACCAAACTGTGGCAAATTGTAAACTGGACCATCCACTTGTTGAAAATGCTGCACACCCAGTACAAATGACTTCAACAGGTGCTTCACTATGCAGGCCATTTGGATACTCTCTTCCATCACAAGTTTTTCTGAACAATGCAGATAGGAGTTATCTCACCAGCACATCCAGTGTTCTTGCAATGCCTGTGGTCTAAACCTCCTGCTGCCTCACCTTACTACATCTTTATTTGTTTTACTCTCTCTACTCCTTTCTTCTTGCGTGGCCATGGAGTCATCTGTCCAAAGACCTGCCTCTTTCCCAGGGTATCACCTCCTTGCATGCTTCCCTACCCCTCCCCACCTCTATCAGCTCAGACAACTGCTTTCAATAATCAATTATCTATAATCAGTCTCACTATGGTCATGAGAATGTGCTTTTTGGCATCTGTGCAGTTGTGTGTGTAGTTTTGCTAGAAAAAATCCAAGGGTTTAAAAGTCAGTGTGAATGATATTTACTGCTCTGTGTTTTTGTGCTCCACACATTGGTCCATTATAGGTGAGTGGTCGCCTTCTCCTTATCTTATGTATTGCTCCATCTATGAATTTCCATTATTCTTAGACAGACTCCCATTCCATTAAAATATTCCCTGATCACAAATAAATAAAGTTCACTATGGCAATCAACATATCAGAAATTGCATAATCATGTGTATATTCCCAGTCTATTCAATAATAAATCTGGATTTGCAGCCAAAAATAATCATCGTTCAACACTGCACTTCACATAACATTCATGAACTGTTAACATTCCAGCTAGCTTACTTATTTTAAGTCCTATTTGACTAGAAATTTTTCTAAGTGCCAGCAAATGTTAAAAGTATTTCAGCAGCCAGATGGTACCCAGAACTTATCACTTCACAATTCCTAAAACCATGGTAATGCACACATTACCTCCAAGGTTGACCCACACAGCCTGACTGCCTGATACAGAATTATGAGGAGCTACCAGTTGCTACTGCTTATAAGCCCTCAGTTTCTCCACCAAAATTCACGACACAAAATACAGAAAATGGACCACCATTTAAAGTACAATCAGGTTATAATAAATATATATAATATTTATTCACAAAGGGTAAGCAGTTAATAAAATATCTACAGATGTTTGGTTTTCAGTGATGATAGGTAGTGTCCTCTGGTATCATTTAATAACTTGTTTGAGAAGATCACATGAAGCATTCAACTGCTATTAGTTTTAATGACTGCTTAGAAAAGTACCAATTTGCTGTTAAGATATAACTTCTGTAGTTTTTATAATATACATGATATCAATGTTCCAAATATACACCTCAGTGCCATGGTTACTCTGATGTGATTACTTTTATTGTATGTTGAAACATTGTTTAATTTTAAAGTACTTCTAAGTAGCCCCCATCTGACATATTACTACAGCTCCCATATTTAGTGCCAGCATCTTCATTCACATGCTGGTACTCAAACCAACAAGCCATGCCTTGGTAAAACCCATTTTCATTTCCCCAACTCACTTGCCATGACTGGTGGCAACCCAGCCCCAGTTACCATGGCTGGCCCACCTAAACTCAATGTGCCATGCTTTGCTACAGCCCCATCAGCATTATCAATATTTACAACTCCAAGATTTTTATAACTTTAGGCAGCTAATAGCTCACCAGCATACATGTTATGTTCTACAATCCTTCAGACCCATCCCCATTCACAGTGCCATAATATTATCAACAGCAAGAGTTAGTGGAGCACCAATATAGGTCATACACTGAGTAGAAAACCTGTCATTCACGTTTTTATTTAATGACACTGTTATTCCTCTTCCAGGGTCTTCTAATGCACCTTTCCTGTCATCGAGTAAATATCATTGGCACACCTCATATTCTTTTAGACCATTTCCATTCACTTCTGACAATATTATAACAAGGGGGGAGGGGGGTGGGGAGTACATTCAACAGAGAAACTGTGATTCATGTTTTCATCTACTGGCACTGGGATTCCTTTTACATGGCAGTAAAGCACACATAATTATATGGTTCATTTTCAATTAATTTGTTCTTAAAGCTGTTACCTGCATTTGTTGTATCACTGCTGTAAGAAACACATAGGCATGGTTGACTAATTATAGTGTGTATAGGGATATTTAAACAGCCTTGCTTCCCATCCTCAACATGCAAATGAAACAGGAGGAAATCGTAATGCACTGAGGAGTATTTTCTGCCATCCATTTAGCAGTGGTTTACAGAGAGTGAAAGTGGATGAGAATACAGATTTGAATTTGGACCTTTCTTAAGTAAGCTTCTGTCACCAATGAATGTTGACATACAAAGAAAAATTCGAACAGAAAATCCATCCCATTCATACTATACATCATTGGCTGAACCTGTGGTTCAAAGATTTGGGATTCTAATCTATACAGGTTAAAAACAAATGTAAAACCAGTACTGAACCCCACAAAACTATATTTTTGCCCCATCTCAGTTTAGTTTTATCCTTGTGGTGCAGTATGCCACTGTCAATCTCAGGTTTCTGTTACATCTGTAAGGCTCCAGCCATATAGTGAGTTGCCATGAATGTACCAACATTTTAATTTCTCAAGTGGAGTTTTTTGCAAGGTCACAAAAAATGTCAACATAGTAGTTTTTGTTATTAACTGTTCTTAATTTCTGACATGATGTATGATTTCCTCCATGAAGAATGCTATGCAAAAGACAAACTGTGTGGCATGTAATAAGTTCTACATTGAAAAATGCATCAGTATTCAATTGCAGACCATTTCCATCATTTATTTATATAACACTAAAGGAACTGAAATTCACTGTTAATTGAAGATGACTTGCTTATCTGGATGTCTTAATTGAATATTCCAAACATATGTTATTTAGTATAATTGAGGAAACAAGACATTTCATTTTCAACTGTAATTTTTTTAAAGTTACAGCTTTCTTATTAATTTCATTCTTTTCTATGTACTGATGTTAGCACAAATGAATGTAGGTCTTTAATGAACCTTAAGTTTTTAATGTATACAAAATCAGTTTTTGGCAGCCTATTTGCTTTGTTAAAACATATCTTGTCAGTCACCTAACTGAGGGTTTTTTCCTCCATAACAGAGTCTACAAGTCACTATGAATAAATGAAACAAATGAAAAAAGAGCTCCAAACAGGGAAAACTTTTAAAAAACGAATTAAACAGAATGTTGATCTTTTCAGTTTAAATAATCTCATTTTGCAGATAAATTATGAATGAAACCCATATATTAGATAAAACCTCATTGTTCTCTATAAAGAAAAAGCAAGTGAACCAGACATAACAGGTACTATACCTGTCAATTTTGTTTTACTTGTCTTGCTAACCTGTCATTTGAATGAGAAACGAAAGAACTTAAGTCTCAGAAGGGAAACTCAGGATGAAATAATGCCACCTGTGGCCATTTCTTCTGTAGTGACAAGCAGTCCCTCTCAGAATATACTAAGGGTCTCACTGTGACCTTCACAGACTATAATTACCCTCCCAGTTCCCGTGCCATGTATCTCCAGTCACTCACCACCTCCCAAAGTCCCACTGGTTGGCCATTTACGAGCATTCCCATTGTGACTTAGTACCGCCCAGGACTGGAACAACTAAATCATATTCTTTGTTAGAGTTTTGGCTACTTCTTGTCGTGCCCTGAAATGAGGAATGTCCCATCCACTACCCTTCAAACCCTTCCCACAGTGGTACTCCACTACCCATTGAACCTACACAATATCCTTGTCCATCCCTACACAACCCCTGCCCCAACCCCTCACCTCATGGCTCATATCCCTGTAATAGACATAGATGCTAGACATGCCCTGTACATCCTCCCCCCACCACCACCTATTCTTTTCCAGTCACAAGCATCACTTATCTGATCAAAGGCATGGCTACCTGTGAAACTAGTCATGTGCTCTGTAAGATAAGCTGCAACCACTGTGCTGCATTCTACGTGGGCATGACAACCAACAAGCTGTCTGTCTGCATGAGTGGCCACTGACAGACTGCAGCCAAGAAACAGCTGGACGCCCAGTTGCTGAGCACGCTGCCTAACACAACTCTCCCTCCAATAAATCCTATGTTTGTGTGACCCTCTCATCCTCAACCTTCATTAGTCATTGTCTTTCACCCCTGTGTCCCCTTCCATATACCCACTCCAGCATTACACAGCCATCTATTCCACCAACGGACTCACAGCCCTTTTCCAATCCCCCCACCCACACCGTCCAACCTCCTGACTGCACCTAGCTGCTGTGCCATCTGTCCATCTCATCCCTGTGTGCACCCACAAGCAGCACTTTACCATCCCCCACCCCAACCCTACAACCCCTCCCTCTCCCTGACCCAGCCTCCTCCCTACCCCCTCCAACCAGATTGCTTCTCCCATCTTATGCAGCTGCTTGCAGCCTGGCCTCAGCAGCCATAGACAGTGGCTAGGTGTGTTTGAGTTGAGTTTGCATGAATGTGTGTGTGTATTTTGTCTAATTCAGAAGGCCTTTTGGCCAAAAGCTTACTTGTCTTTTTGTTGTGCCTATACGTGCTTCAACATCTTCGCTGTTTGGTGGGTAGCAATCTATCCTTTTCATAATATTATTCTTAGAAGGAATAGTTATGTTATCAGGTACAGTCCAATATGCAAGTTTAATCTGATAGGAATGTTCACAAAACTGTCATCATTCTGAATTGATTAGAGTTCTTTACTTTAAAAAGTTTATTTCTGAATTTTACTTTTCATATATTCATTAATTTAGGTGGTAATAATGAACTGTTGATTTTTGCTTAACTGTCTTGTTGAAACTCTGTACTGAATTATGTGTTATGTTGATGCAGGACAGACATCATCACTGACTGGCCTACGATTTTATTGCCACCAGTGTGGTCGGACATATAAGCACAAGGAGAACCTGAGACGCCACCTGCGCTTGGAATGTGGAGGGACACGGCACTATACATGCTTTGCTTGTTCAAAAAGCTTTAAACACAAACATCATCTTATCAATCACCAATACAAAGGAAGATGTGCAGAGTTAAATCACAGATTTTTTTCAAAATGATACTAAAGTTCAGAAACTGTTTTGATGAAAAACATTGTGTGTTACATTGAAAGGAAAGAGAGAGAAGGTGGCTTGAATTCACAGATTTTATGTTTTACTAGAACATATTCATATAAATGTTTCATTATCAATAGATATTTCTTTCTGAATTCTGGAGCAAAATATTACAGGTAGGTCACTAGAACATGCTGTAGGACATTACTAAACTAAATATGTTTCAAATGTGTTCTCTCTCCATTTGTGGAAGAGTTGCTTTACAAGTGTATCTCTATGAATAATATCTATTCAGACTGTAATGTTAAGACACTGTTTCATGTGGATTATTTCACTGATGAATGTAATGAACCTAGAAGTACTGCACACAAACTGTTTTACATTTTGTGATAATTACATTGCTTAAGGTGTATAAATTGTTGCTATTTTGTATTAACAGGACTGTTTTAGTAGAGACAGTAATTAAGAGTTATTGTCTGGAATGATAAACCTCTCATGTCTCATATAGTTTCCAGAAGTGCTATAAAATTAGCAACAGAATTGTTACTGATATATTCAGTGCCCACTCTCAGCTGAATGTTAGTTAAAATCTCTATTATGCCCTGTGGTCTTTTCCAAATATTATAATGAACTAGTAGTAACAAATAGGAATGAGAATTGCATGTCAGTACAAGTAATGATGTGAGTCTGTATGTTAATATTATCCTAATTGAATTGGAACTGAAATCTGATGGTATATATAAGCAACTAACTGAACCATATGTGATGAAGATGGATGTTTAGCAATTAATATAAAAAAAGTGTTTGCGATGTCTTGCTGGTATGTTTTTTTCCCTGTGTCTTTCTCTTGGTTGATACAGCACGAAGAGTTGCAGAAAATAATTCCTAACATGGAAATAAAGTGACTTTTTTAAACTATGCGTGTGAGTGATACACACTTTTAATCTGCCAAGAAGTTTCAAAACAATACACACCGTTTTGCAAAGTGAATGATTCATCATGGGGATTAAGTTTTATGGGACCAATGTACATCTGACCTATTTTCTCCATCAGTGTCTGAGAAATGTGACCTGGAAGTTTAGTCAAAGGTTTGGTTGTGTGCTGTATATCTTTATACTTGACCAGTGGACTCCTCTGCATTGCATGCTGAGATTTCTTACTCCCCAGTGCAAATCATGCTTATTTCATGTATCATACTCAAGGTGTGGAATCTGCATAATGTTTGTCATTTTATCCATGCCTTATCTTGTTGAACTCTGTGGCTGTTATTCAAATGAAGATTATTGAAGAAGACAGCAATTCGCCAAAATAGTTTTAAGAAGTTTATTGTACTGCCTTGGTAAGCTATATGCAATTATACCCATCTTCTGACAGCTACACTTGTTTCAGCACAGTATCAGAACTGTCAACTGCATGTCATCTGTTACTGTAATTTGTTCTAGCAAACGATTTTTTATTCTTCATGTGTCATTATGCTACTTTGGGAGGAATTACAAACTGATCAAATGCAGGCAGCATGCAGATGAACACAGTCAAAATGACACGTACAAACATTTTATAGTACACTTCATGACAATTACAGCTGTAGACATGTGCTTTGTATATACATAAATGAATATATTTATTCTGTAGTGGAATAACTTGCAAATGGTACAGACCTTTTCCAGTCCACTGAATCAATATTGATATAAGAAAAATATTAAACTGTGTTAAAGGTATGTTTTTTGATTCAAAAAGATACCCTATATTTCTACATCATCTTACACTCGACAAACCACTGAAGTGCATGGCAGGGGGATCATCCCATTCTACCAGTTACTAGGGCTTTTCTCCATTCCAATCACATATGAATTGTGGAAAGAAAAGTTGTCTAAATGCCTCTGTGCATGCCGTAATTAATCTAATCTTGTCCTCATGATCCCTGTGAGTGTGGTGTGTAGGGATTTGTAGTATATTCCTAGAGTCATTACTTGAAGTCTGTTCTTGAAACTTGGTATATTTTCCACCTGTCTTCAAGAGCCTATCAGTTCAGTTTATTCAGCATCTCTGTGACAATCTCTCACAGGTTAAACAAACATGTGACCATTCATACTGCCCTTCTATGTATATGATAAATATCCTCTCTTAGTCCTACTTGTTACATGTCCCACACAGTTGAATGTCTATGAAAGAAATGTCATAATGTGACTGACTTGGCACAAACTTTGCAAAAACAGACATAATGTCTGATAGGATAGCCACAATCAGTGATTTTACAATGTTACTTATAATCCATCTTGATTGCAAAATGGTTATTCATATGTCCAGTTTCGGTTCCTCTAGAACCATCTTCAGATCTGTAATGATAATGATACTAATAGAGCATCCCGAAACCTGACGTGGCACAAACTTTGCAAAAACAGGCGAAATGTGCCTGGAAGAAATAAAATACATTGCAACAAGAAAAGGCTGTTTCTATTTACAAAATGAATTTTTCTGTGCTTGCTGGGAATGATGGCCATGCAAACAAACTTGTTAGTTTAATTGACTTTCACTCCACTTTTTTTAAAAAGTTAAATATTGTACTGATTTGTAATATGAAGAAATGCCTAGTGGCAGTAACGCTGCAATATGGAGTGTTCTGTCCCTGCTTACATTTCTGTAAATAGACATCAGCATACTCTTATGTAAACTGCCATTATTCACGCAACAAGTGGCATATTATAACCTCTTTGCCTATAACACTGTCAATGGCGCTTTGCAAGCCTTTCTTTCAGGAAATGTTTCATTTAAAACCACTGTTTTGTATCAAGTTTCCAAGTTAGGCACTAGATTGTTAATAATGGCATAAACTATATTTATCTTGAATAAATCTGTTCCTGGTTACATCATGAAATGATTTCCTCTTCTTAGTGTGCACCTTCTGAAATTCAGGATCAATATTAATTGCACTGGTAACAACTTTAGATCAGGGGGAATGGCGTCTCAATTTTTGCTTAGATATTTTAAGTCACTTAAGCTCTCAGAGTGTCTTACCTAAACATCAATGTTAGTATTTCGAGCTTGTAGTAATCTGCTTCTCTAGTCAATTGGTGCCAACAACTTTAGCAAAATAGATGGCATTATTAAATACCTGAATGATCTCACATAATACTAAACACTCTGTGCCACAGAACCTGTTTCAGGCGACAAATTTAACTTACTGAGAATTTAAATAGCAACGGCAAGCTTATCCAAGTGAGCTGCAATTGGTATTGCAGTGTCAATCTCAGCATTCCAAAGGGTATCGGACATGGAACATAAATATCTTCCAATACACTGTTTCAGAATTTCCTCGTGTTGGGGACTGCTACTGAACAGATTCTAAAAAAGTTTAATCTCTTTGAATAAAGTATCTGCTTCATGGCAACATTCGGCTGCTTGTACTCTACGTAAGGCTATGTCAAGCTCATCGAGAACATTTTAAGTGTCTGAGCTCCTGTATATGACCCTCTAATATTAATCTGCTATCATAACCTTGTCCATGGCATTCACTAATAAGAATTGACTGTTTCACAAGAGTTGATCAAATTAAATGTGCAATAGCAAATGTCGTTTTGTGAATACAATCTACGAATTCCAAAAACTGTTCATTTATTTCATAGTTACCAGTTTCATTATTAAAGTAAATATAATGCAGGATGAATGTTGTTTGTTCAATATGATCTGAATCAGGAGTTGCAGCAGCAGTAAATGAATAATGCTTCTAATTTTCCCTCTTTTCCAAGATGGCACTACTGACATGATGGGCGCAACTAGAAATAAATTCATTCTGAGTATCATGTGACAGATAATGCACATGTAAATGCTTTCTTGATACATGTCGGTCTCTGACATTGCTAATGTGTTGGATCATAGATGACTCAAGACTACGGACATTCAGAGGAAATTTCCATTATTTGGATCTGTAACTTAACCTCTGAATGCCAAGCCTCTTTGACCAGGAAATAATATCACATCAAGAAACATGAGAGTTTCAGTGAAGGTTGATTATTCTACAGATAAACAAAAGAACATTACCTCTTCACTTCTGACATCAGCATACCTCGTTCATGTCATTTCATTTCTTCACCTTCATGATTCTTCCAGGGCAAATTTTTAAAAATAGAAATTTTTTGTTTTGTGTTTACTCTTGAATGCAAAATATCTCCTGTACACTCGTGTATTTTTTCTGTAAATCATCCTTGTAATGAAATCATAAATGCCACACTTCTGAATGTTGTTGGCAAACCTACAAAATTATAATGATGTTTCACAACTGTCAACTTATGCATTTTTTGAGGAAGAACATTTAAAGAAAGCACTTTTTTGACTCCATCACAATGTTGTTTTAGTGCAAACTACGTAAAGAAAATGTAGTGCCTTAAAGAATAAACACGGAATAGAACTGTATGCAACTGGGCTGTATGAACTGAAGTGGAAAGGAAGATTGGTTATGCTGTTGCTGGGGCGATGTTCTTTTATTTATTTATTTTACTGTAGCACCCTGATATTTGCCAACTTAGCTCCCTGTGGGATCCAAATCCATTAAAAGACTTGCCCCCCCTCCTCCCCCAATGGGACTTGGGTCATGGGGATTTTACCCCCTTCTCTCCTCTCTCGTCGGGCCTGCTTGCAGCTTTGCTACATGAAGGGAGTATTGACAGAAAATGCAGTTTATTCATGTGTTTGTGTAAGGCATTAACATGACAACACAATAGGTTGAGGATGGTAGGTATATCCTTTGGTTTAAAGAAAGCATTCAACGGCGTGCATTGGGCAATACTTTTAGTATATTATGGCATTATAGGATTAGGGAAAAAGTTAACAGTGGTTCACTTCAGTAGGAAGCAGAGGTTGTCTACCAGTGTCAGCAAATAGGGAAAAGCATTGAATCTGAATAGAGTCATGTAGGACAGTATGACAGGATTCTGTTGTGGGTCCATTGTTTTCCTTGTTATATATCAGTGATCTGTCACTAAACATGACAGATGACTCAATTTATTTTTCAATTTGCAGATCAAGCAATTGTTATTATGAAAGATGTGTAATGCAGTGTAAATGATATGGTTAACAGGGTGGTAGAAAATAATCAGTTTTTGAAACTATAATGTAATTGGATGGATAAAAAAATCTACTTACCAAGTGGTAGCAGGGGAACACACTTATAAAGTTATTAAAATCTGCATGCTTTAGGAGCCAGTGGCCCCTTCTTCTGGTAGAAGGATTGAAAGGTTAGGAAGAGGGGTGAAAGAAACTGACTGATGAGGTTTAGGAAATAGGGAGAGTTAGGACAAGTCACCTAAACCCTGCATTGGGGGAGACTTGCCGGACAGGATGAGAAGGAAACATCTGTCTGTGCATGTAATAAAGTGCTGCAAATGTGGTGTGTTCACAAAAATTCCATAGACAAGGGTGGGGCAGTCAATCATCTTGTTAAGAGCAAAACAAGGGTTTCTCGTTTAAAACTCTTTGTGAAATTTGTCCCCTCTGCTTACAGTCACTGAATTGATAGTCACATCTTAGTATGTACTTAGATATGGCATACTTTCATGGAGAAATATTCATATTCAGCAGTTGAGGATGTAATTTATTAATGAGAAATTTCATTCATTAATCATTGAACACATTGCTGTGAAACAGACAATTGTTTTAATTGGACATGGGCTATACACTTAAATGATCCTTTATATCCAACAAAACAATAGTCCAGTGGTTCATGAAATTAAATCTTTATTTCACTTTCACAAACAAAACAAACTTGCTACCTGTGTACATCATCACAAATCTAGTTCACTGTCCATCACAGATAATTGGGTTACTGTGCTGCATTCAGTTTGAGAAAAAGGCTTTCAGCATTGTTGTTGCATTAGCCATACTGAACTGTAATACCATGTGATCATCAAGTGATCATTGATGTCTCATGTGAGCATTCACGTTCAGAAATAAAGTCTTCTTTAAACTCCTGTGGCGAGTGCTGACACCAAATATCACCTCTGCCACCACAACTTACTACATGACTAAGTTCCTTGATTTCAGTCTGTGTTATAGCCAGTCACTGTGTGCATTTGTTTCTTGTGTGTGTAATAGTTGACTAATAAATAACGTATGTACATTCAACTTTTCGTTTATTTGACCATCGATGACAGTGACTGAATTAACCTCATTTGTGACGCCGTATTTCTGTCCATTATAATAACAATTGTGTGTTCCATGGCACACGTTCACTACAAACAAGGGATCACATCCAATGATCTGAATGATCTGTTTTCCAAGCTCCCCATACCTGCTTCAGGCGTCTATTGAGAAGTCTAAATGCCAACACTGACTCAAGGGACATGTAAGATATGTCAGGTACATTTCCTTTCCTCTACGCAACATGTGGGAACTTTATATGCCATCTGCTTTGATTGCTCAAGGTCGTGCTGGCCCTAGTGCTTTGCATACTGCCTAGTATTGTAATTTTATGCCTATGACACCTGAAGTTACTTTGCATCATGTGACTGTGGAACATACATCACCACCAGTGTTTCGTGGTCAGCATACATTGGACTGCTACCCACAAAACACCACAATGCATCACACAACTGCCAGATACACTTTCTGTGCACATTCTGCAATTCCATCTGACAGCTATGGCTGGCATGTACACACTGGTTGACCATGTGCACGTGCTGTTGTGTGATGCCATGTACCTGACTCTTGCTCTGCACGCAGGCGTACTGCCACTCTTTGAGACAGCCACAGTCATCTCTTCCGCATCGGCTGACCACATACCTAAGGTCCCGTGCATCTTGTGCGAGCATCACCTTGCCCTGTCCGCCAGGACCTTGGGCGACACACTGCTTTGACCTTGGGTCTCGAACAACACGTTCAGTCAAAATTTTACCTCTGCCATTGTATAGTCTTCCCTGTCACTGCCCACGCCTCATGATGCACCAACTCATCCCACACTTAGGCAGCATGTTGCGACAGGCAGATTCCCAAAACTCTCACTACTGCTGAAAAACAATCCCAAAACATGGTTTGCACTGGTAGACTACTTGCTTGACTGCCATGGCATCACTGACGATGACCAACACTTCATCTGCTCAGTCAGTCACCTGTACGACCACACCAACCTCAACAGTGATTTGGTGCTTTGTCCTCCCAACCAACATAAATATGTCACTGCTAAAACTACTATTATCAAACACTTGTGTCCTCCTGAACAGACAAATCATCATATCATTCATAACGAACATCTGGGATCCTGAACTCTGTCACAACACTGGCACCACTTGCGGGCCCCAGTCAATCCTGGGATCATGCCAGAGATAGCATTGTGGCCTCTGTGGCTTGTCAGACTTCCTTATAAACTGCAGTTACAGCTCCTTTCCCACTTGCCTGACACTCTGGATATCATACTTCACTTTGTGCAACTTTGTCAGGGTGCATCTTAAAGAACGTATTCATGATGGAAATACTGGTGTACTCAGCGAACTGGACTAATCTCTCACCTCTATTGTTTCGGTCGTCAATCCCATAGTTGCCCACCACTGTGTCGCCTTGTTTCTTGGTGCCAACTTTTGCATTGAAATCGCCAATGACCATCTGGAAGTGACAACCGCTACCTTTTTTACAGGTGTTATCCAGACTTTCATAAAAGGATTCAATTTCTTCGTCAGGCTGACTTGAGGTGGGAGTGTACACCTGAACAATCTGTATTTTATACCTATTCGACACCTTCAGGACCATTCGAGCTGTCCTGCTGGAAGTTCCTTCTAAGACAGATACTCTATCAGCAATATTCTTGTTGATTAAGAACCCAACTCCACTGAGTTTTCCTTCTGGGTCGCCACAAAAGTAAAACAATTTGCCAGAGCGCAAACGGAGACAGTCTTCCCCTTTTCGGCGAACTTTGCTTAAACCAACAATACTCCAGTTGATTTTTGTAAGCTCTTTCTCGATCTCTTCCAGTCTGTCATTGCCTATTAGAGAGCGACAGTTGTATGTACAGACTTGAAGAGAATGTAACTTCTTCTCAGCACCACTTGGTGTTTGGGACATCAAAGTTGCTCCCACCTGGAGATCCGACTGTGAGGCTATTACTCCGGAAAATTTAACATTAATGTCACACAACATAACTCAAAGGTGAGAAGCATAATCACCATGCTTGCTTCAGAATGGATTGGCGATATAATTTCCAGGCCGCCCCTGACATGGGGTACAGGCGCCTTTGGTAGACCCTCCACTAGAGTACAGACGCCACCACGCTACTAGTTTTGGTCCACCCCGGGTATTTCATTTCCCCGGTGCCACTCATATCTGGGAGGCTTTCCCCTATCCCCCACCTGGGGAGGTGCCCGATGGGGGACTAGCAACCTCACACGTGACAGCATTGATATTAACCATGAAAAATTACAACTAGAACATGACTCCGTTAACTCTCCTTGGTCATACTGTGACCACCAAATGCTCCATCTGACATCTGACCAAGTAGAATTCATTCCCAACCTCCTCATATCTACACAGTATCATCAAGAATACCTCCATCAAAAGGAAAGTATCTTGGATGGAGATATGGTCCAAGCTTTCCAGGCTCGCAAATCAGTATTCTCTCACACCACCACACTGTCTCACCCAGCACCTGATGCTTACATATCTGCCACCTCTGCCACATCCATCTTAGCATCATGGGTCTCTTCGCCATGTCTGATGTGTATATTCTGTCTGCAGCTGGGTTGTGTTATAACGTCAAGTTGAACACATATATTCAGAACGACACAACACATATAAGTCACAGAGTAAGTTGACAAGCAAGACATGTGCACACGTTAACATTCGAATGAGCACTGAGTCCCAGTCTAGCGGCCGCTGCTCAGCTGGCCACTTAGGTGGCGCAGCTGCTGCATGGCTGGCAGATAGTGCCACACATAGAGGACGCGTGTAATTGCGCGGCGGCGCTTTGAATGATCAGCGAATCACAACACATTTTTCCCCCTTTTGAAATTGTTGCACTGGTCCCGATGGAGGTGTCCTGGAGATGGCTAACATCCATAGGCGTTGTTTGACTCGCAGTAAAGTCTCGAGGAGGAGGCTTCCCGTACGGACGGAAGTGTCCCCGATGATAATGGGTCGAGATGACAGGAAACGTAGGGGTCGAATCTGCTGGGGCCCCATGCACCAATCTGCCCATTGTGGCAAGTCCAGTTGATATAACAGGAGACATGGGCGATGTGTCTGCGTCTGTTAGAGGAGGAGGCGAGTAGATTGGCTCTGACAGAGGATGGTCATCCAGTTCCTGCATGGGCACGGCCCCTGGTGGCGTCCGTTCTTGTGCTGGCATCGCGATGACGGTGAGAGGGCTGCATTGTGAGTATTGAGAGATGCCAAGATACTGAGTGTCAGGTAGAGCCAAAGGTGGTGTAGTGGCATTCGGAACAGGCGTTGCCAGCACACGAGGCTGAAGCTGGTCCGAATGAAGCACTGCAACACCCGTGTCCATCTGGATTTCATACAAGCGTCGGCGATGGTGTCGTAAGATGCGGCCCGGGCTCCATTTTGGCTGCCTGCCATATACCCGTACCCAGACAAGGTCGTCGGCGGTGAACCGGCCAAGTGAAGGCACCTGCGGCCGTGAGGTGGGAGGCCGCAGAAGATGAAGTAGCGTGCGGGGCTGTCGGCCATGTAAGAGCTCAGCCGGGCTGTGGTCGCCCATGGGGGTGAAACGGAAAGACGCCAGGAACTGGAGAAGTGCCTCATCAGCAGCAGAAGAAGTCAGAAGTTTCCACACCTGAGCCTTAAATGTGCGGACCAGTCGTTCAGCCTCACTGTTTGATTGTGGATGGAATGGCGGGGCCGTGACATGCATAACGCTGTGACGAGCCCAAAAATCCGCAAATTCGGAAGACGCAAATTGCGGACCATTATCAGTAACAAGAGCAGAGGGGAGGCCTTCCAAAGAAAAAAATGCGGGCGAGAGCACTTGTGGTTGCCGCGGTGGTACGCGACGTGCAACGGACAATGGAAGGAAAGTTAGAGTAGACATCAATTACAAGGAGCCAATAAGTACCTAAAAAGGCTCCCGCAAAGTCAGCATGAATGCACTCCCAGGGCTTCTCAGGCGAAGGCCATGGTGACAAAGATGACTTCGGGGCAGCGGCCTGTGACGCCAAGGGCCGCAGGCGACGACCATGTGTGCTATTTCAGAGTCGATGCCAGGCCAGTACACATGACGGCACGCCAGAAATTTTGTGCGAGACACACCCCAGTGCCCTTGGTGAAGGAGGCGCAAGACTGAAGCACGCAAAAATGCAGGTACCACAACACGCGGTGAAGCATTGTCAGTGGAAAGGAGGATAACATCATCCCTAGCCGTGAGGCGGTAGCGCAAAGCATAGTAGTTCCACAACGGATCAGAAGTCTTAGCGGACGGGCGATCTGGCCAACCCTTCTGAATACAGTGTAAAACCCAGGAGAGGGTAGGGTCATAACCCGTAGCAGCCGCCAACCTGTCCCCAGTGATGGGGAACCCATCCACAACCCGCTGCTTGACAACATCCAGGTGGAAACACAAAAGTTCGTCCCTATCGAATGCCAGATCAGGACCCATGGGAAGGCGAGACAGAGCATCAGCATTTGCATGTTGAGCCGTTGGCCTGAAATGAATCTCATAATTGAAACGAGACAAGTAAAGAGCCCAACGCTGGAGGCGGTGTGCAGCCTTGTCGGGAAGTGACGTTGATGGATGAAACAAGGAAACAAGTGGTTTGTGATCCATAACAAGATGAAATTTTGAGCCACAGAGAAAAACACCAAACGTATGAAGAGCATAAATAATGGCCAAAGCTTCTTTTTCAATTTGAGAATACTTTTGTTGGGCATCCGTGAGCGTTTTGGAGGCATAAGCAATGGATTGTTCCGAACCGTCAGAAAAGCGGTGCGCAAGGACTGCACCGACCCCGTATTGAGAGGCGTCTGTAGCAAGAACAAGATGTTGGCCAGGTCTATAAGTAGCCAGGCACGGGGCCTGTTTCAGCATAGTCTTCAATTTCTGGAAAGCCGCATCGCATGACACGGACCAGTGAAAAGGCACGTTTTTATGCAACAGGCGATGCAACAGCTGAGCCACCGAAGCCGCAGACAGTAAAAACTTGTGACAGTATGCTATTTTCCCCAAGAAGGCCTGCAGTTCCTTAACAGATGTAGGGCAAGGAAGGGCATCGATCGCAGCGACAGTTTGCTGAAGCAGACGAATACCATCCCGAGAGAGGTGAAACCCCAAGTACGTGATAGATGCCTGAAAAAATTGTGATTTCTGAAGATTACACTTAAGACCGGCAGTCTGTAAGACATGAAAAAGTGTGCGGAGATTTTGAAGATGTTCTTCAGTGGTGGAGCCAGTGACAACAATGTCGTCCATGTAATTGATACACCCAGGGACAGGGAACAATAATTGTTCCAAGAATCGCTGAAAGAGAGCAGGGGCACTAGCAACCCCGAGAGGCAAGCGTTGGTATTGATAGAGGCCGAAAGGTGTGTTAAGGACCAGAAACTGCCAGGAAGCAGCATCAAGAGGAAGTTGATGATAAGCTTCCAACAGGTCAATTTTAGAAAAATACTGGCCTCCAGCAAGTTTAGTGAACAGTTCTACAGGACGGGGCATACGGTAAGTGTCGATGAGGCATTGAGAAATTACAGTGGCTTTGAAATCGCCATAGAGACGAATATCACCATTTGGCTTAGCAACGACAACGACAGGGGAGGGCCACTCACTGGAAGTGACAGAAAGCAAGACCCCTGAAGTAGTGAGACGATCCAGCTCCCGTTTTACCCGATCACGAAGGGCCACAGGAATGGGCCGAGCCCGAAAAAACTTAGGCCGAGCAGTGGGTTTGAGCATGATATGAGCTTCAAAGTCGTTTGCATGGCCTAACCCAGGAGAAAAAAGGGACGAAAATGTCATTGACAAGGAATCCAATTGACCATAAGGAATAGCATCAGAGACGATATTGACAGAGTTGTCTATGGAGAACCCAAAAACACGAAAGGCATCGAAACCAAAAAGATTCTCTGCGTTACTCTGGTTGACCACAAATATGGGAACAGTGCGAACGACGGATTTATAAGATACCTCAGCATTAAATTGTCCCAAGAGAGAAATCTTCTGCTTATTGTACGTCCATAATTGCCAAGTGACAGGTGACAGGAGTGGAGTACCCAATTGAAGATATGTCTGAGAATTAATTATAGTGGCAGCAGAACCAGTATCCACCTGCATGCGAAAATCTCGACCAAGGATTTGGACATTGAGGAATAACTTCCCTGAAAGGGAAGAAGTGCAATTGACAGACAACACAGAATCAGAATCAGTGTCATGTTCATGAACATCATGTATGTGGTCAGATTTGCAAACGGAAGACACATGACCTTCCTTTTTGCAATTGTGACACACAGCCCAATGTTGGGGACAATCCTCACGTGAATGTTTTGTAAAACACCGCGGACATGAAGGAAGTTGCCGGGGGTTTTGCTGCAGTTTCTTACCAGGTTGTTTACGGTTAGGCCGAGGCTGCGCGTGGGAGTGCACTGCGGCCACGTTGACTGGCGGGGACGCGCTGCACGCGTTGTCAACAGTGCACAGAGGTTGTATTTCCCCGACATCACCCCATACCACTATTTGCGCCCCAGCAGCGCGAGAAATTTCAAAAGACTGCGCAATGGAGAGAACTTCATCTAGAGGCGGATTTGCCAACTGAAGGGCACGTTGCCGAACTTCTTTGTCGGGCGCCGACCGGATAATAGCATCCCGTACCATGGAATCGGCATAGGATTCTTTGTGAACATCAGTAACAAATTGACACTTTTGACTGAGGCAGTGAATTTCAGCGGCCCAAGCGCGATAGGATTGATGCGGCTGTTTTTGACAACGATAAAAGGCAACACGAGAGGCTACCACACGCGTTTGCTTTTGAAAATAGACAGACAGAAGTGAGCACATTTCAGCAAAGGACAAAGATGCAGGATCCTTCAAAGGAGCCAATTGCGACAACAACCGATACATTTGAGGTGAAATCCAGGAAAGGAACAGAGACTTACATGGTTGTTCATCCGTGACATGAAATGCCAAGAAGTGCTGTCGAAGACGTTTTTCATAATCAGACCAGTCTTCCGCCGTCTCATCGTAAGGAGGAAAAGGAGGTATAGCCAACGGCGAGAAACGCCCCGCATTTGACGCCGCGACGAAATTGCGAATCGCCGCTGTTAGAAGCGTTTGCTGTTCAAGGAGACTTTGCAATAGTTGCTCGACAGTAGCCATGGAAACCTGTGGGTCAATGGTGAAAAGGAAAAATCCCATCCTCATTGCCAATTGTTATAACATCAAGTTGAACACATATATTCAGAACACATATAAGTCACAGAGTAAGTTGACAAGCAAGACATGTGCACACATTAACATTCAAATGAGCACTGAGTCCCAGTCTAGCGGCCACTGCTCAGCTGGCCACTTAGGTGGCTGGCAGACAGCGCTGCACGTAGAGGACGCGTGTAATTGCGCGGCGGCGCTTTGAATGATCAGCGAGTCGCAACAGGTTGAAAGTCTTCTGCCTTGCTAATACCATGGCTCACGCAGTAACATGCACATTTGTCAACTGCCAGATCACACAGCTCAGGTGCCCATCGTCTCTAAGCTCCAACCTGAGCCAAAATTCGAATCCCTACTATTTACTAAACTCCACGCACTATACAGTGTCGACAAATTCCATATGACAGCATATCATCTGCGAAGCAATGGACTTGTCAAGTTCTGACACCACAAATTTAAAGCACTCGTGATGGAGCAGATCCAGGTTAGAAGCATTACCACGGATTCTTCTTGGCGTTCAGACAGCACACAAAGATGCCTCAAAAGCCTCGCTTGCCAACATTCTTTATGGTGAGCCTCTGGTTCTGTCATCCAGTTTTGTAGAAAAATCCAAACTCTGAACTCAGGTCAAGCTTCCTGCTTTGGTCGATCTACTTCACAACCACAAAGCTAACATTCGTGCCTCTTTTCCACAGCTGCACACCACCCCATGTTTTTTGCTACATAAAGAACTTGCAAACTGTGCTTATATTATGCTACAGGGTGACTGAGTCCAGGCAGCATTACAATCCCAGTACTCGGGCCTCCTCAATATCCTTAGCCATCAACAAATATGAGGGTCATTCCACAAGTAATTCCTCCTATTTTGAGTCATGGAAACTACAGGAGATATATGAATCACAACAGCACAGCTAATAGAGCAATATTTCAGCTACAGAATGTCATTTTTTCACATAGTCACCACCATTTGTTATGCACTTTTGCCAGTGATGAACCAGAGACTGCATGCCACACTTGTAAAAATCGGTACCAGCTGAGGCTAACCACTTCCTTACAGCTTTCGCAACAGCATCCAAGTCTTGAAAATTTTCCCCATGTAGTCCATCTTTCAGGGGCCCAAAGAAATGGAAGTCTGAATGAGCTAAATTGGGACTATACGGTGGAAGACTTAAGACTGTCCAGCCAAATTTTACAATGAATTGCGTGGTCGTAAAACTGGTGTGGGGCCCGACACTACCATGTTGCAGGTGAAAGTTGATCTTTTTTACTGGCCTTACCTCAGAAATTCAGGTTTTCAGTTTAGTCAGTGTCGCCTTGTAGTGTGCTGAATTGACAGTGTCTCCAGGCTCCAGGACATCCAAAGAATCACACCATGGCTATCCCAGAAGGCTATGCACATCACTTTGCCTGCAGACGGCTGTGTCTTTAAATCCCCCCCCAGAGAATTTGCATGTCGCCATTCCATGGACTGTCTTTTGGATTTGGCTCATACGTGACACCTGTCTCTTCTCCAGTGATGATTCTATTCATAAAACTGTCACCTTCAGATTCATATTGGTCTAGCATGTCCCCTCAAACTTCCATTCAATGAGTTTTTTGTTCTTCTGTAAGCACCCATGGGACCCGTGTCGCACAGACTTTGCGATAACCAAGATGTTTCAACATTGTTTTCAAGGCATCACAACTGACATACAGCTTTGCACACAATTCTATTTCCATTATCTGTCGATCAGCATGGATGAGTTGATCAAGATACTCTTCATTGTGAGGGATGACAGCTGTGCACGGTCGACTGGGCACGGCTTGTCATGCACACTCTTTTCACCACCTTGAAAATGCTGTACGCATTGCCCCACATCTATTGTATTGCCTCCACACATATTTAGCAAGCATTGACAGATTTCAATCAGTACAATTTCTTCAGTAATGAGGAATTCTATCACACATAGCTGTTTTATAAGCACGTCCATACCAAACTCTATTTTGGAACACTCCTCCGTTGGCACCAACTACCACAGAACAAGGGAACCACCTGGACATGAAAGGGGAAGCTTCAAGCTTTAGCACTACATCAGCATCATCAGGCACTGAATCCCAAGGCACTACAGAAAAATAGGAGGCATTACTTTTGGATTGACCCTCATACCACGGACATCCTATAGAATGGCAAATGCCAAATGGTTTCTGTAAACAGGATGAAGCCAACATGAAACCTGGATGATGCTCACAGCTAGGCCGAGCCCTTCAACAAAGAGGTGAAAGATGATGCTCCCTACAACTGAGGCACAGACACCACTAACAGTGAAACATCAGGCAGCACATGCGACGACATCTCTTCACTGTGTGACACTTCTTCACTAGTCACCAGACTTTGCCGTGTGCAGTGTTTACAGTCAGTATTGTGGACCTACACATTGATGATATGTCTGTCAAAATTTGCGACAGCACTATACTCGACTTCTCCAATATTCTGATCAACTTTCCTGGCACACCTACAGCACATGTAACATTGCTGAACACCTTTGAACTGCCTGCCAACACAAATAAGAAATTAATCTCAGCCAAGATCTCAGGTGATGGGCTAATTACAATCACCATTCCTATGCGTCAACCATCATTCAATCTCGGACTCACTGAAGAACCACTCTGCTCGTGCATAGGCCAACAACTTCATCCGCCTATGTGGTTGTGAGACTTCCGTCGTGTCGAGCCTCACCTACACACACTCTCCCCGTGGTCCGGACTACTGCAGGAAGGGAGAGGAGGGGGAGAGCACTTTTCAAACTTACTAAGCAACTATGTTCTTTGGTATCAGTCTGTGTTATTCCCTATCACTGTTCACATGTGTTTTTCATGTATTTAATATTCTACTACGAAATAACATTTATATATTCAACTGTTTCATTACTTCATTTATCCAACCACCAATGACAGTGATTGAATTAACCACATACTTATAACTTTACTGATCATTGAATCAACGGAATTCTGTGGATATACATGTTGCATCACTTGCAAAACTAGGTGCCCCACGATACCACTTATTATTGTCAGACGTTTTCACCTCAACTCTTCGATATCGTAGACTTTCCCGGCATAATAACTTCTGATATTCTTCACGGGTTTGCAGTCGGATCATGTCGTCATCCATACACAATATTTCGGCGGACCAGCTGGCCGCCATCTTCAGGTGAGTTAATGCTAGTGCACTGCCTCGCCGGAACTGAATTCCGGCCACAACGACGGAAACCTTTATACACCACGAACAGAGCACCGCGCGTGCGCGAGACGATGGGCAGCACTTCCTGGCGGCAAGTAGACATGCAGTGCGCCGGTGGGAGAAGGCGGCAGAAACGATAAATCACAACAGCACTAGTTGGAAGAATCCAGTGATCGAAAAGAAGACCATTGTTGTTTAATGTCGGACAAAATCGGATTCCATATCTTACTTAGAGGAAAACCTTTATCCCTGTTAATAATATTACTGGGTAATCTAATTTCAGTGGATTCTTTAAGAACACATTCCCAATAGCGAGAAGCAGGACAGATCGATTGTGTCTTGTCATACATCATCCTGTGTCCTTCGTTAAGGCAATGTTCCGCCACTGCCGACACCTCAGGCTGGAACAACCGAGTGTGCTGATAATGTTCCACGCACCGGTCCTGAATAATTCAAATAGTTTGACCAATATTCTTCTTTCCACAGTGACACGGAATTTCATAAACCCCGGGCCTCCTCGAGCCCAAATTATCCTTAACTGAGCCAAGAAGAGCTCTAGTCTTGGCCACCGGCGTAAAAACACTTTTAATATTATATTTTCTTAAAATTCTTGAAATTTTGGATGATATACTTCCCGCAAAGGGTAAATAAGCAACAGCTTCAAAAGTATCCTCTGTTGGCTCGCGTGACTGACCCAACTGAAGAGCACGGCATATTTGTTGTTCCGTATATCCATTCTGTTCAAAAACAATCTTCAAATGATCAAGTTCTTCTTTCAAATGTTCCTCGTCAGAAATGGCATAAGCTCTTTTCACCAGAGCCCGCAAAACTCAACTACATTGGTGTGGTGGATGACAGCTGGTCGCATGAAGATAGCGGTCAGTATGAGTAGGTTTCCGATACACACTATGTCCAAAAGTCCCATCATCCTTTCTTTGAACTAAAACATCAAGAAATGGAAGTTTACCATCACTTTCAATTTCCATAGTAAATTTAATACTTGGATGTAGAAAATTAAAATGATCTAAGAAGTGATTCAAAGCATAAATTCCATGTGGCTAAACCATAAAAATGTCATCAACGTATCTCAAAAAACACTTTACGTTAAGAAACAAAGTTTTTAGTGCCATGTGCTCAAAGTCTTCCATAAAAACGTTGACGACTATGGGAGAAAGTGGACTCCCCAATGCCACCCCATTAGTTTGCTCAAAATAAACATCATTAAAAAGAAAATACATTGAAGTGTCATTTTGTGCTGTAGAACAAGCTGTGGCCCACCTTCCTGAGAACAGGGCAGAAGAGATCAGGCAGGAGGTTGCCTATAAACTTTGCCGAGTTCCCGCTCCACAGAATAATATACCATCTTGCGAAAGGGCTGCTATTCAGCCTCTGAGACAAAATCGGGATCTAATAATTCTTCCGGCTGATAAAGGTAATGCCACGGTTATTCTCTCACGTGAGGATTATGTTGCCAAAGTGGATCTTTTCTTAGAGGAATCGGCCTATCAGAAAATCAAAAATGATCCCACGGATTGTATAAAATGGAAGACTCTCCACTTTTAAAGAAGAGCTCCTTACCTAGTGATGTCATCAAGAAACTTTGTCCTTGTGCGGCGGTTCCTGCAAGATTGTATGGTTTACCCAAAATTCATAAGAGTGGTATTCCTCTGCATCCCATTGCCAGCAACTTGGGTGCCCCTACCTATAATTTGGCCAAATATTAGCTTCAGTCCTCAGACCATATGTGGGAAAATGTGAACACCACAAATCAAATTCGTCTGACTTTATTTGACGATTAAAATGTTTGTACTGTGGTCCTTCTGACTTGCTCGTTAGCTTTGATGTTATTTCTCTCTTTACTCGGGTTCCTCTTGAAGAGTCCCTGTTACTAATTGGTGAGAAATTAGATGAAGAAACTACCAAGTTATGTCATCATGTGTTGACTTCAATGTATTTTCTTTTTAATGATGTATATTTTTAGCAAACTGACGGGGTGGCTATGGGGAGTCCACTCTCCCCCATAGTCACCAACATTTTTATGGAAGACTTTGAGGACATGGCACTCAAAACTTCGTTTCTTAACCTGAAGTGTTTTTTGAGATACGTTGATGACATTTTTATGGTTTGGCCACATGGAACTGATGCTTTGAATCGCTTCTTAGATCATTTTAATTTTCTACATCCAAGTATTAAATTTACTATGGAAATTGAAAGTGATGGTAAACTTCCATGTCTTGATGTTTTAGTTCAAAGAAAAGATGATGGGACTTGTGGACATAGTGTGTATCGGAAACCTACTCATACTGACCGCTATCTTCATGCGACCAGATGTCATCCACCACACCAATGTAGTGGAGTTTGCGGACTCCGGTGAAAAGAGCCTATGCTATTTCTGACGAGGAACATTTGAAAGAAGAACTTGATCATTTGAAGATTGTTTTTAAACAGAATGGATATACAGAACAACAAATATGCTGTGCTCTTCAGTTTGGTCCGTCACGCGAACCAAAAGAGGATACTTTTGAAGCTGTTGCTTATTTACCCTTTGCGGGAAGTATATCATCCAAAATTTCAAGAATTTTAAGAAAATATAATATTAAAAGTGTTGTTACGCCGGTGGCCAAGACTAGAGCCCTTCTTGGCTCAGTTAAGGATAATTTGGGCTTGAGGAGGCCCGGGGTTTATGAACTTCCGTGTCACTGTGGAAAGAAGAATATTGGTCAAACTATTTGAACTATTCAGGACTGGTGCATGGAACATCATCGGCACACTCGGTTGTTCCAAACTGAGAAGTCAGCAGTGGCAGAACATTGCCTTAACGAAGGACACAGGATGATGTATGACAAGATACAATCGATCTCTCCTGCTTCTCGCTATTGGGAATGTGTTCTTAAAGAATCCACTGAAATTAGATTATCCAGTAATATTATTAACAGGGATAAAGGTTTTCCTCTAAGTAAGATATGGAATCCGATTTTGTCCGACATTAAACAACAATGGTCTTCTTTTTGATCACTGGATTCTTCCAACTAGTGCTGTTGTGATTTATCGTTTCTACCGCCTTCTCCCACTGGCGCACTGCATGTCTACTTGCTGCCAGGAGATGCTGCCCATCGTCTCTGTTAGTGGTGTATAAAGGTTCCCGTCGTTGTGGCTGGAATTCAGTTCCGGTGAGGCAGTGCACTAGCATCAACACACCTGAAGATGGCGGCCAGCTGGTCAGCTGAAATATTGTCTCTGGACGACGACATGATCTGGCTGCAAACCCGTGAAGAATATCACCTCAACTCTTTGTTTAGACTACACTGGATACATTGTTAAGCATTAAAGTAATCTTCATCTGTACAGTTATTCTTCTGCAAGGCCTTTATCACATGATTCAAATGACTGTTGTGATGCTTGAGGCAACAGTTTTGTTGCTAAGGAAGTTTTATTTCCTTCCTGTTTTGCATGTTTCCTTCACACACTGTGTACACACAGTTTCATGTGGTGATACATCTGGTTTGAGGGGAAAATCTTTTGGCAACACTAGTAAAACAATTATGTGTGAAATAAACATAAAATGACAAAATTTTTGAATAATTTGTTGGCTAGTCACAACATTCACTTGCTGGATTAATTCAAACATGAACATTTAGGAAAAATATGTGGTCACTGACAGCTGCTTTGACGTCAACTGTCAACAGCAAAGGAAAACAAGTGTAACATCAGAAAAAATACATATCATACATCTTTCTTGTGGTAGGCCTACCTACAAACACATTTATGTAAAGTAATATTACTGCAAAACATTCTTCTACAAATACAATTGTTTATGGAAATAATTAGGTGTATAACTGCAAATACTGCACTTATACTTTGGGCCTAATAAATTACTGTTACCTATTAAAATGGTTATATGATCTCAGAACATGAATTTTGAGAAAGTAAATCATTCAACACTACTCAATTATCTGCAGTACATATATCTTATCAAAGGCTAAAGGAAGAAAACCTTGAGTAAAAATTACCTGGTCCTCCGGGTTGGGGGTTGTGCAGTGGGCCAGCTCCTCACTCACATAAAAACTTAAAAATGCTAAAAAACCTAATTATATGCCTCGGAAAAATTGGAACTTTGGACGACGAACTGGCAATGAGAAACGGAAAATTATGTTTGGATGTTGGAATGTGCAAGGTATTCCCACTAAAATAAATTTACTCCCTGCAGAACTTGACATGTTCAACATGGATGTTGTCGTACTCTCTGAAACAAAGAAGGAAGGCCAAGGAGAAGAAGAACTGGATAATTATGTACATATCTGGAGTGGGGTATCAAAAGCAGTAAGAGCCAAAGCAGGAGTCTCCATTATGATAACGAAATCATGGAAAGAAAGAATCACAAATTGGACATTCATCAATCAACGTATTATAACTGTTGAAATGACATTATTTGCTAGGGAAGTTGTGATTATTGGCATATATGCACCCACGAACGACACAAAAGATAAGGAGAAAGATACATTTTGGGACACCCTCAGGGAGACTATTGAAAAAATCCCAAGAAGAAAGGAACTGATTACCATCGGAGATCTGAATGGAAGGGTAGGAATTAGAGAATCTTGTAGAATAGTAGGAAAACATGGAGAGGACGAATATAATGACAATGGGGAACGATTGATTGCAATTTGTGAACAATTTGATCTAAAAATTACGAACACATTTTTCAAACATAAGGACATTCATAAATATACTTGGCAACAGAACACCACAGAACTTCATTCTATAATAGATTATATTATCATTAGGCAAACAAGTAGTTTCAAGGCAGTAGACGTCAGATCTTATAGAGGAGCCCAGTGTGGATCAGACCACTATCTAGTTTTAACGAAGTCTTTCTGGCCATGGAAGAATGCAAGGAGTGATACAAGTAACATAAATAAAACGAACCAGACTGAGAAAGATGAAAATTTACCTTTTAATGTTGACAGCCTACAAGACGAAAGTATCAGAACACTCTTTGCGGCCAGGATGGAAAGGAAACTGGTTGAATCATTTGAAGGAAGTACAGAGGAAATATATGACTATAGAAAAGCTAATGTGAAAATCATAGCAACAGAGGTGTTGGGTAAAAAAGATAGCAACCACAACCGTGCAGCAGAGTGGTGGTCAGAGGAACTAGAGGTCCTCGTTAGAGAAAAACGAAATGCGTTCCTTCAGTGGTTGAATGATAAATCAGAAGAAACAAGGTCAATATACAAGGAAAAGAAGAATGAAGTGATGAAAAAAATAAGGATGGCAAAAAAATGAAGCATGGGAAAGAACATGTGCCAAGGTGAATAGCAAATTAGGATTTGGGAGAGCAAAAGAAGCATGGTCAGTATTGAAAGGACTTCGACAGGATACAAAAAGCAAAACTAATCTCCAACTGATAACGCAAGCGGTATGGGAAGAGTATTTCCAAAAATTATTAAATGAGGACAGGGAAGAATATCTAGAAGAAGGAACAGGGGAAGATAAAGGACATGAAGATGATGAGATCCAGATTTTAGAAAGTGAAGTACTTCAGGCGATGAGAACAGGAAATAATGGTAAATCACTGGGACCAGGCAATATCAATCTGGAGTGTCTGAAATATGGTGGTGACAAAATTGTGAAACTGATAACACAGCTCTTCAACAAAATGATACATGGAGATTCAATACCCAACAAGATGAAGCTAGGTTACATTAATACAATATTTAAGAAAGGGGATCGCAAAATTTGTTCAAACTATCGAGGAATTTGTGTTACAAATTTTTGCGAAAGTAATTAAAAACAAACTGGAAAAAAATTTTAGAACCCAAGAAGAACAATGTGGATTCACGGCTGGGAGATCATGTGTAGACCATATTTTCACATTATGACAGATTTTGGAGAAACATAGGGAAAAATCAAAAAGTATAGGATTAATTTTCATAGATCTAGAAAAAGCATATGACACTGTTCCAAGAAAATTACTTTGGAGAGCACTACATATGGCAAACATAAACCCTTCCTTGATTAAAATAATACAACAGATGTATAAAGATAACATTTGCCAAATGAAAGTTGGTAATAAACTTTCACAGAAATTTAGAACAAGCAAAGGCCTTTTACAGGGCTGTCCCACGTCAACATCATTATTTAAAATCTATATAGATATTAGCCTTAGAACATGGTCTCGTAAATGTAATAGTATGGGATTAGAAATAAGAGATAGAGTTTACCTACATCATTTATTATTTGCTGATGATCAAGTAGTCGTAGCACAAGATGGGGAGGATGCTTCTATATGTGCAATCAACTAGCAGTAGCATACAAAACTTGGGGTTTGAAGACTAATTACCAAAAAACAGAATACTTGACTAATGATTCAGATGAGCTATACATTGAAGGAAAGAAAATCAAAAAGATAAACACTTTCTGTTATTTGGGATCCATTTTAGAAATAGAGGGAAAATCAGAGTCAGAAATCAATAAAAGAATTAGTAGCGGATGGAGGGTCATTGGGATGCTTAACTCAGTCTTATGGAGCAGGAATGTAATGAGCAGAACTAAAAACTTAATATACAAATCCATATTAGAGAGTGTGGTTCTGTATGGAACGGAGATCTGGACAATTAACATGAAGCACATTAAAAAATTACAAGCTCTAGAGATGGACTTTTGGAGAAGATCGGCAAGAATCTCCAGGAAAGAAAAAATAAGGAACACCGAAGTAATAAGGAGAATGGAAATAAAAGAAAGAATATATGACGTAATGGATAGGAAGAAATTACAGTGGTATGAGCATGTACGACGAATGGAGGAAGCCAGAATACCAAAATTGATACTGGAGTGGGAACCAGAGGGGAAAAGAAGAAGAGGATGACCTGTGACCACCTGGCTCCAAAATGTACAGCACACAATGGGGAGAATGGGTGCAGAGGAAGAGGACACGCAAGATCGAAACACCTGGAGAAATATTTTGAGAGTATAGTTTAAGAATGTTTATTGTTTGTATTGTAATTTCCAAGTAAATTATTATGTTGGAGATAAGCCTCTGTAATGAGGAAAAAGCTCAAAATAATAATAATAACATATATCTTATATAGAAATACAAACTTGGAATCTATTAATTAATGTACCTTTTGCAAATGTTTTGGGTGAGCAGGAAAATTTGATGGCACACCAGGAAAATTTGATGGCACACCGTTTTCCCTAAGACAAGCTCTTGAAAGCAATGTTTGGTCAATTTCCTCTTCTCAAAAATGCTCAGAACACATAGGGCTCTATTCAGATGCTCACCAGATCTTTCTCCTCACAACGTTCTCCCACAGATTTTTCAGACCTTCATCTTTTAGAAATCCAAAGTTATATGAGAGAAAAATACACTGCAGTACATGTAAAGAAGCAGCACAAATTTGTTCACAATTGAAGTGGCAAAATAACACATTGGTGAGACAACATACAAATGAAATGTTATTCCTATAGATTTTGCATTACAATTGGAACAATCTGTGCATCCAACAACTATGCACATCACCATTATAGCTCAAAATACTTCTAAAAATTAGAGCCAATACTATGAACATAAGTTTAGAACAGCATTATTTCGATTAGAACACGATGGCTACCCAGTAAACTTTTTGGCTTCACAGCGGTGATGTCAGGACCTCTTCACAGCCAATTAGATGTACATGCCATGTGGCACGCATCACAGGACTTGACGCAGCAGGTCTTACAAGTTCCAGTGATACTCTCTCATGGGGAGCAAGTTTATTATTCGATACACGTTTCATAATTCGAAACTGCACATTTAAGTAATGCACGTTCTCGATAACATATGAGAAAGTTCAGACCTTTAGTGGAAACCTTTTCCCTGACATTTTGATATACCAGGGGCCCCACTTGGAGCTGAGTGTTTGCTATGTATGTCAGGCAAGGTACTAGTGTGATGTCACAAATGCATTGCTGGAGCCTATCTTTTACGTTCTGATCTACTGCTCCCCTGCCATTTGTAGGTCTAGAAAAGAAATTTCAGTGGCAAGCGATTAGACTGTCGCAACCTCAAAGTTTATTTCACTGATTCATAAAATTTATGATTAATGGAGGAAATTCTGTTACAATATGATACAGGTTTGCAATTTGTGTTGGGAACAAAAAAATTATTTGAAAGAAACAGAAAGACGCATCAAAATGGTGTAGACAGTGGCAGCTTAAGTGAAGGCAGTTTTCACACATCGGTTTACTTCACAATTTGGAAGGCGACTCCAATGACTGGCATAATTATTTACAAATGAATTTGGAAAGATATAATTATCATTCAGTGCTCATAAACCACCACATTATATGGAAAAATACTTGTATAAGGACAGCAATTACTCCATGACAGGCCTGCACTGATGTTATGATTCCTGTCAACAGAAAGAACTTACAAGGAGCTAGAATTCCCTGGTGCAGTTTCAAAACAAGCATTGAATGAAATCATACCAAAAACTTGTGAAGTTATTTACACTGTCACAAAGGTGGATTTTATGAAGGCAGATAAAGTACCTCACTTTCTGACAGTCTTTTTGTTGTGCCTATCTGCAAATCAGTGTCTCCACTATAAGTTGAGTTGTAACTATCCTGTTCATAATATTGGTACCTCAATTGTGTAATATATCAATTCTGACAAGTTACAGATAATATCTTTACAGTTTCAGATGTGTTTGAAACATAGCATATTCTTAGATATTATAAGTGTGGCCAATGTGCTATAGTTTGTTTCTGAATCAGGATTTTTGTTCACTGCCTGAAGTCTAGCAACAACTAATTATAGATTTTTGCATCAGAATATGAAACTACATTCTGAACTGTAGCTGGAGACTCATAGTCTGACTCATAAGTTTCACTTCTAGGACAGTGGTAGTGAATTCTACAATTCACCTCTAACATAGTAGTCTTATAAACCACACATTAATTTAGAAAGTAAAATAAGTGTAAGAATTCCTACATTCCTGAAGGCACTGTTGCAAGATCATCCATTAAAAATTTAACACAATATTATGACTGCACTTTTCTTTAGAATAAATATGGCCTACTTTTTTCCTACATTGCCACAGAAGATTACAGTATAGGACAGTAATAAGTGAAAGCATGTCAGCAATCTTGTTTGCATGTCAACATAACGAGACAGAGTTTTAATTGCTAAGCAAGCATAACTGAGAATTTAAGTTCACTGCAAGCTACTGCCACTTGAGTGTGATGAAATGATTTCTAACAGTAGAATCTAAAACAGGGATTGGGTAGAGCTTTGTGTTAATATCTGCAGCCATTTCCCTCAGCTGTTACTCATATGCTTTTCGTCTTGTAGATAAGTGAACAGATTTGCAAAAGACAAGTAAAAGTTACATTCACTGGAATCACTAAGGAAGCAGAGATGTCAAAATACCAAACTTGGCTTATATATTTTATTGTACTGAATAAATTTCATTATTTTGCTTAGCGCTTTGTTGTAAACAGATCATAATGATAGTTTTTTTACCACAGTTTCCCTGTTTGCCATAGGATCAACCACTTGTAATCTTAATACTAAAGATTTATATGCCACTCTCTTCTTATTTTGATTGCTGTACTTCTTATTTTTAATTTTATACAAACATGTGTAACACCTATACATTTCAAAAGTTCAGCAATGAAGTATCTAGAGTGCTGAAAACTGTGTGTCATATTAAAATTCACAGTACACACATGGATGAGACACACTGCCAAGTTCTGTGGTGATTTCAGGGTCCTCAGTTCTCAAACAGCACACAACAGCTACCTCATACCCAATATACAGGACTTTACGCATGCCCTCGCAAGTGCTAAAATTTTCAGTGTGATTGATTGCAAGCATGCCTACATACAAATACCAATTCAGCCTGATGACGCCAAAAAGACAGCCATTATAACCCTGTTTGGGTTGTTTGAGTATCCCTTTATGCTGTATTGGCTTAAAAATGCTGCACAGACTTGGCAGCAGTTCACTGATGCTCTACTGTTCTGTTTCCCCTTCTGCTATATATATCTTGATCACATATCCCTCATCTTGCATTCTCCAAACAAGCACTTATAGCACCCGGAACAAGTAACAGCATGGTGTATACAACCTGGGACAACCGGGAGATCTAGGAAAAATCTGGGAATTTTTTCATCTGGGTGAAAACTGGGAAAACCAGGGAATTTTTTAAAATTCTGGGAACTTTTCTTTTTTTTAGTTTACAGTTAAATGTTTGTAGCTTTACTGGTAAGAACCAATACTCTAACAAAGGGTATTACTGTATCTTGCTATTGCAGCAATTAAACATGAACGGGAGGAAAAAACACTTGCAAAGGAAATGCGCCATATACAACAAAACACAGTGCTCATACAAGTGTCTGCCAGCAGCAAAATGCGTCAAAGGCTTTAGGAACACTATGCAATGTTTCATGGCAACAAATTTCCTCCGATGAGCATGACATCACAACTGTTTACATTAAATTTGTTTGAGCAGTTGCAAGCCAGCTCATGCACATGCGCAGTTGAGATGCGCATGTGTAGTACCTTCTCCCGCTTCTGGCTACAGAAGTGTGGCAGTTAGCTGTACAAGAAATAGCAGCAAGCACCCAGATACTACTGGGAAAAATTTTACTGGTGCACCTAAGCTGCCAGATTCACACGTGTGCAACAGGCCTGGATCTAGAGAGCGGGGGCAAACCGAGGTATCTGGCCCTGGCCAACAATTGCAGTGGGCAAAAAAACTTTGTTTCACAAAGTGCGTAGCATACCAGTGCACATTGGTCTATCGATTATTCATATGATACCAGAGAAGGAAAGTTGCTACTCTCCATGTAGCAGCGATGCTGAGTCACGATAGGCACAACAAGAAGATTACACAATTATAGCTTTCGACCATTAAAGCTTTTGTCAGCAGTAGACACACACGCACACACACATGCACTCACCCAACCACAACTAGCACACACGTCTGCAGTCTCAGAGAGCTGAAACCACACTGCAAGCAGCAGCACCAGTGCATGACGGAAGTGGCGACTGGATGGAGATAAGGAGGAGGCTTGAGTGGTGAGGGGGAAGGATAGTATGGTTGGAGTGGCAGACAGTGAAGTGTTGCAGTTTAGATGGAGGGCAGGAGAGAAGGTGCAGTGGGGGCAGGGGGAAAGTAGTGGAAAGGAGAGAAATAAAAAGAAGAAATTAAGAGACTAGGTGTGGCAGTGAAATGACAGCTGTGTAGTGCTGAAATGGGAACAGGGAGGGGGCTGGATGGGTGAAGGCAGTGACTAACGAAGGTTGAGGCCAGGAAGGTTACGGGAACATAGGATGTATTGCAGGGAAAATTCCCACCTGCACAATTTAGAAAAGCTGGTGTTGGTGGGAAAGATACATATGGCACAGGCTGTGAAGCAGTCATTGAGATGAGGGATATCATGTTTAGGCAGTGTGTTCAGCAACAGGGTGGTCCACTTGTTTTTTGGCCACAGTTTTTCGGTGGCCATTCATGCATACAGATAGCTTGTTTGTTCTCATGCCTACATAGAATGCAGCACAGCGGTTGCAGCTTAGCTTGTAAATCACGTGACTGGTCTCACAGGTAGCCCTGCCTTTGATGGAATAGGTGATGTTAGTGACTGGACTGGAGTAGGTGGTGGTAGGAGGATGTAGGGGACAGGTCTTGCATCTAGCTGTATTACAGGGATATGAGCCATGAGGTAAGGGATTGGGAGCAGGGGTTGTTTAAGGATGGACGAGTATATTGTGTAGGTTCGGTGGACAGCGGAATACCACGGTAGGAGGGGTGGGAAGGATAGTGGGTAGGACACTTCTTCTTACAGGGCATGACGACAGGTAATCGAAACCTGGCAGAGAATGTAATTCAGTTGCTCCAGTCTCAAACGGTACTGAGTTATGAGGAGAATGCTCCTCTGTGGCCGGACTGTGGGACTTTGGGAGGTGGTGGGAGACTGGAAAGATAAGGCTTGGGAGATTTGTTTTTGTACAAGGATGGGAGGATAATTACACTCAGTGAAGGCTTCAGTGAGACCCTTGGTATATTTAGAGAGGGACTGCAGATGTGATGACTATGGGTGGCTCGGCTGTACAGAAGGGATTGCTTGATATGGAATGGGTGGCAGCTGTTGAAGTGGAGGTATTGCTAGTGGTTAGTAGGTTCGATATGGACAAGGTACTGATGTAGCCATCTCTGAGGTGGAGTCAACATCTAGGAAGGTGGCTTGTTGGGCTGAGTAGGACCAGGTGAAGCAAATGGGGGAGAAGTTGTTGAGCTTCTGGAGGAATTGGGATTAAGGTGTCCTCACCTTCAATCCAGATAGCAAAGATGTTATCAATGAATCTGAACCAGGTGAGGGGTTTAGGATCCTGGGTTTTTTGAAAAGATTCCTCTAGAAGGCCCATGAATAGGTTAGCATAGGGTGGTGCCATGAGTGTGCCCATAGTCGTACCAATTATTTGTTTGTAGGTAATGCCTTCAAAGGAGAAGTAATCATGGGTGAGGAGACTAGGAAGGAGGTTGTTGGTTTGGAATCCACAGGACGTCTGGAAAGGTAGTGTTGATAGTAGTAAGGTCATGGGCATTAGGAATGTTAGTGTACAGAGAGGTGGCACAGAGAGGTAGCATAAATAATGATGAGCAGGGAACCATGTGGTAAAGGGACAGGAGCTGTGAAGAGTCGGTCGAGGAAATGGTTGGTATCTTTTATATAGGACGATAGGTTCTGGGTAATAGGTTGAAGGTGTTGGTCTATGAGAGCAGAGATTCTCTCAGTGGAGGCACAGTAACCGGCCACAATGTGGTGTCCTAGGTGGTTGGGTTTATGGACTTTAGAAAGCATGTAGAAGGTGGGAGTGCAGGGAGTGGTAGGGGTAAATAGAGAGATGGACTCTGGGGAGAGATTCTGAGATGGGCCTAAGGATTTGAGTAGTGACTGGAGATCTTGCTGGATTACTGGAATGGGATCACTGTGGCGTGGTTTGTAGATGGAAGTATCTGGCAGCTGACGAAGTCCTTCTGCCACGTAATCTTTGCGGTTCAAAGCAACGGTGGTGGATCCTTTGTCTGCAAGTAGGATGATAAGGTCGGGATCAGTTTTTAGATGGTGGACTGTGGTTCTTTCTGTGGATGTAAAGTTAGTTTGCATGTTGAGGGATTAGGGTAATGATGGTGAGGCAACGTTTGAGGTTAAGAAATTCTGGAGAGTTAACAGGGGGTGGTTTGGAGGCAGTGGGGGTGGATCACGGTTGGATGGAGGAGTGAACTGAGTTAGGCAAGGTTCATTATTGGTCTTTGGTTGAGTCTGATTGGTCGGGTTGGTGGCGAAAAAGTGTTTCCACTGTAGGGACTGGGAGAAGGAGAGAAGGTCTTTAACTAGTCCTGCATGGTTGAATTTGAGAGTGGGGCAAAAGATGAGGCCTTTAGAAAAGACTGATATTTCTGTAGGACTAAGGCTTCTGGAGGAAAGGTTCATAACTGTTTTGCAGGTCTGTTTAGGTTCTGGGTTCTGTGTGGTAGTGAGAGTGAGCTTTGTAGGGTGGAGTAAGTGTAGTAGGTTTGCGAGACAGGGTTTGTCAGCTATGAGTGGGCATTGAGGAGGTTTGGAGGTTGTTGTGGAAGTGGTGGACAGTGGTATTGCAAGGCGGGAGTAGGAAGTGAGCAGGCTGGAGAGCTTTTTGAGGTGGCGGTGTGCATGTTGCTCCTGCAGGTCAACAGTTTCAATGTGTAAGGAACTTGAGCAATATGCACAATGCCACCTCAAAAAGCTCTCCATCCTGCTTACTTCCTACTCCCACCTTGGAATACCACTGTCCACCACTTCCACAACAACCTCCAAACCTCTCCCACACCCTCTCATACCTGACAAACCCTGTCTCGCAAACCTACTACACTTACCCCACCCACCAAAGCTCCCTCCCACCACAAAACAGAACCCAGAACCTAAACAGACCAGCAACACAGTTATGAACCTTTCCTCCAGAAGCCTTAGTCCCACAGAAATATCAGTCCTTTCCAAAGGCCTCACCTTTTGCCCACTCCCAAATTCAACCATGCAGGACTAGTTAAAGACCTTCTCCCCTTCTCCCGGTCCCTGCAGTGGAAACACTTTTTCGCCACCAACCCAACCAATCAGACTCAACCAAAGACCAATATTCAACCTTGCCTAACTCAGTTCACTCCTCCATCCAACCATGATCCACCCCCACTGCCTCCAAACCACCCCCTGTTAATGTTCCAGAATTTCTTAACCTCAAACCTTGCCTCACCATCATTACCCAAATCCCTCAACATGCAAACTAGCCTTACCTCCACAGAAAGAACTGCAGTCCACCATCTAAAAACTGATCCCAACCTTATCATCCTACCTGCAGACAAAGACTCCACCACAGCTGTTATGAACCACAAGGATTACGTGGCAGAAGGACTTCGTCAGCTGCTAGATGCTTCCATCTACAAACAATGCCACAGTGATCCCATTCCAGTAATCCAGCAGGATCTCCAATCACTACTCAAATCCTTAGGCCCCTCTCAGAATCTCTCCCCAGAGTCCATCTCTCTACTTACCCCTACCACTCCCCGCACTCCCACCTTCTACATGCTTCCTAAAGTTCATAATCCCAACCACCCAGGATGCCTCATTGTGGTCGGTTACTGTGCCTCCACTGAGAGAATCTCTGCTCTCACAGACCAACACCTTCAACCTATTACCCAGAACCTATTCTCCTATATGAAAGATAACAACCATTTCCTCAACCAACTCTCCACAGTTCCTGCCCCTTTCCCACACGGTTCCCTGCTCATCACTATTGATGCTACCTCTTTGTACAGTAACATTCCTAATGTCCATGGCCTTACTGCTACCAAACAGTACCTTTCAGACGTCCTGTGGATTCCAAACCAACAACCTCCTTCCTCGTCTCCATGACCAACTATATCCTCACCCACAATTACTTCTCGTTTGAAGGCATTACCTACAAACAAATCCGTGGTACGGTTATGGGCACCCTCATGGCACCATCCTATGCTAACCTATTCATGGGCCTTCTAGAGGAATCCTTCCAAAAAACCCAGAATCCTAAACCCCTCACCTGGTTCAGATTCACTGATGACATCTTTGCTATCTGGATTGAAGGTGAGGACACCTTATTCCCAATTCCTCCAGAAGCTCAACAACTTCTCCCCCATTTGCTTCACCTGGTCCTACTCAACCCAAGAAGCCACCTTCCTAGATGTTGACCTCCACGTCAGAGATGGCTACATCAGTACCTCGTCCATATCAAATCTACTAACCACTAGCAATTCATCCACTTCGACAGCTGCCACCCATTCCATACCAAGAAGTCCCTTCTGTACAGCCTAGCCACCCTTAGTCGTCACTTCTGCAGTCCCTCTCTAAATATACCAAGGGTTTCACTGAAGCCTTCACTGACCATAATTATCCTCCCATCCTTGCACAAAAACAAATCTCCCATGCCTTATCTTTCCATTCTCCTGCCACCTCCCAAAGTGGCACAGTCCGGCCACAGGGGAGCATTCCCCTCATAACTCAGTACCATCTGGGACTGGAGCAACAGGATTTTGATTACCTCTCATTGTGCCCTGAAAGGAGAAATGTTCTACCCACTATCCTTCCCACCCCTCCTACCGTGGGATTCTGCCGACAACCGAACCTACACAATATACTTGTCCATCCTTAAACAACCCCTGTTCCCAATCCCTTACCTCATGGCTCATACCTCTGTAATAGACCTAGATGCAAGACCTGTCCCATACATCCTCCTACCACCACCTATTCCAGTCCGGTCAGTAACATCACCTATCCCATCAAAGGCAGGGCTACCTGTGAAACCAGTCATGTGATTTACAAGCTAAGCTGCAACCACTGTGCTGCATTCTATGTAAGCATGAGAACCAACAAGCTGTCTGTCCGCGTGAACGGCCACCGACAAACTGTGGCCAAAAAGCAAGTGGACCACCCAGTTGCTGAACACGCTGCCGACCGTGATATCCCTCATCTCAATGACTGCTTCACAGCCTGTGCCATGTGGATCTTTCCCAACACCACCAGCTTTTCTGAATTGCACAGGTGGGAACTTTCCCTGCAATACATCCTATGTTCCCGTAACCCTCCCCTCAATCTTTGTTATTCACTGTCCTCACCCATGCAGCCCCCTCCCTGTTCCCATTCCATCACTACACAGCCGTCATTTCACCGCCACAACCATTCTTTTAAATTCTTCTTTTTATTTCTCTCCTTTCCGTTACTTACCCCCTCCCCCCCCCCCCCTCCGCACCCTCTCTCCTGCCCTCTGTCTAAGCTGCAACACTTCATTGTCCACCACTCCAACCATACTATCCCTCCCCCTCCCCGATCCAGCCACCTCCTTATCCCCACCCAATCGCCACTTCCATCATGCACTGGTGCTGCTGCTCGCAGTGTGGTTTCAGCTCTCTGAGACTGCAGATGGGTGTGCTAGTCATGTTTGCATGAGTGCGTGTGTGTACGTGTGTCTATTGCTGACAAAGGCTTTAATGGCCGGAAGCTATAATTGTGTGAATCTTTTCGTTGAGCCTATTGTGACTCAGCATCTCTGCTATATGGAGAGTAGCAACTTTCCTTCTCTGGTATCATATGAATAATCGATAGACCAATGTGCACTGGTATGCTAGGCACTTTATGAAACAAGGTTTTTTTTGCCCCCTGCAATTGTCGGCCGGGGCCAGATACCTTGGTTTGCTCCTGCTCTCTAGATCCAGGCCTGTTGCACATGTGTGAATCCAGCAGCTTAGGCACACCAGTAAAATTTTTCCAGGTAGTATCTGGCTGCTTGCTGCTATTGCTTGTACAGCTAACTGCCACACTTCTGTAGCCAGAAGCGGGAGAAGGTACTACACTAGTAAGGGCCAGTTGTACAGTCCCTGGCTAGCAGCTGCTTAAGTTCTATTCTGGGAGTAGCATGGGAAGCGCGTTATATGAACACATAATAATGTATAACCGGGTTAATGTAGTTAACCGGAGAATAAGTTTTGACATTGACAGGATTTGTTACAGAATTAGTAATGACAAGATTGTTTGTTAGAACGAAAAAGGTGAAGAAAGGGGGACATCAGTCAAATTACGGAAGAATATGACAATTCCAAATTTTGTATAAAAATTTTGTATTACTACTTTTTGATCTCATGCTTCAGAAGCTGAATGAAATGTGAAACTATTTTCTAACATAAAACTTGCAGTAGGCCTAATAGGCATTTGGTATTGGTAATTTGTGAATTATATTGTGTTATAAAAATGACCATTTGTGCCAAAACAGTCTTATTTATTTGGTGTGTGTTACAATTGCTGCAACATTAGGCATGCCTACTTCATTTTATCTAGCAGACTGTGACAAAATACAACTAATCAGATTGAGATACACACCAATCTTGGGTACTATTCGTATTAACAGCTTTTTCAGTATTCGACAATGACATTTCGTTTTTTCATGTAGCAAAAAGTTTGACAAACTTTGATGAGGTAATAGAGTCTTTCCCAGAAAGGAAAGCATGCCATGTAAATCTGTAGCAAGATTAGAGAGAGAAAAAAACAGCTAGGACTTAAGGATTGAAGAAATGTGTACTGTCTTGCTGGTCTCTTGTCTTTACTGGTTTTATGTATCCCATATTTAATTTTGTCACACAAAACATCAAGTTGTTAGCTAATACGCAAATTTTCTGAAGAGTTCTTGTTCGGGTTACAAATAATGCCATCCAGTATTAATTGCAAGCTTTTTTTTAAGAGGGACAGGATGTCAAACCGGACAACTATCAGCAGGAAAAGAATAAGAGGACATTTTAATTTCCACTGTCCTGAACATAGTGTAACAGCATCCATTACAAAATATTACACATTAGAATTCCACAGAGTGAAATACAATGACGTGCGACAGAAGAACGCTGTGTGAAGAGGCGTGGCACTGCACTTTGGCACACTTAAGACCAAATAACATTTCTTACGTTTCCTCGAAAACATATATTTTCTGTACCAGACTCTTCGGAAAGATTTGCCCTACAAAATGAACATACTTTTGAAAAGTCGGTTTTTTAATTTTGTGGCGTCCTACCTCAAACGCTCAAGGGAAGGAGTGGTGGGGGGGGGGGATAGAGCACATCCTACCACCGCCAGGACAACGATTTGCTATGCCACAATCTGTGCCATACCACGCGTATACCTGCCACGTGGCCGGAAATGCTTCGTTCACAGGTCAACCTCCTCAGCATCCGACCACGCCCGCTCCTGCCTCGGTTCAGCATCAGCACATGCCTTCCTACTTCAATACCTTGTACAGCAACACGAACAATAACTTGTTATCTGTGCCTGACCTCCACTTCCGTCCCACTGCTATGCCTCAGTGTTTTGTGCCACGACATTTACCTTATCCGCACACCGTTTTGAGTGGAGTGACTATGAACAGTGAACATTCGCACATTCCGTCCTACGTACAACACCATTTCCCACAGGGCTTCTGGACAGCCCGCACCTCCGCAGCCTCCCTGCAACCAGGTGGCCCTGGCTCTGATCAAACATCGAGCTTTCCGCAGACTAAAACTTTGAACTTTTTCTCACCTGTCGCCCACGCTCCGGCTCCAGTTGAGCTTCCGCTACCATTCTTGGCACATCTCGGTTCCTCATCCACGACGGTCTTCCACAACGTGTCAATTCGAGCACATCCGCAACATGTTGAGTTTCCAAAACCGCAATCGACACAGTACGGTGTCTCACCCACGTCGGCCTTCCGTGCCACAACGGGTTGCACTCAACCACAAAGTGTCACCTTGATGCTGCCACCCGATCAGCCGTCATTGCCACATCCCCTGGAGGCACACTCTCCTGGTATACTACAGTAACAACAGCTCGATTCAGGCAGTGCCCCGACGAACTCAATTCAACCTGTTCTTCCGAACATTCTACAACACTTACCAACACTGCCGCCGTTTAATCCCAACAGAGCAACAACCTGGTTTAAAATTATGGGTGAAGTGTTCGATGAGTCAACCAGGTTTCTGTGCCTCATCACGCACCTGCACGACCAGGAGGACTTGATTGCTGACCAGGTCGACACCCGGGATTCGTCTACCCGGTACACTCCAGCCAAAGAGACAGTTCTACGTCGGCTTGCACGCTCAACTGAGGCAGCAATAAGGCAAGTGCTCCACGTCAAGCAACTAGGCAACGACAAACCTTCCCAGCTCTGGAGATGGCTACGTGCCCTGGTCAGTGGCGATCTATTCCCTGACACAGCTCTCCTCGCCATCTGATCAGATAAACTATCTCCTCGTATTCGCCTTGCTCTGGCTCAAAGTCCTCCTGAACCTGTCGAGCAACGAATGACGATTGCTGACAAGCTACACGACGCATCACTGCTCCATTTCGCCAGCCACTGCCTACATGACAAGTCTCAAGTTCAGGCTCATCGCCCTGCAGCCGGACGCGGCCAGTGCTGTACTGTGCCGACTGTTCCCCTCGCCGCGGGAAGCAATAAACAAGCAACTGGGACGTCACCGGCTCTTCCCGCGGTCATGCCCCCTCCTGCAACCGAACCTGCTGCGGCCACCGAACCTCAGCCACTGCCACTGGCAACGAACTTTCCACAGGAAATGCAACTGCACTACCCATACTGTTACTTCCACACACGGTTTGGTGAGGCGGCAAGGAACTGCAGACAACCCTACTACTTCCCAAACGCCAATTGTACATAGGTTCAGGTGCCACCTCCTGCGCACAACATGACAGGCACCCCCCAGTGCTCCATTCTGTCGGGGAATGACTGGATAATTGTGGATGACTTTACATTAAAGACTTTTCGTCGGAACACCTTTTCCTAGTGGATACAGACGCCAATGTTTCACTGCTGCCAACGTCCTTAGTGTCGTCGAACATCCACCCTCATCACCCTTCACTGCAATCTGTGAATTCCACTAAACTACAATGCTCGGGTTCAACCTCACATGTTGTCTCACTCTCCGCAAACTGCAAACTCGAGTGGACTTTTTTAGTGTGCGAAATTGACGAACCTATACTAGGAATTGACTTCTTGCGACACCACACTCTTTCACCAGACCTGGTGCAAAACACTGTGTTTCATCATCCATCCAAGACTCACTTCCCCTGTGCTCCGTCGAGCAACCCACCCCGTGACACATCGGTCCAGTCTCATCTAATCTGTACATGCTTGTCTCTGTTGACGTCGTTACAAGAAACCATGCGTAAGTGCCTTGTCGAGCTTGAACACGTCCCTCGCCTACGCAAGGAAAACTTCGATCTCTCCCTCCGGCTCCATAAAACACAGCTCCAGCTTTCCAACGCAGCAAAGTAATTACAGACACTACAGCAAGGACAAAGCAAGGTCAGTAAGTGCGCCAAATCTGCTTGCAATCCCAGCAATCAAGCATCCATGTGTTTTCTTCCCACTACCCCTTGCAACTGTGCTATCAAGACTGCCATAAAGTGTACTGACAATTCTGCAGGGACACACCCTCCTACCACGGCAGCGTTTGACACTCGGCTGGACACAAGTGTGCATGAGCGACGAGTGTCACATGTTCCCGAACTGACACCTCCTACCCCGCCTCTCGCGGACAGCACCTCAAACAATGCAACTTCGGCTCCTGCGCGGCACCTTGCGACCACCACTGACAACACAAACAGTGCACTCACACCAAGCGTTTCGCTCGTGACCGTGCTGCCACAGGCCGTGCCCTCGGACAATGGACTCACTAACGCTTCACAAGCTCTACAAAGCTCACCCGACCACGGTGCCACTGCTTTGGGCCGGCGGCCATCTTGTCACTTTGACTCCTGGGACACTTCACTGCCTCCGCTCCTGTCGGATCCGCCGAGTGGCTCCGAACTCCACGACCACACTTCGCCTGCCTCGCCCACCACACACTGTAAACAAACTGCCTCCCGTGCCGCTGGCAACATTTCCGTCGTCACCAACGACATGGTTCACAAGCTGCGCCTCACGCCAGGCCCCCTGATCTCCAGTAAACCATGTCGACTTTGTCCCAAGTGCCTCTCCGACCTTAAGAAGCAGATTTCTGAACTTCTAAGCTCCGGCGTCATTGAACCTTTTGCCAGTAGCTGGTCTACACCCACGTTCATATGACACCCAAGAAAGATGGGTTCTGCTGCATGTGCGGAGACTACCGTCGACTAAACACACGAACAATTATGGACACCTACCCCGTACCCGACATTGCCGACTTTACCAGTTCCGTCACAGGTGCGACCACGTTCTCTGTCATTGATTGCAAACGGGCCTACCACCAGATCCCCATGGCTCCTGAAGACATTGAGAAGACAGCAATCACCACCAGAATCGGATTATTTCAGTTTTGATTCATGCCCTTCAGTCTGAAACCTGGCAATGCTTCATCAACGAAGTGTTATTCGAACTAAAATTCTGCTTTGCATATCTTGATGACATTCTTGTGCTCAGTTCCTCCGTCGAGGACAACATTTGACATGTGCAAACTGTTATGAACACTCTCGCGGCAGTAGGCATCGAGACCAACCAGGACAAATTGCAGCTACATCAACCCGCTGTCACTTTTCTTGGTTTTCAGGTCTCTACCAGCATTTCCCGCCCCCTGAGAAAGTACAAACAATACTAAATCTACCCAGACCTTCATCATTCAAAGAGCTCTGGCGCTTTCTGGGGACGGTTAATTATTATCGCCGAGATCTACCTCAGGCTGTGGAGATTCAGGCTCCACTGACGGACGCCTTGGCAGGCACCAACACTTCTGGATCTCGGCCCGTTCCATGGACCCCTGCTATGACTGCCTCTTTCACTGCCCTCAAAAATCTTCTTGCCGACGCCTGAACCATCATGCATCCTCATCCCAATGCACAGCTTTTCATCACCACAGACGTGAGTGATACTGCCATCGGTGCTGTCCTTAGCCAGACAGTCGACGGCCAAACTTCGCCTCTGCAATTCTTCTCGTGCAACTAACCTCACCAATGCACAATGGAAATATTCCGCATTTGACAGGGAGTTGCTCACGGTCTACGAAGCGATCAAGCTTAAGAATGACTTTGAGGGACGCCCTTTCTATGTTTTAACAGACCACAAACCCCTGGCTGTGGCCATTACAAACCCGCCAGCTGACCCGTCTCCTCGCTGCTTCAGATACATTGACTTCATATCTCAGTTCACCACCGATGTCAGACACATAAGGGATGCTGACAGTATAGTTGCTGATTTCCTTTCACGAGTCGATTCTGTTCATTCGCTGTTAGACCTTTCTGAACTGCCTAACCTCCAACCGGCCGTCGAGGACATGTAAAATTTGATTTCAGACTCTACCTCCTCACTACACTTCGTCCGCACCACCTTCCCTGGCATTTCTGGTGAGATCTGGTGCGACGACAGTACGGGCACACTCCATAGAGCTGTCTTCAACGCACCCACCTCATAGCGGAGCACTTTGTTTGGAGAAATGTCAACAAGGACTGCCAGCAATGGGTGCGCTCCTGTGTCGCGTGCCAACGCTGCAAAGTACACAAGCACACTTCACCCCCCATCGGCGCCTTTTCGATCCCTCCTGGGCGTTTCCAGCATATTAATATTGACATTGTCGGCCATCTCCCCCCCCTCTCAAGGCTTTCATTATGTTCTCTCGTCTATCGATCGAACAACTTGCTGGGTCGAGGCTGTCCCCCACCCCAATATCATGGCAGAAACTGTTGCTCGAGCTTCATCGAGTTGTGGGTATCGCGTTTCAAATGTCCAGCTACCATCACGACTGACCAGGGAGACAATTTGAGTCAGCCCTGTTCAACGAGATTTGCAACATTTGCGGCATCCGTCACATCCATACCACAGCATATCACCTGCAAAGTAATGAGCTAGTTGAGTGCTGGCACTGCACTTTCAAGGCAGCTCTTCGATGCCATGACTTGCTATGGACGGAGGCCCTTCCACTTGTGCTACTCGGCATTTGTGCGATCTATACGGAAGACCTCAAAGGCACAATAGCCGAGTTCGTATACGGCCAGAACATTGTTCTCCCTGCGAACTTGTGAGCCCTACCACTTCTCTCCCCCAGTCTGACTTACCTTCCTTCGTGGACCGCGTCAGATGCCACTTCATCAACCTCCATATCCCTAGGCCCACCAGCCATTCCCGTCATTCACGTCCCAAAATCTCTGAACAATTGCGAGTATGTCATGCTCTGAGATGACCCTGTCCGTGCTCCCCTCCAACCTCCATATACTGGCCTGTACCGAGTTCTCTGGCGCTCAGCCAACACCTATGACATCCAGGCAACAGATTCAACTGTTACAGTCTCTCTCAACGGACTTAAGCCTGCTCATGTCGAGCCCGCTTCTACATCCCTTCAGGCCATGACCATGCCACTCACTGTCATAGCTCATGACGCTCCGACCACTCCCTCCACGTCGGACTTACACACTCGGTAGAGTGACTTCTAGTTCCAATTGTTGAGCTCTTCTCTGACCTCACCCTCTACTCCGGTCTCACACACACTGTCGAGTGATCACATGCTCCCCATGTCAAGCTTACCTGCAATCACGCCCTCGCCGCCGGGCCCTTCTCCGGTCCCATCGACCTCTCCCCTGTCGCCTGTCTCGCCCTGTCGAGGTTTCTCACGACCCCCCCCCCCCCCCCATCTTGAACATGCCCTCGCTTGAGGTGTTTGTGCCTGTGCCCGCCCCCCCCCCCCCCCCCGGACATAACACACAACATCTCTATAATACTACACGATGACACTGTTCATTGTGTGTTTCCCTTCATCCTGTGCTCATGACACAACCTCCGCCATTCCCTGCCACCTGGTGAAATGTGTTCCCCTCTCGCCCGACGTCGACCTGGACATCCTTTGTGTGTTCGCCACACCCACCAGAGACATCGTTGTTGTCGCTCCGTTCCACACGCAAACCGCTGGCCTCCCTGTCGTCGCACGACCAGCACACTCAGTATGACGCCCGGCGCGCTTCAACGACTTCCAGGTTCAGTGGCCGAACCTTGCTTCATGACATCTACCAACACAGCTCCCCGACGACGCTGTCGAGCTGACCGTGGTGCGCGAGTGCCATAGTCACCCCCCCTCCCCCCAAGCCTCTCAAGACTACTCTGCACTGCCGGGGGGGGGGGGGGGGCCTATGTGGCGCCAATGAGGTTGACGCCAGTATCAATCTGAGTATCGTCTTTGAACTAAACTAAGATTATCTTTGAACAATACCGCCATGTTAGTTCTGTGTAAGCCTTGCTTGTGTAAAGAGGTGAATAAATGAACTATTGCAAAATTGGAGTATTGTTTGGTGTAACCGACCTGAACTTCTCCCTCACTCTCCTGCAAATGAAAACAAAACAGATTTCCACAACCGGGAACTATCACGTGAATTAAAATACATTCACGTAATTACAGAAGGCTAAAATATGTTATTAGTTTCAGGTTTTATTTTATTTCCATCTCTCTGACAGTGATGCATTAAGCGCCTTTCAAAACATTGACGTTATTTTTGTCAGTTTGCTAAAGAAATTTGGCTTTTATTAATCTTTTCTGCTGAGGCAGTCAATTTATTTGAGATGATGTGATTAATTCCGAGCTATTGGCTTGTGTTAGCTGTTTGCTGCATTTCAAGTGAACGTTTTCACCTTCTATCATGTATGGCATTATGCCATAATAAAGAACCAAACATGAGATAATACAGTTCTGGTACACCGAGAAAATATACATCCGAATCTGGACATATGACTGTGCACTTTAAACCAAATTATGCTTTTAGTGTGATCTTGAAGTATCCTCTAATGTCTTGTTTCTTTTATGACATAATGTAAGAATGATATAATGTAAGATCTTTTAATGTTTTACACATACAGACTTCCTGCGTCATCGTAGCTGTGCAAGTGCGGTGATGCCTGTTATCTGACAACTGCTGAAACGAACCTATTTCTAACTGGTCGTGAGAAAATATTAGGAATGGTTGTTTGAAAAGCTTTACTTTCAAAGTAAATTTTCTTTTACGCAAGGTGAACTGTGTGTGAGAATGTATGATGAATTTCTTAAATCACAGACAGTTTGACTCTCATTTAAAAATCAACTCTTTGACCATTTAGAAGAATTTCAAGCCCAGAAGATCAGATATTTATGTTGTTGTTAAAAATTTTACTGGTACATTTGTGACTTATGTGATGTTGCTAATGGCTGACTTGATCATGTGTCCTATGCTCTGAATATCTGCTGTCATCGGCTGGCGAGATCACATGACATGAGCTATGAGTGGCTTCCAAAAGCGCATCACAATCTCAATTTCAGTGCTTCGGAAAGTAACATGCGATGTTTACTGGAATTCGAATTTATACTTTCGTAATATGAAAATATGCAGTGTACATGTTGCTGCACATCAAACATCTTTCCAAAAAGTTTTTCTTCCCCCAGAGTTTCGTTTTCTAATATGCTGGGAAATTATACACTGGTGTATAAAACCGTAGCCATTCAAAGGATTGATAGGTTTTGCAGTTCCAAGGAAAAGTCTACAGTCACTTAACGTGGAAAATGTGTATTTTCATCTGGGAGCAAGTGTATTTTTAAACAGGAAATTTGGGATTTTTTTCCTTGTCCGCATATACACCCTGTAACAGCCACGTCACAAGTGTTCATTAATGAGGCAAAGTCCCAGCTTTGGCAGATGGAAGTCACTTTCTTCAGGCACACGCTTAATGCCATTGGCATCACACAAGTGAACATACACTGCTGATGCAAGACCTTCCTTGCCCAGAAGTGTATCACAACCTATGACATTTTCTCAGGATTCTCAACACTGCAAAGCTGCAGATCTTGCTAACAAATGCCTTGAAAAACAAAGACAAACACATGAAAACAAAATTATTTTGGACCCCAGAAATGACAGAAGTGTTTCGCTGTTCTAAAACTTGCCTGGCTTAAGCTGTTACCCACAGGTGAATGTGCAATTAACACTTACAATGGACTTGAATGAAACCGCAACTGAAGCATTTCAGCAACAGATTGTTAATGGTGTGTCACAATTACTTCAATTTTTCTCCAAGAAACATTTGGATATGCAACTAAAATTGTCAGTAACACAATAAACTGGTAGCCAAAATCGCAGGAATTCTTTTTATTCCATGATTACTGGTTTCGGCGAAACTAAAGCCGCCATCCCCCCATTGGATCTTAGGACACATACAGGTTACAACATCAAGGCAGACAATGGTAATATTAATAGCTGCCTATAGCACGCAGGCCTTACAAAATTGTCATACATAGCACCTAGGCGTTAAGAGAAATGACATTATAAATGTTAAGTGTCTCCACCACACACAAGCGCAAGCTAGGTACTACCACAACTCCGGCTCTGTTCTTGCACTACAGGCCGCGTCGCAAGATCGCGCTAGCAGAAGAGGCGCCAATGACTGTCAAGCTCACGTCACAATAGGCTCTGCACGTGTGGTAACACACCACCCACCGCGCACAAATATCTGACGGCCAAATAACTGCTCATTGAGCACCTTTCCCACCCTCTGGTAGAGGCTATCCATCACATTATACCCGAGGAACATCTTGATGACTGCACCCCTTTGCAACTTTCGTGACATCTACATGCTTTAATTGATGGCCATGCATTGCCTGACACTGCTCTTTGGACGTTGTGGATGGTCAAAATGCCTTTGGATCTGCAGCTCCATCTCTTGTCTCACATAGCTGACCTACTTAGTTTGATTATATATGATGGATCAGACTTACACCATCATTCGTCACCGACACCATCTGCCACGAATGACATCTCCACCATCCTACTCAGCTGGCACACCTGCGCCTCCAGTTCTGCACCCAGATGGCAGATGCTGGCACACTCACCTTGGCGCCTCAGCTGCCCATCTGGAGCTGCCACTTAGCAGCCTACAGGATGTACTGACAGTGGCCTCCCGACAGCCACCAACCTCACCCGAGAAGTGGTCTGATCAGCTGTCAGCTCCACCACAGTCAGCCACTACCCCCACCCGCACCATGCCAGGCTGAGACCCGGCCTACCCGCTGTGCTGGTTCCACACTACCTACGGGGATGCCAACCACAACTGCGCGTGCCCTGTGCCTACCCAAACAAGACCGGTGGACACGTTTAGGCGCCACGCCCCATCACATACCTTGACAGTGCCTATCTTCCGATGCTGCACCACCCGCTTCAGCGACGTGACGCCTCTATGCCACAGATATATTGACCGGCATCTGCTTTCTCATCAACACTAGTGCCAACGTTAGTGTCATCCTGGCCAAGCACACTGTCAATGCGCTATCCCCCACTACCCTCACCTTGATCGCAAACCAACCATTCTCCCATTGTGATCCACAACTCCATCAAGATGTTGCTTCATCTCTCAATGGTTTACAACTTCCCTTGGACCTTCCACACTGCTGACGTGGATGAACCTGTGATCGGATTGGATTTTCTACACCATTACAAACTTTCACCAGACCTGCAGGCCGATGCACTCCACCATGCACCTGGCCTTACAATTCCATGCATACCCAAGTTCAGCACCACTTCACTCTCTGCCTCCTAGGCTGTGCTTTCCATGTGTGCTTCCATGGTCAAGTGCATACCCTCAAGGTTCCCTGATCTGTTGTACGTGTCCTCCCAGATCGAAGAACTCCGCACCCGGAATGATAACTTATGAGCCTGTTTCGCCTCTGCCTCTGCCGCATTGTCACATGCATGGCGTACCATACACTGCCTATCTGCAGCCCCACAGCAAGGTGGCCCAGCACACACCTCTACAGAGTCTTCTCACCAACCTGCTCCCGTGTCAAGCATTCCACCATCTGATGTTTTTTTCACATCGCTACAGACAATCTCTTAGATGCACCTTTCCAGATTCTTCGTGCCGCTTCTCTCCTGCATTGCACCTTCTGTCACCAACTACAGCCAATGCCTGGCCTATGTCACCCTGGTTCATCAAGGTCAGTGAACCGCCGTTGCCTGTGGATACCTTCTTGACCCCTCATGCCGACTCCCCAATGCGATTTTCAGCCATCAGTAATGATACTTGGCAAAAAATTCGTACCACTGATGGCCCACCTGTTTGTTGTAAGGCCAGGCGCCTTATCGCTTCCAAACTTCTGCGTGCCAAGGAGATCGTTCAGGATCTGTTGGTTTCGGGCGTCCTCCACCCTTCGGATAGCAACTGGTCTTCCCCTATTCACCTTTTTCCCGAAAAGGATGGCACCTTACGCACATGTGCGCCCTAAAACACTAATCATCATCATCATCATCACCTTATGCACATGCGTGGACTTCGGGTCTCTTAACACCCGCATCATTATCAATTACTATCCAATACCAAATACCACATGTCGAAGATTTCACGCAGTTGCTTCATGGTTCTACCTTTTTCTACGTATTAGATTGTTCCAAAGTGTATCACCAGATTCCTATGCATCCACCAGATATTTCGAAGACGGCCATCATCACACCCTTCAGCCTATTTGAATAATGTTACATGCCTTATGGATTGAAAAATGCTGTGTAGACATGGCAGCGGTTTATTGATTCCATGTTGCTTCCTCTGCCTTTTGATTTGCTTACTTAGAAGATATCGTTATCTGTTCTTCCTCCACTGAGGAGCATCCAGTTTACCACGATTCAGTTTGTTTGGCCCTCGCTGTCAACAGCGTGGTGATCAACTATAATAAATCTCAACTATGTTCCACATCCGTTATCTGCCTTGGCCATTCTGTCTCTGCCGATGGCCTCCATCCAAGGAGTTCTCATGTTGAAATCGTACTTAAACTTCCTCTCCCCGAGGATTATGCTCAGCTCCGTCATTTTCTGGGTGTGCAAACTTTTACCGCCTCCATATCCCTCAAGCTGCCTCTGCTCAAATGGCCCTTTCCAACATTCTCTCCAGCGAGAACACCATTGGAAAACAGAAGTTGGAGTGGACCTAACCAATGCCAACCAAGCTGACTTTGACGATATACAGCTACTAAGATCAGACAATGGTTAATCGCTCTCTGTCCACCCCCATATACTATGTGGTTCAGCAATCCCTGTCCTTTATAACACCTCTACGGGCACACTTTGCCCTCTGGTCCCCACCGCTCTTCACCTTGCATGGCTTAGCTCACCCTGGCACACGAGCCACAAAGTGGCTGGTTATGGAGGAGCGCTTTGTCTGGCCGGGTGTCAAGTACAACTTTCGCGCTTGGAGCTGTACGTGTCTTCCGTGCCAGCGCAGCAAGGATGGCAGCTTTGCCAAACCTCCTCTGGGCAAGTTTGACATCCCTAAGGGTCTTTTCTGGCACGTCCATATTGGTGTCGTTGGTCCACTTCCTCTGTCCGAAGGCTACAGATATATCTTGTCGGCCATTGACCGTGTGACCCACTGGGTTGAGGCGGTCCCCCTTACTGACATCACAGCTGAGACCACCGTTCGTTGCTTCATCCCTGTGTGGGTTGCTCAATACGGTTGTCCCCTATCTCCCACCACCGACAATGAAAGCCAATTTGAGTTCACACTCTTTGCACAAATTTGCGAACTCTGCGGCGTCAGCAAGTTTCCATCCACAGCTTACCACCCACAGGCGAACGGCCTTGTCAAGCAGTGGTACCGCACACTCAAGGCCACTCTAACGTGCCACAGAAGCCTATGGTCAAAGGCCCTCCCGTGGGTCCTGCTGTGTATTCGCTCGGCTCATAAGAGAGACCTTAATGCCTCACTCACTGAGGTTCTGTATGGTGAGCCACTACTTCTCACCGCCGATATGATGATCAGGTCACTGGCATGCTCGCTCCTTACATTCTTGAAGGTGTTGTAGTTATGGTAACAGAAGAACACCACTCTTATTACTGGCAGAATCTGGTTTAAATTAGTCTTCTTCAGCACTGCTCAAACTATCACATCTACCCCCTTGTTATATAATTAAATTTTCTATGCATTCTTCCAGAACGCCTTCATTTTTGGCTGCCTCTTGGATGACACTTGGGCAGTGCTGTTCACAGTTTTTGTCCATATCTCACTTGTCACTTGATTGATAGATGCTACAAGAAGATTTTCAACTTCAGAGTTCGTGATTTCGTTGTTTACAGCAACATAATTTTTTATTTGAGTCCATACCCGTTCAATGACACTGAAGTGACAAATGTATGAAGGAAGCCAAACAATTTCATGCCCGTGCATTTTTGCAACCTCATCAATCGTATATATAGGAAATTGTGGTTTCTTTTGTGCCATAATTTCGAGTAATTCTGCCTTCTTCGTATATCATCCGAAGTTCACTTTTTGTCATTTCAGCCATTGAATAATATTATCTTTTTTCGTTGCCAAAGTTGATGTCCGATCGTGAACAATGGAATGATAAGCGGTACTGTCCATAACGATCACTGATGGACTTGTCAGATTCGTCATAAGCGATGTTTCGAACTAGTTTTGAAAAACCATACTATTCATCTCTTCGTGGTAATCACCTGTCTTTTATGAACGAAACATTAACAAGAAGTTTGGCACAAAACCAGCAATGTACCAGCATGTAAAACAATAATTCGCCCTCCTTTTCCAACAGTCACTGTAATGGCTCCTCGGGCGTTCCCTCACTCCAGCCTCTGTGTAATGGCACTGCCATCGACTACATCTGTCTGTTCCATCAATATTTTGCGTCCGTTGAACACTGAATAGCTGAAGCATATGTCTTTCAGCACTTTACGTAATGAAAATTTGCTTCCTTCAAAACGATTATCTTTCTGAAGTGACACCAAGTAATTTAGACAGAGTGGGTTGTCCCCTTCTAATACGCGTAGCTATATTTACGATGACGAAAAGTGTCTTTCTGGAAATCGCTCGATGCTGTCACTTGCTTCTTCCTCAGCCGCTTCTTTCCTGGTGTGTGTAGCCTTGTTGTGCTACTCTCGCTATAGTCTGTATGTACTGTTCTTTTATTGTTACAACAGTGTTCTTGCTTATTTGCAATGCTGCTGCAGTCCTCTTAACAGCCTTCCGAAATAGTCCATTACCGAACACACGAATTCGCGTGCTTGGCGCGTAGCACACTTTTCTTCCTCCGTTTCACTTCACATGTTGGGCTGTCACTACTTGTAGCGCACATTGTTTAAAAGGAGACAGAAGCAAATAAACACAAACAACTACAAAAACGAAATAAACTACGAACTGAATTATTAACACAAACGACGAAATGACTACACCGGTCGCACGTGAGACACACGCTGATTTTCTGCACTGTTACGTTTCTGTCTCGCGCACGTCAGGTTTGCGGAGGGGCAATGTGGCTCCTGCTACCGGCTCGAGTGCAGTCAGTCGTTGGCTGGCTACCTACGATCGCGAAGAACGGAACGACGCTACTGAGCTGTCTCCCGGACTACAATCGACCGCGGGCAGCTTCAGGCGCCCTTTCGCGTGGATCTCGGCGTGGCATAGTATCAAAGGTTGAAACTGAGGTTATGGAAAGTCTGAGCATAATATGGAAATTAAGGAGATTACACTGATAAAGTATATTAACTGCAAAAGCAAAGTCCACGTAAATAAATAAATAAACCTAACTTCTATATCAGTTTTTGTAGTATATTGCTAAGAAGTGAAAACAATATTTCAAAGGATAGACATTTATTTACAAGCAAAGGTATATACTTTCAAACACATCAATAACTATTTAAATGCATACATATAGCACGTTTTTCTTACCTGTCATGTTTGTTTTTTCCCCCTACCTAGCTAATAACGTCATAAATACATTTTTCATCCTTATAGGGCTAGTTACGTCGTTCGGAGAACAGATGGGTCAAAACAAATAGCAGTTTGGACCCCAGGTTACAACACAAGAGCGAGGGGGAGATCCCGGACAGTTGGATTCAGTTGGCAACGGGAAGCTCAACATCTGCAGAAATTGATGAAACTGCTGTGATCCTATGTTCATGTATGCTGAATCACGGTCTGCATCACCAAGTGACTGAATCGACTGATGATGATGATGCCATGGAAGAACACTAACGGAATAAATATCATGTTGTCGTACAACATTCGTAATCTGTTACAAAAATAAAGACTAAGAAGCCGAAAAGCATAAAAGCCATCACTATTAAGTGAATCAGTGCGGCGAAAATAGGGTAAATGTTTTATTTATTTGTCCATATAAATCTCTTTTTCAGTATATATATCGTATACAGGATATTGGGCAGAAAACCTTTTATACAGACGATGACACAGTTCCCCCGAAAAACTTTCAAGTCAAAACTTTCTTCCGGAGAGGTTGTTGACGGCCAGTGTGAATGGCGCTATTTGAAATGGATTGTAAAATATTTGATGATGTGACGTTCCGTTCCGTAAAAGTGTTATCAGGTTATAATGTTCATTAACAGAGGTTATAATGTTCATTAACAGGAACTAATGTGTGGATTTTTCCACAGGAATACTGAGTACAGTATCCAGAAGCCGTTGAACTCAACTTCAACTAGAGCAAATTGCTCCAATTACCTTTAATTTATAAATCAATTCACTCTGCTTTTTGATTGTTGTAATGTTGGAAGCTTGTATCACCTATTTCGTGCGAACTCGACGCTGGCGGCGCTGCAGTTCCAAGCTGAGCTCTGAGGCGAGTGAAAGAAACAAAAAAAAAGTCCAACATAAATGAGAGGACGCTGATCATATCAGAGACATCTGATTCTGCAAATATGTTCAGAGGGCTGAAGAATGGAGTTAAGTTAGTCTGATGACATAAAAAAATGAACGTGCTTTCGTTATTTGTTTTGTAAATGATACTGTAAGGTGCTTCGTTGTTAATGTTACACAAAATGCATGTAAAAGGATCGTAGGCTGCCTCGCGTTTTAAAATTTACGCAAGAAAGAACTTTTGGTTGCTATGTTAAGTTATGCATTAGTGATGTGAGAAACAACAAGAAAGAGCATAAAGAAACAATTATAAACTACCGCGTGACAGTGTCATAATGGTGATGTTTTGATACAGTGTATTTAAACAAACATGTGAAGGTTGCCTTATACACTGTTTCTGGTAAAGTAATAGCAAAGCGGAGTATCTATAGTAGTTGTGATGAAACTTTCATGCAAGAGGGAGTTGTCATGAGTTGTTTTTGTGTTAATTTACCAACATTTAGCTTAGTTTACATTCACTTTACAGATTAGTGGATGAAAACCCAGTCATTTTCGTTTTGTTCTATCAATTCACGTCTCGTACAATGTATTGCAGTACATTGCTCTTCCAAGGAGCAGATATAACATTCTGAACTTACTGTTTTTACTCATTTTATATGGGGGCAAATAGTTAATAACATTGGAATTTATGAAAATGCTTATTCCAAAAGACGACTTGAAAGTTTTATTGAGTCAACAAGTCAAAAAAAATGATATTTTTAGATACAAATTTGTGAAAAAGTGCAGCCATGACTCATCTAAAACTGAATTACACTTCACAGTAACCTTTAGGATAGATTAAGTTGCCCAAACAATGTTGATGGCTCTCAGTATATTTTCATACAGTTGATCTTTGCAACATGACAAATTCAGTTAATAGTTCAGGTTTAATAACAAAAGAATTTACCACATTTCTAGTCAGGAACTGTTTTGAAAAAGATATTTAAAAATGAACTATACTGTTGGACAACATAAATTATGAGAGTTTTTTAAGGGTAACATACAGAGTTTAGTATGAACATTTGTATTTCTGCTGGAAGTGTGTTGAAAATGGTGCTTGGACCAATCCACTGTTTTGATAAGCTTTAGTCCCATTTACAAAGCTTTGACCAAGAAAATACCATAAGTTGATGTAAATAGGGTTGTAATGTGCCTAGCAGATGTGTGAGAATAGGAGTAGAGATATGAGTTGGAATCTGATAGGTCAGCAGTAAGGTCTTATGATAGATCAGCCAGTTAATGCTGTACATACTGCTTTAGATTGTGCTGGAACTGTGAGATCAGATATGGCAAGGACAGACCTCAAAGAATGGAGATGACAAGACCAATGTCCATCAGTTTCACTGACTATTTCACCACTGTAGGATACTAAGTGACAATAAGTGCGGAACAAGAATAATAGTTAACCCCACCATGTAGGCCCTAGCATATTATAGTTATTCTCATCATGACTTTTCTATATAGAACATTACTTGACTGCCTCTTAAATAGCCTATGTCCTCAGTGAAATGCAGATGGACCCGTTCCCTTGTAATATGGATTAATAGCAAATAATTTAATTGAAGATGTCTTCTTTTTAACTTGCTGAATAAATTTTACTAAAATGATTATAACAATAACTGATTAATTCCTGTTGCTGACAGGGAGGTCATGTAGGAAATTACATCATGACATCATTTTCATTGGCTTAACCAGCTCTCAACCAACCAGTCACAACCCAACCTAGCCCTTGGTCTTCTGTACAGAGCTGTCATCACAACCCCAAAAATAAATAAGTAAATAATAATATAAAAGGTAAATACATAAAATTATCTAATCCTCTATCTATGCACATGTATGGCATCACAGGTGGTATAACTATAGCAAAACTGGTCAAGACCGACATCAGGTATTGGTAGGTTCGACCCAACTAATTCTGTAATGACATTATTCATTGCAGAGAACATCACAAAAGATACAGGTTTTTATATCTTACCTTCTTAGTAAGTCATTGTGTTGAATCAATCATGGTTAGCAATTTAAGTAAAATATGGAATATGTGTAGGGCCTACAGAATATTTAGTCACAGATGGTACTGCCAAGCAGAATACAGCATGTCACACTTGATGATGTAGTCATCAGAAATGCATATGTGTCTCCCGTGCAGTAGACTTTAACAACAGTGTCTTAAGTTGTTTGAAATATAGTTCATAATTTGCAGAGAAGTGTTGTGATCTGGTGACATATTTGTGCATTTAGTTCTTCTGTGTAGTGACAAGAAAACAACAAATGTAAAATAATGCATAAAATCAGACAGAAAATCAACAGTAAATCATTATGTTATGACATCAGCTGCATATTTATTTACATTTATTTTTGTATGTAGTCACAAATGATGACTTCTGCAAATGTCGTATTTATGTACAAATGTTAAAACATACAGAGGTGATGAAAAAGAGATTGTTATACACGAGAGAAGTTTGGGAAGAAGGTTTCTGAAACCAATCAATCACTACTATCCAGTTCCAAATCCTGGAGTGAAGGGTCTCATTAAAGCAAGAATAAATCATTAAAGAAAGACTTTATCAATTCATATGACTCTGTTTGTTTGCCATGAGATATCTACAGAAATGCTTGTTGAACTCGAGTTAAAAATACCACATAAATGAGTTCGGTATTGTGTGACTGTGTGATAACATCTTTTAAAATGTTGGTATTCTCTCTTCTTATTATTAGATAGAAGAACAGAAGGCTGCACCTCTGTTTCCTGTAGTGTCTCCTTTTTTTGTGGTGTATGAACTTGTAAAAAATTCTAAAAGCTGAAGGTTCATCTCTATTTTTAATCAGAATGTTCCACAAATTACTTCCATTTCAGCATTCAGTATCTGTATGCATAAGATAAACACTATTTCATTACTAAAATAATTTCATTATGTGTGATTAAATGCCTGTGTTTGAATATTTATTAATACAACAAATTTCAGTACATACACAGGGTCAGCTTCAAGTTATCTCGTCAATGAAGATACAAAAACTGTATATTATTTGCTACAAGCTGGGATCATACTTGCGAAATAATTGGATCAACCAAACCAACGAATACTGATGTGATGATGTTGATCTGTAGCATAGTCCAATGTACACGTTAGGTCAAGATGTGAAAATTTGGATATGAATAGCAAAACCAACAAATGTGAATAGATTAGTTGTAGTCAAATCCTGTTCCTTGATAGTGACCAAATATTCTATTTGCTATTTAGCCCATTCTTTGATTTTTGTTTATGATATTTTTTGGTATTACTTCAAATGGTTTTATGTATGTGCTGAAGAGAAAATATTCTATTTAGCTTTGCTTTTAGTATACAGTTCATGCCTGAATATGCTAGCTGCACTTCTTCTCTGACTGTCTGTAAACCTTTGTATGAGCCATAATTTCTCTCATCTTCATGGTCCTCACGTGATATATATGTTGATGGCAGTAGACTTGCTCTGCATCAGTCACACGGGTCTGCACCTTGTAGTATAGTGGTTGGCATTGCTGTCTCTGGACCACTGGGTCCCGGGTTCAAAACCCAGACAGGTTGGGAATTTTCTTTGCTGGGAGGCTGGGTGTTTGTGTTGTCTTCATCATCATCATCATCATCACTCATGACAGTGGCTAGATTTGGATAGTGAAGAAACATTGGACTGTGTAAAAATTGGGACTTCGTATGGGCACTGATGACCGCGCAGTTGAGTGCCCCACATGGTCATCATCAGTCACAGGTGCCAGTTCTCTAAATTCCTGTAAAAGTGGGGTGCTTTGTTTTTATATTTGTTATAATTCAGCCATTAAATTGCAATATTTCAGCTAAACTACAATAATTAAAATGAAAAAGGAACACAGTAATATGAACTCTAAGTAGGGGAATGTTGTTATGAAGAATTAATGTTACCTGGAGAGATCATTTTGTGTGAGGGAAGTGCTCTCATATAGTAAGATGTGTTAGTAGTACTGGGAGAAAAGACAGAAATTGCTTGTGCAGTAAGAAAAGCACATGTGTAATGATGGTTTATAATAAGATTAGTGTTGTACAGATATAACTCATATTGATAAAGTAAAGTTTTCAATAGTGGAGGAGGAGAAGGTAACAGTTGTTGGTAGCATATGTAATGTTTTGGAGTCAGGACAGAACTTTGGTTGTTGACTATTTTACATTGAAGTTAAAAATGTGAACATTGTGAGTGCTACAATGGCCTCTAAGGGAATCATATTGAGTAGAATGACCACCACATAAAGACATTATTTAAGGAAGCTGTACTACTAGTGATAGAGCAGATTGATTTATACCTGGTCATGATGGTAATGTAAAGTAATGAACTGAGATTTGGAATTGGCATAAAAGATGAAATAATCTATATATGCCCCAGATTGGTGCTGAGCAATTGCGAGGGGGTTGAGGGGTGGGAGTGACAACTGCCTGTTGATTTGCAAATGCTGTAATTTGGATGGAAGCCATTAAAAAGTGGTGTGAGGAGAGCAAATTTTTGGGTGACTAGCGGGTAGACAAAAAAGTAATGATATATGTAGTTCAGCCATCATAGTCATACATTAGCATCAGATGGAGTCATTTCACATTCCATTGCTATGCTTGTCTAATATAAATTATGGTGAGAGAGAACGTTCATACAGGATGTTACAGATTCTTTAAAATAGTTCTGTGGAGAAATTTGTCACTGAGGAGTGTTCCCATGTAAAGAAAACTATATGTTTGTGACCTCTTGTACTTTGCACCATACTGAAGCTCATCATAACAATTTATTCATTTATTAAAAGGTCATCAATATGCTCTTCAGATTTGTGTCTACCTTTGCTATATATGAATTACACACAATAATTTTTGTTTTCCTTGGTACAGTTGTCGTAAAGCAGTAAATTAAAATAAATAGCCACAGACTCTGATCAATATCACAGATTATTTTGTTAGAGAGATTCCTATGTAGCGTCTGTCACGTTGTGTGGTTCACAAGATAGTTAATGTGGATATTTCCTCATCACATCATTTCAGAAGTGAGAACTCTCTTTCCAGTTTGTATTTGACAGGATTCTCTTAGATATTCTCCATTATTCCTTTTAACCCCCACTTCCATCCAACTATTTATCTCCTGTTCCACTAATCAGCTGCCGCCCTTCCCTCACATCTTATCTGCTTCTCATATTGTTTTGTTTGTTGAAACCAATATATCTAGGTTTGAATTTAATAAATGGCTACATGAAAATAGATGGATATGTTCCAGGTGGATTTTTTGCTGTATTTGCTACCATTTTTTTTTTAGTAACAATCCAGTTACATAATAGAAGAATGTCCTGAAACGGTGATGCATTAACATGAAGACTAGAGTGAAGCTAAGTACAGATTATTCTGAGCAGATAAATTATTACTAGTACTGTAATCCTGCAAGCTTTAATTTTCATATTTCAGTGCTTAAATCATTTTTAAAATGAATTTATGCACTGTTTTCATTTTACTACATCTGTTGGCTATTGTACTTGGCGTTTGGAAAATGAGAAGGTATTGAAAATGAAATGTTCGCCCATTCAAACTATTATTAAACCTTGGCTCGTGTATTTCCTTCTCCAGATCAACACTGTTTCAGCATCATTTTTTGTTAAACCAGGAATTGCACATTTTACTTAATACAGTTTTGTCTGTTATTAATGTCTTAACATCTTTGTTAATTATGAATAATATCTTCTTCATTTTGTTCATTGTATTATGTTTGTTTATATGGGATTGGTTTCAGTTGTGTTCATTTTATTTTAGAGATTTGACTTATTATTTAGGAAAGAGCCTTAAACAGGATTTCAGGATTATGAGCCTGACCACTCAACTTTGTGAGAGTGGCATTACACAAATCTCTGGAACACTTATGAGCACATAATTTCAGATATTGGGGAATTTGGGTTACTGAAACTTATTGAGGAACTGTTTGTTGTAAATAGTCTGGGTGTTATAGCATGAATATATTTTGATAGTTGATAATTTATGGTCATAAGTAGGTATTCCTGTTTAAGACTTGTCAAACTTTTGCAAATAAAATCGTGTTTGAAAATTACTGTGCATTTGTTCCTGTTATCATGTTTGAATAGAAAGGGGCATTATGGTCTTGAAAAATCTTCCTGAATTTGTAGTTGAAAGACACAAAATGTTTCGGGGTAGTACTTATTAGCATAGAGGAAGCAATGGCTTCTTGTGGGCTGTTGGAAGGCTTAAGACTGGATACATCCTACCCCTGTTGCCTCTCTGCCTTCTTTGTTTTCCAATCTAGCATTTATGAAATCATCCAATGACTTATCACAGTTTTTAGGTTTAAAGTAGGCTGCTTAATACATCATAACATGAATCATGATAATGATGATTATTGTTTGTTTTATTATTAATGCATATATCCCTTCTTGTATTTACACCTAGTAACAACTTTCAAATGGACAGTTTTAAATCTATGTTGAAAATTTTTCTGTGGTAATATATACATACAGATGTTTTTTGTGGATAAGTCATTGGCAGTTGTGATTATATGATATTGACTAGACATTGTCGAAGACTGAATTTGTCTTTCTAGTTATTCCATTTTGTGTGGCCATTATTTTTTGATGATAAAGTATAAATGGCGAAATGAAGAATAACAAAGTTGAAAAAGATTATTGCTTGAAAATAAAATGAGATTCAGTTTAGCAGTTGTATGCATTCTTTTTTAAATGTTCCCAGTTATTTGAGTCCACTTTAGATGTTTAGTCATTGTACAATATAAGAAGTGAATTGTTGTAACAAACACTCTAGCTGATTCTTACTTGTATCTGCAACTGTGTGTCCAATTTTCATGAATTAAGCATTGCCCTTCTCACATATGCGACAAATTTTCACCAAATACTTTTCAGATGAGAACATACTTTTTACGGGGTGTTTGTGTAAATGCTCTGTTTTTAGAATACTTTACCTTTTAATGATGCCCACTGTGTTTCACTCATGATGTGAATTTCTTTCAGTTATAATTGTCACAATGAATTTTTATTGAAGCTTACTCCTTTCTCACTTTCTTTTATTATGTGCGTGGTAGTACATTATTATATTCATTGTTGACATAGGCAGTACGGATGTAAGTGAGTTAGCAGCATTCAGAGTATATTTTGCAGTAAAGGACATTTTCAGGTTGATCATTCTTTGCTTATAGACAGTAAAATTTGAAATCCTCAGCTGATTTTGCAGCGTATAAATTGAGGAAGGCTTTGTGATTTAATTGACTGCAAAAAAATGCCGGATTGTACACTGAATATGTGCTGGTATGTTTGGGTACTAAATGATGACTTTTCTAGCTTGCTATCCCTCTTGGATTATGTTGGTGCTGATTGTTTTCAGCATCACAGTTTCATACAAATTTTTTAGCACACAGCCATGTTTAGAAAACTTTCTGTTGTCGTGATTGGTAAAGAGATGCTTTAAAGAGATGCTCATTGACTGTGTCCAACACCTCAAGCCACAGGTTTCATTCGAGATGTTATGCTGCACCACCAAATTTGTTTATGTGAACGTTAAGAAAACATTTTTTTATGTGAACTGTCAATAACAAGAAGTATGTTCTGGAAAGTTTTGTGCCAGTCGTTCGATGGAGAACACAAGAGTTATGGAAACTGTGTGTGTGTGTGTGTGTGTGTGTGTGTGTGTGTGTGTGTGTGTGTCACAGATCCGAAATCTCATAAGTGTGTGCAGTTTTATCTTTTCTGTGAAACGATTAATGCATAAATTTATTTCTGTACCTTTTAAGGAATTTAATACGTAGTATCTATTCGGTGGCCATAATATTTAATTGTTACTGGCATGGAAATTATTATTGTTTTTTTTTTCTTTTTGATGTGGCACAGGTTTTCGACTGGTTCCATCAGAGAAATTGCATGTATGCAGGCCATGTGGAAGAGTATACAAGCAGAGATACACACTGAACAGACATCTGCGATATGAATGTGGATTTTCGAAGAAACAGTTCCATTGTCCAATTTGCCAGAAACAATTTAATCGTCCAGAATGCGCCCGTGCTCATCACTACAAATATCATTTATCTCACCATTAAGAGCTTATCCTAAAGTGCATGTGCTGTTTTTAGAAGTATTTTCTCCTTCTTTCACATGACGTTACATTTGTGTCATATTGTGTGTGTGTGTGTGTGTGTGGAGGGGGGGGGGTTGTAATAATTTGAAAGGAAGGTACTTAGACTTAACTCAAAATTTCATAATGAGACAAAAAACTTTGTATTTGGTGTGATGCAGGTTTCAGACTGGAGCCACCAGAGGAGATCCATGAATGTAAAATGTGTGGCAGAGTGTACAAGAAACGCTACACCCTCAACAGGCACATACGATATGAATGTGGATTTTCCAGGAGACAGTTCCACTGTCCAGTTTGTGGCAAACAGTTCAATCGTCCTGATCACTATCGTACACATTTGGTGGTTCATGAAGTAAAGCCATTTAATGGAACGAGGTTAAAAACACCATTTATATTATAAAGATACTTAATCATGTACTGAGAGTTTAAGTTTACATTTTTATTATGTATAAAAATCAGTGGTAACAAATTGAAATGCTGATGAAAACATGTAGTGTTTTTATGTTTAACAGGAATAAAATACTTGTAAGATAGTAAGTGTTGTAACTATTGTTAGTATTTGGTTTTTATAAACATTGTGCCTTATTTTATCAGGCTTTAAAATAAAGAATACTGAAATATGTACAATACTAAAAGTATTTATTGTACATTCTTGAATATCATTGTGCATTAGTTCCATTACTTCCTTTGAGTCTTTTAACAAGTTCTCATAAAAATTAGTAGCCTTCAGTGGAGGCTGCTTTTTTATTATTATTATTTATTAACTTGGAATAATGTGTTCTTATACCATTCAATTTGAAAATAGAACAAAACTTGTATTTTTGAGACAAGTGGAAAAACAATTATGCAACACATGATAGTTCTTTTTTCTCGGACTATTTATTTACATATTTTGCTTCATTCACCTTTCAGTTTCTATTGACTATTGCACTAAAAACATTTTGCTGTGGAAATTGTGTGTTAGATGGGAGGAAATGGACTATGAGACCAAAAATATCCTGGCACATGTATGAAATTGTTGTATTGAAACCGATGATTGTGGCCAATGACTGTCTAAGAGGGTGAAAACCTCTTTGGAATGTCTTTTTACACAAATACTTGACTGTTCTGAAAATGTGCAACTGTCTTACAGCGCATTCCGTTCCATATTGCTGTCTTCTTGTGACTTGTGGTGCTGTTAGTGTTTTTCATGTGTTGGGTGAAGGGGCTGATTACAGTTCTCTTCCTAGGCAACATTTTGTTGCACAGTAGTGATTGAGGTCTCACAGTGGTTATGGCAACAGACCCAGAGAAGAAAGGCTCACATTCTCATCCAGTCATCCAAATTTAGGTTTTACGTGGATTTCCTGTATTAGATGATTATTATTATCTTTCACAGGACTCGCATATATGATTTTAAACTAATTGTTTGAAAATAAATTGCAGAATGTCAGAGGTGAGTAGCCATTCAATTGTGCTGTATTTTTACAAACTCCTACTTTGTGTTATATGAATAATTGTTTACCATAAAAATATATTATTTTAATGGTACTGTGTGCTGGAACTACTTTTTGCATATTTTGGTTTTAGTTGTATTTTTCACATTTTTTAGGCAAATTATGGAATCTGATTGCCTAGCAATGAATACAGTTTTAGAGTTTTTTGTTTTGTTAATTGTAAATTAAATCTTTCCCTCAGTCTGTGATTGTGGGAAGCATTGTTTGAGTAATAATAACTAATAGTTTTCTTAATATGCATAATGAGTGACAGATGTTCACTGATGATGCATTTACAAGCATAGTTCATAAATAATGCTTTACAATTTTTTACTCAGAACACATTACTTTTTAAGAGTTACAATTTGGTGAAAGTATGAATCAAAATTTCTTTTACATATGCTGTTTTTGGTGTGTGGGAAGAATTATTGTTGGTAAACCTCTGTGTTAGCAATACTTTCTTGAATTTTTTTTGTTGTGGTTGTTTTGCAATACATTTGTGGGCAGAAGTAATCTGTCTGACTCTTCCTGGAATGCACTCTCTCAGAATTTCAACAGTAAACTATTCTGAGATGCACAACACCTCTCTTGTAATGTTTGCCTATGGTGTTTATTTAGCATTTCAGTAATGCTCTCATGCCAACTATACCTTGTGATGAAATGCACTACACTTCATTGGATATTCTCTCTCCCCCCCCCCTCCCTCCCCCTCTCTCCCTCCTCCTCTTTCCCTCCCTCCCTCCCCACCCCGCCCTCCCCTCCCATTAGTCCTACCTGGTATGAGTCCCATATTGCTGAGCAATACTCAAGAATTGGTGGAACAAGTGTTTTTTAAGCCACTTTTATTCATGGATGAGATACGTTTCCGTAAGATTCTTCTTATGAATATCAGTCTAGTGTCTGCTTTTCATGCTATTTGTTTTATGTGATCATTTCACTTAAAATCACTCCAGATGGTTACTCCTAGATATTATATGGTGTATGCTATTTCCAGCAATTTGTCATCAGTGCCGTAGTTGTACAGTAGAGGTTTCTTTTCCTATGTTAGCACAGTAACTCCTAGATGTAGTTTGTTTTTCCTTGGGATGATGACAGGGTGCCAAACAAACACAATGGAGAATATGTGGGACCGCCTCAATTGGGCTGTTTATGCCATGGATCCTCAACTGAGAAACCTACTGCAGCTGGCCACAGCACTGGAATCAGGATGACTCCAGATCTGTGTCTGTACTTTCTAAAACCTCACTGACTATCTTCCTGCAAATCCTGCAGTGGCCCGTGCTTCAAAAGGTGGTTTTCAGGCTATTGACAAGTGATCACTGTGGTATGGGTGGACAGTGTAGTTGCTTTTCTGCTCCGTGAGGATTCATTTCAAATTCTCCCATGTTCGTAAGAAGATTGAAAGGAGGCACCCTATTATGATCTTCTGCGATGAAACAATTTCAGAAAACCGAATTTGATATTTTTGCCTTCTCTCTTCTTATCTTCCATTTTGGTACCTATGTGGTTCCCGAGCGATTTTGACCCGCTTACTGATTTTACATAAGAACAAAATCTCTTGGGGTTTTAGTCAGATTATTTGGCAGAATTTTTCTTTGAAAATCATTGAATACTTCTCTCATTCCTCTTCTTATGCTTGTTTACACTTTATTTGGCTTTTGTTTGTTAGCTAGATTTTGACTTCTCTTGAATCCATGATGAGGCTCATCGTGTTTATGCAGCAGATTTCAAACATGGTTATTAAACCACAATGGGCCTTTCCTGTCCTTTAAGACCTTGTTCGGAACGTGATTGTCTAAGGCATATTGAACAATGGTTTTGAAATTTTGCCATTTGTGCTCTACATCTTCATCCTCATTGCTGAATACTTGATTTGGAGTAGTCATATACTCATCAATTTGTATCCTGACACTCTTGTTAAGCAAAAATATTTTCCTACATTAACATTCCTTGTTTAATACCTGGAGTTGTGATCACTGATGCCCTCCTCTACGTTAACTGATTCAAAAAGTTCAGGTCTGTTTGTTGCTAGGAGGTCTAAAATGATACATTCACAAGTTGGTTCACTAACTTTCGGACAAGAGATTCCAAATTATGTTACTCAAATCCCCATCCCGAAGCCCCCCCCCCTTTCCCCTGCCCTCCAATTACAATAGCATGAACAGGAAACTTGTTCATGAAGTTCTGCAAGTTCTCTCTAAAGTGTTCTGCCACTACAGCTCCTGACACAGGTAGTCAATAAATGCATATTATTACCATTTTTAACTTCTGTTGATGCCTAACTTCATCCAGTTCATCCAGATTAATTCACATTCAGAATTCATGGTAACCTCAGTAGATATTATCAAATTCTTTACTGCAGTGAGCGGGTGCCAAAGGTGGTGCCATAACCTGTCCTTACAATAAATATTTCACTTTGAATTTAGTATTTCATTGCTGTTCACTTCCAGTTTGAACCAGCTTTCTGTTCCTAGTACTAACTCACATTATTATCATTTATAAGTGATTGTAATTCTGGAACCTAACCATGGACACACCTGCGGTTTACTGATATCATATTACCCTTTCCTGTTTCTGATCTGTGAGGCTTAGAATTCCCTGTTGGTAAAAGCTCTTGTCCTGTGTTCACAGCCATGTTTTCAGTGCATGAGTTATGCTCATGTCTTCAAAGTATGTACCACGTAGAGAATCATTAAGTGGCTCAAACAGATGAAGTCTGAGTGCACCATGTCTATGCCAGAGGGTGGATGAGGCATTGATGTCCTCCACTGTTTGATGAAATGTTCCTTGGTTCTGAGAATTGTATGTGGACATATATTGTCATGTTGTAACAAGATTTCTTTTTGAATCTTGTCTTATAAACATGCCCGAAATAGTTCTTAAGTTAATGGGTGACCTTTTGGCAATAATTGATGCGAATGACACAATCACTATCCCAAAAGACTGCCATCATGACTTTTGCACACCAGTGACTATCTTTTTATTTAAAGCTCAGAGTGATGTATCCCAGTTTTGTCACTTGTAACAATTAGTGACAGAACTTCATTGGCGTCAAACAGTTCAGATGAAAAGGCTTTTCTTTGAATATTTTTGCCTTTTATGAGCATTTATGGAATCCATTCTAAATATGCTTTTTAATATCCAGAAATCTCAGTCTTTATACACACATTTGCAATGCTCACTGACAGCTGCAGAACCAGTTGTTGAGTTGTGATGACCTGATCTGCATGAATAATGTTTTCCATGTGATTTGCCGTGTCAGGGCAGTGGTTGTGATGAGACATCATGAAAGTGAATAATCAAGAAGTTCAGTTTCTGTACGTCCTGATATTTTAACTCTCTTTACCTGTCTCCCATCAGTAGTCCTATTAACAGCATCATTACCAAACACTGCACGCAAATCATTGTTGTGGATGTTCACCATGGAGTCTTTTTTAATTCAGTTACATCTTGTTTGTAAAGAGTGTGTTATGTAGACACCATTTTGATGTCTCACTACAGTGCAACCATTTGTTGAAATTGTTTGAAACATCACACACATACAGAAGAAACGTGACATTTCAAGCACTTAAGTTAATATTTCCATAGATTTGTGGTCATTTTTTTCTATCTTAGAATCCCTGTTCTTTATTCTTGTGGCCATGGCTCATGGTGTTGTTTAAGAAAAAAAAAGTGTCCATATTTTGAGCTCTTGAGCAGCCACTGCCTTCCCCCCTTGCCCTCCCTTCCCCCTTCAAAAAAAGTTTTTTGTAGCTAAGTATTAAATATGTGGGAATAATATGCAAGTACAGCGCAGTGATGTTAATACTCTTATGGGCATAATATGATGACAGTATTCTCTTTGCTAGTATTTGTAATATCTCCGTCTTAAACTGGTAGCCGATATAATTAAATTTTGTTTGGAAATTTGATAGTAAACATGAAAGCTATGCTGTTCACGTTGAAGTTTAGCGTGTAGCATATTGACTATTTTCAAGGTTTCATCTCTTTTTGTACCAGGAGTTCTGATGTATGTCTATGATTACAATGTTGCTTTCATTAACGAAAAGAACTTTTTTGCCATTTTTAAGATTATCTGGAAAGTCATTGCTGTATATCAGGAGCAGGATGGTGATTCTTCTGGAAAACATGAAATTCTCAGGGAATTACATTTTACGTAGAAAAATGAAGGAAATCTCAAGGAATTCTGTGTTTTAACCTAATATTGGAATTTAATTTTGTTGAGCTTTATAAACCACAAATTTTGAAAAACTTAATATTTCAGTGTGTTAATAATTTCGATATTAGTCCATATAAATTATCAATGTTTAAAAGCTGTGATTATACTACAGCTGAGAGGAAAGAATAGTTGTTATTGTGAGATGTTCTCACCCACTCCCCCCCCCCCTTTCCCTCTACTCACTATTGATTTATCAGCAACTTCTTATGACATCATATTCCTCCCCATATCTGGAATTCTCAGTGATCCCCCCTCCCCCCCTTGCGCCCCTCCCCTAAACTCCCCTCCAACACTAAGTAACTACACTGGTTAGTAATAACGGCTGTAAGACCCTACTTGGAGAAATGCTATTTTAATTTATTCTGTATGTGATGAATATTTCACTCACAAATTTCTTTTTGTGTGAGACCTTTGCTGTATCATGTTTTCCTGATACAATTGGAATCAGTCATTTGCTGCTCTTAAATTTCTAATTATTCTAGCTTGTTGAATCAAATGTTTTTGCCAGCAGTGTCAGAGGCCACAGATAGGTCGTAAAATACGTCTGCAGCTATTATGACCAACTGATAGTACCCAAAGCAACTGTAATTTGTAGTGCATACAACATTGAGACAAGATGAATGTGTCTGTCTGCTGTTGGTAGGACACTCCACTTATGTGGTCACTGAGATACTGTACAGATCACTGTGGTCCATTTGTTGTCTTCATGTTGAGCCAAATGCTATAAGAGTTTTTGGCAGATCTGGAGGTGAAATTTTATTTTCAAATTCATTGAACATTTCTTGCATTGCTCTCCTGATGGTCAATTTGGCTCTGGTCAGCTTGCCTGTTAAAAAAGCTTTGATTAAATCTGTGGTAAAGCCCTCGTATTTTTTGTAACTGTTCTGTCCCATCCCTCACAGCTTGGTTTGGTACATGCATGTAAATACATATTGTACTTACTTTTGAATTTTATCAATTGATACTCAACATTTTTAATACTAGAGGTATGTGTTTAATGTTGAGTGCTCATATAATCTTCAATTTCTTTCATGTCACAGTTGCTAAGGAGAAATATTTTTGTTCCAGTGGTAACATTCTGTTTATAACTTGTAGTAATTCATCTTTTAATGACTTTTTAGTCATCGGTTTCCTCCTGCCTGCTAAATGAATTAAGAAGTTTGAATGTTTGTCAGCAGACCTATGATGTTGCCCTCTCCTTGCTTAAGATAATTTCCAGAAAATATATTCTCACATGAATCTCTACCTGTGATAAATGTTTTAATCATATGAGTCTTCTAATCTATTACATAGCTGACTATTTGAAATCTCTCCTAATTACTTATTGTGTGATGAAGGAAATTTATGTAGAAGAAATTTATCTGCAATATTTCCTAACTTGGTCCTTGGTAGTTTTCCTGTCTAAGTCTTTGTGAGTATCATTTCCTTCAATCCTTTTTTTTCTTTTTATTTGATGAAGAAATTATAGGATCAACAGCTATCAAAATTTTGTCTGTGGATCATTTTGTTGTTGGCTGATAAGTAGATATTGTTTGGCTTTGTTTAGTTGATTTTAGGTCCACTGGCTTTTTTTATTGATTTGTAAATCATCGAAGGAACTCCAACAGAATACTTATATATGAGCTAGAAAGAATGCTGGAGTTATTGTTTTCCATCTTCATCACCACCACCACCTAGTTCTAAAGAAAAATAATCTATCAGAAAAGGGTAAATAACACTGGAACGAGAGAATACAGGAATAGGTAACAGAAGAGGACAGATATTCATAGTGAGATATCAGACCTAACTTTCTTTTACTTCGGACTTCACTCACTGAATAATATTGATGTTTATAGGAACCAACAACTACGTAAAAGAGAAATATCTGGGTTGCCAGCTGGGTCAGTAGTTAATTTTCTACAGGACATTCAGAAATTTGTGAAATCTGTTAGACCAATATATTTTCAAAAATTCTACTTACGTGAATAACCAACTATAACTTTGTATTTCAACTACTTCAAATTTACTGTTTTCTGGTTAGTGATTTTAACTGAATTGATAACATTGTGAGAAAAAGCTGTTCTACAAATTTTGAAAAGTTGAATTGAATATAAAGTGAAACGTCTTGGGAGATTAAATTTTTGTGCTGGACTGAGACTCAAAACAGGAACTTCGCCTTGTAAGAAGTAAAGCCTTGGAGGTGAGTCATCAGTTGTGCATGGATGCTCAGTCAATAAAAGCATTGCCCATTTGCAAAGCGAAAGTATTTTTTAATAAGATTCTCTTATGGTTTTGGGTTACAAAACAAATGTGAAGCTTAAATTTATTGATTGGCTCTCATTTATGAGAATTATGTTTTTAGTATGTCTCTTATTAGAAAGATAAAAACATATTTAGAACATCACATTTTGAGCTGCTTCTAGTTCTGTGTTGCAAGTGATTTGCATTGCATTGCACCTTTTGGCCAGTAATCAGTTAACATGGCAGCACTCCATTTCACTTTGTATATTTGCTCCATCAGTGGATTAATCTGTGAAAGCTTTCACCATGTTCACTCTTCACATCACCGTAGTTTGGTCGGAAGAATTCCAGAGGTGATTACAAAAAGTGCATTTTTTTAATGACATCTTCATATGAGTGCATCTGATTATTCACAAGTTTTTTTTAAATTTTCTGCTTTGACATTTCCCAAAAAATCGTTTACTACGAGGTATGTCCACAAGTAATTTCAGTTTGGTTATATAAAATAAATGTGTACAGATACAGAAAAAATATTTATTGTACAAAAATCTGCAACTGTTAAACTACTTTCCTAAATAGCTTCCAAAATCTTGTAGGCACTTGTCAAAGTGTGGCACAAGTTTTTGTATGCCTGTTTCATAGAAGGTTGCTGCCTGTGTATTCAACCATGTGGTGACATGTTCTTTCAGCTCATTATCATCGTTGAAGTGTTGACCATCAAGGACAGATTTTAGGTGTGAGAAGAGATGAAAGTTGCTAGGAGCGAGATCCGAGCTGTACGGAGGATGATCAAATGTGTCCCAGCGAAATTCACATAAGAGTTGTTTGGTCACATTCGCCATGGGAGGTCGGACATTATTGTGGAAATTCATGTATTAGTGATCGTGAGATTTGTGGAACTTCCATAGCAAGGGCACTAAGTGTAAACTTATGGTTGTGCTTAATATTCTCTTCAATTGCGTGAACCACTTCATCAGTAAGCACAGATAGGCATCCACTTCGTTTTTCATCGTGCAGTTGATCACGCCCTTCATTGAACAGTCTGACCCATCTTCTAGCGATTGAATCACTCGTACCATTTTGTCCATATACCTCACAGATTTGCCGATGTATTTCCTTTGGTTTAAGTTCCTTTGCATTTAGAAAACGAATCACAGATCTGATTTTACACGTGGCAGCATTTTCAATTACAGCTGACATTATAAAGAAGCACTACAAAGCAAACGTCAGCAGCGGTGATCTGAAAAGTGGTGTACATGTCTTCTCATTGAGTGAGAGTAAATGCTGCGCATGCTTGGCACTGCGATCGCAGCGCTGCTGCGGGTAGAAATAGAAATGGAACTTACTTTGTGGATGACACTTGTATTTCTCAAAGGATTGCCTTTCTGTTTCCTTGTACAGTAACACTAATCATAGTGAATGCTTTAAAAAAATCTTGCAACTGTTGACCAATGAACACAACTGCCTTAGCCCTCTGTGAACTGAACCTGGGGGCTCTTTTGATAGAAATAAATGAATGCTAAGCTATTTACATTTAAAGCTTTTACAAAACTCTTCATAAGCCGTAGTGCAGTATGTAGTGCTGGAAGGAAAACTTTGCTTGGCTTTATAATGTTTGATGCACAATATTTTTCACTCCAGTAATTAATGATTGTCTGTCTGTCTAACTTTTCTGCAAGTAGTGTTTGCTCCTGGCTGGGCCCTTCCACTCACACAGGAAACAGTTCGTGGTATAGCCACAGTGCAGTCCTAATAATGTGACAGTAACTTTAAAATTCTCACAAATGTTCCACTGGTTTCACACACTTTACTGCTATCAACACAATTTACAGCTACCAGACTGTGTCTTATGTTTATAAACATGTCCTTTGTATTGAGAGCATGTGTCACAGGAACAAAAGGAAACTTGTTATCATTGTGTAAAAGTAATGCTTTGAGACACATCTTTGAAGCATCAGTAAGCAGTCACCATTGTGCATCATATTCAGTACATCCATTGGACCATCTATGTCCCTGTAATATCTGCATCTACATCCACACTCTGCAAATCACTGCAAGGTGCATGGCGGAGGATATGTTCCATTGTACCAGTTATTAGGGTCCTGCCATTCCATTCACATATGGAGCATGGGAATAATGATCGTTTGAACGCCTCTGTGTGTGCTGTAATTATTCTAACAGGGTTGTAGTGTATTCTAGAGCTTTCATTTAAAGCCAGTTCTTGAAACTGTGTTAGTATACTTTCTCAGAATAATTTAAGTCTTTCTTTAAGGAGTCTGTCAGATCAGTTTCTTGAGCATCGCTGTAACTCTCTCCCATGGATCACGCAAACTGTGACCATTCATGCTACCCTTTTCTGTATATGTTCAATATCCTCTGTTAGTCCTGTTTGGTACAGGTCCCACACACGTGAGCAATATCCTAGAATGTTTTACATGAGTGATTTGTATGCAATCTCCTCTGTAGACTATTTGCACATCCCCTGTACTCTACCAGTAAACCGAAGTCTATTGTATTTAGCTATAAAGAACTGCTCCAGTGTTTAAGTTGTGTCATAAAGTGTGAGCACATTCATATAGGTTTCTACATACACACACTGTTTAAAACATGATGCTAAATATTCAGCTGTATGTATAGGTTATTCTGGACCCTTGATGAGTTTAGTGAACTCTCATTGTGTCATTGTGCGAATTGAGGTTTGTATGCATAGGGAAGAGAAGTCTGCAGCCTCTGAACTGCATGGATTTTCTTCAGTTTGAGAATTCACTAGAGTTTACAGAAACTTTTACGTATGTTCAGCAACAGGAAGTTCCTGTCATGTGATAACAGGTGAAATGCAGAACATATTTTAGTGCATAGAACTTATGACTTTTTCTACATGGAGATACCTTTGTTTATAGGAGAAACATAAAGAAATAAGTCATTATTATGTTGATGAGCTGCCTCCAAATCATAGTCAGTCCAGATGACATAATACTCATACATTCTTTTCCTTTCACTTGTCCCAAATTGAGGTGGGATGACAGTGTGGCACAGTATAATTCTGGTGTTCATTCTTTCAATCTCCCCAACTGCTACAGAAATACAAGAAATATGCTTTTTTACGTAGAAGATGTAATTGAACACTTTCTCGACATAAATTTCACATTGTAGCCAATACAATAGAAGTTGTCTACATTATCAGCACATTAATAATAGACTGCCAGCTGGAAGCATATCATAACACAATTCTCATGAAAGCACTTCAAGAAGTATCTGAATATGATCATTTTATTATTACAATTCTTTAAAACTAAAGACCCTTATCTGGCCTTGAAGGTACTGATAACATTTTGAACACATGCAGAGCATGTACCTGATCACTTCATTATACCATACTTTGAGAGTTTTGTTAATAAACCATAATTGCAGGTAATTGTTTCAAAAGTGAAAGTAGAGCTTATACACTCCTGGAAATTGAAATAAGAACACCGTGAATTCATTGTCCCAGGAAGGGGAAACTTTATTGACACATCACATGATCACACTGACAGAACCACAGGCACATAGACACAGGCAACAGAGCATGCACAATGTCGGCACTAGTACAGTGTATATCCACCCTTCGCAGCAATGCAGGCTGCTATTCTCCCATGGAGACGATCGTAGAGATGCTGGATGTAGTCCTGTGGAACGGCTTGCCATGCCATTTCCACCTGGCGCCTCAGTTGGACCAGCGTTCGTGCTGGACGTGCAGACCGCGTGAGACGACGCTTCATCCAGTCCCAAACATGCTCAATGGGGGACAGATCCGGAGATCTTGCTGGCCAGGGTAGTTGACTTACACCTTCTAGAGCACGTTGGGTGGCACGGGATACATGCGGACGTGCATTGTCCTGTTGGAACAGCAAGTTCCCTTGCCGGTCTAGGAATGGTAGAACGATGGGTTCGATGATGGTTTGGATGTACCGTGCACTATTCAGTGTCCCCTCGACGATCACCAGTGGTGTACGGCCAGTGTAGGAGATCGCTCCCCACACCATGATGCCGGGTGTTGGCCCTGTGTGCCTCGGTCGTATGCAGTCCTGATTGTGGCGCTCACCTGCACGGCGCCAAACATGCATACGACCATCATTGGCACCAAGGCAGAAGCGACTCTCATCGCTGAAGACGACACGTCTCCATTCGTCCCTCCATTCACGCCTGTCGCGACACCACTGGAGGCGGGCTGCACGATGTTGGGGCGTGAGCGGAAGACGGCCTAACGGTGTGCGGGACCGTAGCCCAGCTTCATGGAGACGGTTGCGAATGGTCCTCGCCGATACCCCAGGAGCAACAGTGTCCCTAATTTGCTGGGAAGTGGCGGTGCGGTCCCCTACGGCACTGCGTAGGATCCTACGGTCTTGGCGTGCATCCGTGCGTCGCTGCGGTCTGGTCCCAGGTCGACGGGCACGTGCACCTTCCGCCGACCACTGGCGACAACATCGATGTACTGTGGAGACCTCACGCACCACGTGTTGAGCAATTCGGCGGTATGTCCACCCGGCCTCCCGCATGCCCACTATACGCCCTCACTCAAAGTCCGTCAACTGCACATACGGTTCACGTCCACGCTGTCGCGGCATGCTACCAGTGTTAAAGACTGCGATGGAGCTCCGTATGCCACGGCAAACTGGCTGACACTGACGGCGGCAGTGCACAAATGCTGCGCAGCTAGCGCCATTCGACGGCCAACACCGCGGTTCCTGGTGTGTCCGCTGTGCCGTGCGTGTGATCATTGCTTGTACAGCCCTCTTGAAGTGTCCGGAGCAAGTATGGTGGGTCTGACACACCGGTGTCAATGTGTTCTTTTTTCCATTTCCAGGAGTGTATATGAATTTTAAAATCGGTTTCAGCTTCAGTAGAAGAATATTAATACAGTTAGCATAACATTTTGTTTGTTGAACAATGTAAATTAGAATTTTAACGCGTGTAGCCTGAAAGTAGGCACAGACTCACAAAGTCCCTTAAAAACTATTGTAGTACATCCAAATTATACTAAAAAAAGAAATATGTGGGTGTTCAATTCACAGGCAACTTTCATCATAAAGAGTAGGAATCTTTAAACAGTTCAATGTAAACAATAGATTTTGTAGCAACAATAATGGGTTATTTTACTTATTACAAGAATAACACTTGACAAATTTGCCTTTTCTGATGTGTCTGAAATTAACTGTGAAAGATGCAGGAACTTTTGTATGGAAGACAGGAGAAAAATTCACAATAAGGTTCAATAAAAACACAGTGCTGCCTGGAATGAGTAACAGCCACAAAAATGTAGTATCAATGCATTTAACTGAAATTGGGCTCTTTATTAGCAGTACTGCCCCTGCATATGGAAGCTGGAAACTTAGTCTGTTCAGTGACAATAGACACAAAGATCCACAGTAATTGGTCAAAAATATGGAAACACCAAAAACAAAATATATCACCATACCTACTGCACTGTAGGAAATCTGTTGGCTTTCAAAACAGTTTCCAGTCGTCTCGAAATGAATAAATGCTGGTCCTGTATGGTTTTTCAAGGGAATCTTATACCACTCTTCCTGCAAAATAGTGACAAGATGAGATAACTGTAATGGAGGTGGATATTGATCATGAACCCTTCTCTCCATAGTTGACTTCAAAGGCTCAGTAATATCGAGATCTGATTACTGTGGTGGCTAGGGGAGATTGCGAAAATTCGACATTGTGCTCACAAAACCAATCCTAGACAATGTGGGCTTGTGAACAGGGGAACTGTCATCCTGGATTGCTAAATCACTGTTGGCAAACAAACATTGTCTCATAGGATGGATACGGAATACCACGATACGGCTGTTCAGATCGTCATTGACCCCCCCCAATATTTCACTCTTGTGATGTAAACTCTATCAGAAGTTGGAAACAGTGTGAAACGAGAGTCATCCGACCAGACGACTTTCTTCCACTGCTCCACAGTTCATGTTTTATGGTGTCAGCACCACATTTTCCTGTTACTGTGCATTTGCATCAGTGATAAGTGGTTTTGGAATTCCAGTCACCCTGCAATTCTCTGCTTACAGAGCTCCTTTTGTGTCGTTTTGGCACTGACAGTATTCATGAGTGCAACATTCAGTACTGCAGCAGTGCGTTTTGCAGCTGTCATTCTCTAATTTTTGTCACAATCCTCTACAACGACTGTTCATTACCATCACCCAACACACACTTTTGTCTGCATCGTGAATTAGCAGATGACATTTTTCCACTTTCCCACTGTGCAGTATAAATCTTTGATACGATGTCTCCCAAAATGTCAAACACGTCAGCTCCTTCAGTTACGGTAACATTCACCGTATGAGCACCAACAGTTTGCTCACATTTGAATTAACTTAGATCATACATAATGCACTCACAACTACATGGGACACCCTTTTGGCTACAGGTGACATACCGTACGGAGGACATTGGACAAGTGCGATTTGTGGTCAAATATGATAACGCGACTTATGGGCTCGGTTATTGTCTTCATTTGTGTGCAAGTATGCATTTCTCACGATGTTTCCAGATTTTTGTCCAATTGCTGTTTATTTTCAAAGTCATGACATATGTGTGAGTATATATTGTGATTAAAAGTACTCTGTGATTGACATTTTTGCAAGTTGAGTGGTAGGGCCAGCCACCAGCAGCTGTGCTGCCTGTTGGGGAGGTATGTGAAGCGTGGCTGCCTGCTTGCCACACATCACTGCACTATGTCAGCCAAAAAGTAATAGTTCTGCCATAGATACATTGAAATATTTGTGCCTACACCCACAGTGCAGGTTTCAGATTTCAAGTGAGAAATAGTTTGTGAGTATTTCATTCAATAAGTATGCAACATAACTTTATTAAATTGTATCTTAACTGCATGTTTCAACTGTCTGTGGTATGTTCATTTTAACAGAAGTGTTTTACAATGTACTGCATTGATTTAATGTGACACATTAAAACTTTTCGCCGGTTTGGAACTTGAACACAGTTTCGTGCCTTTCGCGCCTTTCGCGTACATTGCACTATTATTTATGCTGCCTGAGCATGTTTCAGTCTTTATAACAAGAATTCTACATGTACATGTTTGCAAAGGTGGCAAAAGTGCCAATAAGTTATTTATCCTGTTTAGTTTGTCTGAAACACTGCGGTCATGGAAAGTTCTACGCTCGTCGATGAATTTTGTTGGTATTCTGGTAATCCTGCATTTGGTTGCTCAGTGCTGCTATCCTCTGACTGGGGATACGTGTCCAGTGTGAGACAAACTTTGATAATCATGCTACCATAGTATTTGTAAGGGACACATTCAGAGTCTAAGAAATTATTAAACTTTAGAGGTCTATTCATTTAATAATTTCTATAGGTGTTACGCTCCTTCAACTAAAGGCACACTTAGCTAAATTTAAAGTATCTACATATCGTGTCACACCCCAATATGTCTCGTTAACCTACTTACACGTAGTGCCTTCGTAAAGTTTGTGCATTTAGGTAGGGAAGAAAAGATAGAATTTCAACTTTTTCATACTCGTTAGTCCTTCTCTAGATAAGTTCCTTGCAAGTTTACATATTTTTCTGTAGAAAAGTACAGCCTGTCATACACTGTGACATACAAGTCCTCAGTTTGGATCTGAAACAAGTTTTCCACAGCAGCATTCACCTCATTATAAGTGAGGAAACATTGCGTCTGCAGGGATTCTTTCAGATTTTGAAAGAGAAAGTAATCATTGTGAGCTGTTTGCAGTACTTGGTGAATAATACAGATTTGTTAAGATTTTTTAGCTTAGGCACAAAAAAAGAGCCACAGTTCATTGAGAGATTAGAGTGGACACATTGCCGTACAGGATTTGCATAGCTTTCACAGTTATTTGTTGTTACTTCTGCTAGATCTTGGGCTGCCAGTTGGTCAGATGATTTTTGTAATACTCTGCTGTACTAGTCTGACAATGTTTTTGAGTAGTCAGTGAGGAAGACTCCTTGATCCTTCCAAAAAACAGCATAACTTTCCCACAAGAATTTCTGACTTATAAAGGTGAATCTAACATTCATCCATAATGATATGGTAGCTGAAAAAACTCATCTTCATTGCTATGCACTACTCTGTTTGAATGGGTGTTAACAGATATGGGATCCACTTGGCTAGCAGTTTTGATAGATGCAGCATATCGTGCAGCATCTTGTGGTGATACTACACTAGCACTAATGTCTGTCTCAATTTGTCTGTGGTAATTGTCAGGCAACATCAAAGCTTCCACCTTTCTGATGACCCTTGATACCATCATCAGAGATGTTCTGCTGCATTTTCCACATCTATGTAACATCACAAAAATAATATTTTATACATACTTACAGTCTCATAGTTAGTGCATTATGCCCATACTCAATCACCATTGGATTGTGAATTTCCTTTGACAGTTTCCCTTGCCAATGCAAATGATGAATTAATGCAAGCACAGCTATACTACTCATCACATAACTTTCTTGTTTCTTTTCATTACATCAGTACATCAAGCTGGCAAACCTGAGAAATATTGCAATGAACAACAGAAAAGCAAACTGTGCTTTTCCAAAGCACACACACCCAACAAGTATTCACTCTATTTCTAGTCAAAGGCACAGACTTTATGAACTCCCCTCATAATGGCAACTTGTCATGGGCTTCTCCTTTCTCTTCGCAAATTGTACAGAGGCCCTCCCATGAGTAACAATACAATGTTAGAGAGAATGACTGCAGTATAGATTGTATTTTCCACTTTGTACAGTAGCTTGGTTCCCTTCGTGTGACCGTGTTTTAAATTGCAAGCGTCTGAACAGAAGAAATTTTGAATGAGGTTTTGTCAGGAATTTCAATGACTTGTGTCAGAACATGATGAATTCAGTTTCTGTTCCTTATCACTGTCAATAAGAAAGTAAAGTAGCAAATGTTATAAAAAGGAACATTCTGGTATGAAATATGTTGAATTAAACAATCGAAGAACCAGGATGGAATGTAGCAATATTATGGAAGGAAAGTTGCTAATCACCTTATAGCGGAGATGCTGAGTTGCAGGTAGGCTCAACACAAAAGTTTCATCTCAAGCACAGATAGTGTTTAGGATCAATGGACAAAGTTCAAAACCATAGTACAGTACGCATTAGATGAGTATGTGCCAAGCAAGATCGTAAGAGATGGAAAAGAGGCAGCGTGGTACAACAACAGAGTTAGGAAACTGCTGCGGAAGCAAAGGGAACTTCACAGCAAACATAAACAAAGCCAAAGCCTTGCAGACAAACAAAAATTACGCGAAGCGAAATGTAGTGTGAGGAGAGCTATGCGAGAGGCGTTCAATGAATTCGAAAGTAAAGTTCTATGTACTGACTTGGTACAAAATCATAAGAAATTTTGGTCTTATGTCAAAGCGGCAGGTGGTTCAAAACAAAATGTCCAAACAGTCTGTAACCAAAATGGTACTGAAACAGAGGATGATAGACTAAAGGCTGAAATACTAAATGTCTTTTTCCAAAGCTGTTTCACAGAGGAATAGTGCACTGTAGTTCTTTCTCTAGATTGTCGCACAGATGACAAAATGGTAGACATCAAAATAGATGACAGAGGGATAGAAAAACAATTAAAATCACTCAAAGAGGAAAGGCCGCTGGACCTGATGGGATACCAGTTTGATTTTACACAGAGAACGCGAAGGAACTTGCCCCCCTTCTTGCAGTGGTGTACCGTAGGTCTCTAGAAGAGCATAGCGTTCCATAAGATTGGAAAAGGGCACAAGTCATCCCCGTTTTCAAGAAGGGACGTCGAACAGATGTGCAAAACTATAAACGTATGTCTCTAACGTCGATCAGTTGTAGATTTTTTGGAACACGTATTATGTTCGCGTATAATGACTTTTCTGGAGACTAGGTATCTACTCTGTAGGAATCAGCATGGGTTTCGAAAAAGACGATTGTGTGAAACCCAGCTCACACTATTCGTCCACGAGACTCAGGGCCATAGACACAGGTTCCCAGGTAGAAGCCGTGTTGCTTGACTTCCGCTAGGTGTTTGATAGAGTTCTCCACAGTTGTTTAATGAACAAAGTAAGAGCGTATGGACTATCAGACCAATTGTGTGATTGGATTGAAGAGTTCCTAGATAACAGAATGCAGCATGTCATTCTGGAGAGAAGTCTTCCGAAGTAAGAGTGATTTCAGGTGTGCCGCAGGGGAGTGTCGTAGGACCATTGCTATTCACAGTATATATAAATGATGTGGATAACATCGGAAGTTCACTGAGGCTTTTTGCGGATGATGCCGTAGTGTATTGAGAGGTTGTAACAATGGAAAATTGTACTGAAATGCAGGAGGATCTGCAACGAATTGACGCATGGTGCAGGGAATGGCAATTGAAACTCAATGTAGACAAGTGTAATGTGCTGTGAATACATAGAAAGAAAGATCTTTCATCATTTAGCTACAATATAGCAGGTCAACAACTGGAAGCAGTTAATTCCATAAATTATCTGGGAGTAGGCATTAGGAGTGATTTAAAATGGAATGATCATATAAAGTTGATCGTCGGTAAAGCAGATGCCAGACTGAGGTTCATTGGAAGAATCCTAAGGAAAGGCAATCCGAAAACAAAGGAAGTAGGTTACAGTACACTTGTTCGCCCACTGCTTGAATATTGCTCACCAGTCTGTGCCAGAGAGGGTTGATAGAAGAGAGAGAGAAGATCCAACGGAGAGCAGTGCGCTTCGTTACAGGATCATTTAGTAATCGCGAAAGCGTTACAGAGATGATAGATAAACTCTAGTGGAAGACTTTGCAAGGGAGATGCTAAGTAGCTGGGTACGGGCTTTTGTTGAAGTTTCGAGAAGATACCTAGACCGAGGAGTCGAGCAGTATATTGCTCCCTCCTACGTACATCTCGTGAAGAGACCATGAGGATAAAATCAGAGAGATTAGAGCCCACACAGAGGCATACCAACAATCTTTCTTTCCACGAACAATACGAGAATAGAAGGGAGAACCGATAGAGGTACTCAAAGTACCCTCCGCCACACACTATCAGGTGGCTTGCGGAGTATGGATGTGGATGTAGATGTAGGCACAACAAAAAGACTGTCACAAATAAAGCATTCAGCCATTAAGGCCTTCGTCTTCGTCAACAACCCCCCCCCCCCCCTCCCACACACACACACACACACACACACACACACACACACACACACACACACACTCTCTAATGCAACTCGCACACATGACAGCAGTGTCAGGCAACTAAAACCACACTGCGAGCAGCAGCACCAGTGCATGATGGAAGTGGTGATTGGGTGGGGGTAAGCAAGGGGCTGGAGTGGGGAATGGGAGAGATAGTATGGTGGGGGTGGTGGACAGTGAAATGCTGCAGCTTAGACGGTGGGCAGGGGAGAGGTGGGGAGGGGAGGGGGGAGAAGCGGAAAACGAGAAAGACCGAGTTTGATGGTGAAGCAGTAAAGCAGATGCCAGACTGAGGTTCATTGGAAGAATCCTAAGGAAAGGCAATCCGAAAACAAAGGAAGTAGGTTACAGTACACTTGTTCGCCCACTGCTTGAATATTGCTCACCAGTCTGTGCCAGAGAGGGTTGATAGAAGAGAGAGAGAAGATCCAACGGAGAGCAGTGCGCTTCGTTACAGGATCATTTAGTAATCGCGAAAGCGTTACAGAGATGATAGATAAACTCTAGTGGAAGACTTTGCAAGGGAGATGCTAAGTAGCTGGGTACGGGCTTTTGTTGAAGTTTCGAGAAGATACCTAGACCGAGGAGTCGAGCAGTATATTGCTCCCTCCTACGTACATCTCGTGAAGAGACCATGAGGATAAAATCAGAGAGATTAGAGCCCACACAGAGGCATACCAACAATCTTTCTTTCCACGAACAATACGAGAATAGAAGGGAGAACCGATAGAGGTACTCAAAGTACCCTCCGCCACACACTATCAGGTGGCTTGCGGAGTATGGATGTGGATGTAGATGTAGGCACAACAAAAAGACTGTCACAAATAAAGCATTCAGCCATTAAGGCCTTCGTCTTCGTCAACAACCCCCCCCCCCCTCCCACACACACACACACACACACAGACACACACACACACACACACACACACACACACACTCTCTAATGCAACTCGCACACATGACAGCAGTGTCAGGCAACTAAAACCACACTGCGAGCAGCAGCACCAGTGCATGATGGAAGTGGTGATTGGGTGGGGGTAAGCAAGGGGCTGGAGTGGGGAATGGGAGAGATAGTATGGTGGGGGTGGTGGACAGTGAAATGCTGCAGCTTAGACGGTGGGCAGGGGAGAGGTGGGGAGGGGAGGGGGGAGAAGCGGAAAACGAGAAAGACCGAGTTTGATGGTGTAATGATGGCTGTGTAGTGCTGGAATGGGAACAGAGATGAGTGAGGACAGTACTAAGGAAGGTTGAGGCAAGGAGGGTTACGATAACGTAGGATTTATAGCAGGGAAAGTTCCCACCTGCGCAATTCAGAAAAACTGGTGTTGGTGGGAAGGATCCACATGGCACAGGCTGCGAAGAAAATATTGAAATGAAAGATATCATGTTTGGCAGAATGTTCAGTGACAGGGTGGTCAACTTGTTTCTTTGCCACAGTTTGTCAGTGTCCATTCATGTGGACAGCCAGCTGGTTGGTTGTCATGTCCACGTGAAATGCAAGACAGTGGTTGCAGCATAGCTTGTAGACCACATGACTGGTTTCACAGGTGGCCCTGCTTTTGATGGGAGAGGTGATGTTCGTGACCGGACTGGAGTAGGTGGTGATGGGAGGATGTATGAGAGGTCTTGCATCTAGGTCTATAAAAGGATATGAGGTAAGGGGTTGGAGCAGGGGTTGTGTAAGGATGGACAATTATATTGTATAGGTTCGGTGGATGGTGGAATACCACTGTGGGAGGGTTGGGAAGGATAGTGGGCAGGACATTTCTTATTTCAGGGCATGACGAGAGGTAGTCGAAATTCTGGCAGAGAATGTAATTCAGTTGCTCGAGTCCGGTACTGAGTATGAGGGGAATGCTCACTGGCCGGACGCTGGGGTATTGGGAGGTGGTGGGAGAGTGGAAAGATAAGGCATGAGAGATTTGTTTTTGTACAAGGTTGGGAGGATAATTACTGTCTGTGAAGGCATCAGTGAGAACCTCGGTATATTTCGAGAGGGACCACTCGACACTGCAGATGCGACGACCACAGGCAGCTTGGCTGTATGCAAGGGACTTCTTGGTATGGAACGGATGGTAGCTGCTGAAGTGGAGGTATTGCTGGTGGTTAGTAGGTTTGATATGGATGGAGGTACTGATGTAGCCATCTTTGAGGTGGAGGTCAAGATCTAGGAAGGTGGCTTCTTGGGTTGATTAGGTCCAGGTGAAGCAAATGGGTAAGAAAGTGTTGAGGCTATAGAGGAACATGGATAGGGTGTCCTCACCCTCAACCAGAGCACGAAGATGCCATCAGTGAATCTGAACCAGGTGAGGGATTTAGGATTCTGGGCATTTAGGAAGGATTTTTGTAGATGGCCCCTGAATAGATTGGTATAGGATGGTGCCATGTGGGAGACCATAGCCGTACCCTGGATTTGTTTGTAGGTAATGCCTTCAAAGGAGAAGTATTTGTGAGTGAGGATTAGTTGGTCATGGTGACTTGGAAGGAGGTTATTGGTTTGGAATCTGTTGGGCGTTGGGAAAGGTAGTGTTCAATAGTGGTGGGCCACGAGCATTAGGGATATTAGTGTAAATGGAGGTGGCATCAACAGTGATGAGTAGGGCACCGTGTGATAAAGGAACAGAAACTGTGGAGAGTCGATGGAGGAAATGGTTGGTATTTTTTATATAGGTGGATAGGTTGTGGGTAATAGGTTGAAGGTGGTGGTCTATAAAAACAGAGATTCTCTAAGTGGGGACGCAGCAACCAGCCACAATGGGCCATCCTGGGTGGTTAGGGTTATGGACTTTAGGAAGCATGTAGAAGGTAGGAGTGTGGGAAGTGGTAGGGGTTAGTAGAGAGATGAACTCTGGGGAGAGTTTCTGGGATGGGAACTTTCCCTGCAATACATCCTACGTTCCTGTAACCCTCCTGGCCTCAACCTTCGTTAGTCACTATCCTCACCCATCCAGCCTGTTCCCATTCCAGCAATACATAGCCATCATTCCACCATCACACTCAGTCTTTCTCCTGTTCCTCTACTCCCCCCCCCCCCCTCCTCCACTACTAAATTTTCTCTCCATTGTGTGAGCCATTGGGGAAGAACACCCTCCCTAACATCTGTGGCATGGATACATCTCCCATCTTCCTTCCGCTCTTCCTTCCCCGCCGTAGCCTCTTGCGTTCCACTAGGTCACAACAACATGTATCCTGTCTGTGTGGTGGACCTGTAATGTACTGTTCTGTCTGAGCCTCCTGACAAAACAGTGATTAACTTATGGTATGTGAGCTGTTGCCTCCCTGTGTATGCCCAGGAGTATTTGCTTGTCATTCTGTAGCATCAGAACTCCCAGAATGGCTACTGTGTCAAATGGCCCATGCTGTGGCTGGGTGGTGCACAAGGAGAGAGCCCTTGATCGGAGGGGATGATATCAAGGTGGATACTTTGTGTGTGAAATAATATCAAGCTCCAAAGGACTGGCTGCTCTTCTACGGTCATCTCTGTGGTCGGTAATGGATCATGGCTACACCTTGGGTGGAGGGCCAGGGTCTCTGGCTTGGGTTGAAATACTTTCCCTGCTACCTGGTCCGCACTAGGACAGAAAGGGACATGTTCACTGCCACACAGCTGTTTTTTTTTTTTTTTTTTTTTTTTTTTAAATATTTAAGACAATTTAGGTGAAGTGGAGTTTCTCAGTAAGATTGTGTCAGATTCTGAATGTGGTTCTGGGAGTAATTTTTCATAGGTACTTCATCCTTCAAACCGATGAGGAACTCCAGGCCAATCTAGAATGTCAGGGCATGCATTTTGTTTGGCATGTGCAGAAAGGACGTAAGGACAATTGCACTGATACTGGAGCCTTTATTCTGGCTTTTGAGGGAGATACTCTCCTGGAGAAGGTAAAGGTTATGTGCTACCGTTGTGACGTGATGCAGTCTTATGTCCTGCCACCCATGAGTGCTTTCAGGCACGTCTTCCTGGTGTACAGTGGACACCCTAATTTGTGACTGTGTTAATTGTCACGACCATTGCACTCAATGCTCACCAGATTGCCCAGGTTATAAGAAGAAAGGACGACACAGAACTACAAGTCCCTTGATTGTTTGTCTGACACTGAAGCTCTTCAGAAATATAACTGACTTCACCCTGTGTTGCTCGGCCACAGGACACACAGTCTGTGTGCCCCAATGTCACTGGCTCTCTTTTGGTTCCAGATCTTGCAGAAGCCTTCTCTCTCTCTCTCTCTCTCTCTCTCTCTCTCTCTCTCTCTCTCTCTCTCTCTCTGTGTGCTGCCTTCCTCAACCTATGAAAGGGAAGAAGAAGGAGAAGGAAAAACAAGAGTCTCAGAAAAGCCTCCCCCCCCCCCCCCCCCTTTCTCCAGTGGCCCTGATGGTGCCATCTCCCCTCTTGCAACCTGAGTCTGACTCTTATTTGTGAACCCATCCTTGTTGGTGACAGGTTGAATCCTGGTGGTATGATTAGCTCCAACCTGTTTGCCTCCCATTTTGATACCCTCTTCATGCTTATTTAGTGGAACTGTAATGTATGCCACGCTATCTCCCAGAGATTCAATCCCTTATTGCGTTTTACTCGGCAGCTTGTGTCGTTCTACAGGAATCTCATTTTATTGATGCTCATTCATCAACCCTTTGCTTTCTATCAGAAATAGGTCAACCCTTTGAGGGCTTCTGGTGGCATTTGCATGTTGATATATGTGGATATTGTTAGTACACTCATCTTGCTTCATACCACATTGGAAGCAGTTGTCGTCAGGGTCCACAGGGACTGCACGGTCACGGTTTGCAAGCTCTATCTTCCTCCTGATGGGCCACCTACATCTGCTGCCTTAACTGCTCTCCTTCAGCGACTCCCCCCTCCCATCCTCCTCCTTGGAGATTTTAATTCACATCACCCTTCGTTGGGCAGGGCACATTCGTCTAGTTGGAGGTCTCCTCATTGACCACTTTCTTGTGGACTATGACCTGTGCCTTAGTGATGGTGGTTTCCCTACTCATTTTAGTGCTGCATATGTCACTTTCTGCCATTGATCTTTCGTTCTCTTCTCTCCCCTTATTCCTTCCTAACACTGGACACCACATGATGAACTTTATGATAGTGACCACTTCTTGTTGATTTTCTCATTCCCTTCCTTCCTCCCAATGACCAGGGCACCCTGCTTGGCTTTCCATTGTGCTGATTGGCCTCCATATACTTCCCGGGTTGTGTTTACATCTTATTTGTCAGGTTGTATTGATAAAGCCATCCGTGATCTGTTTGATAAGATGCTGCTGGCAATGCCACTCCCAACTTGACAGACCACATTAGGCATCAGCTAGTTCCATAGTGGAGCATAGCCATTGCAACTGCTATCCGTGATCATTGTTGTGCCTTGCAACATCTTAAGCGTCACCCGTGCTCTGCTGGTCTTATCAGCTTTAAACATCTTCACACCAAAGCCCGTGACTTAAGGGAGGTAGGATGTCAAACAGGCCGACTTGGAGCAGGAGAGGCACCACAGGACATTTTAATTTCCACTGTCTATACTTTTACAAATAAATTCATAAAACTTTGTCAGTATGACAATGAAGTATTCAGAATGCACACTCATAGCAGTGGAAGTTCGAAGACATAACGAAGTAATTTTTTTTACATGTGAAATTTCATCATTTTTTTCACTTACTAATGGCAGCATTTGTTGCTATAGGTACACTTTTCTTCATGAGTAAGAGAGATGGTTCGATGAATTTTGCACAGCATACAAACCATACTTAAAGGTGTATGAAACTCTAGAATTTTCCAAATATATTAAAAACTGTGGTAAAAATTGAGGTAATTAACTACAAAATTTGTGTTTTTTCTAAACATGAAGTTTAAAATACAACAGATCATTCGTTTTTTCATAAATTAAATAAATTCTACAGTTTCATACACCTGTAAGTATGGTATATATGCTGTGCAAAATTCATCGAAGAATCTTTCTAACTTATGAGGAAAAGTGTACCTATAGCAACAAATGCAGCCATTAGTAAGTGAAAAAGTGATGAAATTTCACACGTAAAAAAAAAAACCATTTGTTATGTTTTCGAACTTCCACTGCAATGAGTGCGAATCCTGAATCCTTCGTGGTCATGCTGACAAAGTTTTATGAATTTATTTGTAAAAGTATAAACACTGGAAATTAAAATGTCCTGAGATGCCTCTCCTGCTCCATGTTGGCCCGTTTAACACGTTCTACCCCCCCTTAATCAAACAGAGCAGGCGGGTGTGTTGGGAATGCTTCGTCTCCTTTCTAGGTTATTTTGTCCCTTCATCATAGGTGTGGGCTACACACCGCACCCTCCAAGGTTGTCACTGGCAGTCTTCCTTTCCAGGCCTTGCCCTTCCAGGTGGCCTTTGTACAGATCCATCAGTTCTCGCAGAACACTTTGCAACCCATTTTGTGATGGCATCAGTGTCAGCCTCGTACCTAGCTGCCTTTTTTTCAGAAACAGTGGGCTGAAATGTCATGCTTATGTCACGTAGAATCCTATTATGAACCTTTTATTGAATGGGATCTTCTTCTAGACCTCTCTTCTTCCCACAATTCAGCTCCTGGCCCTGATTCCATCCATAATCAATTGCTTCAACACCTCAATCCTCCACAACCATGATATCTCCTCCATGTGTTTAGCCGTATTTGGCTCCAAAGCTTTTTCCCCTCATGGGAAAGCAGTATTGTGGTTCCAGTCCTTAAGCCTGGCACAGATCCATCATCCCCTAATAGTTACCGGCCAATCAGCCTGACCAATGGCCCAGCAGGTTGATTTGATTTGGACAGGGAAGCTAAAACAGCGTAGGTCTAACCCGCCACTGCCTGCACCAAAACTGAGTTTATTGTGCGGTATTGCTCCCTGTATATCTAGTAAAGCTATCCAACGCCCTTAAATAGTGCAAGGAATCTCTTCATCAGTTTTTTGTTAGACTCAATTTCTTCAGATCTAGTTGTCCCAAAGGTTCTGTATCTTTTGCTCTCCAATACCTCGCATTCGAAGATTAGGTGTGATGCAGTTTCTTCACCCTCATCACAGATCCTACATTTAGGGTCTTCTTCTTTTATACCCATTGTGTGTAGGTGCTTTTTGGAATTCCCATGGCCAGTCATCAGTCCAGTCATGAGTTAGATCTCTTTTCTGTTTAATCCCAGGATTACAGAACTTCTTTTAAAACATGGCTTGGGCATCATTACCTTACCATGTTTTTGTTTATGGACCTTGGTCCAATATTCTACATGGTGTTTCCTGAGCCAGTTCCATAGTTCTAGTTTGATCATAGCCTTGGTGATTGTCAGGACAGGCTCTGGTCCAATAAATGGAGTTGTTGCACCCATCCTTGCCAACCTGTCAGCTTTTTCATTGCCACAGATCCCTGAGTGGCCAGGGACCCACACTAGGTTTACCCTATTGTTTCCCCCTAGCTCCACCAGAGCCCTGTGGCATTCTGCAACAATCTTAGATCTTGTTGCAGGAGCTGCCAGTGATTTCAGGGCTGCCCGGCTGTCTGAATAGATGTAGATGCTATGGTCATTGTAGCACCTAAGCGTATTCTCCTCCACACATGCCCTGATTGCGGTAATTTCAGCTTGGAATACAGAGGCCAGTTTTCCTATACAGCTTATGCCCTCCAGTCTTGGCTGAATCCCGTACAACCCTGCCCCAACACCTTGGTCTGATTTCAACCAATCAGTGAACCAAACAGTGTCCCCTGTATGTTGTCAAACTGTTTTTTCCCACTGCTCCCTGCTTCCAATTATTATATTGCAAGGCTTGTTGAAGCAGTTGGGAGTTGTTATATAGTCTGCAGGCATTTTTCCAGCCATTCCTATGTTTACCTCACTCAATATGTTAGCATGTGATTCTGGATATCCCGATGAGATCCAGTTTTTGACAGTTTTAAGTGTGTATGCCCCAGCTGCTGCCTCCATCTTGACCAAGAGGTGTAGTGGAGGCATGTCTAGCATGGCTTCCATCCCAGCAGTTGGTGTGCTGCTAATTCCGCCTGTTATGGATAAGCAGGCCAGTGTCTGCACCTTAGCAAGCTACTTAGCTGCATCCTGCTTTTCTACCTTCTTCCACCACACTACGGCCTTGTAGGAAATCCTAGATCAAACCATTGTGGTGTATATCCAGTGCATACCTCTGGGGCTTAGGCTCCAGTTTTTAACACAAGCCCTTCTGGTACTCACTAGAGTAATTTTTGCCTTGGAGCAGATTCTCTTAATGTGAGGGATCCATGTTAGTTTCTCATCTGAGGTTACTCCTAGATATTTCACTATCCCCTTCACAGGTAGAGTTTCATCGAAGAACTTTGGATTCCAACTTGAGTATTGTATATGCCTCTTCGTAAATTGCACCACAACAGTCTTCTTAGGATTAAACCTCAGATCCTAATTTTGCACAATGTCCAATCCTTCTTGTGCCATATTTCTAACTGTGTCAGTAAATTTGCCAAATATTACTATGACAAGGTCATCTGCGTATCCTTGGCAGAAATATTGTCTGGGATTTAGTTCCTCAATGAGTTCGTTCGCCGTTAGATTCCACAATAAAGGGGACAGAACGACTCCTTGTGGACAGCCTCTGGTGGTGTTAATTACCATCTTTTCATTCATCATGGTAGCCTGTACCTTTCTTCCACTAAGCATGGCCCTGGTCCACCTACCTATAGTGGTCCCTAGGCGATGCACCTCTGCTGCTGCCCTTGCCATGGAATCAAAGGTCGTGTTATTGAAGGCCCCTTCGATATCCAGGAAGATGCAGAGGGCTATTTCTCAGAAGTGAAGTGCTTTCTCCAGCCTCCCAACGAGCTGGTGGAGAGCTGTCTCACACGATTTACCTGGTTGATATGTGTTTTGGTTTGAATATAAAGGGGCCCTAATTAGCCTCGTCTCTGCAACATATACATTAAACAGTTTTTCCAATGTTTTGAGAATGAAGGAGGACAGACTGATTGGTCTCATATCCTTGGCCTTGCTATGATCAATTCTCCCTGGCTTTGGAATGAAGACGACATTCACTGCCCTCCAAACATTGGGAATGATTCCTACTGCTAGGCTAACCCTGAATAACCTGCATAGGCCTTTTATGAGATTCTCTCCTGCCTGTTGCAGGAGAGCTGGAAGAATTCCATCTGGACCAGGTGACTTAAATGGTTGGAAAGTTCCCACTGCCCATTGGCTTTTATTAAAGTCCACACACTCCTTGGCTGACTCCCAGTTCTCTTTTTGAGTGCCTGAGAACCATTGTCTCTCCGGAATCACATTCTGATCTGTGTTGTCCGGCTGAGTATATTGAGGAAAGCGAGTTTCGAGGAGCAGTTCCAGCGTTTCATGTGCTGTCTTTGTATATTCCCCATAATCCTTCCTCATCATACCTCATGGAATGATTCGTACTCAAATGAGGATTCTGTGAAGTCTGGCTTGAGCAGCCATGCTCTCCAGTTCCTCACAGAATGCTGTCCAGGATGTCTTCTTTGCTTGTCTGGTTGCAAGGTTTTAGTTGACAAGGGCCTCACGATATGTAGCCCATTGTCCTTTATGTCTCTCAATTTTAAACAGTATTCGTACCTGTTTTCTTTGAATTTTCAAGTTGTTACTCCACCAAGGCACACACCTATCTGTGCACTTCTTGGTGATCGTGCGGTTGTCCTGATATGGGGTCACTATGGCAGAGGTAACAGCCTCTACTACGTCCTCAAACTCTACTGGATTCCTTATCGAGGTTTTAATTTCTGATAAGCCTAAATCAAGGTCGCTCCTCCATGTCTCCCAGTCTGTTTTCGTGGGATTCCTATAGGTCATGGTCTGATTTCCATTTCAACCTTGAATTTAATGTACATGTGGTCCGACGAGGATGGATCTAACACCACATGCCGTTGTTTGACACAGCTGCTCATCATGGAACCAAAAGCTGTGTCAATTACTTCTTCCCTTCTGCTATTTCTGAATGTAGGTTCATTGGTCCTATTCAGGACCCCCAAGTTGTTAGCTAAAAGAAATTTAAGAAGGCACTCACCTCTACTGTTGGTGTTCTTGCTGCCCCACACTAGGTTGTGGGCATCGGCCTCGCATCCCACCAGCAGTTGGTCACCTTGCTGATGGCAAACCTCTACCAGTCTCCTCACCTCCAAAGGAGGAGGAGAGCTGTCTTCGTAAGGTAGGTATGCTGAGGCTGAAATAATTTCCCTCATGATACCTTCCTCTCATTGCTATGTCTTAATGGTCACTAGGTCCCTGGAGCAGAAATCCATGGTCACTAGGTCCCTGGAGCAGAAATCCATCATTGGCATGAAAGAAATTCCATTTCTTATATAGATGAGAGTTTCTTTGATTTCTAGCTTAAATCAGTGGCTAAAGAATGTCTTGGAACAGTAGTGTGTAAAGGTAGGATGAAACAAACAGCTTGGTGGAATGACACAGTCAAGGCAGCCTGTAAAAGGAAAAAGAAGGCGTTTCAAAAATGCCTACATACTAGAACTCAGGTAGGCAGAGAAAGCTATGTTGAAGAAAGAAACACAGCCAAACAGATAATTGCAGCATCCAAGAAGAAATCTTGGGAAGACTTTGGAAACAGGTTGGAGACTTTGGGTCAAGCTGCTGGAAAACCATTGTGGAGTGTAATTAGCAGTCTTCGAAAGGGAGGTAAGAAGGAAATGACAAGTATTTTGGACAGGTCAGGAAAACTTCTTGTGAATCCTGTTGATGCCTTGGGCAGATGGAGGGAATATTTTGAAGAGTTGCTCAATGTAGGTGAAAATACAATCAGTAATGTTTCAGATTTCGATGTACAATGGGACAGGAATGATGATGGAAATAGGATCACATTTGAGGAAGTGGAGAAAATGGTCAATAGATTGCAGGGCAATAAAGCGGCTGGGGTGGATGAAATTAAGTGGGAACTCATCAGATACAGTGGAATGTCAGGTCTTAAATGGCTACACAGGATAATTGAAATGGCGTGGGAGTTGGGACAGGTTCCATCAGACTGGACGAAAGCAGTAATCACACCAATCTTTAAACATGGAAACAGAAAAGATTGTAACAACTACAGAGGTATCTCTTTAATCAGTGTTGTGGGTAAAATCTTCTCAGGTATTGTTGAAAGGAAAGTGCAAGTATTAGTCAAAGACAAATTGGATGAAAATCAGTATGGGTTTAGGCCTCTTAGAGGTTGTCAGGACCAGATCTTTAGCTTACAGCAAATAATGGAGAAGTGTTATGAGTGCAATAGGGAATTGTATCTATGTTTTATAGATCTAGAAAAGGCATATGACCAGGTTCCTAGGAGGAAGTTATTGTCTGTTCTACGAGATTATGGAATTGAAGGCAAACTTTTGCAAGCAATTAAAGGTCTTTACATAGATAGTCAGGCAGTAGTTAGAGTTGACGGTAAATTGAGTTCATGGTTCAGAGTAGTTTCAGGAGTAAGACAAGGCTGCAACCTGTCTCCACTGTTGTTCACATTATTTATGGATCATATGTTGAAAACAATAGACTGGCTGGCTTGAGATTAAGATATGTGAACACAAAATAAGTAGTCTTGCATACGCGGATGACTTAGTTGTGATGGCAGATTCGATTGAAAGTTTGCAAAGTAATATTTCAGAGCTAGATCAGAAATGTAAGGACTATGGTATGAAGATTAGCATCTCCAAAACGAAAGAAATGTCAGTGGGAAAGAGATATAAATGGATTGAGTGCCAAATAGGAGGAACAAAGTTAGAACAGGTGGACGGTTTCAAGTACTTAGGATGCATTTTCTCACAGGATGGCAACACAGTAAAAGAACTGGAAGCGAGGTGTAGCAAAGCTAATGCAGTGAGCGCTCAGCTGCGATCTACTCTCTTCTGCAAGAAGGAAGTCAGTACCAAGACTAAGTTATCTGTGCTCCGTTCAATCTTTCGACCAACTTTGTTGTATGGGAGTGAAAGCTGGGTGGATTCAGGTTACCTTATCAATAAGGTTGAGGTTACGGATATGAAAGTAGCTAGGATGACTGCAGATACTAGTAGATGGGAACAATGGCAGGAGGGTGTCCACAATGAGGAAATCAAAGAAAAACTGGGAATGAACTCTATAGATGTAGCAGTCAGGGCGAACAGGCTTAGATGGTGGGGCCATGTTACACACATGGGAGAAGCAAGGTTACCCAAGAGACTCATGGGTTCAGCAGTAGAGGGTAGGAGTCAGGGTAGACCAAGGAGAAGGTACCTGGATTCGGTTAAGAATGATTTTGAAGTAGTAGGCTTAACATCAGAAGAGGCATCAATGTTAGCACTGAATAGGGGATCATGGAGGAATTTTATAAGGGGGACTATGTTCCAGACTGAACGCTGAAATGCATGATCAATCTTAAATGATGATGATGATGATGATGATGATGATCAGCTTACCTCCAGTGCCACCAAGGCCCGATACGCCCCCTTTATATAAGTAGAGTTCTTGTATCAGGGCCACATCCACTTCCTGTCTCCCCAGGCAGCAGCTCAGGGCAGCAGAGGCCCCTTTACTGTGCTGCAGATTAATCTGCAGCACCTCCAGTCTCCATCTTGCTGTTATCATAGCCTTTGAGAACACTGACGGTGACCTGTGAGAACCCTGAAAACAATTTCAGGTCCTGCTATCGCATCGCCGTCAGGGACTTCTCTCCGACCTCCACCAACAGGGTTCGTCCTTCTGGTACAACCTTCTGGTTGATCACTCTCCAGTCTTCTGTTGAGACTTTGGGTTCTGGCCCCTATTTTCTTGAACAGTCTCTTAGGAGAGATATCCTTAAGGATCTTTGGTACCCATATTGATACCTTTGCAGTCTTAAGAAGTTCCACTGCCATGTTGACCATAAGCTTCACATCTTCCCACAGGTATGTCATGGGCACCTTGTCCTTAAGCCATTCCACCGTGTGCACCCCCCACAGACAAAAATAGATCACCACGATCTAGACAGACACTCCTGAAGTTGGATCCTGGACCAGTGTCCCCCCCAATCTTTTCAAAGAAGGCCATCTATATAGATTCTTCCTGTTGCGAGGTGATGGCCACCAGTGGATAGCCTTCCTGGGTAACGGCCATCTTAAAAACCAAGACTGCAGTACTATACATCTGTTTCCGTATTTCTTGCATCGGTTTTTTCTGGTCTCGCTTATCCAGGGAGGAGGGAGTCTTGGATTCCTCCCTTATCCATTTGCTGCCTGTCTTCGACATTTTGGGGGTCTGCGTATCCCCTTCAACCTGAGACAGTTTTTTCTTGGGGGTCTTAAGTTGAAGGCCCTTTAATTCCCTCCACTTGTCTTTAGGGAGCCATTCTTTCCCTTCCTTTTCCCTCTGTTCCCTGAGTAGTTTCCTCCTCTGGGCCCCAGACAAGGCTTTAATCTTGATCTGGTCCAACTTCTCAGTTACAGTTCCCACTTCTGGCTCAGGTCTGGACCCTGATACAGTTGTGGGAATGCCTTCCATCGGTCCTGACCCTGATGTTTGTGCGTCTGAGGCCTCAGTTTGCCACTGAGTTTGTTTTTCTATATTTTATTTAATCATGTCCATATTGGTCCCACGAGATTTGAGGATCTACACGGTCCGCACCACGAATAACCCGCGCAGTGTAAGGCTACTTACACAGGGAGGTCACCCGGTATCCCTGAGGCTCCATTTGTGACACATCTTCCCATGTGCCACACACCCCTCGACACGGAACCCATCACACCTTGGGTTGGGAAAGGGAGTTGAGTAGTACTAGGAGTGAATAGGGAAGATGGGATGTTGTGGGACACTCTGTCTGATCCATTGGCTGAGGCCTTTCTGGCAGTAGGTCCTCCACCTTCGGTTTAGCCCTCAGCTTCACGCGGATAGGCAAGCCTCTCCACCCACTCGGGCAATGTTTTGTCAAGTTGGTGTCCCCCGGAGAGGCCCTGCAGGTTACTAGACTGGATGGTAGCACATTGGCTCAATTGGGTCCTTGAATCTCGGGACCTTTAATCTCCTTAGCAGTGCGGCTTTTGGGAGGGACGGTCTCCAAGTGATCATTTGCTTCAGTTATAAACCCCAGCTCAGCAGGCCTTTTCTCAGTGCCACCATATTGTTGCAGATTTCTTTGATATTTGTAAGCCTACAATGCAGCTTGATGCCACCACATCCTCCTTGACTGCTCTATGAGTGAGGTCTTCAGGGGTACCCTCCCGATTTTTATTTGCCAGGTCCTGTCCCACCAGTCGTTCACAGTCCAGGGGCACTTCACAGGACTCCTCAATAAGTGTCCTCCTTTTTCTCTTTGCTATTAGTGGACTTGTGGATTCTGCCGGACTGTTGGTTGCCTCTTCTCTGTATATGGATGATTTCTGTATTTGAGCTAGCTCCCACTCAGTGGCCTTTGCGGAATATCAGCCGCAGGGTGCCATCCAGTGCACTTCCATGTGAACACTGTTGCATGGTTTTCAATTCTCGTCCCTTACGTTGAGTGTGTGCATTTCTGTCACCTTATTATGGTCCATCCTTATATCGAGCTCTCCTGATGCCCAGTAATTGACCATGGTCTCCCAGTTCCATTTCTTGAATCTTCTTTTTGACAACAACTTACTTGATTACCCCGCATCTGTCATCTGAAGGTTTGCTGTTTTCATAAATTCCATATGCTTTGCTTCCTAGCCCACACTTCTTGGGGCACAGGTCATTCACCTCTTCTCCATCTTTACTGGACATTAATTCTTTCTCCTCTGGACTGTGGTCTCAAGTTTATGGATCAGCTGCTCCTTCCACACTACTCCTCTGGGATTCAGTCCACCATTGTGGTATCCGTTTAGTCACCAGTTCCTTTTGCACTAGCCTTGTTGATAGCCTTCTGGTTGACAGTATTATCCCCCCCCCCTATTTCAATTCAGTAGTCCCAGCTCTTGGCTTCCTCTGCCATCACTATCCGTTCTTCCTCTGCTCACCCCTCCTACTCTGTTCTTTTCATTGCATTGGGCTGTCACCTTCCTGCTGCCCGGCCTCCAGTGGGTTTACCGGTTGGGTTCTGCCTCACTTCAATCTGCCATAACTTCCATCTCCCCTCCTTGTCCTACTCTTCCCCATGTTCTTTCCCAATCACTCCTCCCCCCCTCCCCCTCCCCCTCCCCCCATTTGGTTGTTTCCACAGGCCAGGATTCAGATGAATCTCTTCCGGGGCCCAGAAGCCTCCATTGCTCCAGTGGCATTCCATTGTTTATTCCGAATGCTGTTGTAGGAGTTTCAGGATGCCATTGTTTTTTTACACCTATGGCTCTAAATGCACCACTCATGTGGAATATGCCATCATGTCTTCTGTTGGTATGGAGCACCATCTCTTTCCTGCCACATATGGTGTGTTTACTGCTGAGTTGATGGCCATCTGTCAGAACCTCAGCTTCATTAAAGGGTGCTCATTGACCTGAATTTTGTTGTATGAGTGGCCATCAGGCTATCGCTCATAGTTTTTCCTGTCACCCCTTGGTCTCTAGCATGCACGAACTTCTCATTGATCTTGATGATGCTGCTTGTTCGATTGATTTCCTGTCCACATAGGTATCCCAGGTAATGATCTTGCTGATCGTCTGGCTGAGGGGGTGGCCAGCTACCCCTCATTCTTTATGAACCTCCAGGGCCAGATTTCTGGCTTTACATCAAATCCCTTTTTGCTCAGTTATGGGCTGATTCTTGGGTGGCTACCCCCGTCCCAAGTGTAATAAACTTGGCACAATCACGGAGACTCCCACTATGTGACATTTTTCCCTCTGCCTCTCCCGGTGAGAATCTACCATTCTCTGCCGTCTTTGTATTGGCTGTAGTAGGTTTACGCATAGTTTTTACTACACAATGAGCCACCCTCCCATTTGTAGTTGCAGGACTCATCTCACGGTGATCCATATTTTGCTGGACTGCTCCTGACTTTTGTTCCATCACACTAAATATGCCCTTCCACCTTCCTTGTCTTGGGTGTTAATGGACGGTCCTTGCTTGGTTATGTCCTTCCTCAGTTTTCTTTGCGAAAGTAGTTTGTCCTCTTGGGTGTGATGGAAGCCTTGACCTTGCCTCCACACTGGCCAGGTTCCCCCTGCCTGTTTCCTTACATTTTGTCTGGTCTGTTGTGCAGTTTCATTTCCTCTTTCCTAGTGTCTTGTTCCCCTGGTGTTGTCCCCATTATATCATGATAATGGTATGGTGAGGGTTTTGGAATGGGTGGTGCTGGTGCTGGTGTTCCACTGCGCGTAGCATTTCTGGGGCACCCCTGCTCTTCTCGTTTCCACCCACTTCCCTCCTGTTCTTTTGTCTTCCTGCTGCCTTGATGTGCCTTTTTCTTCATTGTTTGCCCATTATCACTTCCCCTTGACTGGACTGTGCTGTTTGTGTTGTTCCTCCCTTGATTTCTGCCACCCTTGGTCATGGGACCGATGACCTTGCTGTTTGGTCCCCTCCCACCATCAACAACCAGCCCCAGACTGAACAGCAGGGCTGATTGGTACTCAATTTCATTAGGTGGTATGGACACTGCATCCAATACAAAATAGGTAATAACACACCTAGCTTTCAGAACTGTATGTTCCTTCTTCAAGTAAGGAAAGAGTGTTGGCACATGTGCATACATACTCTAGCTTGACAAAGGATTTATTCTGAAAGCTAACAAGTTTTCTTTCTCTTTGGTGTGTGCCTATTAACAACTAAATGCTTTTGCTATTCAGTGAATGGTCTCATTTATATATTAATATTGCTGTACTATATGTTGGAAATAATTTGAATTGCAAATATCAGAGAAGGCTAATCTTGTTGTCTGCTGGGGAGAGCTTTATCGATGTGATGCTTTCATCACATTTCGACACAATACTGACCAGGTCTGTTTATGAATCAGTTTGTGTAGATCTTGGTTGCTATTTACTATGAAGCTACCAGATTGGTGTCCTGTTACTTGAACATCAAACTTGTTGTGAGCAAACAACTGAGGCTGATGAGCTACGAGTTTCTACCACACATTAATGTCTTGGGGTGTAATATTAGTTTTGTCTTAATTGTTTCTCATCCATCTATACATATCTCTGAAACCATGTTAGACCTATTCATTGGCAGTGAGACTACCCAAGATCCAACCAAAGAAAGAAATTGAGAAATTGTTATGATGAACATCGTGAGTATAAACAGAGAGAAATTGTTATGCTGTATTTTCTTGTGATCCAAAATTTCACAATTTGAATTTCCCTATTATACATTTGTAACCATATTAGAGAAGGAAAGTTGCTACTCACCATTTAGCAGAGATGCTGAGTCACGATAGGCACAACAAAAAGATTCACACAATTATAGCTTTCGGCCATTAAGGCCTTTGTCAGCAATAGACACATATACACACAAGCGTGCACACACTCACGCAAACACAACTTGCACACACATCTGCAGTCTTAGACAACCAATGGTTTCAGTTGTCTGAGACTGCAGACGTGTGTGCGAGCTGTGTTTGCGTGAGTTTGTGTGTGTGCGTGTGTGTATGTATTAACAGCCTGCAATGGGACACTCGAGTCAAATGCTTTCCAGAAATCTACAAATCAGCCTTTTCCTCTTCATCCACAGTTTGCAGCATATCATGTGAGAAAAGAGCAAGCTGAGTTTCGCATGAGTGATGCTTTCTGAAACCATGCTGAGTTGTGGACCTAATCGTCTCAGTCTCAAGAAAGTTTATTATTTTCAAGCTGAGAATATGTTAAATGATTCTGCAGCAAACCGAATTTAGAGATATTCATCTGTAATTTTGTGTGTCCGTTCTTTTATCCTTCTCCTATAAGGAGGCACCTGCACATTTTCCATTCACTGTAGGGAAGGTTGAAGGAGAGGAGAAGGGATGGCAAGGATGAAGGGGAGAGGCTTTAGACTGAGAATAGGCCAAAAATTGTACACTGGTAGACATTGTGTCAGCCTCACCCCATAAGAACAGAGTAAGAAGTAAAGATGGATTAAGAAGAACAGATATGAATAGTGGAATCAAGAACTGAGAAAAGGAGATGGAGAATATTACAAAGAGAAAGAGAGAAGGAAGGAGAATGAAGATGAAAAAGTAAAAGCACATGTGTGATCCTTATGGGTTTATTTGATTGAGTTAAAGATGGGGAGTGAAACTGGCTGTGTCTGATTTCAAAGAAATCATCCTGGATTTGGGAATGATTAATAAAAAAAAAAAAAAAAAGTGTAGATAGGTGTAAGAATGCCCCTCCCCCAGATGTTACTGCAGAGTGTTAATCATTGCATCACCTCACTGTAAACTGCTGCTTAGTCCACAAAATGAGATTACAGGACCTTTTTTCGATAGTGAGAACTCGCTTGGTTTTATTATTTTAATTTATAGGTGACGTAGACACAAATAGAGAAAGCAGCTAATTTTTAACACAGCATGCAATGTAAATGGAACAGTAGATTGCTATTTACCCTAAAGATAACATGTTAAGTTGCAGACAGGCACAATTAAAAGACACTTACACAAAACCTTTATGCCAGAGGCTTTGTCAGAAAAAGAAAGAGAAACACACACTATTCATTTACGCAAGCAAGCACAAGTGACCACCAACTCTGGCAGCTGAGACCAAAATGCATTCTTATATGTAAGTGTCTTTTAATTGCGCCTGTTTGCAATTTAACATGTCATCTTTACAGTAAGTAGCAATCTCTTTTCCTAGATTGTTAATATTCCAAACTGGAGTTTCCATTGTTTAATAAACAAAGCAGATTATTCTTAATTCATAGGTATTTATATTTAAATGAACCAGAGCTCGAATTCACATGTTACAGATCTTCCTAAACATCTGACCTCTGCGACTTGGTGTTACAGATAATATCAGATTTTGTCAATGAAAGTGTCAAAAAGTTGACTTACTTTTACTATTTTTATTCTATGGCATCGTAATATGGGGTAATGCTTCACTGAAGAAAAATGTATGTGTGTGCAGAAGTGTGTAAAAATGGTGATTTCTTATTTATGCTCTAGAACTCCTTGTAGAAAGCATTTTAAACAGTTTAGCTTGTGTATTTGTTGTGCATAGGTGTTTAAAAATGTTAATTTGTTAAAAAAATTGTTATATGTGCTCTAGAACTTGTTGTAGATAACACTTTTAACAGTTCAGCTTACTGACAGCAGCCTCACAGTATATTTACTGCTTTATGAAGTATGTTGTCAACAATTAATCACAGTTCGAAAACAACAGTAATATTATTAAACATAGTACTAAAAGGAGAAATGATTTACACTAACTATCACTCGGCATTAGTGTAGCATAGAATGGCATGAAGTATTCAGCCATAATAAACTTGACCATTTGCCCAGTGATGTAAAGAATCTAATACGCAATAAAATCAGCTTCAAGCACAAACTACTACTACTACTACTACTACTACTACTACTACTAATCATCATCATCATCATCTCCTCCTCCTCCTCCTCCTCTATAGAATAATTCCAGGATATTTTTATGGGGTGGGGCATCGAACATAATTCCTGTCTACATGTAAAAAAAAGAAAAAAAACCTGAAGAAATCATGCAAATGGTCAGCAAGGGAACAGTGGGGGACAATGAATTAATGAATCAAAAGATTACTTTTCTCATAGTGAAATCAGCGGCAGCCGAGGTGTGTGTAAAGGGACCCTGCCCAAAGTGGTGCAGCAGTTAACACTCTTGACTCTTGACTTGCATTCAAGAGAAGCTGAGATTAAAGTCATGTCTAGCCAACCAGATTTAGGTTTTCTGTGGTTTCTCTAAACTGATTAACGTGTCAGGACAGTACCTTTGAAAATCAAATGCCTGGGGTTGATTTCCATCCTTGCTCTATCTGAACTTGTCCTTCACCTCCAATGACCTCATCGCTGATAAAGTGACTGCATGGTGAGAAAAAGAGGTTCTGAGAGCAATATATGAACTACAAAAAATAGTGTTGATGGATACAAAAACTGAAAAGATGATCACATTTTGGCTTTTTGAACTATTAAACACTTCACTCTTATTCCTAACACACTTTTTTTTTCTTATGTAAAGTTCTTAGCTAATTCCAGTTAGACATTAAACAAGCACTCTCTTGAAATTCTGAAGAAAATAGAAACCACTACTATCTGATTACCTAGGCATAACAATTGTAGATTCTGTGTAACTATATGGTAAGTAGTAGTGTTAGTTGTGAACAAACCTTTATTATTATAAATGTAGACTATTGATTCTATTTTAAGTAATTCAGTACAGTTCAATAAATCTGAAGCTCACAATAGGACATAAACTGCAACAATGTTTAATGCAACTGAGCAAGAGGCAGCTTTTTCAAACCAAGTATCATTCTTTTTCATTTTATACTCTGAAATACAATCTGTGTACATACAGGTATTATATAGTGGTGTAGCAATAATTTATTATTGATACAGTGTACAGATATAGTGCTGAACAGTTGCTTCTCTTTTGTTAATGAATGTTTAAATGTATTTCACATCCCAGAAAGCTCTCCTCTATGATGGGATCTACGGGCCAGTCAGTAAATAGATGTGTGATTAACCCTTGAGGGGCAATGCTAAGAATAAAGTAGGAAATTTGCTGGCAGAAATTGATATAAACTGATTGCAGCATGTCACCTTTTAGGTTTACACTGGATCTACTAGAAGAGGTAACATTATCTGAATGTCTACAGAAATGGTCCTATCAGTGCTCTAGACTTTTTTCAGAATGACACTGGATCTTTCGTGAATACATTTCCATTACCTCTACACTGATGAGCCACCACATTATGACCACCTTCTTAATAGCTTGTTTGTCCATCTTTGGAACCAAATACGCCACCATTTGTGCTAATCAAGAATCCAGCATTTTGTTGGTAAGTTTGTGCAGTTATGTGGCGTTAGATGTCTACGCATAGGTCATATAATTCATAATAATAACGGGCTGATTTGCATACGTGGTGATGGCGCCCAGTAGCAACCCAGGTGGCTTCCATAGGATTTAAATCAGGCAAATTTGATCATTGAGACATCAATGTGAGTACACTATGATGCTCCTCAAACCACTGTGGCACAGTGGCCTACAGATATGGACAATTATACCGCTGAAAGGTACCACCATTGAGGAAGACATCAAGGATGAAATGATGCAGGTGGTTCGCAGCTGTCAGCATGTCTTCGATTGCTACCACAGGTCCCATGCAAGCACAGGAGAATGTCTCCCATAGCATAATACTGCTCCCACCAGCATGCGTACATGGTGCACTGCACGTTTTGAGCCACCGTTCATCATGATGACACCATTGATGTCACTGAGCCAGCACGTGGACATGTGGGGGTGGTCTGCTGCAGAGCTCTATATTCAACAATATATGATGAACAGTATACTCTGAAGCACTTGTGTGTACAGCAGCATTGTGTTCTTTTGTTGGAGATTCCACAGATCACAATCTGTACTACTTTACAGAGCAGACAAACCTCCGATCCTCATATTCTGTGAAGAGCCGTGGACATCCAACTGTTTAATGCCTAACGGTAGTTTCACTGTCCTCCTACCTCTTTCTGTAGATGCTCATAACAGTAGTAAGTGAATGTTTGACTAGGTTTACCATTTTTGAGATATTTGTTGACACAATCTGTGTAATAATAATCTGTCCTTTGTCAAAGTCTCTTAGAGAGAAACCCGTGTTTATAGCATTCGTAGATTTAGAGAAAGCTTTTAACAGTGTTGACTGGTCAACACTCCTTGAAATTCTGAAGGTAGCGGAGATAAGATACAGGGAGTGAAAGGTATCTACAATTTGTCAGAAATCAAATTGCAGTTGTAAGAGTCGAAGGATGTGAAAGGGAAGTGGTGGTTGAGAAGGGAGTGAGGCAGGATTTCAGTCTATCCCCAATGTTATTCAATCTCTTTATTGAGCTAGCAGTTATGGGAGGCAAGGATGTATTTGGAAAGAGAATTACAATTCTGGTGGAAGAAATACAAATACGTTGAGATGTTTACTGATAACATTGTAGTTCTGTCAGAGATGGAATAGGGCTTGGAAGATCAGCTGAACATAATAGATAGCGTCTTTAAAAGAGGTTGACAGCTAACTGGAGCTGCTCAACAATTGGGCAGGAACTCAGTTAGAACTGGCTAGAGCTGCAGTTGAGTGGTCTCTGATCTGTGTCATTCTTGGTGCCTCAACTCAGGGCATGGATGGCACACTTGCGGCCATCGATGGGTGGCGTGAGTCACTGTCACTGCCACTGTCGGACAGCAGAGAAACCTCTGTACACAGAACAGTTGCACCTGTGTGTTATCAACTAGCTTTAATACCGCAGAAATGAAGGTGAATTTGTTGAAAATTTTGGCATATGTTTTATTGGAAAATAAGTGTTGTGGATTACTTTTAAAGATCACACAGTGATAAATCCATGATGATGAAATCAGTCAATGAAATGGGGAGAGGATTCTGTTATTGAATGACTAGAAAACAGTAACAGACGTTCAATGTAACACACTGTATTATGAGGACTTTCCCAAAACTGGTCTACTGGAAAGTACCCACAACAGCTCTGGTCATAGGAATAATAAAAGTACTACAGTGCACTACAAACTCAGTGCCATTGAACTTATTTGGAACTTTATCGAGAACAGGAAAGTGAATCACAACAGGGCTTTTAAGATAAATTGTAATCTACAGCTGCGTCACTCCACTGTGCAAATTTTCACCAGAGTGTGATGGAGATATGCTGTGAGTCAAGAGCTCAGTTCGAAAACAGGTATGCACAAACTGCTAAGTGTCTTGACATTGCAGCAAAACCATAGGTGATTCAAGCAGACGAGTATGACAGCAGTGGGGCAAGAAATACCAACAAAAGCAATAAAGTACGGTTTGTTTATTTTTTTTATTTTATTCTTTAATTCATTTTGATGTTGATCATTGTATCCCATAAAATTTTATCCAGCTAATCACTGTAAATCACAGTTCACATTTTCATTTACTATCAAAGGTGCATAATAAATTTAATCTTTCATTTATTGAGAGCTGTTTGTACCTTGAGTGTACATACTGAATTTCCCATTTTACAGTTTTGTCTGTGTGCCCTGCAGACACTGAATACGGCGGGTGTAATAGCTACATATTATGCATCATACAACAGTGGCAGTGCATTGGTATGACAATTACACTTGATCATAACCTTGCATAGATTGCAGCTATAAATCGACTGCTTTACAAATCCATAATTGACAAAATGAGGTTTATTTGTTAGTGATGGTATGTGATATAAACAACAAAAGTTCAAGTTCTACACTTGTGTTTTCTCAGCTGCAATGGTTATGAAAGTAAGCTGTCACAGCATTGTCCATTTAATATTACTGTGTTGAAACAACTAATCAGAAAACAATGCGTCCAAATGAATCGAAAAGGGTTGCATATTTAAACTGTGAGAAGGAGACTGTTAAAAAAAAGGCACTGTGACTCTTCGAAGTTGACACTACCCAGAAAGGCTCAAAAAAGTATGCTTTCTAATAAATATTTCTGAGTACATAATATAATTTTCATCAAAATATAATATACAGATATAAAACGAAAATAGATTTTTCCATGAAGCTGGCAAAGTGTGACACACCAATGTTAATAATGCAGTGTAACCAGAAGAGGAGCTCGTATCAATGATTATGAAATGGATAATAGTATACTTGTAAATTTATGTTGAATTCTAGCTCAAATACATCCTCGCATAATGTCACAGAGACATGTATTCATGTCTGTGTATGATAGGGAGTTATTCACATGGACTAAGACTGTTTAACAGGATATAATATTAAGTAGATACTGCATTTTATACTCATAATTTGAGAAATTTTACCTTTAAATAAGAGCGACTCTATCCAAAGGGAATACTTTTGTTTCCAGGAGAACATTCTCTGTACACAATGTTACTCTTAGTTCTTCTTTAATTCCTGTTTACTTCATTCTCGACATTTTATCTTTCATCTTTTGATAACATTATGTTCACTTTCACTTATTTGTTTTTTCTCAACTGTTCTTAATCTTCTTACCTGCTTTCACTCCCATACAAATCCTTTCTTCTCACTTACGTTTCTCATAGATGAAGTCTTGGTTCTGTAATGAGGCAGTCTTTGTTTCTAATGCCTACTGTTCTGTTTCATAGGTTTTTTTTTAATGCAGTTTCTTAATTCTCACCTAAGTCATACACTACTTTATTCTGCCTTTTTATGAGTTTCCTGTGCCATCTTTTTTATTTGTCATTTGTTTGCCACCAAGTCTGTTATGTGTGTGAACATTTCATAGCCATTATTAACTGTTGAGGATCTGTGCTAGACATTCTTTCTTTATGTATAGCTTGTGATGTTGACTACTGTTGCTGATTTTCAATATTGTTATTTGTGTTTTACATGGTCATCTGTAGTTGCAATTTCATAGATAACAGAGCTACAATAGCTTTCCTTTTCGTAGTTCATCTGTGAATAACGACTGGTAGTTGAGGAGAGAATGCGTTAACATATTCCATTCTGTTTGTACAGCACTATTAAAACATTCTTGTTTTTTATTTTCAAAACTTGAAAGAAAGTTAAAGAATAAATAATTTGTCCCTTCTGTGTCATGGTATACTGATCTTACATACTCTTACGTTCAGAGTGATTATTGAGATGTATTCCTTACAGTTCTTATTACATATCTTCAATTTTTTTAACTACTTCAAACTGAAATTTCTGTGATCTTAGCAGAAGTAAACAATAACCCATCACTCACAAGGAGTTTTCCCCTGTTATGAGCCACAGAGAAAAGTAAGGATGTAGAAAAGTTGCTAAAGTAAGCATTGATGCTCAGTTTCAAGATCAAAAGAAATGTATTTAATGTGCTGGAATAATACAGTAATAGTGTAATGGAAGCATCAATGGAGAATATATAAATGTCATACATGACAAATAATGGAAGGGCTTGTGGAACAAGACAAATCCTTCAGAGCTGATAGAATACTTGGGGCCCACATACCCCCCCCCCTCCACCCACACACATTTTAGAAAGAGATAATGCTGTCATTCCCAGACTGTAATGCAGTTGGAAGGCTGAAGTGTGAGAATTTTCTATTAGCTCTGAAGGAGGATCATCCAAAACCTAGTGATGTTAGTTTTGTTTGTGTGCTTATCAATCACTCAATGTGTCAACTATATGGTTAGTTGTTATCTTTACTTCCTTCATTATTTATATTCCACCTTTATAGCAGTCACAATATTGTTAGCGATTTGCTTATTTCCTTGTGCCCATTCATCAGTTTTATATTTTATTATGTTACCAGATAACTGTTGTTTTGGATTTTGTGGCATTTTTGTGTGTCTGGCAGTTCTTTTCTTCTAGAGCAGTTTTGTTTGAACTATAATAATTATTGTTTAAAAATGCCTATTTCATTACTTTGAATATTTCTCTTTAAACACAGGATGTGTATACAGCCACTTCAGTTGCACAATTCTTTTTTATTTATTATTATTATTATTATTATATATATATATATATATATATATATATATATATATATATATATATTTTTTTTTTTTTTTTTTTTTTTTTTTTTTGTGCAAGCGAAGTGGTTGTGTATACATCCTGTAATTAAATAGCATGTGGTTGCTGGATCACAGCCAATCAAAATGGTTAAAATTTCAAGTTTCTCTGTAATCTACCTTTATAAACTTCCCTTTGTTGACAATTTAGTTTATACTTTCTATCTTGGTGTATATTGTTTCAAATTTGTGTTGTGATTCATGGCAATTTGCTTATTTTTTAAAGTATGAGAAACCATACCTCAATGAACTTTAAAAAGGAAAGTGGAACTTGTCAAGACTTTATAGCTTTCTATTTTCTACACAATTTGCATCAAATAAATTGCCGTAGCTGTAAGTATTTTGTCAGAGTTTATAGAGGTCTCTTACTTGTTAGAAAAATTAAAAGCTCAAATTTTTATGCTGTGGGCACACAGTAGTCCCATATCAAGTACGTCATATTGTCACAGCTGTTTGTTCCACTAGTGGCTCTCAGAATTCAAATTACTGAACATTAGATAAGAGAGGAAGGCAACTGATAAATGAAAAAGTTATGAGATTCTCTGGCTTTTGTGGCCTATGGTGTTATTCTGTCAAAAATAATGAAATAATAGAAGGAAATGGGACTTGTTAACATTTTGCATGAAAGGCATCATGACCCCGAGCTGAGACATACACAAAAGAACAAAATGGGATAGAGGTTAACTAAATTAGCATAAATGGTGACCAGATATTTTTAAAGAAACGAACACATTGTGTAGCCAAAATTTCCACTTAAAAGTCATGTGGCTCTGATGCCAGGAGGAGGAATGCCAGCACCTTGTATTGTGGAGCTGGTATCAGAGACCTTGCCATTGTGAGTTTATGCAAAGTGCTTAGTGTTTAACGTGTTGACTGCTGCATGCATAGTGAGGGATATTCCAGCACAAGGCCATGACATGGTGTGAGCTATGAGACACTGTTGTGGGCACAAGGGATTAGGCTTTAGGCTCTTCTGTGGCTGCTGGAGGCCTCATAGCAGTCAAGATGTTAATCATTCTTACCTCAAAGCTTTGTTATCATCAAGCGGGCCTAGTAAAAGCAGTACATTGGTTGCAAATTGGCTGTTAAATAATGTGTATTGTCCCTCTGGTAGTTTCATCTTTGTTAAAAATATTTATCAGTGATTGGTGACGTGTTGGTGTGTGCAGTGATGGACACATGCACAGGGAATATTTTGCAGCAAAGACAGTAAAGAAAGGCATGGGACATCTGGCAGGGATATGTGACGAGTATGGGCATAGAATTTCATGTGGCTGTGTTGACATTGGCAGTTTGATGAAAAGCTTCTGTACCTAATATGGGGAAGCAGTTGTAAGGATGAGAGACATTTAAGTACACAGCAGTTAGAAAATCAGTTTCCTGGTGGAGCAGCTAATTAATCCCTTGTGCATCAAGACAGTTTTATGCAGTAGGCAAGTACACAAATATTATTCTTTTAGTTCTTTTCATTTAGTTGATCATTCAGTTTTAGGATTTTAAAAGTGACAAGGAAATCTGATGAGAATATTTTGTGACCTAGGTAAAGGTATTGACAGTGTAAACCAAGATCTTCAATACACAGTAGGTTTATGGTTTTTATTGTATCTGAGTTAAGGAAGCAGAGTGTATCAGTTCCATGTCATTTACTCAACAATAGGCACTCAAAATTTGAAACAGTTAGGCATCAGGTATAAGGTTTTACTTTAGATTCTCTGTTGTATTTGATGAACATAAGCGATCTTCTACTTGCAGTTTCAGAAGATGCAGTAGAAATAAAAAGTAATACCAGTCCTTAACTGAAGAGGCAGATGACACAATATTTAAGAACAGATGTTTCAAAGCAAATGGATTATCATTGAAATTTGACCATACTCAGTACACACCGTTCAACATTTCTTGTAGAATTCTGTAAGGTACAAAAATTGTCTTCTCAAAGAATGAAATAATGTGAAGTGTACATTTTTTTGAGACTACAGATAAAACTCAACCTTAATTGGAAAATGTGCTGCCTAAGAATGAATTAAGTTTGCAGTATGCATAATTAGTGCTGAGGATGATTTATCATGAGTATTTTCATTCACTAATGAATTACAGATTTTTTTCCCTACATTATCCTACAGATACCTCTTCAAAAAACTTTTTATTTTGACAACTATTTGTCATGATCAATATTTCCTTAACAAAGAAAAAAAAGAAAATCATGAGTACAACACTAGGACCAAAATTAACTTGTGCAAATACTTCAAGCTGTTAACTTCGGTACAGAAAGGAGTCAGCTGTATGGGTACACATGTATTCAACAGCCTGCCAGAGCACATTGAATGTCTTGAGCTAATGTGGTGGAGGCTAAGGCTGCATTAAAAGAACTTTCTGTCCAGCAACTCTTTCTACTCATTGAACAGTATCTCCACAGAAACTCTTTAATGTAATGTATGTTACAATAAGAATTAGTTCTTTAATGCATGTAGATGATGTACAGGGCAGATACACGGGTACATACGCATTTAACAACATATTGTGTAGATAATGTGGGGAGGTTTAAGCATGAAATGAAGAACTTAGTTTGGTATCTACTACACCATTGATAGTTATCTTCACAGAAACTAGTACTGTAAATGTTTTAAGTTATTTTATAATTAGGATTAGCTCTACTTTTGTAGTGTTGGATCAGTCATTGTACTGCACTCAAATTAAATGTACAACTATTACTTTTTTTTGTACGTCATAGAGACCACTCTACACTGGATCCACTGAATATGACTAATGCAATGTCCCGACAGTTGGTTACCATTGAGGCAGCAAAAGGCCTTTAATTCAGCAATGGTACATTTGGAACCATGTGCAGGGCACCTGAAAGGTGATAATGTCATGGTGTATAAGCAATTCCTGGATGCCCATTGTGGTAATACTGTGCATTCAATTTGACATGTGAAAATATCTAGACATTTTTCAATATGAGATTGAACATCAGAAAAGTTGTTGGGCTAATGACATACTGTGCTGTGAGGAGAAAATATTGTACATTTTTACACATTTGATAGATGCTGGGTATTTTGAAAAAGTGTGGACCATACATCTTTGCCATAGTCACAAAACTGTTTCATAATCCTCAGTAGAATATAGTAATGTTTATTTTTTATCTGTATTTTGACATTTGCTTCAAGCATTAACACATCTTTACAGTTGTAGAAATGACATCATGAACACCTTAAACTGATGTTCAGTTTATTCTATATTATGTGAATGGTTGTGCTTAAAGACCATTCTTCAGAACCTCTTGTATAGAGGAAAATTTCAGGTAAAAAAAAGTTTGAAAATTGTAGTAAAGAGTTACATGCATAGAGAATCAATTACAGAAAAATACATAAAAAAAAGTTTTGCATCACCCCAGTTCTCAGAACTCCTGAAGTGAGGATATTGTATCACAGAGACAGCCCAAAGATGTAAAAAACCATGCATGAGCAGTACCTATTAGATGGAGAAGGTCCGACAGCCGATCAGTTCCAGTCATTCCACCAGGAAGGAGGTACACGGCTTGTGTTGTCTGTAGTTCAACCATGCCTAGACAGTCAATATTGCAGTTCGGTCATGTCCACATTGTTACTTTGTGCCAGGAAGGGCTCTCAACAAGTGAAGTGTCCAGGCATCTCGGAGTGAACCAAAGCGATGTTCAGACATGGAGGAGGTAGAGGGAGGCCGGAACTGTCAATGACATGCCTCACTCAGGCTGCCCAAGTGCTACTACTGCAGTGGATGCCCGCTACCTATGGATTATGTCCCAGAGGAATCCTAACGGCAATGTCACCATGTTGAATAACGCTTTTTATGCATCCACAGGATGTCATGTTACTACTCAAACTGTGCACAATAGGTTGCATGATGCGCAACTTCACTCCCGACATCTGTGGTGAGGTCCATCTTCGCAACCACGACACCATTCAGCAAGGTACAGATGGGTCCACAACATGCCGAATGGACCGCTCGGGATTGGCATTACATTCTCATCACTGATGGGTGTCACATATGTCTTCAACCAGACAATCATTGGAAACATGTTTGGAGGCAACCCGGTCAGGCTGAATGCCTTAGACACACAGTCCAGTAAGTGCAGCAAGGTGGAGGTTCTCTTCTGTTTTGGGGTGGGATTATGTGGGGCCAACATACGCCACTGGTGGTCATGGAAGGCGCTGTAATGGCTGTATGATACGTGAATGCCATCCTCTGACCGATAGTGCAACCATATCGGCAGCATATTGGCGAGGCGTTTGTCTTCATGGATGTCAACTCGTGTCCCCATTGTGCAAATCTTGTGAGTGACTTCCTTCAGGATAATGACATCGCTCGACTAGTGTGGCCAGCATGTTCTTCAGAGATGAACCAACAGTGCCTTGATGAACTTGTGGATAGTATGCCACAACGAATACGGGCATGCATCAATGCAAGAGGATGTGCTACTGGGTATTAGAGGTACCTGTGTGTAATGCAATCTGGACCACTGCCTCTGAAGGTCTTGCTATATAGTGGTACAACATAAAATGTGTGGTTTTCATGAGCAATAAAAACGGCAGAAATGATGTTTATGTTGATCTCTATTCCAATTTTCGGTACAGGTTCCTGAACTGAAGTGATGCAAAACATTTTTTGATGTGTGTATTTTGTCATATTTAAGAGTTCCTCTTCAATATATATTTCATTGCTGCAACCACGTGCACTAAAGTAACAATTACCTCTGATTAGCCTTCTGCGTGTACACTAGTCACTGGAAATCATGATAAAGTGCTTTACATTGTATTTCAGCACATAAATTGCATTCCATAAATCTTACTTATAGGGAAGTTTTAAGTACCTTTATGAAAGAGTTGGTCAACACGAAATTATGCAAATCACAAAGTATTTTATACACCCTGGCAAATTGTCAACAACATGTTTCTCAATAATCCAACTTCATTTTCATTTATTGTTAAACTATCTGTTATTTGCAGATACATGCTTCAGACCTAATATTGTAAACATGAGAAATTTTATTTATCTCATGTACTGGTGTTCCATGTTGTGAATATCTCACAGGGTATAGATGAAGTCAGTTTTACAAGTTTGTGTTGTCACTTTGTGTGGTGTGTAATTAATACTAATTAATGATATGAATATAATAGAGGGAAACATTCCACGTGGGAAAAATACACTCCTGGAAATTGAAATAAGAACACCGTGAATTCATTGTCCCAGGAAGGGGAAACTTTATTGACACATTCCTGGGGTCAGATACATCACATGATCACACTGACAGAACCACAGGCACATAGACACAGGCAACAGAGCATGCACAATGTCGGCACTAGTACAGTGTATATCCACCTTTTGCAGCAATGCAGGCTGCTATTCTCCCATGGAGACGATCGTAGAGATGCTGGATGTAGTCCTGTGGAACGGCTTGCCATGCCATTTCCACCTGGCGCCTCAGTTGGACCAGCGTTCGTGCTGGACGTGCAGACCGCGTGAGACGACGCTTCATCCAGTCCCAAACATGCTCAATGGGGGACAGATCCGGAGATCTTGCTGGCCAGGGTAGTTGACTTACACCTTCTAGAGCACGTTGGGTGGCACGGGATACATGCGGACGTGCATTGTCCTGTTGGAACAGCAAGTTCCCTTGCCGGTCTAGGAATGGTAGAACGATGGGTTCGATGACGGTTTGGATGTACCGTGCACTATTCAGTGTCCCCTCGACGATCACCAGTGGTGTACGGCCAGTGTAGGAGATCGCTCCCCACACCATGATGCCGGGTGTTGGCCCTGTGTGCCTCGGTCGTATGCAGTCCTGATTGTGGCGCTCACCTGCATGGCGCCAAACATGCATACGACCATCATTGGCACCAAGGCAGAAGCGACTCTCATCGCTGAAGACGACACGTCTCCATTCGTCCCTCCATTCACGCCTGTCGCGACACCACTGGAGGCGGGCTGCACGATGTTGAGGCGTGAGCGGAAGACGGCCTAACGGTGTGCGGGACCGTAGCCCAGCTTCATGGAGATGGTTGCGAATGGTCCTCGCCGATACCCCAGGAGCAACAGTGTCCCTAATTTGCTGGGAAGTGGCAGTGCGGTCCCCTACGGCACTGCGTAGGATCCTACGGTCTTGGTGTGCATCCGTGCGTCGCTGCAGTCCGGTCCCAGGTCGATGGGCACGTGCACCTTCTGCCGACCGCTGGCGACAACATCGATGTACTGTGGAGACCTCACGCCCCACATGTTGAGCAATTCGGCGGTACGTCCACCCGGCCTCCCGCATGCCCACTATACGCCTTCGCTCAAAGTCCGTCAACTGCACATACGGTTCACGTCCACACTGTCGTGGCATGCTACCAGTGTTAAAGACTGCGATGGAGCTCCGTATGCCACGGCAAACTGGCTGACACTGACGGCGGCGGTGCACAAATGCTGCGCAGCTAGCGCCATTCGACGGCCAACACCGCGGTTCCTGGTGTGTCCGCTGTGCCGTGCGTGTGATCATTGCTTGTACAGCCCTCTCGCAGTGTCCGGAGCAAGTATGGTGGGTCTGACACACCGGTGTCAATGTGTTCTTTTTTCCATTTCCAGGAGTGTATATCTAAAAACAAAGATGATGTGACTTACCAAACGAAAGTGCTGGCAGGTCGATAGACACACAAACAAACACAAACATACACACAAAATTCATGCTTTCGCAACCAACGGTTGCTTCATCAGGAAAGAGGGAAGGAGAGGGAAAGACGAAAGGATGTGGGTTTTAAGGGAGAGGGTAAGGAGTCATTCCAATCCCGGGAGCAGAAAGACTTACCTTAGGGGGGAAAAAGGACAGGTATACACTCGCGCACACACACACACATATCCATCCACACATACACAGACACAAGCAGACAATGAAATGTTTCTGTCATCTCTCTTTCTCTTGTTGTCCACCTGTTTACTCTCTCTGTTGGCTTGCTGTTGATCCCTGCAGCCAGTCGGTTAGTTTCTGCAGGTTCTCAAGTCATTAGTGATCATAAAGCAGTTACAGCATCAGTGATTTCAGCTGTAAATAGAAATATTAAAAAAGGTAGGAAGATTTTTCTGTATAGCAAAAGTAACAAAAAGCAGATTTCAGAGTACTTGATGGCTCAACACAAAAGTTTAATCTCAAGTACAGATAGTGTTGAGGATCAGTGGACAAAGTTCAAAACTATCGTACATTTTGCGTTAGATGAGTCTGTGCCAAGCAAGATCGTAAGAGATGGAAAAGAGCCACCGTGTTACAACAACCGAGTTAGAAACCTGCTACAGAAGCAATGGGAACTTCACAGCAAACATAAACATAGCCAAAGCCTTGCAGACAAACAAAAATTACGCGAAGCGAAATGTAGTGTGAGGAGAGGGCTATGCGAGAGGCGTTCAATGAATTCGAAAGTAAAGTTCTGTGTATTGACTTGGCAGAAAATCCTAAGAAATTTTGGTGTTATGTCAAAGCGGTAGGTGGATCAAAACAAAATGTCCAGACACTCTGTGACCAAAATGGTATTGAAACAGAGGATGACAGACTAAAGACTGAAATACTAATTGTCTTTTTCCAAAGCTGTTTCACAGAGGAAGACTGCACTGTAGTTCCTTCCCTAGATTGTCGCACAGATGACAAAATGGTAGGCATCGAAATAGATGACAGAGGGATAGAAAAATAATTAAAATCGCTCAAAAGAGGAAAGGCCGCTGGACCTGATGGGATACCAGTTTGATTTTACACAGAGTACGCGAAGGAACTTGCCCCCCTTCTTGCAGTGGTGTACCGTTGGTCTCTAGAAGAGCGTAGCGTTCCAAAAGATTGGAAAAGGCCACAAGTCATCCCCGTTTTCAAGAAGGGACGTCGAACAGATGTGCAGAACTATAAACGTATGTCTCTAACGTCGATCAGTTGTAGATTTTTGGAACACATATTATGTTCGAGTATAATGACTTTTCTGGAGACTAGGTATCTACTCTGTAGGAATCAGCAAGGGTTTCGAAAAAGACGATCGTGTGAAACCCAGCTCACACTATTCGTCCACGAGACTCAGGGCCATAGACACGGGTTCCCAGGTAGAAGCCGTGTTTCTTGACTTCCACAAGGTGTTTGATAGAGTTCCCCATAGTTGGTTAATGGACAAAGTAAGAGCATATGGACTATCAGACCAATTGTGTGATTGGATTGAAGAGTTCCTAGATAACAGAATGCAGCATGTCATTCTGGAGAGAAGTCTTTCAAAGTAAGAGTGATTTCAGGTGTGCCGCAGGGGAGTGTCGTACAACCGTAGCTATTCACAGTATATATAAATGACGTTGTGGATAACATCGGAAGTTCACTGAGGCTTTTTTCAGATGATGCTGTTGTATATTGAGAGGTTGTAACTATGGAAAATTGTACTGAAATGCAGGAGGATCTGCAATGAATTGACGAATGGTGCAGAGTATGGCAATTGAATTACAATGTAGACAAGTGTAATGTACTGCCAATGCATAGAAAGAAAGATCCTGGAAGCAGTTAATTCCATAAATTATCTGGGAGTAGGCGTTAGGAGTGATTTAAAATGGAATGACCATATAAAATTAATTGTCAGTAAAGCAGTTGCCAAACTGAGATTCATTGGAAGAATCCTAAGGAAATACAATCCGAAAACAAAGGAAGTAGGATACACTACACTTGTTTGCCCACAGCTTGAATATTGCTCATCAGTGTGGGATCTGTACCAGATAGGGTTGATAGAAGAAATAGAGAAGATCCAAGGGAGAGCAGTGCGCTTTGTTACAGGATCATTTAGTAATTGCGAAAGCATTACGGAGATGATAGATAAACTGTAAGGAAGACTCTGCAAGAGAGATGCTCAGTAGCTCGGTACAGGATTTTGTTGAAGTTTCGAGAATATACCTTCACCGAGCAGTATATTGCTCCCTCCTATGTATATATCGCGGAGAGACCATGAGGATAAAATCAGAGAGATTAGAGCCCACACAGAGGCATACCGACAATCTTTCTTTCTACGAACAATACGAGACTGCAATAGAAGGGAGAAAATCAATAGAGATACTCAAGGTACCCTCCGTCACGCACCATCCTGTGGCTTGCGGAGTGTGGATGTAGATGTAGATGTATATTCCCAGTCTTGTTTGATTCTGGTCACTATAATTGGTGATGCGGTAAAAGGCTAGCAGTGTCCCGCAGATGCAGGGCTCGTGGAACTTATGGAACTGTAACAGTACTTCCCACAGCAGAGTCAGCAACAAACTAAACAGCTTTATCAGGAAATTCAGCTTTTGTCATATCGCTTACAAGTTAAGGGTTCCCAGCTCATCCAGGCTGTGGGCACTTTCTAGATGGAGAACCTTCCACCTGCATTTTCAGTATTTAACAATGCCAAAGAGGATTGGGACATATTGGTAATGGCTAAAAGAGCAGTTCACTGCTTTTTGGTATTCAAATGATGCTCTCCAAATGCCACACTTCCTTTATTGGGCTTCCTTGGAGACATTATTCTTGCTGAAGAAGTTGGCTCCCCACTCGAATCCTGTTACACTCATGTTTGAGGATACGTGCTCAATGCATCAAACTATTATTTGCAATGATTCTCTGTGGACATATCGCGCCACGAGCTCCATCAGTATCAAAAGCAACCTGGACAGTCGTACCACCCATGGGTGATTGCAAGGATTGAGTCACCCCAATTTCACTTGCATGAAACCGGCTTGCAAAACTTCACACACAGTTTCTTTGAACTGTGATGTACGGTCTAGTTGGCTACAGATCTGGAAGTACACACAACAGTCCTCAAAGTAGACAACATTACCTTGGATGATATTTTGAAAATCATACACTCTTTTGAGACTGGACAGGGGGCATATGAATGTCTTGCGGCTCTATCTCAAGTAATAGAGGTCCAGCTGCTGCCTCAAAAGTAGAATTCTCCTAAGTTCTTTCCATGATGCTGGCATTGTGATTTCTCCATTTCGGACATGTCAGTGACCTCTGAACAGCCTGTCACACTCCTTTGATGTTAACAGCAGGGTCCCCTGTCATGTCCTAACAGCTTCACAGCATATGTGTGTGTGGACTGTCCAGATTGTTGGGCATGTTGCATCTGTTTTGGGAAAGATTGTATATCATTAATTATTGTGACAGTCAGATGACACTCCCCACAAGCATCAAGAAAAGATGCATAAACTTGAAGCAGTTGTTTCTCAAGGCGATCCTTCCAGCACTAAGTTTTTTATCAACTTCACACTTGCAAACCAGTATGTTTGTTTCCAGGTGGACAAGGAAGCCACTGTTTCTTTAATTAACCTCCAAAAGCATGCTCCTCTTGGTTCCCCTGACTTGGCCCTGCCCTCCCGTATGTTGAATACGTATGATGACGGTTCAGTTCTCCTTAGGGGTCAATTCACAATCAATGGTGCATACAAAAAGGTTTTACAGCTAATAACTCTGTTTGCTGTTGATAGTCACTCAGCTGGCACTATTTTCAGTCTGGATGCCTTCTCACTTTTGGGAACAGGTCTTCTCAGACTCAGTTTCCCTCCAGGAGCTCGATGACTTCTGTACCACTTTTGTGCCTTTACCCGAACCTGGCCTGGGGTGTGCCGTAGATTTCCAGGCTCATACGTCATTACATGCGATGCAGTGCCCTGTTGCTGCTGGGCATGTCCTATTCTTGTCTCCTAATAGCTGGCCATAATGTGATTGCCTCCATGAAGCTATGATAATGGAACCTGTTAAAATCAGTGCATTGGCCACACCCCTAGTGGTGGTAAAGAAACCTAATGGTTCTCTCCTGTCACTTCAGCTGTGTGAAAGCATGCTCATAGTCAGTGACCACCTGAACTGAATGCCCTACTTTCACAACTGGATGCATAATGTGGGCTCCTTGTGGAAGTAACTTAGAAAAATAATTCACCTGTCCCAAAAAACGCCTGTAGCTTCTGTAACTTTTGGGGCCAGGGCAGAGAGGCAATGGCAGAAACGCAGTCAGTGAGCTTTATCACATCTCTGTTGAGCAAAGCAGCCAAGGTATTTCATTTGTTCCTGAAAAAAATTGGCATTTATGTAACCGACACCTAAGCCCAGCCTCATGCAACGTAGTAAAGAGGGTACAAAGGTTGCACAGGTGGTCCCGACGTATAGGGCCCATGACAAAACAGACCACAAATCACTGATAGTACTCTTTGGGCCCCACTCTCGGCTACCAGATGGAATGTGCAATGGTTCCAGCGTGGCATGCTTTACGTCATTTCCTACAATTACACTATTGAATACAAGCTCTTGCAACAACAACATGCATAAATGTAGATGCTCCCTCTCATCTCCTCTCAGGGCCTGATCCGGCATTTGACAAACAGAAAATATCCTCTTTCCACATTGACATGGAGCAATATCATGCCTTGGACAAGTTTCCCAATATAGCTACTCACATCTTTGCAGACATGCGTAAAGACCCTGTGTTTGCTGAGTTATGCTCTATGTGCCCCACGGGTGGGCTGTAAATTTTTCAGAGTCTGTCAATGCCGAACCCCAGGCCTGGACTTGCCTGTCCTATCATTTGTTGGCTGTCTCTGATGTTCTCCTGCTTGACACAGAGACAGCTACTCATTGTGTCATCATTTGTCTACTTTACACCCTCTGGTTTTGCTTATCCTCCATCATAGGCATTGGGATATGTCACGGCTGAAAGTCCTTGCAAGGCAACATATCTATTGGCCAGTACTGAACAAGACTTGAAGGCTTTGATGTACAGCTGTTGTGCTCGTCCCTAGAGCCAGGGTGCTCCTCCTCAGTCTTTTACCCCTTTGCCCCCCCCCCCCCCCCCCCTTTCCACTGTCATCCTTGGGACGGCATTCATCTTGACTTTGCTGCCCTCTTTCTGGGCTCTATGTGGCTCATTGTTGTGGATACTTACTCTAACAACCCATCATGCCCATCATGGTATCCACCACCAATGACACCACTCTCCGTGCCCTTGTCCAGATTCTAGTCATCAAAAGGTTTCCCTGCACCATCATGTCGGCACAATGGGCCCCAATTCACAGTGACAGCTTTCAAGCAGTTCTGCACCTGCAATGGCATCAAGCACGTGTCTAGACTGCTATTTCACCCATCCTCCAATGGCAAAGTGGGTTGTAGGTGTGAACATTTAAGCAGCAAATATTAAAGGCAGTGGACTCTTCGCCACCACTGCTGCACTCAAAATGTTTCTGTGCACCTACAGGACCACACCTGTCCACGACTGCAGCCAGGCAGAGTAAACTGTAAAAGAGTTTATGACTATCTGCTCCACCAAAGTTAGCTGTAACTTGCTGAGTTCTTGACAATGTGGCTAATGATTTGGTAGTGCCAAGAGAAATTTCAAGAAATTCTGGTTGACACGATGTTATCTTTCAGAATTACATATTTATTGCACAAAACTGTAACATCTGACGGAAAACTGAGGCCCTAATGGCTGATTCGCCAGTGCTTATATGTATTTCTATCAATCATTGCTAATGTCATCCATCATTAGAAACAGAAGATTTATAGATTACTCCTAAAATTTGCTGGTGTACACCAACTGCTCTCATCCAGGTATGCCTTAATTTGTTCCTTTCACATTACAACTTATAGATTTACATAGATGTAGCATTTAGTATTGTAATTCATAAAATATGTTCAATAACATGCTTTTTATGAAGTTACTTATACCATAAAGATAATTAGTTGTAAAATGCTCCTAGCATTTGCATGAGTTTATCCCATAAATACTAACGAACGGCTGGTTTCACTTCTTCTAAAGGGTATTCTGGAATTACAAAATGAGAATTGTTTATGTTTTATGATCAATTATAGGTCAGTAATGGTCCAACCATTACAGAGATATTTGTATACTTGCTAAGGTTGAAATGAAATTAATGTCAGAATATGAATCAGTATAATAAATTGAGTTCTAAAATGACCAGATTAATGAAAAAAATTGTTACAAAATTTATGTAAGGTTGTAATAGTGGCAGCCTGACACCTGAGATCAACACTTGCTGTCCTACTTATTCTAACAATCAGATATTGGTATGTTTCAACACTTCTTCAGATTAACATAGATGAGTATCAGATACAATACTCTGTCAAAAATTAAACTTCACTAGACACATAGTGTAAAATTCCCCAAAAATTACCATTCAGCACAATATGAAGTTGACTTCAGTGAACATAAAATGTTACAGTGAGTGTACCAGATCAAATATGCAAAAACTATGAATACATGCTCAATGCATGGCTTAACACAAAAATTCAAGTTTAAACCTTGTCCATTTCCACATAATTTGAAAAAGAAATGAGTGAATCAATTACATAAAATTATTAAAAAAAATTATACATTCTTCTGTGTTAAACGTTTGTCTCACTGCTTGAAAAAGAGTCCAGTCCATTTGTGGTAACATTTCCTTCCAGATTCTTTATGTTCCTGTCATGCTCCCAGGCATGCAGTCTTTGCGTTCACTGATTTCTCCACATACATACAATTGACTTTTTGTCACTATTTACCACTCTAACATACAAAACATAGTGTACTAAGAAACAGAACAGAAAACAGTTATACATTGTTGATGTTCAAATACCGAAATACAGTGCCTGTATTAAATAGTCTCAGATTTGATTAATGGTACACAAATATGGTTTCACAGACAGTAGTGCGGCAACACTGACCGTACGACTTGTCTTAGAAGATAGGTTAAGGGAGGCAAAACTATGTTTATAGCATTTGTAGACTTCGAGAAAGTTTTTGACAATGTTGGCTGGAATACTCTCTTTGAGATTCTGAAGGTGGCAGGGGTAAAATACAGGGAGCAAAAGGCTATTTTCAACTTGTAAACAAACCAGATGGCAGTTATAGGAGTTGATGGGCATGAAAGGGAAGCCGTGGTTGAGAAGGGAGTGTGACAGGATTGCAGCCTGTCCCTGATGTTATTCAATCTGAACAATGAACAAGTAGTAAAGGAAACCAAAGAAAAATTTGGAGTAGGATTTAAAGCTAAGGGAGAAGAAATAAAAACTTTGAGGTTGGTCGACAACATTGTAATTCTGTCAGAGACCGCAAAGGATTTGAAAGAGTAGTTGAACAGAACGGACATATCTTGAAAGGAGGATGTAAGATGAACACCAACAAAAGCAAAACAAGGATAATGGAATGTAGTTGAATTAAATCAGATGATGCTAAGGGAATTAGTTTAGAAAATGAGACGCTTAAAGTAATAGATGGGCATTGCTAATTGGGCAGCAAAATTACTGAAGATGTCTGAAGCAGAGAAGATATAAAATAGACTAGCAATAGCAAGAGAAGCATTTCTGAAGAAGAGAAATTTGTTTTGAGTGTAGCCACGTATGTAAGTAAAACATGGACGATACACAGTGTAGACAAAAAGAGAATTGAAGCTCTTGAAATGTGGTGCTACTGAAGAATGCTGAAGAGTGGATGAGTACATCACATAGCTAATGAGAAGGTACTGAATAGAATTGGAGAGAGAAGAAATCTATGGCACAATTCAACCAAGAAAAGGATCGATTGCTAGGGCATGTTCTGAGACATGAAGGGATCACCAGTTTAGTATTAGAGGGAAGTGGGTGGAGGAGTGAAAATCGTAGAGGGAGACGAAAAGATGAATACAGTAAGCAGGTTCAGATGAATGTAGGTTGTAGGTTGCAGTAGTTATTTGGATATGAGGAAGCTCACACAGAATAGAGTGGCAGAGTTGCATGAAACCAGTCTTTGGACTGAATACCACAACAATACAACAGACAGTACATCACTAACAAGATACGTTTGGTCTTTTCTACCAATATGGGTGCACGAATTTCTCAAATTACATATGTCAATAACACCTCCAGGACAAAATAGAAGTTAAAACAATATGTAGATAGCATGATAATTAGTTTTTATTTTCATTGACATCAGTAATTTTCAGTTTCTTTGCATGTTTGTATATTCATTTTGACATTATACTTGCTCTGTCTGCAAAGTAGTTCATGACTCATAAAACATCAAAACATTAAGTTACAAATTGTCTTGTTCAGAAGGTGGAAACAATGTACAAGCACATGCTTTTGATTTAATGACCCTCTCTTGTCATCAGAGTGATGCATTCATTCTTAAAGTAATTAAATTATCAATTAAAAAAATCATTCCTTTAGCTTTTTAGTACTTTACAATTTTGATTACCTAAGGTGTAGGATACTGTGCAGGCACCTGCTTTTGTGCGCATATTCCTCACACTTACATAGAATAAAATTTCATATATTGATAAACTGATTTGTTCAGTATGCAAATTATGTGACTGACAATTATTAATCCATTCAGATGTGTCTCTGTAAGTGATAGCTTATTTACAAATTTTTTTTCAACCATCTCCTTTTCTGGCAACAACCAGCCTTTAGCATAGCTTATCCAAAGCAACCCTCCTTTCAAAATTCCCTTAAATGTAATGTGTAAATAGCATTCATTGTGCCTGTAATACAAATATTCTGTTGACATAATGTGCTGAAAGTGTTCTCATCATGATTCAATAGTAAACTTGCATTTCATCACCTTTGTTATCTCCCATGAATTGTTCACATAAGTTTTGCAGTTGTACATCTCAAACAACAAAACTGAAACTTGTACGTACAAATGCATCTTTCAACAAACAAATGAACTCAAGTATAAGTTTACAATTGTGGCAATGAGGCTATGTGCCTCTACTATGGTAAAATATGATAAACTCCAACAACTTCTTCTTCATAGTCTACCAGACACTCGGCAGCTTGATGGCAAGAACAACAAAGAAAAGTAGTATTAATCATATTCATTGTGTACCAATAACTTCATTTTTCCTTTACCGGTAGCATAGAAATCTTCTGAAACATATTATAAAGGCAGTACATATCCATAAAGTAGCTTCAGATGAAATGTATGTGCATTTGTTCACAACACTGTTCCTCTCCTTCTAACTCATCCTGTGGCAGCTGTACCATAGAACCGTGTGGGCGGTGGTGCACTAGTATTTGCCAGTGACCACAGATTTTACCGTTAGGCCAAGCTTAGGCAATGGTGCGGTGCCCATGTGTGTGGAAGAGATAAAAGCGAAAGCCATTGCAAATTAGACTTCAGTGCCTCATGGACATTTATGCTGATTGCAGATTCTGGGAGCTGCAGACCACGTGGGTAAAATACAAAGTGCGCTCCCCACCAGCGTATTGGTGAATTTGAACAGGTGCCACTTGTTCATTCCATCCCACTGTGTCCACAAATTAAATGACACTCCAAGAAATAGGAAGTAATATGCGTGTTCATCCAGCCACAAATCTTTTGTCTCTCCATAGCTGCAAGACAATACTATGCAGTCAATCACCTCTGGGAGCAATGGTCGAGCTATTTACTGAAGTCAAGTACTGCAGCATGTGAACATTTCACACAATACCTCTGCAATATTTTTAGTGTGCCGACTGTTGTCAATAAATGTATTATTATGCAATCACGTGTTTGATGAATTACCATCACCCTGAACTCGGTGCATGGTTACAGCATTAAATGCAGGCTCACTGCATGACCAACTTGAAAGCACTAAAAACCACTGTCTCTTGCTTCACTGGTGACCCTGGTGTGATCTGTAGGCAGAACACAGAAAAAAAAAAAAAAAAAAAAAGAAACGTCATGACTGACTTAGTAGGCAGAAGTGACACAGAACAGTGAATGGACTTTGAGACAAACTTTTTGTGCTTTCCTGTAGCTGCGTGCACATGTGGTTTGGATGTTGACTGTTTATTCTTTTTGTGTGCACGTTTTCTTCATGTGTGTCACATTACCCTTAGTGTGTGTTTCCCTGTGTGTGAGAACTCAGCTATTGTATTATGATGACAATGGTGGAACTCCAAAAGGCAATGGAAGAACTGTTGGCATGCATTTGGTTCCTAGAGAGTGAGCCACAGACACAGGCTGCATGCATGTTCCCGGCCCACGTGAAGCCAGCTCATGAAAATTTGCATGCCCCACACCAATGCCACCCATCATGATTGGGACGATGACTAGTGCAGGACACATGTTGATTAGGCTGCCCCTTTTGACCATGCAACCCATTCATGTGGTTCTTCTAATTAACAACATCACTTGTGAGCTTGCCAGATTTGGACACATTATGATCCAGCATGACCAAAACTACACAGCTGAAGTGCAGGACATAATCACTGCCACGCCTACACAGTCCTTGTATAAAAGGCTAAAGGAGGTATTGATCCAATGGATTCCGTCATTTGTAGAACAACGGGTGCACCAATTGCTGCACTAAGAAGCATGCTGTGACTGGACACATTCTCCATTCCTGCACCACCTATGGAGCCTCACGCAGTCTGACACGGGCCCAGACTGGCTGTTGTGCACTGTATGGGTGCACAGCCTCCCCACACTGGTGCAAGCGGTTATAGCTGCGCAGACAGATATGCAGCTGGATGCTGCTGTGGACTTGACCGATTGCATATATGGTGTGCTGGCAATGGTGCCTAGTTCTGCAGCAACCTACGACATTGTACCCCCACCTTTGTGGTGGCACACACCTCCCTCAACCACTGTCTCAAACTCTGACCTACACATCTAGTGCAGAACTTGGCCACCCAGGTGACAGCACTTACCACACAGGTTGATTGGTTGGCATTCTCATGGCTAGTGGGCAGCAGGCATCACAGCAACAGCAGATCTGGCTACAAGTGACCCGGTTTGCACAATCACCAACACAGCAACAGCAGTTCTAATGGTACCTTACTGATGGTGGAAACACCTTCGAGCAGTTCTGTTGATACCATACCCATTCCGGTAATGAAGCGTCTGTCATTCACCGTGCTCACACCCAAATGCTAAGTGTGACCGGCCCTAGGCACACCCGACTTCAGTGCAGTATCAAAGCATTTGTTTGACAGTTCGTACACAGTCCTTGTGTAAATGGCTAAAGGAGAAATTGATCCAAAGGATTTCGTCATCTTTAGAACAATGGATGCACCAATTGTTGCACTAAGAAGAATGTCGTGACTGGACATTTTCTCTGTTCCTGCACCACCTATGGAGCCTCACGCAGTCTGACATGGTCTCAGACTGGCTGTTGTGTACTATATGGGTGCACAGCCTCCCTGCGCTGGTGCAAAAGGTAATAGCCGCACAGACAGATATGCAGCTGGACACTGTTGCAGACTTGACTGATTGGGAATGCAACACGCTGGCAAAGGTGCCTAGTACCGCAGCAACCTATGACACTGTACCCCCTCCTTCGCGATGGCACACACCTCCCTCAACCACTGCCTTGGACTCCGACCTGCACCACCTTATCTACATGCACGTGATTACGCTGCTGTTCATAGGAAAGTGCCTGGCAGAGGATTCAATGAACCACCTTCATGCTGTCTCTCTACAATTCCACTCTTGAATGGTGCACCAGAAAAACAATCACTTAAATTTTTCTGTGTAAGCCCCGATTTATTTTATCGCGATGATCATTTCTCCAAATGTAGGTGGGTGCCAACAGAATGTTTTCACAATTGGAGGAGAAAACTGGTGATTGAAATTTCAAGAGAAGATTCCGTCACAATGAAAAACACCTTTGTTTTAATGATTGCCACTCCAATTCACATATCATGTCTGTGGCCGTCCTTTGAACTTTTTCAACGTCATCCATCAGCCCCACCTGTTGCGCATCTCACACCGCACAGCAATACTCCAGAATAGGGCGGACATGCATTGTGTAAGCAGTCTCTTTTGTAAACCTGTTGTACCTTCTAAGTGTTCTGCCAATGAATGACAGGCTTTGGTTTGCTCTACCCACAACATTATCTATGTGATCGTTCCAATTTAAGTTATTTGTAATTGTAATCCCTAAGTATTTAGTTGAATTTACAGCCTCAATATTTGTGTGACTTATCGCATAATCAAAATTTAGTGACTTTCTTTTGGTACTCATGAGAATAACTTCACACTATTCTTTATTCAGGTTCAACTGCCACTTTTCACACCATGCAGATATTTATCTAAATCATTTTGCCATTTGTTTTTGATATCTGATGACTTTACAAGATGGTAAATGACAGCATCATCTGCAAACAATCTAATAGGTCTACTCAGATTGTCTCCTATGTCGTTAATATAGATCAGGAACAATAGAGGGCCTATAACACTTCCTTGGGGAATGCTAGATATTACTTCTGTTTTACTTGATGACTTTCCATCTATTACTATGAACTGTGACCTTTCTGACAGAAAATCACGAATCCAGTTGCACAACTGAAGTGATATTCCATAGCCACACAGTTTGATTAGAGGACACCTGTGAGGAATGTTGTCGAAAGCCTTCTGGAAATCTAAAAATATGGAATCAATTTGACATACCCTGTCGATAGCACTCATTACTTCATGAGTATAAAGAGCTAGTTGTGTTTAACAAGAACAATGTTTTCTGAATCCATGCTGACTGTGTCAATAAATATTTTCTTTGAGGTACTACATAATGTTTGAATAAAGTAGATGTTCCAAAACCCTAATGCCAATAGACGTTAGTGATTTGGGCGTGTGATTGAGCGGATTATTCCTATTTCCCTTTTTGGGTATTGGTTTGACTTGAGCAGTTTTCCAGTCTTTAGGTGCAGATGTTTCTATGAGCAAGCAGTTGTACATAATTGCTAAATATGGAGCTATTGTATCAGCATACTCTGAAAAGAACCTGACTGGTATACAATCTGGACTGGAGGCCTTACCTTTATTAAGTGATTTAAGCTGCTTTGATAGACCGAGGATATCTACTTCTGTATTTCTCATCTTGGCAGTTGTTCTCAATTGGAATTTAGGAATAGTTACTTCATCTTCTTTGGTGAAAAAGTTTCAGAAAATGGTGTTTAATACCTCAGCTGTAGTGGTACTGTCATCAGTGACTTCACCATTGTTATAACGCATTGAGGGTTTTGATTGTGTCTTGCCACTGGTGTGCTTTATGTATGACCAGAATCTCTTTAGGTTTTCTGCCAGATTCTGAGACAGAGTTTCGTTGTGGAAATTATTAAAAGTATCTTTCATTGATGCACGCACTATATTTTGAACTTCTGCAAAACTTTGCCAATTTTGGGGATATTGCATTCTTTTAAATTTGGCATGCTTTTTTCGTTGCTTCTGCAACAATGATCTGACCCATTTGGTGTACCATGGGGGATCAGTACCATCACTTATTGATTTATGTGGTATATATCTCTCAATTCCCGTTGATACTATCTCTTTGAAATCATTCTACATCTTTTCTATGTTCATGTGATCAGATCAGAAGAAGTGGAGACTGTCTCTTAAAGAAGCATTAAGAGCATTTTTATCAACTTTTTTAAATAGATGTACATTGCATTTCTTTTTGTTGGTTGTAGGTGTTACAGTATTCAGCCTAGCAGCAACTGCCTTGTGGTCGCTAATCCCTGTATTCATCATGATACTCCCTATTTGTGCAGGATTATTTGGTGCTAAGAGTTCAAGTATGCTTTTGCAACCATTTATGCTTTGAGTGGGCTCATGAACTAATTGTTCAAAATAGTTTTCTGAGAAAGCATTCAGTACAATTTCAGATTACGTTTTATGCCTGCCATCGGCTTTAAATGTATAATTTTTCCAGCACGACGAAGGTAGATTGATGAAGTCACCACCGACTATAATTGTATGAGTGGGGCACGTGTTTGAAATGAGACTCAAAGTTTTCTTTGAACTGTTCAGCAACTATATCTTCTGAGTCAGGGGGCCGGTGAAAAGACCCATTTAATAGTTTAGTCCGATTGTCAAGTATAACCTCCACCCATGCTATTTCGCAGGAACTATCTACACTCCTGGAAATTGAAATAAGAACACCGTGAATTCATTGTCCCAGGAAGGGGAAACTTTATTGACACATTCCTGGGGTCAGATACATCACATGATCACACTGACAGAACCACAGGCACATAGACACAGGCAACAGAGCACGCACAATGTCGGCACTAGTACAGTGTATATCCACCTTTCGCAGCAATGCAGGCTGCTATTCTCCCATGGAGACGATCGTAGAGATGCTGGATGTAGTCCTGTGGAACGGCTTGCCATGCCATTTCCACCTGGCGCCTCAGTTGGACCAGCGTTCGTGCTGGACGTGCAGACCGCGTGAGACGACGCTTCATCCAGTCCCAAACATGCTCAATGGGGGACAGATCCGGAGATCTTGCTGGCCAGGGTAGTTGACTTACACCTTCTAGAGCACGTTGGGTGGCACGGGATACATGCGGACGTGCATTGTCCTGTTGGAACAGCAAGTTCCCTTGCCGGTCTAGGAATGGTAGAACGATGGGTTCGATGACGGTTTGGATGTACCGTGCACTATTCAGTGTCCCCTCGACGATCACCAGTGGTGTACGGCCAGTGTAGGAGATCGCTCCCCACACCATGATGCCGGGTGTTGGCCCTGTGTGCCTCGGTCGTATGCAGTCCTGATTGTGGCGCTCACCTGCACGGCGCCAAACACGCATACGACCATCATTGGCACCAAGGCAGAAGCGACTCTCATCGCTGAAGACGACATATCTCCATTCGTCCCTGCATTCGCGCCTGTTGCGACACCACTGGAGGCGGGCTGCACGATGTTGGGGCGTGAGCGGAAGACGGCCTAACGGTGTGCGGGACCGTAGCCCAGCTTCATGGAGATGGTTGCGAATGGTCCTCGCTGATACCCCAGGAGCAACAGTGTCCTTAATTTGCTGGGAAGTGGCGGTGCGGTCCCCTAGGGCACTGCGTAGGATCCTACGGTCTTGGCGTGCATCCGTGCATCGCTGCGGTCCGGTCCCAGGTCGACGGGCACGTGCACCTTCCGCCGACCACTGGCGACAACATCGATGTACTGTGGAGACCTCACGCCCCACGTGTTGAGCAATTCGGCGGTACGTCCACCCGGCCTCCCGCATGCCCACTATACGCCCTCGCTCAAAGTCCGTCAACTGCACATACGGTTCACGTCCACGCTGTCGCGGCATGCTACCAGTGTTAAAGACTGCGATGGAGCTCCGTATGCCACGGCAAACTGGCTGACACTGACGGCGGCGGTGCACAAATGCTGCGCAGCTAGCGCCATTCGACGGCCAACACCGCGGTTCCTGGTGTGTCCGCTGTGCCGTGCGTGTGATCATTGCTTGTACAGCCCTCTCGCAGTGTCCGGAGCAAGTATGGTGGGTCTGACACACCGGTGTCAATGTGTTCTTTTTTCCATTTCCAGGAGTGTATTTCAATTTCACTACAAGGTAAACTACTTCTGACAGCAATAAATACTCCACCACCAACTGTATGTAATATATCCTTTCTGAACACTGTTAGGTTGTCTGAAAAAATTTCAGCTGAACTTATTTCCAGCTTTAGCCGGCTTTCCATACCTATAACTATTTGAGCTTTAGGACTTTCTATTAGGGCATAGAGCTCTGATTCTTTCCTAACACAGCTATGGCAATTTACATCTACAATACCAATCATTTCCACAACTAACTTACTGTGTTTTATGTGCCCCCTTTTAGACGGACGACCTTCATGTGGTTTTCTGAGACCCTGTAACCTAAAAAAACCACCCAGTCCCTTCCACACAGTCCCCACTACCTGTGTAGCTGCTTCCTGTGTGTAGTGAACTACTGAATTATTAAGCGGAACCCAATGGCGCAAGTCAAGGAATCTGCAGCCTACACAGTCTGAGCCTTTGATTCAGATCCTCCAATCGGCTCAGCACTAAAGGACCACAGTCAGTTCTGTCAATGATGCTGGAGATGGTGAGCTCCGCCTTAATCTCGCAAGCAAGACTAGCAGTCTTTGCCATTTTTACTAATCGCCCAAAACCAGAGAGAATCTCCTCCAATCCAAAGCAACACACATCATTGGTACTGACAGGGACCACCACCTGCAGTTGGCTGCACCATGTACTGTTTATGGCATCCTAAAGCACCCTTCCCACATCCGGAATGACTACCCCCTCTGTATGCACACGGAGTGCACACTGGATTCCTTCCCCTCCTTGGCAGCCATGTTTGTAAGGGATCCCATTACACGCCTAATGTTGGAGCTCCCAACTACCAGCAAACCCACCCTCTGTCAATGCCCGGACCATGTGGGCTGAGAAACTTCCTCTGAAACAGGGTGAATGACTGCATCTGGCTCATAGACTTTGTCAGCCACAGATAATGCCCGAAAACTTTTTGTCAAACGAACTGGGGAGCCCTTATGATCGGCACCTTGGAAAGTCTTTCACTGCCTGCCAGACTTTGGAATGATCTCCTACTCAACCATGGGTGAAAGATCAACCTCAGTGCAGGCAGTAACCAAGGTGACCACATTAGTGGATCGATTGGGGGACATGTGGGATGTGCTCGACGTCTCTCGCATACCCACGTCCGACCCTCCACAGTGATGCCTCTTGACAGCAGCTTCAAGATGTGTGACAGAAGCCAACACTGCTTGGAGCTGTGAGCAAAGAGTCAACAACTCAGATTGCATCTGTACACAGCAATCACAGTTTCTATCCATGTTTGAAGTCACTCCTGTTTGAAGCTCATAAAAATATACAATAAACAAATAATGTACTCGCCTTATTATCAGCAGGAACTCGGCGGTGCATTTTCACTGATGGTATGACACTGAGCTGTTCTAACCAAAAGAAACAAAAGCCTGTACAATATGAGGGTCGATAAAAGGGTCGATAGCAACGGTGGCACTTTACGCTACACTGTTATTAAAATAAAAGGTTGTACCTAGTAAGCACTCAACACGCAAGAAATTACAAAAATAAACTAGTAACTACACAGATAACTGAAAATAAATTGCTCCTGTTTGAAGCTCGTAAAAATATGTAACAAACGAATGGTGTACTCGCCTTATTAGCAGCAGGAACTCGCGGTGCACTCTCACTGAGGGTCTAACCTACACTGAACTGTTCTAACCAAAACAAACAAAAGCCTGGATGATATAAGGGTCCTAGTGCAGAACTTGGCTACCCAGGTGACAGCACTTATCACACAGGTTGATTGGTTGCTGTGCTCATGGCCAGAGGGCAGCAGGCATCACAGCAACAGCATATCTGGCTATGCGGGGTGACCCAGTTCACACAATCACCAACACGCTAACAGCCATTCTAATGGTACCTTGCTGACAGTGGAAACAGCTTAGTGTGGTTACTGTTGCTACCACACCCATTCTGGTAATGAGGCGACTACGTGTTTTTCACCAGGCTCACACCAAAAGGCCAGATGTGATTGGGCCTAGACACACCCGGCTTCAGTGCAGTATCAAAGTGTTTGTTCATAGTGAAATGGGGACAGGGTGCGAGTGCGAGCTACCTGATTGACGCTGCTTCAGATTTATCCATTTTCCCTTTGACAATGTTAAGAGTCTGTAGGAAGGCCAAAACTGTATGTCCCCTGGCATCAAACAGTTCTGCCATAAAAAAGTACGGTAATCATCACAAGAATATGGATCTCAGACTGGGCCACCTCACTGTGGCCTACATCAACAACCTGATCCTGGGCACATATTTCCTCAGACACTACAAGCTGCTTGCTGACATCGCAAATGCCCAACTGATCGACTCCACAAATTTGAGGATGCCAGGACAAGGACATCAGGCACTGTCCTTCAACACAAACCCCGTGGTGTGCTGCGGACTACACAGACATGTGGACTAAACAGACATCCTGTTTCACAGAGGAAGACCGCACTGCAGTTCCTTCTCTAAATCCTCGCACAAACGAAAAAATGGCTGACATCGAAATAAGTGTCCAAGGAATAGAAAAGCAACTGAAATCACTCAACAGAGGAAAGTCCACTGGACCTGAAGGGATACCAATTAGATTCTACACAGAGTACCAGAGTACATGAAAGAACTTCCCCCCATTCTAACAGCCGTGTACCGCAAGTCTCTAGAGGAATGGAATGTTCCAAATGATTGGAAAATAGCACAGGTAGTCCCAGTCTCCAAGAAGGGTCATCGAGCAGATGTGAAAACCTATAGACCTATATCTCTGACATCGATCTGTTGTAGAATTTTAGAACATGTTTTCTGCTCGCGGATCATGTCATTTCGGAAACCCAGAATCTACTCTGTAGGAATCAACATCGTTTGAGACCCAACTCGCTTTATTTGTTCATGAGACCCAGAAGATATTAGATACAGGCTCCCAGGTAGATGCCATTTTCCTCGACTTCCGGAAGGCATTCGATACAGTTCCGCACTGTCGCCTGATAAACAAAGTAAGAGCCTACGAAATATCAGACCAGCTGTGTGGCTGGATTGAAGAGTTTTTAGCAAACAGAACACAGCATGTTGTTCTCAATGGAGAGACGTCTACAGATGTTAAAGTAACCTCTGGCGTGCCACTGGGGAGTGTCATGGGACCATTGCTTTTCACAATATATATAAATGACCTAGTAGATAGTGTCGGAAGTTCCATGCGGCTTTTCACGGATGATGCTGTAGTATACAGAGAAGTTGCAGCATTAGAAAATTGCAGCAAAATGCAGGAAGATCTGCAGCAGTTAGGCACTTGGTGCAGGGAGTGGCAACTGACCCTTAACATAGACAAATGTAATGTATTGCAAATACATAGAAAGAAGGATCCTTTATTGTATGATTATATGATAGCGGAACAAACACTGGTAGCAGTTACTTCTGTAAAATATCTGGGAGTATGCGTGCAGAACGATTTGAAGTGGAATGATCATATAAAATTAATTGTTGGTAAGGCGGGTGCCAGGTTGAGATTCATTGGGAGAGTCCTTAGAAAATGTAGTCCATCAACAAAGGAGGTGGCTTACAAAACGCTCGTTCGACCTATACTTGAGTATTGCTCATCACTGTGAGATCCGTACCAGGTCGGGTTGACAGAGGAGATAGAGAAGATCCAAAGAAGAGCGGCGCGTTTTGTCACAGGGTTATTTGGTAATTGTGATAGCATTAAGGAGATGTTTAGCAAACTCAAGTGGCAGACTCTGCAAGAGAGGCGCTCTGCATCGCGGTGTAACTTGCTGTCCAGGTTTCGAGAGGGTGCGTTTCTGGATGAGGTATCGAATATATTGCTTCCCCCTACTTATACCTCCCGAGGAGACCACGAATGTGAAATTAGTGTGATTCGAGTGCGCACGGAGGCTTTCCGGCAGTCATTCTTCCCGCGAACCATAGGCGACTGGAACAGGAAGGTAATGACAGTGGCATGTAAAATGCCCTCCGCCACACACCGTTGGGTGGCTTGTGAAGTATAGATGTAGATGTAGATGTAGAAATTCCCAGAGCTTACTTGCCCATCTGGGGCACCATGGAAAGTCAAACGTGGCACACCACCATATTATTACTATGCCTGGCCCTCCTACACCATGCTGCTTGCAGTGCCTTTTACTCGATAGGCCCACTGTAGCAAATGCTGAGTTTGAGGGCATGCTAAGACAAAGCATCGTTTAACAGTTGAGTAGTCTGTGGTCTTCTGCCTTACATTTAGTAGTGACAAAGGGCAATTCATGGCACCCATGTGGGGACTACCTCACACTGAATTCAAGGACAGTGCCATATAGATACCTGCTGCCGCACCTGCTGGATTTTAGCTATGTCTTGGTGGGCTCAAGTATATTCAGATGATGAAATACATCTGTTCGTTGATATAAGCCCACCCCTATTTTCACCAACCACAAGCCAATAACTCTCACATTTCAGAACAGTAACATCAGCTGTTCGCTGCACCAATTGCAACAGCTGGTGTACACGTTGCAATTCACCAAGGTCAGTCCCCGCATTTCTGGGATGGACAATGTGGCCACAAACTGCTTGTCCTATGACTGTGCTGTTATCTCCTCCACCGTGATCTTTGAGGACATTGCTCAAGAGCAGAAGAGTGATGAACAGTTGGACAGCTTCTGCCGCGACACCTCCAGCAGCCTACAACTGTAACTAGTGCCCATTACTGGTTCCTCCCACAAGGTTAGGCAAATGTCATCCTTTTCTCCCACAGTAACCCTATCACATTGCATTTGACTGCAGCCTTGAGCTATGCACCCTGATGTAAACACCACTGTGATGGTCATGGCTGCGTATTTCATCTGGCTGGGACGCAGGGAAAACTGTTAGAATTGGAATGCACCTGCGCTGTGCACCAGTGTGAAAAAGTTGGGAGACATACCCATGCACCCATTGGCGCCCTTGTTGACTGCTTCGCACACGTCTATGCAGACATTGTGGTCTACCTTTTTCTGTCCCATGGCAAGCAGTATATACTGATAATGGGGGACCATTTCATGCACTGGCAAAGGTAATACCCGTAACGGACATGACCACCAAGACCATCACCACTGCATTTGTTGACACCTTCGTGGCATGCTTTGGCTATCCCAGTAACGTAACGACAGATCGACAGTGCACTTTTGACTCATGTAAGCCAACTGTGTGACATGCAGCTTCAACAAACAACCAGTTACCACTCATTGTTTAACAGCATGGTCAAGCAGCTCCATTGGGTGGTGGAAATGGCCATGGCTTGTAGTGACATAAGCTATGCAGAGGCACTTCCGCATGTGCTCCACAACCTGCAAGTAATACCAAAGGACAAGATTGGCATTTCACTTGCAGACATCATTTAGGGTCAATTACTCACCATCCCTGGTAAATTGATGGAGGAGGTACCACTGCCACATGATGCCTTGGGCACACCACGGGCAGAATGTCTGTACAGGCCCATGGTCAGCCTCTGACCACATGCACCATCACTGAATGACACAGGCATAATATTTGTTGATGCCGATTTATAGTGCTGCACGCATGTTATGTTGCACATAGCTGTGGTACAGCCACCCTACTCAGGACTGTACCAATGATCACTTGCGGTGAGCAGACTCTGCAGATTGAGGGCAATGGCAAGCTGACTAAAGACTATTGCCTGAATAAACCCAGCTTATGTCTTGACTGCTCCAGCTGCCATTCAGTTCTTCGACCCAGCGGAGAACTTATCAATGGACAACACTCCCCGTGCAATTAGTCAGGCAGCACCAATCCCATATCTTCTGGTGATGCGCAGATGCCACCAGCTGTCACCACACAGCCACATGCACCTCAGCTTATTCCCACGCGGCCCAGGGAGCCCCCAGACCTCTTCCCACAAAGGCGCATCGACCACCCCAAACCACATCAGATAGTGGACCACATCATGTGAGCTGGCTGCCGTCTCCTGTTCAAATGCCTGTGGTGCATCATAATGATGTGATGATGCAGCCAGCACACACCCCTTCTGCTGCCTGCTGTTGAGACACAGTCTCAGGTGGGCCACCTCACCAGTTGAGCTCTGGATACCACCCCCCTCTCTCACCAGCTGTTTGTCTGTTGCAGTTCCTGGACCCGTTAACATATGTCTTTGTCTCCAGTGCTTCGGACATTGAGTCTGGATTAGGTCTCTATCTGTGTTCCTGTCAAACTCCAGATACCCCCTCCCACACTGCTGGGCTTGTTGTCACGGTTCCAGGATCCACATACGAGTCCCGATGACACCACAGTCATGTGAGCCTAGACTATCTGCAGTTTCTGCAGCCCCTGGCAGTGCACGCATCAAGGCCGCATCGAGTGGCATGTTGTGTATCCACATCAGGTGTGTCAAGAACTCAGTGCATTATGAACAGTGAATCTGTGTGAAGATTTTATTTTGCATCTTTTATTCACATTTAACCAGGCTTTGTTCATGTACCAGTGTCCTCTGCAGTGACATTTTTCCATTGAACATTCCCAGCCATACATTGACACATGCAAGAGGACACACACACAGCACGTGCCCAGCCAGTCACACATGACATCATGCACCGTTGCCCAATCACGTTTGAACTGATGTCTTCATGAAGTGCACGAGGCTCAAATGTATGCTGGCTGGAGATGGATTGCTTTCACTTCTCGCAGCTACTGAGGTCTGCTTTCCAAGGAGGTATCTGGCAGCTGTATCACAGAATTGTGTGGATAGCAGTGTGCCAGTATTCGTGTGCGAGCACAGATTTTATCATTAAGCCAACCTTTGGCAATGGCGCATTGCCCACAGTTGTGGAAAAGCCAGTGTAAGCTAGACCTCTGTGCTTTATGGACATTTATGCTGATCAGATTCTGTTAACGATGAACTGCATGGGTTAAGTATAACATGTGCTCCCCACCGAAGCATTTGCGATTTGAGTAGGTGCCAATTGTTTGCTCTGTCCCATCATGTCCACAAATTAAACAGCTCACCATGAAACAAATGGTAATTTTGCACATTCAGCCATACATGTATCCTTTCTTTCTTGACAGTTGTGTGACCATACTATGTACTTGTTCACTGAGGAGTGTGCATCCTCTGGGATCGGTGGTCGAGCTATTTACTGCAGTCATACAGTTGTGGCATGTGAACATTTCAGAGAGTATCTCTGCAAGTTTTTTAATGTACCAACTGTTTTATATTGTCACGTGTTTGATCAATTACTGTCACTTGAGCCTACACCCTGAACTTAGTACATGGGTATGGCAGTAAAAGCCATCTCACTGTATGATGGACTTGAAAGTGGTAAAAACCACGTGTCTCCCTTCAGTCTCAACTGAACCACAAAATTATCCTCATGATGTACATAAAGTATGTAACCTAAATTCACAGCATTATTCTCATTGTAATGTTAGTACCTTGTATCAACATAATTCTCGCACAGTAATTATTTAACCAAAGCAGTTCCCTTATCTTTCAAAAACATAAAGAAGTATATCTTTTAGTGTAAGGTTGCTGGCATAACTGACTGATTTCAAGTATGAAATTCTGTATGCATAACTCTGTGTATTCATATCAGAACAACCCATTACAGTTTAGCTTCAAACAGTGTACATATGTAGGTTACTTAATGTGTACAATCCAACCTTCAACAGACTCTTCCAATGCCATGCAAAATGTGTCTCATATATGTAATAATACTTGTTCCATAATTTTTGGTATATAGTTGTGTAGTTCACAGCCTCACAGATACAAATAAGATGAAATTAATACAGACAGCAAATAAAGTTTCAGTAGACAGATTGAGATTCCTTGCAATTTTAACATTTCATCTTTGTTACTGAGTAATCTTCCTATGTGACATGTGCTTTTTTCCTTCCAAATATGCAAAATGACCATAATTCCACAGTATTAGAAAAATAAAAATTCACAGTCCCAAGTGAGACATCAGCAACAAGGATAGTGTAAAAGAATAGTTGGAGAATAACTGTATCATCAAAAGTCAAAATTACAGAAAAATGGTACAGGGTCCCTGGAGATTGACACACTCTAAATGTGAAAAAAATTCCTGAGGGAATATTGACATTGTTGCCAAACAAAATTATATATCACATTTTTTGTTTTCAGAAAATACTATGTAGCAGATTTCTAACAATTCCACTTCACATCATCTGACATTTGACTTTCTCTTTCATTCTCTGTAAGTTTTTAATTATACTGCATTCTTTAAGCCAAATATTTTTCTTGTTTTAGGCTAAACTAATTTGTAAGCATTTGGATGAGTATTTGATATCACTTCAAATGGCCCAATGTATATGTCGAAAAACTTTATGATTTCTTTATAATTCCCTCTCCATGGCTCCCCTTTTAGAAATTGGAATACAGTATGACTTTATGAAAATTGGCTCATAAGGTTTCAACTTTAATTTACACTGATAGTTCCTCAATCTTCTAGGTTTCTGACTAAATACATCTTGGTATTTAAATAAAAATACTTTCAGTTCTCCGTTTTGTTCATGGTCAAGCTTACTAGCCTTATTAACTTTTGAATCTACCAATTCATAATACCCATCCTTGTCTTTTTTCTCATTACTACTGTATTCTTCATCGATTACATAGCCCTTGTCCTAATTATGAACGATCCCTTTTATCTGGTTAGCATCATCATTGCAATTTAACATGAAAAATTTGCTTTTCCCAGTAATACCATTCTTTGTCACTGCAAAAATGAGTTCCTCATTTCCTCAACTGAAACATATCTTTGCATTAACAACGCAATCAATCCCCAAAATTAAGTCCTCATTAAGCTCAGGGATGACAATACTGCCTTTTACAATGAGTACACCATCAATTCCAAACTCTAGCCTCACTTAAAACTTTACTGTTGTACTGTGCCTCTCAGTAGCTCCCTTAATCTTGATACCAACAATAGGTAACTCAGTAGTAATTCAGTAAAGTTCTTACTGTATTTAATTCTGTCTCTCAGTTTTCAGAAATTCCACAGACTGGACTACCAGTGTCCACCAAACAGTTCCCTTCCCAGTTATCAGTTGTAACAAAGCTGAAGCTGTAAGGACCCCTCCCCCCCCTCCTGAAACTCCCCATCATCTGTCCTTTCTTTTTCAAATAACAAATCATTTTCTACTTCTTCATAACCAATATCACCCTCATCTTAGTTTTTATTGCATTCATTATCAGAAACTGGTTGCAAAGCTCCTACAGGCATATTAGGTTTCTCTAAATTACCTTCATTTTTCTCTTTTCACCAGACTGTTTGTAGTTCATTGCAAACCATCTCTCTGTCTCTCTCTCTCTCTCTCTCTCTCTCTCTCTCTCTCTCTCTCTCTCTCAACAATCTTAACATTATTATCCACATTTTTGTAACAATCCCAAGCAACCTGTAAAGTCTCACCATCAGTGCAAATTAATGTTTCCTCCTCTTTACTACCAGTCCTACCTGCTTTTCTGATATCCACCTGTTTCATCTGATCTTCTTGTGCCACCATATCATCGTATCATACGCATCAACCCTCCCCCTCCCCCCCCCCCCCCCCCACAGTGAATCATTGTCTGTATTTGCTTCACCCTTTCACTTTAAAACATCATTTTTAATCTTCAGGTAAATCATCCCATCTAACTCATCATTAAAAATAACCTCACCTCTCCAATCATCATCAGTGCCATCCACAACATAGTCACTTGCGTCACAATATCTCTCAGTATTATTTTTACCAATCACAGAAACATCAACAATCTCCTTAGTCTCACAAATCATAATATCATTATCAATCTCCAGAGCCTCACAAAGCATAGGATCATTATGAATCTCCTCAACCTCACTACTACAGTTAACTCTCTCTGTTTCCACTGTTAGTACAAAATCACCAGTCTCACTGGTTTCAGCATTAGAATGAACAGATTCACTCACACTTCACATAACTTCATTACTCATAAGATTAAATATGCCATAAAGATCAGAGTTGTCATCATCATTAACACTTTCACCCCCCCCCCCCACATTCTTACTATTCTCTTGACTATATATATTATGGAAAGTTTCTGCATTAAGCCTGCATTTATACCTTTCCCGAATTTCTGAATCTCTTCTATTGTATTCATCAAACTTCATTGCCCTCCAAAATTTTCTATCAAAATGTAATCTGTCCACCTGATGAGTTCTTTATTATTGAATCTGTGGGATTTCATATTGCCTTCTCTGGTCCTATAGTGTTTTGCCTCATTCCAATGATTTTCTCTCACTCCAAAGTGACAGGCACCTGTTGAGATGACCCTGAGTTTTCCTGATCATTGATTCTGTTGTTTTGTCGCTAGTGGTAATGTCTCCTCTTCTCTCTCCCATTGTCTATTCCTGTTATGTATTTTTCTGTTTATATTCCTATGTCTTCTATTTCCTCTCCCATGATAATCATTTCTGAAGCTATTCTCATGTCTCCTCACCTAGTTATTCCAATTATTATACTGATTCCATCTGTTTGCTTAATATCTGTTATTCCTACTGAAGTTATTATCTTGATTTCCATTTTGTTCTAAGGCTGTGTCAGATTTGTGTCTGTATTTTAGGAATTCTGCTACAGATTCATCTGGACCATACCCAAGTCCCCACTACACTCTACTCAGAAATCTCCTTTTCAAAGCATCAATCTGAGTAACTTCATCAAATGGTTTGTTTAAATGAATTAATCTCCTAAGATGTTTTTCACAAAATGGTTTCATGCCCCCCCCCCTCAATAAATTGGCCCATTCAAAAATTCATGTTTATTGTTGCTTGCTGTGTTTCAGACCAAAATTTATCTAAAAAACACCTCTCAAATTCATAATAAGACATTTCAGTGTTAATATTTTGTTTTGCTCTTGATAGTTTGTCTCCATCCAAAAACTTATTTACAAATTTGATTCTTACGTTATCAGCCATACCACTTACAAATTTGTCCCTACATCAGTGTAAAAAAGAACAGAGTGAATTTTACTACCACTTGGAAATTGCTTAATTGAGATGTTATCTCACAAGCCAGCACAATTATTGCTGTAGCTTCTAGCTACAAAATTTTCCTGCAACTCAATAAATTTCTTGTTCTTATTATCCATTTTGCTTCTACAGGCATCTGTATTGGTAGTTACAAGTTTCTCTACACTAGTGATTTTAGGATCTAACTCCGATGCTCTGTTATTACAGTGGTCTTCTAATTTTTTCAATTTAAATTCTACATCTGATGTCTTGTTATTTATTACATTTTTCAGTACATTACAACTATCCACTATGTTTTTCTCAACAGTTCTGAAATTTTGTTTGAGAAGAGCAATTTCTACATTGAGTTCTGTTCTGAGACTGCTAACTTTGGTTTCCACATGCCCAACCTGTTTCCAATCTGTTTCTACCTTATTTTTACATTTTCTTGGATTCTTCTATTACTGTTTTCTAATTGTGTTTTGAGATCCTTCAGATTATTGTTGTTTCAGAAATTTTGCCACCTAAGGTACTAATAATAGTATTAGTAGTTTCAGCTAATAACCTTGACAATAATTCTGCAGTTCCACTGTTTGAACCTATAACTTCAGTTTTGTCAGAACCAAGGAATGTTGAACAACCACTCATTACCACTTCCAACTGCCTCATGGTCACAAATGAGGTTCGGTGCTACCTCACTGTTTACTTTGATTTTCCTTTCACTATTAGTGATCTGTTGTTTAAACTCGCAACATTGTCTGCCACCTGTTCCTGATTTTCTACTTCCACAATATCTTGGTTATTATTACTCGCCATGTTGATAAACAAACACAGCTCTACATTGTCTGCCACCTGTTCCTGATTTTCTACTTCCACAATATCTTGGTTATTATTACTCGCCATGTTGATAAACAAACACAGCTCTAAACACTTTGAATGAAAGTTTCGACCCTATACTAAAATTCTGGTCTTTACACAGAATTTGTAGCACACAGGAAAAAGAATAAACAAAGTACTTACCTCCATTATCCCAATGATGTAGTTCCATGCCACTAATGTTATTTCCTTCTTTGTGCCCACTTTTTAGTTATTGTCTCTTTAATCTCCTTTTTTTGCATCAACATGTGTGGTCCATTTCAGTTCTCCAAACCAGTGCTTTCTTTTAAATTGTCCCTTGAACTGGCACCCATTTTTGGATAAATCAACCTGAAACTCAAAATTCTGTTAGAGAAACCTCATTAGCAGCACAGCTGTAATCCCACGACCTTTCACCACAGTTGAAATATTTAAGGACATAATAGTTAATCAGCAGACACACATCTCTTCTCTCAGCGATCTCCATTGCTGCAGTAGCTGTAAAAGAATTTTGCTGATTTCTTGACAGTGTAGCTAATGATTTGGTAGTGCCAAAAGAAATTTCAAGAAATTCAGGTTGACTCAGTGTTCTCTTTCAGAATTACATATTTATTGCGTAAAACTGTAACGTAGCTGGCTCACAAAAATCTGATGGAAAACTGAGGCCCCAATGACTGTTGCAGTAAATGTGTGGGCATAATTTTGCCTAATCTGTAACAAAGAAGTTCAAGCCTTGTGGCAATGCCTTCAGTATTATACATGGATATATAATTGGATTTGGCCGTGATGATTGTCTTAGTGGGTACTGCACAAGTTGTAATGCCCTGATGGGTGATTTGCCACTGCTTATATATACAAGTCTAGCAATCACTGCTTTGATTTGATTTATTTCATCTCATAACATACAATATTCAGATCATGTGATCTGTTGTATTGGAGATATGTCAATATATATTTACAGGGATTTAGTTTACAGACTTTAAATAATACAAGTATAGGTATCAAACAATTTTCTAGCAGTACAATACTTTTACATTTTTGAACAAAATTTTTTTATTTACAGAGATGTTAGTTGCCTTGTTCAAATTATCACCTCATCATTCATAAACTCTCCACTGAATAATAACATTTTTCCACTAAGAGTTCACATGATTTTTTTCTTTAGATGAGACCAATTTCCATTCTCAGAATATTACAGCCCTTTAATTTATTGTATATTTTCATGCTAATGTATCGAGGAATCATAGAATATAGCTTTAATTGGTGTGGAGGGAGCATAAAATTTTGTTTTTGCGTAGTTGTGTAAGTGTGTTTGAAGTGAAATTCATTGAAAAGTTCAGGTTAGAAGATTTATAGATTACAGTCGAAAACTTGCTGGTGTGTACCAACTGATCTTATCCAGTTACACATTAATTTGTTCCTTCCACGTTTCAACTTAAATTTTTACATGGTTCTTAGCTTTTATTGTTGAAATTCATTAAATATGTTCAATAACAATGCTTTTTATGAAGTTTTGTAAAGATTATTAATTGGAAAATATTGGAAAATGTTCCTAACATTTGCATGAGAATATTAATGAAAAGTTGGTTTCACTTCTTCTAAAAGGTATTCTGGAATTACAAAATAAGAATTGTTTATGTTTTATTGTTAAATATCAGTTAGTAACAGTCCAATCAGCACAGAGATATTTGCTTGCTTGCTAAGGTTTAAATGAAATTAATGTCAGAATATGAATCAATATAATAAATTGAGTTCTAAAATGACCAGATAAATGAAGTAAGATTGTTACACAATTTATATCAACTTATAATTGTGGCAGCCTGACACCTGAGGTCAAAATTTGTGTCATATTTATCATAATTATCATATATTTGTATGTTTCGTACCTTTGGTGGCTCAGTTGGACTTTGAATGTCCACCCTTGCTGATCACTTACATACGTGGGTACAACTAGTGCTCTAGGACATCAGTTGCAGCTCTTGTGGATGCAGGCATAGAGGTGGAGTCCTCATAGCAGCGTCCACCCCTCACCCCTTCAGACTTTCATGCTCAAATGCATTGCCAGACACCGTGGGTTGTTACCCCCAGATGGTGGGTTTCAGTGCCGGAACTCTTCCTGTGGCTCCAGTTCGCATTCTGAAACATCGTTGTAGGCACTTCTAGCACTACATGTCCATTTTAGTAGGAGGGATCAGGTATCACAGCCCAGTGAGTTTTAAAGCCCACCACAATGTACAGACCTCAATGATGGCACTGCTATAATCTGCGAACACAGCTGCACCACTGGAGTGCTGGCTATGGAGATACATCTGTCCTTCCAACCTAGCAGCGCCTGCAGCTGCGCTATAGAGCCAGCAGTGCAGTTGCTTATTTGGTCATCATTTCACTGTGCTCTCGTATTGAATTTGCTACACATCATTGATTCATTTCTCGATTCGCTACGTCTTAGGTTTTTTTTAAATCTTGGTTTACTTGTTAGGCTTGTTATTCCACCATGCTGTCTTCATTGACTGTCTTTCTCTCGTTGTAGTCCACCTGTTTGCTCTCTGTTGGCTCTCTGGCTCTCTGCTGGTAGCCTTCTGTTGGCCAGTCTCCACAGGTTTCCTAGTTGTTCCCGATCTTGTTCGATTCTGGTCACTGCAGTATACATAAAGACCTTATTAACTGTCACCTCGGGTTTATCTAACAAATTATCGGTATGTACTTTAATGTCATCAACAAAAAAGGTAAATTTGCAACTTTCTGTGCAAAGATGTAGGTCATTAATGATGGTACAAATTGAACCACTTCCCTACTGCATTACTTATACCGTGCTACTTAGCTTTGTTTAAAAGTGTTTGGTGACTGTCACCATCAAATGCTTTTGTTAGGTCACAAACTATTCCAACTACATTCATTTTAGTGTTGATGGACTCCAAAATATTTTCATGTGCAAAAATTGCATCTTCTGTTGACAGCCCTTTCTTAAATTGTAACTTAATTTTGTTGATTATTTTTTGATCACTAGGTGCTTAACAATCCTGGCATGCATTAGTTTCTCTAAAACGTTAGAAAAACCTGTGTGTAGTGAGGCTGCTGATAGTTAGCAGTATCTACCTTATCTCTCTTCTCATATATTTGTTTTACAGTTGCATAATTAGGTCTTTCAGGAACTATTCCATGTTTAAGTGATGCATCAAAAATATGTCAAAGAATTTTTTTATCTGGCTGCAGCAGTATTTTAGCAACTGGAGGTTTTTGTCAACGCCAGTAGAGTTTTTACTTTTTAGAGACTTAATGATTGTTTCAGTTTCCTGTTATTTGTTAAACAGATATATTGTGCTGTGGTAGGTGCATTGGTTCGTAGAAAATTCGTTGTTTGATTTATTGAGCCATGTACAATCCTATTTCTTCTGTTACTGTAATTTTTTTAAATGTATCAGCAACTGTTTTGGAGATGATCCCCATTTTTAATGTGGATATTTTCTGTACAAAACTGCACTTTTTCCTATTTCTTTCTGTACAAAATCCGAGATAGTTTTTACTTTATTGTTTGAGTCATCAATTTCTGCTTCCAAGAACATGTCCTTTTTGTGTGTGTGTTTCATGAAGAAGTCAACAAAATACCATTTGGTTTCAAGATATCTGTGCTGACATTCTCAAAGTAAGACTGGATACAATTATAATAAAATGCTTTTGTAGACTGTAGCAAACTGACTTATCACAAAAAGTGATATTGTAACTAATTAGTAGGAGCAATTATTTTAAAAAAGTCTAGTTTCTTTAACCTTTAGTTGCCCATAACTGTAATCTTGTATACTAAGAACATATATGAGTTAATGCTCTTTGTTAAATTTACCTTTCAGACTGTGGTCTGTTTGTAGTCACAAAACATGAATGCTGTCTACTTTTTCGGATTTTCTTGTTTGAATAGGCTGTAGTTCCAGTATCTGAGGTTCTATGAAATTACTGTATTGTATATACTGAGTTTAATCAAAATTGTGTGCTTTGAACAATTATTGTATTGGTATGATTTACAAACAATATGTAATTTGTGTATTGTGAAATAGTAAGCACTGGTAAAATTTTCTGTTAATATACTCATGCATATTCTGTGGGAGAAAAACTGTTGGTCCTGATCTGTACGTGGTGCAATTAGTCAAATTTTGTATTAAAACAGTAGCCAAGACTAAATGGTGTACTCCTTTTGTCAGAAAAGTTCCAGGACAGGTTTTTTATTTCTGAGTTTGCAATACTTAAAAGGAACAAATGTTATTTTCATGTAACCTAGTACATGTGCAGCCTTGAAATGACATTCACCATGTTCCTGCACAAATTCGCTATGTGGCAGGGCTGTGCTTAGCAACACACTGTTTGATTGGTTGGTGCATTAGTTCTGGTGGTGCAATAGATGCTGGTTGTGAGCAAAGAGTGAACATTAAGTTCTGAGTTACGCTTGGGAAAGCCCCTAGTGAAATGTGGACATTGAGTAAGCAACCGTATGCAGGCAAGGCGCTTTCAAGAAGTCATGTTTTCGACTGGCACAAAAGGTTTTGTAAAGGCAGATATTCAGTGCAAGGCGACCCCAGAACTGGTCACCTGTCTACAGCACATACCAATGCAAACTTGGAGCACATAAGGCAGTTATTGCAGTAAGACCTTTATGTATTGTGCGCGCAATATCAAAAGAACTTATTTGAATTGTGACATGTGTCATAAGATTTTATGCGAAGATTTAGGTAAATGGAAAATTAATGCAAAACTTGTCCCTCTAAAAGATAAACAGAAAGAGGAAAGATGAAGAATTTCTGCTGAACTACTGGATAGAGCCAGCCATGATCCCACACTTCTATCAAAGATTATGGTTGGGGATGAAAGTTAGTGCTTCCAGTACAAACCTCGCACTAAGCATCAAAGTGGTGAATGGTGGAGTCATGGGCCACCAGCCTTGAAAAGAGCCAAATGACCATCTTTGGGAACAAAGAAAATGTTGATCACATTCTTTGATAGTTAAAGACTGGTTCACCATGAGTATGTTCACCCAGTTCAAACAGTGAAGCAAACTCTTTACACCGAAGTCTTGAAATGTTTACAACAAGGAATATGAAGCTGCTATTCTGATTTGTGACATTCCCAGGACTGGTTCTTACTACATGACAGTGCAAGATCCCATACTGCTTTATCTGTCACCAAGTATGTGGTCAGACATTCTGTGATTGCCATATCACCCATCATCTGCCATATTCACCCAACCTCTCATCTTGCAATTTTTTCTTGTTTCCACAAGTGAAAAGCCAATTGAAAGGAAAGCTTCATCAAGACTTTACAGACATTCCATGCCCTGTGACAAATGAGCTTACAAGCATCACAGTTGAAAATTTCCCAGCTTGCTTCCAAGACCTCCAGAAACGTTGGCAACTATGTTTAGATAGGCAGGGGGACTACTTCGATAGGAGGTAGGATCATTACTTGGTAAGTGCAATTTTCTATTTTTTTTTTTTTTAAATTGCCCTGGAAATTTGCAAACAAGATTTTGTTGTATAACTCTTGTTTTTATTTATGCATCTGACATTTGTAATTTCCCGATGTTTCAATAACACTCTAATGAGATAAGATAGATAAATGGAGATAGAGAGAGAGAGAGAGAGAGAGAGAGAGAGAGAGAGAGAGAGAGAGAGAGAAGGACTTGGTGTCCATTTTTATAGCTCTGTTTTCTGCACCAATGAAAGTGGCACAGTGGTTAAAGCATTGGGCTCATGCTCGGAAGACATGGGTTTCAAATTTCTGACCAGTCATCCTGATTTGAATGTTCCATGGTTACTCTAAATCAACAGAGAAAAATGCCAACACATTACTTTTGATAACTTCTTTGTTGTCTCTTTTCCTCAACGTTCTGTTGTTGAGAAAGTTTTATGTCTCTAATAACCTTTCTCTTCTTTTTTCACTACATCTGTATTTTTTGTATGTTGTCATACTTTGCTTTATTTCTGTATAGGCAATTTGTTGCATTTCTGTCTTTTTCTTCTCTTCTCAGGTCTTATCCATCCACCTGTATTTTGCTACCAATGATACTCTTTCAATAGTGCACCCAGTGTTATCTATACATATCCTTATTATTAACATCTTTTGTTTTGCATTCAAATACAATCTGTAACATATCTTTTCTTTTTGTCAGTGGTAAATATGGTATTTTCTGGTTGTACACTTATGCATAATTGATCAGCTTTTGTTTCCTGTGTTTCAATGTGTTCCACATTCTTCAGTGTCTAACAGTGTAACAGAGATGTTCTTCTCACATATAATGCTTCCTCTAGTGTTTATTATTAGCAGCCTTAAAGAAAATAAAGATATATTTATATATTATGCAATTGTGGTGTTCTGTTTCCCTGAAAAGAGAGAAGAGAATGTTTCCACTTAATTTTTGTGTTATATGTTTTCAGATAGTGCAACTGATTTCGGTGATGCTGCATTAACATTCAACAGGCTCATGCTGGGGCTGCAGAACAAATCAACCACCGCAGGGTATTCTTGTTACAAGTGTGGTAGATGCTACCGGTGGAAGCATACACTAACTGCACATTTAAAATTTGAGTGTGGTAAAGAACCAACACTACAGTGCCCATTCTGTATATATAAAGCTAAACACATGTCTCATCTACGAAGGCATGTGAGACTGGTACACCAGCAAACAGTGACTTTGATATAATTATGGAAAAAAATTGCTGAACATGCAAGAATTTGAAATTGACATTTATATATTCATATTAGTTTTCTGGTCTTAAATGTGAAGTTACCATAATGTTTGTTACTTTCAGTCTTCCAAATGAGCTTAAAAATGTGATGTCTGTCAAATATCAACTCAGCACAAAAGTAATTTGTTGTTCTTTATTTTTGTATTCTTTTATGGTTGCTATAACCCCTATGATTTGAAACCATTGATTTGTTTACACTTGATGCATGTGGTCTATTGCTTACATGACTTGCAACCTGTCCCTGATTTTAAATTTCTGTTACTGATCTATCTGCAGTTTACCTCACAAGAAGTATGTGTATTAAGTAACTGAAATTTTTGTGCTGTTGTAAGGATTACTTAACAAAGTTTTGTATGTTAGATGATATTCTTGTGCCACACCCCACTGGTTCAAATGTCTTGCAAACCTGCAAGGTTTCAGTTCCATGAAACCTGAATGGAACTATGTGTTGACCATGACTGTTACTCAGGTTAGTGAAATATGTAAATATTTGTGGCATCATGAATATGCTATCATCTTTTCATTATCATCTGATGAGACAGAGTATTGTGACCTTGCAACTGTGGTCTACATAAGATAATGGAAGTCTGAAGTTAATGTATTAAAACGTCAGGTAATGAAAGTATATGTGATTTTAGGTGCTCTCACTTCCCGAATTTTCTGAAGATTTAGGTAATCACTTTTATTTGTAGGAAAATAATGTAGAACATTCATTTTGATGATTCCTATAAGGTGGCTGTGTTTTGTGATCTTAGAATGCAGACAATTGACTTCTCTCTTACAAATCTGATATAAACTTTTTTCTCCTCCTTGACTTGTCTATCCTTTTCATATAATAAGAGAGTACATCACTGTAAGAAATTTATATCCATGACCTGTAAAGTCTGGAAAGAAATACTGTGTATCTAAATATTGATGGTGTATTTTCAGTTAATTATAACAACCAGAACATAAATGTGGCAAACAAAATAACATGTAATATGAAATACTGTGCATCTTAGCTGAGACATTTGCTTGCGTTAAGGCCCCAGTCTGCTTTGTATCCAGTGGGAAAAAACATTGAATCTGTTGTAATCCGAGTAATGTTAAATCATTATAAGAAATGTATACATTTGTTTTTATGTGTTGTTGGAACTTACGCAAGTAAAGTTCTTGTTTCTCAAAACTGTTTATTTATAACTTCCTTTTTTTTTTTCAAAAGATGTCTAATGCCTTCATTTCCCTCCTACTATTTTTCAGCACAACCACAGTTCCGAGGCAATCCACAGTCTGCAGAATTTCTTAAATTTCCATGTCCACAATGTGGTAAGAACTATGCATGGAAGACAAATATGCAGCGTCATTTACGACTTGAATGTGGCAAAGAACCACAGTTTCAGTGTCCTGTTTGCCCGTATCAAAGTAAGCAGAAAACCAGTCTTCAGAGACATATTGCTGGCCGTCACAGACATTGTTCCATGTGAATTAGTGGATTATTCACTGACACATTTTGGTTATTATGCTTTTCAGCTACATGTGTACATAATTAATGCTTTGAGATTGTGTGAAATATACATACGTTGTCAATGCCTTTATAAGCAAGTCTAAAAAATCAATACTTTAATTATAATTCCTCAGTACAGAGGATAATGACTGTGAGATGCATTTAGAGACAGTGTGAGAGTGATTATCAAATTGATTTGCTTTCACCCTTATTAACTATACATGCAAAAACCATGAATGTCATTAGAGAGTCAGATTATTAGTAAACTAAAAAGATGAGCATATGAGCCAATGTAAGAGAGAACGTACATCGTTCGATCAAAAAGTCACATATAGATGTTAAAACTACAGGTAATGGAATGACTTTGATGATGTTTCATTTGGACTAATTTCCTGAGTGTCATTCCTTGCCAATCCTTCACAAAATTTCATTTCCCATGTATGTTTCTTTTCTTTTTTTCTAGATGAAAGAATTTCAACCCTCTGGAAGACTATGAGTCTGTGTGCATAAATTATTTTGTTGTAATGTTTACAGCAGGTATTTGACACACCTTTATATGGTTGTATCTTCATTTTGGGCTGCTCTTTTCCTGTGGAAATGATAAAGTTGAATAGCAATAAATATTTTACTGTTGTTTGTTCTCCATTATTTTTGTTAGTTTATGTGAGAAGTGTTAGCAGTTTAACCTTGGGAGAAACATATATCACAAAAGATGCTGACAAGTGAATGAGCGGATTAAAGTGTGAATGTAATGGTGGTGATATATACGGAACATGAAGCCACACAGTATATGAACACAGTAAAAGGAGTAGTCCAAAGGAAGTTTTGATACGTTAATACAGGAAATGCAAGTAACAGAATAAAAAGCCATTGTAGATAGCTCAACAAGTAAAAGGATGGATATGAAGGCAAAATAGATAAAAGCATAAACCATGAGTACGAATCAATAAATGAACACCATGTAATATGAATAATGATGAAAATATACACCTAGCAATAAGTGTAATATTTGAAGCAAAAGAGATATAGCGTGTAAGAGACCCATGGATCATGGGAATGTCAGAGTGTATTAGGGACGATGTGTCATTGTTGTACAATGTGCTGAGAAGGGGGAAGAGAAATGCAGGTCAGTTAAGAAGGGAGAAAAATTTCAGTATACAGTAATTTTGAAAAATGTGGTGATCATCTCACAAAGATTGTAAAAAGAAGAAGAAGAAGAAGAAGAAGAAGAAGAAGCGTGCCATGCATGTGAAAAATGAATAATAAAACTGTATGAAAGAAAATTCACATGAGAAAATGATAAAACTATAAAGAGAGAGAATGGCTGGCCACTTCGTACCTTCAGGCAGGAGATGGAATACCATCATGCTGATGGACACATTTGGGGGGGGGGGGGGGGGGGACTGTTCCTTGGTTATGAAAGTATTAATTCTGCCTTGAGGTGTAAAGTAGGATACAGAGATTTAAAAAAGAGGAATGGTAGAGAAGTAGTATGAAAATGGTTCAATGAACCCTCTGCCAGGCACTTAAGTGTGAATTGCAGAGTAACCATGTAGATGTAGACCCAAGCATGCTGTGAGGACAAGATACAAAGTTAAAAGAGGTGATGTCAGAGAGTGTAGAAGCCAAAGAATTATGGGAAAGCAGAAAGAGAGAGGAGGGGGGGGGGGGGGGGAGAGAGAGAGAGAGAGAGAGAGAGAGAGAGAGAGAGAGAGGAAATGTAGATATAAAAAGAATCAAGAAAATAACAGAATAAATAAATATCATAAAACAAAAAAAGAATGACGGATTACATGTTAACGGAGATTAAGTGGAGGAGGTATGGGGGGATATGACAGAGAGACAATCTCATTTTATTGTTTGGCTTAAGAAAATCATTGTTTTGGGGACATCCAGTATGCAGTTACTGAGTATGCTCTGCAATGTGGCTCAAGGGATGTAAGTGACTACTGATCACACACAGAAGTTGTTTATCCATACGGCACACACTATAGGTCCCACTATGGCAGGAGCCCTGCAGGTGTACTATCTACTTTTTAAAAAAAATAGATCATTGGCATAAAATTTGTGTAGTTTCAAATGTTTGAAGATCGAATTCAACATAATTCTATTTTAGTAAACCGCTTTTTATATATTACAAATTGGGACAAGCAATTTATTTACATGTTCTGTTTCATTATGGGGCTGCTGTGTATTATTATGAATTTATGTGACAATATTGTCAGCAGGGAGTATTGCACTCAACATAGCTTGCCTAAAAATCAATGTTGATATACCCTTGCATCAAACAATGTAGGCCATTCATTGAAATATGCTCCAATGCATGTTTTACTGTTAAAGCCATTGATACGTAATTGTGTGTTAATTTGTATGCCATTGTTGCAGTATTAGGTTTTCAGCTTCCACCATTGATCACAACATAGATTTTCCAGTCCATGAATCATGTGTGTCATGAAATTTTGTTCTATCTAGTAGTCCAAACTTTAAAAATGTATAAGACAACACATTTTATGTTACAACATGAACCATAAAAGTTTGTAATGAATTTCAAGGTAGTCTCCACAATTCAGTACTTGCAACAGCTGGCAGTTCTTTTACCATTAAATTGAGTGGTGATAAAAATCTGTAACAGTGGGTACCATACCTTGTTATTCCCACTTAGTGAGCACACAACTAATAGCAGCCTGCTCATTTGGTTAATTTATGTGTTTACAGATCCTAAGCAGATAGTGATCCATAAATTGTATTTCACTGTTATGGTGGATAGTGATTTTTCCTTGCTCTGTGAATAGAGCTATGGTGGGTAGCTTTTCTGTTGTGAGTGATATCGATTATGTTACTCAGATAATAATGGTTCAAAAATGAAGACGCATAGAATTTGTTAGTACCAGTACTTAAATTTGATTAGACATACCTTCAAATATTTTGTGAAGTAAAATAATACATTTAAAGAAATATGAGAACACAGTGCATCTTGTGTATGTGTGTTTGTGTTTTCCCCCATCTCATTTTTACTTTTCGATCTCCTTATTTTTCTTCATCCTTTTCTTCTTCTTTTTATTACTGAAATGTTTCTGAGTATGGAAGTCATTCACAAAGTGTCTTCCAATCTTCTCTTTTCTCCCTCAGTTTATCATTCAGCATTTCCTTCCACTGTAGTGCTCTTCAATTCGCATCATCCTTCACCTTGTCCCCAGTGTGTGTGGTCCTCCATCTGGTCTTCTTCCAGATTCTGTCCATTCCAGAGCTCTTCCTTTTTCCATTCTTTTAACACAGCCAAACCATTTCAGTCTATTTCTCTCCAGAGTTTCTGTCAGGTGATAAATCTGACACATGTGCACCCATACCCTTTTCTGCCAAATTCAACTCTTACATAAATTACAAACATGACTCAACTGAGCACATAACAATGTGTGACTCAATTTTATGTTCCTCCAGTCTGAATTTAGTTTCACTTCTTCGGTAGCGACATAACCCTCTGATGTCTGTAACGAAGGAAATATTATTTGTGCAGGAGGGATGCCATGACATTTTAGTTTTCCATCTAGTATTTTACAGTCCATAAAATTGAAGCCATAAGCCAGCCTTCTCATATATTGCCAACACTATAATTTTTCTTCTTTAGCTTTGCAGGTTTGCCATTTGTTAGGTCACATATAACTTTTCTGTAGTGGACCCTTTGCTGAATCCTAATTGAGAGGTTGGTAGTAATATCTGCTCACAAAAATAGGTTGTTAATACTTTTACAGGTTACTATTTCAAATTATTTTAAATATGTAGAAGAATGAAATAGGTCTACAGTTTGAGTGATTTGCTTATATCTAGTAATTTTTATAATGTGTAGTGTTTTTGTGTGTTGGAAAAATTTTATGTTTGTGGTGCATGTATTATTTGTTGTTTGTATCATCTCTACCAAAGTGTATTGAAATGCTGTTGTATAGTCTGTTGATGTTTTGCTGCATTTTGACTAATCACATTATGACAGTTAGTGTCTTCGGAAGATGGCTATAACCAACTGGCACTAGGAATGTGCATATTATCTTGTGCAATTGTGACTGAATAAAACATTTGGTAATGGTAATAATCAGATCACTGTTTCTCATTTAAACAATATGAAATATTCACTGAATTCTCTCTCCATTTATTCATTCTGGCAGACACACTTCTCTGACAATTATGTATTGCATTTGGACTTTTATTCCCAGACAGGCCTATCACGAGAGCATATGTGAAGAGTTTTGGCCAGATTGTGTGACTAATCTGTTACAATGCCATGTAGAAATGGACTTGAATCAACTTAAAATGAAAGAACCAGTATTTACAAAATTTAATGTAAATGTTTTGTACTCGGGGTGATCTCCAGTAACCATTAGCTGCTAGTACTGTATATATAATGCAAGAGTACAGCATTAACTATTAGAATAATCAATCTCATTCTTATGAAGAAAGGGTGTGAGAACCAAGTTTCTCATGGTGACAATGTTGTGTAAAATACATGCATTGTCGGTTTTCTTGCTGTGTTAAGTTGGAATAATTATTCAAGCATTTGAGGATATTAGTCTTTGTATGGAACAAAACTGACTGTCTTTTTACTGCCAGAGTTTGTCTGCTATGCTAGAAGCTACCAGTTGGAACATAAACCACCTTGTGAATCTGTCTGTATTCTCTCAATGTCGAGAGCCCTCTTCCATGTACCACTAGCATTGCAGCCATTATCTTGGTTAATGTTGTGCATGTTCCACTCCTGGCAGCTTCTTTGATGCCAGAGTCATAGTATGTTGATGCTTGGGACAAGATTTTTGTTTCATCAAAGAGAATTCTCTGTTTATTCATGGGAAATGCTTAGCAAATTCTGAATTTTGTTTGCCAAGAGACAACATCCAGCAAAACAGGTAGAGTCGTGATGGACAAGACCTAAGATCTATTTTTTGACCACCCAAGAAAATAAGGTAGATGCTGTGCCTGGTTAAGGATAGTCTTGACATAAGGCTCCATGGAATTAGCAACATTTGATGGAATTGTGGAAGAAACTAAATCAGTTTCTGTAACAAGCATTTTTCAAACCAATGAATGATGATTGGATGGCCACTATAAAAAGTTTAGTTTTGTAATGATTTAGATAACCTACTGTTTGGACACATGTTTTATTTATGCACATGTGACATGAGAGAAATGGACGCAGTGTATCTGCAACCTGGGTGACGGTAAATTTAGATAACCTACTGTTTGGACACATGTTTTATTTATGCACATGTGACATGAGAGAAATGGACGCAGTGTATCTGCAACCTGGGTGACGGTAAATGTCGTACCATGTTTGTAGTACCTGCTGGTCGAAAAGTGTGTTCAATGTCATTAGTTCCTGCCTTGGAGATATGGTGTGCACCATAGAGGAAGAGCGACTGTGACTATGCCTGTGACATCTCGGGGGCAAGAGGAAACTTGTTATATGGATAAACTCAATTGGAATCTGTTAATTAAGACAGAATGTTTTGGGACTTTGTCCTTATCAATGTTTTTGCAATGTTTCAAATGATGTAACAGCTTTATAAGGCACAGTTACTATAAACAAGAGTACAATATATGAGGCATTGTTATTGTGAAGTCTTGCATTTATTTTGAGACTTAGATGTTGGATTTGTGCTCTTAACTTCCAACAGCAACTGCAGCGCTTTGAGAAAAGAAGATCAATCAGATTAGGTTTGTGAGTGTGCTGAAATAATAAGGTGAGCCAGATTAAATCACAAGAAATCTTAGCTCCTGATGAGACATTACTTCGACAACCGATATCTTGATAAAGAACCAGTGGGACATTGTGTTGAGCAGAATATCAGTGGACAATTAAAAATTGTAATTTTAAAAAAAATCTGTGGCTGTTGTGTTCAACTTCAAAACTGCACATAAAATTATGTCTGATGAAACAAAAACCTTGTTCCATGTACCAACCTATTGGACTACCAGCAGAGAGGCCGTAGACTCTAGAATATGCAACAATAATTTACATTCCAATGAGCAGCACTAACATTGCAGACATTGACAACAGCATCTGGCAGCATAATGACAGTCAGTTCTTCCTGAAGAAGATGAATGATGGTTACTGACAAAAGCTCAAGTTTTTATTGCAATAGGATGTGGCACAAATGCAGAGGGTTTTGTTGGATACTGGTGTCCTCTGCTTGTACTGAAATGTAAAAACACTGAAATGAAATATAGAAGACATAGCTTATCCTGTTTTATTTTATATATCTTCATGGCATCACTTGTAGGATTCAATTAATTTATGTAAAATATAGAACAAGAGAAGAGACAAGGTATCATTTTCATTACTGTATCAGCATAAGAGTGCTGCTTACTGAAAATATTATTGGAAAAACTGGGAGTTCCTATGAGTAGCGATTACAGGGTTAACTCTTGACATTACAAATTGCACTTGAAAAAATGCTTATGTGACTATCAAACTTTCAATATAACAGAGGGATATGTTCTTAAAAGGAGTACTGTAAATGACTTTGGCATGGTAACTTCTCATCATTTTTGAGGGCTGATTTTGTTTAATGTCTCATTAGTTGTGGCTGGAGATTCTCAACTGTTTCAAATGACCATAATATTTTGATGAAGTGCTGCACCATCACCATCAGGAGCTTTCTTGCTTATACTAATCATTGCTAATACTACACTGCTCAAGTGTGAACACATCAGATAACTTTTACAACATGCTTTAGCTGTGTCAGTTATTGTGCTCAAATAAAAATCCAATTACCAGGAAGGTAGAGAATTACATTCTGATTTTGAAGCCTTGAGTTCCAGAATAAATGATTTCAGAAGCTGACAGGGAAAGGAGAAATTTGTACCAGAAAATCTGTTGAGAAGTTAGGATTAGGTAGAACAGTAACTGAAGTTTTCTCTGATATCAAAAATTTGTCTGTGTAAGTTGAGCAGTCAGAGAAAGGAAAGTAGCCTGAATTCACTACAGTTCTGTGTAACAAAATGATGTTCAGATGGCAAGGACAACTGAGAGTGAGAGGACCTGGAAACTGAGCAAAGCTTGTAATTTTTGAACTTAAGTTGTGTAACTGATGGAAGATATGTTTTAGGTTTCTTGGCAGATTTATAAATCTATTTTGTGCACATTTTGATGAATCACTTCATTCATCCCCATCAGATGAAGGATGACTGGAATGTAGACGCTAAGCACATCTGAGACTATCGCACACATGCTACTATCCTTCCTCCAACATCTCAACTTACAAGACAAATCTTTCATATCAGAGAAAATTTCAGTTACTGTACTACCTAAGACTAACATCTCATCAGCTTTTTTGGTAAAAATTTCTCCTTTCTCTGCCAACTTCTGAAATCATTTACTCTGAAACTTGAGCCTTGGGAATTAAAATCTAATTCTCTGTCTGACTTCATATAGTAAAGTAAACAGAAGATCAAAACCAATTGCAAAATGACGTATACAAGATGCAAAAAGTGGCATTTGACTCTAAATAATGGAAAGTGTGAGGTCATCCACATGAGAACTAAAAGGAACCCATTAAATTTTGGTTACATGATGAATCATCCAAATGTAAAGGCTGTCACCTCAACAAAATACCCTGGGACTACAGTTGCAAACAATGTAATTTGGATAACAATATTATGACTAGGATAGAATGCTACTCACCATAAAGGTGACACTTTGAATTGCAGACAGGCACAACAAAAAGACTGTTAAATACTGAGCTTTTTTTCTTTTTTCAGAAAAGAAAACACACACACACACACACTTTCACACAAGCAGGTAAACCTCGTGCACCAAAGACTGCCACCTCTGGCCACCACCATCATGTGTGAATGAGATGTGCTTGCTTGTGTGAATGTCTGTGTGTGATTTCTTTTGTGAAGAGGGCTTTGGCTGACTGTTCAATGTTCAAGGCTATAAAACATAATGGGACATATGCTGTTACAGAATAGGTATGGCTGTGACAAAGATGAATGACCAATAGGTGTAAAGTGTCAAGGCTTTTCAGTTGAATGTGGCATCTCTGGTGTTTGTAGACAAAGCAGTGTGTCTGTGGCTTTAGTTTGAATAAGAGCTGTTATTTTGTTTTGCTGGAAAAATGACAGAGGTAATAATTGAGAAAAACTGTTGTGAAGTTTCACATGTAGTTGAGAAAATTGCTCCTTTCATTAAAAGAAGTGTGTGGTGAAGACTATGAGCTTTTGAGTATTTCAAGCATTTTCAAGATGGCAGGGAAGGTGTTAAATGATTCACACTTAGACCACCCTTCAACATAAAAAATGGGTGAAAATATCAAAAAAGTAAGTAATCTGATTAAATCTGACCATCAGTTGAGTATTCGATTGATTTCTGAAACTATAAGATTTGACAAAGAATACATAAGGCAAATTTTACATAAACAATTAAATATGAGAAAAGTGTGTGCAAAACTGATGCTGAAAATTCTCATCATAAAAAAAAATTGAAGCTTGTACAAAAATTTGTACTGACACTTTCCACTGAAAGTGATCCTAATTTCTTGGAAAGAGTGACAGCATATAAATGAATCTTCGTTTTTCACATATTATTCAGAAACTAAGCACCACTCCATAAATTGGGAGGGGCAAACTTCACCGAGAGTGAAAAAAGCTTGGGCGAACAAATCAAGATTGAGGGTGGTGGTGATAGTTTTGTTTAGTGTATGAGGTGTGTTCAAAAAGTAAGGTGACTTTGTATTTTTAGGTAGTACTTACTTATTCATCAATACTCATGCTGTCCCCTTCAAAGTAATCTCCATCAGATACAATACACTTGTGCCAATGCTTCCTCCAATCCTTGACGCACTTCTCATAAGTACTTTTTGGTACAGCCTTGATACTTCCAGCGATGCAGTTTTTATTTCCTCAATCATTGAAAATCTTCATCCTTTCATAGGTCTCTTCAGTTTTGGGAACAGGTAAAAGTCACTGGGGAGCAAATTTGGTGAATATGGTGGCTGAGGCAAGATTGCCCTGTTTTTTTGGCCAAAAAATCTCTCACAAGCAATGACAAATGAGCAGGTACATTGGTGCTGCAAAATCCATGAATTGTTTTTCTGCAATTCCGGATGTTTTTTTGCATATTGATTCTTGCAAATGGTGCAAAACTTCAAGGTAATACTCCTTGTTGACTGTATGACCTCGAGGCAAAAATTCATGATGCACTTTGCCATGGTAATTGAAAAAAACAGCGAGCAAAACTGTGACATTTGATCGAAGTTGGTGTGCTTTTTTCTGTCTTGAGTCTCCGAGATGCTTCCATTGGAACAATTAGGCTTTGGTTTTAATGTCATAACCATAAACCCATGTTTTGTCAGCAGTTGTGACCCTTCTGAGCAAATCAGGATCATCACTGACATCATTCAAGAGCTCTTGAGTGATGCTCATGTGACGGTTCTTCTGATCAAAATTGAGTAGTTTTGGAACAAGCTTCACTGATACATGCCTTATGCCCAAAACATCTGAAAAAATTGCATGACAAAAGCCAACTGATATGCCAACATCCTCAGCAAATTCTCTTAAGTAATTCAATAATTCTCTTCGCAGCTTCAATGTTATTGTCTATTGTTGGAGTGCTGGGGTGTCCAGAGCAAGGTTCGTCATTGGCAACTTCTTGGCCATCTTGGAAGAGCTTGTACCACTTGTAAACATCTTTTTTACTTTACTCACCATGTGCCACTGGCAACATTTCAAGTGTTTTAGAGCACTTGATTCCATTTTTCACACAAAATTTTATGCCAGTTCTTTGTCCCATTTTTTATAATAATCGAAAATTACCGAGCACACTAGAACACATCCAACCTTTCTATCTGTCAAAAACAAATGAAGCATGCTGTTCAGTTGAAACTACGAACATATGTTCAGGACATGTGTACCAACATAAGAAAAAAGAAAAAAGATTGATAATCGAATGTACATTGCCTGCACAATTTGAAAAGTCACCTTACTTTTTGAACAGCCCTTGTATAGTCATGGAATAGTGTACCTTCACTGGGTTTGTGGAAGTCGATCTGTTAATCAATATTACTATCTTGAGGTTTTTATTCAACTCTAAGACCCAAATTGTGGAAGAACAAGTCATGGGTTCTGCATCAAGACAATGCACCAGCTTATACCGCATATCTGTTAAGGGGTTTCTATTGAAGTACAGCATTCCAGTGTTAGACCACACATCTTATTTGTCTGAGCTAGTGCCATGTGACTTTTATCTATTCTGGAGGTGAAATATGCATTAAAAGAAATAAGATTTCAGTCCACTGAATCAGTGAAAGAAAAAGTGGCACTTGTCATTGAGTAGCTCGCATAAGAAAACTTCCAGCACTGTTTCCATCAATGGAAAAATTGCATGTGGTGGTGCATATATGGAGAGAGTATATTAGTGTGACAATAACTAAATATGTATGTATTTGAAATAAAATGTTTTACAGTAATAGTCCCATTATTTTATAGCCTTACCTCTTCTAACAGTCTTCTCATTGTGCCTGTCTGCAACTCAATATATTCTCTTTATGGTGAGTAGCAATCTATCCTTTTCATAATATTGTTGATAATCAAACTTAAATTGGAATTATCACATAGATAATATTGTGGAAAAGGTGAACCAAATACTGCATTATATTGGCAGAATACTTAGAAAATGCAACAGGTCTACTAAAGATCGTCCACTAACTAGTCTGTCCTCTTCTTGATTATTACTGTGCACTACGGAATTGGTACCAGATTGAGGGTAGAAATTGGAAAAGTTAAAAGAAGGGCAGCTCATTGTGCATTAATTTAATAGACATGATACATGAGTTTGGGTGGCAATCATTAAAACAAAGGCTTTTTTGCTGTGCCAAGTTCTTTTCATGAAATTTCAATCACCAACATCCTCTTCTAACTGTGAAAATATTTTGTTGATGCAATCGTATATAGGGAGAAATGATCATCATAATAAAATTAGGAAAATCAGAGCTTGCATGGGAAGATTTGAGTATTCATTGAGAAATAGTCTGAAGTTCGATGGATCCTGGATCCTCTCTGCCAGGCACTTAAATGGGAATTCCAGAGTGGTCATGTACATGTACAATTCTCAAGGAGGTCTTACTGCGAGGTAGGCCTATTTGACATGGGAGCACAGAATTATTTGGGTGATGATTACCAGGTAATTAGTATGTCATGCGAAGTGCAAGGCTTGGTGTTGTCACCTGTGATTTACAGTCTTTGAGGAAAGGTGTGATAAAATCACATTGCAGGTGCATGTAACAGTTTGGACTGCAGCTTACAGTGCACACTTGTCACATTTTGGGCTCTGTATCTCATCTTCTGTTTATGATCTGCACCCCATTGCATTAGTGCAAAAATGATTAGTGTAGGTCATTATTACCACAATAAATACTGTGTTATCATTGTGTCACAGTGGATTACTATCACTCTTACGCCCAACAAATTCCTTACATGTTTTTTTCTTGTTGTGTGGGAACAGTATGTTCTCAAAATTGAATTCCTATTGGAAAAGGTTTTTTTTCACTTGGTTCATGTTACAGGCACTCCAAGGATGCAGTAGGATTCTAAAAGCACTTTGTACACCTAACAAAATTTGGAGACAGTTTCCATTAATTTGCATATCATGTAGCTTCTAGGCTCTAACAACTATTAAAGATGTGAATAAATTATAAAATAATTGTGGAGGAAAGGCATACAGTATCTGCGAATACCTATGTATGACTATTGTTTTTTCTTGCTCCGGTTGATGCTGTTTGGATGTAAGTGGTAATGTTAAAATGGATGTGTTTAGCCCTGTCTAGCCAGTTCTGTTCTGAATTGGTGTAATATCTCTTGCTTTCCTCTTTCATTGTCATTGTGGCATTTAAAATAATCATTTTGTTTCTCCTTTACAGTTTCATTGTTCATGTATGTGAACAAGAGACTGATGTCGTTAAAGTATGTTGACAGAGATTAGGTTTTCTAACTAAATTTATCATAACATGACTGTCACAATTGTTGACATTTACGTCCATCACTATTACTATCTTTAAAATTGTTGAAACAGTTCTTAAATATTTCTATTCAGTGTCACATTGTATGTAAAGAGAACCTGATGGAGAATGCCTTATTAGACACGGGAGGGGGAACATGAACTGATATTTTCTATGTAAAATAAAACATAAATAAATAAGAAGTAGAATGATGTTAGCAAATTAAATATTAGAATATGGATGAAGCTTGTTTGAAAATTTTATGTGATATAACACTGCTGCCAGCATCTAATGGATATTCGTTTGGTATTGCCTCAAGTATTAATAATAATAAATGAATAGATAAGTAAGTAAATTTAAATAATGGGTGACTCACATGCCGGTAAGGAGGATGAAATGATAATGAGAACAACACAACACCCAGTCCACAAGGGGAGGAAATCTCCAACCCGGCTGGGAATCGAACCCAGGCCCGCTGCACAGGAAGCAAGCATGTTAACACTCAGCTAAGCGGGCAGACATTTAAATAAATGAACAACAGCAAGTGAAACCTGTCATTTCTTTTTACCATTTATGTAATGATTTAAGGAGCTGTTGATGATTTTACACATCACAGTAAGTGCATGATTTTTTTGTGTAGTTTCTTGTTTTTTTATGATGTGTAACTGTTGTCATTATTTAGTAACAAGGAAACAGTTCAGTAACTGAAAGATGTTATTTGCTAAATTCATTATATTAAAGTAAAGTTTCAAAAAGTGTTTTGCTTTGAAGCTGTGGCACCTGATTTTCATTCTAGTTTTTTTACAGTTTTCACATAGAAGTTAAGAAAAATTCAATCAGTTCATTAGTTAATTACTTAATTTGTTGATGTTCTTATCATTTGACAATTTCAATGAAGCACTGTAGAATGACTCAGTTAACTTACCTCACATGTTTGTGTGTATGGCTAAAATAACATAATCGTTATGTATTGCTACAATAACCATCAAGGGATGGTGGAAATTTCAGTAGCCTGATTTCCCTAAACTTCTGATATTTTCTTTGTTGTCTGGCTTTAAGCATTATTAATGATGCGAGTCAAATAATGTGTTATGTATTTTTTTCTCTTTGATTTGTAAACAGCTTTAATCAAAGGCATTAGTGCACAGTACAAATAACTATTTTTCCTGCACTGATGGTGACTTCTTTTGTGAATGCTGAAGTAATGAATGAATAAATATATAAATGTGTTGATGTGAAACTTATATAAAATAAAGTGTCACATTGAAACACCTTCAGCCATTTAAATTTCCAGTTTTATTTTATTTGTGCAACCAGTTTCAGTATCACATTACATCATCTTCAGGCCCCCTGACCAATGTTTAGGAAGAATTCCACTATCTTACAGAGTCAAAACAGGGGCTAGGATTGTTGGAAAGTGATAATCAGAGGGATTTCTGTATTAAGAAGAAATCTACAGATACCAGTAACCAAATTCTGGCCTCTACTTCAACTGTGTAAGAGGTAGATTCTTCCTACACATCAGTCAGGGGGCCTGAAGATGGTGTAATGTAATATTGAAACTAGTTGCACAAATAAGATAAAACTGGAAATTTAGACAGCTGAAGGTATTTTGATTTAACATTTATGTTGAAAGGCCAAGGTCTGGAAATTTAGAAAGCTGAAGGTATTTTGATTTAACATTTACACTGAAAGGCCGAGGTCCTGCAACCGTCTTGTATAAAGACATTTAAACGAAGTAACTGATGTTGAACGCTTCAGGCGTGCAGATGCTTCAGGCCAGATGAAATGCTTTTGCTTTCTATCCACTATTAATTCAATGCACAGTGGAATTTAATTGTATGGTAACAGGTAACTGAGTGCCCGTACCATCCCTTGAACTGTGTATGTGGAGTATGATATGAACAGTAGGGTATAACATAGTACCATCATCCAATTAAGCATGTATGATGTTAGCAATTGTTTATTAACCAGTTGTTTCTCAGCATTATGAGGAATCCTAATTTTAAACAAAATATTTGAATTAATCAAATGTTCAAAAAGGCTGAATGCTTAGCAGATGCTTGTTGGACTGTCCTGATAGTGGATGAAGGATAATGTAGGTCTTTATATGATCTCGTCATTGAAGTTCTGTTTTGTTCCCCTTGACATTAACACATTACACAATAAGTAATTTTTGTATTGTGTTCTAGTGACACCAGTTGTTTGTATCACACTTTTCCCTTTCTTAATTTCGCTTATTTCTTTCCATCTCCGTGTAACTAAAGAAAGCGCAGTTCAATTTTTCTCAGTGCTTTATTATTTTTTGAGATAGCAAAATCCTTTTTTCTACTTGTTCTCATATGTTTTGAGGTCTTTTCCTAGGTGATCATTTTATTCACTGTTTTGAGTGTTTATATTTTCATTGCTTTGAAAAAATATGCAGTCATTGAAATAATCTGGGCATATGAGAAGAATTTTGAAGAGCTATTAATTATGTATTGGCTTAACCTTTTGAAGCATTCTTTTTCTAAACATTTAAATTTGTTGCTTTAGCATTTTAATTGTGCTTGTATTGTAACAATTTACTATAGGTTTGAGCTATTAAACTGAAGAGCAGTGATTAGACATGACTCCTATTTACATTGTCATGGGGAAAAAGTTGTTTTTTCCTGTCATGCAGGTTTTGGGCCAGCGACATCAGACAATGGCTTTGAGTGTAACAAGTGTGGAAGATTATACAAGGCACGATGCACACTTAACAGGCATATACGTTATGAGTGTGGATTTTCCAGAAACCAGTTCAGCTGTCCATTTTGTGGCAAGCGGTTCAGTCGCCCTGATAACTATCGCACTCATCTTCTTCTCCTACATCCTTCTGAGCCACTCAATGTGGAATTCACTATTTTTGATGCCTGAAGCACTGTTTTTAATGGAAGGTGATCCAGTATAAATATATTTTTCAACTGTCATCTAAGCACTGTGATGTGCAGAAAACTTGTAAGATTTGCTACTTTTTGTTTGTTTGTTTAAACTCAAATATAATGTTTGTTGTCAGTGCATGAAACATTTGTTGATCTGTACAAGAAACTCTTAAACTACTAAATAAGGACACAAAAAGTTGAATGTTATGTGGCACGCTGGAATTCCACATGTTCTCCTTAAAGAGACAAGCACAAGTGAATGCTTTACAGTGCCATTCATGCAGGTAGTTCATTTTATTTATAATTTTTGTATTAATTTCAACATTGCATTTTATTTCTGCATTATATGCTAGTACTTAGTTAAAACCTGTGTAGGGAATAAATGTTTCTTTTAGAGGGAAATGGTTCTGCACTGATACACAAGATAATATTTTCCTTTATCATTCCTGATCAGGAAATCTATGAGTTAGTATGAGACAAAGAGTAAAGAAATTCTATAGTAAGTTCAGTTCATATTATGGGAGATAAAAAAAGGTGCAGTTAGATAGATATATACAATTAGGGATTGAATTGTATGCTGATGATGTGAATATGAAAGCAACATTTTTATGTGACTTTTTGAGCCTTTAAAAACTTCTATATGTACACAGGTCATAACGCATTTGTATTGAGCTCAGAATAATGGTGTGCACCACACTATTAGTTTACACAAATTATTTATTCAGATTACAGTGATGACAGGGTGTCAATAGATACAGACATTGAAAGTAGTGTCAATCTTTTGCATTTCCATTCTGGTGTACCTATTATTTCACACCTGACATGAGCTTTCTGTCTCTCTAGTTTCTTGTAACTGATTTGCAACTTTCTGTCTTCCAGCATCACTTTTATGAGAGGCAATCCAAAATTTTGGTAGTGAGATTTTGCGGAATTTTCTCTTGCTTTCTCACAACTATTTTCACCCATTACTTTATTAAATACTGTGTACAAAAAAAAAAAAAAGAAGTTAAGAAAATAAATGTCCTTTAAATATCATGCTGTAGCAGGTGCAATTAATTACAACAGTAACAACAGCAACAAATATTGATACTAATTCAGTATTTTCAATCGGAAATTCCTTCATCCAACAATGTAGAGGGGAGAGATGGAATAAATTATACACTGGTTGTATTTCAGAGGTTTTTAAAAGGTTATGGAAAGTCTGCTGGCCAGTTGAACTGTTTATTATATGTGTCAATAGTTTTATTGATTCATTTCTGCATTATTTAAGTGATCAAGATGTTATGCTATTTCAGGCATTGGAATATATTTAATTATTTGAGCTTGCAAATAATTTACAGGACATCACATTCAGTAACATTCCTCAAAAACAACCTTGCCAACATATGAATGGGCCCCCATGTAGCTAAGGTTTTATCGACTACGCTACTGGTGTTTTGCTGGAAAGCTCTTACAGATTCTCCACACTGTTCTGGTCTGTCCCCATTAAATTTCCAAATTTTTGGAGCCTGGACAAAAGATGTTCACAGCCATCAATTTGCTTAGGATGAAGAGATATGAGCTTGGGTCCATTCATGGTTCCATAGACAACTGTAAACATTTACCATGAATGCACTAAATGTCTTGTCTCTTAGTGGAATAAATGTGTTAACAGTTATGGTGATTACTTTTGAAATAACAAACAGTTTACTCACGTTTTCCGTCTATTTCATTTTAATTTGACTATCCCTTATACTTATAATGGTATAAAAAATAAAAGCAGCCAACTTATTCAAGGAGCACTGAGTGGTAGATAGGTACATAAGAACAGTTTTGATGAAGACAGTTCAGCTTTCAAACTTGTGTTTTTCTGCAAAGCGTTTAGCACATGTTATTTGGGCTCTTTAATGTGACTGTTTTAGATGGGAGGGTGTGTGTGAACTATGGATGTGTAAAGATACCAATTAAGGTTGGATCTGTATTGCCTTGTTTATTACACTGTCAACTTCAGCAAGTTATTGCACCATAGCCATTATCGAATGATTTATTACCGAATGATTTGTGTGCTCTACTCTGCTTTGAGTTATGCTTTGCTTCTAGCTTTCTTTTCTTATTTTGAAATGAGTGAAGAGACTAATCCTGGTTTTTCATACAGTTCAAACATGACTCCCACTGCACCAGAAGGGATTGGTGATCCCTTTGATCACACGTCAGTTCTGCTGTTATAGAAGCACAGAACAGGGGTGTAGGCTGCCAGCACTGTGAGATGGAGGTGGGGCTTGTTCCCCTGCACAACTCTTCTCCCTTCAGGCGATCTAGGTTGTTATTTGTTTACAGTCAAGGCCAATTGTCACATTATAGTGTCCACACTATAGCTACATTCATCTGTGGGCTGGCTGGTATGTGTTTGTGTTGCTCTTGGAGGGCATTATTTATTTATTTGTTCTTAGACAGTTTACATTGTATGAGTTTTGTTTAATATATATGTACATTCAGCTGTGGGCTTGCTGGTATGTGTTTGTGTTGCTCTTGGAGTGCATTATTTATTTATTTGTTCTTAGACAGTTTACATTGTATGAGGGTTGTTTAATATATATGTACAACTGTAAAATTTAATGAAATATGAAGGTGGAAACCAGATGTTTTCTTTTGATATGCAGAACAGATGTACGGATTTAACAATGTCACTGTACACATAACATCATTTGTTCTATTATATAACATTAAGAATCTAAAATACTATATAATAAAAGCATCTTTGCAGCATTGTTAGCTTTTATGTACTTTTAACACAGCATACTATTTGGTACAGACAAAAGCTGTATAGTTCTTTACAGTTTACAAAAACAAGGACATAATTCTATTTGCCTAGTGCTCTAAGCACATTGACAAGGAACTGATTAATCTATTCCTCAGTTTCAATTTATGTTTCTTCCATGATTTTTACTGTAAATGTTTCTTCACTTTATACCAACATAAGGAGATGAGATGATCCATCAATTTATTTTGATGATGATCTGTTCTTTTATGATAGTTATGCTTAGTAGCAGACTGTTATAAAATAAGCTTTGTGCATTTATAGGATCTCTGTCCGTTATTTTAAGGCTTTTGGTGCAAATATGGTAATTATCTTTAGTCCTTGTGCCGTGTTCATGGAAGTCCCAAAGCATCTGATGGCTTGATTTTGAAGCTTTAATATACAATTAATATGAACACCTGCTTCTCCTCCCCTTATAATTGGAATACAGTACATTGCATGTGGGAAGAAACGTTCATAACATAAGTATGATTTGCATGACCACTATATAGGATGGTTTCTCCATAAAACAATGATCTTATCTTTGTGCAGATATTATCAGTATAGTTTTCCCAAGTCAGAACTTTGTTCTCTTCTATTCCTAAGAAATTATTACAGTACACTTCCTCTACGTCTCCATCTCCATTGCTAAGAATAAAATCCTCTGTATTGTTAGTTCTGTTTGTTTTAAATTTTTCTTTTATAAGAAAAAGACCAATAAAAAGGTGTTAGCATGTGGACGTAATGTGCTGTTCCAGTCTCTTCTGTACCTAAGGTCCATCACCGTTCCCTTTGGATCCCTATGTAATTCGGTGCTCTCCAATACACACGATCGAACAGCGGAGAAGTGGTACTCAAGCGTCAACTTTAGGTTACAATATCTCTGGAAGTAATTAACATTTTACAATGCAACAAACGGCACTGATTACATATTTGTTTATATGTTCAGATGTGCTGACAAAACTAATGGGGTTCCATTTAAAAAAAATGTAGGTTTGTGTTAAAAAACATACTTCCGTGCATTTTTTAATGGTTTGTATTAACCAATTACACTAGCCCCTCTCCTCACGTTCGGTCTGTGGAATCGGTTCGTCAGTATTTGATGTGGTTTACGAAATATATCCAGCGGTAACGTTAGGTGACTCACCCTGTATATAAATAGGTTATTTTATCTTAAATTAATTTTTGCCATTTTTGTTTCTTCGCTGGATTTTCTTTCCAGGTCCTTTGCCAAGTCGCTACAGACTAGTAGAATTGTGTTGTCATCAAACATGATCACCTTTTCATTTACAGCAGAAAGTATGTCATTTATGTACAAGATAAATACTAGAGGCCATAGTATCAGACTCTGAGATATTCCGTACTTTACCTCCAGAAATTCAGAGTAGATAATTTTTTTAACATTACTAGAATTGTGTTTTATTCTTAAGGACTGCTATCTGTTTTCAACAAATGTTTTTATAATATCAGCAGTTCTCCCTCTGATGCCATTGTGGTGCACCTTCTCTAGAATAAGTCTCTGACAGACACAATCGGAAGCCTGGAAAGATTTAAATATACATTGGGTACTTTGTTCCAAGCATTCAGGGCCTCAGTTGTGTCTGCTATGGAACACTTCTGTCATTTAGGATCTCTCCTTACTGAACCCATGCTGTAATTCATTTAAGATGTTGTATTTCTGTATAGAATTTGTCATTCTATTCTTAAAGACTGTTTCTATTATTATAGACAGAAAAATTGAAGAGAGGAAATGTTGAATGTTCTAAGTGTCATTTTCCAAGTGCCATACATCAAAGTCTCCTTTATTTAGTTGATGCACAGTTTGTGTGGAAGCAGAGTGCATGTAAAGTTGTGTTTGTGTCAATCAAATATCTTTTTAATGGAAGGAGATGACTTGGGTTTCAAAAACAATGAAAAAAGTTGGAGAAGTGAACAAACTAGATAGTGTGTATCTGCAAAAGTTATGAAAAGCCACTTCTTCCTCAACAGCACAGGGAGTTCTGTAGTAAACATTGCAACACTTGAGCACAATAATGGAGTTGTGTAAGAAACAGAAGTGAATACTAAGAGGTTTTTTCCTTGAACTTAATTTTGTAATTTTCTTGTAAAATAGCTTTTGTTGACTACATTTCTACTAGTTAAAACATTACTGCTGTATTTCTGTACTTGTACTGTCACAAATGTAACTCAGTGCCTCAGTATTAATGGAACCTGAAACAAAAACTTTCTTATTTACACTTAGAACAGTCATTTTCCTTGTATAGCACCTACAACATTCTTAATAAATTATTTATTTTATAATTGGTCTACTTACTTTTGCAGTGATGAGTTGAACAGCATAATTCAATAGACTCACAATATTTACTCAATATCTTGGATGCAAATAAATTGTGTACAAAAATAAACACTTTTTTTGGTTTCTCCTGACAAATGTTCGATTTGTCATATTGAACATTTTGTAACATATTCGATCTTCCCTCTTGTATTTTATTTGAATTTGATTGGTTACCTTTTCTGTGTCAAACAAAATAAAATATGTTTATATGCTGTAAGAAGAAATAATGATGATCCAGACTCTAACTAACAATGCACCACATTTAAACTGTGTGCCTCAGGATACTGTAACTAACAGAGGTACACGGATCTAGTGCACTGCATCTCTGAAATTCAACAGTACCTGCAGGACAGCTAACAGCACATTGCACACAGCATATGAATTCTGAGAACAAATGTGCTATGAAAATGATACCGTGGGAAAATTGTTACACCTGTAATAAACCACAGACAGATACATGAAAGCTTAGTACATTGTCAATGTCCAGTGTCCTCCTATTTCGTAGCTGCTTCAATGAAACCTCACAGTGTGCTCATGAGCATAACTTTTGCTGCTCATCCTGACACTAACTGCATGTGAGAGAAAATCACTTGCACCAGAATGCACTCTAATATCCCTTCACGGTTTTACTCTGCCACTTAGCTCTTGCTAATACACTGTCAGGATAGTTTAGTTTCTCAACCACAAAATAACAATTCTCTCCCCATACAACCAATACTCCAGCAGTGATTGTGTGCCACTCTGCCACACCGTGTCTCTACTGCTATGCAGCAGCACTGCTCAGTTGTTGCTGGAGTACTGGTTATTCTTTATGTTTTACTATTGCTCTTAATAAGAGTTGAGAAGATGAGAGTCGCATAAGACTAATTTTAGAGTGCTCTGTTGAATGGACTTGTAAAATTCTGCTTTAAAAATCATTTTATTTGTGGTGAGAAACAGTGATTTCCATTGACACTGGGCGTTGCATGAAAGATATTGTGGACTGACTCCAGAAAATATCTGCTGAAACACCAGAGAAAATACACCAGATGACTCTTAGGAGAGACACCTGGTATAAATGTAATGCAGCCGATGCTGGGGGTTGTGGGATGGCTATGGTACGTGACGATGGTGAGGTGGGATTGAAGGCCTGCGGTGGTCCAGTGAAACTTGGCTAATCAAAAAGAACACTTTATTAACTCAAACATCTGTGCTACACTAACATTCAGTTGCAATCACACTACCCACAGCATGTGGCAGGGCCGTGTGGCCAACAAGTTGCTGGCTGCAATACTTGCACCCTAGTTTTCTAACAGTAGTGCCCAGCATGTGGCTTGTGACCTTGTTATGTGAGTCATGCTACAAGCACCCAGCATCAGCACTGCCCAAAGACAGTCGCTATTCTTGCACCAATGGATGACTGAGCCTCAGGATCTGGTGGTGCATGTTGTGTTGCCCACATTGCCGTGGTGGAACCAGAATGCAAACCACTGCCCTCTGGGCATGAATCATGCTTGTTGATGGAGTGGGCATGGAATGGCCCTGCTGCACTGTGGTACGAAGTCCAGGAAGTGGACCTAGTGGGACTGAGACGCAACTTGTGACTGCTGCTGGCAGCTCCATGTTGTGCCCTTGGTTGGCATAGCCCAAATGTCCTGTTAGGGCTGCTTGGCTGTGAATGAATCTGCCACCAAAATGACAACTATTTACACAGGATAGAACTGCATCTGTTATGCTGGTGTGCTGCTTCTAGTCACGTTTTCAACAGTGCTGGTGGAACCCATCAGTGGAAAAATCCCCTTGCCTTTACTACAAGAACCATGCTTTATCACTGTGCTGGGAATTTTCACTGAGACATGTCAGGTCTGTCTCACAATAAATCAACAGCTCTGTTACTGTGATCAGAATGCCAACATCTTGCACTCAATAGCGGCCAGCAGCTGCTGCAATACTTTGCCATCATATCCTGACCAATTTGCCCATAAAATAGTTGGCACTTTATTACCCCTTCCATGGAAAGACCTGGCCCCTTGAGACCCACTTAAGACTGGTCTACAATAGAGATTCCCGAGTACAGTGAATATTATGTCATATTTGCAGAATAAATTTTCATTGCAAGAATGTCTGTTGGCTTAACGCACAGGTGTCAGAGAGACTGTATTTAAGCTACAAAGCTTACTTCTTCTTACTCCACTACTTATTACTACTCCAGTAGTAGTCCACTAGTTTCTGTGGAATGCACATCATATCACATCTCATCATGTCTTTACACTTGTCCATTCTGTTAGTCATGTGGCCACACAGTGCGGCTTCAGCTGCCGGAGGCTGCAGTCGTGTGTATGAATTGCATTTGTGTGTCTGTGCGTGAGTGTGTCTGTCGTCTGTTTTTGAGAAAGGCCTTATTGGTCGAAAACTTATATTTTTGTGCCTATCTGCGACTCAGCATCTCTGCTATATGGTGAGTAGCAACTTTCCTTTTCATAATGTTGTTCCATTCCATCATCGATTTTCCATTGTTTGAAAAATCAGTGTTGCGTGCACCTCCCTGAGCATCTGATCCTGGCTACACTGCCTCAGAACAACACCCGTTATCATCCAATGAGTTTGATATTACTGCACTTAAATCACCCATGTTGCTGTCTGCACACTGCTGCTACCCTAGACACTGCAGTTACACATGCTATTGGAGCAAGTACATCTACATCACTCCCCTCAACTTTAACAACATTATTATTCAGTGCATTACTTAAACTCTCAGGAATTTGTATCATGTCACCACTCTCTCTAATTATCTTAATCTTCCCACTCAGAAAACCACCCTACCAGTTGGCAAGTACTGTCCTACCCTTCAATGACACCAGTAGTAGTCCGACATCTTGCAGGACAGGTAAACTAAACACAAACCTGCTCGTCTCCCTTGCAGCTTCCTCCTCCTCTTTCCTCTCTACTTTCCCTCTTTCTCTTCTTCCCATCCTTCCAAAATTTTCTTATTCCTTACCTCCCAAGGCCCATTTTCACTCCACCAATTGTTAAGTTTTCCCTACACCTTCTCTGTACACTCTGGAGTCTTGCAATAAGATATTTCATTCTCCCTAGAATGAAGTGCTTCCAATCTCTTAAATAGCCCCACGCTGTCCACCTGTAACCTATCTACTTAAACATCTTAAATTTCTAATACCTCATTTGTGATAGAGCCCTGTGGTATTGAAAACCCTGCTACCAGTGCTACTGACTAGACTCTGATGCCATGAGAACTACATTCCACAAGTACAACAAAATAGCAAAACAAAATCATATTACGAGAACACTTAACTGTGGGACTATCCTCACACTTATTATTGCAACTTAACTACTCTTGCCTGAATAGCTGCTCATAATTATTGTTACACAGCAGAACAATGACTGATTTAGCTTCACCTTATGAATCACAGCACATGTTTCCTAAACTATATCCCTAGACAAAGAGCCTCACCCCATGTTTGTGATAACACATACTGACCATACCAACCAAGTGAAAACTAACATTTATGTTTACAGATCCTCACAACCTGTCACATACTAAACTTCATTAGTACACCGTAATATTTGGCAAAAATGGACCGATTTCCCATGACACTTACAATCAAACAAGAACAAAAACAAAAATACTGCACTCACCCCACCATAATTTGTTGAAACTACAACCCTATAGTAGTCAAGTCATCCTCTTCATCCACAGATGATGGCTGTAGGCATTGTCAGTCCTGATGTCACCAAATGAGGTGGTGATGGGATCAAAGATCCCACTTCTGACATCCAGCTGTAGCCGACCACATGGGTAGTGGGCTGGCTGTAGTGCAGGTGGCTGGCTGTTGAGTGATGAGGTGTGTTTGTAGGCTATTGGTGGGCCAGTGAAACTCAGCTATTAAAAATAATGCTTTATTGACTCAAAACTCTGTTCTATGCCAGTGTGGAGTAATGACCACATCCCCCAAAGCACATGGTGGGGCCATGTGGCCGGTAATGTCTTATAGCTGCGCTGGCAGTTTTACCAAACCAAGGCAGACCCATCTCACAATAAATCATTAACTCTGTTACTGCAATTGGAATGCTAACACTTTACATTTGCCAGTGACTGCTGCAATACTTCACAACTGTATTCTGACAAATTTGCCATAGTAGTGGCACATCAGTAGTGTACACTCTCCTTGAAATTTATTGACTGATTTAATTTTATTAGTAATTTACTGGACATTCTGGAATGTTGTTTTGTATTATTTTACTTCTCTGGTACTCTCATGTGGATGTTTAGCCATCAAATGTGTACACTGAGTGTTGCTTTACACTAAAAATGGGACTTCATGTTCACTTACAAATAAACTGTTTTCATTGATGAGGCTGTTCAGTTTGAACCAGAAAAAATGATTCAAATGTAGTCTATGTTTAGCATACTGGCTTTTATCTAATTCAAATAGAGTGAATTAATTCATTCACAATTAATTCATTCACACATTGTGTTCAATAAATCCAATCATGAAGGAGAACCTTTTGGGATAAGGAATGAATCTATACATTAATTGGTGGGGGCAGCCATTATAAATCTTTAAAATATGTTGATAAGTAATTGGGACTAGTTCTAATGTGCACATGTTGATAATATTGTGAAATACTTCTAGATTACTTTATAACCCCTTCTCCCCCCCCCCCTCCAGACACACACACACACACACACACACACACACACACACAGATATATAGAGGGAAACATTCCACGTGGGAAAAATATATCTAAAAAGAAAGATGATGAGACTTACCAAACAAAAGCGCTGGCAGGTCGATAGACATACAAACGAACACAAACATACACACAAAATTCAAGCTTTCGCAACAAACTGTTGCCTCATCAGGAAAGAGGGAAAGACGAAAGGATGTGGGTTTTAAGGGAGAGGGTAAGGAGTCATTCCAGTCCCGGGAGCGGAAAGACTTACCTTAGGGGGAAAAAGGGACGGGTATACACTCGCACACACACACATATCCATCCACACATATACAGACACAAGCATACATATTTAAAGACAAAGACTTTGGGCAGAGATGTCACATCAGCTTGTGACATCTCTGCCCAAACTCTTTGTCTTTATATATATATATATATATATATATATATATATATATATATATATATATATATATATATATATATATAAAAAGAAAGATGAGACTTACCCAACAAAAGCGCAGGCAGGTCGATAGACACACAGTTTCCCTCTATATATATATATATATATATATATATATATATAATAGAGGGAAACATTCCACGTGGGAAAAATATATTTAAAAAGAAAGATGATGAGACTTACCAAACAAAAGCGCTGGCAGGTCGACAGACACACAAACAAACACAAACATACACACAAAACTCCAGCTTTCGCAACCAACGGCCGCCCCGCCAGGAAAGAGGGAAGGAGAAGGAAAGACAAAAGGATACGGGCTTTAAGGGAGAGGGCAAGGAGCCACCCCAATCCCGGGAGCAGAAAGACCCACCCTAGGGGGAAAAAGGGACGGGTCTTTCTGCTCCCGGGATTGGGGTGGCTCCTTGCCCTCTCCCTTAAAGCCCGTATCCTTTTGTCTTTCCTTCTCCTTCCCTCTTTCCTGGCGGGGCGGCCGTTGGTTGCGAAAGCTGGAGTTTTGTGTGTATGTTTGTGTTTGTTTGTGTGTCTGTCGACCTGCCAGCGCTTTTATATATATATATATATATATATATATATATATATATATATATATATATATATATATATATAATAGAGGGAAACATTCCACATGGGAAAAATATATCTAAAAAGAAAGATGATGAGACTTACCAAACAAAAGCGCTGGCAGGTCGATAGACACCCAAACAAACACAAACATACACACAAAATTCAAGCTTTCGCAACCAACGGTTGCCTAATCAGGAAAGAGGGAAGGAGATGGAAAGACGAAATGATTTGGGTTTTAGGGAGAGGGTAAGGAGTCATTCCAATCCCGGGAGCAGAAAGACTTACCTTAGGGTAAGTCTTTCCGCTCCTGGGATTGGAATGACTCCTTACCCTCTCCCTAAAACCCAAATCCTTTCGTCTTTCCCTCTCCTTCCCTCTTACCCTCTTACCCTAAGGTAAGTCTTTCCGCTCCCGGGATTGGAATGAGTCCTTACCCTCTCCCTAAAAGAGAGCGCTTTTGTTATGTGTGTGTGTGTGTGTGTGTGTGTGTGTGTGTGTGTGTGTGTGTGTGTGTGTATCTAGTAATCTGACTTGTTCCACATCATATCGATAAAATAATTAGGAAAATGATCTACGGAACATGACATAACTAAAACTAAAACTGAATAGTTGTCTTTCCTCATGCTATAGTGTGCAACAAAATGTATCACAATTGTTCCACCTGAACCATTACATATCAGACAAAAATTTATTGTGCTACTTTCAGCCAGGCACTAAATTTCTTGTCATTGATTCTTTAAATTATCTTATCCACTTCAAACTCTTTTAAAAATGCCTATTTATTATGCAACTGAAGACCTTTCCAAGAGATGTCTTGAAAGAAAATATTCAGTGTTATACCAGATGTGAGTGTTAAATTGTTCAACATCAAACCAAGAAGCCATCAGGTGATCAAATGTAATGATGCACTCTTACATTGTCCACTGCGTACATCCCCCCCTCCCCCCTCCTCCCCTGTCCCACTTCTAGCCGCATGATCAGGTAACAGTTGTCTCCCATTACCAGTGAACATCAGCAGATACTCACCTGAGTTTCCATTTCTGTTTATGGTCAACAGCAGTCAGAAGTTCATTTGCACACTGTGTGTAACAATTATAATGCATGATTCTGTGCTTTACTGATTGTATACCTATATTCTCAGTTCTTGAAGGCTTGTGAATTGTGGATTTCCACAGCCTCTTTGGCAACATTATCCCAACAGGTGGAGGCCCAATCTTTTTTTTTTTCTATCTGCGTAGCATGTACTTATGTACATGTGTACATATTCAGCAGTGAACCCTGGAACCCTGGTGTTGCACATATGCTCATCCAATCTCTTCTTCACCATTTGTATTGTCTGATGTATTTCTCCCCACAGTCACACGGAACGGAACATATTATTGGTTTTCTCAGTTTGGGATTGTATTTAACTGTGCAGAGGACTGCTCAGGTTTTGCCTCGAGTGGGTGACACACTTCTTCTGGATTTAGGGCTGGTATATGACAGGGAGGCCATGGTGCGTGGCGTTTCCTGTAGCAATGCATCTGCTTGCTGCTGTGATTTAGTATGAAAAGCAGATGTGGAGATTGTGAATTGTGATTTATTAGTCTCATAACATACACTTACAAATCATGTGATTATGGTACAGGAGACACGTCAAAAATTACAAACTAGAATCTAATATTAATTTTTTAAACTATATTTAGTCTATGTAGTAGTATCTATATTTTCTTGTTTTCCAGCATAGGTAAATATCTTTCTTAATAATTGACAATTTTTTTCCACAATATAATGCTAATTTGTGGTTGGATTCTGCTCAAACTATCAGTTCATCTTCAATGAACTCTTCTAATGAGTAATAATATTTGTGTATAAGATTTTCACGTAACTTCTTTTTTAGTATCCCTAGTTCCATGTTTAGAATGTTTTTGCCCTTAAGCTTGTTGTAGACTTTCATGCCCACATATTGTGGGGTCTGAGCATATAATTTCAATCTATGGGCAGGAAGCATAAAATTATCTATATTCCTTGTAGTGTATGGATGATCAGATTGATTTTTAATTAACAATTCCTGTTTGTTGTGTAAAAATATCATTAGCTCGTATGTGTATAGGGAGGGGACAGTAAAAATGTTTAGTTTCTTCTATAATGGACAACATGATTCTCTTTGCTGTGCAGTGCACATATTTCTGATAATTTTCTTCTGGAGCTTCAGTACACGAGATATATTATTGGAGCTCCCCCAGAAAATAATGCCATATCTTATCACTGATTCAAAGTAACTTAGATATGCTACTTTGTGAGTAGACCTGTTATTAGCACTTGATAATATATGCATGGTATATGCAAAGTTACCCAGTTTGCTGCACAAGTACTCAATGTGTGTGTTCCAGTTTAAATTCTTATCGAGGTGTAGACCTAGAAACTTGGCAGAACGCACTTCTGTTAATTCTTCACTTTTATGATTTATACTAATTTTCTTGTCTTTTGACTGTTTGGTTCTGAATTGAATCAAGTTTGTTTCTGATATGTTAAGCTTCAGACCATTTAACTGGAACCATGACTCTAATGTCTAATGTACCAGTGACTCTATCATGAATCGTTTCTGTTTCTTCTTTTTCTACCAAGACAGATGTGTCATCAGCAATCAGAACGGATGCTGAATTTATGTTTAATGGTAAGTCGTTGACATACAATGGAAAGAGAATTGGACCGAGGATCTAACCTTGCGGGACATCCTGTGTTATTGTTTTCCAGCGTGAATGGTAGTTTACACCATTTGAAGAGATGATTGTTCTTTGTTTTCTATTAGATAAGTAAGAAGTAAGCCATTGAAGTACTGCACCCTTAATCCCATATTTTTCTAGTTTGTGGATTAGCAAGGAGTGATTTACGGAATCGAAAACCTTTGTCAGGTTGCAGAAAATTCCAGCTATTTTACTGTTTTTGTCTAGAGCTGTGCTAATTTTTTCTATGAAATTATTTATAGCATCTGTTGTATTTTTCCCTTGCTGGAAGCCAAACTGATTGCACAAAATAATCCCCTGTGATACAATAAAGTTTTGGATTTGGATAGCAGTTACTTTCTCGAAAATTTTTGACAGGACTGGAAGGAGGGAGATAAGACGATAATTCCCCATATCTTCTCTTGACCCTTTCTTAAAAGGTGGTTTTATTTCCTCATGTTTTAATGATTCTGGAAAACAACCTTCTTCAAATGATTTATTGATTTATTCAGCTAGTGGAGGACTTACTATTTTGTACACTGATTTAATTACTTTCACAGGTATCCCATCCCAACCCACTGAATTTTTCGTTTTTAGTGATAATATAAAGTCTTCTATTTCTTTCATTGTAATATTTCTAAATTTCATGGGAGATATATTTTTTTGATCAAGCCCATACGGGCATACATTTTTATTGTAATTTGTAACATTGATGTTTGATTTTGTCACATTGATAAAGAATTCATTGAAGTGTTCCGATATTTGAGCAGGATTTACAATGGTGGTGTTTTCATGCTTTATTTTACAAATTTCATGGCTGCCAACTTTAACGCCCAATTCTTATTTAACAATAGATCACACTGCTTTTGATTTATTCTTATGGTTTGAGATAAGTTCACTGTTAAACATTTATTTTGCTGCTTTTACAACGTTTTTGAAAACATTTTTATAATGCTTCACATATTCAATAAAAGCTAGATCTTTATTATATTTCAGCTCTTTGTGCAGCTGCCATTTCCTAGCACTAGAAATTTTTAGTCCTTCTGTTATCCAAGTTAGTTTACTTCTCACTTTGGGTGTTGGCAAACTTAGGTGGAAAGGTTTCATTGAATACAAGAAGGAAGCTGTTTAGGAATTTTAGAAAGTTTTCATTAATTGACTTGTTATTGTTACATTGTCAGTCTGTTTCTTTTAATCTGTCCTGGAATACAGTTAAATTTTCTGAGTTGAAATTTCTTTCAAAGACCAGACAAACATCTGGGTCACATGCTGATATTCGAGGGTTCGAGGGTGGAGGTGAGTGGGTAAATATTTCATCATGATGTGGATCAGAAGCAGGGATAACAAGTGTTTATGGGATGGGCTATGCACTAGTGCCACTGTACACCAAATCACGTAATGAGGGTTCCGATATTTGATGTGAAAATATTGTACCATTTCACACACACATCCAGCTTGTCATCCTTTCTTGTCCATTATTTTTACACATATGAGGGATAAGATTCAGTTTCTGTCTTAGTTGGCTTTGTACATGAAGTAACAAGGATATTGGTAATAATTAAACACACAAAATCACTTAACAATTCCCTAAGAGTCATGCTAACTTCCTGTGTTTTTAATAGTCTCAGTTTATCAGAAACCTCGTAAATAAAAATGATGAACATCTTGTTTCTATTCAAGAAACTGAAAGGATACACGGAACTTCAGGAGACTTGTGTGCATATCAGGACATCACATGAAAACCACTGAAACTGAACAAATTCCTCTGGATGAGATCAACCCAATCTCAAAATATTAAAAAAACAATAAGAAGAATGTGGCCGTGCTTATATATGCAGAAACTGGAGCTAAATCCAAGCTCTTTCAGGCTAATGAATATTATGTTGAATGGCTTTTTTAATTCTGTGTCACAACAGTGGATGAGGAGCACTGTAGATCACAAAAAACACAAGCTTGCAGTACTGACAGCAGCATGGAGCTTCATAAAACAGCTAGAAACAGTTTTAACTATGTTATGCAGATGTAACTGGATAATCGTTGTTTGTTGTGACTTTAATGTTGACGTGCTGTCAGATAGTACTGACTGCGGGCCCTTAGAGTTGCTGATATTGAAGTCTGGATTATTTTCTACAGTAAAATTTCCTACGATGATTGAAGGACATAGAGCAATAGCTATTAACAGTTTGTTTTCAGACCCAACAACCTACAGTTATTTGGCTGTGAAACCGAATAGTCACTGGTTTATCTGACTATGATGGTAAAAATGTAAATGTCGTGTGACTAGGGCTTCCCATCAGGTAGACCGTTCGCCGGGTGCAAGTCTTTCGATTTGACGCCACTTTGGCAACTTGTGCGTTGATGGCGATGAAATGATGATGATTAGGACAACACAACACCCAGTCCCTGAGTGGAGAAAATCTTCGACCCAACCAGGAATTGAACCCGGGCCTTGAGGATTGATATTCTGTCATGCTGACCACTCAGATATCGAGGGGGGGAAACCTTGATGGTCAAAAGTTAACAATAAAATTTACTGACCAGTCAGGTACAGATCAAAGAAGAGTATTGTATTGCAGAATCATGGACAATGACTTGTCCACAGAGTTAAGAGAGAAATTATGGTAAGAATGCTGATGAGAAATTTATAAAGCAGTTAAACATATTTCTACTTCACTTTCAGGCTTTCCCCCCCACACCCCCCACACCCCTCCCACACACACACACACACACACACACACACACACACACACACACAAAATTGAACAGAACCAAGGATAAGGGGCAGGAAACTCCTGGACTTAAAATATCTTGTTTCTGGAAGACAGAGCTTTACATAATTCAGAGAACAAGCAGAAGTCAAGATCTGAAACACTGTTGCCACATTTATTGTAAATGCCTCTAGTCTGTCATTAAAAAAGCAAACAATAAAACATGTCAAGGATAAGGCAAAAACTATTTCAAACATTATTAAACAAGAAAAAACAAAATAGTGATCCAAACTAAATTGACCTTCCAGAAAATAACTCTGGCAGAAATGACAACACTTGCAAATCATTGGTCACCAAAGTCAATGATTACTTCCTCAAAGTGATGGTAAACAATGCAACCAGTAATATACAAACAAATAGAGCTGCATTAGGTTTATTTGTGCAAACATTGCATGCAGCACCAATAGATGTTAGCTTAAAAAATACAGCCCCCTGAAGAGATTATAGAATTTGTTAGTATTAATTCTGCTGGCCATGGAGGTGCTTCTAGCAGAATATTGAAATCTTTTAGTGACTTGAGAGGATTACCTTTAAGCAACCTTTTTAATCAGTTAGTGATTCAGGGCATATTTCCTGACATACACAAATATGTTGTAGTGACACCAGTCTACAAAATTGGAGGAAAGCAAACCACATGCAAACACAAATCTTTATCACTCCTTACAGTCTTCTGAAAAGTGTTTCAGGAAGTGTCATATGATAGAGTACCAACTCCTTTATCTGAGCAAAACTTCTTAATGCCTCTCATTTTGGCTTTTGTTAAGGATTCTCCACAGAGAAAACAAATAAAATACTAATAAAAAAAAACAAATAAAGTGCTAGCAGAGCTAAACAAGAAAAATTATACTGTTGTTTTACTATGTGACCTTGGCAACATGTTGACTGTGTGGGTCACAAAATTCTACATGGTGAACTGAAGTGTTATGGGATTAAAGACATCCCTTGTACATGCATGGAATTTTATTTTCACAACAAAAAACAGAGAGTCTCGTGAACATATTGTATCTGTATGGGCAGACAAACTGAATAAGCAGTAGTCAGCTTTATTGAATCTATTTAATAGTAACTTGGGGTGAACATTTATAGAGTTATATGCAATATGATGCCCAGAACAGCAGAATTATTATAGCATAAATCCCAATCCAGTTAAGAAGCTTCCAAGAAAGTCCAAATTTGTAGCAAATGCTCAAGTTTAATAGAAACCAACCAAAGAAAGGTCCAGGAAGGATACAAAGACAACAACATAGATCAGAATACTGGTTCATTTTGAAGATAGATATTATAATGTTTGACAGTAAACATGCCAGCAACTGTATTGAGCCAAACAAGCCCCTTTATTTGTGAATCGTTGTCACAGGTACTGCTTATAAAAACATGCTGTAATGGAGTGTACAGTCATTTTCTGAGTTTTGCGCTTCTTACGCTGTTGGTGGTAAGTCAGTCACAGGCTGTGTCCCCATCTTGCAGTCCAGGGAAGTTAATGCTCATTCTGTTTTGAGATGTAAATAGGCTTTTATAGAAATATTATTTGAAATAGCACATAGCAGTTAACGACATATGTTACAGAAGTGATTTAATGTTTGAACCAAATAACAAGGTTTCTTGTCAAAAGATATTTTGTTTTTACTGAACAACTAAAATCCACAAAGTAAAAAAACACTTCTGGCACCAAGTTTCATTGTGCTGAAACATTATGTGTATCCTCTAAGCTCCCACCTGATTATTATCTACTGAATGTCGTGAAACGTGTTATGAGATCAGAAATTTGCCTCAGACTATATAATATATGAGAGTCTGAGGTCAAATATTGTGCATTGGTAAACATTGTACCAGTTTCTACCCAGTGATGCAACAAGCCCAGATTGAGAAACAAAAGGGGGAGAGAGGAGGAAAAACCAAAAGTGGATTGAGTAAAATCTCCTCATATCACCACACTCAGGGCACAGTGCACTTCAATTACTGTGGCTGTCCACCACAGTAAAAGAGTGTTTCACTAAATCATAAATCTGTGGGGGATTTAATTTGTATCTGTCACGGTAATGCCCAACACATGCACACTACCACACAAGGAAAGGATTGAGGCACCTGGGAAGGGAAACACACATTGGTCTGGAGTGGGAGGAAAGTATTAAAGGGAAGGATGGGAAGGTATAAATTGTCTGCTGTGGTAATGGAAAAGTGTGACTTAATTCTGGTAAGGTCAAAAAAAGAGGTAACTGAAGTCCTGCTGAAGAATGTTGTTGAATTTTTCTAGGCGAGGATAATGCTGGATGAAAAAGGTAATATTGTTTGGGCACTAGTTAATAGTGACAACAACAAATCTTTTTTTGCCTATTTAGGTAACATACTGTCCATTTGTAAAGACTCTGGCAACTGTTAACTGTATATTAGAGTAACTCGTGCTTCCCAATGCAGTTGCAGTGCTCATGATTTCTAGTACTTTGCAAGGGAGACTATTTGACATTTGTGATAATGGAGGTGTTGTTGGTGTAGGGTGCTTTTAATATGGGCAGATGTTATTGAGACCTCAGAGAAATGGATCTTAATAATCAGGAGAGCAGCTTGTCAAGCAGAGAACGGCCAAGTGAAGAGTAATTGTTGAAGTTATGGAACAAAGAGCAGAGGAATTACATGCCATGGATCTAGCTCATGAAGATGCATGATGTTCAGGTTTAAGTTTTTGAGTGATGGAAAGCAGCCATATACAATAATCTGTATCTGTTTGAAAACTAACCAATTGTCTACTTCCATGAATGGGCACAACTCAACTGTAGCTAATCTTAACCACACATTTGCTGAACATACTGTAGCCATAACGGCAGTGACTTAAAAAAACTGCTCCATTTCACTGTGGCCACAACGGCAGTGACTTAAAAAACTGCTCCATTTCCCATACCATTTGGCCATTTTCATCTTCCCTCCATCCTCTGGTTATGTGTGATGGGAACTGTTCAGACAGTGCATCTCCCACTCTGAATCCCTTTGATCTAAACCTCCTATTAGTCCCCATCACTGCCGTATCTTCCCACCCCCTTATCCATTCTGACATTTTCCTGTGGCACAATATTCAACGAGTTTCACCCTCACCCTTCTCCTACTTTGACATTACTGTACTATGTATACCCCTTTCTCTTTCATTTGTCTCCCCATGTCAGAGTCTCTCTCTCTCTCTCTCTCTCTCTCTCTCTCTCTCTCTCTCTCTCTCACACACACACACACACACACACACACACACACACACACACCTCTGTCTTCATGTCACTTTCCCTCCCCCTCTCACTTCTCTTCATTCCATTTAGCCACCAACAATCAGTTTTGTGCCAGCTGACAGAGTTGTTCCATATTATGACTCTAACTGAAAACTTTGGAAGTAACCACACCTATCTGCTGAGACAATCACTCATATACAGACAGTATGGCTGTGACATTCATTGAAATGTCATGCCATTTCAGTGAACCCATTCAGAAGAAAAACCCAAGAACTTTATATTAATGAAGTAAATCTTTTTGCTAATTTGTGATTTAATACTAAATTGTTGTAAGTGGACTCTATGTAATGCACAAACTGTCATCTCAGCACAGTTAAGAGAGAAGAACTAATGTACTCACTGTCACTCACATATCAAGTGTTGTAGACTGCTTCTTGAAGGAGAATCCCTGGAAATATGAAATAAGAAAAAATATACATTAACACAGAGAAATAGCTATCGTTGAGCTCTGTTGGTAAGTGCCAGATCACAAATCCAAAGATCAGAGGTTTGATACCCAGTAATTTCTGGGAATTTTTCTGTAATTTATTGCCCCTTTTTACCTCTGATGCTGTTTTGTTAATGTTAAAAGTGCCAAGTTGCACATTAAACTGTTCTGTAACTGGCTGGGTTAGTGTATTAAAAGTTCAGAGAAGGCAATGCATTGTCATTTTCAATAAGTCCTAGCCTAGCAAAGCAGTGTAGCATTGAAACAAACCTTAGAATTGAGAACAATTTTACCTTATCATAAGTAGCCATATGAGCTGTTACTGCAGGCTAATTAACTATTAACCATCATTAATTGTGGTCTGGTTTAATAACTTGAAAAGTCTTTAGATGGACCTTTCATACTGTTGGCAGGAGGACTACTACTTCAGAAAAAGGTTTCTGTGCTCACACTGTTAACCTGCTATTTGTCTATCAATGTGTGCTTAAAATATTTACTTGAGTACACTAACAATTATCAAAGAATAAATGTTATTTGTGGACTGTAAGATTGAAGGTTTATTTAGAAGGAATAATTTGAAGTACTGCACTATTAACCCTATAGTGAGCAAGCTGTAAAGAAAATCAAAGAGAAATTTGGAAAGGGAATCAAAGTTCAAGGTGAAGAAACAAAAAGTTTGAGGTTTGTCTGTGACATTGTAATTCTGTTAGAGGCAGGGCTTGGGAAACAGTTGAGTGTCTCAAATATAAGTTATAAGACAGTTATCAACAAAAGTAAAGGGAAGATAATGGAGTATAGTAAAGTTAAGTTAGCTGTCGCTGGAGAAATTAGATCAGGAAAAGCAGTGATGTGATTGTTATTTGGGCAGCAAAATAACTGACTATGTCTGAAGGATATAAAATGCAGCCTTGCAGCAAGAAGGAACTTTATTTCAGAAATAGAGAAATTAATTAATATCTAATATGATTTTAAGTGTTAGGAAGTTATCTTCTGAAAGTATTCATCTGGAGGCTAACCTTGTATGGCAATGAAAGATTAACACTAGGCACTATAGACCAGAAGAGAGTAGAAACTTTTGAAATGTGGTGCTACAGAAGAATTCAAACTTTCGATGATAGAGGGAATAACTAATGAAGAAATACTGAATAGAATTAAGATGAACTGAGATGTATGGCAAAACTTGATTAAAACAAGGGGTCAGTTGATAAGACACATCCTGAAGCACTCGGGAGTAGTCAGTTTGATTATGGAGGGAAGTGATGGTAGATAAAATTTTAGGATGAGGCCAAGGCTTGACTTTAGCAAACAGGTTCAAGTGAATGTTGGCAGCAATAGTTATGCAGAAATGAAGAAGCTTGCACATGATATGTTAGCGTGGAGATTCTTTGGACTGAAGACCATAACAACAACAGCAGCAGCAGCAGCAACAACAACAAAAACAACTGCTACTAATAGGAATTAGGAATCCTCAAATCTTTATAGTCAAATAGTTTTTGGAATGTGTATCTAGAAAACTATACTTTAAATGTATTTTAGACTTTTTATGGATATGGACTTCCACCCTGATCCCAAGAGTAAAATGCTAACTTCAGTTAGAAATTACTTTGTATTGTAAATTGTGGTTCAGCACATCAAAATTAATCTAAAACTGAGTTCACCATTAGTCTCACATACAACCAAAAATAAAGACTAGAGGTATGGCAGAGTGAGTTGTTGACTACTAGAACTCCAAGATCTTCAAAGAGGCCTCTGTCAAGTGAGAGATAATGCTTTTTACTGGATATTTTTTCAGAATAAAATGCTTTGTTAGTGTTGCTACATGAATGCTGAAGATAATTATTTAAGGTACCAGAAACTGAAAACATGTAAATGCAGATGTTGTTGTTGACTACTATGATTAGTATTATTTCGTATTAAGAATACCCATTCCGAAGATTTTCTTCACAACTTATGTGCACGTGAATACATGAGGAGACACTTTTATGCACAAAACATGAGACTTTCTTCTGTGCACCATTGTGGGCATGTCAGAAAACCAAAATGCAAAGTATTGATTTTACACAGACTTGATGTGCTAAGTCAAGTGACCATCACAAATGTGGAAGAAGTCAAGAAATTTGACAGCAGTTTTATTTACAGGTTAATAATATAATTATCAGCTTAGTGGCTGAGCACTAAATCTCCATATTTTGCGTTCCCCCATCTGAATGGTGCAGTTTGTCAATATGCCTTTTCCTTCCATCTTGGCAGTAACAAATTCAACATGGAAACGGCATGATGGGCAGGAAGGTGCCATGAAAGCCATATCATTCCAGTATCCATTGTATACTTTGTGATGCTGAAGCACTTAGAGAATGAAAAGGCTCACAGGAAATATTAACAATACATTTTTGTTGTTTAGCCCAGCCATGACTCCACTTGTAGTGTCATAAATTGGGGTTTACTGAAGAAAAGGCATTCTGGCATCCAAAGTGAAATATATGTACTTAAAAATGTAGTATTCATTACTAGTAAAGAGCCTGGTATAAACAACATGCACATACATATGCTGGCAGGAAACAAAGGGTGTTATTAGGAAAGAGACATGTATCAAGCTATCAGGCATCATCCAACTGGGAACTAATTACATGTGGTGTCCCACAAGGTTCCATTTTGGGCCCTTACTTTTTCTTGTGTATATCAGTGACCTTTCATCAGTAACATTATCAGATGCCAAGTTTGTTTTGTTTGCCGATGATACAAACATTGCAATAAATAGCAAATCAAGTGTAGTCTTAGAAAGATCAGCCAATAAAATATTTGTGGACATTAATCACTGGTTCCTAGCCAATTCTTTGTCACTAAACTTTGAAAAAACACACTACATGCAGTTCAGAACTTGTAAGGGGTGTCCCAAGAGTATATGTCTAACATACGATGACAAGAAGATAGAAGAAGTGGACAGTGTTAAATTCTTGGGATTACAGCTTGATAATAAATTCAACTGGGAGGAGCACACCACAGAACTGCTGAAGCGTCTTAACAAATCTCTGTTTGCAATGCGAATTTTGTCAGACATAGGGGATATAAAAATGAAAAAGCTGGCATACTATGCTTACTCTCATTCCATAATGGCATATGGGATTATTTTTTGGGGTAATTCATCAAGCCAAGCTAAAGTTTTCCGGGCACAAAAACGTGCAGTAAGAATTATATGTGGTGTGAACTCAAGAACATCCTGCAGAAGCCTGTTTAGGGAATTAGGGATACTAACTACTGCTTCCCAATATATTTTTTCCTTAATGAAATTTGTCATTAAAAATATATCACTTTTTCAAACCAACAGCTCAATTCATGGAATCAATACTAGAAATAAGAATAATCTTCACAAGGATTTAAAGTCACTTAGTCTTGTACAAAAAGGTGTGCATTATTCAGGAACACACATTTTCAATAACTTGCCAGCAGCCATAAAAAGCTTAACAACCAATGAAATTCAGTTTAAGAGAAGCCTAAAGGATTTATTGGTGGCCAACTCCTTCTACTCCATTGATGAATTTCTTAGTAAAACCAACTGATTTGTATATAAGTACAACATAACTTCTGCACCATTTCAGTGCAGTAATGTGTTCATTGTAAATAAGTATTACAGAAGTTGTATTACATGTTTATTACCGTATAAAAAAACAAAAAAAAACTTTTTTATTTTAAATTCAGTGCATTAGTATTTGTAAACTGACTCTTAGTTTTCATTAAAAAATGACGATCATTCCACTTGGGACCTGTGGAATGGTACATTAGCTTATTTGTTTTAGTTGTAAATATTTGTCATGTATTGTTGTTTTTCTGACATGTTCCACATCCTGGAGGACCTCCTCACTACAGATCAATTGGAATGAAAGTAAATCTAATCTAATCTAATCATATGTACTGACTATGCACCTATATGTCACTGCTGTAATTTTTAGATTTGATGATGGCTGCAAAGCTGCACCTGGTTATCAGCTTTAATAAAGTAGCATGAATAGCTGTGGGTCAGCAACTTCTGTTAATCAATACAATGACAAACCAGACAAAGTTGCAACTTTCCCTTTTTTTATTTACTCAGTGACTTAGTTTGGGGCTGGGACATATTTTTAAATCATCATAGCAAAGTAAGAAATAGTATTCCTGAAATGCAAAAACTATGTCAGAAATGTGCTAACAAACAGTTACAGTGTTGTAACTGTTTGTTTACACATTTTTGACCTAGATTTTGCATTTTTTAAATACCATTTTTGACTACATTATGATGATTTGAAACAAGGTCTCACCCCAAAAACAGTCATTGAATGAATAAAAAAAAGTGAAATTTCCAACTTTGGTTTTCAATTGTACTGACATTAGCATGTGATAAAAACATTGACTTTTCTACTAACAAATGTGGTTGGTGCTACTGCTGGAAACAACCACTGAGGACACATTTGAAAAAATGAGTGTGACGAAGAACCATCACTGCTGTGACTATACTGTATGTACTGAGCTAATCAAATGTCCAGTATTCAATGACACATCAGAATGGTCTCTCAGCAGGCCATGACAACCTGAATTAAATGTTTTAAATATAGAATCATGATAATAACATTTGTATTTTTGTTAGTGATGCATAAATTCATGCCATTGTCAACAGTACTGAGCATTACATGTGTTCTTTCATGCGTTACTTGTATGTAAGTGTCTATAGCTACACTATCCATTCAAAAATGTATGAAAACACTTATGTAAAGTGGAACTGACAATTATAATGTTTTGTGGATGAAACCTTCCTGAAGTGGCCTTGTCTTGATCTGAACCCAATGGAACCCTTTTGGGATGAATTAGAATACCAACTATGCTGCATACCCCAGTGTCCAACATCATTACTTTGTCTGGTTTTGGCTCTTGAGGAAGAATGATCTTCCATATATCCTTAGGTATTCAGACACTTCATTGAAAGTGTCCCCAGCAGAGCTCAAGCTGTCATGAAGGTGAAGGATGGACAAACCTTGTGTTAATGTCCACTAATAGGTTTCTAGATAGTTTTGAACAGATATTATATGAGTTACTATGGCAGTGTTCACTATAGCATTTCTCTAACATTGTCTGCCACTTTTGTTGATTATGATAAGTGACCCTGATCTTTGCATTTTTGGCCATGAAAGCATTTTGAACCTTGCCACTTATAGAAAAATTTGTGTTGTTGATTCAGGATTGTAATGTGATGCTTTTATGTTAGTAACTAAATGTCCATTACTTTTATGAATTTTGATTTTGTAATTTAATTCAATGCTTTGAAGCTATCACTGTCATGTGTTTTATTCATCACCCAAGTTTAGGTTGTCTTACTATCTTCAATCCATTTATTTCCTGTAAAAAATTCGTTTGGTTGTTTGTTTGTGTGTGTGTGTGTGTGTGTGTGTGTGTGTAGAGTGAAATATTATGACACTGATGATAGGGATGAACATAGAGTGTGGATGCCAATAGCCTGTTCCTTTGCTCTCCTCCTACATTCTCAGTGGAGAGATTGCAGTTCAATCCAGGAGACTAGCACTTAATCCAATCATACAAACTATATGAATAAAACCTTTGTATTTTTATGCTACTTCATTACAAATAAAAACCTTGGGCTTTTGACATCTTTCTGCACCACCATCATCAAAAGTCTATAGTCTGCCTTCTGATTATAATGGTACACACAGCGGTCAAAAGCTTCAGAATTTAATTCAAAATAATGCAACTTGAAAATACAAGGCTTGTCTAAAAAGTATCCGATCTTTGGCCAGAAAAAAATATTTCAAATACCTGACAGGGTTGGCACCCTAATCCCCTTCAAAGTAGGCCCCTTGTGCTTGCACACACTTAGCCCACTGATCCTTCCACTGCCGGAAACACCTCTGGAAGTCTTCTTTTGGAATGGTGTTCAGCTCTACTCTCAAAAAGGGATCCTTTCAGTGGCGTCTTCAATTGTGGAAACAACCAGAAGTGGCAAGGAACCATGTCTGGAGAGTAAGGAGGTTGTTGAACGGCTGTGATTCCATTTTTGGCCAAGAAATTTTGGATCAAGTGGGATGAGTGTGCTGGGGCGTTGTCGTGATGCAGTTGCCAGTTTTTCACTGTTCACATGTCTGTTTTGTTTTTTTCCGCCGAACTGTGCCACAGACTCGCTGGAGAACATCTTCATAGTACTCCTTTGTCACTGTTTGTCCTTCCAGTGCATATTCATGATGCACAACTCCACAGACATCAATGAAGATAGTCAGCATCACCTTGAATTTGCTTCGCACCTGCCGCACTTTCTTCAACCTTGGTGACTTGGGATGCTTCCATTGTGATGACTGTCTTTTTGTTTCTGAGTCTTACCCATACACCCATGACTCATATCCAGTCATCATGATGTTCAGAAACCTAGGATCAGTGTTGGTGGTGTCCAGAAGGTCCTGTGCAAGGTCAAAATGGAGGTCTTTTTGTCTGGTGGCAACAACTTTGGCACGAAGTTCGCAGCCATTCGGTGCTTGTTCAAATCATCACGCAAAATTGCATGTGCAGAATTTTTACTCACTCCAACCTCTTGGGCGATCTCCTGCACAGTCAAATGACAATCTGCTATCACCAAATTTTGCACCCTCTCAACAACAGCTGCACTCCAAGCAGTTTGGGGCCTGCCAGAATGCTGATCACTCTCTGCTGATGTGCAGCCTTTTTTGGACTCATTGAACTACTCCTTAATTTGTGTTACACCCATCGCATCTTCTCCAAACACCTCCTGAATCTTACAAATTGTTTCGCTTTGAGAATCACCAAGCTTTTGACAAAATTTGATGCAGTATCTTTGCTCAACACATTCAATCATCTTGAGAGAATGGGTAATCCAACGAAAATGTTGTGTAGCACCTCACTCAGTGACTGACAGGCAGCAACTGATGTGCTGGAAGGTGGGGACAAAATTCCTGCATGCGCATAAAGGTCTCTTCCTTTACTGTGTACAGTGGTGCCACACTATCATTTCTATAATGCGTGGGAAAATCAAAGGTCAGATACTTTTTAGACAGACCTTTTAGAAAAGAATTTATTCAGACATGCCACTGAAAAAACTCCAAGGACACAAAAATTGTGTGTGTTGGGTACTGTTCCATTTCTGACCAAAATTCGGTGCTGGAAATGCCTCCGAATTGCAGCTAGCTGGACGTACTTTAACTCCTGTTGATGAAGAGATCATGAGAGATGAAACATATGTTTGGATTAGACAAGAATGAGGAAGGAAAGTAACAGTGTCCTTTTCTAAGGAACCCAAAAAAACTAAATGAAGATGGTTTGATGGATAATTAGAAACATCACCAGTGCTTTAACCTCAGTGCCTCTTTCCTTGGTAGCTAGCTTGAAATGAAATACGACTATCCTATTGCTTGTTAGTGATCTTGGCACTGTAGTTGAGAGCCAAATTACTAGTTTCTTTTTTACATAGTACATATAGTTGTAGCCTAACTTCAATTACCGTATAAAAATTTCTGTTTAAAATTTTCCTTTAGTGTAACACAGTCCTTTGTTTTACAACTATCCAAACTTATGTTGAAATACTTAGGCATTGTATTTAATGACCTGACTGAACTCTGCAATATTTTTATGGAACGTCTGCTTATTATCTGAGGGTAATGATGGTAACTGTTTGTAGAAACCCCAAGGTTGACTTTGTTTTATGTCTTGGTAAAATATAGCCTCCTAGGGACATCTAAAAGTTGATATGCAGATTCTCTTCATAAATATTGATATTTTTAGCAATGAAGTCTGACTCACTGATTCAGTGCCCAAGTGCTTCAGCAAAATTTACTATATCAGAGAAGCCTCAAACAGCACAACTTATTATTATTATTATTAATTATTGTAACAATAATTAACATCTTTGCTGAAATGAGAGGGCGAGGCTCAACTAAAATAACTCCTGTTTTTATTTTTAAATGACAAAATCATTTGTTTGTTTATCACTGCAAATAACCAAGAAAATGGTTCTAAATTATTCATTTTTCTTGTAGAAAAAGTTCATTTATTGGACTTTTCTGTTGTATATTTTCAGATAGACCTACTGATTTCCAATTTTCGAGATCAGGAGTGGAATTCCAGAACAAAAGAACTACGGCAGGGTTTTATTGTTACAACTGTGGTAGACACTACCGGTGGAAACATTCGCTGACAGCACATTTAAAAAATGAGTGTGGCAAAGAACCATCACTGCAGTGCCCATTCTGTGTGTACAGAGCTAAACAAATGTCCAATTTTCGAAGACACATCAGAGTGGTTCATCGGCAGGCTGTGACAATGTGACTTCACATTTTTTTTTTTTTTTTTAAATAAGATCTTAAGAGTAGCATTTATATTTCTACTGATTGCCCATAAATTCATATAAGTGTTGACAATACTGTGCATTAGAAATTTTTTTTGATGTTTTACTTGTTTGTCTCCATGTCTCTATGAGTTATTGTGCCAGCGTTCACTACATCCTTTCTCTAATATAGCCACTGATTCTGCTGTGTATGGGTAATTGACACAGATCTTGGCATTTATTAGTCTCGAATGCTTCAACAATTTGAGACCTTTGACAATTTCAGAAAAATTTGGGTAATCATACAATACCATCGCCTGACATTTTTTACATAATTTATTATATAACATTACTTTTGTGTATTTTGTTTTCCTAATTAAATTCAGTGGTTTGAAACTATTGTACCTGTTTGTTTTATTCACCAGTCTCTTAACTCAGTCAGAATACTGTCTTTAGCATCTCTCTTATATTCATCAATTTATTTGCTGTAAGAAAGTTTCTTGTGTTTCTGTGCAGTAGTAATTTGCAGTTACGTTTGCATAGTGACACTACTGCTAGTTAAAGCTCACACAAAGTGTCCATGATGAAATCCAAAGGATAAAAAAAAATTATGGATCAGTGGTTGGTGCTGGTATATTTGAAGAAACTTAAAATAATTTGTAAAAAGAAATTGCCATTACTGTACTGTGTAATCTTCCTACGAAGTATTAGCAGTGTGTTATGATTTTAACTGTGCAGTTACACATAGGTCTCTCTTATATTGCTGGTGGAACCCACTGTGCCAAATATAACTATCTGTTAGTCAGTACCCTTGCTCTTTCTTTGTATTCACAGTGGAGAGGCTTGCGACTGAATGCAAGAGACTAGCACTTAACCTGATGTTCAAAAACTACATGTACTCACTTTTCCTACCCTTGGTAACAAAACTCTGGTGATGAAAATACCTTCCACTTCTAGGATTTCAAGTAGATGGAAGGGCTTCTTGCTCCATTGATGTTGAGGTCATAAAAGATGGAACAAAAATGTGGACTGGACAAGAATGAGGAAGGAAATCAGCTGCGTCCTCTTTGAGGGAACCGTCCTGCTATTCACCGTACTCTATTTATGGAACCCAAAGGAAATCTAAATCTGAATTACTGCATCGGAATCTGAGCCTCCACTTTTGTTAAATGCAAGTTCAGTGGTGCTGCTTTCCTTGGTAGCTACCTGGAGGCCAAACACCACTGTCTTATATTATGTTACTGATCTTGGCCTTGTTGGTGGGAAAGGCTGTACTGGAACCCATGCTATATAATTATGTAGTTTTAATTTATTGTGAAACCCAGCTGCAATGTGATACTTTTGAAAATATTATGTAAATTTAACCTTTAGTGTACAGCACAATGAATTGTCTTCAAATTACCAAAATATCATTGATGCACTTGAGAATTGTGTTAAATCATATAATTGAAACTATGCAGTATTTTGAAGCAGTGTCTTCTAAACACCTTCAACTGACATAGCTGGTTGTTTGTTGAAGCTTCCACATTGCTACTATTTTTCTCATATTACGGAGAAACATATCTCTCCTGATTGCATCCATCAATAGGTTGATGGGCAGGTGCTACTTCATAACACTGGCTCTTTTTCAGTGATTCTATTCGATTCACTGTACAAGTGATGCAGGAAAAGTTACTATGTATGCCAAGCCTGATTCAGTACAGCTAAAGTTTATTTGTAACCACTGTTAACACCTTGCTGAAATGAAAGGCCGTGAATACCAAAATAACCGATTTTTTATAGAGAGAATCATTTGCTTTCTTATCAATGCATAAAATCAAGAAAATGATACATAATTTTTTCTCTATAGGAAAATTTTCATTTATTGAACTTTTCTGTTGTGTATTTCCAGATAGAACTACTGATTTCCAGTTTTCAAGATCAGGACTGGGGATCCAGAACAAACAAACAGCTGCTGGGTTTTATTGTTACAACTGCGGTAGATGCTATCGGTGGAAAAATTCACTTACAGCACATTTAAAAAATGAGTGTGGAAAAGAACCATCTCTGCGGTGCCCATACTGCATGTATAAATCAAAACAAATGTCTTCCATCCGAAGGCATATCAGAGATGTACATCAGCAGGCTGTCTGAACATACATTTCAAGTTTTGAAATGAATCTTTAACAGCAATGTTTGTAGTGCTTTCTCTGGAATATTAGACTGTTAATTGTGCAAACTATGTGGAACACTATGACTGATGTTTGATGTGTTTCCTCTAAATGAGTGTCTCTAAATTTATGTTCCTATTTCTGAAGTGAGAGTCTGTGTTTTCCAATTTCTTCATGTGTGTTGTGGTTTATAGATGTCTGAGAATGTGGATGCCTGTTTAACATAAGTAATTATCTGTTCATTACTTTTGTATATTTTTCTTTCTTAATTAAAGCACATGCTTTGAAATCAACATCAATATTTTTTAATCATTACTGGAGTATAGCTTTATATGGAAGTGAAATGTGAATGATAAACTGTTCAGACAAGAAGAGAATAGAAGCTTTTGAAATGTGGTACCAGTACTACAGAAGAATTCTGAAGATTAATGTAGTTCGAATACTGAAATTACAAAAGAAAATTGTCAGATACATGTGTACTATATAGCAAACAGAGTCTTGTTGCCCCTTTTTTAGGAAACTACAGGTGCTAACTGTTCCCACTATATAGATTTATGAAATTATAATCTTCCTACACAGCAGACAAAAATTGTTCGAGGAGAATCATTTTAACCACATATATAACATGAGAAATAAAAATAATCTTATGCTACCTGCACACCAGTTGAAATTACATGGATGGACTCCATGGCATATGGGAAAGACAATATGTAACAAGTTAATGGACAAAAACTTATTTAATATGAATTTTAAAAATTACTGCTGGATAGAAGAATTCATAGATAATAAAATGATAATTTGAGCAAGCGGTAATTAAGTGTTAGATTTTATTATATGTATATATAACAAAACTGTATTATTATAATGATGTCAGGTGTTCTGTGTTTATGGTGAAATTTTACTGCAATTTAATGTGTCTTCTGTACCTGAATCAAATGATTTACATTATGTACAAATAAACCCCAATTCACTCTTAAATGGGTAGATCGTGTAACTAATGAGGAGGTACTAAATAGAATTGGGGAGAAAAGAAACTTGTGGCAGAACTTGACCAAAAGAAGTGATTGTCTAAAGGACACATTCTGAGATATGATGGGTACTGGGCTGAAATGTGGGGGTTGAAAGTTGTAGAAGAAGAACAAGAGATGAATACAGGAAGCAAGTTCAAATGGATGTAGATTGCAATAGTTATTTGGAGATGAAGGGGCTTGCACAAGTCTTCAGGATGAAGACCACAACAAAAACAACAACAACAACAACACTAAGCATTTGCCGACATTCTGCTTTCATCATCTCTCATCTCACTGTATGTACTGACATGCTAACATGCGATCATAAGATTTCTTGTATTCTTTTTGATTAGAGGGCAACATTTGTATTTCATTCAGGATTCAAATTCCTGTCACTTTATGATATACTCCTCCCCAAGTGCATCAGTGTACGGTGAAAAATGATACCCTTTTTGGGAAATGGTGCCAAGTGATGAGAAACCATCACCTTGTACACTCAGTTAGTGCCCCTGAACGTCTCATTCAGTATGTTGAAGAGGAGCAGCCATTGATGGACAGGATGCAACCAACTGCAGATTGTGGTGCATGTTGGAAGATATGATGCCTGTTGTCTTGGATAAGATTAGATTAGATTAGATTTACTTTCATTCCAATTGATCCGTAGTGAGGAGGTCCTCCAGGATGTGGAACACAGCAGAGAACTTTCGGAAGCTAGCCTTGCTCATGGAAATTCATCAAAGGTCAGTATGGCGCATTGTTCCCAGAATTAGTCATGGCCTCTTGTTCGGGGTCAAATAGAAGACTTGATCCAGAGATTTTGATGTTCTGTGACAAGCTAGAGTGACTTCAAAGAATTGCCACTAAATGGATCTGGGGCACACCATGAGTAAAGGTTGCTATCCAGGCATCTGCCTGTGTGTGGGGTACAGATGATTGTCCTTTCACACCAAATGTTGATAGCTGATAGGAGGCCTCAGACAATTAGTGTAAGATCCAAAGTTGTGCCCCAGAGATGAGATTGTGAAAATCCCAGTGATTAACTGCCAAAACATTTACAACAAAGTGCCAGAGTTTGAAGCACTTTTAAAAGGCAGTGAACAGTTACTGTGAAGGTGGTGTGATGAACCTTCTTTCAGGCACTTAAGTGTTATTTGCAGAGTATTAATGTATACGTAGATGTACTCTCATGATTCTAGGTACACAATGCTGGCTAAACCTAGAAACTGATAGCAGTGAGTTTTTTGGTGTAAATCTAAGTGTATACTGAAAAAATATGCTAATGAGTAATTATGGTGGTGTTTTTTCATAGCACACAAGGAACTCAAATGCATAGGGATGGAAATTGAAGCACCTCAAAAGAGTGTTTGAGCATGACGTGGTATCAAGGAGGGGGTATAAACCTATAATTGAGCATTTCTGTAGTCCACCCGACTCACCCAACAGATGTAATTGAAAATTTAGGGGACTTTTAGTATGTGTTACGTACAGTTTTGTAACAATGAAAAATCCAAGATGGAATGTAACAATACTATGAAAAGGATAGTTGCTATTCACCATATAGACTGTCACCAAACAAGCTTTCAGCCAACAAGGCCTCTGTCAAAAACAGACAAAACACACACACACACACACACGCACACACACACAAATGCAACTCACATGCACAGCTGTAGCCAAACTACAAGCAGCAGCAGCAGCAGCAGTGTATGGTGGGAGAGGCAGCTGGGTGGGGGTAGGGAGGAGGCTGGGGCAGGGAAGGGGAGGGATAGCAGGGTATGGATGGGGGACTTTGGGAGGTGGTGGGTGACTGGGAAGATAAGGCACAGGTGATTTTTTTTGTACAGCATTGGGATTGTAATTACCATCTGTAAAGGCCTCAATGATACCCTCGGTATTTTTCAGGAGGGACTGCTCATCACTGCAGATGCGATGACTGTGGGTGTCTAGGCTGTATGGAAGGTACTTCTTGGTATGTAATGAGTGGCACCTGTTGGATTGTAGGTATTACTGGTGGTTTGATATGGGTAGAGGTGTCATGAAGGTAAAGGGTGGACGCATCTTATGTATCTAATAATAGGTATCTGAATACTTTTTATCAGATAGTATAGAGCAGTTCATGGGAGGAGGGACATTCCATGGTATCCAAATTCTGTAAGGAATCAGTGACTGCAGAACAACAGGTGTAAAACAATGAAACCTGTTTGGCTGTCAGAAGGACAATACATGAAGCCTTCAACTATGTAGCAGGATTTACTGAAAGACCTTTCATGTAAAGAGATTCTGGTCATAGATGGTCAGTGGCACCAAAATAAGTATCTAAATACTCACGGATAATGTGAGAACAGAAACTGAGAGTAGCAATGTAAAACAGAACTGCTGCTATTTTCTAATGTTCCTTTAAAAAGGAAAAACCAGGTATATTGCCACAGGTTAATTCTCGTGCTACTGCAGAAATGACTGATGTAGGTCTTAACAATGTAGGAAAAGACATATTGCTACTTACTGTAAATTTGTATTTTCATACACTGTTGATACTCCTGCCTGGAGTTTCCATTGTTTGATAAAGAAATTAGTGTCAGTGGTATTGAGAATCAGCTGAATTCACTAAAATTGAAAAGGCTTCTAGGATTAATGGAATACCTGTCAGATTCTATTTAAAGTTTGCCACCGAGTTATACCACTTTTGACTATAATGTTCTGTTGGCCCCTCGTATAAAAATCTGTGCCTAGTATTTAAAAGAAAACACAGTTCACACCCATCTATAAGAAGGGTGGCAGCAGTGATACAAAAAAATTTGTGACCAATATCACTGGTATCCCGAATGAGTTTTCACTCTGCCACAGAGTGTGTACTGATCTGTAACTTCCTGGGAGAAAAAAACTGTATGCTGGACCAAGACTCGAACTGTGACCTTTGTCTTTCATGGGACAAGAGCTCTACCAATTGAGCTACCCAAGCATGATTCATGAGCCGTCCTCACAGCTTCAGTTAATATCACTGGTACCCACATTTATTAAATAAGCATTAATGATGCAATATTTAGTTGTGTCCTACATGAATAAATGCGTAGTGTTGAAAGTCAAAGTGATACTATGTCAAACCAAGAGTGCCAAACACAAGAATACCAGGAAAATTTGCATGCAGATGACACTTGCAGATATAAGCAAAAATCATTAATAATATTTTAAATGAATAAAATGAAAAACTTGTGGTAGAATAAATATATTTTTTAGTGCTTGAAAACATGGAATTTTAAGTAACTTAAGTTAAAATTTACATGATCATTATTTTAAAAAATGTATAACAGGATGTGAATTTATTACAAAAATAAAGCCAGTACATGTCCTTAAATCTCCATATTTTTTATTTTGTTGTGTAACTGAATACTGAATGCAAATATGGAACTATCCTTTTCTTGTTTCCTGTTTCTGAGAATTCATTTTCTTAGCAGAAGAAATAAATATATTTAACACCTGGTTCAGTTGCTTTTCTCACTGGCTCACGTGCTCATCAGTTCATTGCTTTAATTGTTTGGCTATATGATTGAATTACATCATTTCAACTAATAGTTGAACTAAATATTCTCTAAATAATTTGTTACTCTTAGAATAGCGATAGATAGTTTCCCCATACATTATGTCTTTGAAATTATGTGTATGAACAAAATAAAAGATTGAATGCATGTTGTAGATTTCATTACCCTTCTTAATTTGTAATGCTAACAACTACTGAAATATCACATGCCAAAAAATGTCAAAGGGCAAGATTTATGTGTCATCTGCATCATTATTTTGGGATGCCTTATGTTCAGATTTAAGTAGCAGCTCAAAATGCTCATCATTACATGTTCTCACAGGTAACATGTATTTCATAGTCTTTGAAACATTCTGGAATTTGATGACAATATAGAAGTGATCGAGCATATGTTGGATTTTCAGATTACATTATTTAATGGGATCTATCACATAAATTCAACATGTAATTTTGTTAATATCTGAAATTTCACAGATAGAAATTCAGATTCAGATTTGACATCGTATATTTTAAACTTGAGACAAAATGATCATTATTGGAATCATGGTAGTTACACATACATATACTAAGATGATGTTTCATAACATATGATGATCTTGTAGATTAAAACAAGTAGTAGAATAAGGAGATTCACTAAGCAGCTCTCAGTGTTTTTTTCCTGACATGACCTTCACATGTATGGTTATGATGCATACAACACCAAACCAACTTTAAGCTTTCCACCTAAGGAGTTATTAATGTGCAGACTCTGACAAGCATGTTCTATGCTGTTTCAAGAATTTTCTGATGTAGTAAATGCTGCTAAGCCACTTGGGCATTGCAGAGGATGGTTTAATGAGACAAGTACTGGATCCCATTGTTTTTGACTGTCAACAGTTATGTAATTTTCATATCCTTCACCATCTGTGAACATCTCAAACCATCAATACACACACATCAAAAAAAAGTTTTGCATCAACCCGGTTCCCAGTCAGAGATGTCACTAAGCCTGCCTAAAGATGTAAACAACCACACATGAGCAGTGCCTATTAGACGGAGGGGATCCAACAGCCGATCATTTCCAGTCATTTCACCAGGAAGGAGGTACATCACTCATGTTGTCTGTAGTTCAACCATGCCTTGACATTCAGTACCATGGTTCGATCACATCCGCATTGTTACTTTGTGCCAGGAAGCGCTCTCAACAAGGGAAGTGTCCGGGTGGCTCGGAGTGAACCAATGTGATGTTGTTCAGACTTAGAGGAGATACAAGAGACAGGAACTGTCACTGACATACCTTACTCAGGCCGCCCAAGGGCTGCTTCTGCAGTGGATGACCACTAGCTACAGATTATGGCTTGTAGGAGCCCTGGCAGCAACGCCCCCATGTTGAATAATACTTTTCATGCAGCCACAAGACATTGTATTACGACTCAAACTGTGTGCAACAGGCTGCATGAAGTGCAACTTCACTCCCAATGTCCATGGCAAAGTCCATCTTTGCAACCACGACACCATGCAGTGCAGTACAGATGGGCCTAACAACATGCCAAATGGACTGCTCAGAATTGGCATCACGTTCCCTTCACCAATGAGTGTCGCATATGTCTTCAACCAGATAATTATTGGAGACATGTTTGGAGGCAACTCGGTCAGGCTGAACACCTTAGACACACTGTCCAGTGAATGCAGCAAGGTGGAAGTTCCCTGCTGTTTTGGGGTGGCATAGAAGGCACTGTAATGGCTGCAGAATACGTGAATGCCATCTTCCGATTGACAGTGCAACCGTATCAGCAGTATATTGGCGAGGAGTTTATCTTCGTGGATGACAGTTCACGCCCCCATCATGCACATCTTGTGAATGACTCCCTTCAGGATATTTACATCACTCGACTAGAGTGGCCAGCATGGGATAGATTGAAAAGGACCATTTATGGATGACATGACACAGCAACCACTCTGAGGGATCTACACTGAATCAACATTGAAGTGTGGGACAATCTGGACCAACAGTGCCTTGATGAGCTTGTGGATAGTATGCCACAATGAATACAGGCATACATCAGTGCAAGAGGATGTGCTACTGGGTATTAGAGGTACTGGTGTGTACAGCAATCTGGACCACCACCTCTGAAGGTCTCACTGTGTGGTGGTACAGCATGCAACATGTGGTTTTCATGAGCAATAAAAAGGGTAGATGTGATGTTTCTGCCTGATCCCCCGCATTGCACCTGTGATAGTTCATTCGACCAGACCATTGTGGCCACATTTCCCAGCCCCAGGAGTGTGCTGTAACGGATCATATGCTTAGCTTACAAAATTAGTCACAGTGGAAAACATTTGAGTTCTGTACAGGTTCCACAACTCTTGGAATTGAGGCGATGCATAACTTTTTTTGATGTGTGTAGATTCTTTCCCAATCATGTCTGCTCTGGAGTTTATTCCTTATTTTTTTCTAATACATTTCATTGGATAAAAGACTGCAGTTTTTCAGTAACTCACCAACATTTATAACATCACC